>NC_042619.1:292922917-294122917 GCF_901001135.1 Rhinatrema bivittatum
CCTCCCCTCCCACCTCTCCCATCTCACTCTCTCCCACCTCCCCTCAGCTCACTCTCCTCCCAGCTCATCCACAACCGGCAGACAGGGGGTGTCCCTCCCGCGCGCGCGCCGCCGCCGTTACTGCTCCTCCCTGCCTCTCGCACGCTGCCGCCGCTACTGCTCCTCCCTGCCTCTCGCACGCTGCCACCGCTACTGCTCCTCCCTGCCTCTCTCTCTCGTACGTGTGCGCGTCGCCGCCACTATTGCTCCTCCCTGCCTCTCGCGCGCGCGTCGCCGCCGCAGCTACTGCTCGTCGTCGTCGCCGCCACCGCCGCCGGTCCTGCTCGCTGCCGCTGCCGGTCCTGCTCCTAAGGAGCAGGCACCATTTTTTTTCCTGACACACTGAGCTCTGGCCGATGTGCGCACATGCGCAGTAGAGCTGCTCTCTACTGCGCATTTGCGGCACGTCGGTCAAGCTTCGTTTATTAGTATATATATATATGTTTTTGTGGGTGGTACTAAATACCTATGTTACCAAGAGGAATGCTAGATGCACAAAGTTTTCTTTTTGGCTTTGCTTCTAAATATGATGTTTTTTTTATCATATGTTGGCTCACTTATTGGGGAGATTTCTTCTCCTGTTCCCATGTTATTTCCTCCTATGGTAGTTTTGGAATTGTGGTTGGTTTTCCACTTTTCTTGCAGGGGAGGGGGGTGGGGGGTGTTTAGATGTTACTTTCAGAAATTTTTTGAAGTTTTCTATGCCATATGGAAAGATATGTGGGGTTTCAGCATATGGGATTCATTACTTAACAAATGCTATTTACTGGTACCAAAACGTGTGGTTTTGGGGAGCTGTTGTGGGGTTAAAACAATACTTGGGGAAATCTTTTGCCAAACATTTGCAAGGGGACTGTTGCCTTATTTACATATCATGACTGAATTTAAGTTTATTTCATTGAATGTGAAGGGTCTCAACTCCTTTAGGAAGCACCAACTGCTCTATAAAGAATTAGGAAGATTACAACTGGACGTGTTTTTGCCGGAAACACGAAGGTACGAGACCCTAATGCGTTCTGATAAATATCCACATCAGTACTGGGCAGCGTGTTCCCAATCAGCGAAATATACTGGGGTTGGCATTACTGTGCGAAAAGATTTTCTATATGAGCTTAAATCATGCTATTTATTCTTATTCTTAGGAGGGGGGGGGGGATTTATTCTTTCATCAATTTATATGCTCCAAATTCTCAAAAATTGATTTTTTTGGATTTTCTGGGGGGCTTCTTGTAGGGCAAAGTGGAAGGGAATTTAATTATAGGGGGCGACTTCAATATAACTATAAATCCAGTCTTGGATAACTCCACGGGGCGGAGTTCATATTCTAGGGATGCACTTAAGTGGCTGATGTCTCAGGGGAATGTAGTGGATATATGGAGGTTGAGAAATCCTAAATCACAGAACTTTAATTTTTTTCATATCCTCACAAAAGTTACTCACGTATTGATCTATTTTTGGTTGATAAGGGGATTGCAAATTGTGTATTTAGAACCAATAGAGATTCCATACTTTTGGTCAGACCATACTCTGGTTTGGTTTGTAATCTCCTTTCACAATTATGATAAAGGCCAAAGATTCTGGAGACCTAATGATTCCCTTTTGGACAATACTGCCTTTGTAGACCAGATGGGTGGGGTTATTCAGGAATATTTAACTCATAATGATGATGGATCTGTCTTTCTGGCAGTGTTATGGGATTGTTTGAAAACTGTGGTTCGGGGAAAATTTATATCTAGAGCGGTTTATATTAAGAAACCGAAGGAGTTGAAGCAAACTCTTCTTTTTTCTCAGATAGGTCACTTAGAATCCCAACATAAATCTACTCTGTCCCCAGCAGTTTATGGTCAGTTGAATGAGCTACGTAATAGACTGGCTGACATCGAGGCTGCATCGATAGCACATTGGATGGAATTAGCTCAACACTCATTTTTTGAGGGTGGCAATAAAGCCAGAAAATTACTGTCCAATAAATTTAAAAAGTGCTGGACTCAAACCATGGTTGTTAAAATTAAAGATCAATCGGGGAACATTTTGACTGACAACAAAGCTATTCGCAAACACTTTTTGCAATTTTACTCAAATCTATACAGTTTTGCTGATGAAGTTTCTTCTGAGAGCATAGATAACTACCTTGAGAATGTTTCTCTCCTGACTATTTCTGATTCTCACCAATTGGATAAAGAAATTTCAGAACTAGAAATATCTGCTGCTATAAAGTCTCTAAAGCCAGGGAAGTCGTCAGGACTTGATGGTTTCACCTCACTATTCTAACAGGTCTTTGCTAAACATTAAATTCCCATTTTGGCAAAACCTTTTAATTTTTTATGGTCTGGCAGCACTTTACTTCCCTCTTCAAATTGGTGGACATCACGGTGCTAGCTAAGCCGGGCCGCGATCCAACTCTTTGTGGCTCTTATCGCTCAGTATCATTTCTTAACATTGATTTGAAGCTGTTAGCTAAAATTTTAGCCATGAGATTTAATGGTTTTATAGCTCAAATTATTCATTCAGATCAGGCCGGTTTTATTCCAGGGCGTATGGCAGCAGATAATGTGCACAAGATAACTAATATTATCTGGTAGATCAAGCAACAGCATGTTCCCTCATTGATCCTCTCTGTTGATGCTGAAAAAGCGTTCGATTTGGTTCACTGGCCATTTTTGTTTGACCTTAGAAAGAATGAAATTTGGTGTATTCTTTCATCAGTGGTTCAGACAACTGTATAACTAACCCAAAACTTGTATTAAGGTAAATGGGGGACTACTCTTCTATTTTTTTCAGTTGGCAGAGGAACAAGGCAGGGGTGTCCTCAGTCTCCTTTACTTTTTGCTTTATTTTTGGAGCCTTTAGCTTTAAGGATCTGAGCTAATCCTACCATTATGGACATATCATATAGGAAATTTTCTTCAAAACTCTTTATTCGCCGACGATGTCCTTTTCACCTTGACAAATCTGATTGGATCTCTTTCTGCCACTGTCTGAGAAATGGAATGTTTTAGCCAGGTTTCTGGCTTTTAATGTTTCCTTTAGTGAGGAACAACTGCTTAGGAGGAGATTCCCTTTTAAATGGCCCAGCCATAAGATTAAATACTTGGGACTTTTTATTAGTGCCTCTGAGGACTTCAACTGAATTATCTCCCTATGTGGACCAGAATATGTAAAGATTTGGAAGAAAGGAACCGCTATCACATATCTTGGTTTGGTCATATAGCAATCACAAAAACTGGCCCAAAAAAACACCCCACGGTGTACTCCAGTAAACCTTATAGTATTAATACAAATATGCTAATTGGTTTAACCGGTTTCACTTTTATATCATTTCATCGCCACACATTCAATCACTTAAACTTTTATAGTTTGATTTATAGGACCCATATGCAAGGAGTTTGTATATCAATCAAATTCACAATTGGTCATAGGTCACATTACTTTATTTATAACTCCAATATTTTTTGGTATTTACTTCAGTTTTTGTAAAAATCACTTGCAATTAGAAAACTGCCAAGTCTTAGGGAACTTCACTGTTAATAATACATTTCTCATATAAAAGTCCAGAATGATCAAAAGTATCAGTCAAACAATCCTTTCTTTCATATATTTTCCAGGTGTAATGATACTTATCTCATTGAAGACAATGCTCAACTTTAAAGTCCCGACACAATCGCGTTTTGAACCCGAAGGTCCTGCTTCAGGGGAATTGTCTACTCCAAGCTTTGTAACACCAAATTAAATCTTCCCTTCTTGGCACGAACATGGCTTCTGTAAATCTTATTTTCGCGATCTGAACTCAGACCACATATTGGTCGTATAGCAGCCATTAAAATGAGCATTTTACTGAAATTCTTATATCTTTTTCAGACCTTACCTGTGAATGTTCCAGATTCTGTATTGAAACGTTGGCAAAGAAGGTTAATAAAGTTCATCTGGTTAGGTAAACCTCCTAGGGTGGCGAAGAGAGTGTTATTTCAGCCTAAATTAAGGAGTGGCCTGGGCATTCCTAAATTAGACTGGTACCATGTTGCCGCCCACCTTAGGGCCATTGTTGATTGGCACCGTTCCATTTCTTCGAAGACTTAGATTATTTTTGAACAAGCAGTCTTTGGTTCTATCCCCATTGTAATATTAATATGGCAACCCAAAAACTCATGGTTACTGACCAGTGATTTATCCCCTTCTAACTCCCTTTCTCTAAAGATATGGCATAGGTAGTGTACATAGTTAGTGGGGATGAGAGAATATCATTATAGTATCTCTTTATACCATAATTGCTTCTTTACACTGGGATTTATGAATCCAGCTTTCCAAGATTGGTGCTTGTGAGGAATCTTACAATGGGAACATTTATGGGGTCTGTCTGGTTTTCTTAGCTTCTCCACTTTGCAATCTAGATATGAGCTTCTATTTAGACATCTTTCTTTACTTGCAATTACGCCATTTTGTACTACACTCTCATGTGGAGGCACATTTACAACAAGGTGTCTCTTATTTTTAATCGATTTGTAGAAATGCAGATAAGATTAAAGGGACACTAAGCTATATGCAATTTTGAATATTGTGTCTTCAATGAAAGCTTCACATCTTAGGGCGTGGGAGTCTGATCTGAAGATGGTATTATCTTCTGAAGAGTGGGAGGAGATTTTCAGATACACTTGTAAAGGTTTAATATCTGTAGCCCTTATGGAAAATGGATATAAAGTTTTATACCGCTGGTGTATGACTCCTCATAAGCTTCATGAAATGTTCCCCTCTTATTCTGTCAAGTGCTGGAGGGGTTGTTCTGATACAGGTTCGTTTTTTCATATGTGGTGGGGATGCCCCCATATCAAGACTCTCTGGAAGGAGGTAATACGATGGCTAAAAGAGATATTATTGCATGTGGTTGATGTGTTCCTCCATCATGCTCTTCTCAATGCTCCTCTCTCTCAAGGCTCCTCATATGAAAAATCTTTAGCTCGATATGCTTTTATCGCATCCAGATGTAGATTGCTAGGCAATGGCGTACCCCTCAGGTACTGAGTCTCAGGGATATTAAGTATAAAGTGGAATCCATACATAATCTTACTAAAATGTACAAGAATAAGTCAATACATTTCTTTGAAAAGGTGTGGTCCCATTACAAGTGTGCTGAATACCTTCTAATTAGATACCTTTTGGGGTTCTCCTATGTAGTAAGATTTCTGGGTACAGGGTTTTATTGTTTCTCTTTCCATTGGCGAATTCATGTTGATGTGGGGGGTGGGGGAGTTTGGTATGGTTTCACTCTGTGTTATGTAGCTGATGATCACGCATGTTCTCTGTTTTATTTGGGGTTCTATTTGTATTTGATTATAGGGGCGGTTTTTGTCATCGAGAAGATAGTTATTTACTGATGCTATCATTGTATAATTATCGCACCTCGTAGTCTGCTGTATCTTCTGGTATTTTATTTTGTTGAACCTCAATAAAAATTTCAAATTATAAAAAAAAAAAAGAGCTAGAAGAAGCTGAATCAGGAGTTAAGGTGAATTTTAGGGATGTCTTATATTCTGATCAAAGGAGCAACTGAAACTGGAAAGCCTATTCTAACTAGACTTGCTGACCAGCTCCATTTTTTTTTTTTAATATATTGATCCACTCCTGGTTGTACCTCACTGTATTCCGGGACTTGTTTGATTATTGATTTCCCTAAGAAAAGCAAGATTACAAGTTCCTGCTGCAGAAGGGTCAATCCAGGATCAACCTATTGTGAAAAAACAGAGCCAGTTGCTATCCCTAAGTTTAATAGTTATGAGCAACAGTGAACTCGGGAGAGCAAGAGACATATAAGAGTTTGAATCAGGAAACAGAAAGGAAGACAGATTTTGGGAAAAGATATGGGGATGGGGGAGGACATGACTGACTCGAGGTAGAAAAGGACTGAACCCTGAGAAATAGCAATGGTAACAAAATAATTTTGGAATGCATCTAGTATGCATTGATAAAAGATTAGATGAGACTGACTGTGATCTTAATAGCTGTGAAAGGTCTCCCAAGAAAGATCCCTTCTTGTCATTGAGAAGACTCCTAGAGAAGATTCTTGAGAGACTACCTAAGCTCTTCTTGGATGCTAATGCTAAACTTGTGGATATTCTGTAGGAGAGCAAAAGCTGTCGTCAGTTACAGCCAAGTCACTATTATGAAAAGTGTGGTTTCCTGAATAGCCACTAGATGGCATCAAGTATAGTAAAAATTACACAATGCATGTATGCTAAATAATGGAGGAAATAGTGTTTAATGGACTCTAATGGGAAATGCCTCTAAGAAAGATGGGGAGAGAGGTCCTAGAGCAGCAACAATATATAATGTTGAGTCAAGGATTGGTGGGAGGAGTTGGAGGTTACCTACTTTGAGAGTGGGGTAGTCCCGGGTGCCTCTTCAAAGGGAGAGGGTTCTGTAAGCACTTTCTCCCTCAAGGGGAAAGGTCCAGAGTTGGAAGTTGTTTCCTCTCAAGGGGAAATACTCCAAGGGGCTTATCCAAGGTCCCAGAAGAAAAGTGGCCAAAGATCTCACCAGCTGTGGAAGACCTAGATAGGAGGTGGTTCAGATAAAGTTTGGATTTGGGGAATCCGGGGATGTCCTGGGAAGACAAGAGATTCCAGGATGGTAAGAGGAGAATTTCTGCATGTGCGGAAAGAAGGATCCCAAACTATTCAGTAAGGGAAATGGAGACCTGGTATTTTGTCTAGGGATGGCATGGAGTAATAAGAGGGGAGGTATTTGTAACATTATATGTAGTAGTGTTTTAGAAGGTAACATGGAAGGAGAAAAGTGCAGTAATCTATTGTGTTTGAAACTAATACTGTTACTACACGGCTGTAGAAATCACAGAAATCAAATTGGTATTCTAAGTTCAATTGTAACATCTAATTACGGATAACCCCTGAAATAAGTTTGGTTGTATATATCCTTGGAGTAAGTCCTTAATTTACAGTAACTTCTAGTGGGGGCTGCTGGGGGCTAGAAGTGGTTCACAGAGGGGAGACCTATGCGGCAGGGTCCCCTGTCCAGCTAAAGAAAAAGAGAATCCCCACCCTTGCCTCAGGTCCAGTACCCCATCTGCTTGAGCCTAAGAGAAACTGGCATTCGGTTCACTCAGGTGCCAGACCCGCTCACATTTTATGTGCCCTTCCGGCTAGGGTTGCATAGGGCATATGTCTGTCACTGAGTATGAAGCAGGGCTCATGTAAACCCATTTTGTGTACATCTGAAACTTGCAAGCATTTTTCTCTGCTGTAGTGGTTAAAAAATGGCAATTGATTTAGTTAGCCTAGCTCAATAATCCTCGCTTGTTTTAATAGTAGATGCTGTGCTGTAACATTTATTTATTTATTTAACAGTTTTATATACCGAAGTTCTGGTAACAAAGTTACTAATCACTTCGGTTTACATTACAGCAATAGATTGACAGTATAAAGAATAATGTCTTACAATGAACTGGGTAAAAAGAACTTGGAAAAAAATAAATAATAATAACTCAATAGGAGTAATTATATACAAAATTATATACAAACATGTGTCTATTCGCTCACTTGCTTCTTGATGAAGGGAACTCTCTCATTCTAGACCACACCTGCTTAAAGTTTGATGATCAATGTGGAGTTGCTTGAGTGCCCTAATGTTTTTTTATTTTGTTTTGGGGTTTTTTTTTGACGCGATGAAATGGAGATTTGTTAAATGGTGGGTTAGATGGAAGAATGTCCCAGAGGGTACATTTTGCAAGCAGATGGTAATGCTTCAAGTTAGCAATCAGAGCACAGCCCTGCAAAAGAATATGTTCTAACACAATACAGTGTGTTTTTGTAGCAGCCTTATTGTGTTTAGAAGTATTTATCCTTAAAGCTACAGCTTGTGTTGGATGCTTTTCTTCAAGCCAGCACAAATGCTGCTAAACTGACTCTATAACCGAAAAGAGCAAAGATTTGTTAAAACTTTTAGAAGCAGAGTCAGATTCCTCCTCTACAGCTCATAGAAACATGATGGCACAAAAAGACCATATGACCTGTCTAGTTTGCTCATCCACACGAATTGCGCACTCCCTCAGAGATCCAGATATTTCAGCAGACACGGAATACCCTTTTAGAATAATTCAGCCATGAGTCTCCTGGGCTGTGTGTAGTGTAACCTCTGCTGCAGTGGCTATTAGAGCTTTGGGGCACATTCAAGATTGGTAGGGTAAATAGACACCCCTGACAAGTGTGTGTGTGTGTGGGAGATGGAGTTAAAATCATTCAAGGCTCTTAGACTGTTTGGAGGTCTCCTAACTTATTCCAGCTAAAATAACACACTGGCACACAGTCTGATGGTGTTCAACACCTATACTGCAGTAACGGATGTATATGAACAAAATGAGTAGGGTGCACCCTGGAGCATAGGGCAATCCGTGCAGAAGAGCAAATGGTAGTATACAGTCCAAAACAGAATAGTTCAGAAATCGCAGTCGCTGTCCATTTTCACATACAGAGGTTTTTCTTCGCCTACCACCTCCAGCTCTGAGGTTCTCTTAGGACAGTGGTTGGCAACCAATGGCTTCCAAGTCGCACGTGGTTCTTTTAACATCTAAACGTGGCTGCACCTCTGCTGCTGCTGAAAAGAAAACAAAAGCAGCCTACAGCGGAGACAACACTTTCTTGTCTTTGTCCCACATGGGCTGTGCTGAAGGAAAAAAGAAAGGCAAGGGGGGGGGCATGCAGCCCATGCGGAAGATGGAGGCATTGTTTACCAGCACCTGTCAAAGGAGGCTGCCTGACAACATTAATCGTGGGGGCCGATGATGTTTTCCTATTTCCACATGGGCAGTGTGGTGCTGACATTGGCATTTTATAAAATTCAGTGCCTGCATGGGTCAAAAACAAAGAGGTGTGTCCTCGGTTGGGCTTTTTAGTTTTTTCTTAGCACCTCAGCGCCAGCAGAACTAAGGAGGCAGCAACCCACTCCGGTGTGCAAGAGAAGTCTCTGTGAGGCCTGCTGGTGGTATGTGCCTGACCCTGGAAAGGAGGCTCTTTGGCCTGCTGGTGAAGTCCCTGGAGCTGGATTATATGGGAGGAAGTAGCCTGCTACTAAGAGAGAGAGAGGGAAAGAGACTACTACTGGGGTGGGGGAGGAAGAGAGGGTTTGAGAGACTGCTTCGGATAGAGAGAGAGTGACTGGTGGAGGAAGGAGAGAGACTGCTGGGGACAGGGGAATGGGACTGTGGGGAGACAAAATGACTGGAAGGAAGAGGGATTGCTGGGAAACGGGGGGTTGTGGCTGACTGCTAGGGGTGAGGGGGGATAAAAAGAGAAGGTGATATGCTTGGGTGGGAGGTTTTGGATATGGTTGGGGAGGGGAGGGGTCATAAAGTGGGTTACTGGCGTCCTTCTGGATGTACCAGAAAAAAAAACATCCAACTAGGATATTTGTGTGTATGCAACCTGATTTTGATAAGATGGGGGTATGAAAAGATTGGAAAAGCAGATGAAGATATTTAAACATAAAGAGAAAAGGTGAGTGATTTACTGCTGGGGTGAGGAGGGACAGAAAAAAAAAAGATCACTGGGGGTGAAGGGGCCATGGACAGAGTGAGTGATTGCTGAGAGTGAGGGGGGATAGAGAGAGGTTAGTAACCGCTGGGAGTAAGGGGGGATAGAAAGAGTGAGTTAACGCTGAGGGTGAGAGGGGGGGAGTGACTGTTGGGGGTGAGGGGGGATAGAGAGAGGTTAGTAACCGCTGGGAGCAAGGGGGAATAGAAAGAGTGAGTTAACGATGAGGGTGAGAGGGTGGGGAGTGACTGTTGGGGGTGAGGGGGTTAGAAAGAGGTTAGTAACCGCTGGGAGTAAGGGGGGAATAGAAACTGTGAGTTACCACTGAGGGTGAGAGGGGGAGAGTGACTTTTGGGGGTGGTGGAGGATAGAGTGAGAGAGCAAGTGACTGACTACAGTCAGTTGGGGGGATAGGGAAAAAGTGAGTGAATGAGTAACTGCTGGGGGATAAGCATCCAATTTACAACAGGGTTGCTGCTCTCAAAATATTTTGGACAAAAAAAACCCAGTGAAATGACTGTTCTGTTTTGAAAGGTTGCAGACCTCTGTCTTAAGAGAATGGGACCCTGCCAGGGCGCTCCTCTTATGGTATGGAGAGTTCACTAGTCCAGTAGCTTAACTGTAACACTCTCCTGAACAGATAATCTGATTCTTCCCAAGTAGCAACCAGGGTTGGTGCAAGCATATCAGGCACCCTGGGCAAACCTTCAGTCATTCACCTCCCCTCCCCCCCCCACTTCTCTCAACTACTGGTGGCAGCTCCAGAAGAGCCCTCCCTCCTATTCGTGGCAGCTCCAGAAGAGCACTCCCTCCTACTGATGGCAACTCCAGAAGAGCACTCCCTCCTACTGGTGGCAGCTCCAGAAGAGCACTCCCTCTTACTGGTGGCAGCTCCAGAAGAGCACTCCCCTCTTACTGGTGGCAGCTCCAGAAGAGCACTCCCTCTTACTGGTGGCAGCTCCAGAAGAGCATTCCCTCCTACTGGTGGCAGCTCCAGAAGAGCACTCTCTCCTACTGGTGGCAGCTCCAGAAGAGCACTCCCTCTTACTGGTGGCAGCTCCAGAAGAGCACTCCCTCTTACTGGTGGCAGCTCCAGAAGAGCATTCCCTCCTACTGGTGGCAGCTCCAGAAGAGCACTCCCTCCTACTGTTGGCAACTCCAGAAGAGCACTCCCTCCTACTGTTGGCAACTCCAGAAGAGCACTCCCTCCTACTGTTGGCAACTCCAGAAGAGCACTCCCTCCTATTGGTGGCAACTCCAGAAGAGCACTCCCTCCTACTGGTGGCAGCTCCAGAAGAGCACTCCGTCCTATTGGTGGCAGCAGATCGGGCACAGTGCTCCCTTCTGGGCTGGTATTGGCTGTGGTACAGCATACCTCTGGATCTCTTGCTGGCAGGATTTGCTGCTCCCAAAGTTTTGGTGCTCCAGAGACAATTGTCTAGCTTGCTTAATGGAAGAGCCAGCCCTGGCAGCAACTCTGAAAGTAGATCTTCCAGTCTGGCAATCCTTACTCTGACTTCAACCAGAAATCCACTTTGCAAACCCTCAAAGCAAAATCTTTGGTGACATGCAAGGAATATGGGATTAACTCTCTTTCACTGTCCTTCACCTTTTTCAATTCTCTCAACCTCAGGATCCTCCTTGGACACCCATAAAATCTCCCTCCTAGTGGGAGGCATAAGGACTCTGACCTTGAGCCTCAGCCATCTTCCTAGAAAAGAAGACTGAACAAAAAAGTACATGAGCCAACGTGAGCTCATGAGTTTTGTTAAGCAGTGTCAGGGAATATTACACATTCCTACTCTTTCTGACCTCATTCATCTAGCATCTGTACAGATTCTGATGCATATAGTAAGAGACAGTTTAATGACACTCTTACACCAATGTTTAAGTCTGTTCATAATTAGCCTTAACTGTAACTTATTACAGTTTATTATTCAATTAAGAATTACCTTTCTTGATATACTTTTACTATCCTTAATGATCATGGTTACTAGTCTTTATTATTTATTGTCCCTAAAACCATCTCAGTAATAAAGGATTCATCTCTGAAGATTCATCATCTTCTGGTGGTCCGAGATTTCAGGAGACAAAAGCCTCCAAACATGACATTTATGGCTGGCATGAAATTTGATGTGCAAATAAACTGTTGTGTAGAAAACAGGCATTGACCTTGAGTTTACAGTCTGCCTTTCAGGACTGGCCAGTCAAATGATGACACCATAAAAGCTCTGCAGTATATACAGAATTCTGCTGCCCGTGTTGTATCAGCATATAACCCCTGGCGTTAATCAAACATCATTGGCTTCCAGTAGTCTGGAGGGTTTTTAAATTATTTTAAACGATTATGCTGGTTTTTTTAAAGGGATGAATGCTATCACCAGGCAAATTTCAATTGCTAGCTCTAAAACTGTACCACCCAACCAGAAGTTTAAGCTTTGTCTTCTCAGACCTTGCTAACATCTATGAGACTTGACAAGACCTGTGAGTGTTTTTGTTTTATGTTTCATGGCCCTGTTTTATGGAATGTGGCTGCCTTAGGACCTGAGGAAGGAAGGCTCTTAACCATCAAGTTCAGGAAATGTTGAAGATTGTTTTTATTTGCCCAAGCTTTTAATCTTTAATTATATCATATGATACGATAGAGTTGAGGTAATTCAAATTTTGCACATGATTGAAAATTAGAGTAGTGAACTCACAAGCGAATTGTGATAAATTGCAGGAGGACTTGTGAGACTGTAAGCTTGGGCATCACAACTGGCCAGACTAGAAATTTAATGTGGACAAGTGCAAAGTGATGCATATAGGGAAAAATAACCCATGCTATAGTTACACAATGTTAGGTTCCATATTAGGAACTACCACCCAGGAAAAAGATCTAGGCATCATAGTGGATAATACATTGAAATTGTTGGCTCAGTGTGTTGTAGCAGTCAAAAAAGTAAACAGAATGTTAACAATTATTAGGAAGGAAATGGTAAATAAAACGGAAAATGTCTTAATGCATCTGTATCGCTCCAAGGTGAGTACTGTGTACAATTCTGGTTGCCTTATCTCAAAAAAGATATAGTTGCGATGGAGAAGGTACAGAGAAGGGTGACCAAAATGATAAAGGGGATGGAATAGTTCCCCTGGAGGAAAGGCTAGAGGTTAGGGCTGTTCAGCTTGGAGAAGAGATGGCTGAGAGGAGATATGATAGAGGTGTTTAAAATCATGAGAGGTCTAGAACGAGTAGATGTGAATCAGTTATTTATTCTTTTGGATAATAGAAGGACTAGGGGGCACTCCATGAAGTTAGCAAGTAGCACATTTAAGACTAATCGGAGAAAATTCTTTTTCACTCATTGCACAATTAAACTCTGGAATTTGTTTGCCCAGAGGATCTGTGGGTAGTGCAGTTAGTATAACTGGTGTTAATATTAGGTTTGGATAAGTTCACGGAGGAGACGTCCATTACCTGCTATTAATCAAGTTGACTTAGACAACTAGCCACTGCTATTACTGGCTATCAAGTAGCATGGGATCTATACTAGTTTTTTTGGTACTTGCCCAGGTACTTGTAAGCCTGGATTGGCCACTGTTATAAACAGGATGCTGGGCTTTATGGACCCTTGGCCTGATGCAGTATCTGGCAATTTCTAATGTTCTTAAACTCTGTCAGGTGAAGTAACCTAGGCAGCTTTGATATTAATGGCAGATTTATGTCTTACTGTGTTTATGGTTTCATCATGTCTTAATTGGCTTATTGTTTTATTTGTCTTTGGATTTAATATGATTATTTATTATGTTTTATGCACATTTTTACGGACTGTGAGTGTAGCCTGGAAACCGCCCTAGAAATGTTGATAAGTGGTGTACAGATTTTTAATTTAAATAGGTAAAAAAAACATGGCATTTCCGTACTTAGGTGGCTCACTGTACTACAACTTGTATAGACACTCCACTCGGATAAAACAGATGAACTGCGCCAAGGAAGGGGAAGCTGTAAGGAGAAAATCCCACTCATCAAGGAAGGACCAGATGGAGGTGAGGGTTTGCTTGATAGAACCAAGGATAGTTGAATCTCACTCCCACTTTCCAGGCCTCAAAATATGCCTCCCCAGCCTCCACAATCACAAGGTCCCAAAAGAGGAAATGCAAGATAATTCTTTACTGAACCTTAAACCAATAGGGGGAAATAAAAGCAAAATCATAATATAAACAGAATATTCATAAGGGCACTAAATGGTTAGTTTATTGAGCAATACAATATTCAATGAAGTATACAGAAACAATAACAGTGTGCAACAGTCTAAGCAAAGCCCTCACAATCTTACCGATAGCATTGAACTTGGGGGCTCACTTAGCAAGCTCTCTTTGTGTGCCTGGGATATAGCTAGCTGGATCGTTGGGGCTCAGACAGTAATGTTCTTAAGAATATGCAGTTTACTTTATCAAATCTCAGATCCACTGCATGTTTGGAGGTTTAAGATGAAATGTCATATAGTGTCTTTCTTGGTAGTGTAGAATCCCAAAATAAACCTGCAGTGCATAGGGTACTCACCACCTTATGAGAAACATTCTCCTTGGATGCTCTGGAATAACCCTTTTCTAAGCTCATTTGCCTGAAGGCAGGAGCTCTCTGGCTTCATTAGTGCCTAGCTGGATGCAGTAGGGCTAATTGATCTAGGAGTTTTCCCCAGGGGTGGATTGGCCTATTGGATGAGTGACTGGTAGGCCGGTCAGGCCAGTCATGTAACTGGTGTTGATCACAGTGGCCCTCTGCCTGGGGAGCTGCCGTGATCAACAACAGGCCCTGCAGCAGCTAATCTGGCAGAGCAAGAGCCTCCCCCGAAGCTCTCCGCTCATTTCTGTTTTCTTGCTTTTCCCACAGCTGCAGCTGCAGCTCCATGGGCTTAGGCTTCTGTGTATTTTATTTTATTTTCCCCGTGGTATGCATTTTTATTTTGTCTTTTTCCTTTCCCCGCTGAGTCGTCAATGCTCCCCTGCATCTCCCCTCGCCACCACGGTGGCAGGAAATGCTCTGCAACCTTCCCTCACACCAGCCCTGTTCTCTCCTGCCAGGACACAGCCAGCAGACCTCCTGCTGCTGCCTCATCAGGGCTGAAGGTCTCTCACTGAACTCTGCTGCCGGTTCCCCTAGTTGGGCTGTGACCAAAAATAACCCTCCCCCACCCTTCCTCGGGTTTTTCTGCCTATCTCTTCCCATATCAGGGCCATCAGCAGGGAACCCTGCCTGGATCCCTCCTGACCACCAATGTGAGTAAAATCATTTTGGTAAGGGAGGAGAGAGAGAGTGGAAGGGAGTATGTGTGCATGTGTATGTATGTGTCAGTGTGTATGCCTACAGGCGTGACAGTGTGTATGCCTACAGGCGTGACAGACTGAGCACTTGACCATCATGGGGCTAAATGTAAACATAAACTCTGCATCTACAGGAACCCACAACCCCCCCCACCATCCCATCCCCAAACAATAGACGCAGAGAAGAACTAGGATATTTCAAATACAATTCACTATATAAGAAAAAATATTCTGATTCTGGTGCTATCTCAGTAACAGAAACACAAACTCCCTTACTACCAGGCGCGTTGGAAAACACAAAAGCACAAAAACAAAAAAAAAAAGCAGCACATGTGTAGCAAACACTCCATACAATTGCAACACGAATTCCAAGAACTCAAACAGCAATAGCCCTTCCTATGACAAGGCAGCAGTGCAGCACCAATGCATGTCCTATTGAGAATGAGAAAACGCAACAAAGAAGATTGATGCAAGTAAAGTACCACAGATCCAACCTTCACCAAATTCAGAATAAAAGACCACAAATTACAAATGTGGAGACAAAAACTGGAATGGAAACCTCAAAAAGCCACTCTGCATGCAGTGTAAAACTGGAGAGCTGGAAACAGAACTATATATCCTCCTACACTAAGCAAAGTACAAAGGTAGAAGAAATGCACATTCCCAAAACTGGCGCATTATGGCTCTTGCACTCCGTCATTCCCCTTCCATTCCTCCATCATCCTTCACTTCTCCCAATTACTCCCTTTCAATCATCTGCTCACACTCACATCCCTGCCCAGCATTCCTGACCCCTCACATCCTCTTCCCTGTGCTCCCTCTCTCCCCTGCTAAACTTTCCCTACCCCCTTCATCCCATCTCCCTGCCTGCCCAGCTACCCTGACCCCGTTCCCCACCCCTTCCTGCTCAGCAGCCCCCACACTCCCTCCTTCATCTTCCCAGCATCCCCACCCTCCACAGGGTGAAGAGATCAGCAGCAGCAGCATCACTCCCAGACTCAGCAGGGGAAGATAAAGTTTGCATCCCATCAGGCCCAGAACAGCAGGAGCTGGCAATGTCTCGCTCTGACCTGGGTGAAGGAGGAAACAGCCTCCCACTGGGCCAGAAAGCAGAGAAGGAAGAGAGAGAAGCCTCCCATCAATCAGACCCAATGCAAGAGAAGTCAACCAACTCCCATCCGGGCTGATGAGGAGGCAGCCAACATCTCCCAGGACCTTGCGACACCCCAGTGTGTCCCCACACACCTCTTGGGAACCACTGCTCTATGTAATGGAGATCACAATTCAAACTGTTGGTTATTAACCATAAACTACTTTATGCTGGCAATACTTGCTCTCTGAAAGAGAAATTTAAAATTGTAGGTTCCTAATTGGAGTTTACGTTTTACTGGTGCAAATGTATCTATTCCTGCTACACGAAATTTTAATCTTCAAACCACTCATATTCAGGCTGTCATTTATGCAGGCACTGTTTTATGAAATACGCTTCCAGCAGATTTTCATGGGGCAACAGATAGAAACATCTTTAGAAGCTTAAAGCTAAGTATTTTAAGGAGGCATTTGATTTGTAGCTATGTTTAAGCATGTATATTTAAATGTGTATATTTTAATCTGCATTTTATTTGTTTTAATATCTTAAGTCATTATGTATTTATACTAGCGAAAAATGCTTGGTGTGTGCACGGGTGCCTGTGCCTGCCAGCGTGCAGGCCTGGATTTGCCAAGACGCACACTAGGCCTGTGCCTAGGGCACCACAAATCTGAGGGGGTAGCAGGCCAGTTGAAAATGTGGTGCCTTCCAGCTGTGCTTAATATCACTCAGCAAAGAGCAGTTTTCTGCTTCCTGTTCCAGCCCTTCCCCTCTTAATGCAGAGAACAGGAGGAGAAGGGTGAGGCTAGAAGGGTGAGAGCAAAGAAAAACAGCCCCCCCCCCCCCCCACCTAGCCATCCTGTGCAGGGAACAGGAGGAGAGGGTTGGGACCAGAGCACATAGCAGCTCACTGCTCCCTCATCTAGCCCCTCTCCTTTTCTCAATTCAGGGACATGAGGGGAGGAGGTGAGCCTTGAGCAGATAGAGCAGAGCAAAGAATACTGTGCCTTAGACTTTCTGCTCTGATGTCCCTTGTTTGGGGAGAGGAGGGTAGAAGGTGGGGGTAACAGCACCAACAGAGCCGAGGGATGGGAAAATCCTAAATCCAGCACTGCCAGTGTATCTGCCTTTGTGCGTGTCGGCCCGTATCTGTGTGTCTGCCTGCACGTGTGTGTGTGTGTCTCTCTCTCTCTATCCATGTGTATATGTCTGGAGAGCTTGTATGTATGTGCCTGTGTTTATGTGTGTGTGTGTGTGCGTATGCATATGCAAGCCAGTGTGTGCAAGCTCCTGTGTATTTGCGCTTGCTTGTATGAGCTTGTGTGAACCTGTGTGTGTGTGTGCCTTATGACTGCCTGCCTCTATGTGTGGGAGCATTAGAGATAGGGCTTCGCAGACAGAGCATATTGGCGAATAGTACGTGGTGTTGCTCGGGTTGTCTAGTCAATAACAACCTGTGTGTGCTTGTGTGTGTGAACCTCTGTCTGTGAGTGTGGAAGCTTGTGCTTGCATGGGTCCTTCTTCCTGTGTGGAGGAGTGTGTGCCTGTGTGTGTGTGCTTGGGGGAGCCTTTGTATGTGCCTGTGTGTATGCCTGAGTGTGTCTGTGTAGGTGTGACTGCCTGAATGTGTGTGTCTCTGCCTGCGTGTGTCTGTCTGTCTCTGTGTGTGTGGTTGCGTGGCTGTACACCTCTGTATGTGTGTGTGTGGTGGGGGGGGGGGGGGGGGGGGGCTGACAGACAGTGCTTTCCAGACGGAGCAGATTGTCTTTGCACTGTGCATCTTCCAATGTTCCGTCCATCACCTGATGGCCAAACACAGACATGACAGTGTGACAGATTGGCTGACAAGACCCAAGACTTTTATATACTGTATATAGATAGATTACAATAGTCCAGCTGACCAAATGGATGAGCCTGCAGCACAAATCTAAAAGACTCTTTAGAAAGAAGACATTTTAAAGATCTCAACAGCTTCAGTATATAAAAATCAAATTTAGTAACTTGCTTAATATGTGATTTTATCATCACTCCAGCGTCCAATATTACTCCCAGATTCTTAGCCTTAAAAATGAACAGTAAACGATAACTATCAGAAACTAAATCCATTAAACTATTTTTTGGCTGCTGCTTACTCACCTACAACAGAGTTGTTTTAGAAACATTTTAATCTAGAGCTTTACTGTTAAGCTAATCACTAATCATAGTCATACACTTAACAAAATAAAATACAGCAAACTTTCCAGTGTTATGCTCAGGCTTATGAACCCTTGGACTGACGGGAGGATGGTATACCTGAGGAGGTGGATCCGTAAGTTCTCCCGTCAGGTGGCGAGGCAGAGCAGAAGATGCGACCAGCTGACCCTCGGCACTGGAGAATGAGATGACTGTGGAGGCAGACGAAGAGTCGTGACGTCGAGGAGCGGAACTGTGTCTTCGCCACTGGAGGTCCGCGGTCCCCCCAGGAGGAGCCCCTAGGGACCCGGACCGCTGGGACTTAGGTGGACCTTTGAGAGGTCAAGGAGATGAGAGTTCAGTGCAAAGGCTAACTGGAGCTTCACCCCTAGAGATCCGCGGTCCCCCCGAGAGGAGCCCGTAGGGACTTAGGTGGGCCCTTGGAGATGGTGGTCCAGAAGAAGTCCAAGGTCAAGTGCCAGAGGGTCATCGCTTACCAGTCCGAGGTCTCACACCAAGGAATCGCCGCTTGCCAGTCCGAAGTCACGCGCCAGGAATCACCGCTTACCAGTCCGAAGTGACACGCCAGGAATCACCGCTTGCCAGTCCGAAGTCACACACCAGGAATCACCGCTTGCCAGTCCGAAGTCAGGAACCAGGAGCACCAAGACGAGACAGGAACCAGGCACAAGGATCCAAAGCACTAGAACTCACCGAAGCAAGCAGACCTGACTACGTGGAACGTTGCCAAGTCAAGGAATGACTGTGGAGAACCTCCTTATATACTTCCCTGTGCCTGACCCGTCAGGCACAGGTGAAGTCAATTTAATGGACGAGGCCCCTGTAAATTCAGTGAGGAGGTGCGGCCTCGCGCCTATGGGGCCATCTTGGATCCTGGCCACAGAGGAAGGGCAGCCCGACACCGTGAGTGGAAAGCAGGGTGCTTCCCTTGCCGGCAGCCACCACGGAGGCCCGCGCCAGTGTAAGGGCAAGATGGGCCTGACTTCCCTGTTTTCCTCGACGCTGCCGTGGCGGGCCAGCCGCCGCGGGCAAGGTAGGGGGTCGCGACGGCTGCGGGACACAACATCCAGTTGCAGTATAGGGTATAAAAATCTGGATATCATCCACATAATTAAAGCAAATCAAGTCTAGAGAGACTTTCTCAAGAGGGTTCAAATATATATTAAATGATATCTGTTGCAAAAAATTTAACATGCATGCTAAGATGTCACTTAATGGGTTATGCACTAAATGTTAGTATGTATATAATAAAAAGTTAAAATCATAGCAACTACTTGGTATTACCATGCACATTAATCCAAAAAGTATAGCGTCACAGCGTTTTATCCATTTGATTGCTAAATAATGTGAGATCAATATTCAGTAAAGTTACCCGGGATAACTAAAAAACATTTTTATGTATCCGATGCAAGAAACCTGTGAGAGAGTTGGTTGGACCATCAGATGACCGAGGGGTTAAAGAGGCTCTAACATAGAGAAGTAAGACATGTGTCTCGCTCCCTGCTACCCCCCTTCCGCACAAATGACAGTACAATTTCCATGGTTAACAAAAGGCCGCAGTTTATTTCCTTCACTGAACCCGAGCCCTATCAATCTTAATACACAATCCTGAAAAACATAGCCCACTCCACCTCCTCCACCATGCCCCAGTGGTAGGGCTAAGCAATTTCCTCCCCTTATCTTACCCCGCCTCTTCCCAGCGAGGGTAAGCACACGGCCTTGAGCATCGGCCCCCCCCTTGCTCATTGGTCATCTCATGTAGCAGCCCCCAAACTACACAAGATTCCCCCCCCCCCCCCAATGCCCCTTTACAATACAATAATAACACTTAATAACTTTGGGCTCGGGTTTTCCACCACAAAACAAGGACAACCTTGGTTGGCCTTGTTCCCCCACTGCGGCCTCCTATGATTGTCCTAGCAACTGCTCCAACCCTTCCTGCAAGGCGTTCTTAAACAAATCTATGCCCACATCAGGAAGGTGCACTCCGTCGTCCCGAAATAGACCCTCTGAGACATCCCAGGACCACTCATGTCTCACTCAAAACCCCCCTTGCTTTATAACCCACTTACCTATTCATTTTTTTTAACTCCCCTCCTCCACAGGGGCTCACTCTTATAACGGCGCCTAACAATGATATCGGACCATCTTACCCGCGTATTGGGCATCCCATTCATAATGGACGCAACGTCCTTTCTAACCCTCGCTCCCAACTCTCTGCAGGAGCAACCCCCAATATCATTACCCACTAAATGAAAGAGAAGAATTTGCGGAACACCCCAGTTTTGAACACGCTCCTGCAAGAAGGATAACGAATCCTCCCATTTCATTCCCCTAATGCTAAACCATTTGAGTGCCCAGCTCTCGGCGTCCAAGGTCAGGTGCTCCCCGTAAGGTCACCGCACGGCCCTGCGCTGAGCCCAGTGAACAAAGGAATGGCCCATGACCCAAGCACATTCCCGAACACTGGGGACCCCCCCAAGACTCCGCAAAAGAAAAAAAAAAAAACAATTAAAATCTTATAACAGTTGCGGTCCTTCTCCCAAACGCTCAACTCCTCACCTACGAAGCAAAGGCTTTTGATCTCCACCGTCCAATAGATCTGATCGCCTGCTCCGACAACCCCCATTCCGCAGGCGAAGTAGCCGCTCCAATGCGGAAGGAATAAGAAGTATAACAATCCACATCCTTTCCTAAACCCTGCACGACCAACTTCAAAACTTTAGTAGATTGGAAAGCAGTCAACGGCGCTGTATTCTGTCTTATTTTCTTTAGTTAGATGTTTTACTAATTTTTATTTTTCTTCCAATTGCAAAATAGACTTATTGAGGCGCTTATTTCTGCTAATTAGATATGATATTATTTCACCCCTTAAAACAGCCTCACTGGTCTCCCAGAAGAGCCCTGGAGTATCTTTATTTTGAGCATTGTTGAGTTCAAATTCTTGCCATTTGTTTTGTAAGAAGGTTTGAAATTCAGTATCTTTTTTTTAATTGACTCAGAAACTTCCAAATAAACTTGCCCCTCTCATTCCCAGCCAAACTACAATCCACCTAAATAGGATTATAGTCCAGGAGGACCAGTTTCTGCTGTTCTTTTTTAGAAAATATGAATTGAGAAACAAGAATATAATGAATGTGAGACATAGAAGTATGAGCTCTTGAGACATGGGTGAAGTCTCTCACTTTAGGATTCAAGGTTCGCCAGACATCCAATACACGTAATTGTTGGCATTAGGCAATTCCCTTTGTTTTACTACTTCTCAGCTGTGTAGAGCTAGGAGCCTTGTCCAATATCATATCATGAACACAGTTAAAATCACCAACTAAAAAAAAAAACCTTTCATATTTACAATAAGAGTATTCACCACTCTAACAAAAAAAACCCCTGATCAAACTCATTAGGAGCATACAGGTTACAAAGGGTGACCTTCTGCCCATTTAATTTCCCAATTATAATTAAAAACTTTCCCTCCGGATCCTGTAATTTTTTCCACATGAAAATTTTGATTCTTATTTATTAGAATAGCTTATTTATTGGAATGGCTTTCCCTCCCTGTGCTGCTAAGAAATAGCAAGAGCTCCCCCATGCTCTGTAAAGCTTTTGACTTTCTATAAGTGAAAGATGGGTTTCATGCTGATAAGCAACTCAGGATTTGTTCCTTTTCAGATGCTGAAAAACCTTTTCCCTCTTGATCAGGGATCCTAGCCCATTAACTTTCCATGAAATAAATCTAGTCACTTTCCCCATGGTTTGAAGCCATTAAATTTCCAAAAAGAAAGCCCCTGGGGCCAGATGTGAGACACCCAGCCTTGCCCCATATCTCCTCTACCTATATGCCATACCTGCTCCATTAAGCCATCCACACAGTAAGATTCACCATTCCTCATCTTTCTGGACATTATCTTTTCCCCATTGTTTATCCCATTCCCAACCCTCCCATTTCCAATCCCTCCCCCTTTCCCCTTACCCCCCGCCCCCCTTATGCCAGCCAATGAAATCTGCGCTCTCTATCTGAGAGCATGGGGTACACTTTCTGAGTGCAGGTGCCACTCCCTTTTGATATGGTCCCACACAGGAGGCTTGTGAATAAAACGAGAAGCTTGGGAGTGAGTGCCAAGGTGGTGGCATGGAGAACAAACTGGTTGAAGGACAGAAGACAATGTGTGATGGTAAAAGGAACTTACTCGGAAGAGAGAGCGGTGTTAAGTGGAGTGCCGCAAGGGTCGGTGTTGGGACCGGTCCTGTTCAATATCTTCGTGAGCGACATCGCGGATGGGATAGAAGGTAAGGGTTGTCTATTTGCAGATGATACTAAGATCTGCAACAGAGTGGACACGCCGGAAGGAGTGGAGAGAATGAGATGGGATTTAAGGAAGCTGGAAGAGTGGTCGAAGATATGGCAGCTGAGATTCAATGCCAAGAAGTGCAGTCATGCATATGGGGTGTGGAAATCCGAAAGAAATGTATTTGATGGGGGGGGAAAAGGGCTGATGTACACGGAGCAGGAGAGAGACCTTGGGGTGATAGTGTCTAATGATCTGAAGACGGCAAAACAATGCGACAAGGTGATAGCTAAAGCCAGAAGAATGCTGGGCTGCATAGAGAGAGAGGAATAACGAGTAAGAAAAGGGAAGTGATTATCCCCTTGTACAAGTCCTTGTTGAGGCCTCACCTGGAGTACTGTGTTCAGTTCTGGAGGACCTTCTGTAGTGTACCCCACTCCGCGGGCCACTACCATCTCTACTGAAGACCTCATCAGTGTACCCCGCTCTGCGGACCACTACCAACTCTATGGAGGTATCTCCTCTGGGTATCCCCCATTCCACCGACCCTGTGTCTCTGGGTCTGTGAGCCCTCCTCTCTGGCATCCCCCGCTCCGTGGGTAGTGCCACTCTGTCTCTTTAATTAGACTGTTACTGTGTCTGACGTCAGCTGAGACCTTGCCTCCCGACGGTGAGGCTCACGGGGCTGCACCCTGTGGATGGTCCCACCTCTCACCTCGGCCCAGGGCCCACATACAAACTAATCCTAACACCCTAGTGCCTGACTACCTCCCTCTAGTCTATATTGCTAGGTACAAAGAAACAAGCAGAGAGATAATATGGTGGTTCCTAGCCCTCCAACCTTTTACCTTCCAAGTGCAGGATAGGGTGGGACAGAAAAACGAAATGCCTATTTTCTTTCCAGGAGGTGTTCCAGGCAGTCAGCCTAAAAAGGATGAGTTGAGAGGGAGGGTAAGTGAAGGTGTGTGTTGTGCAAACAACCAGAGCACTTTAAAGGATCAGATCTAGCTATCCAACCTGGTCTAACTTATGGGATTCCCAAGATGGGAAGCCAGATGAGAGGGCAGTCACTTGGGGAGGGAAATAGAAGAAACCCTGATCTAGGAGAGAGCAAAGGAAGGTGGAAACAAGAAACTCACAAAGACACCCTGTATGTGTGAATACACTTGACTTTTTTTTTGTTGTTGTTGCAGCAGCCATTGAAGTAAGTTGGCTTTGTATTTTTTTTATTCTGTACATAATAAAAGATTTCCTTTGGTTGGAAACGAGGCTTTTTCCTGCCCTCCTTGCCACTGAAGACTCAAGGCTTCGCACCATGTCGGCACAGCTGCCTAGATCCCTCTGAAAATTGATCTCAGTGTAGATGACAGCAAGTAAAGACCAAAATGACCCAGATTCATCCAGTAATGCCCTTCATTTGAAACAGTGACACCACTGTGCAGCTGTGTACACCCTTTATCTTTCAGCCATAGTGCATGCTGGCAGCTGAAACTTTAGGCCTTCATGACTGCATGCTAAATAGCCGGTCTAGGAGAGCATGCCACACCTGCTAAAGTGTAATTTACATATGCTGTTCCTTAATTTCAGGTGAAAAGATCCCAATTTTAGCACATATGCGCTGATGTCTTCTGACTCTGGTTTAGTATGCACGCTAACCTTTACTGTATATGCCCCTTAGGCATGATGAATGAGAAGAGCTTCGTACTAAGAACTGATAGGGTGGGATAAGCCTCTATGTCTATGGATAAGGACTTTTTGAGGCCAGATGAGGCTTTGGTGTTCATTTCCCTGTTAAAGGTTTGCACAACTCCCACTTTCTAGAAAAAAAAAAAAAAAGAATTGTGATCTTGCACAATTTTTAAAAGTGTAAACATAACAAAAGCATAGGGAGCAGCAAAGGAGCTTCTGTCAAGGTCACATGGAAAACTGGCTGTACAGTACAATTCAAAATCACATTCCAGGAGTTGTCTTGACTCCAGACCACACGAACTTTAATGGTAATCTATCTTCTGCAGATTGCTTTTTTAAGGAATCTTTTTCACTGTTAGTCTTGGCTGGGTAGGATGGTTTGGGGCCACTTCAAGACATTTCATGGAATCATTATCTACAGTCATTCAACTATGGTCCTGAAGGTCCATGAGACCGGTCTGGTTTTCAGGATATTCACACTGAAAATTCATCAAGTATATTTGCCTGATTTGGTCCAGAAACCTAGTTAATTTGTATATATATATTGCTCATCCTGGAAACAAACCTGTTTGTGAACCTTAGGACTAGATTTGAGAACTATTGCATTCAACTTTATATTTATTTATTTTGCTTAATATTTATAATTGTTTTGATTGATTTTGAATGAGAGATTATTTTTCAGCTGCCCTCCATATTTTATTTTGTGCTTATGTCTGTTTTGTCCATTTTGTTATGATTGTCTTGTCTATTTTGTTGTAAGTATTTGTTTTTGGCCCAAAGGAAGATTATATAAATCTAAGAATAAATAATTAAATTGTATATTTCACATTTAAAAGCAAACCCAGCTTTGCACTGTCAGATGGGATATCCATGTGTAATTTCCAACCCTATTTCCGTATGTGGTGACATTCACAGTAGGGTATTCAGTAAATGCACCAAAGAGTGCATTAGTCCGGTGACAGCTGGGGGATGCATGGGTTGCAGGACATGACATTCTGTGGCCGCTCTGTGTCTCCTATGTACAGCTTAAAGAGAGAACTTTACTTCGTCCTTAATTGTAGACACAGGAGACTGCTTCTTCAACTCCAAACGTTATTAACTGGCAAAACCAATAACAGAGTTTTGCCGTGCATAAACCGGAGACAGCCGAGACCAGCGTAGTCTGGGCTACAGAAATTAGAATAATTCTGTAGGGTTGGCCACATTAGCTGCTGATGCCAAAGCCTAGCCAGTGCTGGCTGAAAAACACGAGGCAAAACCTCCCAGGCACCCCTGCTTCTTAGTCAGAGGTTAATCTTTTAGGGCCAGCTGCACCAAATGCAATAATAGCCGTGAATGTGCAGGCTGACCACCAGTGGGTAGTATAACAGCAAACATAGAAACTATGCAGAAGAAAGGCATGAGCACAGCATTATCAATAAAAGCAGAACAACTACTGTGGAAGCAGGACAACAGAGAATGAGCAGGAAAACACTTGTGTAGACAGGACATGTGCGATGGCGTCCCATGTGGCTCAGCAACAGTAGGGCTAATTAGATATCAAAGAGTGGAAATATTTTGGTCTGGCAGCAGTTGGGTATAAGCTAGTGTAGTAGTCTAGGAGAGCAGTTCCCAAATCTTTTTCATGTCACAGCACACCCAGTGTGGGGTTCACTTTGTTAATACATTTTAATAGAAACAATTTAAATAAAAATAAAAGTAATTAAAGCTAAAAACAAAAATATGAAAATAATGAATAATTATTTTCAATAGACTTAAAAATATAGGATTTATTAAAAAAAAAAAAAATACAAATGGCTTTAATCTTACCATCTTTGTGGGCTGTCTGTTCCTGATGCACCCCTCACAGTTTTTCCGTCACACAGACATTCCTCACCTGCTCCCTGCTCTCACATATTCCTCACCGGCTGATCCCTTCTGTGCACACGCACAAACACACATTTTCCCTCTCTCTCTCTCTCTTTCCATCCAGAAACCCCCTTCCACCCTCCTACCTAATTATGCCCATCCCCATTCCCAGGAGTAGCTGCAAGCCACACGTACATCCACCCTACTTACTCATAGCAACTGCAACACACGCGTGTAGATCATGAATTTATAAAGCACAGCTCTCCTTATTACCTCCCATTCCAAAGAATCAGGCCTTCTCCCGTCACGCGTGGAGCAAAGGAAGCCCTGCCATGATGCTTAGGCACTCACTTCCGCAGCTCCTGCACCAGCAGCACCACAGACATCTCCATGGGGCTGACCGGCGACATCTAAGGGCAGAGGGGGAAAAAAAAAAACCCTCCCGGAGAAACAAAACATTAAAACAAAGGCCTCTGGCACCAGAAGAGGAGGATGACGAAGGGTAAGCACAGCCTCAGCCGCTCAAGGGGGAGGCCCAACTCAGACTCAGGCCGACTTCTGCTCCCGTTACCATGCAGAAGGCCCGGCCAGCTTATCCTCTCCTGCCTGCTGCTATCTCGATTGCAGCCACGTTTCTCTTACCGCCACCTTCGTTCTCTTTTTTGTTATGCCCCCAACTTTATCAAAGAGCCAGAAGAACAATTATATGCTGTTGGTTTTCAAACACGCGCAGGTTTTAAAACGGCTTACGGGTTTCAATGCTATAGTTTTCTAAACACATATTGGGTCATTTCAAGTCTACAATATTGTTTTTTCCCCCTTAAAATAAAAGGGGGTCGATGCAATACAGTGCACCCAGCCGAGCAGCAGTTGGACGCGGGTTGTGTAGGCGCTACCTAATATCTCCCTATGCAATAAGGGGATTAGCGCCCCCACAACGCGCGTCCAGCGTGGAGCGAAACTAACAGCACAAGCAACCCTAACGCCTCTTTGATAACGCGACCCCTAATTTAAATATTTCATGGTGCCCCCGGGAGGGGTGCCTGGGGATGCATTAGGAAATCATTTTTTTGATTGTGTTTTGTTTTGTTTTTTTCACACAATTTTGTGTTTGGGACAGAGTGCACCCTTTACAAACTGGTGACATTGGGGAAGATCTGTTCCCCCCCCTCCCCCCTTTTTGAGTACTCGGGGGGGGGGGGGGGGATCATTTTTGAAAGCTGTGACCTTCACTGCTTCCCCCCTCCCCCCAACCTTTCTCTATTAGCATTCCTTGGGTTTTTTTTTTACTATCCGTATTAGTGTAGAGACCCTTTGGTTTCTCCACTAGATGACCTAAGCCCAGCCCTTGGGTAGTCAGCGGCAGAGGGACAACCCATTCATTGCAGCCTCTCCCCCAGAGTTTGTTTGGAATCGGACGTCCCTTAGGCACTAGCGGGGGGCGGGTGGGGATAGTCTAGGAGAGAGTGAGGGGAGGTGGAGGTTGCTTTTGAAAGGGAAGTTTGTGTTCAGATGTGCTCTCTGAGTTAGGGCCCCCCAGTCTGACGAGGCACAGGCCTTGCCAGTTCCTGTAATAGGGCCGGGAAGAAAAAGGACATTAAGGGAGTTTGCCGTTTCCCTGATCTCCGCCTTTTTGATCTGTTGCATTCCTGGCAGGCTAAATCCTCCGCTCAGGGTGATCAGGAGGGACTGCACACTTTTTCTGACCAGCATAAGGAGAAGTTGCAGTACCCAGTGTGGGAAAAGATCCAAATTCAAGACTGCAAATTATATTTTTTCCATTCTTGGGAAAAGGGAGGTTTTTTTCTGCCCCTTTTAAGTTGACATGCACTTGTAGACTTGTTTTTCTTTTGTTGTTTTTTTCTTATTTTGCTCTTTATTTTTGTCTATTTTGTTTATTTTGGCATTTTTTCTTTTATTTTCCTACTCCTTTTCTTCCTTCTTACCCTCCATTCAGGCACTGTCCTTATCTTTCCCTTCTGCTTGTTCTCCCATCAATTGATCTCTTCTCCTTCTTCCCCTTCTCTCCCTCCTTCCAGGCACTCTCTCCTCCTCCTCCACCACCACCCCGCTCTTCCCAGGCAATCTTTCTTCCCTCCCTTTCCCTGCCTCCAGACACTCTCTTCTCCTTCCCTTCTCCTCACCTGTCCTCCCCTCCAAAGATCACTCTTTCCTCCCGGCACACACGCCCCCTCTTTCTGGCTGGGCCCCTGGCATTGGCAGTGTCTTCTTTGGCCCTGGCACAATCGTCAGCTTTCTTGCCCATATATCCTCTACCCAATCAGTCCTCCTCACTTCCCCAGCCCTCCTAGAATCATTGATTTGTCTTCCCCACATATCCCCCCCTTCCACCCAATCATCTGTCTTCCTCACCCCCAATTTACCCCGGTGCAATCGTCTGTCCTCCTTGCGCGCCTCCCGTGAGTAAGGTCCTTGAGTTGGCAGGAGTCAGTGAGCAGCACATCCTCTGCTGCCTTCTCTCTGAACTGAGAACCATGCAGAGCCCCACCGTCCTCTTACCCTCTTCTCTCTGACGATGGCTCTGGCCCTGCCCACTGTTCTATTAAAATTTTGCCAGCACTTAGAGACCTCTACGTCAGAAGCTGAGTCTCCTGGGGATTCACTAAATCCCTAAAGGCCCCTGACCTCACAACCACTGCTTGACTCGAGGTTCATATGTATCATGTTCTGGAGGTATCTGCACTCTGCGACCCCCTGACTGAGGTCTCTCACTGCACTGGCTGGGCTAGAGGGGCAGGGGTTAAAAACAGGAGGGGGGGAAAACCCAAGTAGGTGGGCCTGAAGGCCGGTGTCACTGTACAGGCTGGTTGAAACTGAGCTAGGAGCCCAAAAGAACAGGAGGAAACTGCTAGACCCAAAAATAAAAGGAAAGGATAAGCTCAGCGATTATAATTAGTTTTCTTCTTGAACAGAGAGAAATGGGAAGTCAAGAAAAAGCAGAAATGTTCCTCTGCTTAGTTATTTAATAAGATTTCCTGTGCCAGAAACAACATTAGGAGATCTCTCATTGATCCTGCATTCTCCTATGGTTGTGTAATAAGAGAATCAATAGCAAAGTGATACCTTCCTGAGAAAGGTAATGTCTATTCATTGCTGTCACCTGCGTGAGAGTCCATTCAAGCCCCTTTTGGGAAGGTTGACAATACTTGTTTTTCATAGAGCTTAATGACTTGACGCCTATGCAGTGCAGAACATTCCGGATAACCTTACCGTTATAATGTTATGTTTTCTTCAGCAATTCCATAATTAATAATGGCTTATGGGAGGAATCCATGTAATCCGGTTCACTCTAGTGTAATTATTTTTTGGCTGATTTCTCTCCAGCATGCCCTCTTTCTTTCTCTTCCCTTCATGAAGTCATTGGGCACCTCCTCCATAGTTTTTCTCTTTTCTTGCCCACATTAGCTCCCATACATATTCATTGGGCGTGACAATAATACTTTGTTCTTCTCTCTCCCAAATGTCTCTTCCAAAACATTTTTTATCCAAAATAGTATTCCCAGGTAAAATAATTATACTAGAATTTGCTTTGTCTATTTTAATTAGAAATAACTTTCTTCAAGACAATAGTGGTGACATACCTCTTTGCATTCTCTTTTGTTTATCTTTGCTTGTAATCATTAATGCAACTAAATCCATGGCAAAGGAATTCTTGATACTTGATACTTTACCTGTACTTTACCTTCTGAACTTACCTCTGTAGCTGTTTATTCAGGAGGTGTCCTTATAGGGGATAGCAGGGCATCATACAAACGCACCTTTTTGAATGGAAAAGGGTATGATTTATTCTTTTTCACCCAAGTACAGGAAAATATAGTAACACAGCAGTTGTGAGAAGATAAAACATTTTTGGCTAACCCAGTTTATCCCATTATTCCTGCCCACTGTGTGACCACAGGTCCTCCTTCAATTCTGGCCATATCCTGCCCTCCCCCATACTTGAATTTGGTTACTGTTTTGGCTACCAACACGACTTGACAGCAAACAATGGCCAAGCATCTGCTACTTTCTCAACACCTCGCTTCCTCACATTCTCTGCCACTCTTGAAAGGAAAAAAGGTTTTCAGAATCTCAAGGGTCACCATGTTCCATTGTTAGCAGCAGATTGTAAAAATGTTAAGGCAAATCTGGTTTTGTGTTTTTTCACTCTCTACCTCTGGAACTCTTAGGAGTTTTAGAAACTGGCAGGATCTCTGGAGTGAATCCTCCTCACCAGTCTCTCCACTCTCTATGATCTCATGCGATTAAAAAGTAAAAACCACCAAATTCACTCCAGTTGAGTCTAACCATCTCATTTATTTTCTTTCATACATTTAACAAGACAGATGCAGATTCCAGATCATTGATAGTTGTTCACAGTTCAATTAAATTCCAAACTGCAGATGCACCAAAATATGTTAATTCACTCTGACATAATTTTATCATCCAACATCAGGTAGATTGCTCATATAATCTTAGATTTCACCAAATAGTGAACTAATGCAGCCACCTGGTACTCAAAAAAGGATTGTTCTCTCCATTGCTCAGTCAGAGGAGTCCAGTTAAATTTGGTGGCATTACCCTCCCTGGAGCTTAGCAGGGAGGGTAATGCAGGGAGCTGGGGTCCTCTAAGCCTGTGTGCTGGAGAGAGACAGCTTCCCATTCCCAAAGCTCTCCAAAGGGCGACTCAACTAAAGTTGAAGCATGCTCAGATAAAATAAAGCAAAACATTAACAAACTTATAAAAGGAGCTAGAGTACCATTTATAATGTAACTGCGGGCTACACATAGAAAAAACTTTCATTTAATTTTTCACTTCATTTTCTATGTATTTCTTTTCATTTCTGTTGTTGTTAGCTCATGTAATATAATTTTAGTATACCCTAACTAGTTTTGCAGAAGGCATTTAGCGTGTGCTAGATCTATCTACCATGGAATAAAATGACAAAGGAAATATTTTGTTCTTTTTGTGTCATTTTGGATGGGAAACAACACAAAATGAAATAACATGTCATCATTATTTCCTTGTTGTTTTAAAATGACAGCATTAAGGAACTTTCATCATCTTTCAGCAACGGTGGAAAGTGGCAGGTTGTGGGTGCTGCAGTGTTGGTGGCCCCACCAGCAGGGATCTCACCAGGACTGGCAGATGCAGTTTCCCTGCAACCGAGTATTGATGCTAATCTTTCTTTGGCTAGAACTACTGATTGCTCTTGTCAGTGTGCTGGTATCTGCTGCTGAAGCCATGGTTCTGTTCACTTCTACCAATGGAATCCATGCCTCCAAAAGTTTGGTGTAGCATGAAAGCGCTAGCTTTTGCACAGCAGCCGCAGATGGTCTTGGGCAGTTTCCTTGCTCATGAGGTCTTCCAAAGATGTGATAGAGACAGTTTCTATGGAGGCAGAGGCTTGATACTTTACTTGTACTTTACCTTCTGAACTTACCTCTGTAGCTGTTCATTCAGGAGGCGTCCTTATAGGGGATAGCAGTGCATCATACAAACACACCTTTTTGAATGGAAAAGGGTATGATTTATTCTTTTTCACCCAAGTACAGGAAAATATATCTCAAGAATTGACATGGCTTCCCATCAACTTCAGAATCCTTTATAAGTCCCTGACCATCATCCACAAGACCATCCACAATCAGTCCTCACTCCAGCTAAAATTCCCACTCCACCTACACTCCTCCATTAGACCTACCAGAGAGATCTATAAAGGTACCCTCCAAGTTCCCTCCACCAAGTCCACCTCCACCCCTCCATAAGGAAACGCGCCTTCTCCACTGCGGGACCGTATCATTGGAACTCACTACCCACAGAATTACGTCAAGAACAATGCCCGCTTACATTCAGGAAGAACTTAAAGACTTGGCTTTTCAAACAAGCCTTTCCTTAATCCGAGGCGGCACTAAAATCGACCGTTGATTCTGTCATCGGTTCAGTAACATGCTTCCATCAGACTATTTATATGCTGCCATTACGATTTAATATTTGCTGTAACTAAATCCCAAACACCCCATGTTTACCTATGCTTATCCTCTCCCCCTTTCTTAGTTATCCCACCCTCCCCCTTCCCACGTAGAGCATCTGTCCTGATAGCCCCTCTACTTCCTGAGAAAGCTGTTAATCTCAGAGCTAACTTCTAATCACCTTTTTCTCTAGGTTTCTTCTCTAGGTTTACTTAAGTTGCGTTTTGATTTCTCCACCAGTTATTTATAACTTATTTTTTTATTATCTTGATTATTCGTCTGGTTATTTGTAACTTTCCCAGGTTCAGTTTTAATGTAAACCGGTGTGATAAGACTGTTGTCCTGAACATCGGTATATTAAAAGTATGTATATAAATAAATAAATAAATACAGAAATATATCCAGAAAGATTAACATTTTTATTTTATTAAGAACTTAAGAAATTGCCATACTGTGTCTATCAAGTCTAGCATTCTGTTTCCAACAGTGGCCAATCTAGGCTGCAAGTACCTGTCAAGTATCCAAAAATTAAGTATATCCCACGCTACTGATGCTAGTAATAGCAGTGGCTATTTTCTTGATTAATAGCAGATCTTATCCAAACCTTTTTTAAACCCAGCTACACTAACTGCACTAGCCACATCAGAGAGAAACTGGGAAAAAGATGACCTTGATTGCTTTTAAAGCAAAACTAGTTGCAGAAGGATCGTAAGAATATAATAAATGCTATGCTGGGTCAGACCAAGGTCCATCAAGTCCAGCATCCTCTTTCCAATAGTAACCAATCCAGATCGCAAGTACCTGGCAGATCCCATAAAGTAGATCTACTTCCTGTCATTCACTCTAAGGTATATCAGTAGCTTTCCTTAGTCTGCCTGGCTAATAATATGTTATGAACTTTTCCTCTAGGAACTTGTCCAAACCTCTTTTAAAGCCCGCTGTGCCTTGACCATGTCCTCTGGCAACAGATTTCACAGCTTAATTGTATGCTGAGTGAAAAAGTACTTTCGGTTTTAAATCTGCTGTTGCTAGTTTCATGGAGTGTCCCCTTGCTTTAGTATTAGAAATAAAAATAATAGTATTATTTCAAAGTGTAAATAACTCCTTTATTTTCCTGTTCCTCCCACTCATGATTTTATAAACATCTATCATGTCTCCTCTCGACCATATCTTTTCTAACCTGGAGCTCTAGCCTTTGTAGCCTCCTTTCATAGGAGAGCCATTCCATCACCTTTATCATTTTTGTCTCACTTTGCACCTTGGTTAGTTCCACTATGTCTTTTTTGAGATGGGACCACCTGAACTATACGCAGTTACACCATGGTTCGATACAGAGACAATATGATATTTTCTGTTGTATTCTTCTTTCCTTTTTGGATCATTCCTAACATTCTGTTACCTTTTTTAACTGCCACCTCACACTGAACCTTTTCCTGAGTGGTAACCCCCAATATAAAAGTCAACATTCTGTACATGTAGTTGGGATTGTTTTTCCCTATGTGCATCACTTTGCATTTTTCCACATTAAATTTCATCTGTCATTCAGTTGCCAGTCTTCTAGTTTTACAAGATCCTTCTGACTAATTTTGTATCATCTTCAAATTTGATCCCCTCACTCGTTTTTGATTTTCCAGATCATTTATGAATATGTGTCCCAGTATCGATCCCTGAGGTATTCCACTAATGACATTTCTGCATTTGGAAAACTCCCCATTTAGTCCTGTCCTCTGTTTCCTATCTTTTAAGCAGGTACTAATTCACAATAGGACATTGCCTCCTCTTCCATAAATTTTGAATTTCCTGAGGAGACTCTTATGGGAAACTTTGTCAAATGCTTCTGAAAATCCAAAATACACTACATCAACCATCTCACCTTTATCTACATTTTTATTTTCACTTTCAAAATAATCTAAAAGAATGATAAAGCAAAACTTCCCTTTGCTAAAGCCATATTGACTCTTTCCTATTAAACCACGTCTGTCTATATGGCCAAAGATTTTTTTTTATCAACAATAATCTTTCTAATAATTTTTTTTTACAAAGAAGACAACGTCATCAGACTTTAGTGCAACACTTTTAATCCACTGTCTTTCGCCACGCAATGGGCCGCAAACAGCATCAGCCGTTTATAAGCACTGTAATGTATTCACTTGATGTTGTACCCCAAGTTTTAACGACCTGTTTACCCATCTCATCAAACCCAATTTTCACATACCAAAAACAATTTTTCTATATTTTTATTAAACTGACATATTTAATATTAAAAAATACTTAGCTCCCACTGTAGCGTTCCAGACACTGCTCCAACACAGACCATGTTTCGGCTGTCACCATCCTTCGTCAGAGGACACCTCATATCAGCATATAATCCAGATGCCTCATTTACCCATGTTTTAATCCTAGAATAAACAAACCATTAAAAACATTCTCACCCAGTAACTCATCCAACCACCATAAATCCATTACCATACATACCAACCCATTATCCATCCTATTACTTACTGTAACAAGAGGGATCTTTAAAGATAAGTTTTTCATTCAAGTGTTCTTTTTATCCATCCACTCCCTTCCACAGTATAATGGCACCTAAGCATTCAAACTAACTCCTTCACTTCCTCCAAACATATATATCCACTTCCCTCCCCGAAAGTATGCCATGTCAATCACAATCAGGATTACAACCGCGCTATTAGAGAACCTGACTCAAAACACAGACCAGTCAATCTCCTTATTCAACCGTATTAAAGAAATATATCCACTTTTGTTCTTTCTGTAGTAGAAAATTATCAAAGTCACCACCCCGTACAGACGGCTTGGGTTGTTCAATTACTGCAAACTTCAAATCGACAAATGAGTGCCCCTTCATCAGACAATGTTGGACCAAAGGTGCTTCAACATGCTGTCCCACTATTGAGCTTCTGTGTTCTATCATCCTAATCCTTAAACACTGTTTTGTCTTACCAATATACAAGAGAGGACAGGGGCACCAAATCCCATAAATCACACCCTTTGCAGAGCAATCAGTATATGATCTTAAACAGAATTTACCCCCTTAAAGAAAGGCAAAACATCTCCACTAAAGGAATGGTCACAATCGGAGCACTTCTTACATGGATAGTGTCCCCTTCTTACATTTTCATGTATTGTACTAGTTCTAGCCTCATCTCCAAAATTCGAGTGTACTACACTATCTCTGATATTTCTACCTCTTTTTAGTGCAAACCGCGGAGTGTTATTAAATATTTGATGTAAACTTAACAGGTGCCAGTGTCTCTTTGTAATATTTTGTATACGATAGACATAAGGTGAGTAAGGCAACACACAAACCATTCTATCTTCTTCCGTATTCTGTCTAGCTCTAGTAGATGGGACTAATAGCAAATCTCTATTAGCCCAACGGGCTCTTTATAAGCTTTTTTCAAAACACTCATAGGGTAACCCCTCTGTCGAAATCCCTGCATCATTTCTCTCACCCTTATTTTATAATCATTAGTATCTGAACATATTCTTCTCAGTCTCAAGAACTGACCAATAGGCAAATTTGATCTCAAATGTTGAGGGTGACAACTTTCATATCTTAATAAGGAGTTTTTATCTGTTGGTTTGCGGAACAGAGTGAAATCAAAACCTAACTCATGTATTTTAATAAAAACATCCAAATAGGCAACCCCAATTTTACTAAATACAGAAGTAAATTTTAAGTTTGGATCACAAGTATTCAACCACCGTATAGATTAATTAAAGGTATTCTCTTCCCCTTGCCAAATAATTAGAACATCGTCTATATAACGCTTCCATGATCTAATATTAGACTTGAATGGATTTTGAAACAGCCAAATCCCCTCAAAATTGCCCATATACAAATTAGCCACATCGGGGGCCATCGAGGCCCCCATCGCTATCCCTTTTGTCTGCAGTAATAGTCTCCATCGAATAAAAAAGAATTATTATATAATACCATATCTGCTAAAGATATTATGAAATCCACTGGTATTCGATTATCGGCCATTGTCTCCCTCAAGATGTTATTGATAATACCACTAGCATCATGTTGTGGTATATTTGTAGACAATGCAACCACGTCCATGGTTGCTAATGCCACATTTCCACAAGGAAAAATCTCTTTAGCCAAACTAGCTGGACAATCATGTCTGAGGAATCCCTCACAAAAGACGGTAAAGATTTCACCAAAGGTGCTAGGAATTTGTCTACAAAGATTGAGAGGGGCTCTAACAACGAACCCCTCAAGGAAACAATAGGTCTACCCAGTGGTTTACAAAGAGTTTTATGTATTTTTGGCAGGACGCATAGTACCGGTGTTTTTGGAAACTTAACTGTCAGGAACCTCTGTTCTCTCGAAGTGATCCATGACTTTATAAATGCTTCTTCCAGTCTCAGATCAATCAGAGACCTCAGACACCCAGTGGGATCTTCATCAAGTCGTCTATAATACACAGTGTCTCCTAATTGCCGTAACACCTCTTCTTTGTAATCCTGCACATTCATAACCACAGTAGCGCCACCCTTATCGGCGCTCTTAATTACTATGGAAGGATTATCTGCTAACTCCCTCAAATTTCCCCTTTCTTCACTAGTCAAATTCAAATTTTCCTCCACCCGAAAGATCTGTATTTCTCCAAGATCTTTTAAAACCAGATCCCTAAAGGTACAGATGACTGGATCCAAATTACCTGGTGGATTCCAAGTGGATCTCGGGCATACAATAGGATCAATTTGTACATTGGCTTGTTTGGCAAAATACACTCGCAACCAAAGTTGTCTGACGAAACGCTGTATAAATTTCTCAATTTCAAATCTATCAAACTAACTGTTGGCACAAAAGAGAGACCTTTTTCTAAAACCCCAATTTGTGCTGGTGTGAGTTCCACTACTGATAAATTAATTACTGTTGAAAGGTGTCTAGTTGTGACCGAGTCACAGGTCACAATCGCTGAACTATCCCGGTTGTAGGTGGGTCTCTCACATTTTTCTTTTCTAAAAACCGCACCTGCTTGCTTGTTTCGTTTTGGAGGAAAAGAATTTTTCTGACGTTCACTAAGGTTATCATTATCATCTCCCGATGAATCAGACGAAGAGCTTGACGCCTCAAAAAGCTACTCTTGTTCCTAGTATAATTAGGGTTCATCCAAAAATAAACTGCTCCCCGAGAGTAATCTTTCTCATCCCTTACAAATTTATCATACTTCATCTGCTTAACTTGGATAGCAAAAGGTTTAATGATATTATCCAACTCCAAATGTTTTTCCTCAAACTCGGGTAGCGGCATCTCTGCCTTTGCCGTTTCTGTTAATTACTATGTCACAGGGGTTACTAGTGCCATTAGTGGGCCCCTGTCACATGGTAGGAGCAATGGATGGCGCCGGCCGTCCATTGCTCTTACCATGTGACCAATGGCACTGGTAGCCCCTGTGACATAGTAAGGGCAAAGGCTATTGGCGCCATTTTGAATACCGGCAGCTGACGGCCCGAGTGCAGGAGATCGCTCCAGGACCCTCGCTGGACCACCAGGGACTTTTGGCAAGTCTTGGGGGGGTCAGGAGGGTGGGGGGTTCTAGTTAATTAAATTTAAAGGGAAACGAATACCGAATTCAACTAATGAACGAATCGGGTCCCCCATGAAACGGATGCAATGGATTTGGGTCCCAACAAATATGAATACCAAATCGGACGAATCCGTCCCTTCTGCACATCCCTACAAATTTTCTGTCCTTTAAACGATATTACAGTTATGCAACAAGTGAAAAGTCATGAGCACAGTGAGCTACTGTGTTCTCCAGAACTCTCCAGAAAATTTGATAAATCAGTAGGGACTTCCATCGAAACAAGTCCAGTTGCTTTCTTAGGAGTAGGCAAATAATAAATCTTCTCAGTAGGAGGCAAAGCAGCTTCTTGGATTTGCAAAACTTTCTTTAAATAAGAGGGAAAAAGCTCAGAAGGAGAGATTAAGGAGATTTGAGAAAAATTAAGAACTCTCAAATTTAAAGATTTGAGAGAATTCTCAATATTTTCAATCCTTTGAGAAGACACTGGTAAATCTTTAATCATGTTAGTCTGTATCTCTCTAATTTGCACTAAGGAAATCTCTGCTTCAGATATCTTCTCACATGTAGAAATACATTGTTCATGAGATTGAAATTTAGAATGTAAATCTGTAGTTTACAGTAGTTTAAAGTAAAGAGGAAAAACAGGAAAATCATGGGAGCTGCTGCAGACATGTCTTCTCAGGTGCTACCATCTTGAATTTCCTTGTTTTTCATTTTTTGATTGATGCCTTTTCAGCTTTATCTGCCTCCTATACTGCACCATTAAACCATGCTGGCAGTTTGGTCTTCCTTTGGCCTTTTTTAATGTATGGAATACATTTTATCCGGGCTTCCAAAATGGTATTGTAAACAATGCAAATCTTTGCAACTGCTTCTTTTATTTGTTTCTAATTACACTGGGCAACAAATTTTCACAAAAGTCAAGTTACGGAAATGAAATTAGTCAATTCTTATACATTTCCATGTGCTAAACACGAATGTGACTGTGAAAATGCAAAATTGGCTCTAGTTTTTTTGTAATATGCAATAATATAAGTATATCGTGAACTGTATGCCAATAGCTCACTGGGCAACAAATTTTCACAAAAGTCATGTTACTGAAATGAAATTAGTCAATTCTTATAAATTTCCATGTGTTAAACATGAATGTGACTGTGAAAATGCAAAATTGGCTCTAGTTTTTTTGTAATATGCAATAATATAATGGCATCTTGAATTGTATGCCAATAGTAGGAGACCTACGGTTAATACCGTTTGAAAAATGAAGTCATAGACTACGTCTTAGATTTCTTTGCTTGAATCTTGTACACCTGTTCGGGAGCATCTCTGCGGAGTGTCCAGCAGTAGTCAGCCAGCATGAATATTTCAAATGCTCACCCTTTCTGACTGGGCTTCATATAGTACACTGCTGACGTCAGCTTACACAGCAGTAGCATGGCAGTAGAACTGCATTGCATCAGAAAATGATGTAATATACTCTGGATGATGTGTGCATGATGGTATTATGCAATATGATGCAATATTACATCATTCTAGGCTTATTTACAGTCCTACTGGATAAATTTACACGACTAAACATAGAAAGTGAACTATATTAAATATCTTCAAAATGAGAGCCAATAAAAACTTTTCATGGTCATATTCGTGTTCAGCACATCAAGATACTACAGAGTAGGACCTTTTTAGGTCAGTAACACTTTCATTGTTGCCCAGTGTTATCTTATTCTTTTATAGTCTTCCTTATTAAAGTAATATGCTACAGCAGTAGTTTTACTTAATGTCCTCCCCTCCAGTGACTATGTCAAATTTGATTGCATTACAATCATTATTGCTTAGTCCTTGCACCAGGTCATGTGTTCCATTGAGGACTAGCTGCCTCTCTCATTGGTTCTAGGACCAGCTGTTTTATTAAGCAGTCATGTATTACATTTAGAAACTTAACCTCTCTAACATGCCCCAATGAAACATTGACCCAGTCAACACTAGGGTAATTGAAATCTCACCACCTTATTGTGTTGCTAAATTTATTTTCTTTTTCAATTTCAGCTAGCATTTCAGTCTCGTTTTTTATCGTAGCCAGTTGGCAAGTAGTATACACCCACTGCTATACTCTTACTTGTCACCATGGAATTTCTATCCATAAGCATTCCACACTGCATTTTGTTTTCTATAGGATTTTAATTATGCTTGACTCTGTGTCAATTTTTACATATATTTATTTTTTTTATTTATTTATTTTTTCTATACCGGCATTCGCGATAAATATCGCATCATGTCGGTTTACAATTAACAAGTGGATAGGGAACAAAAGGTAAAAAATAACATTGATCTAAGTAATAAAAATAATAATAATAGTAGTAAAAACATTAAACAAGAGAAGGCTAAGGAATGCAGTTACAATAAAACAAGGGAGTAATATAACTTGGATCAGAGAAAAGAAGCAGGGGTTTAAATAGAGAGAACATATATGCCAGTCAATGTGCTTATAGCGTTGATGAATTGCCCTTATGAGGTAGGGATATTAATTACCATGATTAAGGCAGAGTCTGAGCGAATAGGTAATAATGGACTAGGTTCAGTCTGGACAAAGTGTGCAACCCTCCCACCAATTCAATCTGCCCTATCACATTGATATAATTTATGCCCTGTTATTGGTGTCCATCTTTCACCAAGTCTCTCTGAAATGCCTACAATGTCTCTATCCCCATATAATTCCATATATTTTAACTTGCCACTCAGATGTCTGACATTTGCATTCACCCAAAAAGCAAAGCGGAAGCCGATCCAGTTGGCTGTGTTACAGTGAAGAAAATGAGAATCGGACGATCAAAAGAAGCCCTTTATTAAAAATGCCCGACTCTGGCCGAGTTTCGCTCTTTACATAGAGCTGCCTCAGGGGCAATTAGATTAGCAGGACTTAAGGTATGCCTGCAGGGCTGATGTCACAATGTCCCAATGTCATGCAAGGACATAAATTTGTACAGAAATTGGTGTTATCCTGTTCTGTCAAGAGATTTTGCTCTGATCGCGTTGCCAACTACAGTAGCAACATTAGTGATGAGAACTCCAATCAGTCTGTTTCATCGACTCGATTGAATCTATATCGCTGCGGAATATATCGACAATAATTCAGGGTTTGTTTTCTTTCTCTCCCCCCGAGGGAGGTTTTCTGGGAATCTTTTAGGTTTGCAGAACAACAACAGCCCTGCAGGCATACCTTAAGTCCTGCTAATCTAATTGCCCCTGAGGCAGCTCTATGTAAAGAGCGAAACTCGGCCACAGTCGGGCATTTTTAATAAAGGGCTTCTTTTGATCGTCCGATTCTCATTGACATTTGCATTCAGACATTTAAAAAGTATCACAACCTGCTTATTAGGAAATGATACAGGCAGTGTAGAGTCATTCACATCTGTGTGCTCTTTGCCTACAACAGTCTAGGCTACTTCAAATCACGTCATGAACTTATGGAGACATTTTTATGTCTAGACAGAACACACTGCCTAAGATAAGTTCCATATATTTTAAATCTTGTTACCCTGAAGCAGTGACTAATGAAATGTCAGCTGATACCAGGGTTTGTTTTCTTTCTCTCCCCCCGAGGGAGGTTTTCTGGGAATCTTTTAGGTTTGCACAACATTAGAAAAATATAAAAAAATATAGAAAGGAAAACAAGTTAATGCTAAGTATTGCTCTTTGGTTCAAAAACAGCTCAAAAGTGAATGATAGATAAGACCGGGTGGTGGTAAAAAAATGTTTTTCACACATAGTCTGGCTTACTGACACCTTATATATTATTTATATATGAGTGTTTGTGTATTATCATATGATTTATGCTCTATATATGTCACTCTTTTCTTTCTACTTTAGCCTTAACCACAAACTCTCTACTGGGAAATTATGTTGCATAAGTATCCTTGGAAGATACTTCCCTCTGAAATATGCACTTCTGAGTGACTGTCTGCTTTCCCCCATGATCTGGTTTAAATGTTGCTCTATCACCTCAATAAAAATTAGCATCAGCAGCCTGGTTCCATTCTGGTTAAGGTGGAACCCATCCATTAGGTAGGCTCTTCCTTCCCCAGAATGTTCTTTAATTCGTAACAAATCTAAAGCCCTCTTCCCTACACCATCATCTCATCCACACATCCACAGGGTCAATTTCAAATTGCAATGTGCCATTATTGTGTGCATTAGGGCATTATCACACGCTATAAGGCCCTAATGTACGCAATATTGGCCGCATCACAGCAGGACTATTTAAATCAGGGGAAGGGGAGGAGGGTGGGCAGGGTTTGGGTGTGGTTTTGGACCGGCAGCCCCACGGGAAATAACACCACCTTCTCCCATGGTGCTATGGGGGTGATAGTGTGAGGTGCGGCTGCATCACGGCAGGTGAAACTGCACCGCTGCAATGTGGCCGGCTACACACTATCACCTCCCCACACCTTTTTTTCCTAAGGTCATCATTCCGCTATAATTATAGCGGAATGATGAATCCCAGGGGTAAGAGCTTAAATTTAAACTCCAGAATCTCTCTCCTGCATTTTCCTATGTCATTGATACCCACATGTACCATTCTATCTAGGTGGTGCATGAGGTCACTACCTTCACACCGGGCAGGCATGTTACCAAATGATCACCCACCAGCCATTCATCAATCTATAGGGGTCATTCATCAAAATGCGTTATGGCGTTAATGCATGTGATAATGCGTAAATGCATACGTTAACATCATAACGCATGCAATAATACTACTATCGCATGGTGTGAATGCAAATTTTTGGAAGGGGCAGGATTAGGGTAGGGTTGGGGCAGGATTAATTAAAATGAAGGGCAATATCACACCATGTAATAGCATAACGCATGCTATCGCACATTTTTAACACCGGAAATAACTACACTTTTTTTCCTGGTATTAAGCTGTGCGATATGCCTGAAATGGCCATAACGCAATTTGTGTTAAAGATTGCAAAATCCATTTCGGCGCTTAGGAGGGGAGAGGGAGTGGAGTGGAGTAGAGAGAGAGAGCCTCTGGGGAGGCCTTCACAGTATTCAGCTATTTTTAGGAGGGACAGCTAATAGCTCGAGGTGAGGTGTGAAACGTGTGAACTGTACAGTACTCCTCGGTGAAGATTTGACATCATTTGGAGTGAGGAAAGTCTCACAAAGATGAGATTTCTACTATGTTATCTCGACCTAGCTTGATGGTACCATAGAGTCCATCAAGCTAGCATGAGAGAACATTGTAGAAATCTCGTCTGTGAGACTTTCCTCACTCCAAATGATTTGAAATATTCACCGAGGTGTACTGTGCAGTTCATACGTCTCACTCTGCATGTAAAATTGGCCCCTAAACTACCACCAACACCTTACCTTGAGCTATTAGCTGACCATCCTATTGAGATATAAACAGTTGATTACAATGAGGGTCTTATAAATAATCTCTCAGTCTCTCTCACGCTTGCTCTCTCCCTCTCTCTTCCCTTTGTGAAATAGACGTATTGCAGGGTGCAAGAACTTTATCACATCACACGATACTACCTATGTGACGTCCTATGATACTGCAAAGTGTGGTAGTTCTAAAAATCACCTTAAACACACCTCTTTCTCTTACCGCATGCAATATTATAGCATTTTGATGAATCTAGTTGTATATTCCTAATGATCAAATTACCAACTGATTATAAATATCTGAAGTACCATCCTTGACAAGGCAGTATAGGCTTGTCAGTTTACTGATGGTAAAAAAAAAAAAAAATAGAGAGATGTCTGTAAAAATTTCATGTTAGTAAAACTTCATGAGTGATGGGAACAATGTCTCTGGTGCTACTGTACTTGGGAGTTGGGGACTATGTCTCTGTGTATAAAGAGATGAATCTCAGCATAGTAGGTCTAGCTGTGCACAAATGGCAATGATTAAACATGGAACTGGAAGCAAGATAGGTTGCTAGTAAAAATCTGGTAGACTGTTAGTAAAAAATCATTTTCATGAGCTGACAACCCTGGTTCAGTGTGATGTTAATAATACTGTAATCTCTGGATTTATTCAGGACAGTGTTCCTTTACAAAACTAAAACAAATCACTGAGCAATAATTTACATTTGAAAAATATCAGAATATTGATATTTTTTAATAAAGCTAAAGCTAAAGACAAGTTCCAGGGAACCACAGAAAAAAGACTACAGCATTGCTAACTGAAATTATTGAATACGACTGTGTTTAAATATCTTTCTGCTTCTGTATCTATGAATGATGGGAAGAGATAGGCATTCTGCTGTCACCTTCTCTGGCAGAATCCTCTAAGGATACTGACTAACCTTTAGTAAGAAAAATGGTTCAAAGGTCCAGATGTTTCTTGACATTGCATGTACTACCCAAGTGTAGGGTTCCACTGGAATCTCTACTAAAGAGTGTGGCCTAGTAATTAGGTCAGACAATATGGCATAGAGGAATGTGCTATAGCACACATATTAGAAGCTGTTATAATGGCTTATTCCTGCTTGCATATTAGCAAGTGACCCCTAGTCAAACCTATATAGAGATCACCTGGTCTCAACTAGATGGCCCTAGATACCTGCCCTGGTAATACAGCTAGTGGGACAGACCATTCCTTTCAGCACCTCCCTCTGAGGTTGTCTGTGATGGCTTGATTTGTGTCCAGAAGGTGTGTTAAGCACTTAGAGAGCATGGTCATTTTGGTTTAGTCTTTGAGGAGTTAAGATCTCTTTTTGGTACCCCTTTCTGAGTTAGGGCCTACAAATCTAACTTGGCATTTTTTGTACAGAGATCCCTCTCAGTGCATTCTCTGCTTGTGAGAATCTGCCTCCCATTTTGGAGAAGAAACTTGTATTGAAGTTATAGTTTTTGTTATGATTCCTGCCAGCGGAGCTATTCCCTGCGAGCAGGCCTCTCACCTCCGATGTGCCTCAACGCGGCTGGGGCCGCCGCCGTCACCGTCACCTTCATCTTCGCGGTCAAAGGCCACAGTTCCCGGTCTCTCCTGGCGGCTGGAGCCGCCTTCGGTTCCTCCGGCAGCGGCAGGAGCCGCTGCCAACGTCGGGGCCTGCCTGCGCACAGGCCCAGCTTCTCCTGCCTTCAGTGTCTTCAGCGGCAGCATAGCCACTCTCCAAGGTCCTGCCCCCTGCCTAAGGGGCAGGCCCACGTCTTCTTTCCCTTCTTAAAGGGGCAGCCTGGGTGGGGTCCACCTGGCCCCACTGGAAGTCAGCTCTCCTGGTTTCCTGTGCCATCCCTATTTAAGGGCTGCTTCTCCACTTCAGCTTTGCCTTGCATTGGAATTACTTGTCCCTGGAAGTTCCTGTCTTCCAGCGCTCCTGGCGTTCTTCATTGGAGCTCCATGTCTCATCTGCATTCTTCATTGGAGCTCCATGTCTCATCTGCTTCCTGTGTTTGTGGCTTCCTGATGTTCCATGTCTTCATGTCCTGAGGTTCACAGTCCAGGCTTCCTGATGTTCCACTTCCTGATGTTCCAAGGTTTTGCTCCTCCTTCGCCTGTTTCGAGTCCTCCTGATCCTCCAGCTCCTGTGGTTCTCCAGATGACACCTTGCTTCATCATTGGAGTCTCATCTCAGCTGGATTCTCTTACTGTGTTTCCGAGTCCTCTTGACCCTCCAGCTCCTGTGGTTCTCCAGATGACACTTGGCCTCATCATTGGAGTTTCATCTCAGCTGGATTCCCTTCCTGCGCTTGTCCCGCTCTCCGCGGGGTCCGTGACCAGCCTCTTCAGGTTGTGTAAAGCGCGCAGTGGGACAGGGTGGTCCGCAACCAGCCCATTGGGTCCGCCCGTGTCAGTGGGCTATGTAGGGTGCCTTGAGAGACAGTGCCAATGTCTGAACCTTCCCAGCTTCTCGTCTCGTCCAAGCTTCTCGTCTCGTCCAAGAGTCTTCCAAGTTCCTCGTCTTGTCGAGAGTCTTCCAAGATCCTCATCCACTTCCAGAGTCTTCTTGTCCATGTCTTGAGTCTTCTGTGTCACAAGGCCTCCATCTGTCCTCATCCTCAGTCCGGCCTGCTGCTCCTTGCCGATACTAGCGGCAGGTCCGAAAGGGCTGGGAACAGTTGGAGGACTGTTCATATACCAACATAACATTGTTGTTCTTCCAGAAGCATGCAGGTCTGGCAGAGGGTTAGACTTTGTCTTCACCCATGCTGGGATACGCCTCGCCAACCCTCGGTGCTGTTTTGGATTCATCTGGGATCGTGTCGAGGTCCAAGGGCACACAATCCCCCTCAAGTTGGGATTGCTCTCCTAGCATTCCCTCATGTAACAGTTTTTATTGGAATTGTCCTACAGTGAGCCCCTGGCCCCTTTGGGAGAGGGACAAGCCCCAGTCCTGGAGACTAGGGGTGAGAAGATCTGTGTGCTCCTGTCCCATTCAGTGAAGGGGCTACAGTGACTCCTCACCTTAGAAGAAGTCTTTTATTGGGACTTTGAAAGTGTTTTTCTGTGTCTTTGGTGAGGAGGTTTAGTACCACCCCTCCTCATACTGAAGCTTGGCTATTATAGTCTGGTTCCTATCATCATCAGACCTTTCCCTCAGGAAGGTCCATCAGAAGGAGTCTGGAGAGCAAAGAAAAGAAGGAGGATCTTTAGAGACCTACAACTGGGGAAGAAGACTGGACTTTGGGGTCCTTAAGTAGGATTTTTCCAGGATTTGGGGATCATTCAGTCCAGGAATGATTAATTATATCCCAGGAGCTTGAGACAAAACACACCTATTCATAGAGTCATAGAAACCAGTATAAACCCAGATGTAAATCCTAGTTTATCTACTTGATTGAACATTTATTCTTTTTATGAGGAATCACAGTAAATTTGTTTTAAATACCCAACACTGTTTTCTATCTTGTCCCTGCAGCGCAGCATCACTGCATCATAGCATCAACTATAGAAGTTTTGGGGCAAACAAGTGAAAGGGATATCAGTACACCACCTGAGCCTGGAAGGGCATCCTTCCCCCCATAGAAAGGTCACACTCCTTGGGATTCTGAGAGTGGGGGAAGTGACAGAAGAATAGCCCTAGATATGAGTTCTTTTATGGACCCTCAGGATACAGTGAAATTCCCTAAAAAAAGGGTTACACCTAGGAAGTCTCCGGATTTGACTTGGAGACTCCAGAATTCCAAAGGAATTGTCAGGTCCCTGGGCCAAAATTACAATCTCTGGATTGTGCTGCTCAAGCACCTGCTGGGCCCAGAAGAGAAAGTCACCTGGACCTGCGTGGGTGGAAAGAAGATGGAGCATCATCTGTGTGATCAGAAGAAGATGCAGGAGGAGTGTTGGCTGCATAACTGGAAGAAGTGGGGCAGTGTTGGCCACGCAGGCCGAAAAAGATATAGGGGCAGTCTGTAGAGCAGGAATAAGAAGCGGGGCAGAGACAGCCTGTACAGCAGAAAGAAAGAGGAGTCCCATTGGCTGAGCTGGCCTAAAGGAGGAGACTGCTACTGCTGGTGGATTCAGGATAAGGAGAACAAGTTTGTGTGTGTGCGTGGGTATGTGTATATGGGAGTGAGTGTGTGAGTGGCATGTGTATGACAGAGAAATATGTGGACATGTGTGTGAGGGAGTGAGCACGTGAGTGGGCATGTATGTGTGTGTGTGTGTGAGTGAAAGAGAGAGAGAGCATGTGCATGAGAGTGTATGTGGGAGAATGAGAGGAGTGCATGTGTGAGCATGTGAGTATGAGCATGTACTGAACATATACATAGTCATAGTTTATTGAGATAAAGCCAACATGGATTTAGCCAAGGATAGGTCCATCGTAGTTGCCTAACAATGGCAGAGGCATCCCCAGAAGCACCAGGGTAGGAGGCTACCACAATACTGGAGACCAACTTGAAAGAAAGGTAAGGGTGGGGGGGGGGGGGGGGGGAGAAGGTAAAGGGTTGGGTAGGCATGGGGGGGGGGGGGGGGAAATCTGGAGGCTGCAAATATGAAATTTTAGATTTATAAAAGGAAGTTGGAGCAGGGGAGACTTCCGGTGCCAAAAAGTTTAGTTTTTACATTAAATGGCCCGTTTTGGGGAGGTGACTAATTCGGCCCCCTAGGTCTTGGCAACTCGAGTGTGAGAGGGAGGCGGGAGACAGGCTGCAATATTTTTTTAATAGAATGTAACTTATCCAGATATATTCTTTTTTGAATATATCCGGTGATGTTTAAAGTTATCCGGCTATGGTTAGTCTGAAAACTTTAATCGGGGATATTCAGTGAGACCTTTATCCCACTGAATATCCTGGACACATTATCTGGCCAATTTTAGCTGGATAACTTGTCCACTAAATGTCCTACTGAATATGGAGCCCTTTGAAAATTGACCCGTCAATTTTCACTTAGGTTCCTAACTGCAGTCAAATTTTCAGTCAAAAATGTAGGTACCTATGTTCAGCCGAAAATTTGCCTACATTTATTCACCTAAGTGACATGCTGAACAATTTGTGAAAACTGACCCCCCTGGGGGTGTTACAGGATGCAGAATTAAGTAAAATTAGAGATCTCAGCTCAGATGATGGCCCAAAAGGGTTGTTGATTTCCAGATACTTGTTTCTCCTGAGCTCATCATTGTATGTTGTTGACACAATATTGAGCATCAGAAGAGGTGGTACTGTGTTGAATATTTAATACACTGAATTGGTCTGTTGAGGAATATGCCCCTTTGTAAATCACAGTTTTAAAATGTTTTATTTGTACTTTGTGGTATTGCAATGTCTTGGAAGAAAGTATAATATTATTTTCTAAGAATCTTACCTCTTAATCATAATGAAAGTTTGGACTTCTATCAAAGATGATGAGAACTGATGCAGTTTTTTAAAAAACTTTGGGGCAGATTTTCAAAGGGTTACACGCGTAACTCCGAAAACCTGCTCCTGCGCGCACCGAGCCTATCTTGCTTAGGCTCGGCGCCGCGCACAAGCCCCAGAATGCGCGTATGTCCCGGGGCTTTGAAAAAGGGGTGGGAAGGGGTCGGGGTGCTGGTTCGGGGGCGGCCCTGAGGCCTCTGGCACAGCGGCCGAGCCGGGGGATGGCGCCGGCAGCCGGCCAGCGCGCGCAAGTTATGTCTGCCAGACGCAGGCGTAAATCCTGAAATAAAGGTAGGGGGGATATAGGTAGGGCTGGGGGGTGGGTTAGATAGGGAAAGGGAGGGAAAGGTGGGGGGGGGGAGCGGAGGGAACGGGGAAAACCATCGGGGCTCCCCTAGGGCACAAGGTTCACAAGAGTGCACCCCCTTGCATGCGCCGACTCTGGATTTTATAACATGCGCGCAGGTGCATGTTATAAAATCCAGGGTCGGCGCCGGGTAGTGCACATTTGTGTGCACTACCCGGCGCATGTTTGCGCCGGGTAGTGCACACAAATGTACCCTGCACGCGCAGATTATAAAATCTGCCCCTTTATGTTGTATTTGTAGGTTTTGGTTTTTCTTTGGTATGTGCAGCTGCTATATGTTTAAGCTTTCTTCTGATAAACTCAAGAAATGGAAAAGTTAAAAAAAAATCTGTCTGGCAGAGCCAAAAATAACAGAGTAAACGAAGAAACCTTGACAGAAGAATCATCGTGGGTTTTTCAAAACCTGCTGATCTTTCACCTTTAATTAAGAAAATTGTAGCAAGCCTTTCACTAGACAGTAACTTTTCACTGTTCTCCACGTTCATCTTCGGGATATATATTGCAAAGTAATTTGCTATATGCGAATTACTTTGCAATATATATCCCGAAGAAAAATATTTTTCATCGAAAAGGTCTTGGGAGATATAATGAGCTATCAGTGGTACTACGGATAATAATAAATCATATCCCCACTGTGTACACATTATCCTTCCACTTTGAAATGTATAAAGACAAGTCATATCGGTTACTGTTCCGTAATGTATTTATCTGAATAAACTTCCCAGTATCCATTCCTTTGGATAAGAACATTATCGTTTTCTTTACTGCACAAAATGAAATAGTATATGACTCCTGGGTAATTGCAAATGTTCCATATAGTGCTAGGAGGGTTTATAAAAGTCTAGAAAAATTAGTGTTATGGAGGCTAAGATTTACAGAGCTCAGTAGAGTCGATCCATCAGGCAGCTGTAGCACAGGGTTGTTTTCTATTTCATGTCTCGGGGGGGAAACGCTTCAGTCTGGGCATGATTCCCCCAAATTCTGTATGGCTTCCTAAAGAATGAAAAGTTGAAAAGGGGGGGGGGGGGGGGGGGTGTCTCGAAAAGCTGAAGTTTTGGGTGATATTCAGCAAAACAGAACCACGAATGGAAAGATTCGATATGAATGACGTATCCAGTGTGAATGATTCGGTATGAATGACGTATCCAGAATGACTTCTGCCAGTGTCAATGACACTGGCAGAAGCAAAACGGAAGCAGCTGCGGGTTCCGCTGGTTGGTTTGCTTTCCCACCAGCTCTGCGTCATTTTCCCGGCGAAGTGCACAGAAGACTCCATTTCTTACGCTTCGCTTTGGAGCAACTGGCCCTGCCCCTCTATGGCATTCTCTGCCGAAGCTTTCTCTTACTCTATTTTTTGCTTCTCGTTTCAGGAGCTTTCTGGGGGATTTCTTTTTGCTGTGGGAGGGAAGGGCCAGACTGGAGATGGGCGAGTCCCTCCTCCAGGTCCAGCTCTTACTGAGTAAAATCAATAGGTTTTCTGTATTTTTCTCTTTGTAACTGACATGTTCTAGCCCACAGTCGTCTTCTCTTACAGGCCTAATGTATTTCCTGGCAACTTTCCTTGTTTTGAGTGATTTATTTAAGGAGGAGGATGGTTCAGCTTAAAAATAAAAAGTTTGTTCTTTCCCACATCCCTGTTTCTGATAATATTTGATTGCTGGCCAACATGCACGTAGAAAACTGAACCGGATCAAATGTTTGGTTTTTTTCTGCATGTCTTTGCTTCAGGAACATGTGATTGTCTTGTAGAGGGTAACTTTCAAACGCTTTTATGCGAGTAAATGAACTTTTTTCCAAATTACCCCAGGAGTTGTACGCGTAAAAGAACAAGTAAACGTAAAAATACAGTGTGGTCCTATCCCTCTTGTTGTTTGATGTCGACATGCAAGCCCTGGCATTTTTGATTAACAGGCTGGGGTTAAAACGCATATTGTATGTGGAGGATATTCAGATCCTTTCCGAACTGGGGGCAGTCTGAGCAAAAAACAATCTTGGCTTTGCAGGAAATTAAGAAATAGATGAGATGGAACAAGCTTTCTCTCAACCTCCAGAAGACAGAAGTACTGTGGGCTAAATGGAGTTGAATCCAACTTATATATATTGGGGAGGCCACCCTTTTCAATTTAAATCGGAGGAGAAAATATTTGGGGTTGTCTTAGATTCAGAGTTGTCAAGGCAAACCCAAGTGAACATCCAAGTAAAAGTTTTGTTTTGCCAATTGCAGTTAATCCATAATCTTTGTTCATATCTGACTAAAGAGGACTGATTTTGGTAACTCAGACTCTTATATTGGATCGATTAGATTATTACAATGCCCTTATGATTCGCTTGGATAAGATACAATTTGACTTCATTATGCACAAAATATGGCAGCACAGCTAATAATGAGATTGAAATTATCTGATTGTGTAGCCTAGTGGTTAGAGCAGCAGGCTGGGAACCCAGAGTTCAAATTTTGCTGCTGCTCCTTGTGACCTTGGGCAATTCACTTCATCTGCCATTGCTTCAGGTACAAACTTAAGAGAGAAGCTTTCAAACAACTCCACATGGTCCCATATACATGTATATATATATATATATGGCTGTGCAGAGATCTACGACAGTATTTTATAACTTGTGCATATGAGATACGCGCAGATTATAAAATATGCTTCTGTCTACCCCAAGCATACGTGCATGTGTATGGTTACATGCAAATACCTGCAATGGATTGAAAGTGTGCACTTTTCCTATTTTAAAAACATATGTGCGTATATTTTGCACACGAAAAAAAATGCGACTTGCTAGCGTAAAACCCTATTTATGCCTGGTAGTCAGTATATTTTAAAATACGCTTTGCGTAATTGAAATCACCAGTTTGCCAAAATCTCCACCAGTTCATCTAGTCCATCTCCAGGGTTATTGAGACCCTGCTAGTTCTTCAACCAAAAGTAAATAGATGAGTTTGATATCAATTGTGCAAGATAATTATCAGGTGTAAAATTACGGGTATAAGTTGACAAATGTATAAGCACAATTCTCTTAAAAAATAGCAACTTGCTCATGTAGCTCTTGGCTTTGCCCCAGAACGCCCCTAAAACACCTTTATTTTTCACATGGAAATGTGCATGTGACCAAAAATATGCACATACATTTGATGTTTTTAAAATAACTACTTGCGAGCAAATTTTATGCTCGTAAATATTTTGAAAATTCATTCCTTAGATTTTTTTGCCCTCTGGGGACATGGAAATACCTGCAGTGTCTGAATGTAATCTGCTTTAAAATGCTTGAAAGACAGAATATAATCAATCAAATAAGTAAACAATTGAATTGTTGCTGTGGCTTTTCAGATGAATTAGAAGATTCTAATTATGGTACATCGAGTAATCTATAGGGCAGGCCCATACTATTTGCGAGACAGGTAAAAATCTGCCGTACAAACTGAATTTTGTATTCTTTGCAGGACCTTAGATTAATAATTCTGGCTTTAGCTGAGGCCAGAGTGATCTGTACTCAGAAGAGGGCATTTTTTTTATGTTGCACTGAGTTTGTGGAATTCTCTTCCAAAGGAGCTTAGACTGATAGGGGATTACTTGAACTTCCAGAAGTTTTATAAACTATATATTTTTTTATAAATGGCTTTTTGAGATGTTGTGAAAGATCCTAAGGATGGCATGGCATGCTGATTACTTTTTTTTTTTAATGTAAAACAGTTTATTAAACAATAAAGACAAAAACATTTAGCATACATGACTCTGAAGGATGTCAAATTACAGAAAACACAACATCCGTGGCAATAGTTTCCATTTTGTATTATTTCCCTCCCAAAGAGCTCAAACCCTGATACCCACCCCTAACATATAAGGTGAATAAGAAATAGCTGAGGGACAGAAACAAGTTATATAATAAATGCACCAGTATAATTACGGATAATTGATGTTTACATTTAAAAGAGCATGAAGTAGTTTGATTCTCCATTTGCACAAGAGTATGTAGTTTATTTCTCCATAACCAAAAACTAGGGGGATGGGACGCCCGCCATTGTAACAGTATGGCTTTTTTTTTTTAATAAAGCAGGCTTTCCATTGGAGGAGGCCCTTATCTCTACCTCGCACCTGAAAGGCCGAGACGACATCAAATAGGGCCCCTCTGGTGTGAAAACCACTGATTGACCTATTAATGAAGAGAGAAACTTCTTTCCAAATTAGGTCACTTCCCTATTGAATCAGCATTATTACCCATTCGGGGAAATTTGGATTCCCCGCCCCCGCCTCACAGTCCATATACTTTTCTCAATGGCAGCGGAAAGATGTGATTACTCTTTCTCAGGTAGTGGACCCTGAGGGAGCTATGCGCTCTCACCCGGACCTATCCTCGCGATTTGACCTTTCTGCGAATTCTATCTTTGCCTTTCTCCAATTGCGAAATTACGTGAGTTCATTGCAATGAACACACCTACAGGACGCTTTTATAGACCATCTGGAGGAGTTTTTCCAGCTGGAGATAACCAAGCCAGATGGGCATCTCCCGGATCCGTAAATGCTGATTAATTTTAAGGTATAAATGTGAGTAATACTGCTTTTGTGTGTGTATGGTGTATGTGATGCGTGCCATATCATTTGTAATTTTATATATTGCAATTCTATGTTTACTTTTGTAAGTTGCTTAGTTTCTATTGGAAGATGAGCATCTAAAAAAATTGAAATATATAAATAGAATAAATTAATGATGTAAAAAAATGATGGCATCTCTGCCAGATAAATCCTTGCTTCCTGGACGCCAAGATAAACTATGTGAAGGCAGTAGGTAAACAAATGATTATGTTTTTGGTCTACACCTATCTGCTGCCGTTACTTTCACTTTAAAGTGCAGAAAGACTTCAAACCTGCTTGTGCAATTTTGAAACAGAGCATCTCCACCCAAGGATTTAATTTCCCAGCAACTTCAAGAAGGGGGTAAAAAATTGTTCAAGGAAAACCTGCTGCAAAATGCACAGAGGGACTTTTGCCTAAATATATCACATTTACGGATCAGGCAAAAGTCTCTCAGTGCTGGTTCGTCGCAAAGGATTGCCTGTATTTACTTTTTCTGTAAAATGTTTTACCTTCCAGAAATGCCAGAAAACAAAATCCTTGGCCAAAAGCTGTGTTATTGCAAAAATGTGCAAAGCGAACTGATTTATGGGGCTTCTTGCATTTCTTTTTGCCCTACTCAACCTTAAATCTAGCCAGGGCTGGATGATTGTTGACTGAATCAGTTAAACTCAATCTGTGCATGGTATGTGGCAGAGCAGGGATATCCCCACAGCCAATCATGTTTCAGGAGATCCACAATAAATATGCAAGGTATATATTTGCATACACTGGGGCCCCATTGGGGATATCCGGAAAATCCGACTGGCTTGCGGGCTCATGAGGACTTACCTGTTTGGGAACCACTGTAGTATGGGAGTCAGCAAGAGTTTCAGTTCACTGACTAAGCAAATAGTCTTCATAGTATGGTATTATGAGACTGGAAGGGCAATTTTCAGTTTTCTCATGGAGCTTACAGACCTATGGCCACTTTGTATCTGTGAGCCTGCAAGCTCTTCATTTTCAAAGGCAAACTCCTTGCAGAGTTTCCCTTTGAAAATCCAGCAGTGGGCAAGTGCTGTAAAGATTCGTCATCATTATTGTTTATTTGTGACACAGGGTTTCAGCTGGGGAGTTCAAAGCAAGTTACAGATAGAACCATACTGTACGGTGTTAACACAATATAATTACACATGCGAGTGTTATAGGAGCCATAAATAGATATGAGTTTGTTAGAATCCAGCCACCTTCCCAGACTCCTCGGCAGCATTCACCGTGTGGCAGGAAGCTGCCATTGGATGCTCTGACATATGTAATACTAGAACCCGGTGAAGAGATGCTTAGGGCATGCATGCGCATTGGTGCGCATGATTGGGCGCACATTGGTGGGAGAGTCTGGTACCTGATGATAATGTCACACGCTCAAGATTACCTAGCCTGCCTGCAAGTTGGATTTGTTGCCTTAGCAAGAAGGTCTCCTGGTTCTTGCACCTTCTGGTCCCAGTCTGTTGTTTTGCTCAAGCCCTTCAGCCTGGTTCTGTTTTCTCAGTCTTCAGCTTTGCTTCATTCTTAGGTCTTGTTTCAAGCTATCAGCATTGCCTCAAGTTATCAGCCTTTTCTCAAGCTATCAGACTTGTTCTTGCCTGGGTTCAGCCACATCCTGGTCTATGTATAAACTTTTGGACTTGGTCATAGTCTGGCCTGTGCTAAGAATTGCTCACCTGCAGTTGGTGTGGGTCTCAGGACTCTACCTATGAGGCTGCATCACGGCAAGATGGGCTCACACATAGTCAGTTCCATACAGCTATGAGCTCAGTGAAGTTGTCCCCTCTACGGAGCATTGCTGCCTTGATTATCCATATGCAGGAGCAAAAAACAGAATTGATTGGTCTCCTGCACCAGTTCATGTAACAAGCCCAGCAGCAACTCAATCAAGTAAAAGACTCATTATGGACCTTGTCACAGAGTTTAGACGTAATACAAGTCCAACTTCCAGCTTCAGTCTCAGTTCCAGTTCTGGCGAACCCTGCACTGACACCTATCCGGACTGCTGAGTCCTTGATTCAAGTACTGCCACCTCCAAAGTATAGGGGTGATCGTAAAGCATGCAGAAGATTCCTTAACATGTGCAAGATGCAATTTGAATTACAGCTGGCTTATTTTTTCTCCAACCCTGTCAAGATCACATATATACTCTCCCTGTTGGATGATCCAGCTCTCGCTTGTACCTCTACTTTGTGTGAACGAGATGATTTGCTTCTCAGGAATTTGGACAATTTAATTCAGCAATTCCATCTAATCTTTGATCAACCTGGGTGTGTCACGACCACTGCCACAGAGCTCCTTTGTATTCATCAGGGTAATCGTTCTCTTGGTGAATATGCAGTAGAATTACGTACCTTAACTTCCAAACTCAGTTGGGGCGAAGATAGCCAAACCGCCATTTTTTGGCAGGGATTATCTGAGAGAATAAAAAATGAATTTACAACCCAGGACCTTCCTCCATTCCTTGAAGCACTCATTGCCTTGGCTATTTGTATTGACCTGAGAATCTAGGAACAGGCTCATGAACAGAACTCTCAGCGGTTCCTAGACTTCCGAATCTCTTACAATCCATCCTGGAACCACCCAAGATGACTGCCTTCAGGTATTACCCATGCAATTGGGTAATACCTGAATTTTGCCTGATGAGAAACAAAGGTGAAGATCACAAAATCTTTGTCTCTACTGTGCCACACAAGATCATTTTGTCTGTCAGTGACCTCTGAGACCAGAAAACTCTATAAAGAAGTCTCTATAAAGAAGTCTCATTAGGAAGGCAGCCTTCCTGCTTCATTGCCACTACTAACAGTTTCGGTATGTCTTACCTAAGGAAAACACTCAGTTCATTCAGTCCAAGGCTTTTATAGATTCCGGAGCTGGGGCCAATTTGTGCATTCGGGACCTCACTATGTCACACCTTTGCCCTCACTATGTCACACCCCTGTGACTTAGTGAGGGCAAAGGCGATCGGCGCCATTTGGAGTACTGGCATCCGACGGCCAGAGTGCAGGAGGTCGCTCCTGGACCCCCGCTGGACTTTTGGCAAGTCTTGTCGGGGTCAGGAGGCCCCCCCAAAGCTGGCCAAAAGTCCCTGGGGGGTCCAATGGGGGTCCCGGAGCGATCTCCTGCCCTCGGGCCATCGGCTGCCAGTAATCAAAATGGCGCCGATAGCCTTTGCCCATACTATGTCACAGGGGCTACTGGTGCCATTGGTCAGCCCCTGTCACATGGTAGGAGCACAAGATGGTGCCGATGGCCATGTGACAGGGGCTGACCAATGGCACCGGTAGCCCCTGTGACATAGTAGGTCAAAGGCTATCGTCGCCATGATGAAACTGGCACTGAGGGTGTGAGAGTGCAAGGGATGGCTCCCGGAACCCCGCTGGACCACCAGGGAGTTTTGGTAAGTCTTGGGGGGGGGGGGGGGGGGTCAGGAGGGTGGGGGATTGTAGTTAATTTTAATTTTAGCTGGGACACGAATAGAAATCGCCGTATTAATGCATCGGGGCACCATACGGCCGAATGCAACGTATCTGCTCCCCGACGAATCGAATCCCGAATGCAACGTATGGCGTCCCTCTACACATCCCTATAGTGCACTAATTACCTAGCAAGTAAAAAGTTGCATTTGTTTAAAACAGGCTTAAATAAAATGTTCTTTGTAGCTGAGGAAATAGACACTTCTGATGGGTTATTACTGTCCAGAAGGTAAAGGGATTTTGTAGAAAGTTTAGCAGGGGAGTAGTTGGTATTGATGACTGCCTCAAAAACACCAGTTTCTGAAGGTTAATAGGACTGGGAAAAGTCTGATGTAGGGAGGTAGAGAATTCCATAGAGTTGGGACTAATCCTACAAAAGTTCTCTTCCTTGTGTTAATGAGGCTCTTTGTTCTAGGGGATGGCAGTACTAGACATGCTCTCATGTTATAAAATAGTCTAGCCGCACACACACGTGTGCCAAATTTTAAACGGGTGTACGCATGTGTGTACAAATCCCGCTTCTACCGTGTAAGTCGAGGGATTTTAAAAGGAGCGTGCAACAACGTTTTACTAGTTCATCCCCCAGTTTACTGAGTTAAAAGACAGGTCCTTCAAGTAGTTTAATAGCCTTCACTCTCCTCATTTAGCCCTGACCCATAAAACCCCACAGATCTGCCTAGTTTTCTTTATTTTAGAACTTACACCTCCTCCATAGCAGAATAAAATTTATGCAGCAGGGGACCTCGGCGTGTGCCAGGGTGTGTAAATATTTATGCGCACATCTCTGGTTCATGCCCCCAAACACCCCTTTTGAAAACTTTGGAGATGTGCACGCGGCGGGAGATACGTGCCTATGCGGGTAGCTTTAAAAATCTGCTCAGCGCGCGCAAGGCCAACTTATTTGTGCATCTCCTAATGAATGCATGCACTGGGCTTTTAATATTCACATTTAAGTATTTTAAACACATTTTTAATCCAGACAATTACATTTTTTGAACGGGGTATATGCATGTGCTCTTAATGTCCTGGTGCAAAAAAAAAAAAAAAAGACATTTGTTTTTCTTTGACTCAAATGGTTCTACAAGATAATTGTGGGATTGATAAACTCCTAGCACGCTGGTTGTAGGTGGTCTGCTTTAACCACCTTTTAACATGCTCATGATCCTGGAGTGTGGGGGATGCCTACACAGTATAAATACTTAACAAGACTTTTTGCCCACATAGCCACAATTTAGTTTGGAAACAGAGGGCTGAAACATATGTAAATAAATAAAGCAAATATAATGAGTGAGAACTCTGGGATTGGATTTAGAATGTTTGCCTCATGTCTAACTAACCATGCTCAGAGTCTGCTTTCTGTACTGGATTTAGAAACAAAAGCTGTATAATGTCCTAGTTCTGTTTTAGATGCCCTTTCTTTTGTTATATTTCTTTTTATCCTTTTTTTCCCCTCATTTTCTTTTTTATCTCTCTCTCTCCCTATATATCTGTTCCCAGCCTCTCGGCCCCATTCAGGCTATCCTTGCTGTCCCTGAGGGCTGACATGGTAGGGGAAGCTCTCCAAGACTTAACCTCTGTGTCTGTCAGGGTTCACAGCAGTAACGGCAGTAGCAATCCTTCCCTCTTCTGCTCAAGAATGTTGGTTTTTTGTTTTTTTTTTACCAGATTCTTACATATTACTTTTGGCTAAAATCCTGCAGTGCTTTTCATAGACTATATACAACATTTTAGGAGATTTTTTTTTTCCCTTCCTGGAATGAACTGATTTGGTAAATATGTAGCCTAATAAATAATGGCAGGTAAAGACCAGTTGATGCAGCCATTCTACCCAATCTAGAATCTTCCTTTCTGGTTTTCTATGAGTTTGGATTGCTGATCACATAAATTCTCAAGCTTAAACCAGCAGCAGCTTCACCCTCCCATGTCTTTTACTCGATCTCTCAGTTCTGTTTCTGCTGCTGCTTCCCATCTCTGTTCCAAGTTATGTCTAAATTCTGTTACAGTGCTGGCCTCCACTACCCCCTTTGGTTGGCTGTTTCAGGCATTGGCTTCTTCCTCTTTGATTCTTAGAAGACTGATGCTTAATCTGACACCTAAGCCCTCTTTTATGTCTTACCACTACATTTCATAACAATCCACAGAGCCATCAAACTTGTGAGTCCATTGTCCAAGAACGTGCTGCCTCCCCAAGCTCATTGATGTTTGGTTTTCATCGTGGTTGCGCCGTGCATGTTACCCGATCCTTCTTGGAAGCCCAGGGCAGCTATATCACTGCTGTTAGGTTTGTAACTGATGCTCTGGGCAGGCTACCCCAGTGCACAGTTTCAAAGCTATGCAAGCAGTATGGTTGCTGCCATGTCACTGCAATGAGATATGTAGAAAGAAAGATCAAACAACAAATGGTAGGCAATATCCTTTAAGGGGGTAATTCTGAAAGTGCAAAAAGTCTGCCATAGTCTTCCCACAGACTTCACACTCCTTTTCAAGACAAACGTATGCACTGATAATGATGTGCGAGCAGTTTTCTGAACAAAATGTACATACTTTTTTAAGATGTAAAAAATATGTATGTAACTTGGACTCCTCCTTAACCCCCACTGCTAGGACCACCTAGCTGTAGACACTTATGTTTATCCTCATATCAATGGACAATTTTATAAAAACCTATTTCCATCCACCCTGTGTGTGAGCAGAAGTACGCATGTCGTGGGTAGGTTCAGACAATCTACTTAAGTAAATGGCTTTGGAATACTGCCCTCCTCCGGGGGTGCCATGCTTTCTAAATACTTGAAATAGGTTAAGTAGCCAAAATGGCTTTTGAAACTATAAATTAAAGCTTTTACTGTCAATTTATATCTAAATCACAATGTAGCCCCTGTCCCGATACAGACCTGGGCTCAAGGTCTCACAAGGATGCTCACGGCTGAGGACAGGCCCTATGGGAGAAAAGATTTAACTCTTCAAGGCTCTCGGGCTTTTCTTCACTGGGGCTCTTCTTCTCATCAGCCCAGTCAAAAGCACAAAAAGAATCACCACATGGACTCCTAAATTGATCCAAATAAAACTTTACAGGCATTGATGGCAGGTATAACAAAATCCAAAATACTGATACAGAAATGGCTCATGCTCCAAACAGCAAGAAAATTCCAAAATAGCACAAAAAATACATCTCAGTCATTTTCAGCAGCAGCAACTGCCCTCCCAAACAGGTCAGCTCTTGGAACAGGAACCCAGGATCCTTAGGTCTTCCCAGGCACCTGTGTTGAAGGCAGCTCCCCTCTTCTCTCCCAGCTCTGAGTTCTGGTTGACACCTCTTTCAGTCAGAAACTGCCTAGGACTTTTTTCTGAACTGGGCAGTTTCTTCCTTTCTCAAAATTCCCACTAATCTCAAAATTCTTTCTCAATGAACCCTTTTCCCTAGTCAGATAAAGAATTTCATATACCTCCACTTCCTGACCTCCTCTTTACTTAAGACCTCTCAGTATTCTCCTTGTTGTATCTCAAGATCATTTCCTTCATGGAAGTACTAAGCAACCCAACCTTAGGCCGCAGACTCTTCCCCTGGACAAGAATTCTTTCTTCAGACACTTTTTAGTTGTTGAGAAGGTCCTACTTTTGATACTTTCTTTATGAAGGGAAATACCTCAATATCATCCTTCTGGGAGGAGTCGGCACCCTTAGACCGCAGTTTGGAGACTCCCTCTCAGATATCCCAAACAATCTCCTTTTCCCTCGGAGTCTGTGATACAGGGGCGTAGCAGTTTTATCAAACCTCTGGCCCCTTCCGCTGGGGAGTGCTAAACCTCCTCAAACAGTCCTACCTACACTGACCTCACTAAAAAGGGGCATGATCTGTTGAGATGACTGACTCTACACTATAAGACATCCCACACTAGTAAGGGGCAGATTTGTAGGTCCCCGTTGCAATAAAAAGAATACATGAAATCTGCTCTACCGTTGCCTTCTGTTTTGACATTAGATGAAAATGAGAAAACTGTTCCATTGACAGAAGACTTTTTTTTTGGTGTTGCCAACTTGAGAAGTCATTGAGGGCTAATAGACGCATTGATTGACTTCATTAATTAGTTTAAGTTTTAATCCTGTGGTTATTATTACTTTTTCTGTTGGAGGTTAAGGTGTTTATTGTAAGGAAAAGGTTCCAAGCCACCACTTTTAATACATGGATCCACTGCACTGTCTCCGGCTAAAGTGATGTGTATTTAGATTTAATGACTGCATACCACAAGACTTTATTTGAAACAATTTATATTATAAACCTTTCAATATGTGATACTGTGCCATGTTAATTAAGACAGATTTTGGTGAGTTTGCTAATTCCAGCAAACTCTATGTTAACTTTGAACTGCATTAAAGCTCATATTTTATTGTATTTGAAAGCTGTAAACCTGCCCTGTAAACTTTCCTACAATTGGCTAATTATAGGTCTCTTTTAGTACAACTTTAAAAAAAATATAAATCAGATTGGTAATTGATGACACATCTTTGAAAACTGCTTTCACGTCCTATGTGACTTTTTCTTGTTAGTCTTATTTGTAATACATTCTAATGCATGCTTTATGCATTCCTTTTGATTTTAGAATTAGAAGTACTTGAACTTTCGCCAGCTCCAAAGTCAGTTAAATTGAAATGTTCACCGTTAGTGCACGGTTTTAAAATACAATGCTTTGTATCCATTCTTTATTTTGTATAAAAGCTCACTTTTTTAAATTTCAGGACTTTCTTCCAAATGTACATGACCTTGCTAATGTTAAATAGTGAATGCATTGTTCATGATGCTTTGTGCATCTCCTGATGTTCTTCCATGCCATTCCCCATGATACTAAACTGACAATGTTTTAACCATCAATGAAGAAAGTGTCTGCTGGAGCATAGCTTATTGAGTATCCCATTACTACCGGGCAGTTTGAATAGAGTTGTGTGATGGTCATGTTAGTCCACTTGGTTAGGGATGTGAATTGTTTTTCTAATGAATTGAAATATCATACAATATTTCTAAATTCGTTAGAAATCGGTTAAAAGAAAGAAACGATCAATTTTACCCCTGATTTTTCGTAAAAATCATTTTTCGGGTTTATTTTTGTTACTTTTTGCTATTTTTGTTAGCGCGCACTAACCTGAAAAACGATTTTTCACTAAAAAAAAAAAACAGGAAAACGCGGGAAAACAATTTTTTCCCACTGCCAGACGATCCCGAAAGCGGAAATGATCGGGCATCCAATTCACATCCCTACACTTGGTACTAAAAAATAAAGGTTAGCATAGGTTGTAGGTGATATTTTGTATTCATCTGATTTATAACATCAGTGCCTAAATATCCGGACACTGTCATGCTTAGTTTATGTTGTTTTGACCTGATAGACATCCAGCTCTTGAAAGCTAGTCACAAATGTAGTAAGTTAATCTAATAAAAAAGTATAATCTACAACTTTTATAGAATATGATGGCAAATAAGGACTTTAAGACTCATGTAGATTACTCAGTTTTATTTCCTTATTTTTTAATCTTTATCTCTGTCATTTAGCAGGGTATAATAGCAAAATACAGTGCATTCAGCAAGTATTCAGACCACTTTTTCCACATTTTGTTACATTACAGCCTTATTCTAAAATGGATAATATGCATTTTTTCCCTCTTCAATCTACACACAATACCCCATAGTGACAAAGTGAAAACAAGTTTGTAGAAATATGTTCAAATTAATAAAAAAAACCCTGAAATATCACATTTACATTAGTATTCATACCTTTTGCTATGATGCTCAAAGTTGAGCTCATGTGCATCTCATTTCCATTGATCATCCTGTGGTAAACTGAATTAATTGGACATGACTTGGAAAGGCACACACCTGTCTCTATAAGGTACCACAGTTGATAGTGCATGTCAGAGCAAAATCAAAGCCATGAAGTCAAAGGACTTGTTCGTAGACCTCCAGGACAGGATTGTGTCGAGGCACATATCTGGGGAAGGATACAAAAAAATTGCTGCAGCATTGAAGGTCCTGAAGAACACACTGGCCTCCATCATTTTTAAATGGAAGAAGTTCTGAACCACCAGGACTCTTCTTAGAGCTGATCGCCCACTGGCGGTGTGAGGGTGTCCAGCTGCCTTATGCAGTGATGTCATCAGGTTGTCATGTGATCTCTCTCTCTCTCTCGCTCTCTCTGAGTCATACTAGCTCTCTCCACCTGATTCAAACAGCCCATATCTCCAGAGCATCACACCACGGCGACCAGCCCTTTTCTGATGCCCCAGGCAGCCACTAGTACGCCTAGTACCTCCCCCTGGCCCTGTGGCCACATGCCCAAATTGAGCAATCGGGGGAGAAGGGCCTTAGTCATGGTCAGGAAGGTGACCAAGAACCCAGTGGTCACTCTGACAGAACTCCTGTTATAATTAGTGAGGTTTGGGTGGACCCTTGGACACTGTGGCAGCTGACCATGCCCAAGGGGGGAAGTCCTGTGAGGGGCCATAGGTCAGGCTCAACTCAGGACACACAAACACAAAGGTTGATCTTTTATTAGACAATGTGATGAAGCCACCAGAGGTGGCAGTAGTGAGCAGCTGAAGTAGCCCGGCTGGGCTAGTATCCCTCAGGCGCTGGAACAGCAGCAGTGCTGTAGTGGAAAGAACTGAGAATAATGAGTACAGTGGAAGATGCACAAGCCCCAATATGGAGAACCCCAGGATAGGGAGAGCAGGCCCTTGAAGAGCAAGTACCTGATCCCTGAAAGCTGAAGGCTGCCTCCGTTCCAGCCCTCTCACTAGGGCTGGAACAGAGGCAGGCCTTTGAGGAGCGAGTACCTGGTTCCAGGGAACAGCTCTGAAGTGAAGATGGTAGTACTCACTGGTATTGAAGATAGCGAATCCTTCCAGGCAGAAGGTAGGAGCAGGCAGCGAGTCAGGGAACATGGGCCCTCGAGGAGCGAGTACCAGTTTCCTGGTAGCGACCTGAAAAGCAAGTGAGGCCCCTGAGGAGCGGGTACACCGTTAGAGTCCAATGAAGATTGGAGAGGCAGAGTAGCTGGGTACAGAGAGTGAATCCCATCCGTAAGATACCCCTTGCTAACTCAAAGGCTAGCAAACAACGTAGGCTTTAAATATCCGGGCAGCGTGACGTCATCACAGGGGCGATGCCCCAGAGGTTCGCGCCAAGTAGGAAATAAGAGTGAGGGCCACGCGGTGCGAGCGCCCTAAGGTACCAGTGGAGCATGGCGGGAGGCAGCTCCCAAGTCGGTCCGGGGACGCCGGAGAGAATGGCAGGCAGACGCTGTGGCAGCCAGGCGTCCATCCACAGGAAGAGGAGGAGCAAAGAAAGAAAGGTAGGCGGAGTGAAGCCGTCGGGAAGGGACGGTTGCAACAACTCCAGAGTTCCAGCAGGACCACCATCTCCATAGCACTCCACCAATTAGGCCAGTATGGTAGAGTAGGGGTAGTACCCTAAAAATAATTCATTTCTGTTTTGTTTTCATTCCTGGGTGGGCCATTTCAGGTCCGCCCCTGGAAAGTTTTTTTTTTTTTGTATTTTTGTTTCCATGTTTCATTGTAAAAAAAAAAACAAAAAAACCACCCCAGAACCCACCCTTACCTTTCCCATTTATTAAAATGTTGAGCCCCCCCTACCATCATAACCCCCTGCCCACCCTCCCAACTCCCCTAAGACTCACCAGAAACACCTTGTGGTCTAGCAGGGGACCAGGAAGGACATCCCGCTCCCAGGCCAGCAACTGCCATTAGTCAAAATGGTGCCGGCTGCCCTTTGTCCCTATCTTGTGACAGTGCCTACTGGTTCCATTGAGCAACCCCTGTCACAAGTAGAGGCAAGCCCTTTGCTTTTTTTTGGCACCCCCCCCCCCCCAAAAAAAAAAAATGATAGGAAAAACAATGCAAAATCTTGTTTTTTCCTATTGCTTTTTTAAAATTCCGTAATGCAATGAAATAAGAAATATCATTGGTATTTCTATTTTGTTGCAAATGAATGCCCACCCCTATAGCAGTGTGGCCAGACGAAAGCCAATCCTCAGTAAAAGGAACATAACAGCATAAGAACATAAGAAATTGCCATACTGGGTCAGTCCAAGGGTCCATCAAGCCCACGATCATGTTTCCAACAGTGGCCAATCTAGGCTACAAGTACCTGGCAAGTACCCAAACACTAAGTAGATCTCTTGCTACTGATGCCAGTAGTAGCAGTGGCTATTCTCTAAGTCAGCTTGATTAACAGCAGTTAATGGACTTTTCCTCCAAGAAGTTATTCACACCTTTTTTAATCCCAGCTACACAACTGCACACTGAGCCGACAATTTCAATGTATTATCCACTATGACGCCTGGGTAGTAGCTTCTAATATGGAACCTAACATTGTGAAACTACAGCATGGATTATTTTTCCCTCTGTGCATCACATTGCACTTGTCCACATTAAATTTCATCTGCCATTTGGATGCCCAATCTTTCAGACCTCCTGCAATTTAGCACAATCCGCTTGTGATTTAACTACTCTGAATAATTTTGTATCATCTGCAAATTTGATTATCTCAGTTATCGTATTCCTTTCCATATCATTTATAAATGCATTGAAAAGCACCGGTCCAAGTACAGATCCCTGAGGCATACCACTGTTTACCCTTTTCCACTGAGAAAATTGACCATTTAATCTTACTCTCTGTTTCCTATCTTTTAACCAGTTTGTAATCCATGAAAGAACACCGCCTCCTAGCCCATGACTTTTTAGTTTTCTTAGAATCCTCTCATGAGGGACTTTGTCAAATGACTTGTGATAATCCAAATACACTACATCTACTGGTTCACCTTTATCCTCATGTTAATTAACCCCTTCAAAAAAATGAAGCAGATTTGTGAGGTAAAATTGCCGGGTAAATCCATGCTGACTGTGTTCCATTAAACCATGTCTTTCTATACGCTCTGTGATTTTGATCTTTAGAATAGTTTCCACTGTTTTTCCCAGCACTGAAATCCGGCTCACTGGTGTATAGTTTCCTGGATCGCCCATGGAGTCCTTTTTAAATATTAGAGTTACATTGGCCACCCTCCAGTATTTAGGTACAATGGATGTTTTTAATTGTAGGTTACAAATTTTAACTACTAGATCTGAAATTTCATTTTTGAGTTTTTTTACCAAAGAGGTGGCAAGACCTGAGTGAGAAAGGTAGAGCAAGTATCTCAGCAGATGCTTAGGTTCACAAGAAAATGGATCCAAAGAATCTGTTGGCACCTTTTGGAGAACCAATCCCATTTAAAGGCATAATTTCTTCTAGTTGAAGGCTTTTTAGAGGAGCTTAGTAGATCTACATTCTTTGTAGGTAAGTCTAGATCTGCGATCACAGAGTATTCAACATCCAAGCTGTGAGGTTGAATGCTGAAAGGTTGGGATGATACAATGTCCCAACTTCCAGAGTTAACAGCCCAGAATCTGTTCCCAAATATAAGGGAGGACTGCTGGAAAGTTGTATGAGATATGCATACCAGATCTGTCTGGACCATGCCGAGGCTATAAGGATCATCTGAGCACAGTCCTGAAGAACCTTTTGAACTGTTCTGGTGATAAGCAGTAACGGTAGAAAAACATACGTGAGACTTTGTTCCAATCGAGGAGGAAAGCCTCCCTTGGATTTTTAATTGTCATGTAATTTTAATGTACCCTTTTAGTTTTGTTTGATTATCTTATTATGTATGTTGGTTGTAAGCCACCTAGCGCATGTGCATAGGTGGCATATAAATAGATTTAGCCATAACCATGCAGAATTGGTGGATAGATATCCGAGCAGAAAGCATTGCATTTTGAAAAACTTTCTTGCTGAAGTTAACTAAAAGTCTGTGGTCTTTTCCTGGGGGTGAATTCAAGTGAATTTGTGTTTTATTCACCTTTTTCATAGCAGACTTGACCACTATAGACTGATGAGGCAATTGGACAATGCCAAAGCCTAGTGATTGCTGAACTCTTTTTAAGGTCCAGCTTTCTAGTTTTCAACATTCTCATTTGTTTCTAGTTTCTCACATTCTCATTTGTAGAGCATTGAGGATGTTGTGAACTGAAAGGGCTGCCAATTCAGTAGGAGCATTCAGTATCTGAAGAAGGCCAAGAAGCTCAGAACAGGGTTCTTTGTCTTTGCAAATATGGGTGCCTAGCACTGTATCCAACGTTTCCACAAATTTAGAAAAGTGAGATTCTCTGGGGGTGAGGTATGGTCCAGAGGATCCAGAAGTTGATCAGAGGGTATGCGATAAGTCTTCATCTGCACCTAAGGGCAATGGCTTACAAATCCAGGACTCCAATGATGAAAAGCATGAACTGGGAGATGGTTCTGGTTGACTTTGAGGAGTGACCTAGTCTAACACCTCTGACTTACTGGATCCCACTGCAAAAGATGATGAAGAACCCTTGATTTCAGATTCTAATGCTGAATTCATCCCTATAGGTGAAATTAGGACTTTGGTCTGAGGTATTACTATAGCGATGGTAGAAAGAAGAGGCTAGAATGTTCCTTCCATTTCCTTAGTCAGAGATGTAAAGAAATGCTTCACCGAATCTGTGATTTGGTTGAGTAACTGGTGTGTCTTCTGGTTTGGTGTCTTCTGGACTGGTATGTCTCCTCTTTCAAGACCTGGATAGGCTTTTGCGTGAGAATAGGCAATCTGTTGGAAGTAAGCGGGATTGTGGAAGATAGCAGTTCTGCTGTCTCCAAGGGGAAGTCCTTCCTCCATTAATCTAGGCACGATGAATGCCCTGGTTATTGCAGGGGGCAGCAGCAACCTGACTTCTTCCCCTGAAAATCTAGGATGGGCTGTGTATAGATATGTTAGCAAAACAGCTTGATAAATTGAAGACTGTCAGATGTGTCGGTAACTTCAAGGGGTAGAATGCTTAGATGCATCGGATGACTAGGCATGCTTGAATGGGTCCTTGGAGATGGACATCAAGGAATCTGGTGTAGGATGACAACTTTATGTCAGTTGCATAAGGGATGTGCTATGCATCCTCGCACTGTGCATCATAGGATCCTGCAATAGTGGGGAGGCATCTGTGCATTGATGCTGCTCATTTCAAAGGCATAGGTGCATTGAGCATGAAATGCACTGTTACTTTGTACTTTGTATGTTTCACTTCATCATGCATTAAGTGCATCAGAGCTCCACGTGTCAAATGTATTGATGCATCATGCATCAGATAACTCAGCATGTTGTGCATTGAGCACATCAATGTGCTGTGCATTGAATGCATCAGTGTTGAATGAGTCAAGCAAGTCAATACATTGTGAATGCTGATGCTCCCTATGCTGATGATGGCTACATTGACAACACTGGTGCTGATACTCTGTGCTTAGTGTGCTTCTTCAATGCAGGCTGCAATGGCTCCAGTAATTGATGCCACTTTGTCTTCTACGTAGGACGGCTGGCCATACTCAACCTTGCAGCTTCAGTCTGAGCGAATGGAGGAGTTTTTGAGCAGTTTCCTGGCGAGGCACACGATGTTGCACTGTTGGACAAGGACCTACTTTGTTTCCAGACAGATTTACATAGTTCCTTGATGCTGAATGTCAGTTCTGTTGGTTGTATTCCCGTTTGAGACATCAGTATCACAGCTTGTATCCACCAGTGAGGGTCATAATCATGCCACAGATACAGTTTTTAAATCTGCTCACCAATGTTGACTTTTTCTTCTGGCCAAACTTGATGGAAGGTAGGCCATCATACCTTTTATTTTCTTCTTTTTTTTGTGGCACTAAAAATGCTGTTTTGGGGCTGCAGAGGCAGTGAGGCAACAGAGAAAAGATTTTTAAAGGTAACTAGCCAAACTGAGAGAATTTTGAGAAACAATTAAGAGAAGAGTCAGAGTACAGTACATGTTTGTGCTGTGCTTGAACAAAAAATGACTGAGGAGACTCATGAGAAGGCAACACCCATGTGAGAACTCCTGCACATGCTCAATAGAGCTCAAAGCTCTACTAACTTGGAGAGATGAGTCTGTTTGGATGACATCACCCATATGTAATGGCTAATTCAGCCTGCTTATCGATGATAAATAACATTCAAACTTCAAACATATGACTAAAATAAAATGCCTTCAGCTTTTTTCTAAAAGATTTCAGACATGATTCAGCCCTAAGATCAGCCTGCAGAGCATTCTATAATGCTGGACCCTGCCACCATAAAGGTTTGGTCACTTGTGTCACATAAATGCAGCACATGGACAGAAGGAATCTCCAAGAGATTTGTATTTGAAGATCATAAAGTACAAGTTTGAATATAAACCTTTGATTAGGCCAATTGTTCAAAGTCTGTCCTTCTCTATATATGGTATCCATAATGGTTGTGTTATTTTTTGTAAGGTTTTGAGTGGACCCTTGGACACTGTGGCAGGTGACCACGCCAACGGGGAAAAGTCCCGTGAGGGGCCACAGGTCAGGCTCAGCTTTAGGACCCACAACACCGAATTATCTTTTATTAAACAGAGTAGAGATGAAGCCTGGCTGGGCTTGTAGTCCCTCAGGACACTGGAACAGTGATCCCTCAATAGCTGTGCTGTAGTGGAGAGAAACTGAGATAGTGAGTGCAGTGGAGCATACACAGGGTTCTGGTATAGAGTCTTGTTGGTTGATTACTCACACAGTGGTTTCTCCCGGAAGGTAACACAGAAGCTGGAATAGAGGCAGGCCCTCGAGGAGCGAGTACCTGGTTCCAGGGAACAGCTCTGAGAGAATATAGATGGCAACTCACTCATGGTGTAGGCAGCAGTGTCTTCCAAGCAGAAGTGAGCTCAGTCAGCGAGTCTGGGAACATGGGCCCGTGAGGAGTGAGTACCGGTTCCAGACAGCGACCTGAAAGAAAAGAGAGAGGCTCCGAGGAGCGGGTACCCCGATAGAGTAAGTCCAATTAAGGAGAGGCAGAGTAGCTAGGTACAGAGAGCAAATCCCATCCATAAGGAGTTCCCTTGCTAACTCGAATAGCTAGCAAACAGAGTAGGCTTTTGTATCTGGGATGCGTGACATCATCACAGGGGGATGCCCCTGAGGTTCGCGCCAAAGAAGGAATAAGAAGCAGGGCCGCGCGGCACGCGCACCCTATGTTAGCTGAACAACATGGCGGGATGCAGCGCCCAAGCCAGACCGGGGACGCAGGAGAGGACGGCAGGCAGTCGCCGTGGCAGCCAGAAATCCATCAACCGTGGGAGGAGTCACCAAAGAGGTAAGGAGGGCGGAGTGGAGAAGGGCAGCGACAGTCGTAACAGTACCCCCCTTCAAAGGGCGGTCTCCTCTACGGGTACCAGGTTTAGGCTTCAAAGGATGCGCGAGATGAAATTGTCAGAGCATCTCTTTATCAAGGATGTTAGCCTGAGGCTCCCAAGAGTTTTCTTCGGGGCCGAACCCTTCCCAAGAAAGAAGGTATTCAAGTATTTTGCCTCGTCTTCGGACATCAAGAATCTCTTCAACTTTAAATTCTAGGTCATCTTCTGCGTTGATGGCAGGTGGTTCCTGAGTCTTGGAAGAGAATTCACTGAGTATGAGAGGATTCAAGAATGAAAAGTGAAAAGCGTTGTGGATGTTTAGTCCAGATGGTAGCTTTAGACTGTAAGTGATGTTGCCAAGACATCAGAGGATAGGAAATGGTCCAACGTAGCGAGGAGCAAAACGAGTGGAGGGTAACTTCAGTCTGAGATGTTTGGTAGATAACCAGACTTTGTCACCGGGTTTGAAGACAGGCGCTTGAGAATGGTGAGCGTCATAAAACCTCTTAGCACGGTCATTCACTTTAACTAGCATGTCTTTCATCTGAGTCCACAGGTTATGGATTTCATCAGCAGTAGATTGAGCTGCTTGGGACATCACTGAGAGCTTTAGTGGAATTGGCGGTGTTGGAGAGCGTCATATACCACTTCAAAAGGTGTTGATCCAGTTGATGTTGCTGGATGAGAATTGATGGCGAATTCAGCCCAAGGTAACAGTTCAGCCCAGTTATTGTGACGGCAACTCATGTAGGCTCGAATGAACTGCTTTAAGGTTCTATTCATCCGTTCTGTTTGGCCATTTGATTGCGGATGATAGACTGAAGTGTAGTCTAGAGAGATGTCAAATAACATACACACGGTCCTTGAATTGAGATCCTCTGTCTGAAACAATGTGTCTTTGAAGGCCGTGAAGGTGAAAAATGTGCGATATGAAGAGCTTCGCAAGCGCAAGGCTGAAGGTAAGCCAGGCAGCGCCACGAAATGGGCCATCTTGCTGAAATGGGCCATCTTGCTGAAGCGATCAACTGTTACCCAGATGGTATTCATTCCTCCAGAAAAGGGTAAATCGACTACAAAGTCAGTAGCGATGTGTGATCAGGGCTGTTCCGGAACTGGCAGTGGCTGCAGCAATCCCCATGATTGGCCAGAAGCAGGTTTGTGTTTGGCACAGTTGGTACAAGATACAATGTAGGATAGGGTATCTTTATTGATAGTAGGCCACCAATAGAACTTCTGGATCTTGAGCAGGGTGCGTCATTGACCAGGATTGCCAGCCAGCTTGGAATCGTGCACCCAAAAGAATACTTTCTTCCTGAGGTGGTTAGGCACAATGTGTAGTCGCCAAGATGACTCTCTTTGGGTCAGTTATGTGCTGAGGTTCTTCAGGCACATCCTCTGAGAGAAAGGAGCGTGACAAGGCATCAGCTCTGGTATTTCTGTCTCCGGGATGATATTTGAGCACAGAGTCAAAACAATTGAAGAATAAGGACCATCTGGCTTGTCTGTGGTTAAGACGTTGCACATGGCAGAGATACTCTAGATTTTTATGGTCAGTGAATACGGTTATTTGATGTTGAGCGCCTTTGAGCCAAGGCCGCCATTCCTCGAAAGCCAGCTTAATAGCCTAGAACTCTTTATCTCCGATCCCATAGTTCTTCTCTGCCGGGGAGAAACGTCGTGAGAAGAAAGAGCAGGGACGTAGGGATTTGGAGTCTCCAGTTTGGCTCAATACAGCCCCCACACCAACATCCGAAGCGTCAACCTCTACGATGAATGGCTTGTTGGGGTCAGGATGACGCAAGCATGGTTCCGTGGAAAAGGCAATCTTTAATTTCTCAAAAGCGGAAATGGCCTCCGCAGACCATTTTGAAGCATTGGCACCCTTGCGGGTCATTGTGGTCAAGGGCACTGTTAAAGAAGAGTAGTTCTTTATAAAGCTTCTATAATAGTTGGTAAACCCCAAAAATCGTCTCAGGACCTTCAGGCTGGTAGGTTGGGACCAGATTTTGATACTCTCTAGCTTTTGAGGAAGCCATCTTTAGACATGATATAGCCATCTTTAGACATGATATAGCCAAGAAAAGGCACGGAGTCTTTATGGAATTCGCACTTGGATAGTTTAGCGTAGAGCCGGTGTTCACGGAGTCCGCGTAGTACTTGCATGACATCCTCTAGATGAGTGGGCAGATCCTGAGAAAATATCAGGATATCATCCAGGTATACCACGACACTCTTGTACAACAGGTCCCGCAAGATGTTGTTCATCATGTTCTGAAATACAGCGGGTGCATTGCACAGGCCGAAAGTCATTACTAAGTACTCAAAATGGCCGTCTCGAGTGTTGAAGGCTGTTTTCCATTCTTCACCACTGCGAATGCGAGCTAAGTTGTAAGCCCCCTTCAGGTCAAGTTTTGAGAATATTTTGGCCCCCTGAAGCCAGTCAAACAGCTCTGAGATTAAAGGCAAGGGGTAGCGGTCTTTAATCATAATCTCATTCAGACCTCGGTAATCGATACAAGGACCTAAGGTACTGTCCTTCTTCCCCACAAAGAAGAAGCCTGCGCCGGCTGGAGACTTCGATGGTCTAATAAACCCCTTCTGTAAATTCTCCTCGATGTATTCAGACATCGCCTTGCTCTCAATCGCTGAAAGTGGATAGACACATCCTTTAGGAGGTTCAGTATTGGGTTTCAGTCTTATGGCACAGTCATAGGACCTATGCGGAGGAAGAATGTCAGCAGCTTCTTTGGAAAACACATCACTGAAAGATGTGTATTGGGGCGGCAGTCCCGGCATTACTGGAGTTGTAGGCATGCAGATGACAGGAGCAATCTCCTTAAGGCACTTTCCATGACAACCTGGGCCCCAGCGGGAGAGTTCCAAGGATGCCCAGTCAAATTGGGGTTGGTGCGACTGCAACCAGGGTAACCCCAGGATGATAGGGTTCATGGCCTTCTCTAACACAAAGAAGGGAATTGACTCGGAATGGAGAGCTCTGGTGTGAAGAGTTACTGGTACAGTTTGGCAAGTCACGTCACCCGGTAAGGGCTCCCCATGAATGGAAGATAGAAGTGGAACCTTCAAAGTGACAAGGAGGATCCTCAAATGTTCCACTAGGCATCGAAGAATAAGGTTTCCTCCTGCCCCTGAATCCACCAGGGCAAGAGATTGAAACTCAGACGGTCCCCAGATCAAGGAGACTGGGAGAGAGAGCGGAGGAGAGGGCATAGTGAGGCCTAAGAACAGTCCTCCTGTAGGACTTAGGCCCGTCCGTTTCCTGGATGAATTGGGCATGTTGGGACATCGTGACCAGCCTGTCCAGAGTACATACATCGACCATGCCTCTTCCGAAGTCTTCTCTCTTTGGAAGTCAAATGACTGCGACCAAGTTGCATCGGTTCATCTCCACTGGCAGCAGGAAATACTGGAACCATCCAAGGTGCAGGTTTAGCACTAGCCTCCTTCTGACCTGGTCCTCTATTAGGCCAGAGTTCTTTCACCTTATCACGAATCCGGTGGTCGATCCTAGTAGCCAAAGCCACTAATTCATCCAGCGAGTCAGGTGTTTCACGAGCGGCCAGCTCGTCTTTCAAGCGAGTATCCAGGCCTCTGAAGAAGAGAGTTTTCAGGCATTTGGGGTCCCAGCAGAGTTCTGTAGCAAGAGTCTTAAACTCTATTGCAAAATCAGCCAGTGGTCGGTTGCCTTGCTTCAGGTCCACCAGAGCAGAACCGGCAATGGTCACTCAGGCAGGATCATCAAAAATGGATTTGAGTAAGTCCAAAAATCCATCTATACCCTGCAAAATAGGATCTTTGCGTTCCCACAGTGTAGACAAGGCCCTTCCATCAAGATAAGATAGAATGTAAGTAGTCTTGGCAAAAGCTGTGGGGAAGTGAGAAGGCTGTAAGGCAAAATGCATGCAGCACTGGTTTAGAAAGCCCCTGGTCTTCTGAATCTCTCCCGAGAAATGAACTGGAGCAGCCAGCGGTACAGCAGTCTTTAAAGTTACTTCAGGTAACTGACCTTCATTACTGGAAGTAGCGCCTTGGGTCTTCTGTGTGTGCAGCTGATGGAACGCTGACGTGAGTTTCTCCAAAGCGTCTTGCTTTCTGAAATGCGCAGGGCCAGGCCCGGAATGGCCTGCAGGGCATTGAGCTGTGCCGGATCCATGGAGTTAGCAATCTGTTATTGTTTGCAAGGTTTTGGTTGGACCCTTGGACACTGTGGCAGGTGACCACGCCCACGGGGGAAAGTCCCGTGAGGGGCCACAGGTCAGGCTCAGCTTTAGGACACACACCGAATTATCTTTTATTAAACAGAGTTGAGAAGCCACCAGAGGTGGCAGTAGTGAGTAGAGATGAAGCCCGGCTGGGCTTGTAGTCCCTCAGGACACTGGGGGACGCCCCTGAGGTTCACACCAAAAAAGGAATAAGAAGCAGGGTCGCGCGGAGCTCGAGCCCTATGATAACTGAACAACAAGGCGGGATGCAGCTCCCAAGCTGGACCGGGGACGCCGGAGAGGACGGCAGGCAGACGCCGCGGCAGCCAGACGTCCATCAACTGCGGAAGGAGTCGCCAAAGAAGTAAGGAGTGTGGAGTGAAGACGTCAGGCAGCGACAATCGTAACAGGTTGATGCCAAGTTAAAGAAAGCTATGTGAATTTAAAATCAATGTGCATTTCCTCCCTTGTACAGTAATATTTTAGCAAAGTGCAAAATTTAGAAACTATAGATCTGTTTGCTGTACTGATAAATGCCATAATTGCAGGACCATTGCAAATGGAGATAGATTACTTGTAAGAGCAATTATTTTACTTACTGGGAGTGGGTGCAGAATGGCCAGACTCTGCCATATGAACACACTTCATAGAGGTGTATTGAAAGCCATGCAACTATCCAGTCTCTGTGGTTATCCAGAGCAATAGGGAAAAACTTGAACACAGACTATTTCTTTTCAGCAAAAAGTTGGCTTATTGGCAGCAGAAAAGGTTTAACACTGCAGAGATAAGTAGCCATAATAGAGATAAACCAGGAAACTCACAGAAGAGATCTGGTATTACTAGAGCTTTACACTTTCAGGTATAGAGCCTTGCCTCTGGACAATGGTCACCCTTCTTTCTGAGCCAGGGTTTTCAGGTTTTCTGATTATGGATATGTCAGCACCTAGCAACCATTTAGTCTCCTTCCAGGAGAATATTCAAACTCTGGGGTAGATTATACCCATTTTGTAACTCTGTAACTGAGGATATCCTTCACCTTCTACCTCATTGTAATTCAGAATATGCTTTAGTTAAGGACTGCCATTTTGATTTGTCTACCATCATTTTGTGTTCAACATTATCATCAAGTGGAACAATAAAGATGGATCTCACAGTGCTTTTTCCTTGAGGGGAGAGGGGGTGCACAGAGGGGGATAAAATAGATGTTTTCCTGTCTAGAAAGCACCACATAATCATGACAACATTGTAATGAAAGAAATATTGGTAGAGGTCCTATGTCTCATCAAAACCATCAATAGCAGAATCAGTGCTGCCTACAGTTAGTCATGCTAGTCACAAGGAGGTATATATTCAGCAGCATTTAGCTGGATAACTTGTGAGTTATTCAGCTGAATGCCAACGTTTGGGTACTTATCTAGCTAAATTCTAGCTGAATATCTCATTATTCAGATAAAATTTAGCCAGATAACTTAGGGGCATTCTGAAAGTGTTTCTGGGTGAAATTAAGTTAACTGGATAAGTTATTCTGCTAACTCTAATATTCAGAGTTAGTTGGATAATTTATCCAGTTATCTCTGGTTGTGCCTTAGAGTACTCCTAAAATTAGCAGATAAACCTATCCGGCTACCTTTAAAATATTTGGGTATATTCAGTGGTGTGGCTGCATCACTGAATATCCTGCCAAAGTTAGCTGGGTAAGTTTGCAAGCTGGCCAGTAGCTGAAAATGGACCCCAAGGTAACTACTTACCAGTTCTAAAAATATTGGTTCTGTAAGAAATAAGCCCTTAGAAATTTATAGGATGTTAGTAATATGGGAACCGTATGTGCATTACAGAAAACAGAAATGTCTAGAGCCAAATGGCATTGAAATAATATTTTAATGTTCAACACATTTTCAACTTATTTTTTCCATGTAAACTAAGTTCTTCTGCGTGATTCTAATGGCGCAGTGTCAAGTTTTGATCCAAGCCATGATTAAATGAGAAAAAGCCCAAGAAAGCACAATATTTTCCATGAAAGAAATGTCCGATGCCTTGTTCTTTTCTATCAACATACACCCTGATGAAATGCTGTTATTCTTTAGAAGGCCCTTCATTACAAAGCTATCCCCAGTGCCATATCATAAGTAAGAATGAGCAGAAATAGCTTGATTAGCTGTCTTTTCAAAAACAGACATGGCAACATAATTGTTTTTAGATATTCAGTGAATAGTAAAACTACTGAGGATAACTTTAAAATCTGGCACGTGCACACATGTACACATGTATATGGGCGCATGCAAATCTACTCTGGTATTTTATAACAAGGGCATATATAATGTACACAGGTTATAAATATGCATAAATGTACCTGGAAACATGCGTGCACATGCAAAAAAAAAACACGCAAATACATTATTTTACTTATCCGCTCAAACTCTGAGTTACTGTATCCGGATAAGTAGTGGCACTTATTCAGATGAGTCTTAAAATTCTATTTATGCGTCTAACAGGGTCATTCATCAACATGCATTAGGGCGTTATCACGGGCCCTAACACCCACGATAATGCCATAACGCATGCGTTATTTATCGCAGCACGAGATGCGTATCTACTAAAATCCAGCTTACTTTTGCTTGCGCCTGATTCGCCAGCAAAAGTAGGCCAATTCGCGCTATTTGAAAATCTACCCCTATCTGTATAACTCAGAACCTATGCAGATAAGTGCCAATTTCAAGATTTACAGCATCATTCTTCATAATGTGTTATAGCGTGCATGCATTAAGGCGTTTTTGCATGTGTAAAATGCCTTAACGCATGCAATAAGCACCATAACACATGGTGCGATGCAAAGATTTAAAAGGGGAGGGATTGGGGAGGAGTCGGGGTCGGGATTTCTGAAAAAGTGGTCTGGCTAGCTCCCCTATGAGGAAACGCAAGAGGTTAGGGCTGATCAGCTTGGAGAAGAGATGGCTGAGAGGGGATATGATAGAGGTCTTTAAGATCATGAGAGGTCTTGAACGAGTAGATGTGAATCGGTTATTTACACTTTCACATAATAGAAGGACTAAGGGGCATTCCATGAAGTTAGCAAGTAGCACATTTAAGACTAATTGGAGAAAATTATTTTTCACTCAACACACAATTAAGCTCTGGAATTTGTTGCAAGATGATGTGGTTAGTGCAATTAGTGTAGCTGGGTTCAAAAAAGATTTTGATAAGTTCTTGGAGGAGAAGTCCATTAACTGCTATTAATCAAGTTTACTTAGGGAATAGCCACTGCTATTAATTGCATTAGTAACATGGGATCTGCTTGGTGTTTGGGTATTTGCAGGTTCTTGTGGCCTGGTTTGGCCTCTGTTGGAAACAGGATGCTGGACTTGATGGACCCTTGGTCTGACCCAGCATGGCAATTTCTTATGTTCTTAAGCCATAATGCACAATATCGCACAATTTCAACACCGAAAATAATTACACATTTTTCAGTTGTGTTAAGCTATGCAATATGCCCATAACACAATTTGTGATTTTTTTCACAAATTCTGTTTTGGGCATTTTTAGGCTGGAGAAGGACCTGAGAGAGAGAGACTCTGGGGATGGCACCATAGTAAGCAGCTATTTATGCTACTATAGGAGGCCCACCTAGTAACTCGAGATGAGGTTTAGGTAGAAGTGGAGGGGTTAGGGGCCACTTTTACATGCAGCGTGAGATGTACGAACACGACAGTACACTCAGGGGCGGATTGGCCTATCAGGGAATCAGGCATCCCCCGGTGGGCCGGTCGCTCCAGTCACGTGGTCTGCCATGCGCAGCCGTGACGAAGCCTCAACAGACCATGTGATGCGTCCTGGGCGGCGAATCCCCGGGCCGGTCTTTGGGAATCCGCCATTGAGTATACTCTTGTGAAGAGTTGATGTCCTTCGGAGTGAGGAATCTCACACAATGATGAGATTTGATTCCATCAAGCTAGGTTGCGAGAACATTGTACAAATCTCATCATTGTGTGTTTCCTCACGCCGAAGTTCATCAAATCTTCACAAGAGTGCACTGTTCTGTTCGTACATCTCACTCTTCATGTTAAAGTGGCCTCTAACCCCTACACTACTACCTAAACCTCACCTTGAGTTACTAGGTGGGCCTCCTATAGTAGCATAAATAGCTGCTTACTATGATGCCATCCCCAGAGTCTCTCTCAGGTACTTCTCCAGCCTTAAAATGCCCAAAACAGAATGCAGCCATAAGATTACATGTACCGCAGAAAAACCTGAGATCTGCTAACAAAGGTCTCCTGTCCATTCAGTCTTTATTATCTGCAAAATTAACTTCCGTAAGAGAAAGAGCACTGTCATTAGCCAGACCAATGATCTGGAATAAACTATCAGCTGATTTAAGACTAGGGCTGAATACAGCACAATTTAAAACAAAACTTAAGACTTGGTTATTTCAGCAAGCCTTTGGCACAGAAAAGGATGAGAAGTAATAGCAACAAGTAATTGGAGAAAGGACTAGCAATCAGGAGTTATTAAATAATTAATTGAATGACTAATGAATGCATGTATGTTTTATTCTTTTTTTTGTAATTTTTTTATTTTAAAATTTTTAAGAGTAAGAGTGGAGATATTATCACTGGAGACATCGGGGCAGATTTTTAAAAAGTATGCGAGCGCGTACTTTTGTTCGCGCAAACAAGAGTATGCCGGATTTTAATAGATATGCGTGTAGCCGCGCGTATCTTTTCAAATCCGGGGTCAGCACCTGGAAGGCTGCGCAAAATCGGCAGCCTGCGCGCGCCGAGCCGCGCAGCTTGCCTCCGTTCCCTCCGAGGCCGCTCCGAAATCGGAGCGGCCTCGGAGGGAACTTTCTTTCCGGCGCCCCCCACCTTCCCTTTCCTTCCCCTAAGTAACCCGCCCCCGACCCTAACTAATTCCCCCCACCTTTATTTCAAAAGTTACGCCTGCCCGAGGCAGGCGTAACTTTTGCACACGGGCTGCCTGCCGGCGCGCCATGTTCCGATCTGGGGGCTGGTCCATAGGCCGCGGCCATGCCCCCGGAACACCCCCCAATGATGCGCCATTCGTGACACGCCCCCGACACCCCCCCCCCCCCCCCAGAAAGCCCCGGGACTTATGCGCGTCCCAGGGCTTGGGTGCACCGCCGAGCCTATGCAACATAGGCTCAGCGCGCGCAGGGGGTGGAAGGGGCAGCTTTTCGGGGGTTACGCGCGTACCCCTTTGAAAATCTGCCCCATTGTCTGTTTGTTTTTTATTTTGATATTTGTAAAACTGTAAACCGGTATGATGGTTATATCCAAATAGCGGTATATAAATGTTTTTAAATAAATAAATAAAGAGAAATCTTTACTTCAGGAAAAAATGCTGATTCTATGATCTCTCTGAAACAAATGGATTAAAATTGAAAGAATATATTATAAGGACACATAGCAGCGAGTAATAAGTAACTAAACTAAACTAAATATAGTCAAGTGACATAATCCTGATGCAGTATTCTGGGGGATGATATCTGCTCTAGATATCAATCTAAGTAAGGCTAAATGGACTGCTCATTTATTCCAAGTCCTGTTCTATTAATAGTCTGCAGTCCAAATATTGTTTACCTTCCTTAAAAATAGTTGCTACTATGTGATTTTGCAACACACATTGGTATTTCCCTTTGATCAGTAATTAGCAGTGAAATAAATCAGAATTAAACCTTTGGGGCTTTGGAAATAATGCTAAAAGGCTTTTTGTTTGGAACAATCTTGCAAATTTTCCACATTGGCTCTTGAGCAAAATCTATCCTGGAATAAATAATTTACATTAATGATACGTTCTTTTTATAGACGTTCTCCAATTTGTCTTAGAACTCACTCCTTTCATTGTAATGGCCTCCTGGACAATAAAACCATTTTTTCCCATTCCCAAAAGCTGCAGGCCAATTACTGATACTTGGTTTTGATGTGCTTTTTTTTCTTCTTTCTGTCTTTCAGCTCTTAAGATGAAAATCAAAGAAGTGAAAAAGGAAAATGGGGACAGAAAGATTGTGCCAAAGAAAAAGAAACTCTTGAAAGGGGGAGCGATGAAAAAGAAAGAACTTAAGAAGCTGGTGTTGTACTTGAAGAATGGGGCCGACTGCCCATGCCATCAACTGGACAACCTCAATAACAACTTTCTCATTATGGGGCGTAAGGTGAAGGCTCAGTATCTGCTGACGGCAATCCACAAGTGGGATAAGAAGAGCAGAGAGTTCAAGAAGTTAATGAAGAAAATGAAGAGTTATGAATGTCCCACATTTCAGTCTGTCTTCAAATGAGGGGTCCTCTACGCAATCCCACACTCTCCCACCCCCCAAAAGAACTTGCACAGCTCCAAAACTTTCATCCTATCTCAGTGCTTTTCTAGTAATGGATAACACATCTGAATCCTGTTCTGGTCTATGTTCATTTTGACTTTAGACCTGCCTGTCTTTCATAAGACTTGTTAAGCAATCCCTTGTAATGGTTTCCTGTAACTCATATGGTGACATTTTTCTTGCTTTTTATTTTTTTTAAGGGTCATTGGTACAAACAACATTTTCTGCCTGCGGCGTCTTACGTAACCCTCTTGGTTTAATCCTATGCAAACATCTATCTTCTTGTAAAGGCAATGCCTTGTTCAAGGAAAATAAAAAAAAACTTAAATTTTGCTATGTTTATGGAAGTGAACTAAAGCGCAGATTGGTGAAAATAATCAGACTGGAATAATGCATTGCTTGTCCCAGGTATCCTCATGTATGGACAGTGGTTATGTGTTCATCCTTCATGGTCTGATTAATCGGATAACCTTTTTAAAACCCAGATAAGAAATTCAGTTTCTAACTGTCTATGGATTAATTGGATTTGACTATATACATTTTAGGGCCATTATTTAGTATGCACGACACTAATACGTGTGGTTTGCATGTACAGAACTAACACATGTGCCTGTGGTAACTTGAATTAGTAGGAAGGCCATAAAGGTGCCATATATGGGCCAACAGTCCATATGAAATGTGTGTACAAAGTATTGGTAATGGCATGCATTATCATGACTAATAATGGATGTTTGTCACACGTAGTTAATATACCATACAAGCAACAGAGTATATTCCTGGAAGGCCTATGTCCAATAACAAATCCTATTTTGATTATATGGTAATAATCCTGAGGGCTTCAAATATCCTAAGAGTGTGCTTGGAAAGGAATGTTTCATTATTTGTTTTGCATTTTTCATTTGTTTTGGGGGGTTATTTTGTCTTGGCACACACTAAATCATTTTAGCATATGCTATCTGGATTTAGAGCATGCTAAAACAAATTAAGCAAACCAAAATTTTGTTGAGTTTTGCATCCTCTCAGATTCGAAATGGCACAAAACAAAACAATGTTTTCATATAATTTTCAAATGATAGCACATCCCGATTCCTTACTAAAGCCCTGATTCAGACACCAACATCATACAACCCTACATAGAGGGAACTTCTAGATAAATAAAAGGTTGCTCTTGATGGATTTCTGGTCTTCTTTCAGTCAATGTTTGTAAGAAAGAACATGCATAATGTTTGATTAGGGCTAAGCAAATGTCCTCTTCTGCCCTTAAAAAATGTGTATTCCATTCTATATCAGAGCCATTGACATTTCAGTGTTCTGAGGGACATCCTAAAAGGAAATGAGCAATACATCTTGAAATGAACTGGCCAAGCAAAATTGTTGAGGGGCACATTTTTTTTATGGATGGTACCTCTTAATAAGAAACCAATCCAATAGTGGCTGGTGACTCATTTTTGATAAAGAATCCTTAATAAAATGGTGCCATCATAATTGGAAGAGGGATTTAAGAAAATTATTTCTGCCCTTCTACATATATTTTAATCGTCGGCATATTTTAAGCATGTGTTACAGTGTACAGTTACACATACTTAAAGTGTACATAGCACATGCTTAAAATGTGCCTATGATTAGAACATGTAATCATGTAGCCGCTTCAGTGGTGCATGGTCAGTACTGCTATAAAGGAATCTTCTCAAGAGACATCTCAATGCTGTGATGGCTCACTTGACTGCCGGATATTCCTTTTCCATTGTAGCATAATTTTGCTCATGCCTTTGCAATTTCCTGCTCAGGTACACGAGGAGATGTCCCCCCTCTTCTTACATGTTCCTGGGACAGAACAGCCCCTAAATCTACTCCTGAAGCATCTGTTTAGCATCTGCTAAAGCCTACTCCCTTCAGTATCAGGGCCTCCTGCTGGCACTGGTCAGAGATGCTGCTGGGGCTGTTATAACTTTCCCTCCCTTTTTCACACATCCCGGGCTGGAGGTCCCAGGTTCTCCTCTGGCTCAAGCTGAATAGCAACCCAGGCTTCCCTGTCCACCCATTGTTTTAATATATTAATATGATAGGTCTGCATGAGGCATAGGACCTTACCTGGCTTCTTACTTTGATTTGACCTTTCCATTTGGCAAGCAGTTTGTTTGGGGAGGTAGGTTCTTAAACCAGTACGTTATCTGGGGACAACCTATGCTCTTGTGCTCCCTTATATCATCTGTGCTATTTCTCTTGGACCTTAAATATATTATTTCTTAACCACATGGGTGATTGCCTCCATCAGATCACTTAGATAGGTCAAGATGTCAATTCATTAACCATATCTAGCAGCTCCCAGGAATGCTGTCCCAGCAGTTGTTCAAATGGGAAAAGCTCAATTGATCCTTCATGGGCTGTGAGGAAGAAAAAGGCTAGCAAGCGTCCCAATCTCTCAGGTCCATGTCAGGACATATCTTTGATATGCCTTTACAGTTTACTTGAACCTTTCTACCATGCCGACGAGTGAGGTGATCAAATTTGCAGATGCCACAAAATTATTCTGAGATGTTAAATCACAAGCAGATTGTGAGAAATGGCAGGAGAACTTTGCAAGCCTGGGAGACTGGGCTTCCCAATGGCAGAGGTAATGTAACATAGACAAGTGCAAAGTGATGCATATAGGAAAAAGTAACCCACACTGTAGTTACACGATGTTGGGTTCCACGTTAGGAGTTACCACCCAGGAAAAAGATCTAGATGTCATAGTTGGCAATACTTTGACATTCTCGGCTCAGTGTGTGGCAGCAGTCACAAAAACAATGGTAGGAATTATTAGAAAAGGAATAGAGAATAAAACAGAGGATGTCATAAGATTTCTTGATCGCTCCATGGTGAGGACATACCTAGAGTACTGCGTTCATTTCTGGTGACTGCATCTCAAAAAAGATATAGCTGAACTGGAAAAGGTACAGAGAAAGGTGATCAAAATGATAAAGTAATGGAATGACTTCCCTATGAGGAAAGGCTAAAGAGATTAAGGTTGTTCAGTTTGGAGAAGAGATGATTGAGGGAGGGATATGATAGAGATCTATAAAATCATGAGCGGAGTAGAAAAGGTGAATGCAAATCAATTGTTTACTCTGTCAAAAAATACAAGAATTCAGGGACACTCCATGAAGTTAGTTAAAACAAATCTGAGAAAATATTTTTCACTCAACACACAATCTAGCTCTGGAATTCATTGCTTGAGGATGTGGTAAAGGCAGTTAGCATAGCTGGCTTTAAGAAATGTTTGTTCAAGTTCTTAGAGGAAAAGTCCATAAACCTTTTTTAATCAGATATACTTGAGGAAAGTCACTACTTTTCCATAGGTGTTTTCAGCATGAGAATATCTACCCTTTGGGATCCTGCCAGGCATTTGTGACCTGGATTGGCCACTGTTAGAAACAGGCTTCAGGGACCCTCATTTGGACTCAATATGGCTGTTCTTAAGTTTGAGGTTCTCTGGAGCTGTTTTGGGTGCTGAGATGAATGAACTCATCAGAGTACTCCACCCATACCCCCCTTCCTGACTTCCTGGAGTTAGGGAAACTCTCTTTGTCATAGGCCAGAGCTGCTTTCCCACATTCCCACCTTGTCTGACTGGAACTGTTGGGGTATGACCTTCATCTCTAAGATGCTCTTTGAGGATAACTGCTTCCATCAGGATAGCTTTCCCTTGCTTAATGATCAATGCCTTGACCTTTCCTGGAAGAATATTTATGTATTATTTCATCACAATTACTTCTACCACCTCTATGGTGGATTTTCCCCTGGATTCCAACCACCAGCAAGCTAGATCCTTCAGGTGCTGAGCAATGTCCTGAATCCCTAGCCTCACTTCTCTAAATCATCTTTGGTATACCTCCTGGGTGAGTCTAACCAGTCTTTGATATCCCGTTTGATTGCTTTGTAGCCCATGGCTTGAGCTGCATTCAGGGTTTTACAGACAGCCTGTGCCTCCCCACAAGACAGGGTTCCAGACTCTCCTAGCTGGCAGCCTCCACTACCTTTTCAAAAGGTTTTACACACATAAGTAGACTTTATGTATGAAAATAATCTTTCGAAAATTGCTATCATAGATGCTGCTTTTACACATGCAGCTCATTTGAAAATGTACTCCTTAGTGAATAACTCTATAACTGAGGAAAGCATAAAATGCACACTGACCACAGTCCTTAGTTTACTTCTGCTGATCCTGTGCTTCCATTGGATCTTTGAACTCTTTCAGAGCCAACTGGCAGGACTGGATTTACAGTACCTTTGGTGTGCCTGTAGGTGCAGGATTGGTGATGGTCCCCTCCAAAGCTGCAGAATCAAGGGAAGGCTGGGGTCCCCTCAAAAGATGCACCACAAATCGATGAGGGCCTCCTTCTTCCTCTGGGTGACCTACCCTTCAAAGGTGCATACACAAGGTGCCTCTTGGCGGCTGCCCACTCTGCCTACTAGGAAATCCGGCCCTGCCAACTAGAGAGCAATCATTGCTCATTAGGGATCTGCTTTCATTCAAAACAAAATAAGAAATATCAATGACATGTCCTATTTTGTTTTGTTTTGGAAATGAAACAAAAGAAAACCACAATTTTTCTTTCATTTCATTTAGAAATCCCCTCCCTTTGCTAACTAAACATGTCACCAAAGTTTAATCCTTTTTCCCCCTGGGCTTGCCCACATCCCTGCATTCCCACAGCATCTTAGCCCAACCATGTGGTCGAAATGGGGCAGAGGTTACTGGGGATTGCTTCTGCCCCATTTTAACCCCACAGCTGTGGTGAGACACTGGAAGGGGGATCTGGGTGGAAGATGTCAGTGGCAGAGAAGTGGGCAGGTCTGGTTGGGGGCTTTGGCAGTGAGGGACAGGGCCCAAACGTGGCATGACGCCATTCGTCCTGTCTTGCACATCCCTAATGCCCACTGATTGATCTGAGGGAAGGGAGGGACGCAACATTTCTACTCAAGCTGCATGTTATTTGCTACTATAGGTATTCTCAAGTTTCCTTTCCACAAATATTTGACCTGAGTGGGTATATAGCAGAACTCAAAAAGGTATACAACTATAACGGCAAAGAAAAGTTTTCAACACCACCTCCATAAAAGAGACATATGATATCATCATTTACTTATCAAGGTTGTATATATATATACTAGCCGTTAAGCCCGTAACAACGGGCTACATTTAAAAAAAGTTTTTCGGTCCATTTCCTTCCCACTTCCTCCCCCCTCTAGTCTCCCTCCCCCCACCCCTCACTCTCTCCTCCCTCCCCTCACTCTCTCCTCCCTCCCTCCACCTCACGCTCTCCTCCCTCCCCCTCCCCCCACTCTCTCCTCCCTCCCCCATCTCACTCTCTCCTCCCTCCCCCCTCCCCCACTCCCTCCCCCCTCCCCCTCCCCCACTCTCTCTCCTCCCTCCCCCCTCCCCCCACTCTCTCCTCCCTCCTCCCCCCACTCTCTCCTCCCTCCCCCACTCTCTCCTCCCTCCCCCACTCTCTCCTCCCCCCACCTCACTCTCCCCTCCCTCCCCCTCTCCTCCCCCCCACCTCACTCTCACTCTCACCTCCCTCCCTCTCCTCCCTCCCCCCACCTCCCTCTCACCTCCCCCTCACTCTCTCCTCCCCCCTCACTCTCCCCCCACTCTCTCCTCCCCCCCCACTCTCTCCTCCCTCCTCTCAGCTCACTCTCTCCTTCCACCCCTCACTCACTCCCCCTCTCTCAATCCCCTCCCCTTTCAGCTCATCCACACCCGGCAGGGGGGTGTCCCTCCCTCGCGCGCGCGCCGCCGCTGCTACTGCTCCTCCCTCCCTCGTGTGCATCGCCGCCGCTGCTCCTCCCGCTCCTGCTTCTTGTCGTCGCCGCCGTGGCTACTGCTCCTCCCGCTCCTGCTCGTTGCTGCTGCCGCCGCCGCTCCTGCTCCTAAGGAGCAGGTGCCATTTTTTTTTTTTCGGGCACGCTCCGCTCTGGCCGACGTGCTGCCCGCGCATGCGCGGTAGAGTTGCTCTCTACTGCGCATTTGCGGCACGTTGGTCAGGGCTCCCTTATCTAGTAGATACAATAAACCTCCTCTTTCCTCTAGGGCCATGGTCTGTTCATTTCCTGCTATCCCCTACTTGGGGTGTAAAGAATGGGGAACTGCACTGTTCTGCTTTGCATAGAGATCTTGAATTTGTCCTAGGTCTTCACCAATGCCATTGGCCAAGACTGACTGTCCCAACAGCTGCTAATGCAGGAAATCACCATGTAATGTGGCCTTTGAGATGTCAGGACCGGTATATTTTTCACTGTGATGTTTGTGGTGTTATTATGAAAATGTTCCTATCCCTGACAAAAAAAAAAAAAAGCAAATATTTATTTAGAATTAATAATGGTCAACCAGAAACTATTGAGGTGTCTACTTTGGTTTTGCATGTTTCCAAATGAGAAAACATAAGAACATGCCATGCTGGTTCAGACCAGGGGTCCATCAAGCCCAGCATCCTGTTTCCAACAGAGGCCAAACCAGGCCTCTGTTGGAAACAGAGGCCTGGTTTGGCCTCTGTTTCCAAGAAGAACCCATGCTACTGATGCATTTAATAGCAGTGGCTATTCCCTAAGTAAACTTGATTAATAGCAGTTAATGGACTTCTCCTCCAAGAACTTATCCAAACCTTTTTTGAACCCAGCTACACTAACTGCACTAACCACCTCCTCTGACAACAAATTCCAGAGCTTTATTGTGCGTTTAGTGAAAAGCCATGCCTTATGTGACAGACTGTGGTAGTGCCCACACATAGAATAATGTTAATTTTAAAATAAATTGTTATGCTTTAGTTTCACATAGAAAGCCTTTATAACCAAAATTGAATGGTAATTTTTATTTGAGCCAATAATTAAACTATAACACATGCATTTTGATTATGCTCATTTCCATAGCCCTACTAGTAGCCGAGAGTTATCAGTTCAGTTGCCTACCTTGACTCATAGCCTGGTTGATTGATAACATTTCTTATGCATAACTCTGTTTCATTTTTCCAGAATGTGGAAACTAATTACTTATAAGTTTTTTTGAAGGAAAAGACCAGAAAATTTAATAGACTTTATCCTTCATGCAGCTACTTTTTCAATAATTCTGTTGCACTTGTGTTTTTTTCAAAATACTACTCATTTTTGCAAAAAGATTGTTTCACCAAAAAAAAAAAAAATCTGTTAAGAGAAATATTAAGTTGCGTTTTGAAACCAGAATTCATTTACCATTTCTATATTACTATGTTTTCAAGGACATAAGAATATACGATTTGCCATATTGGGTCAGACCAAAGGTCCAACAGTGGCCAATCCAGATCTCAAGTACCTGGCAAGATGCGAAAAGACTGATAGATTCCATTCTGCTTATTCCAGGGATAAGCAGTGGATAACTCCCCAAGTTCACCTTAATAATGATTTATGGACTTTTCTTCCAGGAACTTGTCCAAATCTTTTTTAAACCCAGATTTTTTAAACATTAATAAGGGGTAGATTTTAAAAGAAGCACATGGGCGTGCATGTGCGCATGCTACCCGGCGCGCACACATGGACCCCCGATTTTATAAAATCGGGGGTCGGCGCGCTGTGCGCGCTGACGCCCGCAGCCTTCACCCATTCCCTCCCAGGCCGCTCCGATTTCGGAGCAGTCTGTGAGGGAACTTCCCTTCCTCCTACTCTCTCCTTCCCACTCCTTCCCCTAACCTTCCCACCCCCTAGCCCTATTCTAACCCCCCCTGACCTCTATCGTACCTTTTGTGCCTGCCTCTGGGCAGGCGCAGGTTGCACGCGCCGGCAGCCTGCCGGCACGCGATCCTCCAACACAGCGGCAAATGGCCGCTGTGCAGGAGGCCTCTGGCCCTGCCCTGCCTCGCCCCCTCCTCGCTCCTTTTTCGAAGCCCCGGGACTTAAACGTATCCCGGGGCATTATGCACGTCGCCGGGCCTTTATAAAATATGCCCGGCGAGCGTAAACACACCCCCCCCCCCCTGGATTTATGCATAGAGAGCTTTGAAAATCCGGCCCTAAAAGTTTTTACCAAATCCTCTGGCAACAAATACCAGAGTTTAATTATGTGTGGAATAAAAAAATATGTTCTCCTATTTGTCTTAAATATATTACTAGTAACTTTATTGCATACTTCCTAGTCTTTGTACTTTTTGAAAGATTAAACAACTGATTCACGTTTACCCATGCCACTCCACTCACTATTTTATAGACTTCTATATCTCCCCTCAGCCATCTCTTCTCCAAGCTGAAAAACCCTAATCTCTTTAGTCTTTCCTCATAGTGGAATTCTTCTATCTCTATCATTTTTGTCGCCCTTCTCTGTACATAGGAACTTAAGAAAATGCCATACTGGGTCAGACCAAGAGTCCATCAAGCCCAGTATCCTGTTTCCAACAGTGGCCAATCCAAGTCACAAGTATCTGGAAAATACCCAAACATTAAATAAATCACTGGCTACTATTGCGTATTAATTTATAGCAGTTTATGGATTTTCCCTCTAGGAACTTATCCAAACCTTTTGTAAACCCAATTACACTAACTGCTGTAACCACATCCTCTGGCAATGAATTCCAGGGCTTAACTATGTGCTGAGTGAAAAAGAATTTCTTCAATTTGTTTTAAATGCTAACTTCATGGAGGGCACCCTAGTCTCTCTATTATCTGAGAGAGTAAATAACCGATTTATATAAACCAAGTCCTTTCATGATTTTATAGATCTCTATCATATCCCTCCTCAGTTGTCTCCTCTCCAAACTGAACAGCCCTACTTCCTTAGCCTTTCCTCATAGGGCAGCAATTCCATGCCCCTTATCATTTTGGTTGCCCTTCTCTGCACTTTCTACAGTGCAATTATATCTTTTTTGAGATGCAGAGACCAGAATTGCACACAGTATTCAAGATGCGGTCTCACCATGGAGTGATACAGAGGCATTATGACATCCTCAGTTTTATTTGCCATTCCCTTCCTAATGATTCCTAGCATTCTGTTTGCTTTTTTGATTGCCACAGCACACTGGGCTGAAGATAGGGGCAGATTCCTGATGATGATCAGCCCAGGGATTTGCCGCCCAGGCCGGCCCAGGAGATACCATGTGGTCTGCCGAGCACGGCTCTGTCACGGCCGCTCTCGGCAGACCACGTGACTAGAGTGACTGGCCCACCGAGGGATGCCCGATCCCCCGATAGGCCAATCCACCCATGGCCAAAGATTTCAATGTACTATCCATTATGACGGCTAGATCTCTTTCCTAGGTGGCAACTTCTAAGACAGAACCTAACATTGTGTAACTACAGCAAAGGTTATTTTTCCCTATATGCATCACTTTGCACTTGTCCATGTTAAATTTCATCTGCCATTTGGATGCCCAATTTTCCAGTCTCACAAGGTCTTCCTGCAATTCATCACATCTGCTTGAGATTTAACTACTTTGCATAATTTTGTGTCAGCCGCAAATTTGATCACCTCACTCATTGTACCCCTTTCTAGATCATTTATAAATATATTAAAAAGCACTGGTCCAAGTATGGATCCCTGAGTAACTCCACTGTTTACCTTTTTCTACTGTGAAAACAGACCATTTAATCCTACTCTCTGTTTCCTGTCTTTTAACCAGGTTGCAATCCACAAAAGGACATCACATCCCATCCCATGATGTTTTAGTTTTCTTAGAAGCCTGACATGTGGGACTTTGTCAAATGCCTTCTGAAAATCCAAATACACCACATCTACTGGTTCACCTCTGTCCACATGTTTATTCACCCCTTCAAAAAAATGTAGGAGATTTGTGAGGCAAGACTTCCCTTGGATAACTCCATTCTGGCCATGTCCCATCAAACCATGTCTATCTAAATGTTTTGTGATTTTATTCTTTGTAATAGTTTCCACGATTTTTCCCGGCACTGAAGTCAGACTCACAGGTCTATAACTTCCCGGATCACCACTGGGGCCCTTTTTAAATACCAGGGTTACATTGGCCATCTTTCAATCTTCAGATACAATGGATAATTTTAATGATAGGTTAAAAATTAATTGAAATAGATCTAAAATGTAATTTTTACTTCTTTCAGATCCCTGGGAGGTATACTAGTTTGTCAGTCTGGCCTACCACATCTTCCAGGTTCACTGTGATTTTGTTCAGTTCATCTGAATCATCACCCTTGAAAATCATCTCCAGAACGGGTATCTCCCCAACATCCTCTTCAGTAAACACCGAAGCAAAGAATTTGTTTAATCTTTCCATGATGGCCTTATCTTCTCTAAGTGCCCCTTTAACCCCTCGATCATCTAACGGTCCAATAGACACCCTTGCAGGCTTTCTGTTTCAGATATATTAAAAAAAATTTTATTATGAGTTTTTGCCTCTACGGCCAACTTCTTTTCAAATTCTCTCTTAGCTGTTCTTATCAATGTCTTACATTTAACTTGCCAATGTTTATGCTTTATCCTATTTTCTTCTGATGGATACTTCTTCCAATTTTTGAATGAAGATTTTATGGCTAAAACAGCCTCTTTCACCTCACCTTTTAGCTATGCTGGCAATTGTTTGACCTTCCTTCCACCTTTCTTAATGCATGGAATGCATCTGGACTGTGCTTCTAAGGTGGTATTTTTTAACAATGTCCACGCCTGTTGCACACTTTTTACCACTGTAGCTGTACCTTTCAGGTTTTTAAAACTATTTTTCTCATTTTATCAAAGTTTCCCTTTTAAATGTTTAGCACGAGAGCCGTGGATTTACTTACTAGATCCCTTCCAGTCATTAAATCAAATTTGATCATATTATGATCACTATTGCCAAGTGGCCCCACCACCGTTTCCTCTTTCACCAAATCCTTCGCTCCACTGAGAATTAGATCTAAAATTGCTCCCTCTCTCGTCGGTTCCTGAACCAATTGCCCCATAAAACTGTCTTTTATTCCATCCAGGAACGTTATCTCTCTAGCGTGACCCGATGATACATTTACCCAGTCTATATTGGGGTAATTGAAGTCTCCCATTATTACTGCACTACCAATTTGGTTAGCTTCCCTAATTTCTCTTAGCATTTCACTGTCTGTCTCACCATCTTGGCCAGGTAGACGATAGTATATTCTCTTCCCCAAAACACAAGGAATTTCTACACATAGAGATTCAATTGTGCATTTAGTCTCATGCAGGATCTTTATTCTGTTGGACTTTATGCCATCCTGGACATAAAGTGCCACCCCACCACCAAGATGTTTCTCTCTGTCATTGAGATATAATTTGTACCCCGGTATAGCACTATCTTATCTTATTGGTTATCCTCTTTTCACCATGTTTCTGAGATGCCAATGAAGTATATTTCATCATTCACTGCTATAAACTCTAATTCTCCCATCTTACTTCTTAGACTTCTGGCATTAGCATACAAATATTTCAAAGTGTGTTTTTTGTTTGTATTTACATTCTGCTTTTCAGTTGACAGGGATAAATTGCAATCTTTTAGCTCAGGTGAGTTTTTAATTATAGGCACTTGGACTACTTTTCTTATTATTGGAACCTCTCTGTTGGGATGCCCTAACTCTAATGCTTCATTAGTATCCTTCAGATACCTCCCTCAGTACCTGCGCTGCTGAGTGACTGTCGGCTTTCCTTTTTCATTTAGTTAAAAATCTGCTCTCTATCTCTTTTTTAAAGGTTTGCGCCAGCAGCCTGGTTCCACCCTGATTAAGGTTGAGTCCATCCGTTTGGAAAAGACTCCCTTCCCCAAAAGGTTCCCCAGTTCCTTACAAAACTGATTCCCTTTTCCTTGCACTATTGTCTCTTCTATGCATTGAGACTTCAGAGCTCTACCTGTCTTTGGGGAACTACATGTGGAACAAGGAGCGTTTCAGAGAATGCTACCCTGGAAATTCTGGATTTCAGTTTTCTACCTAAGAGCCTAAATTTGGCTTCTAGAACCTCCCTCCCACATTTTCCTATGTCGTTGGTGCCCACATGTACCACGACAGCTGGCTCCTCCTCAGCATTGTCTAAAATCCTATCTAGGTGATGCGTGAGGTCTGCCACCTTTGCACCAGGTAGGCATGTTACCAGGCGATCCTCATGCCCACCAGCCACCCAACTGTCTACATTAATAATAATTGAATCACCAACTAACAGATGACCTAACCCTTCCCTCATGGGCAGTAGCTCTGGGAGACACATCCTGGGTGCGAGAGGACAAATGCACCACCTGGAGAGCAGGTCCTTGCTCCACGATCTTTTCCTGCTGCACAAGGTTGATGCTTTCTGATCATGAGGCCTTTTCCTTCCAAGGCAACATCAGGGCTGCCAGACTGGAGTTGGAACTTGGCTATTATGTCCCTGAAGGTCTCATCTATATATCTCTTTGCCTCAGCTCCTCCAGGTCTGCCACTCTAGCCTCCAGAGATCAGACTTGTTCTCTGAGAGACAGGAGCTCATTGCACCAGGTGCACATGTAAAACTTCTCACCAGAGGATAAAACATCATACATGTGACACTCAATGCAAAAGACTGGGAGGCCCCCCCTATTGCTGCTTGAATGCTGCCTTCCTCTTAAATTTGTTCAGTTCCTAGTTAAGTTTAGGTTGCTATGGGACTAGGAATGCATACAGTTAGGGTCCTTTAAATGTATTAGTGTATTCACTATTTACCTGGTAGGGATGTGCAGCAGGGACGGATTCGTCCCATTCGTATTCGTGGGGAGCCAAATCCGTTGCATCCATTCTCGGGGGACCCCGATCCGTTCATTAGTTGTGTATGTATTCATTTCCCAAAAAATACCCCATCCCAACCCTTTAAATTTAATTAACTACAACCCCCCACCCTCCTGACCCCCCCAAGACTTGCCAAAAGTCCCTGGTGGTCCAGCGGGAGTCCTGGAGCAATCTCCTGCACTCGGGCTGTCGGCTGCCAGTATTCAAAATGGCACCGATAGTCTTTGCCCTTACTATGTCACAGGGCCTACCGGTGCCATTGGTCGGCCCCTGTCACATGGTAGGAGCTCCTGTCACATGGTAGGTGCTCTTCCCTATGTGCGCCACTTTTCACTTGTTCACCTGTTAGGATGGAGAGGTCTGGTTCACAATTGATCTGGTCAGGATTTCAGCACACTGACAATAAATATTCATACAACTCTTGCATGCCATAGGCTAAACTTTTAAAGGCAAAAGTTGTGTGTCTCAATAAGAATTCAGTCGCATAAGTTTATGTATGTAACAAATGGACAGATTTTCAGTCTTCATTAGATATTTAAAACTCTATCTGGATATTTGACTGGATACCTAAATGGGGTGAATACTTTGATCTCTAAAGGTCCGGGACAAAAAGGGCAATTTTGGCATCTAACACATTGAAAATGAGTTTGGTTGTGTCTAAATTTGAAACCATCCTGCTGATACATCTGCTTAGCTGGGTGCCTAGACTTAGGGATGTAATGAACATAGGTTCACAGAAACTAGCTTTAGGAAATTATTAGATACCCAGCTTTTAGGCTTAGGTGCAGAAAATTAGGTTATATCACAGCTAAGCTTTTGAAAATGTAGCCCATTATTGGGTGTGTGCATGGAAAAATGTTTCATTTTCTTTTAATTTCCTTTTTAGCACATGCTAAATGGCTTTAGTGTGCACTCAAAAGAAAAAGCTTAGCAAAATAATTATTTTACATTTTGTTTTGAAAATAACACAAAACTAAACAACCAATGCGGTTTCTGTATTTTCAAATGACATCACTCCTCCACTTACTGTCTCTAGGTAATGACTAATTAGCCTATTTTAGTTATCTGAAAAGCCAGCCCCATCTGTGACACTTAAGGATTGGTATTGACCATTCCTGCTTTAGTGGTCGGACAAAAAGGATGATAGGTCTCATAATACCTTTCCAAGGAAGACATGCAAGTATAATGCATTTTAAAAAACCCTGAGTCCAGTATTCAGCCATTATCCTGCTGAACAAGTTACCCAGATAATCATCCAGCTAATTTGTCTGGGATATTCAGGTCTAACTAATCCAGCCAATTTAACTGGATAATTCTCAGTATTGCTACTTATCTAGCTGTTACGCCCGTCATTCCATATAAGTGGTGGCCACTCACTCCTAATTTATCCTGCTCAGTGGCACTGAGTTTTGGGCCTGCTTTTCTATTTTATTCTGAACTGTAGCAGAAAATTTAATTTTCATCTTATCTTCAAAGAAAGCATCACACCCTTTGTGTATTGTGCAAAAGTATACTCAGTAAGCAGTAATAGCAACTAAAAATTATTTTATCAAATCTTTTCCTATTGTTCCTTAAGCTTCCCAAATTAGTGGTGGAAAAGGATCTAATAGGACCTGTGATTTCATTGATGACAGCATAATCAATATAGTATAGACCAATCGAGTCAGCGAGTGAGAGCCAGTTCGTGGCCCTTGTTAACGTGACTATCCCCAGGGATTCAGCAGACTTAGGCAGGAGCTTCTGGAAGAATTTCAAGAACAAGACTTAGCAGTACTGTTTTTAGCTCACATTGTGGAAGTATGGCCTCTTGTCATGAATCCTTTCCAAGTAAAAGTATGTTCAACACACAGTGAACAGTTTCCTTTTACCCCAGCTTAAGTACTTTAATTAGAATCCTTCACAAGCCTTAGAGCCAGTGATACTTTTCTAAAACGAAAGGTACCAGGTTGGGGTCAGTGGCAGTCTCTATCTTCCACTTTTTCCGAAAAGGAAACGAGTTAAACAAGATTCTGGGTTGGTGACCTGGCGTAGCCTGACCACTGCTTGGAACAAGGAGGAGCATATTGCCATCTGATCTTTTCTGCTCTGCTCAACGAAGCCATAGTTTCCATGTAAGAAATGGCAAGAAAAGCCATTGGACAGCACAGGAGATTATCCACTACAAGCAAATGATTAGCTTGAGCCGGGCTTTGTACTGTTGCAACATGGCAAAGCGGATGTGAGAGAACATTTTCATATTCGCAAAAGGCCGGATTTTAGAGCCCCGGCGCGCGTAAACCCCGGGCCTCAAAAGGGGGCGGTCTGGGGAGCGGAGCGGAGTGGCCCAGGACAGCGCCATTCCTCACTGGCCCGGAGCCTCGCATGCCGGCCGGCTGCCGGCCCGCGCAAGTTACTTCAGGTCGGGCCCTGAAGTAACTTGCAAAACAAAAGGTAACAAAAATTAAAAAAAAGAGGGCGGGGAGGAGAAGGGTAAGGGTAGGAAAGTCCCCTCCCAGTCCGCTCCTTAATTGGAACTGACTGGGAGGGAACTGGGGAAGCAGGACGATGAATCGCCACGCGATTTTGACCTATGTCTGCCCCTCCCCCCTTGCGCGCTCCTCCCGTGATTTTATAACATGCGCGCATCGGCGCTACATGTAATAAAATTGCGCTTCCACGTGCGCATGCCGGGTAGCGCACGCACATGGACGCACGCGCGTTCTTTTATAAAATCTAGCTCTTTTTGTTTTCATTTGGATCCTGTTCTTCAAATATAAAACTAGGAAATTAATTATGTTTTTAAATATATTTGTTTAAAAAAAAAATTTTTTTAGAAGTATCTTCCTTCATTTTTAACTCTGTGATCATTAGTAATGCAACTACTGCACTAGAGTCCCTAACTTTTAGGCAATTAACTGACTGGCACACATTTCAAATGTATCAGCCGAGTTGTTTTTCTTGGCATGGTCTCTTTTTTCACTTTCCAGCCTTATCTGCATTTAAGCTTTAAATACTGTGAACAAGCACGGCTTTTATCTTCCAAGAGGTGCTCTCCATCCCATTCAGAAATGATCTTGCTTATGTTGTCGATGAACCCTGACGCCATCGCACGTGACGCCTGATGAGGCTGGCCCACTTGTAATGCTTTTGCGCTTCTTCTGCTTCTCACGCCGTGTATGCATTCCTCATCTAACCACATCTGCACAATTTAATCACTTGCCATGTTTTAACAAGATGCTCTCCTTTTCTCCCACCCCCTAATCGTCTGATGACTTCTAAATGATCATTGAGATTGTATGGATTTTTAACCACATCTGTAAATGATTCATGAAACCGAAACCCATTGTATATTTATACAATCAATACCCAGCTGTTAATGACTTTAAATGTGCATTTTAACGGATCTTCTGTGATATGTTCTGTTTGGAAATGCAGAATGCCAAATCATTGTGAAAGGACAATTATACTATTATTAAAGGACATTATCCAAGGGCTTTTTACATGTCAAAAAATTGTCACAGTTGAGTTTTTATTTATTTTCTTATTCTACTGGTGATCTCAATCTCTGATTTCTTTTGCTTTGCCTATTATATCTTTTCTCCTTGACACGTAACCTTTGCCATTTAGCATTTACTGATCTGGGCACTGCAAGACCGGGCTGTTCGCATTTTGCTCCTAATGTCAGGATGTACCAAAAATGTTCGCTTTGTGATGAACTGTGCAAGTATGTGGTGGCATTTGGCTTTTTGTTCAGACTTTCCCTGAGATATGTAATGCTACAAACATTTATGTGAACAGTCAAAATCGGATCCCATTTTTTAGGGGAAAGATGACAACCCAGCAAAATAATGTCTAAGAGAAATGAGGGAAACTGGCTTTCTTCCAAAAACTGATATTTGTGTATTAATTTGGTGTGAGAAATGTTTTACTCTCCGGGTATTGCATTTTTCTTTGCCTTTAGTGCAAAACTATTTACTCTGTGGTTATCAAGCTTCCCTTTCCCCTTTTAGGCCTGTATTTAGGTCAATATTTGGGTGCTATGGAGATTAGTTATCAGAAAGTGTCCCTGTCTTCTCCACCTACAAGATAAACTTTCCTAATGAAGCACTGAGGCAAAATATAATGCCCTTTAGGGATGTGCATTCAGAAATGAATCAGGAAATGTTAATGAAAGTTCCAATTCATTTTGTTTTTAAAGTGATATGAAAGAAAAACAAGTGAAGTTTTGTTAATTTTCATTTAAAAAATGTTGGGTTACCCTCACTGCAAAACAAAAAAAGCCCAAACTCCTCCTGATCCCTCATCAACCCACTCAGTCTCCCGGATCCGCTTACCCTAATTCTTCATTTTTCAGGGGACAGGGGCAATCCCTGGACGATCCTGCGCCATCAGTGTTCCAGTTGTACATGGTGCCGGCAGAATGAGGCTGCTGCCATTTTTCATTTCATACATTTCTTGTTTTTTATATTTCATTTTTTTGTTACAGATAAATTAAATGAAATAAAATTTAAAAAATGGGCAAAAGAGAAAAAAATGAAATGAAAAACAAAACAAAAAATATGTATGCACACCCTTAATGCCCTCTGAGATGTCTAGAAATGGTCGGGGTTAAAGCAGAATCTGTTTCTACCCCAGGAACATTTTGACATTCAAGATGCAGGAGAAGAGGCTAAGAATTCATCTTTGTTCTGGGCTCAGATCTCTGCATAATTCATTTATCTGCATGATTGTCTATGGATAACTTTTACATTCTATTTTCTCATTATAAGAGGTAGGCAATCTGTTTAATGTGCTCTTGGGGACCGATGCAAAAATTGTGCGCTGAAAGTGAGCGCTGAACAGTCAGCGCCTACTTTCCTAATGCACCCCCAGGCACCCCTCCTGGGGGCACTGTGCAATATTTAAATTAAGGGTCGCCTTATCAAGGAGGTGCTAGGATCGCTTGCGCACCCCTAGTGCCTCCTTGATAACAGGAGCCAGCGAGAGTTGGCCGTCCGCCGGTTAGGAAAACAGACGCCAAATTTATCGGCATTGGCTTTCCTAAACAGTGGACAGCCATTAATATCACAACTATATAAAGTAGGAGGATATACAGAAAGGCAGTTTGTTCTGCTTTTCTGTACTACTTTTAGGAGAGCTCAGCAATTAAAGCCTGCTCCGGGCAGGCACTAATTTCTGAGCGCAAAAATGTGCATTTTAGACGCACATTTTTTTATTTTTTTTTTGCATGCGGAGTGAATAGCTAATATCCTCATTCACATGCAGTTGCATTTGATTAGTACTATTAGTTCACTCCGCACTGGACATGCTTTGTGGAGGTGCGAATCCCCTTATTGCATAAGGGGATTACCTAGTGCCTATACAACATGTGTCCAACTGCACTGTATTGCATCGGCCCCTTGGAGTGTGAAACACTTGTTCCATGGAAATCCTCATTCCTCAGCATGCACATGGGACCTTATTTTCCAAGGCTATCGCACGCCTGCGCTACCTACATCGGGGCAGAGTCGGCCCCAGAAGAGGAGTAGTCGGGGCGTCACTGGGGCCGACTCTGCGACAACGGCGTGGACAGCGAAAAGATAAGGGCCTTTTCGCTGCCTGTTTCGCACCCAATAACTACACCTTCTATGGGAGGTGCAATCACTGCCGGCTAGAGCAGGACTGCCCCTCCGTTTCGGCCCCCCGCCCCTCATTACCGCATTTTTCTAAAGTATCGCAGGCCTACGATACTTTAGAAAATGAGGCCCATATTAACACAATTTGAATTTGTTTCTACCCAATCTCTCTATGGATTGTGAAATAAGTTATTTATTTAAACCAAATTACACACATTTTGGTAAATTCATTCTTTGGGAAAACTTGCAAATATTTGATGTTTTTTAGTCCCAAAACTTAAGATTTTTCCCTTTACTTTTCTTCTCCAAAGTAGGGCTCTTAAGTTAGGGCCTACAGCCCTCACTAACACTCCTTTCAAACTCATACTTGCTTTCCATTATGGGTATTCTACTTGTCCTCATGGTCGTCCTCCATAGAAGATATTGATAAAAAGAAATGCAGCAATACTGGCTTGAATAAAAATGGTCTGTTTAAATGCTTTGATTTAGGAAAATTTAATCAGCTGGCTAGAAATGGAAGAGGAGATGAGTAGATCTATTTCACACCTACTGTTGCACTGGGAGGTGGACCCTTGGCCTAGTGCAGGATTGGTGGGCTCCCTGGTCGGACCCAAAGAGCGCCTGCCACCAGGAAGCGGAGCACAAGAGGAGACAGAGGCTGGCTGGAGCTTCACCACTAGCAACCCGGGGTTCCCTTGGGTTGAGCCCTTGGTTACCTGGGCCGCCTGATCTTAGGTGGGCTCACAGGATCTCCTTGAGAGAAAGTTCTGAGGTGTGCCCACCACGATCAAGGGTGCATAGTCGATGTCCGGGGTGCCAGAGAAGGCCAAAAGAGAGTCTCGGAATGTATTGCAAGGATCAGGGCCAGAGTCAAGGTATAGTGGTCAGCCAATGCAAGGATCAGTGCCAGTGATCAGTCCGTGGTTAGTCAGCCAAAGCAGGGGTCAATTACCAGTAGTCAGTCCGTGGGTAGTCAGCCAACGCAAGGTCAGGTTCCAAAGAGTAGTCAGACATGGTTGAATTCAGGCAGAGGTCAGTTCCAGGCAGTGTGCAGACATGGTCAGTGATCAGGCAGAGGTCGGTTCCAGGCAGCGTGCAGACATGGTCAGTGATCAGGCAGAGGTCGGTTCCAGGCAGTGTGCAGACATGGTCAGTGATCAGGCAGAGGTCGGTTCCAGGCAGCGTGCAGACATGGTCAGTGATCAGGCAGAGGTCGGTTCCAGGCAGCGTGCAGACATGGTCAGTGATCAGGCAGAGGTCGGTTCCAGGCAGTGTGCAGACATGGTCAGTGATCAGGCAGAGGTCGGTTCCAGGCAGCGTGCAGACGTGTTTGTAGAAACAGGCTAAAGGTCAGATGCAGGCAGTGATCAACGTAGTCGAACAGGCTGAGGTCAGTACCAAGAAGACAGTACGAAAGGTACTACCTGGGGAGACGAGGAGACAGAAGGGCGCTGGAACAGGACTGGAACAGGACTGGAGCAGGACTGGAACAAAGACTGGAAACGCAGAGGCAAACTAGAAATCACAAGATGATTGACCCAATCGCCAAGGCAAGGAAGTGATAGCAGGAACTTCCTGATATACTGTGTTCAATCAGGGTGCGCCGCGGAGCTGGGACCCGCCCCTGGCCCTATAAGGGACCAGACAGTCCATGTGCGTGTGTCTAGGGGCAGGGCCGATGCCACGGAGGACTCCGAGCCCCGCCGTGAGGCCTGGCTGGAGGAGGAAGACCTGGCGACCGCTACCGTGGGACGCTGAGGCCTGGCTGTGCGTGCTGCCGCTCCAGGAGAGGACAACCCGGGACCCGTGGAGGGATTAGTGAGGTGAGCAGGCCCGGGCCAGGCCAAGCATGGACGGGACGCACAACACCTACCATTAATGAAGACTAAATGAAAGAGGCAAAGCCAATGATCTAGTAATGGACTACAAAATTATTCAGAGTAGTTAAATCACAAGCGGATTAAGGAACATAAGGAACATAAGAAATTGCCATGCTAGGTCAGACCAAGGGTCCATCAAGCCCAGCATCCTGTTTCCAACAAACACCAAACCAGGCCACAAGAACCTGGCAATTACCCAAACACCAAGAAGATCCCATGCAACTGATGCAATTAATAGCAGTGGCTATTCCCTAAGTAAACTTATTAATAGCTGTTAATGGACTTCTCCTCCAAGAACTTATCCAAACCTTTTTTGAACCCAGCTACACTAACTGCACTAACCACATCCTCTGGCAACAAATTCCAGAGCTTTATTGTGCGTTGAGTGAAAAAGAATTTTCTCTGATTAGTCTTAAATGTGCTACTTACTAACTTCATGGAATGCCCCCTAGTCCTTCTATCTCTTGGGAAAGGAGTGATTCCTGTCCCAAGAGATGTCCTGTATGGCAGGGCAGTTGTTATTGCTGCTAAAAATGATTGAGATTTATTTTTTTGTGACTTTTGGATTTTGTATTGCTGTTTGCCACACTAGATATTAGTGTATCGTTATTTTTTACTTTGTTTTAACTGCCATCAGTGCCAGTAAAGAACTTGTATTTTGAACAACAGCTTTAGAGTCCATGTAGTGATATCTGTGCTTTTGACTGGGCTGATGAGCAGAAAAATCCTAAGAGCCTTGAAGAGTTAAAGCTTCCCCCCACCCTGTCCAAAATCCCTGGGGGGATCTTGGGGTCTGCTATAGGCCAAGAGCCTCCCTGTGAGCTCTTGTGCTCAGGATCAAATGGAGACAGGGGCTACACAAGGACAACGTACTTCCAGTGAAAGGAGAGGCAGAGCTCTGCGGGACTCTCTGCCTAGGCAATTTTCAAAGGAAAAGCACGCGTGTCCTTCCCCTTCGAGAGCTGGTACAAAGTCTATGGCTAAGAACAGAAGAACTTAAGAAATATCACGCTGGATCAGGCCACGATCTACCAAGCCCAGAGTCCTGTCTCTTACAGTGGCCAGTCCGGGTCACATACAGGAGATCCATTTCTTGTTATTTACTCTCAGGGGTAAGCAAGAGCTTTCTCTAGCCTGCCTGCCTAATAATCTTTTATGGCCGTTTCCTCCAGGGACTTCTCCAAACCCCTTTAAAACCCCGCTTGTCACCTTCACCACATCCAGTTCACAGTTCATATCGTCAGTGTGTGTCATCATTAGGCAAAGATGACAGCGTTCTAAGCGGTGACATGGTGCAAGCATTACATTTCTAGCGTTAATCATCGCAGAAACGCTGCCAGTGTAACGCCTGGGGCAAAATTAAAGTTGGGAGGGGGTAATTTTTTTTTTTTTAAATAAAAGAACAAAGAGGGAGCTGGCAAACACATTTAAAACTTAAAACTTAAAAAAAACTGCCCTGGTCTCCTGAAGGGAGGACCTCTGTGCTGCCTGGCTGGAGTTCCCCTGGCCATGCCGGAATGCAGCAGCATTGACTTGCTCTTGTTTTGTTTATTTTGCTCAGGGTGTTTATTCTCTAGCAGCAGGGGAGCTCCTGAAGAAGAGAGAAGGTGATAATGTGCCACAGATTTTTTTTCTTTCTTAGAGCCCTGATCATCACAGTTGAATTGAGCCCTGTCAGTCTGAGTGAGGGCAGCCATGCAGGGCTTCCCTGAATCAGGGACAGTAAACAGCTGATAGGTTTGAGGAGGAGGAGGAGAGAGATCTGCCCACGACTGTGGGAGTCGGTGGCTGCATTGGGAGCAGTGAAGTGGGTGGCAGGAAGGCGGGGGCTAGAAGCCGCCATCAGATCAGCTAAGAGAGAGAGAGAGAGAGCCGCAGGTGCCGGTATTTCTGCAGTGCAGCCTCGAGTAATATCGGCAGCCAGGACCTTCGCAGGCTCACATCCGCCCTTTTACAAAGTCAAAGAATACGCCGACAACAAGTTGGAATCAACAGGGCCGCAGCTTTATTACAGAACACAGGAGGTGCCCGAGCCCAGGTACAGCAAAATTAGATAACTTCCAGTAACCATCCACCACCACCACCCAGCAAGATGAGCAGCACTAGCCGCCCGGCTAGCAGGTTCCGCAAGCCTTAGTACTGTGACCCCCCCCCCCGCCACTTCCCAGCAAGGAGCCCATAGTAGACACAACTGCACCCAGTTGTCCTCCTAAGTCAGGAGCGAAACTTAGCAGCAAATTAAATAAATCTGAACCCAAGTGGCTCGGGCCATCCACCTCAAACCCTCCCCCCCCCCTCCCAGCTGCGACAGAACAAACCCCCGTACAACAAGGAAACCAAGAATAAGGGCAAATGGGAGGGAAGCGACCTTGGCAGCAAGAGAGATGCCAGTCAGATGACACCAGACTGGCATCTCGCAGCTTAAACCCCGCCCATTCCTTACCACATCAGCGCGCTGGGAGCCAATCGCACACTGCCACCTTGCAAAATTCAAAAGCCTAACGGCTGGTGAACCGGCAGATATCTCACCCAGGCTTACACCAGTCCTCCTCTCCCCCCCCTAGCCCCTGCTAGCAACCTGACAGCCAGCAACCATAACCTCCCCACCCCCCACCCCCCACGGGCCTGCTCCCCAAGTGTGCCTGGCAGCCTATTACCTTGACCGACCGGGCCTCCCAGAAGCTGCCTCTGCCCTATTAAGGCAGAAGTTAGCACTGGGGGACCCCTGGGAAGCTCCCCGACGCCGAAGGCATGTGTGCCGCGAACCGGGAGGGAGCCGGGGAGGCACTTCTAGTTTCCCCAATTGCTTGGGAGTGACTATAATGTGCCCTAAAAAGAGTTTTACGCAGCAGAATTGTTTATTAAAATAGCGATGCGAGGTGGGGGGGGGGGAGGTGGGGGGAACTGTGCTTGAGTCGCCAGAGAAGTTTGAAAGCCCCGACTAAAATTTGTCCAGCCCAACCCAAAAGTGCCCAGAACTCCCCGGAGATGCAAAATGTTACCAAATAAGAGAGTGTGGGCAAGTCAGGAGAGCCCCCCTTCAGGTGGTCTCATATGGTTTCAGAGCCTTGAACTGACCCTAATTACCTCATCTTAAACGGGTCCTCAGACACCTTCAAATATTTTAAGCTGGCTTGGATAGTGGTGGCCATGTGGAATGACCCTGTGGACCTTCAGGCTGGTCACTGGATGCCGCTAAAAGACGCATTTCACATTTAAATGGACAATACTGTTATAGTGTTTTCTAATTCTGCATTGTCTTTTTTAGATGGACCAATCAGAATTGCAGACAATACTCAAGGTGCTTTTTTTTTTTTACCATGGCTCGGTACAGAGGCAAATGACATTTTCTGTTCTATTTCTCTCTTTGTATTCAGATCATTTCTAACATTCTTTTTGATTTCTTTTGCCCGCTGCAGCACACTGAATTGAGGATTTCAATGCATTGACTATAAGGGCCTCTTTCTGGTTGGCGACTCCCAATATGCAACCCAGTATGGCGCATCTGTAGCCGGTACTATTTTTTCCTGTGTGCATCACTGTGCCCTTTTTCACATTATTATTTCCTTTTCTGTTCAGGAGTCCAGTCTCACAAGGTCCTTCTGCAGTTCCTCCCAACCCACTGCTGTCTTAACAACGTTGGGTAATTTTGTGTCAGCTGCAAATCCGTTCACTGCACTCATGGTTCCCTTTCCCAGATCATTTACGATTATGTTAAATAGCACAGATCTCAGTACAATTCCCTGTGGCGCTCCACTAGTGACCTTTCTCCATTTAGAAAATTGACCATTTAAGCGCTAGTGTTAGAAGTGCTAAAATGGGAGGTCATATTAGATAAAGGTTTGGGAATCCCTGTCCTAACTCTCCTGTAATCATGAGTTTTCCTCCCCACACACACATCGCTCCACAACCATGCAATTTTCTGCCCCTCCCCCCCCATCCTCAGCACAATCATCTGTCACCCTAAGTCATCCTCCCCCTCCCCCGACCAAGCCTTTTCAGCCAGCAGGTTGTCAGCAAACAGCACATCTTACCTGCTGGTTCCTCCACTTCTGCGGGCTTCCCTCTGAAGTCAGAACTACCGGTCTCACAGAGGGGGAAGCCGCCGAGGGGGGAGGCTGCCCCAGTTCAGAAGTGCTGCTGTCTCCTCCTGCTGACAGGAGAGAGGAGGGAAGTATGTAACGATGTCGCTGCTGGTGGCCCTTCCCCTGCCCACTGCTTTCATTGCAAACAAAAAAATGTTGCAGTCCCATTCAAATCTCTGCATTAGGGGCCGAGCCTCTTGGGGATTCACTGACTGCACGCCACAGATAGTTTATATTAAATGACCCAATCCAGAAACAACTGTTCCTACAGTGCAAAGGTGGAGACCGCCGAGATGAACGGAGCAAGGCCAATTGGCAAAGCTTAATGCCCTGTCCTTAGAAACTTTATCTTGAAGAGTAAAATGGGTTCTGAAATCTGAGTGGTTGATTTTGCCGTTATGGTTGTCTTTGGCACATGAAAGTACATTGTTCGACAGCTTTGTTCGGCTGGCCACATTTAGAACAATAGAGCGTAATACTTCAGATAACAGGAGCTTCACTGGGGAATACATTGATTATTAATTTCAATCAGGGGAGACAATCTTGGGCCAAATGGAAATGTGTGCCAGAGCCCACTTCTGTAGAAACAGAAACTTCTGAAGCAGCTCCCCCCCTTTCTACCCACATCTGTGCACTGTTTAGATAAGGAAGGGCTGCACTTAATCATGGGGAGAGATGTTTACTTTGAAAGAAAATCTGCAATTTTCAGCAGTCGGCCCTTCAGTGTGAAACCAATACGTCTCCAACCAGTGTGGCCTGTGTCCTGCAGTTCTTGGCGAGTCCTTCTTTTGACGAGTCTCCCTTTCTTCATTTCAGAAAAGAGCTGCAAAACAATGCCCTGCCCAAAAAGAGACCTAGCATGAGGGCAGAGCAGTGTATGAAAATCCAAGCAACCGTGGCCTGACCTAGGAGTAAGATTCTAACTTTCCAAAACAGAAGCTAGTAACATAGAAACGGAATACTGTAACTTTGTGATGCCGATATTCCAAAAATGCCGAGCTCCAGAATTCAGGGTCCTGAGTCAGGTGGCTAGGTTAGGCGCCTATTTTCAGCCAAACTTAGGGCCCTATGTTTTCAGCTGAAAATGCACCTAGATTTAGGCCTGCTATTCATTTACCCAGGAATAGGCTCCTAAGTTAGGTGCCTGGTGCTGAAAATTAGTGTTAAGCCCTTCTTTTCTTTCCCCCCACCCTAAGACCATCCCATAGCCACTCATTTTTTAGGACCCTAAATCTAGGAACCTAGTGAAGCTGCCCTATCAAATTTTCAAATGAGCCAGTTTAGGAGTTTAACTCCCAAAGTTATGAAAAGCAGTCTTTGTATGCTCTAGTAGTCCACCTGGTCTGGCAGTTGCCCCCATTCACTGTGTCACCATGGATATTAAACTATCTTCAGTTATATCCTTCATTTGCCCTTACTTCTGATCTCCGTGTCTGTGCCAAGCTTCAATTCTCTCATTGTTTTTGTTATTACTATCTCTGCCGGAAAGCTACTCCACGAATACTATATGCCTTATATTTACATACGAACATAAGAAGTTGCCATGCTGCGTCAGACCAAGGGTCCATCAAGCCCAGCATCCTGTTTCCAACAGAGGCCAAAGCAGGCCACAAGAACCTGGCAATTACCCAAACATTGGCTGAATTTTAAAACGGCCATGCCCGGCCTCCGTCCTGCCCACCCCGCCTTTTTTTAAGGACCCGGCACTTAAGCGCATGGTTGGGCCCTGCGTGCAGTGCGCGCATTTTTAAAAGGGCCTGGCCATGCGCATAACTGCCAATACACGCACAAGTGCCGGGCCCTTAAAAAAGAGGCGGGATGGGCAGGACGGAGGCCGGCCAGGACGGGGCCCATTAGCAGCTGGCATGCGCAGACTACTTCTGCTCGCAGGAGCAGTAAGTAGTGAAACAAAAAAAAATGTAAGTAGGTAGGAAGGGGTTAGGGGTTGGGGTGGAGAAGGGAAAGTGGAAAGGGAAGGAAGGTTAGGCAGGGGGGTTAGGGAAGTTTCCTCCCAGTCCGCTCCTTAATTGGAGCGGACTGGGAGGGAATGGAGAAAAGCCTGATTGTATCGCCGCGCATAAATTACTAAAATCCCCCCCCTGCGTGCGCTGCCCACCCATGAGTGTGCTGATTTTAAAATCAGGTACGCATGTGTGCACGGCCCATGGATTTTATAACATGCACGCGATGTTATAAAATCCGCGCGTCCATGTGTGCACCCCGGAAACCGTGCGCGCAAACCTTTTAAAATCTACCCCTAAATGAATAGATCCTAGGCTATTAATCTCTATTGATTAATAGAAGTTTATGGACTTCTGCTCTAGGAACTTATCCAAATCTTTTCTAAACCTAAGATACACGCGTACCCCCGAAAACCTGGCCCAAACTCCCCCTGCATGCGCCGAGCCTATGTTGAGTAGGCTCAGTGGCGCACGCAAGCCACGGGACGCACATAAGTCCCGGGGCTTTCCTGGGGGGATGTTCCGGGGGGGGGTGTGTCGCGGCCAGCGTGTCATCGGGGGCGTTCCGGGGGCGTGGCCGCGGCCTCCGGACCAGCCCCCGATCGAACCCTGATGCGCCGGCAGCCGGCCCAACGCACGCAAGTTACGCCTGCTTCGAGCAGGCGTAACTTGTACAACAAAGGTGGGGGGGGTTTAGATAGGGCCAGGGGTGGGGGGTGTTAGGTAGGGGAAGGGAGGGGAAGGTGGGGGGGAAGCCGAAGGATTCCTCCGAGGCCGCTCCGATTTCGGAGCGGCCTCGGAGGGAACGGAGGCAGGCTGCGCGGCTCGGCGCACGCAGGCTGCTGATTTTGGGCAGCCTTGCGCGTGCTGACCCCGGATTTTAATGGATACGCGCAGCTATGCGCGTATCTATTGAAATCCCGTGTACTCTTATTCGCGCCTGGTGCGCAAAGAAAAGTACGTGTGTGCGCAAATTTATAAAATCTACCCCTAAATGCGGTAACCACATCCTCTGACAATGAATTTCAGAGTTTAATTATGAGTTGAGTGAAAAAGAATTTTCTCCGATTTGTTTTAAATGAGCTACTTGCTAATTTCATGGAGTGCCCTCTAGTCCTTGTATTATCTGAAAGAGTAAATAACTGATTCACATTTACCCATTCAAGTCCTTTCATGATTTTGTAGACCTCTATCATATCCCGCCTCAGCCGTCTCTTCTCCAAGCTGAACAGTCCTAACCTCTTTAGCCTTTCCTCATAGGGAAGCTGTTCCATCCCTTTATCATTTTGGTTTCCCTTCTCTGTACCTTCTCCAGTGCAACTATATCTTTTTTGAGATGCGACAACTAGAACTGCACACAGTATTCAAGGTGCGGACTCACCATGGAGCGATACAGAGGCATTATGACATCCACCATTTTATTCACCATTCCCTTCCTAATAATTCCTAACATTCTATTTGCTTTTTTGACTACTGCAGCACACTGAACTGACGATTTCAATGTGTTATCCACTATGACACCCAGATCTCTTTCCTGGGTGGTAGCTCCTAATATGGAACCTAACATTGTGTAACTACAGCAAGGGTTATTTTTCCCTAAATGCATCACCTTGCACTTGTCCACATTAAATTTCATCTGCCATTTGGACGCCCAATGGTCCTCCTGCAATTTATCACAATCCGCGTGAGATTTTCCTAATGCATATCCATTCTTCCAGCTCCATTTCATGAAATAAAATTTAAAATCCTTGAAGAATATTCAACCATAGCTGATGTAGGTAAGTGGTTCTCAACCTAGTCTTTGGGGATCACCTGCTCAGTCTGGTCTTCATGATATGCACAATAAGAGGTAGATTTTAAAAACATACGTAAGCGCGTACTTTTGTTCGCGTACCAGGCGCGAACAAAAGTACGCTGGATTTTATAAGATACGCGCGTAGCCGTGCGTATCTTATAAAATCCGGGGTCGGTGCGCGCAAGGGGGTGCCTGTTCCCTCCGAGGCCGCTCCGATTTCGGAGCGGCCTCGGAGGGAACTTTCCTTCGCCCTCCCCCCACCTTCCACTCCCTTTCCCTACCTAACCCACCCCCCCGGCCCTATCTAAACCCCCCCCCCCTTACCTTTGTTGCATGATTTACGCCTGCTAAAAGCAGACGTAAATCTGCGCGCGTAAATCCGACCGGATTTACGCGCGCAGGGCATTTAAAATCCGGCCCTAAATGTGCATGAGATGTATTTATAGGCATTACTTCCACTGGATGGAAATTTGGCCATCACATTCATCACCTGTGTGTTGCAAAGCAGGGTAGGGCTCTCTATGGGCTGAATTTTAAAAGTGTTGCTCATGATAAAAGGCCATATATATATGAGTATGTGGGCCGCGCATGACTGATGCGGATTTTAAAAGCCACTAAAAACCCTGTGTGCACCAAACCTGGGAGATATGTGCAGAAGTCGGGCCAGTGCGCACTGCGCGGATTTTAAAAGGCGCCCATGTATGCACGTTCTCCCGGTAAACGCACAACATTTCTTTTCTGAAAAAGGGGTGGGGGATGAGCGTTCCAGGATTTAGGTATGAAACCAGCGCATAAATATTTACGCGCACAAGCACGCGTTGGGGTCCCCTGCCACGTAACTTTACTTCTGCTATGGATGGCGTGTAAGTCCTAAAACAAAAAAAACCCAAAACAAAACCTAGGCTAGTCAGCCGGGTTTTAATGGTAGGGGCTAACAGGATTCAGAAAACCATCTTCTTTGTGGCTCAGCAATCCATCTTCTTGCGGCGCATTTGTACGTGCCAATCCTTTTCTCAAAAGCACAGCGGGTTGAAATTCAGCTCGCTTTTGAGAAAAGGATTGGCATGTACCAATGCGCCGCAAGAAGATGGATTGCTGAGCCACAAAGATTTTCTGAATCGGTTTCCAACATTCCCCTGAAGCAGGACTGCTGTCCGAAACATGGCCATGGCCATGTCGGGTTATCTGGGACCTTTTCAGTGTGGATAAGTACTTGATTCATTCTTATGACTTTAGTTGGGAGGTTTGCCCTATAAATATCGTGGTAACTTTTATAAAAAAACTAAAAAATTAAGAAAACTAAATACATGGAGTATTACTATTAATAAAGTAACAGAGACCCCTATGATAAACGAGTTGTTCATATTACTGTCTGCTCGTGATTAGAGGGTCTTACATAAGTATGTTTGGCGTTAGAGTGCTACATTAATTAGAGACCAGTACATTGGTGTTTTTGGGTTTGTATACAGAGTAGGCAACATGAATGAATCCTGATTGCCAATGCAGTACAGTATGCCAATACTGTTCCTGTTAAAATCCTTTTAATCCTGAGGATGTGTGCAGTGTTTGAATAGGTAAGGAAGACATATATCTAGAGAAGGGCTTAGATATGTGTAGAAAGTTTGTGCATCACAATTATGAGTGCATGAGGTATGACCCAAGGAGTGTGTGTGAGAGAGGAGTAAAATGAAATTAAACTTGATTCAGAAGAAGAGAGATGGCTTGCATGTTATATAGCCTTTTTAGCGTCCCTTTTTGCCTCTTTAAATAAAGATACCAAAAGCTGTTCAGCACGGGGGCAATTTTTAAATGTCTGCAAGTAGCTGTGTCCATAGCTATTTTTTCTTGTGCACTTTGCAGAATGTGTAAAAGTGTAAGCACATGCATAGTTTCCCTTTGAATATTGCCTGGGGAGAACGTACGCACAGAGATTTTCACCTGTATTTTGTATGGATACTTTTTTCATTTAAAACAACTTTCATAGTTTTGAAAATACAAAACTACAACCTTTATTTCAATCCCCATCTTAACTCCAGCCCTGGAAACCCTTTTACTCCAAAGGCATTTACTCCCAGAGTAAATAGATTTAAATAATTACCCTCCATACATATGCTAAACCTTAACAACAAAAGCTAGTTTTTAAAAATGCATGTTTCCAGTGTTGCGATCCTGCCTGCAAGGAGCGTGGGCAGGCTCTTACCTTCTCACAGCCAGTCGGGCTGCTGACGCTGCTGCTTCTCTTTCTCCCTGAATCAGCTGGGGCTGTCCCCGCAGCTGTTGCCTTGTGGCCGGCTCCTCTGCTGCTGTTCTGCCTTTCCCCGACGTGCTGCTGCGATCCGGGGACCTTTCAGCCAGCAGGGAGGCTGTCCTTGCCGGTGCCTGCTTCAGCCCGGGTCCTTGCCTGGCAGGGAAGCCATTCCTGCCGGTGCCTGCAGCCTGCTACAACTCTCTACTCTGCCTGCAGTCTCTCTGTTCTCCCTGCAGCCAGCTTACCTCGCTTCTGCCTGCCTGCTTCAGCCCGGGTCCTTGCCTGGCAGGGAAGCCGTCCCTGCCAGTGCCTGCAGCCTGCTACAGCTCTCTACTCTGCCTGCAGTCTTACCTCTCCTCCTGAGGCTGTCTTCACGGCATGGAGCCGTTCCTGCAGTCAGCCCTTCTCCTGCTTCAGTCCTTGCAGCTCTCTGTTCTCTCTGCCGGTGCCTGCAGCCAGCCTTACCTCTCTCTGCTTCTTCCTGCTTCAGTCCTTGCAGCTGGGAGCTGCTCCACTGACCTGCCTTCACCCAGCTCCAGTCCAGGGCTGCTCCGCGGCTTCCTTGGGCCCTCCACGTGGCTGAGGACGCCACCAGCTTCCAGCTCTTCTCTCCAGCTCCCTAGGGCGCGGGCGCGCGCCTCTCTGCTCCTCTTCAAGGGCCAGCCAGGTGTGGCCCCCTGCTGACCCCTCCCTGGGCGTTGTCCACCTCAGCTCTACTAAAGGGCTCAGCGTTCAGTCTGTCTTGGCCTTCGCAAGGAGTTGGTCCCTCCTGAGATCCTTCGCTCCAGGAAGTCGTCCATGTTCCAGCACTTCTGCAAGGTCCTGTGTTTCTTGTTACCTGTCGGAGCTCCTCGTCCAGTCCTGATGTCTGCCTGCCGTTCCAGTCCCAAGGTCTGTCTCTTCGTCCAGTACTTGTGTTCCAGTCCTGCTGTTCCAGATGTCCATGTTCCAGCCCTGAGGTGTGTCTCCTGTTCCAGTATCCGTGTTCCAGTCCTGATGTTCCTGCTGTTCTAGATGTCCTTGTTCCAGCCCTGAGGTCTGTCTCATCCTTGTTCCTGATCCTGATGCTTTAACCTGCCTTGAGCTGCCAGGAGTGCAGCGTATCCTTGCCTTGAGCTGCCAGGAGTGCAGCAAACCTGCTTCCTCTTTCCTGTGCTCTCCCGCTCTCAGCGTGGTCCGCGACCAGCCTTCCTGGGCTGAGTAGGGCGCGCATGAGGCAGGGTGGTCCGCGACTCAGTCCTGCGGGTGGTCTGAGAAGGACGCCCTGAGGGACAGTGCCCATATCTTCCTTCAGCCCTCGTTCCTGACTCCACCTCTGTGCATCCAGTACCTCGTCCTGAGTCCACGTCTGTGCCTGAGTCCACGTCTATGCATCCTGCACCTCGTCCTGAGTCCACGTCTGCGCCGGAGTCCACGTCTATGCATCCTGCACCTCATTCCTGAAGTCCACGTCTATGCCTGAGTCTACGTCGTTCCTGAGTCTCGTCTGAATCCATGTTCCAGTCTTCGCTGCCCTGGCCTCCATCTGGCCTGCCGCTTCGTGCCGTACCCTGCGGCAGATCCGAAAGGGCTGGGAACGGTCGGAGGACTGTTCACAAGACCAACATTGCGTTGTTGGGTCTTCCGAAGCGTGCAGGTCCGGAGGAGGGCCTGTCTTCCAGCCTTCACTCCAGCTTGCTTCCGTCCAGCCCATGCTCGGGCATGCCACGCCTCCCGCGGCACCTCTTCAGACCTCTCTGGTGTCGAGCCGCGGCCCAAGGGCACACACATCTCCCAGGAGTGGGATCGCTCTCCTAGCGCTCCACAACATCCAGCTTCAGTAAATTATGTCATAGGCTATTTCTATTTATTTATTTGTTACATTTATACCTCGCAACATCCAAACACACAATAAACGTTCATAAAAATTCACAGATAAAACAAACCTTAAAATCCACAGTAACATAATAATTAATCAACATATATCTGTTTAAAAAGAGATGCTTTTAAAGATTTCCTAAAAAAAAAAACCCTGCAGTTCTTCCATTTTCCTCAAATTATTATTTCACACAAAAGTATAGGAAATAATACAATTTAGAAAACTTGTATTCTTCCTTAAATAATTAATTTTAAGCAATCACAATTTTTAAATATTATCAAAAAAAATCTGACATATTTAGACATGCCTCATACATTCAAACATATATTTCGAACATATCAAAATAAATGAAATATATGTTTGAATGTATGAGACATGTCTAAATAATGTTTTTTAGATTTCTTTTGATAATATTTAAAATTTGTGATTGCTTAAAATTAATTTTTTTTAAGGAAGAATACACGTTTTGTAAATTGTATTGTTATTTCCTTTAATTTTCCATGGTTTTGCCACTGTAAGGAATTATTTTTTTGTTTGCCTTCATTTTTTGTATAACTATAGGCTAGTTCATTGCGGAAAAAGAAACGTATCACCTTGACTGAACCGAATGAATACAATTCTCAAAGTTGCAATGGACTATAACTGTCAAACTTTATGCTTAAAAGGCAGACAGGAGAGATACTCCTGCCGAATTTGTCTCTTTGGTTCATGCACTCCCCTACTTATACACTCCCCTTCTCCCACCCTTGCACACTTCCATGCTGGTCATATTCTCACTGTAATCTCCTCCTACATATTCAGACTAAACATCCCCTTTTCTGATCATAAGACTTTCTTAAAAAAAAAAAAAAAAAAAGACTTTTCTCTGTTCCGTGCCTATGGAGAAAATATTTCTTTAACAGTTCAGGGAGGCCAATGCACTCTATGCATTAACATTAGCTGTTAGTGAGTATTAATGGCCTATGTTAATGACATGTAAATGAGTTTTGCATTAATTTACTAGCATTAAAGTTAATGAATTAACGTGGATGTAATTGCATCAAAGGGTCTGTGCACACTTTTGCTCATTTTAATATGTATTATTTTCTATGCAATAATGTTTTACACAACATTCACCTCATTACCTCGTTAGCCTCGGTTTTCATTAAAACTCTTGTGAGCTAATTAATGCATGTAAACTAGATTGTATGCACTAACAGGCTAATTCTAAAACGAGCACATGGGCGCACAAGTGGATTTAAAATATGCCTACCGCATGTAAATATGCTCCTAATTTTAAGCCATTATGTGAGCAAACGTACTTCGCATATCTTCCTTAGGACTTTGCCGGCTTTAACGCACGTAGGTAAGTGGATTTTAAAACGTGCTCGCGTGAAGGACATTCCCAGTTTTTCCAATTATTCCACCAGGTTTCCCAGTCAATCTCGAGGTCATCCAGACTCCTCTGGCTGTTCATCCTGCACTCCCCCTATTTGTCCTGGACCCCTCATCCTGTTGTGTTAGGCCTAAAATGTGATTTCTGCAGACTTATTCCTCATCAGGAGCAACAATAAATATACATGGCTAAGAAGCCACCACACGCAGTGGCCTCTGTTAGCTCCACCCTGCTCTGGAACGCCCAAGCCCCTGTTTTTTTAGCTCAAGCATGCACATACATGTGCACAATTAGCAGCTTTTAAAATCCTCTTTGCTCAAGCATGGCCTACGTAGTCACGCATATGGGCCTTTTAGCGCTAATGAGTAGATTTTAAATAGGTCGCACATGTAAAATCCGGCCTTTACACGTGTGGCCGGGCCTTGTGCACGCCGAGCCTATTTTCCAAAAGGCCTTCCTGCAAAGGGTAGGCCGGGGGAGGGGTGGGCCGGGCCGGGACAGCGTCATTGATCGCTGTCCCAGAGCCTCGTGCACTGGCCAGTTGCCAGCACGCACAATTTACTTCAGGTCAGGCCCTGAAGTAAGTTAGAAAACAAAAAAAAAAAGGAAAAAGGTAGGATTTAGGGGTCGGGGAGGAGAGGGGAAGGGAGGTTAGGGTAGGGGGTAGGGAAATTCCCTCCCAGTTCGCTCCTTAATTGGAGCGGACTGGGAGGGAACTAGGGAAGGCCAGGATGTGTCGCTGCGCAAAGTTTGCATAAATTCTCCCCCCTTTGTGTGCGCCCGCCTGCACATACGTGCAAGGATTATAAAATCCATTGCATATGTGCATGTGGCCCACATATTTTATAACATGCGCATGCCGGCGCGTGCATATTATAAAATCGCTGCGTCCATGTGTGCGCACCGGGAAGAGCGCGTACATGGATGTGCGTGCGCTTCTTTTAAAATCTACCCCTAAGAGCGCTTCTATTGCACATTAATGCTTGCGAAATTGTTAGCCCACTTTAGTACATTAGCTCAATGTATGTTGTATAATGTTAGCTGCTACATATATATCACAGTTGCAGTAAATTCATGTCAGAACAACCTTTTGGCAATTATACTTTTTCTGTATTGGGATGGGATTTCTGAGTCTTTTATTAAAACTCTGGCTTCTAAGCTCCTGCTAGATCTGAACTTACATAACTGTGCAGGCATTCACCCATCCATGTTCCTTCCAGTGGCAATGGAGGATCCTTATTTGGGCTGCAGCAAACCTCACACAACTTAGCAAAAATAGGGACTTGCAGATAGTGTTTAGTATTTTTGAACGTTCACACCTACGCAGTTCAACACAGAAAAATCATTCATCCATGATACAGTACTGTTCTAATTCATGGAACTAAGTCAACTTCACACAAGAAACTGTTGTTGAAAGTGTTGAAAAGTGGATGCTGATACTTTCTGCACATTTGGGGTGCAGATGGGGATTGAGAATGCCGAAACTCTAAATCCTGCAGCAAAAGGAAATGATTATGCTACTAAACGGTAGATGCCCTCTGTCTGCAGGGAGTCATCTGTATTTCCTAGCCTGGAAAATGACTCCCTGCATGGTGGTTAATGTAGCTATATACGGACCCATTGCCTTTATATTTGTGCTTTCAACATTCCTGCATATTAACTTATAGATGGTTATTCCAAAATGTTCTGCAGAAACCTAGCATCATGTCAACAGCAATAAATAGATACATTGAGGAGACGTTCATATTCAACTGAGGGCTGATAAATGTTGCAGATCTGTGTCCTATGGTCACATCTGATAAATGCAGAAGTAGTGAAATAACTAAAAGGTTATATCTTTTGTTTCTCAAATGAGCTTAATGGTAACAAATAAGGAACAGATCCACAAACTGAAGTTATGCACGTATTGTATAAGTACGGCATTTCAGACGCATAACTGTTGCCTGCCATATATTTTCTCATTAAGTACTGAACTAATGTCATACCACATTCATTGATCTTATTATACTAATTTTGCCTCAGGCGCCTCTTTTGTCCACTGAGCCTGTGTTTAAAGTGGATTATGTGGCCATGTATCTAAGACAGCAAGCTTCTGAGTCGAGAGTTCAAATGATTAAATGGAATGTGGTCACCTGCCCAGCCTGCTAGGACTCTGTACTTACTGCAGAGTCATACAGTATAGAGAAGGGGCAATTTTCAAGCTGCCCTCACTGGGAAGCATTCCACAGATATCTTTTACCTGCGGAATTTGCACTAAGTTTTAAAGGGAAAGCAGATGTCTGTTTTCACTTTGAAGCATGCTGTGGGGAAGAAGTACTGTAGACTTTATGTTGGGGTTGTGGACCCTTTGGCCGAGTGGAGGAGTTGGCACTACCTGCAGGGAGGTGGAGCTGGCAGAAGCAGAGGCCCAACTAGAGCTTAGCTAATAGCAGCCTACGTTCCCCATAGGTTGAGCCCTTGGGTACTGGGGCCAGCTGGTGCGGGCCAATGTAGAGATGAAGATCCATCTGGATGAAGTCATTGCAGACCAGCATGGAGAAGGAAGTGGTGTCAGTAAAGCAGCAGTCTGGATGGGCAGAAGTCAATAGGGTCAGGTTCAGGCTGTGGTCAGAGTCAGGCAGTGTTCTCACAGAGTCATGGTTCAGGCAATGGTCTGGGCAGGCAGCGTTCGATCAGAAGTGGAAGCAGGCAGTGGTCAGGGGCAGGCAGAGGTCAAGCAACATCTAGATCCAATCAGAGTTCAATCCAGAAGTCCAGTCTGATAAGACAAAGAAAAAGGAAGGGGAAGGAGGACCACCAGGGCAAAATGAGAATCTGAAAATAAAGAAAGGAAAGACTGACCACAAGGACACGAATTCAGGAGACAACCAGACTGCCAAGGAACCAAGGAGACAACACAGGAACACAAGAACAACATACAGCGGAAACCAGGAAGCTGGAACTAGGAGTGCAAGCAGAGCACTTCTCCAGGAGGAGTCGACCTGTTGCTGAGGCAAGGAAGGGCTGCCGAAGTGGCCTCTTACAGGCCTCTACCAGTCACATCATCTTTGAGCAGCCATGGGCCCTTTAAGAGGGATGGCATTGACGTGCGTGCCCCTAGGAGGGGCCTGAGGCAGGAGCAATGCCGGCAGCAAGGCCAGTCCAGGGACGTGTTGCGTGACCAGAGGAACTCGGCCTGGTGGCAGGGAGAGTAGCAGGAAAGGCAGGTTGAGTGTGGTGATGTGCCACACACCCACGGGGAGTCCTCCTCTAGTGGTGGAGGTGGGTAGCCAGGATCCGGGGTTGGAAGTAAGAGCAGAGGTCCGCAGGATAGGCTCGCAGACCACCAATCACAACAGTCAGTACACCTTCCACTAAACCTCCCTCCCTTGAGGATTTGGGTTTCCTGGGGAGCGTGGCATAGAACTCACGCAGAAAGCTTTTGTCTAGGATGGTGGAAGCTGGTTCCCACATGTTATCCTCTGGTGCATATCCCTCCCAAGAGAGAAGATATTCTCATCTTACCCTTACGCAGAAAATTATAACATTGCAAATGACACAACCCAGCAATTGCCATAAATTCTGTAAATGTTTTTGTTAAAGTTTGGTAAATGTATTTTGTTAAATTCCTATCGCCTTTCTCTGCTCCTAGTTGTACATTTCCCTGTTTTATTGTAACTGCAATTATTTTCGCTCAGCACGTTATTTGTTCTTTTTTATTGTAACCTATTAGCACACACCCCTGTTTATTGTAAACTGGCATGATGTGATACTTATCACGAATGCCGGTATAGAAAAAAACTCTAATAATAATAATAATAATCTTTTGCTGCACCTTCTGACATCTAAAATCTCCCTCACTTGATATGTGGTATTCTCTTCTGAGAGGATCTCTTGAGGCTGCGGCATTTTCCTGGAGGACCATGAGAGGATCAAGAGCTTTAAGAGCAAGATGTGGAACATGTTGTGGATTCCCAAAGATGCAGGTAACCACAGCTGATAGATTACTGGTCTGAGTTGCCGAGTAACTCCAAATGGCCCGATGTACCGGGGGGCAAGTCGGTTAGAAAGAATTCAGAGCCTAATATGGTGTGTACTGAGCCAAATTTTCTCTCCCAGTTTAAACTGTGGAGCCGGTCTCCAATGAAGGTCTGTTAACCTTTTGGACTGCCTTCTGGAACATTTCTTGGGTATGAATCCACAGCTCTTGGAGCTCCTGTGCAGAGAGTTGAGCTACCGGCGAAGGAACTGTTAAGGGAAGAGGTAGAGAAGGCAGTGGCTGTCTTCCATAAAGAATTTGGAAGGGCGTAGAGCCTGTGGCTGTACATATGTGTCAGTTGTGGGAAAATTATTCCCAGAGCAAGAGAGAGGTCCAATTATCCTGTCACTCATTGGCATATGCTCTGAGAAACGTTTTGAGGCTACGGTTGGTCCATTCAGATTGGCTGTTCCCCTGGGGATGGTATGCCGTCGTGAAGTCCAGGGAAATGCTAAATTTCTTGCACAAAGAGCACCAGTATCTGGCAGTGAATTGGGTTCCTCGGTCAGAGACGATATATCTGGGCAGATCATGCAGACAGAAAATGGGATACGTGAACAGGTGGACCAACTTGGGTGCTGAGGGAAGTCCAGGCAGAGGAATTAAATGAGTCATCTTAGATAAGCGGTCAATTATGACCCAAATGATGGTGCAACTGTTATTGAGGGGGAGGTCCACTATGAAATCAGTGGAAAAATGGGTCCAGGGCTCCCTGGTGCTGGCAATAACTGTAACAGCCCTCAAGGTCATCCCAACAAAGGTTTCTGCCTTTGTGGGACCACTTTAATACCTTTTCTTGGAGTCTGAGTGGGATGACTGTCTTCCCTGGTGGAACAGTTGTGGTGGTGGTGGTGGTTAAGAGGACCCTAGCTGGATCAGTGATGTGCTTGAGAGTTTCCAGTGTGTCCTTTATCTGGAAGGAGTGGGAGAGGGTGTCTGCCTGAACATTCTTGAGTGCCGGATGATACCTCAGCTCAAAATCAAAGTGGGCAAAAATAGAGACAAGTGGACTTGTCAAGCATTTAAATGCAGGGCATGATGGAGATGCTCCAGATTTTTATGATTGGTGTAAATGGTTATGTGGTGTTGTGCATCCTCAAGCCAGTGGCACAATTCTTCTAAAGCTAACTTAATCGCGAGGAGGTCCCTATTGCCAATTCCATAGTTGCATTCAGCTGGGAAGAATTTTCTCGAGAAGAAGGAACATGGGTACAGGATACCCTTGGTGGAGTGCTGAAGACAGTTCCTACCCCCACCAGGGAGGCATCCACTTCAATGATGAAGGGGCATGTAGGGTACGGGTGATGGAGACATGGTTCTCGCAGAAAGGCATCTTTTAGGTCTTGGAAGGCTGTCATAGGTGTTAGCCCCTTTTTGCATGAGGGCAGTGAGATGAGCGGCGATCTTATAGTAGTTGGTGATGAAATGTCTGTAATAGTTGGCGAAGCCCAGGAAACTTTGTAGGGCCCGAAACCTGCTTAGCTGGGGCCAATCACATATACTCTTGAGTTTGTCTGGGTCCATGGCAAATCCATTATGGAAGATGGTGTACCCTAGGAAGAGCAGATTCTCTTTTTCAAAAAGTTACTTCTCCAGTTTGGCATATAACTGATTATCATGGAGGTGTTGAAGTACTCGGCGAACATTTCAGCGATTAATGATGACATGGAGCAGTGGATGAAACCCCATCAGGGTTCTTGTGGATGTATTAAGACATTACCTTTGTTTCTGGGTATACCCTACTATGAAGTGATTTGGCATTGGGTAGCAACTCGATTGAACAATGAGTTGCTACCTCCCTATGAGGAGGTAGAGACTCTCCCTTCTTCTTGGAAAAGATGTCTGTCAATTCAGCAAATGGCGAAAGAATGCCAGGCATGGTGGCTGCCATGGGAAGGCATTGTGGAACCTCCACTTTTCCTAAGCAAGAACTGTGGCAATTGGGGCCCCATTTGGAGACATGCAAAGAGGTCCAATCAAACTGTGGGGAATGAAGTTGAAGCCAGGGTAGCCCCAGAATCATGGGGTGGATAGCTTTGCTGATAATGTGGAATGCCATATGTTTGAAGTGTAGAATGTCAATGCCTAAGGTCACTGGTACTGTGGTGAGTATTATCTTATCAGGTAATGGGTCTCTATGAGTGGAGGAAATTATTAGGGGAACCTTCTTGGAAATGGTCGGTATGTGCAGTTGGTCCACCAAGGCCTTCATTAGAAAGTTCCTGCCAGCACCAGAGTCCACAAGAGCCAGGGTGGAGATGCATTGGTCACCAGTGGAGATAGTTACAGGAATGGTCAGTTGGGGTGCCATAGTCATGAAGCCTAGGGCTCGGAAGTTTCCCGGTCTGATAAGGCACTTTGCTATATGATAGAGATGTGAATCGTGTCCTCGATCGTCTTAACGATCGATTTCGGCTGGGAGGGGGAGGGAATCGTATTGTTGCCGTTTGGGGGGGGGTAAAATATCGTGATATATCGTTAAAATCGTTAAAACCCGCTAAAACCCACCCCCGACCCTTTAAATTAAATCCCCCACCCTCCCGAACCCCCCCCAAATGACTTAAATTACCTGGTGGTCCAGCGGCGGTCCGGAATGGCAGCGGTCCGGAACGGGCTCCTGCTACTGAATCTTGTTGTCTTCGGCCGGCGCCATTTTCCAAAATGGCGCCGAAAAATGGCGGCGGCCATAGACCAACAGGATTCGACGGCAGGAGGTCCTTCCGGACCCCCGCTGGACTTTTGGCAAGTCTTGTGGGGGTCAGGAGGCCCCCCCCCCAAGCTGGCCAAAAGTTCCTGGAGGTCCAGCGGGGGTCAGGGAGCGATTTCCCGCCGCGAATCGTTTTCCGTACGGAAAATGGCGCCGGCAGGAGATCGACTGCAGGAGGTCGTTCAGCGAGGCGCCGGAACCCTCGCTGAACGACCTCCTGCAGTCGATCTCCTGCCGGCGCCATTTTCCGTATGGAAAACGATTCGCGGCGGGAAATCGCTCCCTGACCCCCGCTGGACCTCCAGGAACTTTTGGCCAGCTTGGGGGGGGCCTCCTGACCCCCACAAGACTTGCCAAAAGTCCAGCGGGGGTCCGGAAGGACCTCCTGCCGTCGAATCCTGTTGGTCTATGGCCGCCGCCATTTTTCGGCGCCATTTTGGAAAATGGCGCCGGCCGAAGACAACAAGATTCAGTAGCAGGAGCCCGTTCCGGACCGCTGCCGTTCCGGACCCCCAGGTAATTTAAGTCATTTGGGGGGGGGGGGGGGGGGGTTCGGGAGGGTGGGGGATTGAAGGAGGTAGGATTTGGCAAGGAAATGTTTAAGTTATTTGGGGGGGGTTCGGGAGGGTGGGGGATTTAATTTAAAGGGTCGGGGATGGGTTTTAGCGGGTTTTAGTGTGCCGGCTCACGATTCTAACGATTTATAACGATAAATCGTTAGAATCTCTATTGTATTGTGTTCCATAACGGTTTAAGACGATATTAAAATTATCGGACGATAATTTTAATCGTCCTAAAACGATTCACATCCCTACTATATGATGCCCCAAACCACTACAGTAGAGGCATCACTATAGGCGTTACACTGGAGAGAAGTATCCTTGTCCTAGCTGCATAAGTTCCTCAGTGTGAGCCACAGGAGGTGAGTGCAAGATAGGTGGCCATGGTGAATGGGGAACTGAGGAAATGATCCTTCGAGGTGGCTGGAGCTCCCTGTGATCTATTCTGCCAGCCAAGTCAATGAGACCAAAGACTCCAGGAGGTTGCAGGCTGCCAGCTCGTCTTTTATTCGGGACGAGAGCCTTTTGAGAAAGATGGGAGCAGGCAGTCTTCCCTCCAATTGAGTTTTTACCTAGGGTCTGGAACTCTAATGTATAATCTGTTTGGGACCAGTTCCCCTGATGTAGGTGATGGAGATCCGTGCTTGAAGTAACCTTGCGGCCAGGTTCATCAAAGACCATTTTGAAGGTTGCGATGAACTGCTGGAAATCTTGGATGATCAGATCAGATTGTTCCCAGAGTGGTGATGCCCATGCTAGGGCCTTGCCATCGAGACTGGAGAGAATGAATATGGTTTTGATAGAGTCCTTTGGGAATAGTGCTGGCTGGAGAGAGAAGTGAATATAACACTGGTTAATCGAACTCCAGCATTGCTTTGGATCCCCAGAGTAGCGGGAGGTGCAGGCAAAGGAATAGAGGAGCAACTCGTATCCGCTAGAATGGGTGGAACTGCCACGGGTGGCGGTGGTGCAGATGGAATGGCTATGGATTCTAGCCTGGCATTGAGATGTTCCATGGAAGCTGCCAGAACCTCAAGGAATCACTGTTGTTCCTGGATCATGTGGGCCAAGCCTGGAATGACCTGAAGGCAGTGGCTTCCTCCGGGTCCATGGCCTCGGCAATCTGTTGCGGTTGTGGACCCTTTGGCTAAGGGGGAGTTGGTGCTACCTGAAGGGAGGAGCCCCGCAGGTCCCTACCATTGGCTGGCAGAACTGGCAGAAACAGAAGCCCAACTGAAGCTTCTCCAATACCGCCCACATTCCCCTTAGGTTGAGCCCTCAGGTGCCATGGCCGGCTGGTCATAAGTGAGGGCCTCTGTGGAAGTGAGGATCCATCCAATGCGAGTATTATACTTTTCTGACACAAAATACATATAACTGAGGTTTGATAATTTCAGCAAATCCATCAACCTATGAGAACTACAGAGAGATGTAACTGTGCTCTTTTAATTACTACAAAGTATATTGGGGGGTTTTTTCTTTTGCTTTGTTTTTGCCCATCAGTTTCCTTCTACTCCTTTGGGCTTACAGCTCAGTTGGAACTGACCCTTACTTGGTGCTATGGTGCTGTCAGCCTTCATTTACTGCTACCTAAGGTTTTCTCTCACTTTGCTTTCTCCTGTCTAACCCATCTACTGCAGTGTAGGCCTTTTCTGAAACCTTGAGTCTGCAACTAGATGTCGCTGTTGCCCAATGGCTGGGACTCCTACAGCCAATGTAGTGTCTGCAGTGGCCCCAGCTACCCTGAGGTGTAGAAAGCAGGCTCGGGAACAGTCCTTCAGCAGCCATTAATCCTGTCCTGTAAAAGGTATTATTATAGTGCTACTAGTCATACACAACACTTTACATAGACACATAAGGTATCACAATTTGTAGAGTATCAGGGGTTCTGCAGCACTAACATGGCCTTGAGAACTGTGGAATCCAGCGATTTTTTTCATGTCTGATTTATTACAATTTTAGGGTCTGATTTACTAGGCATTTTTCCTATAGACACAGAAAGAGAAAAATCCCTTGGTAAATGAGGCCCTTAATTTGCTGAAAGTAATTTTTCAGTTTTTTTTCTCACTGCTTTGGAAATGTCCTTAACCCCCATCTAGAGCTCTCCTATCCATCTAGTTTCAGGATTAAAAATGAGTCTCCTTTTCCTCTACTAACAACTGGAATATCCATCAAAATGTCAGAGGTTTGATTTATTAAAATAATGATTGCCAATATTTTTAGGATAATGCTTCAAGGACATGGAAAAGCAATTTAGCTATGGTTAATTCTTACTTCTAAGAACTGCATAGTGGCAGAGAAAATTAGCCCAGAACTAGAGTATCCTACCTATATGGATCTGTGCATTATTACTGTGCCCAGTTGTAGAATATGTTCCAAGTATGGACGTGTATCCCTTTTGTGAATATCCCAGTTCAGTGGCTTTAAATAGAGTTAACAAACCTGGTTATGGTAAAAGGTCCTTTTTGATTAAGGCCCTCAGTGTTATAATTTGCTTAATTTTAGCCATTCAAGATCTGAGCATGCTCTGAGTTTGACTTTTCCTATAATGTTAGGATTGCAAACAGACTGAGAAGTCCGTTTCTAAACCATGGGGACAGTAGTTCTAAACCATGTGCCTCTATGGAGGAGTTCTAAGATTTGTAAAAGTGTTTTTCCAAACTTATGGGAGATTTTAGAAAACATCTATATTTATCTGTCTTCTAGGCCTACACTCCCCCTTGCTCACGCCCCTGATGGTTGACTTTGGCAATCCTATCTTCAAACCTGCATTGGAAAGTATATAGCAATAATTGTAAAAACACTTAAAAATATATGTTATATTGGATTAAAAGAGGGAAAGAAATGGGCTGGCCCAATGGCAATTTGCCCCGTGGAAGACTTGATTCCTGGGCCAGGATACTGCAGAGGCAGTGTTCACATTTCCTTGGGAGAAGGAATCCCAAGTAACTGTGCTACAGCGCCATCTATAAGAGACCTTGTACATGGACCACAGCTGAGAACTGTCACTGCAATGGCTGTACTAAGTAAATGGGTATAAGGATGGAAAATAGGGGAAAATCCTCAGGTAGCTGTGAATAAAGGCTCATGGCCCCTCTCAATCCCACCTCTCTTTCTATCAGAGCTGGAAGTCCAAAAGGAGCAGAAAGAAACTGCCAGTTCAAAAGAGAGAGAGAGAGCTGAGGCAGGAAACCAAGAATAAGACCCACTTTCTCCCATGACTTTCTAGGAAATGTCCTCTCCACTTGTCTGTGGCAAACAACTCTACGAGTTGCAGCATGCACGGAGGGGTGGCATAGTAATTTAAAAAGCCAGCGATGACTTGCAGTCACTGGCTCGTGTGCTATTGCATTGCTGTATTTCTCAACAGCCTTGTTTCAATCTCTATTTAAGAACGGTTGACTCCCAGTTGTGCCCTCTTTACATAGTTTTGCCTTTGCTTCTTTCCAGTGCTGAGAGTGATATAGAACCACTGAACTGACTGACAAGCAGCAGACCACAGACATTAAACAGCCTCCTTCATTTAATGTGCGGTGGAGACTACAGGCTAGTGTTTTCTTTCTTCTTTGTTCCTTCACAGTTTACAGTGGATTTCTTGGCAGCTTAACAGTTTGGTGACTAATTTTACATTGGCAGAATCCTAGAAAACTCTAGGGCAACCATGTTATTACGTAACAAAATGCACAATCCCCTAAATGCAGTTCGGCTCATTGACGATTTGCTGACTGGGGCGAGAAGGGAGGGGGGCATCAGACAGAAGTAGCAGAGTATTTATTTTATTTAATTATAAAATCTAAAACCCACTAAATCACAAATCTAGCATCATCAAATGCAAAATTCACTCCTCATTGCTCCTACATAGAAGATGCCTACAGATAAGGTTCACCCAATCTGTTAGTTCATCCCTGCCGGCAAGCTACTGCAGATCCTACTTCATCTCTGGCCCCCTCCATCCTTTGCCCTGCCACTGAGATTCCCATTGTGTATCCGTTCCAAGCATGCTTGAGCACTTGTCACTGTCTTCGCTCCTACCATCCCCTAATTAACAGAGCATTCTGTTCCTATGTTCTTATTACATTTATAGCTTATCAAGCAAAGCATTATGGGGGAAACAGGCAGGATACATTGTAACTACAAATATAGTATTTATTAAAAAAAACCCAAAAAGCTAATTCCTAAGAGAAAAATAAGTCGCTTCTCCAAAGATTCAGCAAGAGGATAAACGCTGACATGGTTCATGAATGCAAATACTTTTCCAAGTTATGTGGGTTTGTTTCAATTGCATTATTTATCTCGGGGAAATGAATCTGCACAAATAAGAATCATATGTTAAGACAAAAACATAACAGCAAGACTATAACAGCCAGTTGGATGGAGAAAAGGCCAATTGCATCCTCAGGCAGAGCATTCTTTACCAAGAGCAATAAGTAACGTTCCACATGCAGTTTGTTGCTGTAATTGTATTATAATTATATCCACTGGTGCAGCTAGCGTTAAGATCTTGTCAACAGCTGTAAAGACTCTTCACATCAGGCAGCATTTGTAAGCTCATAAGGGAAAGTGAGGTATCCTTGATTTTTATTTATTTATTTGGCCATTTTATATAGCATCGCTCCAAGTGAAGATCACAGTGGTTTACATCATGACATAAATATCATAGGAAGTCAATTACATTCACTTGATAGTATAAGGGTATAATAATGAAGTTACCCAGGTCAAATGTCTGCAGGGATGTTGCTGGGTGATTTCTTCTTAACAGAATGATTTCAGTTTTTTCAGTATTTAGAGATAGTTTGAGATTGGATAGTTTGTGTTGGACAGCCTTCATATGTGAAGCCAACGTCTGCACTGTATTTTCAATGGAAATGGTGCATGATATATAGAACTGAATGACATCGGCATATAGGTAGAAGGTGATTCCTAGGTCCGATAGTAATTTACAGAGTGAGATTATGTAGATGTTGAATAGAGTTGCAGATAGTGCTGAACCCTGGGGGACACCTGCATCGATCGGGAAGGTGTCAGACGTAGTTGCCCAGTTTGACTTGGAATGTCGTGTTTGATAGCAAGGAGTTGAACCACTTCATTACAATGCCATCAATTCAGATTTTTCTCAGCTGATGGCATAGACGGGAATAGTCAACAGTGTCAAAGGCTGCCGAAAGGTCAATTAGCACTAGGATATAATAATTCATCATTGTTAAATCCCTGCAATATGAGGTCCATTGAGGATACAAGTAAAGTCTCAGTGGAGCGATTTTTTCTGAATCTGAATTGGTTTGGATGTAAATGTGGTGTCATCTAGATAGTTTTCAAGTTGTGATAATATGGCTTTTTCAAGAATTTTGGATAGAAAGGGCAAATTGAATATAGGTCAATAGTTTTCCCTTCCATCCCAATCAAAATGTACTGTAGCAAAAGGAAAGAACTAGTTGCTAACTGCCAGAGCCAGTGCAAGGGTATTAGGTGCCCTAGGTGAATTTTCAATCTCACGCCTTCTCCCTTACATACTTGCCTATCGGCGGCGCTCTGGCACAGCATTCCCCTCTCTTGCCCCCTCTTCACTTCTCACCCTCTGCTAAGTCTTGCATCCTACTTCTTTTGTCCCAACTCCACATAACCAACATCCCTTTTCTCGATACCTCTATCCAGCACCTCTCCACTCTTCTTCTCCCTCCCAGTATCCTCCTCTTTCTCTCCTTCACTCTCTGCCCAGTACAACAGCATCACCTCAATCTCTTTGCCCCTTTTGCAGTGTCCACTGTCCAGCATTCTCTCTCTTCACCACCTATGGCCCGAATTCTATCTTTCTCTCCACCCTACTCACTAAGCTACCATAAATGAATATCAGTTTCGTAAAGAAGCTGTAAAGCACTAGAACTTGTAGTGGAATATTACCATCAATTTTCCATATTTAATCAGTAAATGTTAAGTTGAAAACCAAGATCAGCTTCCAGCATGATTATTGATGCTGTACATGTAACCCCTCTTAGTTTTAGACCACCTAATTGAAGGGTCATTGCAGTTCCCAGGGCCACACTCACTGTCCTAGAGCATATTTCTCACTCCTTCACTTCTCAGCTTCCCTCCAGTGGCAGACTACTGGGAGGCCAGGGCGCAATCCAATGACAAGGAGGTTTTACCTCAGAGGACCTAGATGCAGTGGTGGGAATTTTAGGGTACTGTTATTCATTCTCAGCCACGTTTTCATGTCCTATTTCAGAGAGTACTTGTGTAAATGACCTTTTGGATTTCATTACGCACAATGGCCCTCGTTCTTGAACCCTGTGAGCAAGGATAAAGTATTAGGCAGCAGAAGGAGGTTGCTGGAATGGCTTATAAAAGCAGGCAGCAGTATAGCTAAGAGTTACATTTTGGTTAGGAGTCAGAGAAGGAGTGCTTTTCTTGAAATGTTCACCTGCTTGGGTATTGGGTTACACAGACTGGGCTAATATCCTAGAAGGAATGCGACCAGTGCCTTCCTTGGGGCTGGTTCTACATTTTGATTGAGACATTTGGATGTTTTTTTGCCATTTATTGAGGATTCCTTCAGTGAAAGCCCTGGTACCCCTGTTGGATTTGGGGACTCCAATAGTTAGGTTAAATCAGGGGGTAGGGAAGACTCCAATACTCTTTAGTTCTCACAGAGGGGGCTGGATCAAAGGTAACACACTCTTGCCAGAGTAGCCATGTCTTCTCATGGTGACACATCTGGCTTCATGACCTGACCATTATTCTTGTCTTGCCTTGTGGCCATCAGGTCTTCTAGTCTTTTGCTTTGCCTTGAGGCCCTCAGGTCTATCTTGCCTTGTTTCCTGTCTTGAGGACTTTGCCTATTCTCTCTTGTATCCTGCCTTAGGGCCTTGGGACTATTCTATCTGTTCCAAGCTTTGCTGCCTTTGGCCTTTGGGCTTTTGTGTTCTTTGTTTCCCTTGTCTGGCTTGTCTAAGTCCTGCCCTAGTCTGCCTTGTTGGTCTTGTCCTGTCTGTTCCAATATCCAATCCTGTCTGTTCCAGAGTCCTGTCCTTGCCTTGTCTCACTCTTTTCTTGTCTAGTTCCAGGTCCTGCTCAGTATCCAGCCTTGCTTTGTCCTGCCAGCCAAGCCTGCCTGTCAAGCCTTGCCTGCCTTGTCTCCAGTCTGCCTTGTCCAAGCCTTGTCTATGTGGACTCACCACTATGATGGTGCAACAGATATCTACTGGCCCCAGAACCGAAGGACTCAACCTATGTGGGAGGGGGCTGGCTAGGCGGAAGACCGGCCCTTGTCTTGCTCTGAGACCTGACCTGCAGTCCCATGCTGCTCCCCAGGTGGGTTTCCAAGCCTCCAGGGTCGGTAACACTTTTTCTCTCAAAAATCCAGGTGCTTCAACTTTAAAAAAAACAAAACCCTCAGTTGTTTAGTCCCACTGTTAATTGGTTGTGGGCTAAACAGCTGCAGCCCAATCCCTTACAATAGGGGGTTTTGCTCTATTGATGGGAGCTGGTCAAAACTCTAAAAAAAATTCACCCAACTCTCTCCATCCATAAAGAAAATATGACAAGGCATCAATGCTGGGTCTGTGAGGGCAGACACTGTCCTCAAATGGTCCCCATTTTTGAAGACTGTGATGCCAATTGAAGCACCTTCAAAAACTTCCCCTCTCTCAAAACTATAAAACATCCAAACAGAGAATAGAATAGAACTGAACTCTGAGATGGTCGCCTGAATGGAAGCTTCTACCGATCGCTCTGGCTGTTTGAAAAATGTACCTAAATTTTCTTTATGCCGGACAAAAGAAAAGGTAGGCTTAGAGTTTTTCCATCTGACCCTGACCCTCCAATCGATCAGCACTCGATTCGGGAGTTTGCAGTCCCAGCTGCAGAAGTGAAGGTGTCGCTCCCCGTTGGTGGAACAGAGAGAGGAGTTCTGTTCTCACCGGAGGAAATAACCTTAAGCCCCCCGGATCCACGTCAACTGCTCATAGCTTCCCCCTCAAGAGGCACCATAGATGCTGGGAAAATAGGAGGGGAACCTACCGGACAACCTCGGCTGGATGGAGTCGGTGGTGTTAGTCTTGAGAGTGTGCAGACTTTGACCCTCGACCAAAGCCTGAATTTCTCCGAGGTGGGGAGAGGAGTTGTTGGAGATGAACTGCCATCGGCAGGGAGAGAAGAAGATCAAGCGGCTGGAGTCAGAGGGGGGAGTCAAAGCCCTGTGGGGATAGTTAAACCAGCAGCTGTAACGCTAAAATCCCTTTGGGACTTGGTGGCAGGACTTGCCACTACCTTTCAGGAAGAGTCCCAATGATTGCAGGGTGTTTTGCAGAAATTGGATACAGTTTCCCAAGACCATAAGAACATAAGAACATGCCATAATGGGTCAGACCAAGCGTCCATCAAGCACAGCATCGTGTTTCCAACAGTGGCCAATCCAGGCCATAAGGACCTGGCAAGTACCCAAAAACAAAGTCTATTTCATGCTACTGTTGCTAGTAATGGCAGTGGCAATTAATAACAGGTAATGGACTTCTCCTCCAAGAACTTATCCAATCCTTTTTTAAACACAGCTACACTAACTGCACTAACTACATCCTCTGGCAACAAATTCCAGAGTTTAATTGTGTGTTGAATGAAAAAGAACTTTCTCCGATTAGTTTTAAATGTGCCACATGCTAACTTCATGGAGTTCTATTATCCGAAAGAGTAAATAACTGATTCACATTAACCAGTTCTAGACCTCTCATGATTTTAAACACCTCTATCATATCCCCCCTCAGCCGTCTCTTCTCCAAGCTAAAAAGTCCTAACATCTTTAGTCTTTCCTCATAGGGGAGCTGTTCCATTCCCTTTATCATTTTGGTCGCCCTTCTCTGTACCTTCTCCATCGCAACTATATCTTTTTTGAGATGTAGTGACCAGAATTGTACACAGTATTCAAGGTGCGGTCTCATCATTGAGCGATACAGAGGCATTATGACATTTTCTGTTTTTTCACCATTTCCTTTCGTATAATTCCCAACATTCTGTTTGCTTTTTTGATTGCCGCAGCACACTGAACCGATGAATTCAATGTGTTATCCACTATGATGCCTAGATCTCTTTCTTGGGTGGTAGCTCCTAATATGAAACCTAACATTGTGTAACTATAGCATGGGTTATTTTTCCCTATACACATCACCTTGCACTTATCCACATTAAATTTCATCTGCCATTTGGATGCCCAATTTTCCAGTCTCAGAAGGTCTGCCTTCAATTTATCACAATCTGCTTGTGATTTAACTACTCTGAACAATTTTGAATCATCTACAAATTTGATTACCTCACTCGTCGTATTTCTTTCCAGATCATTTATAAATATATTGAAAAGTACGGGTCCCAATACAGATCCCTGAGGCAATCCACTGCCCACTCCCTTCCACTGAGAAAATTGTCCCTTTAATCCTACTCTGTTTCCTGTCTTTTAGCCATTTTGTAATCCATGAAAGGACATCACCATCTATCCCATGACTTTTTACTTTTCCTAGAAGCCTCTCATGAGGAACTTTGTCAAACACCTTCTGAAAATCCAAGTATACACTACTGGTTCACCTTTATCTACATATTTATTAATTCCTTCAAAAGACTGAAGCCGATTTGTGAGTCAAGACTTGCTTTGGGTAAAGCCATGCTGACTTTGTTCCATTAAACCATGTCTTTCTATATGTTCTGTGATTTTGATATTTAGAACACTTTCCACTATTTTTCTTGGCACTGAAATCAGGCTAACCGGTCTGTAGTTTCCTGGATTGCCCCTGGAGCCCTTTTTAAATATTGGGGTTACATTATCTACCCTCTAGTCTTCAGGTACAATGGATGATTTTAATGATAGGTTACAAATTTTAACTAATAGGTCTGAAATTTCATTTTTTAATTCCTTCAGAACCTTGGGGTGTATACCATCCAGTCCAGGTGATTTACTACTGTTCAGTTTGTCAATCAGGCCTATCACATCTTCTAGGTTCACCTTGATTTGGTTCAGTCCATTTGAATCATTACCCATGAAAATCTTCTCCAATATGGGTATCTCCCCAACATCCTCTTCAGTAAACACCAAAGCAAAAAAATCATTTAATCTTTCCACGATGGCCTTATCTTCTCTAATTGCCCCTTTAACCCCTCGATCATCTAACGGTCCAACTGACTCACTCACAGGCTTTCTGCTTTGGATATATTTTTTAAAGTTTTTACTGTGAGGTTTTGCCTCTACGGCCAACTTCTTTTCAAATTCTCTCTTAGCCTGTCTTATCAATGTCTTACATTTAACTTGCCAACGTTTATGCATTATCCTATTTTCTTCTGTTGGATCCTTCTTCCAATTTTTGAATGAAGATCTTTTGGCTAAAATAGCTTCTTTCACCTCCCCTTTTAACCATGCCGGTAATCGTTTTGCCTTCTTTCCACCTTTCTTAATCTGTGGAATACATATGGACTGCGCCTCTCGGATTGTATTTTTAAACATTGTCCATGCCTGTTGAACAATTTTAACCTTTGCAGCTGCACCTTTCAGTCTTTTTCTATTTTTTCTCATTTTATCAAAGTTTCCCTTTTTTAAAGTTTAGCACGAGAGCTGTGGATTTGCTTGCTGTCCCCCTTCCAGTCATTAGTTCAAATTTAATCATATTATGATCACTATTGCCAAGCAGCCCCACCATCTCTCTCACCAAATCCTGTGCTTCACTGAGAATTAGATCTAAAATTGCTCCCTCTCTTGTTGGTTCCTGAACCAATTGCTCCATAAAGCTATCATTTATTCCATCCAGGAACTTTATCTCTCTAGCATGTCCCGATGATACATTTACACAGTCAATATTGGTGTAATTGACACTCGGCATCAGCTGTAGATTTAAAGAGACGCCAAAGCTGGCCTTGGTTCCTCCGTTTGCATGGAAGACAGTTGAGATGCCTAGTCCAGATTGAAATGGTAGCCTTACAACATAGATAAGTACTGCTGTGTCTTAAAGGTTAACTTTGCATGTATTTTGAAAGAAATTCTCTGTTTAACTTTTAGGCACATATTTCAACTTAACTAAAGATATTGTTTAAGAAGTTTCATATGCCCCCGAAGAAGCTATCAGCGAAACTCTGGCCGTGTTGGGCGCTATTCAATGCTTTTTAAAGTTTGTTTTTGAAATATATTCTCTGGACCGTGGTGCGTGGTGTTGGCTTGGGGTGGTCGGGGGGCGTGGCCTGTGTTGGGGCCTGCCGCGCCAGCAGACATTCGGCATGCGCAAGTTACGACTGCCCAGAGGCAGGCATAACTTCCTGGATAAAGGTTAGGAGGGGGATTTAGGTAGGGCTGGGGGGGTGGGTTAGATAGGGGAAGGGAGGGGAAGGTGGGGGGAGGCGGAGGGAACGGGCAGCGCGTGCAGAATTCGGTGCGCGCAGGTGCACAAATGTGCACTCCCTTGCGCGCGCCGACCCCAGATTTTAAAAGATACGTGCAGCTATGCGCGTATCTTTCGAAATCCGCATACTTTTGTACGTGCTCGTGCTTTTTTTTTAAATGTACCCCTGACGTGGCTACACTCAGGGTCCATTTTATCTGTGTTCTAGAAGTAATCATAATTTGTGGCCTCTGGAGGAAGACTGTCACTGCAATGACTAGGCTGAGTTGAGAAGGGATATAAAATACTGGGTAGTTGTGAATGAAAGCTCATGAAGCCATAGCCCAATTGAGGCTGGTTCTGATATAGCTGGAAGCCCAAAATGAGAGGGAGGAAAATGGTGGGTATAAAAAAATAGGGATATGCAGCCAGAAAGTATTCGTTACATTCGGGATATGTATTCGTCAGGGGGGCATATTCATTGCATTCGTACAATGGCTCCCCGATATGTCGATATGTGCATTCATTTTCCGGTTCCCATTAAAGTCAATGGGGGAAGTATTTGCAGCCCCTTTTTGCAAGCCCCAGGACATACGCGCGTCCCGGGGCTTGCGTGCGCCGCTAAGCCTATCAAAATAGGCTCGGCGTGCGCAGGGGCAGATTTCCTCAAGTTACGCGTGTAGCCTTTGAAAATCTGCCCATTACTGTACTGTTGCTTGACCCTTTATTGGAATGCTTTACCTAAGCAGCGCTAGTTAATTAATACCATGTATATATCTGTTTAAAAAGCATTTGAAAGCTTGAACTTGAGTAGAAATGTCGCAATGCATAATTGCCTTCTCCTGATTCACCCATACTAATACACTTATGAAGGTTCAGTCTTTTTAAGGATATTTGATGCTCCTCCTATCATTTGTTGTTTATGCCTTTGTTGTTATTTATTGGAAGGTTTTTGTTAAACTTGTTCTTTTTGTATATTTGATCTGTGTTTTTATTTCTGTGTATGTTTTTTGTTATACCCTGTCACGAACAATGGATGTGAGTGGACTATACATTATTTAAAGGAATACACTAATGGGATTATAAATGTGCTAATGCCTCTTTGAGAGAAATACAGAATCAGGAATTAGCGCTAATTGCCATATTAGCCACTAGGAAAGAATTTTCTTCTCTGTACACCTGTATTGGCTTAAGATGATGAACCTCAGTAGTTGTACATAAATATACTCCAAAATTACACTTCGAGGATTATGCATTAAAAATTAGGGATGTGCATTAAAAATGATTGCAAAACAATGCAATGAATGAGGCCATTTTAGATTTGTTCAAAATGCAATGAAATGAAAATGACTTCTCAATGCCACAGTCTAAGTACCTTGGAGCTCTTTTGTTGTTCTGATGATTGCTCCCCAGAAGTTTCATCAAAATTGATAATAAAACCCCAATTCTGCAGCCAAAACTAGGCTGCAAATACTTCCCCCATTGACTTTAAACATTTTCCCCCATTGACTTTAAACATTTTCAAGTATTTCTTTTTCAAAAAATGGCCTTCCCTAGATCTCCTGGGCACCCTTCCACCCCCAAGACAGCCAGGGCCTCCACAGCCCTTTCTGACTCCCTTCCTACTCCCTGGGCCTACTCAGCTGGGTCCTAGCCCAGACAGGGCATCTTCAGGCCCCTCTGATCCCCTGCCTTACCCTGGAAACTGTTGAGGCCGGAGAGGTCCCTGGCTCCCTATTTACCTCTTCATGGGGATCCCTCTAGGGGTCCAAAGGGCAAGGGCTGGACACTCATTCCTGCTTTGGTCATTGTACAAAAATGGCATCAGCTGCATTCAGCTGGCACCAAAGTGATGTCACTTTAGTGCTGGCCTCAGGTTGGCCAGTGCCATTATCTGGTATGGCTTGGACCCTGAGTCTTCTTTTGGAGGTCAGGAGTGATGTCAAGAGGGGGATTATATAGGGCTCTGGAGGCATTAGCAGTCTTTCTTGGGAGTGGGAGGGAGCCAGAAGATGTCAGGGAGGAAATTTTAGCTCTTTTTATGTTTTTGGTTTTTGGAGGGGGGAGAGGTTAAATGTTTTTATACAGGTCAGTGAATAAACTAAACCAGAAAAAAACATTACCATTAATAAAAAAGATGAACTTTTCTCTACAATAAAAAACAAACAAACAAAAAAAAAAATCATAGGTCTGAACATCCTTATTAAAACTCATGGTAATGTTTTTTAGCATTCATGTGCTAAGATATATAGGGGTAGATTTTAAAAGGTGCGCGCAGGAGTAGATTTGTTCGTGCAACCCGGCGCGAACAAATCTACTCCCGATTTTATAACATGCGCGCAAGGCTGTGCAAAATCGGCAGCCTGCGTGCGCCAAGCTGCGCAGCCATCCTTCGTTCCCTCCGAGGCCCCCCTCCTTCCCCTCCCTTCCCCTATCTAACTCATCCCCCAGCCCTAACTAATTCCCCCCACCTTTATTTTACAAGTTAGGCCTGCCCGAGGCAGGCGTAACTTGCGCGCGCCGGCCAGCTGCCGGTGCACCATGTTCCAGTCCGGGGGCTGGTCTGGAGGCCACGGCCATGCCCCCGCAACGCCTCTGGGCAGGAACCACGCCCGCAGCCCCGCCCCCAGAACGCCCCCCAAGGACGCGCCAGCCGCGACACGCCCCCCGAACGCCCCCCCAGGAAAGCCCCGGGACTTACGCACATCCTGGGGATTGCGCGCGCCGCTGAGCCTATGCAAGATAGGCTAGGCGCGCGCAGGGGGTGGAAGGGGCAGCTTTTCGGGGGTTACGCACGTATCTTACATGCGTAACCCTTTGAAAATCTGCCCCATAATGTACTTACTAAAATGTCACTTAACCTGAAATGCACAAACATTTTTAGTACGTGGGCTAGAAAATAGCCTTAATAGTGCATGAACACTGTTAACATGCATGCTAACCCATAAAGTTGTAGTTTCCATGTGCTAATAGTATTTGTGTGCTAAACAGTATATACACATTAAACTGTGCATGCACCCTCTAGCACATGGGGTTAGTTGTCAGTGCTAGGGGCAGAAGCAGAAGAACATCTAAACCTCAAAAGAAGAGGTGAAAGAAGAGAAGAGACTTCCAGGAGAAGTAAAACCAGTGCAATAGCACACGCTTCAGATGTCTGTCAATATGTAGAAGGAATGGCATCAGAAGGAACCTTGGCCATCCCCAGTACATCTATTCCATTGATGCAAGGGAGGGAAACCTGCTAGTCCTGAGTCAAGACACCAACATCCAACCATTCCTGCTCCATGAGCACCCTATTTTTGAGGTAGTAACAGAATGATGACAGCTGTTCATGCTAAAGTCTCAGAATGACTGCAGTAGTCTTTCTTTGGACAAACTAATCATTGCAATGACAGTAATGACCATTGCCAGAGTAAGTTCAGATGACTGACAAATATCACTGTATGCCCCATCCCCCAAAGATACTTCCACTCATTCCGCAGCATCCACTCCATCCATGCCACACAGGAGCAGCCATCTCAGTGGGCCAAGGTCAACAGTTGGAAAGGCTGGAAAGCAGCATCTAACCTTAAATGGGAAGAGAGTGTCTCATGATGATCCTTTCTAATTCACACTTTATGCCTTTTGTGAGGGCTTACTGCTCAACTGCTGCAGCCTTGTCTCCACTGCAGCACCTGTCCTGCAGGCTGCTCATACCATCTTACATTATGCAGGATATAGGATACATGCAGTGCATCCTTTCAGCAGAATTGTGGTGCTTGATTTGAACTTGTGGGTTAAGCCTTTATTTGCAATAGTGACAATTTACCTTATATACTGTGCAATGAAAAACAGTGCTTGAAAGATAGCTTTCTTCTGTCAACCTTTGGTTTGAGATTACATTTTTTTGTTTCAATAAAACGTGGAATTATTTTGAAAGTGCTCAAATGTGCGTTGATGTCACTTCTCTATGGCCCCTTCCTCTATCACACTCTGCCTTTCTCCTTCTCTTCCTCTACTGCACACTTCCTACTCTAACAGCACCATTCCTTACATCATTGTAGCCACCCTCCTCTTCATGGGGTGCACTGGATTAAGGGGGTCACACAGTTCTCAAGGTAGCACCTCAATATCCTGGAAGTCACATTGTTCATGCCAGCTTCTGGGATTGCTGGGGTTCATCCAGTGGGGGAGACCTCCTGGGCCCTGGTGCAGTAATGGGTAATTCAGTCCTAGTCATGAACTCACACCCATCTCTGGTTAATACTCACAACAGAAGAGTCTTCATGGAGAAAAGGCATGGAGTTGAACTTTGAACTAAAAATTCACTTTAAATTAAAAATCAAGATCCATGCTAGGATTGTAAAAATCATGAACAGTAAAATAAAAATCATAATAACAAAAGCAGTGGTCACTCTATCCATAGTACATCCTCAGCTCACTCTTTTTTCTCTAACCAAACCAGTTTTCAATATTCCTTCCCCATGGAGCATGGGAAAATTGTGTTCAGCAACCAACATAAGATAAGGGGCAAGATGGAAAAAAAATCTCCTTGCTTCAAAACTGATTAAATCACTAAATCACAAAAATCATGAGTATTCTCACCCCTTGTTGTTAACTAGGCACAAAGGCGAAAATCAGGAATCTAGCCTAAGATACAGGGCTATCACCCTTCTATCATAAACTGGTCCAGAAAAGATTAAACAACAACAATCATCACCCCCAAAATCTTTCACTCTAAAAAGATTTTGCCCAAACTCTTCACTTGGCAAACTGGGGGCTTACCAGCACACACCTTCTCAAAAGCACCTCTGGGTCAATCTAGTGGAAGAGCAGAAAGACCCTCTGCATATGCCAAGGGGCAATTGAGATGTGCACAGTTTTTTCAAATGGTTTTGGGCTTTGTTTTCAGGGCCCCCGTGAGAAATTTCATTTTTCCTGCGGTTCAGAGGGTTTTTTTTCCAGGGACCCCCGATTTTTGGGTTAGTGCGCACTATCAAGAGTTAGTGCGCACTAACTCCCGATAGTGTGCGCTAACACGAAAAACAAATGTTTCCAAAATTTCAGAAAAATTCCATTCGTTTTTCGGTTCCCCCGAACCATGCCGAATTAGACAATTTCACTGAAATTGCCTAATTCGGGAAAAACGAATGCACATCTTTAATTTATACCCCTCCCAAAAAGGCCCAAGCCAAGGGGAGGACCCCAAAAATGCAAAACCCCCTTAAAAGTTGAAAAACAGGGACAGTATTAGTGGCAGAGACAACACCCTTCTACATCATTAACCCACAATGCATTCTGTTAATGACCTCTTGAAACAGAAATATGTAACATCTGCTTTGAGGTGGGCGTTGCATTTACAGCCTAATCAAGTATATGTTAAATAGCATGTGGAAGAGAGCCTATAGTACCATGCTATTTCCCACATGCCTGTTAAAGAAAAATTTACGTGTGACATTCCTTAATTGACATGCGGGTAGGTGCTAATTGTAATGCATACCTAATAATAATAGGCCAGGACTTTGGTCTATAGCATGCTATTCTGCACGTACACTGAATGGCCTTATCATGCATAATAATTTTTGTACGTAGCCCCCCTGTACAGTAGCTCTGAAAAAACAAACTGCACAGATTAAAAAACTTCATTATATACAAAAGTTTAAATTAGAATTTAAAGATGTATGCCCTGAAGGTGGAGAGGGGGAGGAGGGAGAGATACCTTCAGTGGAAAGGAAGTTCTAGAACAAAAGGTCATAGCATGGGCGTGAAAGGGGTCAGACTCACAGAAAAGGTGGTGGATTAATGGACTGGCCTCCCAGTGGGGGTGGTGCAAATGAAAGCGGTTTGGGAATTGAACAAAGCATGGGATAAGCACAGAGGAACCTTGGCTGAAGAGAAGTGAGGGTAAAGCCAGAGATGAGGTGGCATGGTGGGAGGGTTCCCCAGAGCCGTCTGGGCACGACCCTCTGGGGAGGTGGAGGGGATGAGCAGAAGAGACTGTTAAAGAAAGACCACACTATACAATAGGGATGTGCATCGGGTGCCCGATCGTTTGCGCTTTCAGGTTTGTGTGGCCGCGGGAAAATCTCATTTTCCTGCGGATTGGAATTTTTTTTTTTTTTTTAGTAAAAAATCATTTTCCGGCTTAGTGCGCGCTACAAAAAAATAACAAAAAGTAACAAAAAATAACAAAAATAAATGGTTTTTTGTTAGTGCACTAACCCGAAAAATGATTTTCATGAAAATTTGGGGGGGAAAGTGATTGTTTCACGTTTTGTTTCACGTTTTAGCCAATATATAACGAATTAAGAAATATCGTACAATATTTCAATTTGTTATAAAAACAATTCACATCCCTATTCCCTACTATACAATAGGACCATGAAGTTTTAAGGAACTTTACGGAGACTGATAACTCCTCTGCATAGACATATGAGGGTCTTGCTGCTCTGAATAATTCCATTTCTGTGCATGAAAGTCTGAGAGCTGGAATGAAGAATGACGAGAAAGTGTAGATCTGACAAATGATGCAGCTCCTTTCAAGAATGTGAGCCAAGACATCTTGAAGATAGCAACAGAGTGATAAAATTACCCTGGGATCATTTGCTTGGGGGCGAGAGGCCGCGCTTTCGCGTATGTCATTCCAAAGAGAGCAGGGCTGGATGCCAATCCTGTGAATGGATGCGCCTTCCCGGATCTCACTTCATCATTTCCGAATCAAAAGGCTGAACTTTTATCAGCGTGTGGCTTTTCTGCTCTGCTTTAAAGTTCTGGCGTGTTAGATAAGGACTGATAACTGTAACCATCTGCGTTTGTCTAAAGTTCACCTGTCTGAGTACATTAGCCAGACATCAGTACTATTCATTTTGCTTGTGTGCTAATGTTTCTCAGTCCTTAATATCAGTATCTGGAACTGCTGTGTACATTAAGTCCAACAGTGACTGCCGGTGTCGCTGATCCATTTGTCCTTCTGAAGCCAATGTGTACTTGAGAAGAATTTAGCAGTTGGGCAGTTTCAATGTAAAACAAAGACGCAGTCTGAGTGTTGGAGAGAAGAGTGTGTTGGTTTTAATAAGGAACAGTTTGTGGAATGTGGAACGGCTGCAGAAAAGCTTCTGCCCATATAGTCAGTAGGGATACAGACAGTGCAGATATTACCCAGCTTGGATTTTTGATCAGGTTTTGGAGTTAGTTGGAATCTGGTCCAGAAATCTGAATTTTACTGCTCACACACACACAGGCTCACTTCAGCTCTCAGTGGGCATTTTTTTAAGTGCATTGCTGCAGATGGCATCAAGGTTGGGCTCAAAGTTTTGAAGCAAGCGAGCTCTCTCAAATTCCTCTGGAACATCATGCGAGAGATGATCAGGAAAAACTCGTCTTCTTTTGCACAGTTTTTCCGGTCAACCCTTGATATTTGGCAGCAATAGGGATGTGCTTTCAATTTAAACAAAACAGTGTTTCCTTTCAAATATTTTGAAAACAAAAAAAAAAACAAAACAAAATTGTGATAATTTTTCATTTAATTTCATCAACCCCCCCCCCCCCCCACGATGGCAGGCACAGCCAGTCCCAGGACCCCTCCCCCCACCCCCTTCCCGGCTCGGTGCCATGCCCCACAGTCCTCTGGCACCCTTCTATATAATTTCTGTGGGTCCCCAGTTCTGCCCTGCCACTGTAGCATAAGGCTGGTGCCATTTTGAAAAACAGCATCAGTGAGGCAGGAAGAAATGGAAATTGATCTTGACCAATGAAGACCTGCAAATAGGGTAAGACGTGGCATGGGGAGACTCGGGGGGTGGAGAGGTTGGTATCATGCCTTGGGTGGGGGGAGGTGTTATTTTTAAACTTTAAGAGTGGGGGAATAGGGGGTAGGGCCCAGTTTAAATTTTCCTTTTGCTCGTTTGTTTTATTTTAGTTTAAATAAATGAAATGAAAACAACAAACAAAATGAAATTTAAAAAAGTCAATGGAATTAAATATAACTTCAAATAACAGCATCTCTTGGCCTGGTTTAAAAATGGGTATCTGATCTCAGTTAGATTTGCTTTGGATTTTGACCTGAACACTATTAGATGAGAGCACTGATGCTCAAAGGCAGTGGAATGGGGTGGGCCACCAGGCCCCTTATATGACACTTGGGGGCAAGGATAGAGGTTGTTTTTTTGCCCCCCCTCCCCAACCAAACAGGTGTTCTGCTACCCCTGTCAGCCCTTATAATTATGAAACAGGTTTTGATAACTGTGACAGCACAGATGATCCTTAGCTGAAGGGAAGCGAGGGTATTTTTTTTGTTTATGGTACTCACAATTGATATTCATAATGTATATCTGCATACTTTGATCAAAGAACCTGGTTCATTAATTTATCTTTGTCAGCCTGAAAATCGAGCTGCTTGGAGGCCTTGAGCAATGGATTGGGGAACTATGGGTCACAGTTCACTTTGACTCAAAACATCCCCGCCACTTTAAACCCTCCAGAGGGCTTCAGACAATTCAATCAACACACCCAGCCCTAACATCCAGGGACTGATTTTAGGAATTTTTAGGTGTAGGGATCCTGTTACTTCCCTACTAACACTGGATCAGGAGTATGCCATTTGGTTTGTGGGTAGGCAGATTGGTGGTTTGTTGGGTTTGAGCTCCCCCATGTGGAAGTCAGCAATGGAACAGCCTTAGTGTTTTTCTAGAGAGATCACCATTTTACCTGCATGGATCCTTTCTGCTTGGAAGGAGGTAGCATGTCCTAAGCTGTGCTCTCATTTTCCAAAGTCTTAACTTTAAGCTTCATGGAGATTTTTGTTTTTTGGAAAATAATTTTTTCCACCCTCTTATGCCACCTTTAACATTTGAGTTTGAAGAACCACATTTTTTTTTTGGACTCAATTAAGCTGTTTTGAGTTTTCACTTCTAACCAATGGGAGAGGTTCCCTTTTTGCAAGGGGGACTTGAGATCATCAGAATTCAAGGAGAGGACGGCTTCCAGCCATTCTGTGAGAAGGAGGAAGAAGAAGAAAGGGGAGAGAAGGAGAGGGATGGCCCACAATCATGGCCCATGTACATCTACTGAAAATGGGGAGAAAGAGGAGTAAGAGGTACCACCCTTGATACTACAAGAGGAGGTAGAAGATAAAGAAAACACTTTAAAAGTACATCTACATTCGGAGGAACATACTCCACTTGCCCTAAATTCCAATGGGAGGGAAGAAATCAAGTAACTAAAAGAACTCATTAAACTGGAGCAACATCTGAACTTTAGGAAGACTGTACAAAGTCACAAACGTACTAACAGCAATCGTATCCTCTGTAAAGATTTTAAATTATCATTGCACCTTCTCAGTAAAAGAGAAATGTAGGAAACCATCAAACAATTCTCATCTGTCTCACTGAGTAAGGATGTCATTATTCTCTACTGCTGAATTAACAATAGGATTAAGTATAGAGCAATGTGAGGGCCTTGAAAGAAGACTTCCCCAGGCAGGAAACCCTGGAAAATACACTGCATGGCCTAATCGTAGTGTTTCACCTTTAATAGAAATGTGAGACATGGCCTTTGGAACTGTTAGCCAGGTTCAGCCATCACAGGGGTTACGTAAGAATTACCGAAAATGAGCAGAAACTGGAAGTGCGTACAATGCTAAAGTATAATGTCAGATACTATTGCTCCAATCGTGACTGCCATAGTAAATCTCTCATTAAAAGAAGGAATAGTCCCTGAGTTAATAAAAAGTGCTACCATCAAGCCAATGGTAGCACAGAATCTAGAGCCCAGCATTTTAAACAATTTTAGACCCATATCTAATCTTCCATTCTTAGCTAAAATTTTAGAAAAAGTAGTTCAAAAACAACTAACAGAGCACCTGGAAAAGAATTATATTCTTTTCCCAGCCCAATTTGGCTTTAGGAAAACTTTAGTACAAAAACATTATTACTTGCATTACCAGACATGGTACTAAGGGGTTTTGACAGTGGACAAACTTACCTTCTAATTTTATTAGGTCTCTCCGCAGCCTTTGATACAGGTAACCATGCAATACTTCTCAATAGATTACAAGAAATTGGAATAGCTGGAATAACCCTGCAATGGTTTAAATCATTTCTGGAGAATCATTCATACGTAGTCCAAATTAATAATGTAAAAGCTGATAAAATTCCCCTTGGTACAGGTATTCCACAGGGCTCAGCGTTGTCAGCTACTCTGTTTAACGAACGAGTACATGTTCCCTTTGTGCCACCTACTGACTGGATTAGGCTTAATACATTTTATCTACACAGATGACATTCAGATTTTAATCCCAATAAATGAAACTCTGGAAAAGGCAACCATGTACTTAAATATTATTAAGCAACTCCTTATGCATATGAGACTAAGCCTAAACATTAATAAGACTGAGATAATTCTACTAGAAAGAAAATGAGACAGGACCCCCTTCCTCCGGATATTGTTACGAGCGCGCGCGGGCGCGGTCGTCGTAAGCGGGTGGTGGTGAGTCCTTGGGCCACGGCAGGACTCAAGGAGGAGCCCCAGCCACACCGTGGGATGTGAGCTGAGCAGGCATGGTGAGCCAGGCAGGCAGAAACAGAAGCAGGGAGTCCGACCCTCAGCCGGACCTGCATGCCCATGGTAGCCAACACGGGGAAGTTGACTAATGAACGGTCCTCCGACTGTTCCCGGCCCTTTCGGACCCGCCGCAGGGAACGGCAATGGGCAGCAGGCCGAACAGAGGCGAGGGCAGACAGAGTGATTAAACAGAAGACATCAGACGGGGCAGAAGCAGGCTGAAGCAAGACGGAGACATCAGGACAAGGGCTGAAGCGAGACACAGGAAGGATCCAGGCGAGCAGGAACTCCGATGCTGGGATACTCACATCCGAAGCCCCCTCGGCTGGCAGAAGCTCAAGAGCCCGTGGGACGAATCCCTCCTGTTGGCCACTCCAGGGCCCAACAGGACAGAAGGCTCAGGAACCAGACGAGGACATAGGTCAAGGCAGAGACAGGAAGACATCCGGGCAAGGGCTGAAGCAGATACTGTAGACAAGGCTGGACGGAAACATTGCACTGTCCATCAGGGTGCCCTACTCAGCCCACCCGTGGGACTGAGTCGCAGACCACCCTGTCCCAGACGCGCCCTACACAGCCCAGGAAGGCTGGTCGCGGACCACGCTGAGAAGGAGGGTGCAGGGAAACTCCAGGCGAACAGGAACTCCGATGCTGGGATACTCACATCCGAAGTCCTTACGGCTGGCAGGCACAGGAACAAACATCTAGGCAGAGACACTGGACAGGGATCCATCAAAGCATATGATGATCACGGAAGACCTGGATCAGCAAGGATACAGACGACTGTAGGACCTGATCCGAAGGCCCCTTGCAAGTGAACAGAAAGTCCTTAAATACTGGAGGTAGAAGGCAACTCCCTGGGAGGAGCTTGCCAGGACCGCCCACCGCTGGTCCTATAACTAGGGTAGAGAGCTGCGAGCCAGCTCCTAGGGAAACGGGCGTGGCCCGAACCAGGAAGTCCAAACGCAGAGGCATGTAAGCCACAGGCACAGCTAGGCCTCTCAGACCCTGGAGCAAGTCCCGGATGGAATGTAAGCGAGGCCCTGGCTTCAGAGCGGCCTCTGGAGGAAGGTAAGAGACCTCCTGTAGCGCAGCAGCAGGGGGGATCGCAACATATTTGATATGATAACAACGATTAAGCTAACAGATCAGGCTAGAGATCTCGGTATAATAATTAGGGATGTGCATTGTTTTTTTGACGGATGAAAATATCATACGATATTTTCTAATCTGTCAAGTATCGGGGGGTCCCCGAAAACAATAGGAAAACCCCACAAAATTTTTGTGTGGTTTTCTTATCGTTTTTTGGGGGGAAAGATAGGGCACACAGAAACACCCCCCCCAAACCTCCCCCCCCCCGACCCTTTAGATCTATTTATAATCCCCTACTCTCCCGACCCCCACCAAAACTTTCCTAAAGTACCTGGTGGTGCAGCAGGGGTCCCGGGAGCGATCTCCTGCTCTTGGGCCGTCAGCTGCCACTAATCAAAATGGCGCCGATGGCCCTTTGCCCTTACCATGTGACAGGGGCTATCGGTGCCATTGACTGGCGCCTATCACATGGTAGGAACAATGGATGGCCCGTGCTGTTTTTAGGCCTACCAGACTCAACAATACGCCCTCTATAACCTTTACAAAATGCTGCGGCTAGGATTTTAACTGGGTCAAAAAAGAGTGATCGCATCACACCCATATTGCAAAAACTTCACTGGTTACCCGTAAGATATCGCATACAGTATAAAGTACTTTGCATCTTACACAAAATCATCTATGGAGAACAAATGGATTGGTTAAACATAGCAATTAGATTACACAAACCCCAGAGAAACTTGAGATCAGCTAATACAGGAATGCTAACAATACCTTCAATTAAATCAGGCCATCTTAGGCCAAGATTTTCCATTCTCGCAGAGAATGGTGAATCCCGGCGTTGATGGGGACGGGGGACGAAGGAGGGGGGGGGCAGGCCTGCGAAAGCTGGCAGCGATCACACCACTGCGGTGTTATCGCTGCCAGCTTTCGCACCCAATAGCACCACCGTGAAAGGTGGTGCTATTGGGCTAGCTACTGGCGGCGATAAAGTGTCTTACCATAATGCCGCCAGCGAAGATAGCGCCACATCCACCTCCTCGCAGCCCCAACTCCTCCCGACTCTGCCTCCGGTAAGCTATCGCATGCGAAAAGGGACTTTTTGCGTGCGAAAAGTCACTTTTCGCATGCGATAGCCTTAGAAAATAACCCCCTTAGTCAAGTAAGAGAGAGAAGTATCTCCCTCGCTGGCCCAAAACTGTAGAACAAGATGCTGGTTGAGTTAAGGACCCAAGCAGAGAGAAAATCATTCAAAAAGAATTTGAAAACCTGGCTTTTTGGAACTGCATTTGGAGGGAATGACTAAGAGCTATTTTATACTATTTTAACTATTTTTACATAACATGAAGCACTGTTTTTTAACAACTGAAAGGGAGAAATCTATAGCATTTACATTAAGTATTTTAATCTGTTTTTTTTAATGTGATTGTATTTTACTATGTTTTATCTGTTTATTGTATTGTATTTTGTTTTTATTTACCATTTTTGGGAATAATTGCTCTTTATCTAATTTATTGTTATTTATGTTTTATACATGGAAACCGTTGTGATGGCCAGTCTGAACGACGGTATATAAGAGCTTAATAAATAAATAAATAAATAAAGAAGTTATATTGCCTGAATAGGAAAGCTCTTTGTAGAGGCAAATCACTAGTACATTCCTTAAACAACTGTAACCCGACCCGGGAGATATTCAGAGTCATGGGGCTAACATTCTCTGTCTAAACTGTTCCATCTCTTTTAGCCTTAAAAGGAAGATTCTCCATTAGGGGAAAAAGATAAACCTTCAAGACTCTGGGTATTGAATTTTCTGTCATTGTAATAAAGCTGGACACTGTAAGAGTGCGCCAACAATAACTTTACAAAAAAAAAAATAGTTCAGACATGAAAAGTATGGCATGCGACATGTCTCTGTCAGATAATACCCATAAAAGCAGTAAATCTCTGAAGAGGTCCCCTCCTCTTTCCCCATGGTTAGAAAAGTGAAGTCTCCCTGGATAAATTGTGAAGATGGAGTCGTCATGGCCCTCAGCTCCTCTCCCCTTCCTAATATCTGGGATCCACCGCTCTCCGGGCTTCTCCTCTCCATCGTCACTGAACACTGAGGGCAGCTCCTCGGCTTGTCTGCTTGTCTATGAGCATCCAGAATGGTAACTCAGATTCTTCTCTCACCTCCTGAGGACGACACCAGCCGGTGTCCACTCCTTCTCCCACTGCCAGATTGGCAAGGGAATCCTTTGGTCTTAAGGGACAAGAAGGTTTATTTATTTATTTATTTATTTATAACTTTTCTATACCGAAGTTCAAGTTAATTATCACTCTGGTTTACATTGCAACCATAAAAACAGTGACAAAGTTGTCTTACATAGAACAGGGGGAGAGAAAAACTTGGCTACAGCTTAAGCATGGGGAGTAATGTGTCAAAAGTGGTAAGAACTGCTAAGAGTTGGCTATGGGCCAGAAAAGAAATCCTCTCGTACTCCTCTCTCGGAGAAAGGCGGGCGGCTATAAATCCTCCTCCCATCAAAAAAATCACACGGAGTAAATAACTGCAAAATACACCAGAGACGGTTTACCAAGCACTGGGAGCGAGTTGAAAATTACCGATCTCTTCTTCCTTAGCCAGCACTTTGGGTCTTTTCTTTACAAACGTAAGTGAAGTAAAAGGAAGCATTCTCTCACTCTCTAAATCCAAACTAAAAATCCAGACAGGCAGTAAGGGGCCACTGGAATACATATGAGTAAGAGTAAACACTGCAGGGTGGTGCTGTAGCAAAACGTTTCTCTGCTCTACACTGCATGGCCTAAACCACCAGGGCCTTACTAGGGATCCCAGTGGGGGCTCTGCACAACCTTTGAAAACCGCATGGAGCTTTATTACACTCTCTGTTCTCCTATGGACATTTTGTCCTCAATTAGGGACTTGGCCGGTGGGGAGTTTATAGTAAGATGTCATTGTATGCCAGGTTTTTGTGTGTGAATTTTGTTACTAGATGACATTCTCTGCTATCAAATGGATACCATGGCCCCAAAGCATCACAGTTACAAACTTAACTGGTGGCATGAGGAAAAGATTATCATAATAAATAATAAAGTGCCTTGATAGGGAATATATCACAGGTGATTCTCATGGGCTGCCATCCTGCTATTTGTACAAACATCTTTTTCATTGCCATTAGAAGTGAAGAAGGGAAACAAAGGTGACTTACAAACTTTTTATTAAAAAATCCTAACAAATAAACTGTTTTTGTTTTAGCAGTTTACGCCCTGCTTCTTTGGACGCTCAATCATCTCACTTGGAAGCAGCGTCTGCTGGGCCTGCAGTGCTATTAGCCTTTCTTCATGACTACCTGGGATTTTTCTGCCCAGTTTTCTCATGTCCCCCCATGTAGCCCAACAATTACAGGGACAATCCTTCCGCCAGAGATCAAAAGTCACGGCTCCCTCTGCATCCCCGAAGCTGACTATAAGCCACACATGCACCCTGAGTCTGACCATTACACAATGGCTGAGACTTCCTTCCGCTCTGAATACTGTGCAGCATGCCTAGTTGCAGCCAGTCAGAGCAGCAGAAGCTGGAAACAAGTAAGTAAATGTTTTGGTTTCTTTTTTTTTGATCTGGCATGTTCCTTCAGCTCTTTGGCCTTCCATTCAATTGGAAGCATCCTCTATTGGGCTGTGGCACCAGGAGCCTTAATTTGCAGTAACACAGGGTTTTTCCCTCCTTGTTTTATAACTTTCATGAAGTGGAGTCATTATAGTGACAGTTCTTGGCCAGATGCTAGTATGGGTGTATCCTAAATTGAGCCAGTAGGTGTCACTGTGGAAGAATGGATGCGACTTCCTCCACCCAGATGCTGAGAATGGCCCGGCAGCAGAAAATCAAACCTGAATCTTTTGCAGTACAGTGCATAACACTTGCCACTGAGCCACTGGGCTGGCCTGCAACTAAGCCTTTAAAATATTTTTCAAAAGAAACTCAGATTCTTCTGCTGCATTATTTTAGCTCTGATTTCACTCACTTTTCCAAGGTGACAACTTTCAGGAAGTTAACAGAAAACTCTGCTACCTCATAAGGACATAAAAACACGTAGATCCCCGTTGGAATCTCTTCTAGAAGACTTGGCCTAGTAGTTGGCTTTCGTTATCGGCCCGCCACGGGAAATTTCGTTTTCCCGCGGTTTGGGACGATTTTATTTCGGATGCCCACGAACCGAAGCCCAAAACCCGCCCCAACCCTTTGAATTCAATTATTACAACAGGGGGTTGTAAAAAAAAAAAAAAAGCCCAAACCTACTCCAACCCTTCAAATTTAATTAATTGCAACCTCCCAAAACTTGCCGAAATTCCCTGATGGTACTGTGGGGGTCCCAGGAGTGATCTCCCCCTCTTGGGCCGTTGGCTGCCAGTAATCAAAATGGCGCCAATGGCCCTTTGCCCTTACCGTGTGACAGGGGCTGTCGGTGGCACTGGCCGGCCTCTGTCACATAGTAGGATCAATGGACGGCCAGTGCCATCTTAAAAAATGGTGCGGGCCATCCATTGCTCCTACCATGTGACAGGGGCTGACCAATGGCACCGATAGCCCCTGTCACACGGTAAGGGCAAAGGGCCATTGGCGCCATTTTGATTAGTGGCAGCCGATGGCCCGAGAGGAGAAGATCGCTCCCGGGACCCTTCTGGACCACCAGGGACTTTTGGTAAGTCTTGGGGAGAGGGGGGTCAGGCAAGTCTTGGGGGGTCAGGAGGGTGGGGGCTTGCAATTAATTAAATTTGAAGGGTTGGGGTGTTGTTTTTTTTTTTAATGTGCCCTTTCTCTCCCCCCCCCCAAAAATGATAAGAAAACCACACGAAATTTTGTGTGTTTTCTTATCATTTTGTCGCCCCCTTGAAACACAACAAAATGGGAAATATTGTCTCCATTTCCTATTTCGTCACAAACAAATGCACATCCCTAGTAGTTAGGACCAAGCAGTTTAGGGCAGAGTGTTATGCGTGCCGTCTGTGGCAGACCCATGGCACGGCCCTCTCTGCAGTGGCTCCAGCTCCTGGTTCCTCGTCTCTGGCAGCGGTAGGCCACCAGCTCCGTCCTCGGGCCTCCCCTCATGCCTCTGGCTCAGCTACAGTACCTGGCGTCCCCGTTTCAGCCACCACTACCATTGCTTCACGTCAGACCTCTCCGCATGGCCCACGGAGAGATGCTGCTACACGGCGCCACGCCCCTCCCTAGGCGTGTGCATGTGCATCACCAATGCTTAAGTAGGGCCTGCGGCGGGAACTGAGCCGCGGCCCCGGATGATGACGTCAGTGGAGCACTGGAACTTAAGCCCCGGCTCTGCTCCCTAGTTTTGCCTTTGCAACAGGTCTCTTCACTGGTCGAGTACTCGTTGCCTCCTCAGAGATTTGTCTCACTCCCATTTTCCTGTTCCTCGTTGTTCCTGGTTCCTGACTCCTTGCCTCTACGTTCCTGCTCTTCACCTCTCCTCGGATTGCCTACATGGACTCTGACTTTGCTTTGCCTGACCACGCCATTGACTCTCTCCAAGCCTGGACCTCTGCATTGCCTGACTACGTCGTTGCCTCTCTCCAGACCCGGACCTCTGCTTCGCCTGACCACGCCGTTGACTCTCTCCAAGTCCAGACCTCTGCATTGCCAGACTACGCTGTTGCCTCTCTCCAGACCCAGACCTCTGCATTGCTTGACTACGTCGTTGCCTCTCTCCAGACCCAGATCTCTGCATCGCCTGACTATGATGTTGCCTCTCTCCAGACCCAGACCTCTGCATTTCCTGACCGCTGTTGCCTCTCTCCAGACCCAGACCCCAGCATTGTTTGACTACGCTTGACCAACTCCATGTTCAGACTTCAGCCTTGCTTGTCACTGCTTCCAGATTGCCGCCAGCCCTGACTCAAGCCTGTTCTTCGACACCTCTTCAGCCTACTACCTGGCTGCCTATGTTCCTTTGGCACCCAAGTTTCCAGGACACTACCTTGTCCAGTGTAAGTCTGTACCATTTCCCTTCTGCTGTCTCTGGGCTGATCACGATCTTCTCATCAACAACATATAGAGGCCCACCTAAGTCCAGCCGGCCCCGGCACCCAAAGGCTGAACCCGCGGGGAACGAAGGCTGGTATTGGTGAAGCTCCAGTTGGCCTCTGTTCATCAGCCGACTCCACCTGCCGAAGGTGGGGACCCGTAGGTCCCTACCTACGAGTTGCGTCAACCTCACCTCGGCCCAAGGGTCCACCTCCGGCACAACACAGAGGAATGTACCAGACTGAGAAATGCTAGCTAAAATTTAAAAAGCAAATACATTTTGTAACACAATTGTTGCCTCTGGTCTGGTGGTGGACCTGGCAGGCAGGAGTCATATGAGGTTCCAGGACCAACTCTTATCTCTCTTTCTCTTTGTTCCACGGCCCTGAGGTTTCAGAATCTTTCTAAAGAGGAATAAATCTTCCAAGGCCCAAGGTGAAGGGGTGACTCACAATTTCTCTATCCTGGGGAGATCTCTCTTATTTTCAGTGGGAGGGATGCGAGTGCCAACAAAATACTCTGGATGTTCGAGTTGGGTGTCCAAACAAAACTTTACTATAGCACTTCTTCAGTAGCAAATAGTGACACTTTACATACTAGTTCTTGGCACAAACAACTTGCTATCTGTAACTTTCTTTATTTGTGTCTCAGTAAATGGCCAGAGAAAGAACTCACCCTCCAGGGCATGGGAAAGTAAGACTTACCAGGTAGTCAGGAGCACTGTGAGTACTGCTGGACTGTACTCATGACTTTTGGAGTAGCCGTTTTGAAAAATATATATTAAACTACCGAATTGTGTTTCAATTTAATAGTGTTTGGACTGTTCAGTATTTTCTGCTCTCTACCTTCATGTGTGGCTAAGTTTTGGAGAGCAGATTTCTCCTTTTCCTATATTGGATTTATCTTTCTCCAGATGACATACAGGATCTTTTGGATGAAAGGTTTAGGCAGCAGGTAACTAACAGCTCTTCTGGATTTCCCCACATCAGGGCAGGAAGGGTGGCAGCAAATATGTCCTCCCAAAATACAAGGCAAGTCTTCACAAGAAACAAATAGGAACTGTCCTGCAACAAGTCAGCCTTAAGAACATAAGAAATTGCCATACTGGATCAGACCAAGGGTCCATCAATCCCAGTATCCTGTTTCCAACAGTGGCCAATCCAGGCCATAAGAACCTGGCAAGTACCCAAACACTAAGTATATCCCATGCTACTGATACCATTAATAGCAGTGGCTATTCTCTAACTTGATTAATAGCAGGTAATGGACTTCTCCTCCAAGAACTTATCTAAACTTTTTTTTTAAACCCACATCCCCTGGCAACAAATTCCAGAGTTTAATTGTGCGTTGCGTGAAAAAGAATTTTCTCTGATTAGTTTTAAATGTGCTACTTGCTAACTTCATGGACTGACTCCTAGTCCTTCTATTATCCAAAAGAGTAAATAACTGATTCACATTTACCCATTCTAGACCTCTCATGATTTTAAAGACCTCTATCATATCTCCCCTCAGCCGTCTCTTCTCCAAGCTGAACAGCCCTAACCTCTTTAGCCTTTCCTCATAGGGGAGCTGTTCCATCCCCTGTATCATTTTGGTCGCCCTTCTCTGTACCTTCTCCATCACAACTATATATTTATTTTGAGATGTGGCAACCAGAATTGTACACAGTATTCAAGGTGCAGTCTTATCCATGGTTTATGTGATGGAGAGCAGTGGAATCTTCTTTATTCCTGGCCTTCCCAAGAAAAAAAGACTTCCTAAAAGTCCTCTAATCCAGGCCAAAAACCAGGGATCTCACAGAAAACCTCTCAAAACAATTCCAAAAACCACTTAAACAACCCTGGGATACCCTAATTGGACAGGTTGTATACCAGCAAAGCAATTGCCTCCTTCCTGTTCAGTGCAAGTTCCCAAGCCATGAGACCTACTGCACCAAGAGCAGGGAAAGCAACTCAGGAAAAAAGGTTCCTTCACTTCTGACTGTAACTCAGAATGCCACACCCAGCTCTGATGCAACCTGCTTTTATACCAGCAGAGGACCAGCCATTCCAGTAATATCTATGGAGGTGCCATTCTGAAATGGTTCATCCCTCCCTCTTCTACCTATCTCTTACCTTTATTTCAAAAAGGGTTTAGGAACTAGGTCCATATAATGATATTCCCAGAGAGTTACCACACAATAATAATGGGAGATTTCAATTTCTCCAGCATTGATCAGATCAATGCTTCATGTTAGAGAGGTTGTTTTTAGATGCCATAAATGACTGCGTTATGGAATAGCAGGTCTTAGAACTGAATAGAGGTGTAGCTACTTTAGGTTTAGTCTTCAGTGAAATGAATGACCTGTTGCAAAGGGTTATTGTGGTGGGGCCGCTAAGCAATAGCAATCAAATCTGAAATAATCATTGGAGGAAGGACATTAAGTAAAACTACTTTAGTAGCATAACTTTCAAAAGGGAGACAATGATATAATAAGGAAATTAGGAAAAAAGCTAAAAGGAACAGTTGCAAAGGTTAAACGTTTGCACGAGGCATAGACATTTTAAAAAATACCATTTTGGAAGCCCAGATAGAATGTATTCCATGCATAAAAAAGGTTGAAGGAAGACTAAATGACTGCCAACATGGTCTAGTGGTAAGGTAAAGAAGGAAGTTAAAGCTAAAAGGGTATCATTCAAAAAATGAAAAGCAAAACCAAATGATGAAAATAGGCAAGAGCATAAGCACTGGCATGTTAGATGTACAAATACAGTATTAACACAGGCCAAGAAATAATTTGAAACAAAGCTTACCAGAAAGGCAAAAACTAATAATAAAAGCTTCTTCACATACATGTGAAGCAAAAAGCATCTAAAGGAGTCATTTGGGCTGCTAGATGACTGAGGGGCAAAAGGGGAGGACAAGGAAATAGCAGAAAATAGGCACCTAATTTAGGTATCTAACTTAGGGGCCACAATTTAGGTGCTCAGCTTTTTTTGAATATCAATCCATAAGGTTCTTTGTTTGATGGCGCCATTTTTACCTAAATAATATGGCCGCTAAGTTTGACATGAATTAATGATAGGACATTTTTAGTTGCTGTATTTTGTTTGGTCCTTTTGGCATCGTCTGTAGGGTTTTTTCTTTTTGGTATTATACATATGGTAGAATATCTTTATAACTCCTGCAGATAAAGAGACACACATCCAAAATTATTCTTACCACAAAAAACATACACGTATCAATTCCTATTTTGGTATTCCAGCACTGATATTAACTGGTTTTCCTTTCTTCAATTGGATGGAGAAGATCAAAATGATATAACCATGTAGATTCATAACATGACAGCATACCGGGATGGTGTACAACCCAGGGTTCTGAAAGAACCCATCTCAGTCCTATTATTAGCAATTTGTAATCTATGATTAAAATCGATCATTGTACCTGAAGACTGGAGAGTGGTTAGTGTAACCCTGTTATTTAATAAGGGCTCCAGGGGCGATCCGGGAAACTATAGACCGGTGAGCCTGACTTCAGGGCCGGGAAACATTGTGGAGACAATTCTAAAGAACAAAGTCATAGACATGGTTTAATGGGACACAACCAGCATGGATTTACCCATGGGAAGTCTTGCCTAACAAATCTGCTTCATTTTTTTGAAGGGGTTAATAAACATGTGGATAAAGTGAACCAGTAGAAGTAACGTATTTGGATTTTCAGAAGATTACAAACTGGTTAAAAGACAAGAAACAGAGAGGATTAAATGGTCAGTTTTCTCAGTAGAAAAAGGCAAACAGTGGAGTGCCTCAGCGATCTGTACTTGGACCGGTGCTTTTCAATATATATATAAATGATCTGGAAAAGGGTATGATGAGTGAGGTGATTAAATTTGCAGATGACACAAAATCATTCAGAATAGTTAAATCACAAGCAGATTGTGATAAATTGTAGGAAGATCTTGTGAGACTAGAAGATTGGGTGTCCAAATGGCAGATGAAATTTAATGTGGACAAGTGCAAGGTGATACATATACAGAAAAATAACCCATGCTGTAGTTACACAATGTTAGGTTTCATATTAGGAGTTACCACCCAGGAAAAAGATCCGGGTGTCATAGTGGAAAATACATTGAAATTGTTGGCTCAGTGTGCTGCGGTGGGCAAAAAAGCAAACAGAATGTTAGGAATTATTAAGAAGGGTATGGCAAATAAAATGATGGATTTCATAATGCCTCTGTATCACTTCAAGGTGAGACCACAACTTGAATACTGTGTGCAGTTCTGGTCGCCGCACTTCAAAAAGGATATAGTTGCACTAGAGAAGGTACAGAGAAGGGTGACTAAAATGATAAAGGCATGCAATGGCTCCCCTATGAGGATAGGTTAAAGTGATTGGGGCTATTCAGCTTGGAGAAGAGACAGCTGAGAGGGGGATATGATAGAGGTCTATAAAATCATGCAAGTACTTGAATGGGTAAATATGAATCAGTTATTTACTCTTTCAGATAATAGATGGACTAGCATGCACTCCATGAAGTTAGCAAGTAGCACATTTAAAACAAAGCAGAGAAAATCTTTTCACTCAACACACAATTAAGCTCTGGAATTCATTGCTAGAGGATGTGGTTAAGGCAGTTAGTTAAATGGGTACAAAAAAGATTTGGATACATTTTTGGAGGCAAAGTCCATAAACCTCTATTGGTCAAGTTCATTTAGGATTAGCCACTGCTTATTACTGGAATTAGTAGCATGGGATCTAATTAATATTTGGGTATTTGTAACCTGGATTGGCCACTGTTGGAAACATGATGTTGGGCTTCATAGACCCTCGGTCTGACTTAGTATAGGAACTTCTTATGATCTTATTTTGGTTGAATAAGGTCATTCACCTGCATCACGTTCAACATTTTTTGGGATGCTCTTGAGACTCCTTGTCGATTCATCTGAACTCCCTAGATTTGTTATTAAAATGTTTTGTCTTCAACCATCTTGACTGATGGAGTCTTGCAGAATCTTGTATACTTTACATTGAAAATGTTTCGATGGATTTTTAAATAAAAGTAACTTTCACTAACCTATGCACTCTGGTCTGACTCTTCTTTGGCATCATGTGCTCACAGTCAGTGTTTGCATCTCTTAGCACATTTTGTCATTCCTCGAAGCCTTGTAAATATGACCTTCTTTTTAAAAAAGATAGCCAAACAAGTGGATCATGTTTGCTGGTCTCGTTATGAAGTTTTGTTGTTTTGAGCAGCATTTTCGCTGGCATGTTTTGGGGCCATGCAAGTCAGTGAGTTGATCGCCAAATCAAAAAGGAATGTTTTAGGGTCTTGCCTGCTGGCCTAGCATGTTTGGGTTGATGATCATTCAGTGACCCTGTGCATTCATAAATCCAAGACAGATCAGAAGGGCAGGGGGCAATGGATTTCCTTGGTGCCAGCTAGCGACAAGGAGGCATGCCCGGTGCATAGTGTCAAAGTGTTCATACAGGTCAGACCAGCGGTCCAGGGAGCGTTTTTGGTGCACGAGGATGGTTTGCCCCAAAGTCTTGAAATGGGTAGTCTAAAGTTTAGTGTGGGACGTGGAGTACTTCACGCCGCATTCGTTTCGGATCGGAGCGGCAACCACAGCAGCGGAATTAGGTTTGCCAGCAAAGATGATTCAAACGATTGGACGATGGAAATCGGAGGCATATAGGTTATATGTCCAAAAGTGATGATTCGTGGGTTCAGGGGAGGGAGGCGCATGCACAGGCATATACATAACAAGGTTCCTTTCCTTGCAGAATGGCAGAGGTTTCCTCGTAATCAGGAATGTGCTTGGGTTGTGGGCCATTCCTTTGTCTGTTGGGCGCAGCAGAGGGCATCAAGGCAATCGTATGGAGAGAACCTGAACCTGGACACTAGCAAATGGACAATCCAGTGGCTCGGATGCAGGGGCATGCGTTGGGGGCAGTTGTCATCTTTCCTGCAAGAGCAAAAGGGGATACGGGGCTTTCCGCGGATAATGATTGTGCATTTGGGGACTAATGACATTGGGAAGTTGTCTTGTCGGGATTTGATAATGAATATGAGGAAAGACCTGGCGGGTATCATGAATATGATGCCAGGCACGAGAATTGGGTGGTCGCATATTATAATCCGAATGAAGAATCATGCCGAGCCCTTATGGCGTAGGGGTGTCAAAAAAGTGAACCGCCAAATTGGCAAGTGGCTGGTTATAAGGGTTGGTTTCTGGATACGGCATGATTGGTCATGGGAATTGATTGGCAGGTTTTTCAGGAGAGATGGGGGTTCATCTTTCTGATATTGGGAATGACATGTTCAATAATGCGTTGCAGGAAGGATTGGAACGACAAATCCGGTATGTGTAGGGCCGCAGTGGGGCAACAAAAATAACCTGATGGTTATTTTTGTTTGTGGCGGAAACCCAAGCCCTAAGGGGTATGTTTGTATTGCATTGTAAAGGTTATTGAAGGGGGAGGGGGAAAGTCTTGTGTAGCTTGGGGCCACTACACGGGAAGGCCTTTGAGCAAGGGGGGGGGGGGCCGATGCTCAGGCCGGTGCTTACCCTCTCTGGGGGCTGTGGCGGGGTAAGAGAGGGGGAATGTTGGAGTCTTACCATTGGGACGCGGTGGTAAGTGAAGAGGGCGAAGAAGGAGACAAGGGGGAGGGGGGTGGGGCATATTTATTTGGCTATAATTGTTAACAAGTTGGGGGGCTCGGGTTAATTTGATAATAAACTGCGGCCATGTTTTAAATCCATATTGTTGTTATGTGTGTTTGTACGGGGGGACGAGAAGGAGCGAGCTGCTGTCTTGCTTCCCTGTGTTATCTGGACTGAGTGAAGGCATTCTTGGGGCAGGGGTGGAGAAGAGTTTGCACTTATGCACATACATTAGCATTTTCAAAAGTGTGCACTCAAAATGCCTAAAAAAATGTCTGTGCACGATTTAGCAGGTGTGCAATCATTTTCAAAAGATTGCAAGAGCGCCTGTGTATGTACTTTCCATTTGAAACTGGAGGTAAGTTATGCGTGCATTTGCCGTCTGATTGATGCAGACTGCTGCAATGTTATCCCTGTACAGTTTGCACAGTATATGTTTTGCTTCCTCTATTCAAAAACTGTTAGCAGAAGGCCATGGTACGTTACACTATGTTCTGTTATGGACCTAAGAGAATGCATATAAAACCAGTTCAGTTAGCAACAAGCAAGTATGGCGTCAAACACCACAATTGTACATGGCAAGGAAAAGCTAAACATTTTAGCTGTGGAGGAGCATGTGAGATCTTGGTTATTAGGAAGGTATGTCAACTGCCTCTAGGAAGCAGATACATTTCTCCCCCAGGGTTTAAAAGAATTTGTTTAGTGCTTGCCTTTTGTTTTTTCAGGGCAGTTTGCTACAGAAAAAGAACAGGCAGCCAACATTGAGCTCAGTGAGATCTCTGACCAGACATTTACACCTCTATTTTTTTTTTTTTAACTGGATACTCCCTGAGAACCAAATGTTAGCCCTAACTCCATCTAGCCTTTTGCTATTCTTTAAAACTTGGTGTGCTTGGCAATTTTAGTGCTCGTGAGAGGGAAAGATGACAGTATTGCAGTAAATTGCTTCATTTATGGTTCTGAACCTTTCCTGACATTTCCACTTTGTTCCACTGTACAACAGAGCTAATTCCCTGCTCCAGTAAAGTACAATGGTTATACGGAGTGAAGAGGTGCATGGCTTTCATTGGGGAGCAACATGATTTGGGGAAAAACATTGAAGCACTCAAAGCTGGCAATGGATTTAGGTTCTGATTGATTCACCTCTAAGTCTTGGGCCTGAAGAAGCAAAGACTTTCAGAGTCATAGCTGACTTTGACCCAGTTTAACTCAAAACAAGTCCAAATCAAGCTTAATCTGCCTTACCCAAATCTAGTCAGCCCAGATTTGGCTGTGACTCATATTTTTAGCTTGACTAATCAAACTGAGATACGGGTAGCTCTCAGATGGATATTTGCCTGATGCCTAACTGCTGTAAGAGGGCTACCACGTTTTAAATCCATGTTTAGAGCTGGCTTAGACTACGAAAACCTTCCTGCCTCTTCTTCATCAGGTTGAGTTAAGCAAAACTCATAGAGGCCCATATTCAAAAGCCATTTAGATGGATAACTCAAAGGTTATCCGTCAAAATGGCAAATGTGGCATATTCAGTCATTTTGATGGCGTTCGGGTATATATATATATATATAACTCTAGGCCCGCACAATGACTTTGACTGCACCCGAGGAGAGGCCGTCAGTCATGGTGCAAAGGCAACGCTTAGTGATTGGATTTAGGTCACCTGATACGTGGCCCCCAGCCAAGGTCTGTCGAAGTAATGAATGGAGTACAATAAGTTGGCGGGGGGGTGGGGGGGGGAAGGGGGGATATAAAACGGGAGAAAAGAATTGCTAGGTAGTTGTGAATGAAGGCTCATGGCACTGGATCTGGACCCTGGTTCCAAATGACCTGGAAGCCCAAAGGAGCAGGAAGAAACTGTCGGATCACAGAAATTGGTGTCAACCTTTTGAAAAGCACGGAGAGCTGACATATTCCCTCTTTGCCACCTCTTTAAAGGTACCCTATCGTGTACATCAAGAGAGAGATCCAAGGCATCTCAGGTCTCCTGTTAAGAGACACCACAGCGGCACATGTTATTTCAATGTAAGCCAAACTTCTAACAAAGCTATAAACCCATCAAGGTAAAAAGATCCACAGCACAGCTGGAAATCCTGAAACGGCTGTGGTTGAATCATGAAACTAGACAATAACATAAGCCCCTTAGCCATTTCATTTCTAAATTCAACAGAAGTGTTTATCTTCACTCTGATAAAACACAGCCCATTAGATATTGAATTGCCTCATTAAACATGTGTCCTGCTTCCTTCTTACCATTCCCTGGTGTAAGAGCTCGGAAAGCAAAAAAAGCATCCCGGGCTTCGGAGTTTTCCAGTCTGCAAACTTCCTGCAGGTGCTCTTTTCATCCCGTCTTCATGCTGTCGTACGGGTTCCTACCTTTCAAATATTTATATGCTGTCGTCTCTAAGTGACCTGAACAAAGTGTAAAAATCCCTCAAATGAATTATTTTCCACAGGGATTTGTTTAAACTTAACTCGCGACAGCATCAGTCTATTTTGAGAGACCTGAGAAAACTAGGTTAGGGGTGAGCACAGACGCTTTTCTGTTTTGTTTTTCCTTTCATTCCCTTATTTTGTTTCTTTTTGTTTATTTAAAACATTAAATTATATATATAAAACATATATATATAGATATAGATATAGATATAGATAGATAGTATGTTTTATACAAATGCCTATAGCGTATATATATATAAAACATATAGATGTATAGGATATATATAGATATAGATATAGATATAAACATTAAATTATATATATATTATATATATATATCTATATATAGATATATAGGATATATCTATATATAGATATAGATATAATGTTTTATACATGTGCCTATAGCGTACACATGGAAACAGGCACACAGTTTTGAAATTTGTGAGCAGTAGCGCCAATCATCAAGACTTCAACCCTAAAGTCCAGAGAGAACCTGTATCTAATTAAAAGGAAACAAAGGCTTATCTTTGCAAAGCTTGAAGATCCTTCTCACCAAAGTAACACAGCATGGGAAAGACAGATAAGGACTGGAAGGCCCATTCAGTCTGCCCATTTTCAGTCCCAGTGCAATGCCATAGATCCGAGCTGATCTCAGGCTTCCCCTTCTGTGTGTATCCCAAGATTTCTTGAATTGGGTTACTGTTTTTGTCTCCATTGCCTCCACTGGGAAATCAACCCATCCCTGAAAAAATATTTCCTGATGTTGCTCCAGAGTCTCATGCTTTTTTGTATGGTGCCTGCTGTTCCAGTGTTTTCAATTTGATTTTATTCTGGGAAAAAAAAATCAGTCCCTTTTGAAAGGCATTATCCCTTTCTGGATTTTGCTTGGGTCCCTCTTTTTTCCTTTGCAAGTGTAAGGCCTACTGGCCTCCGGACGTCTCCTCGCTCTTCCTCCGCCGCTCCTGCTCCTCTGGTTGCGGCGCGGGCAAGCCCCTGGCAGGGCTGACACTCTCCCCGCGCCACCGGGGTTGCTCCTCTCCTGCCACAGGCAGAGATGCCGCTGACGTCGGCCTCGTCGGCCCCACCCGAATTTAAAGGGCCCGCAGCTGGGCCTCGTTGGCCCACACGAATTTAAAGGACCCGCAGCTTGGAGTTGCTGCAGACCCCTCCCGTTTACGCCGGGAGTGGTTCTATTTAAATTCCAGCAGCACCTTTGCCAGATGACTTGGCAACAGGTCTTCTAGGTGCTTCCTGCTGCTCCTGAGTGGTTCCTGCTCGTGCTTCCTGTTCCTGCCTTCGCTTGCCACCTGTCCCAGTTCCTTGCCCTGGTCCAGTTCCTGCTCCTGTCTTTGCCTTCCTCCACCTGTCCCAGACCCCAGCTTCCTCCTTCTCCCTTCGGACGGATTCCCCAGCTTGACCTCTGGACTGGATCTCACGTTGCCTGACTGCCGCCTGCCACCGACCATTGGACCGGACATTGCCTGACTGCAGCCTGCCACCGACCATTGGACCGGACTTCACGTTACCTGATTGCCGCTTGCCACTATCCATTGGATCAGATCCTGTATCCTTGGCTTCCCGCTTCTCCACAGGGGCCCTCCTAAGCCCAGCCGGTCCCGGCACCCAAAGGCTCAACCCGTGGGGAATGGGATTGGTATTGGTGAAGCTCCAGCTGGCCCCTGCCTTCCATCTGCCTCGTCTCCTGTTGCTGGGAATCTGTGGTAGGCCCACCTCCCAGGTAGCGTCAATCCCAGTACAGGCCAAGGGTCCACACTTCCATCGAGGTCACAACAGCAAGGCAATAAGAAGTGCTCATTCCAAAGAGCGAATTGCTTTAAAGGGGGAATCCTGTTGTGGCTTCCTGCCCTTCTTCTATATGCTCATAGAGCCCTAACTAGAGTTGGGCAAGAGGGAGATCCACCTAGGGTGGAAAGCACCTCGAGAATGGAAAAATCGTAAGCAGATGAAAACCCAGGAAGAGCACACTCTCCTCTTAATATCCAGGTCAGAATGGAAGAGAGGAGAGAGGAAAAGAGGATAGGGATTAGAGCAGAGTGGGTGTAGTTAGAGAGGAGTGGGGATAGGGTGGGGTCAGGAGATGCAAATACACTTGCCTGCTCCAAATGCTAAAATGCCAAGTTACACTTCTGCAGGTAGGTCAGCAACAAATAGATTTCCTGCTGGAAGCTGCAGCAAATAAATAAGGAGATAAGCCAAAGTGAGGAACTTTCCTCCTACAGGATAAAATCTGATAGGCATATGCTGTGCTATTTAAAAAAATGTAAACAAACTTTATTAAATGTTAACAGATAACTTTGCAGTATAAAGTTACAATCTCTCTTTTAAGACAAATACTTTGAATGAACCTGTATAAACGGAAATCAGAAGGCATTTATTAAACATAAAAATAAAGCTAACTTATGCTCACAGAATGCTTATTTGTACATCTGGGTTTAATAGCTGGCAAGACATTTAATGAAATCCAGCTGTTTTCCTAATGGGATCTTTTGTTATTTATATGAAAAAGTCTGATGCAGTTGCTGTTTGTTGCTACTCCAATGCTTGCTGCAGACAACTGGGTAGTATGTTTCCGTTTAAAAAAGGGTCTGATGGTTCCTGACTGCTCTGAAAACATTTTCATAAAGTTGTCACTGCAAGACTCAACTCTACGAAAACCTTAGTACAATTCCCTCTTGCACAGTGGATGTGAAACTGTGAGTGTCACACAATAGATGTGAAATGGTGGCTGTTGCTTTGTGTAATGGATGTTAGTGAGTACTGAAGAGTGATCAGAGCGGAGAGCTGCCAAGTTACTCAGTTCCAGGAGAAAGACTTCTTTGCCAGTGCTGGTTTTGAACTTACATCCCAATGCAGTGTGGAATTTGTACTTCCTAATTCAACCTCTTGAATTCAGTGTAGCAGGTCCCATAATGCAACAGAATGAGATTGACAGAAATCCAGGACCGGCCGAAAATCTCTCTCCTGTGACTGGTAACTTTGCAACTCTGGACAAGTCAGCGCTTAGGACAGACTGTTGTAATTAAAGAACTGAGAGACTGGATAAGAGACATAAGAACATAAGAACAAGCCCTACTGGGTCAGACCAAGGGTCCATCAAGCCCAGCAGCCCAACAGTGGCCAATCCAGGCCATAAGAACCTGGCATGTGAGGGAGCTGGCTGTTTAAGGATGGAAATGTATATGCTTATCTACCCAAGGAGGGAAGGTCCTCCTCAATAGCACGATCATGGCTGACCAGTTCCTGAGTTCATAGGGCCTGCTGCTGCCTCAGACGTGCCTCTGACTCTCCCACTGCTGCTTTGGGCCTGCCGCTGCCTCAGGCCTGCTGTGTCTATTATGGCATCCAGAAGTGGAGGACAAAAGAGGAAACATATCATGTTGAGTACTGAGCAAACTGAGAAGCAAACACTTCTGGGAGGGTTTCAGATGCCTTTATTTCAACTGAAAGAATGTTTGCGTGAGAACTTTGCCAAAGCTACCCATGCCGTGGTATCATAGACCACTGGGCCTTGTTGTAGCTCTTTGAAAATGTTCTGTATTTATTGTCAGTACTGTCTAAGGAAAGCAGGAAATAAACAATGTTCAAAAGTGGCTATATCCTCATCTATATGCCCTTATTGTTCACTGACAGCATGAGAATAATTGACTATTGTGGCACTTCTGGCCACCAGATAGCATTTTGGTTGTAAAATTCAATAAGGGAATGTGGTCTATATGTAAAATGTAGAACTTTCCAACTTTGGTGAGCTCACTTGGAGGCATGTAGGTGGGAGCGTTGTGTTTAGTGGGACCCCCAGACCACTGGTGTGTTAAATCCGAGAGGCTACACAGTTCCCACTTCTCAGGGCTTTTTCTTCCTTCCTGGATCTCTAACTCTCTCAGACTTCTCTATTATAGCTCCTGGGATGCCAGGTTCATCGGCAGGGAGGATGCTTATACCTCGGGGGCCCCTGGTGCAATCTCAATTCACACGCACGCAGGTCTGAATAAGGAGATAGAATAGTCCGCTTTCTTTGATATGTAATTTTCCTCTGCTTGATGACGTCATAAATGTTCTTATTTCTAATTGGCCCCTGCTTGTGAGTTTTGGTGTGCATTCCTGCCTTTTATAAAACCATCATTGGCAGGCCTCCTTTTGCTTGAAAGCGAATGAGTTATAAGAAACGTTTGTTTTACTTTTACTCCTACAGCTGTAGTTGCTGTTGTTACCTTTATCTGTCAATCTGCCTTGCTCTAATATTGGTTTTGTTTTATTTTAGAAATGTTATAAGAATCCTTGTTGTCTGTCCCTCCCGATGTAGCCTCTGGTGAAATATAGACCATGTCGGAGGACTAAACTATCATCAGTGTTTAAGTGTATTATTTGTGTCCAGTTCCAGTGTTCCTGCCTCATGCTTCTCCCTTAACTCTTCTCCAGCCCCTGGACGCCACCAGCCTTGCGTCTCCAAGCATGCACCTTCCCTCCAGAGTGGCCCTGATTGCAAAGCCCAGATACTCCCTGACAGTTTAGGCCAGCCCAAATCAGAAGCAAGAAAAGTATGGATCAGTCACAAAAAAATTATTGTTGGTTCTTTCCTGGGGCCTGTGACTCACTTTGACAACAATATCTGTATAGAAGTGCCCTGTTTGGTAGTCCTCTAGAGCAGTGGTCCCCAACCCTGACCTGGGGGCCCACCCGCCAGTCGGGTTTTCAAGATATTCACAATGAATATGCATGAGGGAAAATTTGCATGCACTGCCTCCATAACATGCAAATTTTCTCTCATGCATATTCGTTGTGGATCTCCTGAAAACCTAATTGGCTGGTGAGCCCCCAGGACAGGGTTGGGGACCACTGCTCTAGAAGTCCCATATTCCAAAGCCATTTAGACAGATAACTCAAAAGTAATCCTTCTAAATGGCAAAAGCAGCATATTAAAAGACTTATGCACCTAAATTCTAACCAGATAACAAGTTATGTGTCTAGAATTTAGAAGCATAAGTCAGGGGTGTTCCAGGGGGTGGGTGGGAGGCATTTTGGAGAGGAGCGGAGTTAGCCACAAAAGATAAGCAGCTAACGCCGCCACTTAACTTAATTTAACTTAACTTAAGTGGCTAAATCTGGTCATACCTCTGACCTGTCCTAAAGATAGCCTCATAAACATATATGGCTAATTTTAAGATAGCCGAGTATATTCAGCGGCGCAACCTTACCACTGAATACACCCTGCTAATTATTTGGATAGTTTTAACTGGCTAAATATTATCCCCTAGGATATGATCATCAGCTATGGAGAGATGAAGAACATACAGCCCAGGTCATGCATGATCCCATGTTGGCGATCCAATTTACCGAATGGGCTCATGACCCACAGCCAGAGATGGATTTAGGAGTTTGCCACCCCTAGGCACTGTTGCTGCTGTATGTCCCCGCTTCTACCCCCACCCCCGGACTGCTGGGTAAGGTCAGTCAACAGGGAGCAGGAGGTATAAGGCACAGTCCCACAGTTTGCTGCAGCAGCTCAGGCATAAATTCTGTGGCAAAAACTGAAAAAATCTGAGGCACATTGGCAAACATTTCCATCTTTCATTTTAGAACATAAGAACATAAGAAATTGCCATGCTAGGTCAGACCAAGGGTCCATCAAGCCCAGCATCCTGTTTCTAACAGAGGCCAAACCAGGCCTCAAGAACCTGGCAAGTACCCAAACACTAAGAAGATCCCATGCTACTAATGCAATTAATAGCAGTGGCTATTCCCTAAGTAAACTTGATTAATAGCCATTAATGGACTTCTCCTCCAAGAACTTATCCAAACCTTTTTTGAACCCAGCTACACTAATTGCACTAACCACATCCTCTGGCAACAAATTCCAGAGCTTAATTGTGCGTTGAGTGAAAAAGAATTTTCTCCAATTAGTCTTAAATGTGCTACTTTCTAACTTCATGGAATGCCCCCTAGTCCTTCTATTATTCGAAAGTGTAAATAACCGAGTCACATCCACTCGTTCAAGACCTCTCATGATCTTAAAGACCTCTATCATATCCCCCCTCAGCCGTCTCTTCTCCAAGCTAAACAGCCCTAACCTCTTCAGCCTTTCCTCATAGGGGAGCTGTTCCATTCCCTTTATCATTTTGGTCACCCTTCTCTGTACCTTCTCCATTGCAACTATGTCTTTTTTGAGATGCAGCGACCAGAAGAGAATTGTACAAGGTGTGGTCTCACCATGGAGTGATACAGAGGCATTATGATCTATTCCATTTTATTAACCATTCTTTGTCTCAGGTCATTATAAAAATGAAGTAATTTTCCAAGCTCGCGTGCATCTGTATAATTTATATTTTTATTGGGTGAGTAAAAGGGATCTTAATTATTATTACAGGGAATGAGATCTCAGGGATGGGCAAAAGTGAAGGAGAGGGTGAGAGGACCAGGGATGGGGAGAAGAGAGGAGGAGAATTCAGAATTAGGGGAGGATAAGGTGAAAGGACTGGGGATTGGTGGAGGAGTATGAGAAAGAAAGAGGGTTGAGGATGAGGAAGGAGAGATAGAAAGGACTGGGGATGAGTAGCATGAGAGATGGGGAAGTTTGAGGAAAGGGGGAAATCAGGAATCTGGATGGGAGAAAATGAAGGAGAGAGAGAGGGAGGTTCTGGGATTGAGAAAGGTGGAAAGGGAGCAGGAAATGTTGGGGATGGGTTCCAGGATCTGAGGAATAGAATCTGAGATCAAGGGAAAGAGAACCTAAGTTGCAGTTGATGGGGGAGAGGGAGGGAGAGAAGGGAGATATCCCTACTCTGCTCTGGCCTGCTCCCCCTTACATCTCCTCTCTAAACTCTCAGTCTGGCACACACTCCAGCATCAATCCCTTCTCTTTCTCATATACATACACATACACACTTCCCCCCATCTGATCCACTCTCATCCCTCAGCCTTTCTTCTCAGCCCCATGACCGCCATTCAGCCCCTCCTAATCTTACCAAACTGATCCCCCTTTGCTGTCTGTGCTCCAGGCTCACTCCCCTCTCATCCTGTTCCCTGCCGGCTGCCTGGGAAGGGAGGGGATGGATCAGGAAGCAGAGGGCTGTTCTCTGCTGAGTGAAATTCAGCACAGCTGGAAGGCAGCAAATCATCAGCCAGCCTGCTGCCCCTCCCCCCGATTTTTGCTGCTCTAGGCACAAGCCTAGTGTGCCTATTGACAAATCCAGGCCTGCCGATAGCAACAGACTCCTCTCCAGGCTGCACCTGCACCATGTAAGATTCTGTTCCAGGTTATGCCCACAGCCAGGGCCGGTGCAAGGGTATTAGGCGCCCTAGGCGAAACGTCAGCTATGCCGCCCCCCCCCCCGGCTCCACACACAATTAACTTACATTGTGCATTAATGAAAATAACGAAGTCTGTATTTATAACAGAACACTTATTTGACATTTTTATGCCATGTAAACCATTGAGATGATTTGTCTTATCGACGGTATAGAAACTTTTATAAATAAATAAATAAAAATAAATAAAATAAACATAAACCAAAGCTATACTTGTTGCTCAAACAAAAAAAGCAGACACATCACATAATATTAAATAATTAAAATGGCAGTCAATCAAGAAAAATAAACTTAAAAAGCCATCTTTACTTACCCCCTCCAGCAGCTCTCTTACTCCTCTTCCATGCAGGCTGTAGTACACACCAGAAGCAGCAGTAGTGGCTATTTAAGCTCTATACTCATGGTCCTCTTCCTTAAGGCCCATGTCTCTCACACACACACCATATCAGTCATGCCCCCATGACCAGTTTCTGTCTCTCACACACCAATCATCTCCCAAACAGTCTTTGGCAAACACACCAGTCACCTTCCTGAACAGTTTCTCTCATGCCATACACACACAGGCTTCCCACTCCCGTGTTCCACTTACATATATGGGCTTCTCACTCTCATAATCACTTTCTCTTTCTCACACACACTCACCAGTCTCTCACTCTCATGCTTGTTCTCTCCACATGCACAGGCTTCTCATTCCCATAATCACTTTCTTTCTCTCACACACATACACAAACACACACACCAGTCACCTGATCTCTCTCATGCATACACACACACAGGCTTCCCACTCCCATGTTCTCTTTCAGATATACAGGCTTCTCACTCCCATGCTGTATCTCACACACTCCCAGCTTTCTCACTCCCATGCTCACTCTTCACATGCACAGGCTTCTCATTCCCATAATCACTTTCTTTCTCTCTCTCACATACACACAAACACACACCAGTCACCTGTTCTGTCTTACATATACAGGCTTCTCCCTCCCATGCTGTGTCTCACACACACCCAGGTTCTCACTCCCATGCTCACTCTCTTCACATGCACAGACTTCTCATTCCCATAATCACTTTCTCTCTGTTACACACACACATACACACACACACACACACATACACCAGTCTCTCTCTCATTTCCATGTTCGTTCTCCAGGTGCACAGGCTTCTCATTCCCTGAATCACATTCTCTCTCTCTCACATTCACATACACATACACACCAGTCACACCGTCACCTTACCAACCAGTCTCTCTCTCATACATGCACACACACACAGGCTTCCCACTCCCATGCTCTCTCTCACATAATCAGGCTTCTCACTCCAATGCTTCTTTCACATACACCCCCACAACACCAGGCTTCTTACTCCCATGCTTTCTCACATACCCAGAGTTCTCACTTCCATGCTTTTTCTCTCTTTCACACACACACACACACACACACATCAGTCACATCCCTGACTGTCTCACACTCTCACACATCAGTCATCTCCTTGAGCAGTCACTTTCATTGTCTCTCACATATACACATACATCAGCTCTCTGACCAGTTTCTCTCAATCACACACACATGCTCTCGATCAAATACATTCTCTCACTTACACACAGGCTCTCAATCACACACAGGCAGGCTGGCTGCTTCTCTCTCTTTCTCTCACTCACTTCCTCCCCCCCCCCCAGCACAAATGGTAGCTGCAACAGCCTCCTCCTCCAGCCCCCGCAGGCCAAAAAGGAAGAATCCCATCGGCCGCGGGAGGCTCATGCTGCTGACTCCTTTCCCGATTACCGGCTGCTTCAATTGCTCGGGGGCCGATGCTGCTGTCGCCGCTATTTTTTTCATGCGGCACCGCTCTTTCTCCTTCCCGTGCATCACTTCCTGTTCCGGGTCAGGGGGGGCGGGAGGAAGAAAAGGGCAGCCGCGGATGCCACAGCTTTTTTTTTTTTTGCACTGCTGCCGTTCCCGCTGGGCTTGAACGTGCTGATAGCCCGGCGGCAACGGCAGCAGGGAAGAAAGAGCAGCGGGAGAGACCGGGAGCACGCGAACCGCTGGGGGAGGTCAGATGGGTCTTTTGGGGCGGGCTGCCGGCAGCGGCTCTCTTAATTTTACCGGGGCAGTGCCACCCCCGGGAAGCTGGCGCCCTAGGCGACCGCCTAGTTCGCCTAGTGCTTCCGCCGGCCCTGCCCACAGCAGTTTCTTTGTCCCAGGTTATGCCCGCAGCATCCAAGACTCTGCCCTAGGCTGCTTTCCCACAGCAGACTCCCAGAATCCATTCCAGGCTGCTCGTGTAGCTGCAGCTGCATCCAAGACTTTCCTTCGAGCTGTGCCTGCAGAATCATCAAAACTTGACTTCACGTTGTGCTTGCCATAGCAATACTAGCTCAGCTTCAGGATGCGCCTGCAGTGCTTCCAAAGACTGCTCCAGGCTGATTATTCCACAGCAGTTTCCAAACCTCCATTCCTGGCTGCTTTTCTCGTAGCAGTATCCATCCCGGCTGTGCCTGCAGCAGTGTCAAAGACTTTGGTCCAGGCTGCTTCTCCCTCACCAGCACCAAAAGACTGTGCCCCAGGCTGTTTCTCCCTCACCAGCGCCAAAAGACTGTGCCCCAAGGCTGCTTCTCCCTCCCCAGTGCCAAAAGACTGTGCCCCAGGCTGTTTCTCCCTCCCCAGTGCCAAAAGACTGTGCCCCAGGCTGTTTCTCCCTCACCAGCGCCAAAAGACTGTGCCCCAAGGCTGCTTCTCCCTCACCAGCGCCAAAATCTGTGCCCCAGGCTGCTTTTCCCTCACCAGCGCCAAAAGACTGTTCCCCAGGCTGCTTCTCCCTCACCAGCGCCAAAAACTGTTCCCCAGGCTGCTTCTCCCTCACCAGTGCCAAAAACTGTTCCCCAGGCTGCTTCTCCCTCACCAGTGCCAAAAACTGTGCCCCAGGCTGCTTCTCCCTCACCAGCGCCAAAAACTGTGCCTCAGGCTGCTTCTCCCTCACCAGCGCCAAACACTGTGCTCATTTTACTTCTTCCTCAGTGGCTCCAAAGACTGGGCACCAGGCCATTCAGGCTCCAGCAAGTCTGGCGCTGGCTATCCAAGTCACTCTTGTGATGCTCCAGAATTCACTGTTCCCTCTAAGCTGCATGTATTGTATGCACGGCTGCGCACAACCTTTTTCGCATCCATGCACAGTTTTTTTCCCCCACTCCCCGCACAGGCATTGTATTGGGTAGGGATAAATGGAGCCCCAGCCCAATCTGGTCAATGGATTCACACCTCCCTGCACCCTATCCCGGGCAACAGGACTCACATTTATCCAAATGTCTTCTTGTACTGCCACAAGGCCAATCTCGTAGCTCTTACCATGAGATCAGCACTGCAGCAGCAGGATATGACGTTCGGATAAATGTAAATCCTGTTGCCACTCATCCCATAACTCATCAGGGCACCGTGTATCTTGTCCTGCAGCGGCTGAAGAGAGAGGACGTAGTGGCTGCCAGTGGACCCCATCCCACTGGCCAAAAAGAGGAGGAGGACACGATGGTTAAAAGCGGACTCCATCTCACTGGTGGCTGATGACAAGGCCCAGGCACTGTGTATGTGTGTGTGTGTGTGGATGGGATGAGAGCTTGTGTGTATGTGTTGAATTGTGGATGAGTACCTGCATGTAGGGGGTGAGAACAGGCTATGTGTGTGGGGGGTGACTACCTATGTGTGGTTGTGGATGACTACCTGTGTGGGTGAGATCCTCTGTATGTGTTGGTGAGAAGCTGTATAGGTGTGTGTGTGTGTGAGAGAGAGGCTGTATGTATATGTGGGTTAAGAATCTGTGTGTGTATCGGGGTAGGTGGGTGAAAGGCTGTGTGTATGTGGCTGGGTGAGAGCCTGAGTGTATGTGTGGCTGGGTGAGTTCCTGTGGGTCAGGGTATATTGTGATTGCCTGTGTATGGGTATCTGCCGGTGTGTGTGTCTGTGTGGAGAGGAGGGGAAGATCCTCTGGGTGGGTGAGAGTCTGGGTGTGTGTTTGTGGGTAGGTGAAGGGCTTTGTGTGCATGTCAGAGAGGCTATGTGTGTGGAGCTGGGGTTTAAGAGCCTGTGTGTATGTCTGACTTTCAATGTGTGGGTGTGGATGGAGGGAGAAAGGGAAGAAGACAGGTGGATAAAGAAAAAACAGATAAAAAGAGAGACCCTCTAAAAGTAATTGGGAAAAGACCAAGAAAGGGAACATGGAAAAAAATGCCTAGGACTAACTGATTAGAAAAATAAGATCAGAACAAAGGTAAAAAAATATATTTTGAATTTTTAGTGATTGGCATGCTATCTTGGGAATGTGCATTACATATTTGTATTTTGTTCTTTCTTCAGTATTCCACAGTTTGGAGTCTGGTTTCTTGGGATTTCCATTTTATTTTTGTCTGCATGTTTCTGTTTCTAATTTGTAGTCTCTTATTCCAGATTAGTTAAGGGTCAGAGTTCTGCATGTGTGACTGAGGTGCAGTATTTCTGCTGCCATGTAGTTTTTCTGTAGGGCTTTGTTCTCTTAACCCTAGTAGGTGGTGTATTAGTGTTCTAGGGCATGATATAATGTTTGCATTGCTGCCATGTCATAGATAAGGCTGGTGCTGTTTGAATCCTGAGGGGTTTGTATTACTTCTCAAAGTGTTTGACAGTGAAAGGTTTGCGGTGACTGAGATGAGTGTTTTTGTGGAATGTATGTGTGTGTGGTGTGAGAATGAGCATGTATGCATGTGAAAGAGTTTGAGAGTGAATAGGCAAATGTGTTAGTGTTTGTGTATGTGAGAAAGTTTGTGTGCATGTGCTCCAATGTTCCCTCTAAGGATGGGTTGCTGTGAGCAGAAAATTGATAGGCTTTTTACACATAGCAACCTGATCCTTAAAGAGAACATTGCCAGTGATCCAGGCTGAGCTAGCATCTCTCTTGATGACTCCATTTCAACCCAAGCCAGTTCCTGCCATGACTTTGTTACGTCCACCGGCCGCAGCCGGCTCAACTCACCTCATGTCATGCTTGGCCCTTTACTCCTGGTGTTCTCACAGCCGCAGCCAGTCACTGCTGTCGCGTTCCTCCTGGCTTCCTGTGCTCCACGTGACAGCTGGGATGCCGCCGACCAGCGTTCCGACCCTGGGCCTCCCTAGGTGCGCGAGCGTGCCATCTGTCCTTCCTTTAAAGAGCCAATGGCGGGAACTTCAGGCTCGTCCCCGGCGGATGACATCACCGGCCCTGGATATTTAAGGACTATCTCTTTCCACCACTAGCCCACTTGGCAACAAGTTCCCTGGATCCTAGCTGGTGCTTGCACCAGTACTTCGGACCTGTTGTTCCTCTTCTAAGGATCCCTGCTCTTCTCATCAGAATCGTGTTACTATGCTCCCGCTCCTCAAGGTTTGGCTCAGTGCTCCTACATCTGGGACGCTGTCTCTGCGCTTCCGCTCCTCAAGGCCTGGGTCAGAGCTTCTACGTCACAAGACGCTGTCTCTATGCTTCTGTTCAGGACCTGTCTCAGTGCTTCTACATTACAGAACTGTATCTCTGTGTCCCCGCTCCTCGGGACACTTCTCAGTGCTTCTACATCACAGGTTCCTGCTACTGTGCTGCTGCACGTCGGCAGAGCCTCCGAGCTTCTACTCTACTCGAACCTGCTACACCGGACTTCCCACTCTAGCCCTGCTTCAGCATCCCACTATACAGGCTTCTGCTCCTGCACTTCCTTTTCTCAGGGCCAGTCCCACATGGTCGTGCTCTACTGTCTCCGGAACTGCTATAGAATCTCATCCCTTGAGGCCTTTTCCCTCTCTCTCTCTCTCTCTCTCTGAGAGTACCTTGACCTTGGACTGAACCTGACCTCTCTGACACTCCCTGCTTCCAGCTGCCTGTTTCTTCTGGGGCCAGCCACACAGAGGTTCACCTAAGACCAGCCGGCCCCGGCACTCAAGGGCTCAACCTGTGGGGAGCAAGGGCTGGTATTGGCGAATTTCCTGTTTGCCTCTGCTCCCGGCCAGCCTTGCCTCCCAATGGTGGGGATCTGCGGGGCTCAACCTCACAGGTAGCGCCAACCCCACCTCGGGGCAAGGGTCCACAATTCCTAACAGATTGCTAAGTCCATGGACCCGGCGGAGGTCTCAGCAATACAGGCCATTCCTGGTCTGGCACAAAAGATCATTAAACAACAAAAGACCTGGAAACTCTTGCGGCAGCGGTGGAGAATCTTAGCACTCGCCTTGACGCTGTCATTGCGGTAAGTCCGCCATCTCCTGCTTCCAACACCTCGGCTCCCATGCCGGTCTCACGGCTGACCATCCCACTTCCTGTGCTTCCACGCTTCTCTGGAAAACCCTGTTCTGCCGGAGTTTTCTGAACTAATGTAATATGCACTTCTGCCTTCAGCCAGCCTTCTTCCCAATTGTAGTCACCAAGACTACCTACATCCTGGATGGTATGGGATCCACCCCTGTGGGAGCATACGGATCCTATCCTCCGAGACCTGCTCGGTTTTCTCGCCCTGTTCCATTCTGTCTTCGATGACCTGGGCAGACAATTTGCGTCTGGATCCATACTCCTTCACCTCCGGCATGGCACCAGGTCCCTGGTGGACTACGTCATTGAGTTTAGAATCTTGGCCTCAGAACTGCACTGGGGTCCGGACTGTCTTAGATCCATCTTTCTCGAGGGCTTGAGCTCTCGAATCAAGGATGAGCTGATGGCCCACAAACTACCTTCATCCCTGGATTCCCTTATTGATCTCGCCGGGTGGATCGACCGGCATCTCCAGGAACGTTCACAAGAAATACAAGCTTCAAAAGAATCTGCTATGAGCTCTCGCTACATCTGACTCTCTCCCTCTCCCAGGGCGGATTCAGCTTCCCAAGCCAAAACTGGAGAGGAGCCCATGCAATTGGTTTGGGGTAGGCTTATGCCCGAAGAACACTGCTGACACCAGCTCTCTGGCCTCTGCCTATATTGTGGTAAATCCAGACATGCCCTGGCTGCCTGCCCCCTGCATCCGAGAAAGTCCCGGGCCTAGGTTTGGCAGGAGGACTGCTCCTAGGCCTGACTTCTCCATCTCCTCCATTAACACTTCCAGTCTCGATCACGGTGAACAATCAAGAATTCCATTCCCTGGCTCTTGTAGACTCAGGAGCCGGGGGCAATTTCATCTTGAAACAGCTGACGGAACATCTTTGGATTCCTACCATCCACATCCCGGTTCCTCTGCTCCTTTCCTCTATCCACAGTGAACCCTTGCCTGGATGGGTCACTCACACTATGGTTCCAATCCATCTCCATACTGGTTCCTTGCATGTGAAGTCCATCACTTTCCATGTTCTGGACAAAGCTATACACCCGGTGGTCCAAGGCTTGCAGTGGCTACAACAGCATACCCCATAGTTCGACTGGACTACCTTGCAGCTCTCCCGCTGGGCACACCCCTGCCATTCCAACTGTTTGAAACCTGTCTCGCCCCGGCCTTGTCTCAGTACCTAGCACCATCTTCTGTGTCTTCCACCTCAGTATTCAGCCTTTGCAGACATGTTCTCCAAAAAGGCCGCTGACATTCTGCCACCACACCGCGCCTACGATTGCGCTATCAACCTCCTACCCAACACTGAGCCTCCCCAAGGCCGAATTTACCTGCTTTCACTTACTGAAACTCAGGCCATGTCAGAGTACATCCGCGAGAACCTGGCCAAGAGGTTCATCCAACCCTCCAAGTCTCCCGTCGGAGCAGGTTTTTTTCTTTGTGGGGAAAAAGGATGGGATGCTCCGCCCCTGCATCGACTACCGGCGGCTAAATGAGATCACTCTGAAGGACCGCTATCCTCTACCCCTCATCGCAGAACTTTTTGATAGGCTCCAAGGGACGAGATATTTTCCAAGTTGGATCTCAGGGGAGTCTATAACCTGGTTCGCATTTAAGAGGGTGACACGTGGAAGACGGATTTTAATACCAGGGACAGCCACTATGAATACCTAGTTATGCCGTTCGGCCTTTGCAATGCCCCAGCTGTCTTCCAGAACTTAATGAACGAGGTCTTCAGGGACATTTTATACCAATATGTCGTGGTGTATCTCAATGACATCTTAGTCTTTTCTAAGGATCTGCAAAGTCATCGCTGAGACCTCTCCTGCATTCTTCAATGTCTCTGAGATAACTAGTTGTTCTTAAAATTAGAGAAATGTTCTTTTGAGCAGGAGACCGTCCCTTTTCTCGGATACATTATTTTGAGCCAAGGCTTCAGGATGGATCCTGAGAAGCTGAAAAGCATTCGAGATTGGTTTCAGCCCACGGGCCTCCGATCTCTACAGAGGTTTCTTGGCTTTGCCAATTATTACTGGTCCTTCATCCAACACTACTCCTCCCTGGCAGCACCCCTTACTGCCTTGACCCGCAAAGGGGCAAATCCATCTCAGTGGCCACCTGAGGCCATTACTGCATTTCAGGACCTCAAAGCCGCCTTTCTCTGTGAGCCCTGTCTCTGGCATCCTGATCCCAGACGTCCATTCATTGTAGAAGTTGACGCCTCCGCCGAGGGAGTAGGGACAGTCTTAATTCTGAACTCTGCTAATCACACCTTACATCCATGCTCTTTTTTCTCCAAATGCTTTTCCCCAGCTAAGAGAAATTACGCCATTAGAGATAAGGAGCTTCTGGCTATCAAACTAGCCTTCGAGGAGTGGTATCCCTGGCTCGAGGGAGATCAGGATCAAATTACCATGTACACAGATCATAAAAACCTCGAGTATTTACACCAGGCCCAACGCCTGAACCATTGTCAGGACCGCTGATGCTCTTTTTTACCCGATTTAATTTCCTGCTGTGTTACTGGCCCATCAACAAGAACTGCCGGGCTGATGCCCTCTCAAGATCCTTTGATCCTGAAGATATTCTAGATCTTCCTTGGCATATCATTGACCCTGCTAAGGTCATGCTGACAGCCACGTACCTAGTCCAGCCTGGGAAGACAGTGGTCCCGTGCCGGCTATGCCAAAGGGTTCTATGTTGGGGCCACAACTCCCTCATTGCAGGGCATCCTGGGCAGTCTAGGACCTTGGCCACCCTCCAGCGCTTTTATTGGTGGCCAACTATGAAGAAGGATGCCCAGGCCTATGTGGAATTGTGTCTTACCTGTGCTTGCCACAGCCCCCAGTGGGACATCCTTGGCGCCTATTACAACCTCTGCCTATTCCTAGCGAGCCATGGACCCACATAGCGACTGATTTTATCGTAGACCTTTCACCCTCCGGTGGCAACAACACCATCTGGGTCATTGTGAACTGCTTTTCTAAAATGGCCCACTTTGTCACCCTGCCTGGCCTTCCATTTGCCCCACAGCTTGCCCAGCTATTTATCCGCCATGTGTTCTGGCTTCATGGACTTTCTAAACACATTCTATCTGACTGTGGAGTTCAGTTCACTACCCATTACTGGAGGTCTCTTTGCAAAAAATTCAATGTCACCTTGGATTTTACCTCCACGTAACACCCCCAGGCCAATGGGCAGGCAGAGAGAACCAACCGAACACTCAAGCAGTTCCTTTGTGGTTATGTTAATCTCCGGCAGAACGACTGGACAGATCTGTTTCCATGGGCAGAATTTGCTCTAATTCGCACTCATCTTCAGTCACCGGCTCCTCAACTTTTCAGGTAGTCTACGGCCACCAGCCACTTCCTCCGCTACCTCTACCTCTGTCTGTTCCTTCACCAGAGGCTCAGTTGACCACCCAGGAACTGCATCAGCTCTGGAACAATACGAAGCAATTAATGCTTAAAGCAGCCCAAAGGACCAAGAAGTTTTTCGATGTCCATCCGCTGTTTGGGCTCAGTTACCTACAAGCTCCATCTTTTACCCTCGTTTAAGATCCATAACTCCTTCCATGTATCCTTGCTAAAGCCCCTGGTACTGTCGTGGCCCTTCAGGAGGCCGCCTGAGCCACGACCACTTTCATCCGAAGCTGATGTGGTATACCAGGTACAAGATGTTCTGGATGTGTGGAAGCACGAGAAGAAATGGTACTCTCATGGGAAGGCTTCGGGCTGGAGGAGAATATTTGGGAACCAGCCACCAACATTTTAGGTAAGGATCTCATCAAGCAATTCCATGCCACCCATCCTCAGAAACTGAAACCCCCGGAGCGGGGGCCTAGGAGAGGGGGTACTGTTACATCCACCGGCCGCAGCCACCTGCAGCCGGTTCAACTCACCTCATGTCATGTTTGGCCCTTTATTCCCGGTGTTCTCATGGCCGCAGCCAGTCACTGCCGTTGCGTTCCTCCTGGCTTCTTGTGCTCCACGTGGCAGCTGGGAGGCCGCTGACCAACTTTTCGACCCTGGGCCTCCCTAGGCATGCCATCTGTACTTCTTTTAAAGGGCCAATGGCGGGAACTTCAGGCTTGTCCCCAGTCCGGGATATTTAAGGACTAACTCCACCACTAGCTGACTTGGCAATAAGTTCCCTGGTTCCTAGCTGGTACTTTCTCCAATACTCCGGACCTGTTCCTGTTCTATGGATCCCTGCTCTTCTAGTCGGAATCCTGTTACTGTGCTCCCGCTCCTCGGGGCTTGACTCAGCGCTTCTACATCTGGGACCCTGTCTCTGCGCCCAGCTCCTCGGGGCCTGGTTCAGCGCTTCTACATCCGGGACTCTGTCTCTGCGCTCCCGCTCCTCAGGGTTTGGCTCAGTGCTCCTACATCTGGGACCCTGTCTCTGTGTTTCCGCCCCTTGGGGCCTGGGTCAGAGCTTCTATGTCACGAGACACTGTCTCTACACTTCTGCTCAGGACCTGTCTCAGTGCTTTTACATTACAGAACTGTATCTCTGTGTCCCTGCTCCTTGGGGCACTTCTCAGCGCTTGTACATCATAGGTTCCTGTTACTGCACTGCCGCACCTCGGGCAGTCCCTCATGCTTCTACTCTACTCGAACCTGCTACAATAGATTCCCTGCTCTAGACGTGCTTCAGCGTACCACTATATAGGCCTCTGCTCCTGCACTTCCTTTCCTTGGGGCCAGTCCTATGTGGTCATGCTCTACTGTCTCCGGAACTGCTGTAGCATCTCATCCCTTGAGGCCTTCTTTCTCTCTCTCTCTCTCTCTCTTTCTCTCTCTCTCTCTCTCTCTCTGAGAGTACCTCGACATTGGACTGAACCTTACCTCTCTGACACTCCCTGCTTCCAGCCACCTGTTCCTTCTGGGACCAGCCACACAGAGGTTCACCTAAGACCAGCTTGACCCGGCCACCAAGGTCTCAACCTGAGGGGAACGAGGGCTGGTACTGGCGAAGTTCCTGTTTGCCTCTGCTCCCGGCCAGCCTCACCTCCCAACGGTGAGGACCTGCGGGGCTCAACCTCACAGGTAGTGCCAACCCCACCTCGAGGCAAGGGTCCACAATTCCTAACAGACTTCACTCCAAGCTGAGCCAGGTCCTGCTGGATCAACTCCAAGCTAAGCCAGTTCCGGCCATGTCTCTGTTCCAGGCCAAGCCAGCTTCTTTTACTCCCATCTCCGCCCCTGACCAAGCCAGTTGTTCCTGCCATGACTCCATTCCAGGCTGAGTTAGTTCCTGCAATGGCTCCTCTCCATGCTGAGGCAGCTGCTCCTGTGTAGTCTCTGCTCCTGGCCATGCCAGCAAATTAAAACAATTCTATGCCCAGCTGTCCCAGCAGCTCTGGTCCAGGCACCAAAGAAGCCAGCCTCTCCTGAGATGACTCCAATGTTCCAAGCTGAACCAGCAAACTCCCTTGATGACTCTGCTCCAGGCAGAGTCAGCTACAGTGACGACTACACTCCTGGCTGTGCCAGCTACACCATAATGACTCTGCTCCTGGCCATGCCAGCAAAGTCAAAGATTGCACTTCAGGCTGTCCCAGCAGCTCCAGCCCTTGCATCGGTGTGATCAGCATCTGTTGTCTCTACAGCGCTAGTACCTACACTGGCACCGGTGAACTCCATTTTGACTACCTTGTCAACTCCTGATCCTGTCCATGCACCAGTAAAGCCAGCCATCTGTTGCCACAGCTCTAGTGCCTGCCTTTGCACCAGTGAACTAGGTGCCAGCTGTTTATTCAGTTCTAGTCCTTGACTATGCACCACACCGCTGAAGTCAGAGCCAGCTATTACCACAGCTCCAGATCCTGCTTGTACACTGGTGAACTCAGCATCAGCTTCCTTGGCTTGAATCCAAGTTTCTGTCTGTGCACTGGCGAAGCCAGTGCCAGCTGTTGTCAGAACTCTGGCACTTGCCTTCACACCAATGAACTCGGTGTTGACTGTTCCAGTTTCTGCTGTGCACCGATGATATCAGGGCCAGCTGTCTCCACAGCTCTAGTGCCTGACCTGGCACCAGTGGGGGGGTCATTCTGTCAAGGTCAATAGAATTGAACCGTGATGGTGAAAATTCCAGAGCATGGACCTGTCACAGAGCTGCAGAGACTACTGGCTCACCAAAGTATTCCTGGAGATTCAGACACACCCCTGTAAGCTCCATATTGGACCATCATTAGGTATATCCCAATTGAGGATTATATATAAAGACCTCTAGCCTGACACACCTTTGCTGGTCAAACAATGCTCTTAGCATCCATCCCGTGGAAGCGCTATCCCATATGATTCCTGATTTCCTGTAACCTTTAATCATGTTCCTACTTGATAAACTTCCTGTCTTACAGTACAGTTTCCTGTGTCCTGTTTGTGTCCAGTTCCAATGTTCCAGTCTTGCCTTTCCAAGCACGCACCTTCCCTCCAGAGTGGCCCTGATTGCCGAGCCCAGGTAATCCCTGATGCCAAATGTGGTTTGGAGTCTCCTGTCTGCATAATTGGTTATGTAGAAATAGTGAGGTCAATATTCAAAGCCATTGAGACAGATAAATCACAAATTATCTGTCTAAATGGCATGCATTGAATATTCCCCTAGTTTATCTGACTTAAAGTTAGCTGGATAAGTCATCATCCAGCTAAAATTTTGTACAAATAACAAAGGGGTGTGCTGGGGGCATTCTGGAGCGGGGTTGACTTAGCCGAAAAACGTATCTGGCTAACTTCAATATTTTTGTTAGCCAAATAAGGTATTCAGCTAACTCAAGATGTGCCTACTAGCAGGTCTAAAGTTATCCGGTGCTGAACTGCAAATAAAAAAAAAAGAAAAAAGTTGAGTGCCTAGGTGCCCATTCACAGCCCCCCACCCACCCACCCAAGCTAGAAATCTATGGCTCTGCTGTGCCATACCCGCAACACCTGAACACCCCCCTGCCCCGCACCCTCTAAGTTATCTTTAAAAAAAGCATTTAAAGGGCCCTTTGCCAGCCTCCCTTTCTCCAATGAAAAGCATTCTTCCTAAAAGCCCCCTCCCTCCTCCCTTCCCCCACCCCCACCCTCCTGGTACCTTTACTGGGCTTATCTTCAGCCCAGATCACAGTAGCCGCCTATCATGACCCGGGCCCTGCTCTTCAATGGTTGCTAGGAAGCTACACTGAATATAGCCAGTTAAGGATAAATGTATCCTGCCACATGGGGCCAGATAACTTTAAACCTAGCCGATGATATTCATAAAATATCTGGTGGGTTTTAAAGTTATCCGGCTACTGTTATCCAGATAACTTTAATTGTGTATATTCAGGATCCATCAAAATAAACATGGAACATTAAAATACAGTGTGCAGTAAGACGCTGCGATTCCTCAATAACCACAGCCCTCCCCCCTTCCCCCCCCCACATCCCCCCTCGATCTCTGTTTCCATCCAATCAGAAAATAAGCTCTACGCAATTAGCAGATAGTAGACTTCGTTACTTCAAGTCTACTGGGTGATGGGTGATTGTACAGAAAAATCATGGAAACATAGAAAACACTAAACCTCAATTAATCAGGGAAAGCTAAAATTTCATTGAGTCATCACTAGGGATGTGAATCGTTTTTCAACGATTAAAATTATCGTCCGATAATGTTAATATCGTCTTAAATCGTTATAGAACACGATACAATAGAAATTCTAACGATTTATCGTTAAAAATCGTTAAATCGTGTTAGTGCGCACTAACGGGAGTTAGTGCGCACTAACTCCCTGTTAGTGCGCACTAACTCGAGTTAGTGCGCACTAACTGAAAATGATACAAATAAACACTTTCCAGGTCACTGAAGGTCAGTTAGGAATGAATATGTGTTCCTATTGGCTGGCTGCCCTCTTATCTATTGATGTTACCAAGGTTACCACTGAGGTGATGGTTGGGGGGATGGGAAATGGAACTGGAAACTAATGAACAGCAACAGAAAATGAAACAAAGTGTTCACACTTCCCAGGTCAGTAAAGGTCACTTAGGAATGAATATGTATGTATGTATTCCTATTGGCTGGCTGTGCTCTTATCTATTGATGTTACCAAGGCTAACACTGAGGTAATGGTTGGGGGGATGTGAAATGGAAACAGTTGGAAGCTTGACAAAAAAAGTAATGTAATGATCAGCACTCACGTGACTAGAACTTGTTTGTTTATTATTTTTGTTAGCAGGCACCTGAAATGCTAGTGCATGTTGAATTTGCCAATCACTGTGCATTTTAGAAAGGTGGTCCTGGCTGGAACTGTACACAGTTCAAATATATGTAATTGATTGTTGGTAAGTGTATTTTTTAAGTAGCCACACTGGCACAAGTATGTTTACTTTTCCTCCTACTTAACTCACTAGCTCAGCTTTGTAAGAAGGGCTTCTCTGCTTGTGTGTTGTTTTTGTTTGGTGTGAGGAGAGCAGAAACATCAGATCTTTATTCAATCTACTACAGTCATGTCTTACAGTGCCCTATCCCTATTAATACCAGGAGTGTTGTGATCTTCCTGCACACAGTGCCCTAACCCTGATACCAGTCTGAGACAGCTCCCTCCCTGCATTACTAGTGAGAGGCTGGCTTCACAGACAGGGGGGAGCTGCCTGACCCTCACTCCTGACTTCCCCCATGTCCCAGCTAGTGAATGCTGTGTGGGTGAGGGGGGGGGGGGAGGATGGTGAAGTCTGAGACAGCTCCCTCCCTGCATTACTAGTGAGAGGCTGGCTTCACAGACAGGGGGGAGCTGCCTGACCCTCACTCCTGACTTCCCCCATGTCCCAGCTAGTGAATGGTGTGTGGGTGAGGGGGGGGGGGGGGAGGATGGTGAAGTCTGAGACAGCTCCCTCCCTGCATTACTAGTGAGAGGCTGGCTTCACAGACAGGGGGGAGCTGCCTGACCCTCACTCCTGACTTCCCCCATGTCCCAGCTAGTGAATGCTGTGTGGGTGAGGGGGGGGGGGGGGGGGATGGTGAAGTCTGAGACAGCTCCCTCCCTGCATTACTAGTGAGAGGCTGGCTTCACAGACAGGGGGGAGCTGCCTGACCCTCACTCCTGACTTCCCCCATGTCCCAGCTAGTGAATGGTGTGTGGGTGAGGGGGGGGGGGGGGGGGAGGATGGTGAAGTCTGAGACAGCTCCCTCCCTGCATTACTAGTGAGAGGCTGGCTTCACAGACAGGGGGGAGCTGCCTGACCCTCACTCCTGACTTCCCCCATGTCCCAGCTAGTGAATGGTGTGTGGGTGGGGGAGGAGGATGGTGAAGTCTGAGACAGCTCCCTCCCTGCATTACTAGTGAGAGGCTGGCTTCACAGACAGGGGGGAGCTGCCTGACCCTCACTCAAGCAGAGAAGCCCTTCTTACAAAGCTGAGCTAGTGAGTTAAGTAGGAGGAAAAGTAAACATACTTGTGCCAGTGTGGCTACTTAAAAAATACACTTACCAACAATCAATTACATATATTTGAACTGTGTACAGTTCCAGCCAGGACCACCTTTCTAAAATGCACAGTGATTGGCAAATTCAACATGCACTAGCATTTCAGGTGCCTGCTAACAAAAATAATAAACAAAGAAGTTCTAGTCACGTGAGTGCTGATCATCACATGTCAAGCTTCCAACTGTTTCCATTTCACATCCCCCCAACCATTACCTCAGTGGTAACCTTGGTAACATCAATAGATAAGAGCACAGCCAGCCAATAGGAATACATATTCATTCCTAAGTGACCTTTACTGACCTGGGAAGTGTGAACACTTTGTTTCATTTTCTGTTGGTGTTCATGAGTTTCCAGTTCCATTTCCCATCCCAACCATCACCTCAGTGGTAACCTTGGTAACATCAATAGATAAGAGGGCTGCCAGCCAATAGGAACACATATTCATTCCTAACTGACCTTCAGTGACCTGGAAAGTGTCTATTTGTATCATTTTGAGTTAGTGCGCACTAACTCGAGTTAGTGCGCACTAACGGGGAGTTAGTGCGCACTAACTCCAGTTAGTGCGTACTAATCGGAAAAAACGATTTTTAACGATTTTTCAACAAAATAATCGTGCCAAACACGATTTTCTTCTCCTGCCACACGATTTCTATCGTTAAGACGATATGGAAAACGATTCACATCTCTAGTCATCACAATCCTTGTGAGGAGAAAGATAGTTTGTAAATGGGTGCCAAATCTGTTGAATGCAATCTTCTGTCTTCATAGATTCCTCCTGGACCAAAGTTGTCTCTGGTAGATAAACATCTGTGAAAGATAATTTCCACATCTCTAGAGAAGGAACTGAAGGCTTCAACCAATATCATAATATCAAATGCAGAGGAACTAAACATCCTTTAATGAGCAGCAATGTGTGGCATCTGTGCAAATCAGGTGACTCAGAAAGCAGACCCAAAAGGCTGCGGACCAAGGGTTCGTAGAGATCTGCATGGATTCAAAAAATAGTTTAACATAATCCCAAAATATATGTATAATAGTACACTCCCATAAACAGTGGAAAAGGGATGCAGATGGGGCACTCACATTTCAAACAACAACTTGAATTAGATATGTGTGCTGCAGAAGCTTTGCTAGGCCAGAAAATCATCTTATGCAACACTTTGATATGAGTTTCCCCCCAAAAAACCCACACCTTTCATTTATTTACTTATTTGTTTTTATATACCGACATTCGATCAAGATTTCAAATTGGTTTACAGTAAACTGTTAGGTCAAACAAGACATAGGTTTCTTATTTCTTACAAAATAACTTAAGAACTTTCTTACAAAAACTTAAAAACAGTGATAACGCGATGGTGTAACTATACATTGAGGGCCGGATTTTATAAATTAGCGCGAGCGCGTACTTTTGTTCGCACACCAGGCGCGAACAAGAGTACGCAGGATTTTAATAGATACGTGCGTAGCTGCGCGTATCCATTAAAATCCAGGGTCGGCGCGCGCAAGGCTGCCCAAAATCGGCAGCCTGTGCGCGCCGAGCCGCGCAGCCTGCCTCCGTTCCCTTCGAGGCTGCTCCGAAATCGGAGCGGCCTCGGAGGGAACTTTCCTTCCACCCCCCCCTGCACCTTCCCTTCCCCTACCTAAACCCCCCCCTACCTTTGTCGGCAAAGTTACACCTGCTGGAAGCAGGCGTAACTTTGTGCGCGCCGGCCGGCTGCTCCGCTCCATGTTCCAGTACCGGGGGCTGGTCCGGAGGCCGTGGCCACGCCCCCGGAACGCCCCCGGGCCGAAACCACATCCGCGGCGCCGCCTCCTAAACACCGCGTCACACGCAACACGCCCCCAAAACACCCCGACACGCCCCTCCATGCAAGCCCCGGGACTTACGTGCGACCCGGGGCTTGCGCGCGCCGCCGAGCCTATGCAAAATAGGCTTGGCGCGTGCAGGGGGGGGTTGGGGTAGGTTTTCGGGGGGTACGCGTGTATCCTACCCGACACAGCGTAACTGAGAAACTACATAATAACATAGATTTACATAATAAATTAGCTACCGTATTTATATAATGGGGTGGTTGTACACTTAAGGAAATAACTTACGAACTTAGAAATTTGCCGCTATCGGTGAATATTAAGGTAGTGCATTCTTGGCGATTCTGACCTTTCATAGCTCTGACAATTAGAAGATCACTTTCAACAAGGACCTCAGCTGTTATAGGGATCTATAAATCTTGCACCCACTTTGCTGCTAATGAGCAATAAATATTGTATTTACTAGTATCATGCAGAAATTTATAGATTTTTGATATTCACCCCTGAGATTTTGACAGTAAACATAGAAAATGGAAAATGCTGAATGGGCCATTTACAGTGTTCCCCAAGCCCTCTGACAAGGTCCGCCCCATATAACTATGAACTTGTAAATATATTAGAAAATCGTTCTTTGTAAAGTGCAGATGTTCCATACAATAATCAAAAGAATGAAAAGACCCTGACTGCAAATCAATGAAAGGGGAAACAGTGGTCACCCCTTGGTTATATAGGGCAGAAAATAGTCAACCTCCTGAACCTGGTGGGAAGTTTGGGTTCCCCTCCAAAGGCAGGCAAAGAGATATTTGCCATTGGAGACCTCGATGTGTTCTGAGTTTCTTCCACGCCATCCTCATAGCGTGGATTAGCAGCAATTGTGTTATAGAAGTCGGAAGTTCTTCTGACCTTGCATGAAGAACATAGTTCAAACTAAAAGGGTTGACAAATTCCCTTTCCAAATCTGCAATCGATCCATGTACCAAAGTACTCAACCAATCTTTAAGCACTAGCAACATATAAGGTTATATTTGCATAAATTTGCAAAGCCCAACTCACTATCGCTTTGGGCGTAGTTAACATCAAGAATTTCAGGTGTGCCCTCATGACCCTGCCAGAAAAAAATTGGTGTAAATATATTGCAATAATCTGAGATCTTTACTTGTAAGTATGAAGGGAATCATTTGCAATTTATACAATAGTTTCGATATTAACACCATTTTGGCAAGAGCCAAATGACCCACTAACGATAAGGGAAATTTCAACCTAGTCAATTTTTGTTTGAACTCCAGTATTAAGGGATAAAAGTTAGCCAGGTTCCACCACTTAGGAAATCTGTGAACCTTGATATTCAGTTATTTAATAGTATGGGAAGCCCAGCTTAAAGGAAAACGTGGCCAGTTTAATGTTAAATTCCTTAGAATGTCCATAGCCTCAGATTTATGAAGATTTAACTTTAAGCCAGAAAACTACCAAAAATCTTTATACAATCTAACACTTTGGGAAGTGCAATCTTTGCATTTGTTAGTACCATTAGCATATCATCTGCAAAGAGCATCATTTTCAATTCAGTGGAAGCAAGGACCACACCAGTAATAGCACTATCTTCTTTCAGTTTATGAATTAAGGGTTCTAATGAGAAAATATAAAGCAGAGGGGACAGAGGGCAGCCTGGCCTCGTGCCTCTTTGCAACATAAAAAAGGGAGATGAAGACTTATTAACACAGATATACGCTTTCAGATGTTTATATTTTCTTTGTTGTAGTTAGTGACAATTCTATAGGTTTTCCCGGAGGTAGGAGAGAAAAATATGTGCACAGTATGATTGGTTGTAGGTAATAACCAAGAATAAAATTTGGTTTAAACAACCATAGGTTAATTTACAATAATTACCGTATTACCTTGACTCAAATTCTGAAATAAAACTGTTTGTTTTTAAAAGAATATCAATTGAAAAAAAGTCTTTCATTAACAATGTTACGAGCGTGATCTCCGACGGCTGCTACACGCCGAGGCACGGAGGCGCGGTTGTCTCTCAAATGGGGTTGTGAGCCCTTGGGCCACGGCATGACCCAGGGAGGAGCCCCAAGCCACACCGTGGGAGGTGAGCTGGTGCGAGCATGGGTAACAAGGCAAAGCATGGCTAAAGCAAGGAGTAGGGTACAAGATCCGACCCTCAACCGGACCTATACGCCCTGGACAACCAACAATGTAATGTTGATTGATGAACAGTCCTCTGACCATTCCAAGCCCTTTCGGACCTGCCGCTGGGTATGGCAATGGGCAGCAGGCCGGACAGAGGACGAGGGCAGACAAAGTCCTTGGAAGACAGAAGACATCACAGACGAGGGCTGATGCAAAGACATCACAGACGAGGTGAGAAGCAGGAAAGGTAGACATTGGCGCTGTCTCTCAGGGTACCCTACACAGCCCACCTACACGGGCGGACCCAATGGGCTGGTTGTGTACCACCCTGTCCCACTGCGCACCCTACAAAGCCTGAGGAGGCTAGTCATGACCACGCGGAGAGCAGGATGAGTGCAGGAAGGAATCCAGCCGAAGCGAGACTCTGATGACGGAGCCGGTGTCATCCGGAGAACCACAAAGGCTGGCAGGTCATGAAGGCTCAAGAGCGCAGGAAATGAATCCACTACAGACAACTCCAATGACAGAGACATGTCAACCAGAGAACCAAGGAGCCGGCAGAACAAGAAGGCTCAAGAGCACAGGAGCAAAACATCAGGAAGGGCTGGAACATCAGGAAGCGAGACATTGGGAAGCCTGGACAAGGGACCTCAGGAGCCGAAGACATGAAATGCAGGAAACATCGGGACAACAGAAGAGCAGAACATCAGGTACCGGGAACTTGAAGACATCTGAAGACAGGGACAGAGAACATCAGGAACCTGAAGACACTGAAGACACTGAAGACCTGGACAACGAACATCTGGAGACAGCTGAAGACAAGGACATTTGGATCAGGCCAACATCCGGACTGGAAACAAGGAACATGAAGACACTGAACAGGAAGCCATCAAAGCAAGGGAAGACCATGGAGGACCTGGATCAATGAAGGAGCACAGATGACTGTGAGACTCAATCCAAAGGCGGACATCGGGACTGGGAACAAAGAACATGAAGACACTAAACATGAAACCATCAAAGCAAGGGAAGACCAAGGAGGACCTGGACCGGTCTGAAGACACAGACAACTGTGGAACCCGATCTGAAGGCCATGAGAGACTAAAGAGGAATCCTTTTTATAGGGCTAAAGCAGGAAGTCATCATCGGGAGGAGCCAGCAGCACTTCCTGTGGCTGGCCCTTTAAATGGCATGAAGAGGTGTGCGCCGGCGCCTAAAGGAAGGGTGAAGAAAAGAGGTGAGTTGCAGCACTGCGGACAGCGGCACCCGGCTGCGCAGGAGCAAGGAGGAGCAGATAGGCCACAGGACGGCCTCCTGCCATCTGAGGAGGACCCCGAGGATCGCATCGGCAGCCTGAGCCGTGAAGACAGGCCAGCAATAGCTCCCTGCCACGGAGATAGGCCGGCAGGCCTCAGAAGTGGCCTCCAGGCCACGGGTGTCAGCAGGAGAGCAGCGGCTTCCCCCGGCTGCACAGAAGGTATCTCAGTAGTGATACTAAGCCGCAGAAGCGATGTCTGCAGCAGCGGCCACAGCCACGAGGGATGGCTCTCGGCAGGCTCGGCCCTGCCACACAGGAACGAAGATGGCCACGGCCTCCGGGCCACAGCAAACGAAGTCGGCGGTGGCCTGCCGCGTCGGGGAAACCAGGTGAGAAGCCTGCTCGTGGAGAGTAGCTCCGCGGGCAGGAATCATAACAAACAAGCAGTATTCCCTTTTATAAATTCGAAGAACACCTTTAATTTCATTTTCATTTCATTTATTAAAATTTATTAATCGCCTAACACTTAAAAAGGCCTAGGCGATATACAAAAGTACATACATATTACAACATAAAACCATACATTGCAGACAAGTGTTAGTTTCACAGAAACCAAAACAACAGTACTAGATATTATTAGTACATATAATGTTGTAAACACCTCTACAGTTCTATAACTAAAATCTCAAGCATAACATATCATTTTTATTACAAAAGGCAGAATAGTGATGTCCATCCCACTTAATTACCATTAAATGCAAAGTGAAGCAGATGTTCCTTCAAAGCTGTTTTAAACTTTCTAATTTCATCGAGAGATCTAAGATCAAAAGGAAGGAGATTCCATACAGTAGGTGCCACTATAGAAAAAGAGGTCTCCCTAGTAGAAAATAACCGAGCCTGGCGAACTGGGGGAATCTCTAACATATTAAGTTGAGACGATCTTAAAGTACGGACCAGATTGTACGTCCGTAATAAGGCATTAAACCAAAACATAAACTCAGGCAGATGTAATTTATAAACTAACATCCCTATTTTAAACACAATGCGTTCCTTCACTGGTAACCAGTTAAGTCTATAGAGAATTGGTGAAATGTGTTCATAACGTGGAACGTTAGAAACCAGCCTCGCAGCAGAATTCAATAAGAATTGTACTGATTGAATTATATATTTCGGCAGACCAATGTATAACCCATTACAATAGTCAATGTGGGGGAAAATAATGGCACGAACAACTATAAGGAAATCCTTGTCATATAGCAGATGCCGTAATCCACATAATAGGCGAAGTTTATAAAAACCTGATCTGATCAACGATTTTATTTGGGGTTTGAATGATAAAGTGGAATCAATCATGATACCCAAGCTCTTGACAGGCTTAGTCAAGAGGAAAGAAGAATCACCTATTGAAACTGTATCCGATAAAGGTATTATCTGAGGTCGGTGAATTAATAGCATAGTGGTCTTAGCAGTATTTAACAATAACTTGTTTTGTTTCAGCCATGTCTTAATGGCATCTAAACAGACAGATAATGAATTTACTGTATCCTGCCATGAATTCTGGACTTTGATATAAAACTGAATATCGTCTGCGTATATCTTAAAACCGTCCACAATAGTAGCTAACAATTTGGTGATAGGTGCAAGATAAATATTAAACAACATTGCCGACAGGGCCGAACCCTGTGGTACCCCTGCTTTTACCTGCTGAGAGTCAGATAGGGAATTGTTGAAACAGAAGACTTGTGTCCGCTCAAATAGATAGCTTTCAAACCATTAGAGCACAGTTCCTGAAATACCGCATTCCCGGAGACGAAAAAGTAAAATTTTATGGTCGATGGAATCAAAAGCTGAGGTGATGTCGAGTGAAACTAATATAAACTGATGTCCATTATCAAGACCTCGTTTGAGAGAGTCAACCAGAGAAATCAATAATAATTCAGTACTAAGACCGCGACGGAAGCCAAATTGATGAGAGCTCAAGATTCCGTTCTCCTCTAAAAAGTCTGTTAATTGTTTAAGAACTACTCCTTCTATTACTTTAACAACCAAGGGGAGTGACGAGATAGGCCTATAATTTAAAGGGTTGCTAGCATCTAACGTGGCTTTTTTAAGCAGAGGTTTAACCAGTGCTGATTTAAGAACACTGGGCATAACTCCACGTCTTAAGGAAACATTCACAGTATCAACAATCGATGTTCTCATGAGCTCAAAGATACCCTTAAAAGAAATAGTAGAGACGTTCAAGATGGGACACACAGTGTTATTCATGTTTCCAATGACATTTGATATCTCTGTAGAGGCTACTGAATCAAAACCAGACCATAATTGTACATTACCTTCTACGGGAACAGGAGACCACTGATCTTCATCCCTGAATGACAATAACAAAGTTTCTAGTTTTGTTGCAAAATAATTGGCAAATGTGTCTGCTGTCAACATTGAAGCATCTGCAGTCTTTTCTGACTTTTGTTTTTCAGTAAATTTGTGCACCAATGAAAATAAGACTTTGGAATTATGACCAATAACGTTAATCTTTTTAGCAAAATATTCCTTTTTTGCGAATAAAGTATCCAATTGATATTGTTTTAAAGACAATCGGTACTTAACAACATTCTCACGAGACGGATGTGTAAGCCATTTCCGTTCGTTTCTACGTACCTGCTGACGTGAAGACATCAATACAGGGGAATTCCAAGGACAGAAAGCCTTCTTATTAGATTTAGAATGTACAAAACTCTTTAAAGGGGCTACGGTATCAATGGCCGAGTTTAAACAGGAATGCCAATCATTAAAATAACAATTAAAATCTATACTCTCTGTCAATTCAGGAATGTTAGTGAGAGCTTCCTTCAACCTGCTGAAATCAATAGCAGATCTTTTTGCATAATTACTAACAGAATCACAATTTTTAAAATGCACAACTGCATCACATAAAGAAAAGCTAATTAAAAAATGATCGGACCAAGGAACAGGTCTAATTTCTGGAGAACTAGCTAACTGCAAATTGGCGCCTTCATTAATAAAAACTAAATCAAGCAGATTGCCTAAACGATGTGTAGAAGAATCAATTATTTGTTGCCAACCTAAAGAAGACAATATGTCCCTACATAACGAAATCTGGAAATCATCTTCTAATTGATTAAAAGGTAAATTAAAATCTAATAAAATCATGTTGTTTAAGCAGACTGGTGCCAAAAGAAGCTGTTCAAATAATAAAGAAAGATTAGAATAAAGAATCTTTGGAGGACAATAAACAAGACAAATGGAGAAAAAAGAATTATATACAAGTAACAATTCTAGACTTGAAACAGTAAGATCATACGATTTCATCATTAATGATTCTCTAAATATAATTAATAAACCTCCACCCCTACCTTTAGCTCTGGGTTGCGAAAAAGAGGTATAACCAACAGGGCAAATCTGGTTAATGATCACAAGATCTGAATCTAATAGCCAACTCTCAGAAATGCAAAGTATATCTAAATTTTCAGTGATAATTAAATCATAGATAATCTGAAATTTACTCCTGATAGATTGAGCATTAATAAGCGACATTTTTATATTCCCCATACCTACAACTTGTTTTGAATCTATCAGAGGAATTCTTACTAAATGTGAACTATGCTTTGAGACCTTTTTCGAAACATTCTGTCTCTTCCTTGCCAAAGAACCATACAAACCATTTCCAACAATTACAGAAATTTGCTGAGAGCCATAAGGCGGCCCCTCATCCGTTAGGATGGCACTCTCCTCGGCCCTCATCGTGCACGAAGGAGCGCACAAAGGAGCTCCTTTGTCGCGCTCCTTCGTCAGCGCGACGCTCCGGCGTCCCAAGCTGGCTTTTGACCGTCCCCAAGCAGTGACATCATTGGGGGGGCGTGGCTCTCAGCCCCACAAGCTGTAAAAGGGGCAGAGGTAAATGAGAACAAAGTTTTGTTGCATTTAAGCTCACCACTCTCAAAATTCAAAGGGCTGCCTGCTGAAAAGCGCCCTGCTGATCCGGAGAGAGGCGGCAAGGTAGTCTCTGCTGTCCAAAAATGAGTTTCATCAACATCCCACGCTGGCTTTTGACCCTCCCCAAGCAGTGACATCATTGGGGGGGGGGGCGTGGCTCTCAGCCCCACAAGCTGTAAACGGGGCAGAGGTAAATGAGAACAAAGTTTTGTTGCATTTAAGCTCACCACTCTCAAAACAACACTTTGGAATAAATCTATAAATAAATAGTAAGTATGCTTCTTTTCCCCTTTCAAGATTTTTCACGTTCAAAGAACTCCAAACATTAACCTAATTCCTTTTCTTGTAGATACAAGGATTCACGAACTCGAAATATTAGATAAGTCTTAGTTCAATAATAAACATAAACTCTTATCATAATTTTCCTTAAAAAAAAACCCCATGGTTCTTTTCTCAAAGTATTCTCAGACTGATTGTTGTTCAGTAGTTACCAAGTCAAGTACAGATTGTATTCTCAGTATTCAATATGTGAGATCGTCCTGTTTTTGTTAATCTTATTTTCTTGTACCATACTGTTTAAACCAATGTCCGTGTGCATTTGTGTGTGAATTTCTGAGGGTATTTCTAGTTTCTATGTAGGTCTCTGTGGGAGCTTCTGTGGGAGTTTCTGGCCAAAACTTTGAGGCCAGTATTCAATAAGGCAACCAATGGACAAGTCATCCTACGATAGAGATAGCTGGATAACTTATCCCAGAAATTCAGTAGAATAAACCTCCCATTGAATATACCCACCTAGAGTTATCCGACTACTTAAGAAGCTAATTGGCTATATTTGAATGGAAGCAGTAAGGTTTTACAGTTATCTGGCTGCATGTGGCCGGATAATTTATCACTTAGCAGAATATATTCAAAAGACATCCTGTAGAGTACAGCAAATAGAAAGCAAAAATAAAAAAGAAATACAGGGACTTTAGGCTTAGTCCCCAGCCTGCCACTACCAAAAGGACTTACATATAACAGGGGCCATATCACCGGCCCCGCTTCCCCAATTTTAGAAAAACAAAAAAGCAGGGGTCAGCACCTTGAGGCCGGATCCCCCCCTTCACCATTTTATGCACAAAACAGCCAATCCATTCTTTCCCCTTTCTCACCCTCCCTCAACCTCAAGCCTTGGAGACCCCCCAGTCCATCCTCATGACCCCCTTGGATCTTCCAAGCTCAGGATCAATGCTGGAAGTGCTAGGAGCGGGTGAGAGAGTGCCACTCCCGGCTGGGCTTTAGGAGGTCCCTGAGTGTGGTGCCCTGGGGGTTCATGGGGCCAGGGCTATTGGCTCGAAGTTGCAGGTGGGTGGGTGGGGGAGGGAAGACGGGGGTTGGCTGCTTTCTGCATAAAATGGGGAAGGAAGGAGGGGGTGGGGTCTGGCTTCAAGGCGCTAGCCCCCACAGCTTTATTTCTTTTTAGTTGGGGGCTGGGTGGGAGGGGGTCCGGGCGATTTGGCCCCAATTATTAGTAAGTCTTTTCGGAGGTGGGGGCTGGGGGATTAGGCCTTTAGGGCCCCAAGGATTTTTTTTTTTTGTTTTGTTTTGTTTTGCTTTTTATTTGCTACCTGGATCTTACTTGCTCAGCTACCAAGGAAAGTGGAGTAAAACGGAGGAAAGTGCCAAAACTGTCTTGAATAAAGAGTGATATCCTACAGACAGTCATGTTCTACTACCACTGGCAGCTGGGATATAGCCCTGGCAGTGTGAATAGGAATCAATGGACAGATTAGATGAGAGGGACTATAGGTCTTTTTCTGCCATCATCTACTATGTTACTATCTTACACCTGTGCACAGGAATAACTGAGCCGACTGCATGGATTGGTTGGTCTATTTCTTCTGTCATCTACCTTGTTACTATGCAACCAGGAAACTAAAGAGATATAAGCTCTATTTCAAAGAATAGCCTCATATGCACATGTGAGTTTTAGAAAATGTCTTCTATCCCCCAGCTATCATCTGACTTCTAACAGCCCAAGGAGTGGAAGCCCAAGCCAGCCACCGAGTTAGCCATTAAGGGGTAGATTTCCAAAGGGTTATGTGCATAATCAACATGCGTAACCCCCGAAAACCTACCCCTGCGCGCGCCGAGCCTATTTTGCATAGGCTCGGCGATGCGTGCAAGCCCCGGGTCGTGCGTTTGTCCCGGGGCTTTGAAAAGGGGGTGGGAAGGGGGCGGGGGAGGGCGGTCCCGAGTCCTCCGGCACAGCGGACGCACCAGAGGTTCGTGCGCTGGCAACTGGCCAGCGCACGCAAGTTATGCCTGCAAGAGGCAGGCGTAAAAAATAAAATAAGGTAGGAGGGGGGATTTAGGTAGGGCTGGGGGGTGGGTTAGATAGGGGAAGGGAGGGGAAGGTGGGGGGGACCGAAAGAAAAGTTCCCTCCAAGGCCGCTCCGATTTCGGAGCGGCCTTGGAGGGAACAGGGAAAGCCACGGGGCTCCCCTCGGGCTCGGCGCACGCAAGGTGCACAAGTGTGCACCTTGCGCGCGCCGAGCCCGGATTTTATAACGTGCTCGCGGCTGCGTGCGCACGTTATAAAATCGGGTGTACATTTGTATGCGCCGGGTAGCGCGCACAAATGTACCCCCTGCGCGTAAGACTTAAAATCTGGCCCTGTTTACAGTGCAGTGATAAATGAGGTATAGAATTACGGTGAATTCAGTATCCAGCATTCTGTGGTACAATCTAAGCAAAGTAAGATTCTCCATGTGACTTCAGCTAGTCCTTCCTTGCTCTGGTGTTTATCCAGCCTGCCTTTCAAGCATCCCTGGGGCAGACCCTGATGCTGCAGTTCTTGAAGAGAAAGATAGCCCAACTAGGAAACTCTCTGACATTTATAAGGTCTGTGCTTTATGTTGCACGTGTATTAAACTAGCAGTGGGATGTGAGAAAGCATGGTTCAGCTCAGGCTGCCTCTGAGCTCATGCATATGTTAGCACACCAATGTCAATTGATTTGGAAGGTTACAGTAGATTATTGCTCTGGGTGGCAAAAACCATAACCAGCTGGGGGATTGTCAGGGGCAAATCACTCTTACCTGTGCCCTTCTGCACTGTCACCTCCCGACTCTGCCTTTTCCACCTTGCGGTGCCATACGTCTGGAATAGACTTTCTGAGTCGCTGTTCTCTCTCTCTTTCTGGCCTTATTCAGGCCCAGTTAAAAAACTCAACGCTTTGAGATTGCTTTTAAATCTTATCCACTTCTCTATAAAAAATACAATTCCCATAAACTCTTGTAACAAGTCATGCATGCTTGTTTCTTATGTGTTTTAGAAATGATAAATAATAGTGAAAATGACTCACTGGGGTTCATTGCCAGTGGTGCCCTATGTGTAACTCCTTTAGATAGGGTCAGTGGGGAGACACGGTGCTGGGATGGCCGTCCCCCTGGTGAGGAAATAAAAGCAGCTCTCTCCTGAGAGCTGGGGAGGCAGTGCTTTTGAGTTGTGGAGTTAGGAGGACGTGCAGGAGGTTTTTCCCTTCATTGGATTTTTGGGCCTAATTGGAGGATTCAGGAAAACCCTGCTTGCAAGGCCCTTGGGGATTGCCTGGAGAGAGGTCACTGGGGGAAACCTTTCCCTGGGGGGCCCAAGATAGGGAAGACCTGCTCCTCTGAAATCTCCAGGTGGACAGAGGTATGGTGGTGACCCATTCCAGAGAACTTCTGCTGTTTTGGTACTCAGTTTTTGGGAAGAGATTTTTGGTTGAAAAACCTTGGAAGAAGAGTTTTGTTGCCCCCCTTCCTGCCCTGAAAAGGAATATCGGAGAGTTGTGTGTTCTTGAGTAGATCCTTTCTAAGAATTTGAGAAAAACATTTGGAGAATTGTAAGATCAAACAAAAACTAAGTCTTAGGAACCCCCTTGGACTTTGCCCCTGGGGAGAGAGGAAATCAGGACTCTCTGTGCATATTATATTTTTACCAATGTTTTCCAGCTTTGGAGGGTTTTTTCCTGCCAACACAATGATACCCTGCCTACTTGGGAACATCATTTTATCTGTGTCCTGGAGAGTGAGTGTTTGCCCTGCCCTGGTAGTAAGAAACCCTTGTACAGATAGAGGAAGGACTGTGAACAACAATCTGTGGTGCCAAGAACTGTTGGAACAGTGTCATTTACTTATTTCATTTATCTTCATTAGTTTACTTTTGGGCTGTCCAATCTGAGTCTCCTGTGTGTTATTGGCACCTTCAGTACTCCCACAGGCGCTCGGGGAAATTGTGCGTCCCTAGAGCATCCTCAGCCTCAGCCGCCCAGAAGAAATGACTGTGCATGAGTTAGGAAAATGGACGCTCGTAAATTGAGCTTCTGTTTTCCTAACCTCGCCGCCGTCAAGACATTCTTTTATCACGTTGTTGCTTTCTGTGGTTTCTTTGACAATATCTCCACAATATTAAGTTGGAGGAACCACAGAAAAGCCGTATTTTCTGCTTTTAGGTTCAACTTTTGGGGCTCCTCAAGACTTAACGCCAGCTCCAGGCTGGCATTAATTGCTGAGGGTTAAAACGTGCGCGTTGGGCTCACGGTTATTTTTTTACATTGGTGGTACTAATAGCCTCATCGACATGGCATTTATATATTTTGGATGTGATGATCCCCTTATTGCAACAGGTGTTATGGACGCATGTCTAAAACAAACATCCAACCGCAAGTTAAAACTGTGCGCTAGCCCAGGGCCGGAGGAACCACTAGGCGAGCTAGGCCTGTGCCTAGGGTGCCGAAACTTAGGGGGCGCCATGGCAGGTGGCAGAATTTTGAAAGGGCAAAAAGTGCCCTTTCAAAATTCTGCCAGCCCCCACCTCACCCAGCTTCCCCCTCAGTGCCACCCTCCCGACGCCTCCCTCGTGGTCCAGCGGAGGGCCTGGGAGCGATCTGCCACTCACGGGGCCTCAGCTGCCACTAACCAAAATGGCATCGTTGGCCTTTATCCCCTACCATGTGACAGGGGCCAACCAATGGCACCGGTAGCCCCTGTCACATGGTAGGGGCTGAAGGCCACCGGCGCCATTTTGATTAGTAGCAGCCGATGACTCGGGGCAGCAGATGGCTCCAGGGTCCCCCGCTGGACCACCAGGTGATTTGTGAGTTTTCTTTTGGGGGGGGAGGAGTCGGGGCTGCGACCAGGAACGAGGCTGGGGGTGGGGGGCGGGCGGCACAAGACTGAAGGTGCCTAGGACGCTCAATCCCCTTGCACCGGCCCTGCACTAGCCTGAATGTATGGCATTGTGGATAAAGGGTTTACATCTCTCCCAGGGAAATTAGTTATACAATCGCCCCCGCCACTCAGGGCCTTAAAGGAGGAACTCCTTTCCCCACCAGTAAAGAGCCTAAGCCCTAGGGAAAGAGACTTGTAAGTGAGCAAGTACGAGTGGATCCGTATAAATTCTTTATGGCCCATCAGGGCCAGTGCAAGGGTATTAGGTACCCTAGGTGAACCTTCAGCCTTGTGTGTGCCCAACCCTCAGCCCCAGCTCCGACTTTTCCTCACTTTGGTCCACCCACACAAGTAAAAATTATGCATTCATAATAGATTTTACATCAAAAAAGACATTCAAAATAAGCACATAAATATAATATACAATATATTTCAACCAGAACCCATATGGTATTAGACCTATTATAACATGTGTTAGGTATAGGCTTGGCACTCAAAGCCATGAGTAAAGTGAATTATAATTACAATATAGTAAATCTCCCATCCCAAAACAGCATTAATTGCCAGCACTTAAACAGTAACAACCCTACCTATGAAAAGGCAACACTATAAATATTACACCAGGCCCTAAAACACCAATACACCTCCTATTAGAAAACATAACAAGCCTAACTGCCATAGAACCCCACATAGAAACTATATGCTAGCGGAATACCTCAAATCCTATCACACATGCAAAACAGACAAACCTTCATCACATACAGAATAAAGAGATCATAATGTAAAAATTTAAAATGTGTAGACAAAAACTGAACTGTATTAGCACAACTCTGCATTTAGCACAACAATGGAAAAACAGAACACTGCCATTCTTCATAAAATATCAAATAAAATCAAGAATTATAAAACATTAATAATAGTAAAACCATACTATTAAAAATATTTCAAAATAGCTAACAAAGAGAATGAAATCTAATAATGAACTTATAAAAGTTAAAAAAAAATTGTTCCAACCTCCAAAGAACATATTGAAAAACAGCAGACACATCAAATAACACTAAATGGTTAATGCTAACAAGGATATTAAATCAACCTCTCTCCATACATAGGAACTTTTGATTTCCAGATGCCCTGAGATTGTTGAGGATTAGCTGATGGGGTGGGGAGCAGGGGTTGTTGCGCACAAACTTTCTCCTTTCTCTTTCATATATACACACACACACGTTTGTTCTTTCCTACGTGCACGCTCTTCCCCACACACACACACATATGTTCTCTTGCTCTCACATCTCTCTCCCTCACATACACACTCCCTCATTCAATCAAACAGGCTCCCTCTCCCTCTCACAAACACACACACAGGCACACTTACATATATACGCACATACCCTTCCAATCTCTAGCTCAGTCACACAGGCTCATTGTGGACCTTTCCTTCTTTCTAAAGGCGGTATGGGCTCAGCCCCCAGTTCTGCCTGGTCTTTTTCTTTTCTCTTCTGCCGTGGATGGGATAAGCTCTATCCGTGGCCCTGCCTTTTAATCTTCTGTCTCCAGTGAGCTAGCGGATCTCCAAGGCCTCCTTTGGTCTTCTGCCATGGGTGGGATGGGTTCTTTCCTCGGCTTTCCCTGGCTATTCTTGGTCTTCTGCTGTAGGCAGGATGGAGTTCAGCTTGTGGCCCTGCCATGCCTATCTCCAAATCTGGGCTGTGAGGGGGATAGGCTCTGTTTGTGGGCCCACCAGGCCTATTTCCAAATCTGGGCCGCACTCAGGATAGGCTCCACTTGTGGCCCTATGTGGGTGCTTTTTGCTGCCTCCTAATGGATGGCATTCTAGATGACTGCCTAATTTGCCAAGTAGAAGAGCCAGACTTGGCCCCATTGGTAGCTAGTTACCTTGATCACAAAGTGCAACCATGAACATAAACCTTGGTGAAATTTTTGCAAGTTTCCTCGCCATAAGTGTGATGACAATAGGGTTCTATCCGATTGGACTTGGGTTCAGAGGTCAAATCTGGTTCTCCCTCAGCAGCGTAATCATGTAACTTGGCTAGATTGTGAGCCACAACACTTTTATGACCTTGGGCATATCGCACTTCAAGCGGCCAACTTGGAAGGGCAAGTGTCCAGGATGCGATTCGGCTGCTTGAGACCTGACTGTTTTTGCATCTGTCACTGACTAAAATGTTTATAGGCTGGTAATATGTCTCCACTATTAGTTTCTCTCCTTGCACATAACTCCTGAAGTGTTGAAGAGACCACACTGTGGTTAGCAGGGATTTCTCACACTCGGAATATTTCTTTTCCACATCTGTTAGAGCTTTGCTGGCTTATTCCATAACTCGCTGGTCAGGATCATGTTTCTGGTGCAAGACAGTGCCCATGCTATAAGGAGTAAAGGCTTATTTCAGGAAGAACTCCCTGCCACCTTCCAGATAAGCCAGGCAAGGGGCTTAACCCAATTATCTTCATGTCGTCCACCGCTGTTTGCTGCTCAGATCCTCACTGCCATGGTTCATGCTTCTGCAGGAGTTTTACCAGAGGCTGCTTGATCTTTGCATAATGATCAATGAACTGACAGGAGTAATTGCATATACCCAGGAAAGAAAGTAGCTCTTTCAGAGTGATGGGTTTTTTTTTTAAATTTTCTGCAAGGCTTCTATTTTTTTCTTTTGGGGATATAGCCCCTCAGCTGAGACTTCATATCCTAAGTAACAGAGTAACTTCCTACATCACTGACCTTTAGAGCGAGACAGTTTAGCTCCATCCTCCTGCAGTTGTGCCAAAACATGTTTAATCTCTCTCAGATGCTCCTGCAAATTGTTACTCCTAAATAGGATATCATCCATGTACACCTAGGTGCCTCTAGCATCCTTGTATAGGAAAATGTTGAAATCAGCTGGAGAATTCAGACCCCCAAAGGGGGTTCTATTGCTTCTTTCCAAATGAGAAAGCCAACTTACGCTGATCTTCAGGATGTACATGAACAGTCAAGAACCCCAGAGGCTAAATCGAGGCTAATACAACATTTGGCTACCTGAATTGTGGTCAAATTCTGATCAGGTGTGCCATGGGCCACCTGGATAAGGGCACAATTTTCTTCAGTTTCCTGTAGTCTATAGCCAGTCTCCATGTGCCACTCTTTTTTTCAGATAGGCCATATGGGGCTGTTAAAGGTAGAGTTACACTGACAATTCCTCTCTCTTCTAGAGTTTTTAAGATTTCTTGCTTTGAGACCTGACTGTTTTTGCATCTGTCACTGACTAAAATGTTTATAGGCTGGTAATATGTCTCCACTATTAGTTTCTCTCCTTGCATATAACTCCTGAAGTGTTGAAGAGTCCACACTGTGGTTTGGTTAGCAGGGATTTCTCACACTCGGAATATTTCTTTTCCACATCTGTTGGTATCTTGTATTGGTGTACAAAAACCGGCTTGCTCTTTGGGTCTGTGGGCACTTGAGTGACATGTATGCAGTCAGAGTGCAATCATAAGCATCAATGGCAAAGATATTCTTATATTGATATAACAATTCCTTTAACTGATCTCTACCTCACTCATGCAAGTATCCACTTCCATGAGCTGGTTGTTTACCACCTCCTCAAATCTGTGAAAGGGTTTATTCGGAGGTATCTCCACCTACTCTTCTATCTCCTTTGAGATGGAGTGAGCCTGAACTGGGATAGTTCACACCTCTTCAGCCTGGATTTCATTTGTCTCACTTCCAACAAGGTTCCTTGACAAGAGAAGGCAGTCGTTTTCCAGTTGAACCTTAGAGGCCTGATCATCATAAGGCCAAATAAACTGTAAATTGATAAGGCTTCCCAGTAGTATTCTGCAACCCTCAAGAGGATCTTCTCTGAAGTAAATCTCAGTGTTGATTGGTAATTTACCTGTGACCAGAACATTTAGCTCCAGGTGAGGTAATGATTCACCAATGCATATAAGTGAGCTCTATAATTGGGTGGAAATACCTCAAAAAAGACATTTCTTGTGGAGGTTAAATCAGCCTCAATGGGGCAGCGTTTCCTGTAAAAGAAGGTTTGCTTTAACCGGTGGCTAAATGCCTGGGGACTTTCCTCTTCACTACAGATCATATTATAGTCAGCCTTCTGAATTAGGACATTAATGGCATAAGCCCTGAAGTGCTTGTTAAGGGCATACTCAAATGTGAATAAAGAATCTTCCTGGGGAATGCTGGTAATATACTTAGTCCCTCAAGGGAGTCAGAGAGAAATGTAGATTTAGAGAAATTGGAGATTAAAGTCAAGCAGAAGGAACTGTGGTGGAGGCCAGCAGGACTAGGAAAGAGAGAGCTGTGCACGCATGGAGCTTCAGCATAGGCCTAAGGACCAAGGGATGAGTTGTCCTGGAGTCATTTCTGATGTTTTACGAGTATTGGACTTGAGAAAAGAAATTGTGGGAAGATAACAATAGTGGAGCCGGCTCTTGTGAGGTGTGTGAAAGAGGAGGAGAAGGGCACGATATAGAAGAGCTGCTTGGGGAACTTTGTGGCCTCTAACTTTGATGCATCCCACAAAAAGGGGGGGGGGGGGTTGTTACACTTACATCCTTTCCAAGGCCACATGTATTACAAAGGTGAATAAGCCTTTCATTACTTGCTATCTATAGATACCTTTTCAAGTACATTTGAAGCAAAAAGACTGTGAGGGAGTCAATTGGACCACTAGATGACCAAGGGGTAAAAGAGGTGCTCAGGGAGGACAAGGAAATAGCCTCGGTCTTTATGGAGGAGGATATTGGGAACATATCCACACCTGAAACATCCTTTAATGGTGGAGATTCTGAGCAACTAAAAAAATAACTGTGACAATGGAGGACATAATACATCAGATTGACAAACTAAAAGTAACAAATCATCAGGACTGGATGGCATCCACTCCAAAGAACTAAAACATTTGGAGATCCATATTCAAAAGCATTCAGCTGGGTAACCCAGCTAAAATCTAGTAAGCCGATAAGATAGCCAGCTAGAATTTAGCCGGCTAAGTTAGGGGCATTCCAGGGGCATAACTGGGAGGAGTTGAGTTAGCTGGCTAAGGCCTAGATTCATCATTCTGCTATAAATATAGCAGAATGATGAACCGTGCTAAAAAACGGGGCGGGGGGAGGGGGGAAATTGTGCAGCCGGCTGCATTGCAGCAGTGCATTTTCACCCGCCGCGGTTGTGGCTGCGCCGCACTGTATCGCCCCTGTACCACCAATGGAAAGGTGGTATTAATTCCCGCACTACTGTGTAAAACATTATCACCTGCAGCGGTACCGGAATTAAAATGTTTTTACCCCACCCAAACCCCTCCCCTTTCCCGAATTTAAATATTACTGCCACAAAGCAGTACTTATCAGGTGCGATCGGGCGTTGCCTGCGATGAAGCCCTAATGCACGCAATAAGGCCACATCGCGGTTTGATAGTTAGCCAGCTAACTCTGGTCAGGCCAAAGACCTGAGCTATAGATAGCCAGCTATATTCAATAGTGCAGCTGCTCTAGTGAATATACCTCCAAATTTAGCTGGAGGTATAGCTAGATACATTTATCTGGCTAACTTTGTTATCTGGATTGTGTCTGAATATGGACCTCAAAATTGCTAACTTGTTACTAATAATCTGTAATCTTTCATTTAAAACAGCCATGATTCCTGAAGACCAGGAAATTATAGATGGTAAATCTGATTTTGGTGCCGGGCAAAATGGAAGAAGTCATTCTTAAAATAAAATCTCTGGCCATTTAGTTAGACATGCCTTAATGGGGAAAAAGTCAACATGGTTTTTGCAAGGGGAAGTCTTGCCTTACCAATATTTTAGACTTTTTTTAAGGTGTAAATGAACATATAGAAAAAAGTGAGCTGGTTGATAAAGTGTATTTTGACTAGATGCCATTTGACAAAGTCCCCCATGAGAGACTCCTCAGGAAATTACAAAGTCATGGGATAGGAGGCAGTGTTCTTTTGTGGATTGGTAACTGGTGAAAAGGAATAAATGATCAGTTTTCCAAATGGAGAAAGGCTGTTAGTGGAGTACCACAGGGATTAGTACTGGGACTTGTGCGGTTTAACATATTCATAAATAATTTGGAAAAAGGAACGATGAGTAAGGTGATCAAATTTGCAGATGTCACAAAATTATTCCTAATTGTTAAAACAGCAGCGGATTGTGAAAAACTGCAGAAAGATCTTGTAAGACTAGGAGACTAGGCAATGGCAGATGAAATTTAATGTAGTAAAGTGCAAAGTGATACACATGGGGAAAAAGAATCCCAAATACAGGTACACAATGCTAGGTTCTGTATTGGGAGGGGATGTTCTTGTGGACAATACATTGAAATCTGCATGGCCGCAGTTCAAAAAAGCAAATAGCAGGTTAGCAATGAAGAGTAAAATAGAAAATATATTGCCTCAGGATTGAGAAGGTGGGACCACACCTTGAGTATTGTTGCATTTCTGATCGTTTCATCTCAGAAAAGACATAGCAGAACTAGAAAAGATGGTGAAAAGTGTTGTAAGGAGTTCTAAGAGTGTACTGTAGCCTGGAGGATACGGCCTACCTTCCCTTCCCCTTTTTGGGAAAAACTCAGAATACATTTTGGCCATCAAAATTCTCACACACAGAAGGATCTGTCACTGGTGTTTTCCTCACCTAGAATGTAGAGTGGGCTTACAGGTCTTCAGACCTCTGGGTTGAGAACCCTTTTGCCCCAAAGGGAATCCAGCAAAATCTATCTCACTGCAGTTAAATACAGAACAACCCTCTGGCAGGGTGTGCACAGAGAGGAACTTCTTCAAAAATAAAGTTCATGTTAAGGCTGGGATACCTCACCAGGGAATGGAAAACTTGCATCTTCACTGCTCTGATGCTAACCCAAAATGACACCATAGATTACTAAAATGTCTGCACAAAATAGAATGAAACATCCAATCCAAACTGTCCAGGTTGGAAGGGGTAGAAAGGGATGGAAGGCTCATAGATGAAAAGGATATAAGCAGAAACCTAGTGATCAACCCAAGGGGACACCACATACTTCCCCCCCCCCCCCCACCATGACAAAGATTGTCTGAGAGGAAGGACACTTAGTCACTTGAAATTGTTTCCCCAGTGAAACACAAAAATGATACAATAGTAAGACGGTGAAGTAATAAATTGCACCACCAAGGAGAACACTTCTCCTAGGAAGATTATGACCAGCATAGCCTGAAGAAGTATGGTCTTGTTTTAACTGAGGCACATATAAATACATTATGATACATACACAACCATTGGGCCCATACGTCCTGTAGAAGGCATAGTAATTAGTCTGAATTAAAGGCCAGCACTGCCACTGCTGGCAAGAAGAGGGCACTGCTACCACCCATTGGATGAGGGGGATGCTCTCACCATCCGAAATAATACAATATTTTACACAATACAAGACACATCACATAGTAAGCCCCAGGTTGATTCTTTGCAAAGAATAAAGCCATTAATTAATCTCCTATTCACAAAAGGGGAAATTAAACAAACTTAAATACATTATTGTTGGTTTAAAAATTATATTCCTTACAACTTCCTAGCACATAGAATGTCATTGTTCAGCACTGGAACACAACATCAACTGAGTAACTTCCTGCAAGTAAATAAAGAATTAACATAAATGGTGTCAAATCCTATGAGGGGATTCCACCTGTGAAAGAAATCAATAATCAATCACGAATAATTTAATAAATAAATCAATATACCCTTTTTATGAAGTTTTTATTTCTAGAACCTATGAGAAGTGAATTCAACATTAAAACATGTTGTAACAAAAGATCAATGAAAATTCTTAATAGAGTTAAACAATTAGCCCTCTGATGAGGATGTTTTTTTAATCAAAGTTCCTTTCCCTGAAGGCCTGCGTAGTCCAGAATTCTGTATAACCTTGTGGTCTTTTTGGATTCTGGTCTAGGCCAGATCATCATCTTGACAGAAGAATTACTCTTGTCAAGTCCAGTCTACCCTTACCCAGAGGGGATGTACAATCTTCACCCTCCCAAGAAGGGCAAGCAGTCTCTTTTGTTAAATAAAGCTCAGCCTCACCAGGCCATGAGGACAATCCTGTAAGAAAACACAGTCAAACATGCCAACAGTACAGCAAGCATGTACTTGGCCAACCAGGCATCCCTGTTGCCTTCCTCAAAGGTCATAATGTACATGGGTATGTAGGGGAATTGAAGGCCAAATATACCTTGGACATTCTTGTCAACAATTCTCTGTCTCTATGAAACACTGTACAGGTTGTTTCTTTTACCCAAAGGACTGAGGTCTGCCCACGATTGATCCCTCAGATCAGAGAGGTATAGGCTGGTCCAACGTGTCATCTTCAGGCATGGAACCCGTTGCTCCACATAACTCTGTTCCAAGGCAGGGAGTTCCATGGCCATCCAGCACATCTCACAGAAAGTTTTAGGTCCATGGACCATGAGATCCACTTTAGGGGTGACTGAAGTGATATGAGGGGTTCAAGAACCTGTCTGCTCCAATCCGCCACATCTATCAGGGCAGCAGTGCTATAGACCATTCTTCCCTATTACTTCCTATACCAGACACAATCCAAATAATTCATGAATGACGTGTTTTATCCACAGAATTAGACTTTTATTTGTCAGACTTTGCAGGCTTAGCATTTAGAAGAAGATAAACAGTATATATCTCTAACATCTTTGCTACTGAGCACCAGTTTATGCTAAAGGAAGATCTGCACCACTAGTGGCTTTAAACATGCCAGAAACCTTAGCCTGCATAATATATTAAGACCGATAGTTAACTTACTATCCCTAATACCTTTAGGAGATTCCCTCTGTTTACCTCTAGAGCCATCTCTGGCAGATCTCGGGGATCAACAGACTTGCTTCCTGGGTTTGAGTACTGGATGGCTGAAGAGGTATCTCTCTGCTCTGGTCTGTCCCGGACTTTGGGGTTGGGTTTCCGGTACCAAGGGAGAACTTCCCGCTCGTCGGTCTCCTGAATACATTACCAGCTGTCAGATACCAGGCAGGGCTTTCCTCTCTCTCCAGTCTCTCGGCCACATCCAGTTCTCTTCTTCCTCAAACCAGGGATTTGCAAGGGATCCTGCGTGTTGCCTCTCCCCTTCGGGTATTCAGCTCTCTTGGGTAAGTCAGCTCTTCAGGGTAGTCAGCTCTTCTGGGTCTCTTCTTATACTAGCCAGCCTAGGATTATGCTTAAGGCTCTTGCATAATCATGCAGTGAATGGAGGGTGTTTTCTCCACATTGCAGGAATTTGCCCCACCCTTAAGCTCTCGGGAGGAGGGATCCTGCCACATCACGTCTGCAAATTCTTCCTTTGTCCCTAGATCAGGGACAGGCTTGTCCTATGAACTCTCCTTGGATGATGTTTTTCTCCTCTCTGCCTTGGTTTATTTACCCAACAGGCAAACAAGCAGATCTTGATAAGCTGGTTAAAGTTCTCATCTTTTTTTTTTCTTTCCCTGCAGAGAGGGTGTCCTGGCTGGAAGATACCTGTCAGTATCCATCTTTTGCAATCTCTATCCCCCTGTGACTGAGGAATCCCCCTACATGACCATGGTATCAATAGCGATGGCTTGATTGTTATGGCCATACACCATTCCCGACAATCCAATCTGGGCTGCTGCTGACCTCAAGACCAGTTTAAAACTGCTGAACTGGCGGAGCTATTATCTGAGGACACTCCCCACCTTCATCCCAGGCAGGGAGCAGTCACTGTAGTTAGTTGCCTGGCAGAATTCTCATTGCAGTCGACGACTGCACAGCTTCCAGGGTCCACTGTCTTAACTGTCCACCGACCTTCCCAAATGACCGATAGTAACATAGTGGATTCTATGGAGCTTTGACTCTGGGCCTCCACTTTCTCAGCCCACGACAGTTTTATGGAATCACCAGTCACCACACTATTCATTGGTTTGTCGAAGATGGCCTCCACCACGTCGGGGTCTGTCACCAAAAAGGAAGGCCTGACCACACCCTGTCTCTTGCTTGGCTGCACAAGCTCCAGCATAGGCACTTAGTACTCTTGGCGAGGGGGGTTTCACAACTACTGCTGCTTGGTCTTTCCCAGCATTGCCGCTGCTCTCCTCTGATCCTACAAGAGAGATATGGTCACCATGTTGGTGAATTGCCCTATGGGAGAAAATGCTGGTAGCTGAGGGGTCTCCTCTCTATCCTACTGAAATCCCAGGCCCCATACCAAGGTCCTAAAAATGTGGGCCATTGCAATAGTAGTAATGCATGCAAACGTTAGAAGGGCGCTGACAAGCCTGGCAATCTGTGCATTCTATAGCTAGGATAGCTCCAGTTACCGCAAAAGACATTTGAAAGCCCACTCTGTATTTCACAGTACATGCCAATTCGGTGAGTCAGAAAACATGGGCTGGTCCACAGACAGGCACTACTATCTCACTCTCCCACTGACTTCCGAGGGTTTGCACAACACTATCTGAGTCCAGTTTATTCACGATTGCTCAGCTAGACCTTGTTATCTGGGGTGGAGATCCAATTGGGAAACTCCAAGACCTTGGTCCTTCTCCTCAATATTGGTACTGGTGACTTATCTTGCAAGAAAAGTCTTTAGAACCTGGGAATCAGGCTATTCCAGTTCTGGAACCCTGTGGAAGAGGATGAGTCAAAAACCTCCCCACAAAACAATATTTGAATACTTGCTCCTTGAAAATCTGCTGCTTCACTGTCACTGGTGCTTGCCCCATCTAGGGAGCCTTCTCCAAAGGGTGAAAGATTTAAGCATGAATCCCTTCTGGAAAACTCAAGATACATCTTGGCCATCAAAAATCTCACACAGAAGGATCTGTCACTGATGCTTGCCTCACCGAGTGTGTAGAGTGGGCTCACAGGTCTTCAAGTCTCTGGGTTGATGTTGCAATTCTGGCCTCTGTGTGGCCTCCCCTCTACCAGAGGACCCCAGTGAGTTCAGCTCTGAACTATTCTTCAATATGCTCTGGCTCCTATCCTCAACCTGTACATCAGCCTCCATGCCAGCAGGGGACCTCCAGAAGCTCTCTTCCCCAGTTATTCCAGCCGCCCTTGTTTACCTGCATCACACCCAGACTCCTGTCCTTCTTAATCCAGTCTGTCCTCCTCAGTGCTCTAGCCAACTCTGCCTTGCAGCTTTCTCAAGCCATTCCTAGCTTTATCTCGTGATCTCTGGACCTTCTTCCAGCCTTGCTTTGCCCTATCCCCTGGTCTCTGGGCCTTCTGACCCCAGCTTGCCTTTGTCTTGCCTTGTGGCTATCTGGCTTTCTGTTCTAAGCCTTGCTCTGTGGCCTTAGGGTCTTCTGGTTCCTCCCTTGCCTTGTGGCCTACCCTAGGCCTCTCTGTTCCTGACCCCCAGCCTAGTCCTGAGTCTCCCAGGTCTCTTCTATGATATTGGACCTCTCTCTGTTCCCTGACTTGGCCTACCCCTGAGATTCCACAGGTCTCTTCCTAGCTTCTAGGTCTCTCTGCCTTGCCTATGTAGCCTTTGGGCTTTCTTGTTCCATGTTCTATGTAGTCCTTGTCCTGGTTTGTCCTGTCTTGTACTAGTCTGTCTTGTCCTAGTCCCTGTTTCCAGAGTTCCACTTCCACGCTTGTTTGCACTCAGTTCCTTTCTGTTCCAGATTTCTAATTCCACATATACCTGCATTTACTCCACTCTTACATATACCCAGATCCAGTCTGTTCCTGCTGTTCCAGTCCATGCTTACCTGCATTCAGATCCTGTCTGTTCCAGCGTTCCAGTTCATGTATACCTGCATTCACTTCACTGTTCCCAGCACTCAGACCTAGTCTGTTCCTGCTGTTCCAGTCCACTCTTACCAGTGCTCCATTCCAGTCTGTTCCTGCAGTTACCTGCACCTCGCTCCAGAGCTCCACTCCAGTCTTACCGGACCGCCCACAGTCTCCAGGATTGCCACCCTGCACCACTCCATGAGGTGGTGTCTACAGCACCCCGCTATAGCTGCCCTTCACAACAGTTGAGAGCCCTTTTGCCTCAAAGGGAATCCAGCAAAATCTCTCTCACTACGATTAAATACAGGACAATCCTCTAGCAGGATGTGCACAGAGAGGAACCTCTTCAAAACTAAGACTCATGATAAGGTGGAGAGGCCTCTTCAGGGAATGGAAAATTTGCATCCTCATTGCTCTAATGCCAACTCAAAATGACTCCACAGATTATTAAAATGGCTGCACTAAATAGGATGAGGCGCCTAATCCAAACCCTCAAGGTTGGGAGGGGCATAAAGGGATGTAAGGCCATAATACTTCTTTCCATGCCTCATGGGAGGCATATTTTATACCAATCTTTAGCCCAGTCCCCTTTTGGGGATGAAACAAACTTTCTTTTGGTGAACTTCCCTTTCCAGCAAGTTCCTAAATATAGAAGACCTTTTCAGAACACCTCTGTACTCCATTTGACCATTCCTTGAGGAAGATTCCCATTGTTACAGATAGGTCCGATTTTTTCCCATTACCAATTTGTCATCTACTGGCCAAGCAAGTACCACTCCTGGAAGATGGGTTGCTTGTAGAAAAGCCTGATGGTTGCATGCCCATTCCCATCTATTTATGGCCTCTTAGCAGAGAGCCCATTACTCTGTGCCTCCTTGTTTTGACATAAAACATGGCTACCTGGTTGTCAGTAGGAATTAAAATTATCTTTCCCTCAAGGAGATGCAAGGAAGCACTTTAGGTATATCTGCTCACTCATAGTTCCAGTAGGGTTGATTTGAAACTGCATTTTTATCAACAACCAAATTCTCTGGATTCTGAAGGAACCCACATAGGCTCTCCATCCTTTGTTGGAAGTGTCTGTCACTAATATCACTTGATGAGGTAGTATGTATTGGAGGTACCCTTCTTGTAAGATGTTGGGGGTCTTGCCAACACTAGAGCTGTTGCTTCATATCTTGCAAGATATTCATGACATTGTCAAGGGTTGAGTTAACCGGTTCCTTTGGGAGCAGAGGTCCCATTGCAGGAATTGCATGTGGAGGCAGCTTAGTGATACCACATGAACCACCATTGCCATGTGATCCAGAGCAACTAGCACTTCCCTGGCAGTTGTCTGTTTTGTGTTCAGCAAACAATGAGCCAGAGATTTGAAAAGTTTTGCTCAATCTCTCGGAAGAATCGCGCTTTTCCATAGAGAGTCTATCCATGCCCTGATGAATATGATTTTCTGAAATGGGATGAGGGTTGATTTTTCAAAATTCACTAGGAATCCCAGGAATTGTTTTCTCCAGGGAGATCAACACTGTTTCCCAGAAACAGTAGGACCAGCCAGTTGTCCAGGTAAGGGAAAACACAGATGCTCTGATGAAGCAGATGCACTGCTCCTACAGCTAGGCATTTGGTAAAGATTAGGGGTGGTACCTAAAAAATGTTTGGTGGCATTTTTGTTTTTAGATTGGAGGTGGGCCATTGGGGGTCCATCCCTGGATAGTTGGGGGTTTTGTTGTTGTTGTTTGTTTTTAATTTATTTAAAAAAAACCCACCCTAACTCTTCACATTTATTTAAATATAAAGCCACCCCACCAGCAGAGCCCCCGACCCAATTTCTGATCCCCCCAAAACTCACCCAAAGACTATAATAGTCTAGTAGGGGGCCCGGGAGTGATCTCCCATCTCCCACCTCAGCGGCTGCCATTAGTTAAAATGGCACCAGCGGCCCTTTGTCCTTACCATGTGACGGGGCTACCGGTGCCATTGGGCAACCCATCACATGGTAGGGGCACTGGATGACTGGATGAATTATATAAGGAGATGCCATTGAATAAAGAATTCTGCTGGTGATTAGTGTGTGGTTTACTGTTGTCAGAATGTGCTTGTCTAGTTTCGAGACTGGCAGATCTGATGCAGATGTATGAATCAGGTTTTTATTTATTTAGAGAGATGTATTTCCATACTGGGTTTTGATCAAGTAGGACCCCTAAGCATTTTCAAATTTCAGCATAAAATCTTTAGTATAGGGGTGGTCAACTCTGGTCCTCAAGACCCACAAACAGGCCAGATTTTCAGGATATCTACAATGAAGATGCATGAGATATATTTGCATACAATAGAGACAGTGCACCCATGGTATAGTACTTTAACATTTTTAATTGCTTCTCCAACTCATCACTGTGATTTGTCATTTATTGTAACTCATGAAGCCTGAGACACTTGGGAGCACATATGCAATACCACATGCATAATCTGTTGAGTCTCCAACCATGCTATTAAGAATTTGCAGACAGAATATAAACCCTAACTATTTTGCAGCAGGCAGGAACCTATCATGGAAAGTGAAAGTGACAAGGTGTTTAGCAAACATTAAACCCAAGAGCCTTTTAGAATTAATAAACATTGAGTAGGACTGAGAAGACAGAATAAGCAAGAAAAGACCATATAAACAGTTTAACCTACAGAGATAAGTAACTGCAGTAATATAATTGAGAAATATAGTTGTGCTACAGGTGGTGAAACACTGGAACACTGAGATTTGGTCAAGGGAACCTCTTGGAAACATTTATGAGCTCATACAACCCTTGTGGGTCTACTGAACCCCTCTGATACATGCATGAGGGAAAAGTGAAAGTGAACATGTGGTTTGTCTTTTTGCAGCTTGTAAATCCCTTGTTATGCAGACAGTTAGACCATGCAAGGTTTCAGTCTGGCCCTTGATTTCCTATTTTTTTTGCATTCACTTGTTAATGTTTGCTTTAATTATTAAATGCCAATGGTTTAAAAATATTAACTAACTAGAGAACTCAGTGGATTGGTAAAGAAAGTCTTTTTACCTTTATTATAAGTTGCCATGAAAATCACTATCTAGGCTGCAAAAATTCATGTGATAGGAGTTGATTTCACTCCAGTTCTCAGGGATAGGGTATGTCACTTGTATGTGTGCATGTGTATTTTTTTATTTAATTATTTATTGAATCTCAAATATTATAACCCTATGAACAAGTTTTAAACAACGATATAGTAGGGATGTGCATTTGTTTGAAATGCCATAGACAATATCGACAACAGTGTCTATATCATTTAATTTTGTTTCTGAAAAGAAACGATATGAAACTACACAATTATATCTTTTTCTTCTATTGTTTTTTATGCGCATGATTTACAGACAGTGTGCATTCTGCAAACAGTGTGCCCAGATACCACCAACAAACGTTGCAACCCAAGGGTCCCCAGAAATCCCCTATCCCATCCCCTTGCCAACCCTGGAGGTGGCCATTTCCTGGGAAAAAAGTTATATTTTTTAAAATAAAACCCGCAGCCCCTCAACTTTTTTTTAACCGCCCACCTCCACCCTGGGAGTGGGTCACACCAAGGCCCACCCTAGCCTACCCTCCCAACTTCCCCTAGATCACCAGTTTCTTCCTGATGGTCTAGTGGAGGCCCAGGAATGAGCCCCCTGTTCCTGGACCCGGCAGACACTATTTTTTAAAATAGCATCTGCCAACCTTTGCTCCTAACATGTGTCATTGGGTAGCCCCTGACACATGATAAGAACAAATGGCAGTGGGCATCATTTTTCAAAATGACAAGTTTGTCTTGGGTCCCCACTAGACACCAGGAAGAATTTGGTGATTCCAGGAGCAGGGAGTGAAAGGTGGGCTAGAGTGGGCTGGCTCCAGGGGGTATTTTTTTTAACAAAGGGGAGGGTCTGAGGCTGAGAGCGAGGCATGTGACTGAGGTTTTATTTAAAAAAAAATATTACTTTAACTGAGGTAATGGCCACCTTCAGAGGCGGCAGGGGTGGGGTGGAGTGGGGGGATGGAGGTCTCTGGAGATCCTTGGGATTGAGACAGTTTTTATTGTTTTGGAAATAGTATGGCCTATTTTTTAATATTGCACATTATTTTCAAACAATGCATACTATTCCCAAATAGCACACACTATTTCTAAAACCAAAATGAAAAAGCAAAACAAAAAACATCTCAAACAAAACAACTTGAGAAACTAAACAAAAATGTTTGCTGTGCACATTCCTAAAATATAGTTCATTATAGTTTCTTCAATAGCCTGCCCTATACTAATATAACTTCTAATTTCTATAGTGCTACTAAAACATACACAATACTGTACAGATACACATAAGAGATAGTCCATGCTCCACAGACCTTACAATTTAGTCAAGACAAGCATGCAATGGAAACAAGACTATTGGTAAATTATTAAAAAGAAGAGAGTAGGATTTAAAAGCAGCCTCAAAAAATAAGGTGTTTTTTTTTTAAATCTCTTTATTTATTCAAACTTGCATATAAGCAACACAACAATCAGACATGAAACAGATATATCCCCATGGTCATCGCAATAGGTGTACAAGAAAAATGCATAGGAAGGGCACAGGTATTGTACAATTGATAACTCCCACCCTTTCATGCCATCAACATAGAGAAGCCACCCTTGTGGCATCTCCGATCTAAAACATTATCTCATTCACTCATTCGCCTGTTTTATATATATATAAAACCCTCTTGCACATAAGAACATAAGAAATTGTCATGCTGGGTCAGACCAAGGGTCCATCAAGCCCAGCATCCTGTTTCCAACAGAGGCCAAAACCAGGCCACAAGAACCTGGCAATTACCCAAACACTACCTTGGTAGGCTACCTTGCTACATATTCCTCCCAGTACTTGTTCCAGATTTTATTGTACATGGACATATTATGACATAAAGTATAGGTTAGTTTCTCAAAAAGCACAATCTCATGTACCTGCCACTTCCAATGAAAAATCTGCGGCATGGATTTCCAATGGGCAGCAATAATAAATCGAGCTGCATGAATTAAATGGGAGCAGAGTTTCCTCTGATATAAATTACAAGTATAGGCTGGCTACAAAGCCAATAAGCATACCTGTGCAAAGTTTCACCTGACAAAATAGCATATTAGACATCTCCCTTGTGACTTTACCCCAGGAATCTTGTGTAATGTATGCAGACGTCTACTAGACATGTAAATATGAACCCTCTTCCTCACAGCCACGTCAGCATAGTCGAGAAGCTTGTGGTGAAAACCGAGTGTATTACAGCAGGTATCTATACAATCTGACAACTAACATCCACCCTCCTGCTACAAACAGAAACCTTATGGGTGATCTTCCATAGGGATATAAATCGTTTTTTGACGATTTAAAAAAAACATCAGATATTTTTTAAATCATCAAAAATTGTTAGAGTGCTTGAAACAATAGAAATTCCCCCAATTTATCGTGAAAAATCATTAATGGGGTTAGTGTCCACTAACGGGAGTTATTTGGGGGGAGGGCGGGAAAACCGGCACACCAAAACTCCTCCTAAACCCACTCTGATCCTTTAAAACTAATCCCTTACCTTCCCCCACCCTCCCGAACCCCCCCCAAAACCTTTTAGAAATACCTGGTGATCTACTGGGAGTCCCGGGAGCGATCTCCCGCTCTCGGGCCATCGGCTGCCATTAATAAAAATGGCGCCGATGGCCCGATAAAAAAAAATCCACCCTTTACAAATGACCCCTTTGCTTCCCCCACCCCCCAAAACCTTTTACATGTACCTGGTGGTCTAGCGGGGGGTCTGGGATCCATCCCCTGCACTCATACCCTCGGTGCTGGACTGGTTTCAAAATGGCGCCAATCGCCTTTGCCCTCACTATGTCACAGGGACCGACGGCCCCTGTGACATAGTGAGGGCAAAGGCGATCGGCGCCATTTTGAGTACTGGCATCCGACAGCCGGAGTGAAGGAGGTCGCTCCCAGACCCCCGCTGGACTTTTGGCAAGTCTTGTGGGGGGTCAGGAGGGTCCCCCAAGACTTGCCAAAAGTCCCTGGGGGTCTGGGAGTGATCTCCTTCACTTGGGCCGTCGGCTGCCAGTAAGCAAAATGGCGCTGATAGCCTTTGCCCTTACTATGTCACAGGGGCTACCAGTGCCATTGGTCAGCCCCTGTGACAGAGCACAAGATGGCCCCTGTAAGAGCACAAGATGGCGCCGATGGCCATGTGACAGGGGCTGACCAATGGCACCGGTAGCCCCTGTGACATAGTAGGTCAGAGGCTATCGGCGCCATTTGATACCGGCACGGAGGGTATGAGTGCAGGGGATGGCTCCCGGACCCCCCCCCCCCCCCCCCCCCGCTAGACCACCAGGTACATGTAAATGGTTTTGAGGGGGTTCGGGAGGGTGGGGGAAGCTAAGGACTCAATTTTAAAGGGTCGGGGTGGGTTTTTTTTTATCTGCTCGGGCCTCACGAAAAAAAAAATTAGCGATGTGAATTGGAATCGGAACAGATTCCGATTCACATCTCTACCGATCAGATTTTGTTCTCCCTCCAGCCGAACCCGATCGTTAAAACGATCGGGCACACGATTCACATCCCTAATCTTCCATATCTTTTTCCAGTTATCTACAGACAGTAAAATCCCCAAGTCTGCATTCCATTGTAATCTTAGAGAGATGAAAGGTTCCTTCTCTTCATACATTAGATTAATACACTGGTGATATCACCCTTCACCTCCCTTCTACTTGGAGCAGCATCTGTTCCACTCATGTAAAGGGTCTTCTAATTACCAACCCACCTCCATCATTTGGTATATATCTCTGTAAATGTATCACTGGACTCTTCCTGTAGCCCAAACTCCCATTTAATATCTTCAAACGTAATCCACCCCTCATCATCCCATAATTGATCCAAGAAATGCAACCCGTTTTCCCATTCCCCACTCAACACCTCGTACAAGGTAGCTATAGCAATGTTAGGTTTATCCTTAAGCGGTGAGAGCGGTGATAGAGAAGTCTCAGGAATACCCATATTTTTAGTAAATGTTTTCCACGTCTTAACCATGTGCATGAGGATGGGATTAAACTGCAGCCCTCTTCATAGCAGAGCCTGATGGCCTGATGGCATAAACAGCAGTAGTGGCAAGTCAGCTCCTTCAGCCAGCCACACCTTCAGCGACTCAATGCTAGGGAGTAGTCTCTGTTGAGCCACTGCTTCAGACAGGCCAACCTAAAGGCCCAATAGTACCCCAGCAAGTTTGGCAGTGCCATGCCACTCTCCAGCTTTGTCCTCCACAGAGCACCCAAGTTCAGATGAGGAGCATGCCCTTGCCATATAAACCTGGGCATCGCACCATTAAGAATTATACAAAATTTGAATTGGCAGGATGACAGGGAGATGCTGGAATAAGAATATTAATTTGGGCAGAATGTTCATTTTTGGGACCCCTATTCGTCCCATCCATGATATCAACATATTATCCCATCTATGCAAATCCTCCATGACTCTGTTTATTACCAGGATGTATTTGGTCTTATAAAAATCAGACTAGGAAAATAAATTCCCAAGTATTTAAACCCCTCAGTCGCTAATTTAAAATAAGAAAAGCAAGGAGGAATACCCATATCCCTCAGCCCTCCCATACAAAACACTTCAGATTTCTGATAATTAATCTTGTATCCCAACATTTTACTTTACTCTTCCAAAACTAATAGAAGCCTAGGAGCTGACTTCTTTAAACTTGTGAAAAATAGGAGAACATCATCAGCATAAAGTGATATTTTATGAAAAGTACCATTATATCAAAGGAGACAGAGAGCATCCCTGCTTCATTCCCTGCCGTATTTCAAATGCCCCAGATAAAAACCTAGTCATCAATACCCACCCCATCAGATGAGACTACAGCACGCAAACAAAATCCAGTAAGCCAATGTCCATATTATAAGCCCTAAATGCTGCAAACATAAACAGCCATTCCACCTATCAAACGCTTTTTCCTTGACCAGTGCTATTACGGCCCCCAAGGTTTTATGATATCCTGTGAGGGCAAGAATATTAAGCACCCTCCAGGTATTAGCCATAGAAAGATTGCCCTTAACATACCCTGTCTGGTCACTCTTCACTATCGATTCCTTAATATTCCCTAATCGAAGATGCACCATCTTTGCGAAAATCTTCACATCTGTGTTCAACAATGATATAGAGTGAAAAGTAGAATTATATTCCTTTATTATATTAAAGATGTTTAGAAATCTCCAGCTGTAGCAGGCCGAGTTGCTAAAACCTAACCAGCCCCCCTTCTCTCCCCCCCCCCCATTCCCTTCTTGCTGAGAAACATTACCTACACAGCATAATAGAGATGTGAATCGTGTGATCGATCGTCTTAACGATCGATTTCGGCTGGGGGGGCAGGGAATCGGATCGTCGCAGTTTTGTTTTTTTAAATATCGTGTAAATCGTAAATCGGGGGAGGGCGGGAAAACCGGCACACTAAAACATCCCTAAAACCCACCCCGACCCTTTAAAATAAATCCCCCAGCCTCCCGAACCCCCCGAAAATGTGTTAAATTACCTGGGGTCCAGTGGGGGGGTCCCGGTGTGATGTTCCACTCTTGGGCCACGGGTGTGTTGATAGAAATGGCACCGGCGCTACCTTTGCCCTGTCATATGACAGGGCAAAGGTAGCGCCGGCGCCATTTTGGTTCCTGTCCCCCGACGTCACGAGCGTAGGAGATCGCTCCCGGACCCCCGCTGGACCCCCAGGGACTTTTGGCCAGCTTGGGGGGGGCCTACGGCCGGCGCCATTTTGCATTACGGCAACACGATTCGAGTGCAGGAGGTCGTTCCCGGACCCCCGCTGGACTTTTGGCAAGTCTTGTGGGGGTCAGGAGGCCCCCCAAGCTGGCCAAAAGTCCCTGGGGGTCCAGCGGGGGTCCAGGAGCGATCTCCTATGCTCGTGACGTCGGGGGACAGGAACCAAAATGGCGCCGGCGCTACCTTTGCCCTGTCATATGACAGGATAACCAGACTGGCAAATTATTAATATATCACAAGCCAATTAACAACTAATATATATATTGTGATATCAATCCAATTTTATCAAACTTTATTGGTGAAAATTTTATAAAAGACAATCACAAATTATCCCAAAAAACCCCACATAATAGATATAACAATAGAATATGATCATACCCAATCATCCATCACATATCATCCACACTCATTTATTCAACCGCACATAAGATCTCATTTTCAAACTCCTAAACGTTCAAAAATTTCAACATATAAATACAAATCATCTTATAGCACATTGTAAAATGTAGATACAATAAATTTTGTAAGCAGAAAGAGTCTAATTGCATATGGATTTGTGCGTTACACAAACGTGCGTTACACAAACGCCAATCTTCTTAATCTCCTTATAAGGAGATTAAGAAGATTGGCGTTTGTGTAACGCACAAATCCATATGCAATTAGACTCTTTCTGCTTACAAAATTTATTTTATCTACATTTTACAATGTGCTATAAGATGATTTGTATTTATATGTTGAAATTTTTGAACGTTTAGGAGTTTGAAAATGAGATCTTATGTGCGGTTGAATAAATGAGTGTGGATGATATGTGATGGATGATTGGGTATGATCATATTCTATTGTTATATCTATTATGTGGGGTTTTTTGGGATAATTTGTGATTGTCTTTTATAAAATTTTCACCAATAAAGTTTGATAAAATTGGATTGATATCACAATATATATATTAGCTGTCATATGACAGGGCAAAGGTAGCGCCGGCGCCATTTCTGTCAACGCACCCGTGGCCTGAGAGTGGAACATCACACCGGGATCCCCCCACTGGACCCCAGGTAATTTAAGACATTTTGGGGGGGTTTGGGACGGTGGGGGATTTATTTTAAAGGGTCGGGGTGGGTTTTAGGGTTGTTTTAGTGTGCCGGTTTTCCCGCCCTCCCCCTTCCCCCGATTTACGATTTTTGACGATAAATCAGGGGAATTCCTATTATATATCGCCTTTAACGATTTTTGACAATTTAAAATATATCGGACGATATTTTAAATCGTCAAAAAACGATTCACATCCCTACAGCATAATAGATTATGCGAAGGCTGGCACATATAAGTTACAGACAAGGAAAGGAATGGGTAAGGATGGTGACCCAGGGGAGTTATTGGGCCTCTCCCCAACCAAAGAGATGCCCAGAATTTGCTATGACTGGAAGAGAAAATGATAGTACTATGTGAATAGGATTGGGTGGCCAGACAGGTAAGCGGGAGGCACTGTGTGAATGAGAGAGTGTACAAGAGCAAGAGGAGAAAGATTATACAGTACCACTCTCTCCCTCCATCACCCCAACCAGATACACTTGTTCCTTTTAATCTTCTTCCTCCCTTTCCTCTCTTTTTTATTTCAGTACTGTTACTGTTGTAGGAACTTCTATAGAAGGAAAATTCATAATTCTGCACACTTTTAAAATCCTGCAAATAGTACAATATAATCATTGTTGTTGAGTAAATGTAGAATGCAATACTGGCACAGTGCAGCAGGCTGTAAACCAGAAAGCCCAGGATTCAAGTCCTGATGACACCGCTTGTGACATCTGATAAGTCACATCACTCTCCCTTGCCCCTTTTTACTAAGATACAAAAGAGGAGAAAACCTTTAGTACATAACATTTTTAAATTGTAAACCCTCTGGAGAGAGAAAAATACCTGTATTACCTGAATATAATCCATTTTGGAGTGTCAGAAAAGACAGAATATTAGACATATAATATTAATATTTTTAGGCATAATTCCCCCATCTTAAAGGCCAGTGCCCTCTCCCTCCACCCTAGGCTTGACCTCTTCCTAGGGTCAACACCTCTCATATATCTTTCTTCCCAATCTCTCTCTTCCTCAGTCTTCTCTTTTTCTCCCTTTGCAACAACCTTACCCCCCCTCACCCCAGCTTTCTCTGTCTCTGCCCCCCATGCTCAACACCCCTCCAATTCTTTCTCTCTCAGCCCTTTGCTACACCCCAAACTCTCTAAATCCCTCAATAAAATCCCCAGCTTTCTCTCTGTCTCCCACAACCAGCTCTGTTTCTCTCTATCCTTCCTGCCCCCCAACCGGGTCTTTAAACCTCCAGGCTCCATCCCCATTATTTCTCCTCTATCTCAGGACAAACCACTGAAGCCTCCTCTGTCTTTCGGCCTGCAACGTGTTGATATCCCCACTTCCTGCTTCTGAGCAGTGTGGCTCCTAGTTCCCTTGCCAAATTAAGGGAAAAAATCTCTCATTCAACCCATTAAAGTCAGTCCTTCAGGTCCTATAATGTATCAGAATGGCACTGTCAGATATCCAGGACGAACCTTAAATCTCCCTCCTACGACCGAGTAAGGATCTTCAGCAAAGCTACCAAGTCACCTCGTTGCTGGACGACGACGCCATGGTTTGTTTTTTTTTTTTAACTTAAAACTGCAGTGCATTGTGGTACCTGTAGTCTCTCGGCTGCTTTCATCGGGCGGGGGAAGCAGCGCTGCAGGTTACAGAATGTGTCAGGAGAAGGGGGTGGGGGAAAGGTGTCACAAAGCCAGAACCGACTTTCTCTCCATTTAGGAGCCGTTCTTGTGGTAGCATTTACATCCATTGCCTCTTCAGACTACAACTTGATATTTTTGTTCTCTATTACAAACATCTTGGGTCAGGATTTAAGTACTGGGTGGCCGGACAGGACGGGGCATCCTAAGCAGGAGGCACTGTGTGAGTGTGAGAGTGGACAAGAGCAAAAGGAGAAAGATTATACAGTTACCCCTCTCTCTCTCTCTCCATCACCCCAGCCAGGTTTTGTAGCTGTGTGGAATATATGTTGAAGGCTTTTCATCCTTATTCCTAGTCTGTAAAAAACAAAACAAAAAAAAAAAAAACCCAACAACAATTTATGCTACTAAAGGGTTAACAGAGGGCTTGTTCTCAGCTCTAAGTAGCAGGTGAGTCTATTTCTGGGCGTAGACCAGGGAGGGGCAGCCGAAGGCCACCAGTACCAGGTAGGAGAGTTAGGCTGTGAGTGTGGGCAGGAAGTTCCGTATAAAAGGAAGGCAGGTAGACAATAGCTTATGAGTCTTAGTAGATGACTGGGTAGAAGCTGTTAGCTGCTGGACTAGGTAAGTCTGCAAGAAGTTCTGGGTTTTTTTTGTTTTCTTTTCTCTCTTCTCCCTTCCCCTTAGAAATGAATGTGGTTAGCTTAAAAAGCATAAGCTTGCTTAACTTCTAATAATGCCATTTAGCATGATGCATTGTTATTATGGTACATCTTTTTATTATTTTGTAAAATGTATATATCTAATGTTCTGTCTTTTTAGTTAGACTTATAAAAGTCCCTGAAAGGTCACCATGCTTTTCTTGTGCTGCTCAATATAACTTTTGAGTCTCTCTCTTTTTTCCAAAGATATATTCAGTCTGTTAGTTATGTGTCTATTGGAAAGCAATTACGTATAAAGTCACAGAAATCATGAAGCTAGTTTGGCTTGGGCCCAGAGTTGAGCTATTGTATCAGATTTCTAATAAGCATAGGCTGCTGTACTTATTGTGCATTTGGTATCTGCTGTGGAAGATCTTCTCTAGGCCCATTATCTTGACCTTATTTCAGCCTCTCTGGTTTAGACAGACTGACCTAAAAGCTATATATAACTTTCTTTTACAATGAACTAACATGGATTGTGTTCTGTAAGATCAGTAATGGATTCTCAAGACAGGAAGATGCTAGCATACATAGGGAGAGAAATAATTAATAGTAAAAAGGAAATAAAGTGTCTATATAGTCTATTGGTAAGATGTTACCTAAAATAGTATCTAGTTTTAGTGGCCATACATTAAAAAGATACCTGGGTGGAGACAGTCCAGCAAGAGGTGATCAAAATGATACAGGGGTAAATGTCCTATAAAATGAAGCTTCAAGATGCAACTCTATCTTAGGGAAATGACTAGTAATATTAAAATGTCCCACCGGTATAAACTGGTGGTAGCTCTAGTCCCTGAATGTTGCAAACGGGCCTAGTTTTTAGGATACCCACAATTAGAATGTATGAGACTCTGTATATAACAGAAGCAGGGCATGCATTATTCACTGTGGCTAGCCTGACAACTTGGCTGTCTGGGGGTCCCCCAGTTCAGGGTATGAAACTCATTCTGCTTGTACATGCCATTTTACTACAGTTAGAAGTTAAACTGGGTAAACTGGCCTTGATCCTTATTTCCTGTTGTATGCTCTTTCAAAGTAGGCAGGTATAGCATGAAACATTTTTCACAGAGGGTGGTAGATGCATGTTATGGTCTCCCAGGGCTGATGGTGGAGAGATGTTTGGAGCATTTTGAGTTACAAAGAGGTGGAGGGGAAAATAGATCAAGTGGAGTGTATGCTATTATAGCAGACATGAGGTTAAGCTAAATGGCCCTTATCTACCATCAGATTCATTCTCTGCTTTCATAGGTGTTAGCTCAGACTTGGTACTAATATTTTTCTTATCTTTTAACTAGTATTTATTGTATAGGTTAAATCTTCCATAATAGATGGCAGAAATACAATGGACCCCTCAAGTCTGTTCTATCTGTGCTGCATGGATAAATATCTGGTGGCCCCCTTGTAACATATCAATCTTTCCAAGACACTTCATTTTTCTTTAAGTCCTATACTGCTGTTGTCTCTATCACCTCATCATGGAATGCCCTCTCGGTTCAGGTGGTTAAGACAAGAACAGTGATAGCATTCAAAAGGGCTTGGGACAAAGACTATCCCTAGGGGTTACAGAATGGGGCAGGGTGGCAGATGACGACAGCAACCTTTTCAGTGTACCAGAGTTCTTTAAGATGGAGTTTTGGCTGCACACTTCTGACCTTTTTTGAACAGGAGAGCACATCAATACATCTCCTGTGTTTGCTACTTCAGAGCATGCAATGACTAGAGCTCTTAACTTAAAGGAATTGTAACAGATGTGTTTTTATTGATGCGATCAGGTAAAAATACTAATTTTCACATTAGCATGAATTATAACTAATTTCATAAAATTCAATGTAAAACACTACTAGAATTAGACTTAAACTTCCAATCCTATTATGTTGCTGAGCTCAGTTTCTTGGCTCTGTTCAGTTTGGCATGTGTATATTTGCACACATTTTGCAAATATAATCCTACTGTCTCCAAGTGGAATTGCTTCCTGCAGGGCTGAAACATCAAAACAGGGGCATGGGCAGTTGCTGCTCTTGCTTGCTTTTCAGCCAAGTATGTAAGATTAGGGTTCTTCCAGTCTTTTTATTAAGAGCTTGGTTGGTTCTGGAAATGACTTTCACTGCAGTCCTTTTGCTTGTTTATGCAACTTAACTTCACTTTGTAATACATTTAGCATTGCAAAGAGCAAGGCATATCAGTGAAGAACTGACACTAAGTTTCAGCTATAGCTTTAGAACAGATTCATGTTCTTCCAGTGGAAAAACTGTATTATGAAACCTTGTCACAATGAATGCATTATCACTTGAGCAAGTAAACTGTTCACCTTCTTTTCAAGCAAATAATGGGATCACTGTAGTAAAACTCACACTAAAATGAGAAATTTTAGCATGGGTTTTAACAGAACACCCATGTTAAAATATGGGATGCAAATCAAAAGGGAGTTAAATGTGTGTTTAAAAGAGAGCATGAGTGCAACTGAATTCTACACTAATGCAGGAAAGTGCTTGAAGTTGGAAGGAGTGTGACCAAAATGGCCTTGCATGCAAGATTATGCCCAGTGCTAGCCTCACATGGCATGCCTTGTCCAAAGGGTCTTGCAAACAAAAACCAAGGGTAAGCTCTCCAGAGAAGGCAACTACAGCAGAACAATATGCACTTTGGTGCTATGCATCTCAAATGGCTGTAGTTGCCAGTTTCAGAGAGCATGCCTTTAGATTTCACTTGGCAAAGTGGCCTTGCATACAAGATTGTGCGTCAAGTTAGGATGCCATTTTGGTCACACTCCTAACTTCAAGTGCTTACTTCTGTACTCCTGGCTTAATGCACTTAAGTGGATTTTCAGGATAACTCACACTTCAGGTGGCCATGATCTATTGGTTGGGGTTTGAGTGGAGTGAACAAAATTGTATTTTTATCTGCATATTTCTAATAGAAACATAATATATTCTGCATCTGTGACTGAAGTGAGGTATTCTGCTAGTATGCAGTCTCCATGTGGCTCTGTAGCAAATGGTAATGTGGCTGCTTCTGTTTTTTCCCCAATAGTGTTAGGGCCTGGTAGAATATTTTGTTGCCCCTTCATATAGGGTTGCTGCTAGTAGTGGCTTTTTTTTTTTAATTCTGGGAGCTAACCTGCCATACCCAAATGGTATCTGGTTTTTTGTTTTATAGTCTGCCTTTAGGTCACTTCAAAGCAGAATCTATTCAGATATTGCTAAAGATTCTGAGTGATTATCTTGCAGGGACTTCACAAAAATCTGGTAATGAGGGTGTTTGTAACTGTTACCTAGCAAGTGATAGAGTGGAGCGGCCCAGCAAGAAGTTTGTATGGAGCAGCAATTAAGTTACCTTATGTATTCCAGAATGAAAATGGTGGGTTTTTTTATGGAGGGCAAGCAGGATAGTCCTCACACATGGGTGACACCAATGGAGGCCAGCATGTAAGTTTGATATTAAAGTGTAGATGTGTGAAGCCTGCTATACCCTCACAGGGTCCCTTCAATCTCATCTGTCTATTTGGATCTTTCTTCCAAAGTAGAGGAATCATTGGTTGAGGGCCTCTAGTGGTAGTACCCCTATTTTTTGGTTTGGCAGTTTTTAATGGCTGAATTTTGGGCTGTAAAACATTTTCATACCTGCAGTACCTAAATGTAATGCACTCTGGAGCCTAATATAAACACAAAGCAAGGCTTAACAGATCAAGGTTACTTGATGCATCAAGGCTGAGCAGATGCTGATCTCCACTGCTCCCACCCCTGATTAACAGGCCAATTAAAAACAAACCCAAGGGAGAGCCGGCAAGCTATGAGTGCCTGCTCTCCCAACTCGTGCCCAGGCACCTTTCCTGGGTGCACTATTCTCTATTTAAATTAGGCTGTGCTAGGGACAATAGCATGCCCCTAGCACCTCCTTATGAGTGGAAAAGGCAGCTTACATCATCTATGATGTTGTAATGTGTTAATCTGTAGACTAAAGTTTTTTAAAATAAGAATCTTGCTCTAATGTTTATAGTTGTAAGTTCATTTTACCATTTACACTGCTCTTCAAAGGCCCCTCTTTCAACAGCATAGCTATAGGTCAGTTCTTTGGCTATGGAAACAAATATTTGGAGTAGGGACATTTGAAGAAAAATAAAAACAGCATGTATGTGTTCAAATTTTCTTCTGACTACAAATTGCTTGTTTAGTTTCCTTTTGTAAAAGTTAGATGGGCAAAAAGCTCCAGAAAACATAATAAATGCAAATAACAAGAATAAGCACTTTTTAAATCCAGAAAATGAGAGCTTTGTTAAATTGTGGAGGTCTTCTGTTATAGTTCAGGAACATATATTGATAAGTGACGTTTGCAGAGCAATCAGCAGAGGCAACTGCATTAGTCATTTGTCCATGGTCTGTTTTGACCTGGGGAGATCATGGGCTGCTTCCATGTGACTCAGAACTGAAGTTTGAGAGCACATGGGAGCCACAAACTCCACAGGAGAAATCCAGTGGATGTGGGAGAACAGGGGCAATGGAGCTGGAAAATTGGGCAGTGGTGGCCAATCCAGTGCAGGTGCCACATAGCAGATTTTTTTTCCCCATTACTTCAGGAGTGGTTCTAATCATATTGCAGATCTTCTTTCCCTTCCCACTCCTGGGGGGAGGGGGGGGGAGAGAATTGCCATGTCTATATGCTAGGCTGCCACCTTAGGTTGAGGGTCCTTTTTGACCTGTGGCTGCCTCTGATTGCTTTATTTGCACAGGTACATCTAAGGTATCCTACAGTGTATCAGGTCAAGGCCTCTTCATTCTCCACAGTGACAATGCTAAAGTTCACCTGGGCAAAATTCCTTCTCTTGCTGTGATGCTTTTTTGGGGGGCCTGTCAGAATTTGGCCTGTACATGGCTATTATAATGTTCCTTATCTAGAATGGGGCTTGGGGTGTTAGTCTTCTTTCTTTATTGTTGGGGTATTGAAGGTACTGTTTGGGGCCAGAGGGGGGTGTGTGGGGTTGTATTTTCTGTTATCTAGATGGTTAACAGAAAATACATGTGCTGCAAGGCCCTCAGAGGGTGTCTGTGCTGGAGGAGTGAAGGTATCCAGTTTAGAGTGGATCAAGCAGTGAACAGCAGTTACATGTGTCCTGTCCTCCAGATGTTGAGCTTGTGGAATCCCTAGCAATGGTAGCTGCTGGCTAGTGCTAGGGTAACACCTGGAACATTAGATGTAGTTGGACTTGTGGCAAACTTATGAAGGAGGTGGCTGTAGAAAGGGGGAGGGGAAGGAGAGGAGTCAAGATGAAGGAGCTTGGGGGGGGGTGTTCCCTCACCTATTTCTGGTTATGAGAGGGGAGTAAACTGAGATTTGGGACTAGCAACTCTCTGGGCTGCAGGATGACCTGAGGTATTGCTGTCATTATACACCTTGAACAAAAAATTCTGAAAATTCAGAATCCCATCAAACAATGTTAGTGGAGCTAACAGAGCTTGAAACCTAGGAGTAATAGACACAGAACTCAGCCTTAAGCAACACATCACTGAAAGTTAAAGGCTATGCCAAATTAATGGTCCTTAGGAGACTAACTCAAGCACACTTTAGAACAGTTCTGCAAGTACTTATCTTCGCTATTGTAACACACTTTTCCTGGGATTACCATATACAACACTAAGACCACTACAAATCCTACAGAACTCAGCTGCCAGAGTACTTACTGGAAAAGGCAGAAGGGATCATATCACTCACTCACCAAATTACACTGCCAATAGAACAAAGAGGGCAATTTAAAACTATGTACAATTCACAAACAAATGATGAAAATGCTGATTGGCTAAACACTGCACTACAATTGCATGTCCCCCCCCAGAGAAAGCTCAGCCAATAAAAGCTCTACTAACCATACCCTCTGTCAAGACAGCAAAAGTGAGCACTATCTTTAGCGGGTCCAATATTATGGAACACAATGCCACTCGAAATAAGACTAATGAAAGATTTAAAACTCTTCAAAGCTTTAAAAACATGGCTCTTCAAAAAAGCTTTTCACAGTGAGGTTGGTGAGTAACACAAAGCAAAGAACACCTACACACAGCTGAAAGTCTCCTAATAGTGTAATTGCTTATTTTTTCATTAAATATTAACTTAAGAGGACAGTATAAAACATATTATCCTATTAATCACAAATGGAAATACCAATTCACTTTCCATATAGATTATATTGTAACATGTAACAAACTTATTGGCACCTTCTAGATAATTTATAAACCAAACTTATTTACATGCCTATTTGTAAACTGTTGTAATGGTGCATTACTAAATGACAGTATAGAAAAGTTTGGTTTTTTTAAATCATCCTTAATGGGAGGAGGATTGGGTTGCCAATTAAGTGATACAAAGATGGCTCAGATGGTGTTGCAGGAAACACACATCTTACTGATGTGGCCCATGCCAAGCTGGTATGAGACTGGGTGGGGCAGATGGGAGTGTTCATTTCTTACAATTCCAAGAATAGGAGTATGCATCCTGATACACACAAGCCTCTGCCCTTTAACAGACAAGATCCAGAAGGAGACTGGTCTTATTGGCATGCTCACTTTATGGGAAGGATCTTGGATTGAATGTGTGGTCCCACTTCAACTCAAATGGCTTTTTTTCCACCTACTATTAAGTGGGAGAGGCAGAAAAGGGAGAAATCCTTAAAACAAAAAAGTGGTCAATTAGAACAAACTCATAACCATATAGGGTCCTATTGGATCTACAGAGCACTAGAGAAATGTAGAGCAGACCTTAAAAGGCTCACAGCTAGAAGATGTGAATTTGCTGTGCTACACAGCCAAGTATCTGCAAGAACTGCAATAAAACCAGGCTTTGCTGGCCCCTCAGTCTTCACAGAATATGGAAAGGATTTCTAGACTTATACACGGACAATATAAAATCAGGAGGATTATTTAAGACAAAACCCTTAAATATTTATTTTCAAGGTATTAAACTTTTCATCCAGACTTATTTTCATCTTGTAGCAGAATTTCAGTACTGCATTTGAATAAACCTCTATCAGCAAACAAGATTATAAGAAAACCCTCAACTTCAATCTACTCCTAAATTTAAAATGTTTAAAGGCACATGTATGTTATTGATCCAAGAAATCCCCCTGATGAAGCTGTTCTATCAACAGTGGTCTCTGGGGTACACTTTAGAGAACTGTACACTATATGGTTCATAGTAATAGATTTTAGAGATATTGTAACTATGTGGAAGCTGTTGGGACAGATACAAATTGAGAAATTAGGTGTATGATAGTTGGAAATATTTTGTAAGAACATCCATTAAAAGGTGGCTTCATTTTTTTAATGAATGGTGAATGTGGTATACCTGAAATACTCTGAATTTTCAATAGTTTGAGGGTTGAAGTTTTTGGACCATGTACATTGCTTGACATTGTGTTAATTTTTTTTATGTTTACACAGGAAAGCCAAAATTGAATGGCAGGTTTTCAACCTGCAGGCTGCTTTTCAATTTTTTAATATTACTTTAACTTTTGGGACCTCTGAATTAATATTGCCATGATATTGTCATAAGGTGTACAGAAAAGCAGTTTTTACTGCTTCTGTGCACTTCCCCAGCACAGCAGAAATGACCTTCAGGTAGGTGCTAATTAAGAAACTTGCAGTTTGGCTGCACAATTTACTTACTATATCACGCAGGAATGACTAATAGGGCCATCAACATGCATTTGCAAGTTGCAGGTGCTATTAGTCTCGGGGGGGGGGGGGGGGGGGGGGAGGGGTTGGATGCACATTTTTGACTCACGATTATCCCTTACTGAATAAGTGGTAAAGCTAGTGTCAGAAAATATTTTAATATTTTGTGCTTTATTGATTACTGACTTCACTAAATATAAGTAATCAATTAGCCATAAAGAGACATGTTAGCATTAATACCCATAAGCCATGGCTTTAGTCAAAGCCTGTGCTGAGAACTCCAGCACACAGCTCCCTCTCTACCCCCTTACAGACCTTGAGAAACTTGTTTTCGACTTCTTGCTTATCTCTAAGAAAGCAGTCTGCATTTTATGGCCTTGGGCATCCTAAAAAACGTGGTCACTCAGGCGTGAATCCTGGGATAGAGGGAGTGCTTGGTCTCTTCTCTCTGAAGTAGAAGGAAGAAAAGTATTGATAAATTAGACTGGAAAATGGGCACAGCATTAAACAGGGTAAAAACTCCTAATTTTAAATATTCTGATATGGAAAAATTGCTTGAACCTCAGTCAAGGTTAGAAATGAAGTTCTTCAAAGGCTAAAAAGAGATGTATCGATAGAAAAGATAGTTACTCTGGATCAAAGTTTAAGGGTATAAAAACTTGAAGCAGTCAGAAGGAAAGGAGAGTGCTACTCTGATTTTCTTTGCACGTGATTAGAGAGACACAGAGCGGATGCTTCAGATATTTGGTAAATATATAATCATTTATTCAAGTATATGAGAACCTTTAAATTGCTATTGTTTCTAGATTGGCAGATGTATTAGAAATGCATTGATTAAGCAAAAGATGACAGACATTTATCTGATTTTAATAATTTCAATTACTTTATTAATGCCTATCACATTGATTGTAGGATATACTCTGGTAAAGTTAAGATTTGAACATAAGTGTTAGTCATTTAGAGATTTTATTCATACCTTTATCTGAAATAAAGAGAATATTTTTAATACAAACTGACTGGTTTATTTTAAATGCATGTTGTGTTGTATGAATTATGGGTGAATAAAGTTCTGTGGTAGATACGAACACACACCCCTGAAAATAAACTTTTTCTCTAGGCAGAAAGGGTAGAGAAAAGAATGGAAGTAGGGGTTTTTATCTAAGCAGGATTCCCTGGTTTTAAATTCTGCTAATGGTAGAAGCCTCAATACTTCCATTCAAACTTCTTTACATGGCACCCAACGTGGTTTAATCTACTGTAGAATCTTAAGGTGTTAACCAGAGTATTTTGAATTTATTTTCCAGTTTTTGTAATTTTGCCTGTTGCAGCTGTTTTTGTATTTGGTTATAATGGCAGATCCTCATAGGATTAGGGCTTCACAGGAAGCAACGTTCCATCGGTGGGCTGAAGCCAATCAGATCAGGGAAAATCAGTCCTTTGTCCTGCATTTACAAGTGGCCAGTGACTCATCTCCATGCTTTCATGTTGACATTTGTCACGTAAAAGCTCTTACTGCACAGGGCAGACACCAGGGTCTAAATATAAGAGCAGAGGAGGATTTTGTTCCTCTTGCACTTCCTGACTGTCAGATGTCTCTCACTTGGTAAATATTTGTGGAAAATCCAGTAGTTTCGGAGAAACGGGGGTTGGCATTCACTGAACAGCATCCGCCTCTTGATGCTATTTTGTCCTTTGCCCCGCCCATGGATCAGATTCCAGCTGGGAAAAAGAATGCGTCTTGCACTGCTTTCAAATGCTTAGATCATTATGGGATGCATTCTGTTTCCATGGGGACACCTGTGGAATTCGGAGCCTGTAGTGAGATCGATTGTAAAGCAGACAGAGTAAGGTGGGCTTTGGGGACGCTTCCAGCTGATGTTAATCTGATACCTGAGCATCTGGCTAGTTGCGATTGAAGCTGTTACTGGCACATGTGACTCACACACCAGACATTATATTATTTCTACTCTGATGCCACAGAACTTGGTTCCTCCCCCTCTGCATGCGATTCCTGGGGAACATATTACACATGGATCTACCATGCTATATTTGGCAAGCCTTTGATTACGGATCTTGGTGAAGTATTGCCTCATATTTTACAAAAGTTTGGTATTTCAGCTGCATGTTCTCTTGGCATGCTGGTTACAATGAGTAATTTTGAACAGGTATGGGAGATTTTAAAGGACATCATGCCTGTTACCTCTATTCATATTGATCTTAGTAATCGTTTAAGTGCATTAGCACCGGCAGATAGACATGAGCAATTTCCGTTCATAATCCAGCAGGTTTTTGAAGCAGCTGGTCGTCTGTTAGTCCCTTCTAAGCCCCTTAAACAGGCACAGCCAGGGTCCAAGGGGCAGAGATCCAGCGCACTCAGACTGAACTTCCAGAAGGGTGAGTTTTAATTTCAGGAATCCTTCTTCCCAGGATAGAAATCAGAGGGACAATAGGGGGTTTGGGAATTCTAGACAGGATTATACACCCCTCCACAAAATCCCTCTAATACTGGGTGGTTCCACGTTATCCTGTGAGGGATAATCAAGGGACCCCCTCCTGCCCGCTTTCCAGCTCCTGAGAAGCCTCCAGTGGTGTCCGGAGCTATAACTAAGGCAGACCGCCCTCCCCCTTCTCACAAAAAGCTGGCTAAGCATGCCACTTTCCATGGCAGTGCTGGCTCCACGACTCAACCCCCTGTGGATCCAGAGTAAGGAACAGGGTGATCTATTTGTGGGCATGATGGATTCAGGTACTATTAATTAGAGATGTGAATCGTGTCCTCGATCGTCTTAACAATCGATTTCGGCTGGGAGGGGGAGGGAATCGTATTGTTGCCGTTTGGGTTTTAAAAATATCATGAAAAGGGGGTCACGTGGGGTGATGTGCTAGGGAAGACGCGTTCTCCCATAGCTCCGGGTGCCCCGGCCGAAAATATACCGTTACAGGCTTTAAAAACCGGCAGAAAGAGGGTGAGCGTACACAACTGTGTAGCGAATGTCGATTGTCCATTATATGAATAAATCGCCACAACCTATGGCCTCCAGAGGAGGAAAACGAGATAAAGAAAAAGAGAAGGGGAAGGCTGCGGATGCCAAGATGGCGGCCGGAGCGGGAGACTCAGGTATGTCGCAGACTACCCCACTAACAGTCGAACTCCTACAAGCAACGCTGGAAGCTACATTAGATGTTAAGCTAGCGGGGATCAATCAACAATTAGAGGCGGTAAACGCCACTCTTACTGAATTTGGCCCAAGGCTGGATACGCTGGAAAGCAGGATTGTCGGGGTGGAGGAGGGGCTGAGCGACCACGATGCGAAAGCCAGCGCTACTGCTAAAGCGTTGCAGGAATGTCAGCAGAAACTCGACGACCTAGAAAATCGTTTGAGGAGGGACAACTTACGATTTTTAGGTTTGCCGGAAAACATAGACGAGCAAGGGCTGGTCGTTTTCTTTGAAGACTGGCTCCCGGAGGCTGTAGGGCTCCCGGATCTAAAAGGCTCTTTGAAGGTGGAAAGAGCGCACAGATTGGGGATACGTCGCACCTCTGACACTAGGCCTCGTGTCGCAATTGCAAAGATTTTAAATTCTGCAGTGAAACAGAGAATATGGTTGGCTTATCGGAATAAACAGGAGCTCACCTACAAAGAGCATAAAATAAGGATCACCCAGGATTACTCAGCTCAAGTATCCATGCAACGCAAGAAATTTTCCCCGATTTGCTTACGCCTTTTCGAAAATAAGATCAGATTCACCTTACAATTTCCAGCCACGTTAAAGATTTGGAAAGATAACACCATTCACACTTTTAAGGAGCCAGTGGAAGCAGAGAAGTTCTTACAAAGGAATGGAAGCGGTTCTTCATCACCCACTTCTTGATTCAGGAAAATTTTTTTTTTTTTTTTTCCTGTCTCCAGTTTCAAGCTACAGTGGACTATGGATATCTCAAAGTACTGTGTTTAAAGCTTGAGAAGGCGCTTCTTAAAGCGCGTGGAATTTCTGCTCAGAGTGGCAACAACATTTTGGAAAACTACAGCTAGCCTAGCCGGTTTGGGTTATAGCTTGGATTGGCATTGCAACGTCCCTATCCCTCTTTATGTCTACGTGCTCGCAGTGGTGGTTTGTCAACTGTAAGGACAGCTGAGAGTACGGCTAGGCGGATCTGTTTGACCCATGGCGTGGACATTACACGGCTCGGACTGTCCAGAACCATTATCAGGCCGGTGGCACCCAAGCATCCTATACAGACCTCCCAACTCGGATCCACCCCTTGAGTGGGGGGACCGAGTGTTTGCTCATTATGATCAACCAGGGGTTTGGGGGGGGAGGTGGGAGGGGGGGAAAAAAAGGAAGGGAGAAAGTTCAGTTTTGTTTTTCTGTTGTGGGTTGGGATGATTGAACAGGTACTGTTATGTGCGGAGCGGAATGAGTGTAAACATGTTGCATTGGACCCATGGACTACCGTACTTTGGGAATGATCTTAAAGTGTCTCTGCGATTTACAGGGTATAGGATTGGGAAAGAGGCAGCTGGGACCTCTTGCCCAAGGCCAAGTCTGCAAAAGGTATTTCTGAATGATTACACTAACTTTATAGAATGGTTCGTTTGATATCATGGAATGTACACGGATTAGGTTCACCTATTAAGAGAAAAATATTATCCCATCTAAAGAAATTGCGGGGCGACATTGTTTGTATACAGGAGACACACCTGACAACTATAGAATCTCAGAAGTTGCAGAGAGATTGGGTAAAAGCTTGTTTTTTTGCTGAAGCCCAACAGAGGAAAGCGGGCATAGCGATACTGATCAGTAAATCCACAGATTTTGTGCTTACTCGCTCTATTCCCGATAAGGATGGCAGGTATGTTCTAGTTGTGGGTAAATGGCAGGGTCAACCTGTTACCATATGTTGTGTCTATGCCCCTACACAACACCCTCGCAGATTTCTATGCTCTCTCTAGTGTGCTCCTCTCCCATAGGGAGGGACAGTTATTTGTGGCAGGGGACTTTAATTGTGTTATGGACAATACACTGGATCGCTCTCATGTGAGTGGGCAGCCAACTCCGGGAAGGGGCGAGGGAGTGGACGTGATATGTGCTCAAACGGGGGTCATAGATATATGGCGAACGTTACATCCTACGGAAAGGGACTACCTTCTACTCGAACCCTCATGGTTCCTCCTCACGTATTGATTATATCCTGACCTCTAGGGAATCCTTCCCAAAAGTGGTTAGGGCAGATGTGGAACTACCAGTGATCTCTGACCATTCTCCGGTGTCCCTGACGATTACTTTGGGCCCGAAGATCACTGGTACAAAAATTTGGAAGTTCCCGGTGGATCTTAAAGATGATAAAGATTTCCAGACTTTCCTAAAAGAAAAATGGCTAGACTATGCAAAAAATAACGCCCAACACTTAGCTACCCCTCATTTGTACTGGGAGGCAGGTAAGGCTGTCTTGAGAGGAGAGATCATAGGATATACGAGCGCTCGTTATAAAAAGCTCAATTCTGATATCTTGAGTCTCGAATCCTGTGCTAAACGAGCGAGGTCGGTTTGGCTTTCCACTCCGTCAGAGCCCCATAAAAACCTTTACTTTCATGCTCTCAGCCAGCTGAACACGAAGCTGCATATAAGGGCGAGTAAGTCTCTACAGGTAGCCCAGCATAATTACTTCAAATATGGTAATAAAATGGGAAAGCCCCTGGCAAATTTAATACGCACAACCCGTCCAAAATCATTGATATATACTATGCTTACCACAAGGGAAAACAGTGTCGGATGCTAAGGCGATTGGGGAAATATTCCAGGATTTCTATTCTACTTTATACAAAGCGGAAACCCCCCAATCTGACCAGGGTGAAAAAGATTTCTTTAACGATGTATCTATACCTTGTATAAATTCCTTGCAAAAGGAATTTATGAATCGGCCTATCCAAACTTATGAAGTTCTTAGTTATAACCTCCATGGCTTCTGGCAAATCGCCAGGCCCAGATGGCTTTTCGTATGATTTTTACAAAATGCTTAAAGAGCACATTACAACACCTTTAACAGACTTCTACAGGGACGGTATTACCAAAGATAGTTTTCCTACCACTTTTAATAGAGCACATATTATAGTCTTACCAAAACCAGGAAAGGATCTCCAAAAACCTGCATCATATCGACCAATATCGTTGCTTAATAGTGACCTAAAAATTTTAGCTAAAGTTTTAGCAGACAGATTGGCCACGCTCATCCCTACTCTGATTACGGATCAACAGGTGGGCTTTGTACAGGGACGCTCGGCCACGAGCCATATTAAACTTCTATCTGCTATGCAGTTTTGTCAGCAAACAGACAAGCCGGCACTGGTTATCGGATTTGATTCCGAGAAAGCGTTCGATAGAGTATCCTGGCCATATATGTTTTTGGTACTGCACAGATATGGGTTGGACGGGGATTTTTTACACTATATCCACCTACTTTATACTATGCCTGAATCCCAGATTATAGTTAATGGGGAATGTTCAAACTCGGTACGTATACAAAGAGGAGTACGCCAGGGGTGTCCATTATCCCCTCTCCTGTACATTCTTACCATTGACCCTCTTTTGCGCAAGATTGTGACGCACCCAGAAATTCATGGTTTTACAAGAGCGGACCACACATTTAAAGTTGCAGCATTTGCTGACGACGTTTTGGTGTTTCTAACCAATCCTTCGGTCTCCCTAAACAGGTTAAGGCTTCAAGACCAATTTGGCTCTCTTGCGGGCCTTAAAATAAATAGGGATAAATCTGAAGCCATGGCAGTGGGGGATACAGTTCAAGCAACTTGGAGAGGACACTTCCCGCTTCGCTGGGCAGATGGGGAGATTAAATACCTGGGAATCAAAATACCAAATGATTTAAAAAATATCTACCAATTGAATATACGCCCCCTTCTGAGACTCGATTATAAACTTTCAAAAATGGCAACTGTTGCCCTTGTCCTTGAAAGGCAGAACACATTTATACCAGATGGTGATCGTACCGAAGTGGTTATATGTCTTACAAATGTTACCCATTATGCTGTCTCCCCAGGATATTCATATGTTAGAACAAGGGCTCGGGAAGTTCTTGTGGGGCGGGAAGAAAGCCCGGATAGCATTATCTAGTCTCCAACATTATAAACAAAAAGGGGGGTTGGGTTGTCCAAATATAGCGCAATACAATTTGGCCTGCCTACTGCGATTGATACAGGATTGGTTATTTGATACCTCACACTATGTCCCGAGTCCTCTCCTTCGAGGATGGTACGGGGGTTGTCTCTTAACTCCCTTTTGCACATGCCCACACAGGAGGTTCCGCAACAGCTCAAAGAACATCTGGTGGTTAAGTATTGTAGGACTGCATGGGTACAGCTCTGTAAAAGGCTTAAGCAACCCTTAGGGGTCACACCTCTGAATGTGACTACCAGTTCATACTTCCCCCCCCGGGGATGAGTGGAGCCACGTTCCAGAGATGGCGGATTTCAGGCCTTCAGTTTGTTTACCAATTGATTCAACCCCTTACAGGTCAACTGTATAGTTTTTCCGAACTCCAACAACAATTTCGGATCCCATCCTCAGACAATTTTGCATACGTGCAACTTCGTCATTTTATGCATTCTCATCATAGAAATTGGGGCTCTCTCCCTATTACGGAAGCGTTGCGGAACCTTCTTACTGGTAGAGTGGCAAAACGACCACGCATTTCAGACTTCTATAAAGAACTTTGCGGGGGATCATCAGATTTTCACCTTAAACGTTTACACGCTAGGTGGGAGAAATGGCCTACTTTCACGCTCTCCTTTGAAAAATTTGTTAAATGTTTTCCCCAGATCCCATATTTCTATTTCCGAAGACTTAAGAGTCACAATATAAATTCTTATGGCAAGGATTTATCGCCCTGGTGCGGGCTTTTAAAGCTCATCTTTGTGACTCTCCTTCATGTATAAAGTGTGGGCATATATCAGGGACTCTTTTCCATATGTTTTGGGATTGTCCAGTTATACAAACTTTTTGGTCTGAAATTAAGGATTTTTGTATGTCTCTATGGCAAGGATTAATACCACTAGACCCACAACTATGGCTATTAGGACTCCAACCTGAGGGGCTGGTGTCTGGCCCCCAGTCCAAATGGGTATGGGCTTTTTTGGTCAAGGCCGCTATAATAGGCAAGAAAGCTATTCTAGCTTGTTGGCTGGACAAAAGAGGCCCGGTATGGGATTATTGGTTCAACCATATGCTCAGACTGTGTACTCATGAGCATTATCTTTATAATCAACACCCCTCTACTAAAGTTGATGTTGATCAAGTTTGGGCTCCTTTTCTTCAGTATTTACACCCTGGGCCTTCACCTTCTTAAAGATTTATGGGGTGTACTGTCCTTGGGAGGGGTGCTACTTTCTTTCTATTAATAGCCTGGTAAAGCACATTTAGTGGGTGCTCCTCCCTTCTGGCGTTCACATGGACACATTGAACCTGTTCGTGGGCCAATATGTGGTTCCAATATGTGGTTTGAATGTACTGCAAATTATATACCCTGGGGATCTACGTTGGTGATCATGGGCCTCCTGCACCATACACATGCTCAGTATACGTATGAGTTGTTTGGTTTCTTTTCTCTTCCTCTGTATAGTTTATACCTGGTTGGGGGGGAGGGTGGGGAGGGATAGAGGGTTTCATAAAAACTTATGTATTCGGTCTAGAAGTGGTATAATGTCACTTACCTTTGTTACAGGTCGATCCAGTATCGTCCGCTCGAGGATTGCCCGTCTGTAACGTGCTCGTAGCGCACAATTCGGGCGCGCAAGGCAATTCGGCGATACAGTCTCCAGTTTCACGCGTCCGTATCGCTTCTGAAAACAGACGCATAACCCTTTCCGCACCCGGCATGTAAATGAACGAAAAAGCTGTATAATGAAGGAATTAGTTATTCCCCTGCAATACTGTAACGGGCGCTGATATCATCTCCTCCGTAACCCGCTGTTCTGCCGCGGCCTTAACCTGCTAGTTTACTGCCTCCCCCTAGTAGGAGGTAGTGTAGGGTAAAAACATTGCTTACCCGCCCTGGTCCCGTCCGGTCTCCTGCAGCCCCGTCCGGACCGGACGGGGCTGCAGGAGACCGGACGGGACCAGGGCAAAAAAAAACAAACGAAAAAGTAGCAAGGCTCGGGCCTGCTATGGTAAGTGTAAAAAACAAAAAACCTGTGTTATATAAAAAAATAAAACAATTTTAAATACCTGTCGGAGGGCCGTGGGTCCAGGCGGGCGGCGGGCAGCCATCAGCAGCATCCGGTAGTCCCTTCTCCCTTCCTCCCTCCCTCCCCTGCCTGGATGAGTGCCAAAATCGCACGGGCGGGTCGGCAGCGGGGGGGCGGCAGCAGGATCCGGGAGCGGCGGGTAGGCGGCAGCGGGGTCCGGGGGGGGTGGCAGCGAGATCCGGGGAGCCAGCAGCGGCAGCATGTTCGATCGAGCAGGCAGGTAGGTGGCAAAGTAAAGATGGCCGCCTGCACGGGAAAATCGTGCAATTGGCCGCTGAAGATGTGACGTCACGACGTTTGGCGTCACGGGGTGTGACGTCACGTCTTCAGCAGCCAATTGCACGATTTTCCCGTGCAGGCGGCCATCTTTACTTTGCCACCTACCTGCCTGCTCGATCGAAAATGCTGCTGCTGCCCCCCCGCTGCTGACCCACCCGTGCGATTTTGGCGCTCATCCAGGCAGGGGAGGAAGGGAGAAGGGACTACCGGATGCCGCTGATGGCTGCCCGCCGCCCACCGGCCGCCTGGACCCACGGCCCTCTGACAGGTATTTAAAATTGTTTTTTTTTTTATATAACACACAGGTTTTTTGTGTTACACTTTTTAAACTTTTTTACACTTCCTGGTGCCTGTCATTTGAAATGACAGGTACCAGCGCACCCAGGTTACTGTATAGGCGCTGTTACAGCGCCTATACAGTAAAATGGGTTGCGCGGGCATAACCCTTCCCTAACGCTTCACAGCCGTGGCATGCATTTGCATGCGATTAGAGGAGAGTATCGGGGAGTTAGTGAAGAGAACTGTGTGTGCGGGGAGGAAGGGTGCGCCTGACACTACCTCACTGTTTTTACCGCGGCCTTACTGGATCGAGCCGTTAGAAAGGAGGCATTTGCAGAGTTTTGCCTGTATCACATCTTATAATTCTTTTTCGAGCGTTACTATCTTGTTTTTTGACAGTTCACCGATCATGGCTTAATCACTCTATGCTCATGGTTGATCGTGTTTGTATGTTATGCATATTATTGTCAGAATTTTTGTACACTTTGTTTATTATAGTTGTATTGTCCGAATACAATAAATACAATTTAAAAAAAAAAATATATCATGAAAAATCGTGAGCCAACCCCCGGCGGTCCGGAACCCCCGCTGAACGACCTCCTGCAGTCTATCTCCTGCTGGCGCCATTTTCCATACAGAAAACGATTCGCGGCAAGAAATCGCTTCCTGAACCCCGCTGGACTCCCAGAAACTTTTGGCCAGCTTGGGGGGGCCTCCTGACCCCCACAAGACTTGCCAAAAGTCCAGCGGGGGTCCAGAACGACCTCCTGCGTCGAATCGTTTTTGTCTATGGCCGCAGCCATTTTGCGGCGGCCATTTTGCAAAATGGCACCGGCTGAAGACAAAAGGATTCAATTGAGGGGGCCGTTCCGGACTGCCGCCGTTCTGGACCACCGCTGGATCCCCAGGTAATTTAAAGCATTTGGGGGGGGGGGGGTTTCGGGAGGGTGGGGGATTTAATTTAAAGGGGTGGGTTTTAGGGGGTTTTAATGTGCCGGTTTTCCTGCCCTCCCCCTTCCCCCGATTTACGATTTTTTAACGATAAATCGGGGGAATTGGTATTGTATCGTGGCCCTAACGATTTTTGACTATTTAAAATATATCGGACGATATTTTAAATCGTCAAAAAACGATTCACATCCCTACTATTAATATTCTGACTAGAGAATGGGATACAACTGAGTACTTAAATGAGAATGTTACAATTACTATGTTTGCAGGGAAGCAGTTTCAGGCTCCCTTAGCGACCGTAGAAATCTTTTCCCCTTACTTCAAAGGGTCTCGCACCATAAAAGTGGCTTGTTTATTTGAGGAGGATCCTTTTGCAGTTTTTCACACAGGCTGATGTGCCTGTTGCCTTCTATGATGAGGGAAGACCCATTGTATGGCTTTGAGGCTGTAAAATCTTCAATTTCTCCTCAGCTCAAATCCATAATTGGAGAAGCTGGGCTGCAAAACATGTTTACTGAATGGCTTAAGTTAGGGGTTGTTCAGCTCTATCATACACATACAGGTTTAGTGCAGACCCCTAAGCCAATAGAGATTGTTTTAACTAAGCCTTTCAGTCCTCAAACAGTATCCTGTCCATAAGAAATTTTGGAATGATTTAAATATAATAATTTCTCAAATTTACTCAGGGTGTCTTAATTGAAGAATATTCTGAATTTAATTCACCCCCCTTCCTGTGCCCAAACCAAATGGGAGTACCCGTATGGTCATTGACTATAGGGTACTTAATGCATCTTGTGAAACAGTTGCAGTGCAGACATTAAATCCTGCCTCTACTATTGATAATTTGCCACGACCTAGGTGGAAAGCCACCTTGGATTTGGCTAATGGTTTCTGGAGTATTGCTATTAGCTCTTCACCTGTCACTGCATTTACATTTAGGGGTAAGCAGTATCAGTATACCAGGCTCCCTCAGGGTTTTAAAAATCCCCCTGTGTTTTCTGCTGCCGTTGAAGAACTCCTTCAGCGACATAACATTGATAATGCTGTTCCTTATGTTGATATATATCTGGCTTCTGATAAGCTGGATGTGCTTTGGGATTCTGTTAAACTAATACAGATACTGGGTGAAGAAGGCTTTGTAATTTTGCAAAGGCAAGAATTGGTTTTGAGGAAGTTTCTGGGCTTTTTAATTGGGGTGGCAGGTGCTAGCCTTGCCCCACCCTCCAAGAAAAGATTATATCCTTCCCTGTGCCTAAGACATCTTGCCAACTGCAAGTAATAATGGGGACACTCAATTTTGCACAAAACTGTACCTAGTTTTGCCTCATTAGCAGCCCCCTTGTATGATTTGCTTAAAGGAGATGCTGTTGTGGCAAGGGATTGGACTACTGTTCATTCTCAATGTTTGAGAGCACTACAGGAGGCTGTGAAAGATTCAGCCCCTTTGGCACACCATAAACCGTCTAAATCTTTAGACGGTCTATGGTCACGTTGCAGGTTTCTGACTCTCAGCATTAGGGATGTGAATCGTTTTCCATATCGTCTTAACGATAGAAATCGTGTGGCAGGAGAAGAAAATCGTGTTTGGCACGATTATTTCATTGAAAAATCGTTAAAAATCGTTTTTTCCGGTTAGTGCGCACTAACTCAAAATGATACAAATAGACACTTTCCAGGTCACTGAAGGTCAGTTAGGAATGAATATGTGTTCCTATTGGCTGGCTGCCCTCTTATCTATTGATGTTACCAAGGTTTCCACTGAGGTGATGGTTGGGGGGATGGGAAATGGAACTGGAAACTCATGAACACCAACAGAAAATGAAACAAAGTGTTCACACTTCCCAGGTCAGTAAAGGTCACTTAGGAATGAATATGTATGTATGTATTCCTATTGGCTGGCTGTGCTCTTATCTATTGATGTTACCAAGGTTACCACTGAGGTAATGGTTGGGGGGATGTGAAATGGAAACAGTTGGAAGCTTGACATGTGGTGATCAGCACTCACGTGACTAGAACTTCTTTGTTTATTATTTTTGTTAGCAGGCACCTGAAATGCTAGTGCATGTTGAATTTGCCAATCACTGTGCATTTTAGAAAGGTGGTCCTGGCTGGAACTACACAGTTCAAATATATGTAATTGATTGTTGGCAAGTGTATTTTTTAAGTAGCCACACTGGCACAAGTATGTTTACTTTTCCTCCTACTTAACTCACTAGCTCAGCTTTGTAAGAAGGGCTTCTCTGCTTGAGTGAGGGTCAGGCAGCTCCCCCCTGTCTGTGAAGCCAGCCTCTCACTAGTAATGCAGGGAGGGAGCTGTCTCAGACTTCACCATCCTCCCCCCCCCCTCACCCACACACCATTCACTAGCTGGGACATGGGGGAAGTCAGGAGTGAGGGTCAGGCAGCTCCCCCCTGTCTGTGAAGCCAGCCTCTCACTAGTAATGCAGGGAGGGAGCTGTCTCAGACTGGTATCAGGGTTAGGGCACTGTGTGCAGGAAGATCACAACACTCCTGGTATTAATAGGGATAGGGCACTGTAAGAGATGACTGTAGTAGATTGAATAAAGATCTGATGTTTCTGCTCTCCTCACACCAAACAAAAACAACACACAAGCAGAGAAGCCCTTCTTACAAAGCTGAGCTAGTGAGTTAAGTAGGAGGAAAAGTAAACATACTGGTGCCAGTGTGGCTACTTAAAAAATACACTTGCCAACAATCAATTACATATATTTGAACTGTGTAGTTCCAGCCAGGACCACCTTTCTAAAATGCACAGTGATTGGCAAATTCAACATGCACTAGCATTTCAGGTGCCTGCTAACAAAAATAAACAAGTTCTAGTCACGTAAGTGCTGATCATTACATTACTTTTTTTGTCAAGCTTCCAACTGTTTCCATTTCACATCCCCCCAACCATTACCTCAGTATTAGCCTTGGTAACATCAATAGATAAGAGCACAGCCAGCCAATAGGAATACATACATACATATTCATAAGTGACCTTTACTGACCTGGGAAGTGTGAACACTTTGTTTCATTTTCTGTTGGTGTTCGTTAGTTTCCAGTTCCATTTCCCATCCCCCCAACCATCACCTCAGTGGTAACCTTGGTAACATCAATAGATAAGAGGGCTGCCAGCCAATAGGAACACATTCATTCCTAACTGACCTTCAGTGACCTGGAAAGTGTCTATTTGTATCATTTTCAGTTAGTGCGCACTAACACGATTTAACGATTTTTAACGATAAATCGTTACAATAGAAATTCTATTGTGTTCTATAACGATTTAAGATATAAACATTATCGGACGATAATTTTAATCGTTGAAAAACGATTCACATCCCTACTCAGCATGGTTACTGATTGTAGCCAAGAAATGAATCTCAGCCCATATGTTATATCACACACACACACTTTCTCTCAGCCCGAGAGGAAATTTAATATTGTTGAGCATACACTGACAGCTGTCAGATATTGCTTGTCCAAAGTCTCTACTCTTGCTCAGGGTAAGACTATTCATTGTTATACTGGGATTCCCCAGTTACAGGCTGTCACTCACCATTCCCTCCCAGAGAGTAGGGCTCGCTCCACACACTGGGTTCAATGGCACGCTGATCAATATAGAGATGTACAATTCCATTATCAGAATGGTTTGGCTGATTCTGAAATTGTTTTGACTTGTGAGGATCTTTGCTTAACTGAGCAGGATAGGCTCCTTCCTCCGCTTTATCAAAGTTCAATCAGTAATTTTTACTGATGGTTCTGCCACACCCACGGGTGACTATCTTACTGCATTTTTTGCTGGTGCAGCTAATGTTTTGACTCCTAATAAAAGGGGACAGTAGAAAGTGTTTGCCACACATACTTGGCAATTAGGTGATATGAGTTCACAGCAAGCGGAGCTGATTGCCTTTCAAAAGGCTTTGACACATATTGAACAAATGCCCAATTTGGATCCTGACAGATCCATTATGGTTTGTTCTGATATCATAGAGGTCTTTAAGATCATGAGAGGTCTTGAACGAGTAGATGTGACTCGGTTATTTACACTTTCGAATAATAGAAGGACTAGGGGGCATTCCATGAAGTTAGCAAGTAGCACATTTAAGACTAATCGGAGAAAATTCTTTTTCACTCAACGCACAATAAATCTCTGGAATTTGTTGCCAGAGGATGTGGTTAGTGCAGTTAGTGTAGCTGGGTTCAAAAAAGGTTTGGATAAGTTCTTGGAAGAGAAGTCCATTAACTGCTATTAATCAAGTTTACTTAGGGAATAGTCACTGCTATTAATTGCATCAGTAGCATGGGATCTTCTAGGTGTTTGGGTAATTGCCAGGTTCTTGTGGCCTGGTTTGGCCTCTGTTGGAAACAGGATGCTGGGCTTGATGGACCCTTGGTCTGACCCAGCATGGCAATTTCTTATGTTCTTATGTTCTTATGTACATATGTGGTGTCGGTTTAATTCACATATGAAAGTGTGGGAAAACAATGACTTTTTAGATGTTACCGGCAAGCCTATAGCACACAGAGCTCACTGGACATTAATTTCTATTTCACAGAAACTTACTGTCCAGGTGCTAGTCCTGCATGTGCCTGCTCACCAGACTGTGGGCTGGAACTCTTGATACAATTCTTTGGCAGATGAAGCAGCTAAATTGGCTGCCTCTCAGCAAGAAATAACTGTAAGGGCATGTCTTGCTAGGCATGGCTCCTTACATTTGAATGCAGCTACTTTGTGCCAGCATTCCAATGGGGTTTTGACTGGAGGTCAGGCAAAGAAAATGGTCAGTGACTGTTTGGATTGTCAGCGCACAAATCCCAAACATACTGGACCCCCTTATGTTGAAGGGACACTTCCACAGGGAATTAGGGCAGGTGGACTCCTTCATGACTTAGGGATCAATTTATTACCATTAATCCTGGGAATCATAATTGGTGTTCTTTTCTTCTGTCTTAGGAGAAATTAGAACGAAGAACAACAAACCAGAAATGGCAGGTGTAAACTCAAAGATACATTTTCCAGCTAATCCTAGGAAGAATGCCATGATTGTCAGCCTGGGACCTGATCTCATAAATGAGTATGCTGATTATGGAAGCTGGATGTATTCAGAAAACAATCCTGATACATGTGCACCTTATCTGCATAAAAACTGATGTTTTAAGTTCCCACAATATTCCTATTGCTGGACTTGGCCAAGAAGACTGGCATCTGTTCATGAAGAACCTTGAGTGCCCACATTTGTCAGTGTGCTCCCTGGGAACTTGTGCCCTGCTACTTCAGTTTCTACTCTTTGGCAGGATATAGACATGGCCTATCAAATGCCAATCCTGTTGCTTCAGGTGGAAATTCAAGAGCCCCCAGCCCGGGGGTAAGCTCGAATTGGTTTTCAGCACCTAGTCCAGTGTCTTGCGACGGATGAAGAACTGGATCCAACGCACCCTGCTCCGGCTCATTCTCCAACGGATGAAGGACGTGACTTTGTGGTTTGGCTGGATGCAGCGCTCTCCCCTGAGGATGGTCAGTCATCCTGCAACATCAGCAACCAAATCCTGCTCAAGATTCTGCTCCGACAAGGCGAGCAAACAGCTCCAAAAACCTATTATTCAGGCTGACTTCACAGATATCTGAGACATCTGATTCGGCTGGATCTACTGAGAACTGTGAATAACTGTCTATTGACTGGACTGGTATGTGTCTTATTCATAATGCACCTTGCCATTTCAGGATCATTGCTCATCAATTGGAAAGTATAATAGGCATTTATTGCCCACAGATCCCTACACATGATGGAATCGGTGATGATACATCACAGATTTCTGACCTGTAGAGATTATTTTAGGTATGAACCCTCATCTTTGACTGGATGAGCAGCTTTAAATTTAAAATTTACATTCCCTGGGTATGAATGTTCTCTGTTTCCCATAAGGAAATATTGAGAATCTTTATATCTGGTTATTAGAAACTAACTCAGATTTGTAAACTCGTATCTCTTTATAATCAATATGGTAATGTAACCAATGTTTATTACACTTGTATTTTCACTTGTATCTATGCAATGCTGAGCACTGACACAAGTCATATGTAGTTTATTGTGTGATTTATTTTTCCCCCAGGCTTATTAGTGCCTCTTTGATTTATATGTATCTAGCTATGTCTAGTATTTGCTTTACTGACTCCATGGGGGGGGTCACAAAATTTTAATATTTTGTGCTTTATTGATTACTTATATTTAGAGATGTGAATCATGTGATCGTCTTAACGATCAATTTCAGCTGGGAGGGGGAGGGAATCGGATCGTTGCAGTTTGGGTTTTTTAAATATCGTGTAAATCGAAAACCGGCACACTAAAACATCCCTAAAACCCACCCCGACCTTTAAAATAAATCCCCCACCCTCCCGAACCCCCCCCCAAAATGCCTTAAATTACCTGGGGTCCAGAGGAAGGGTCCCGGTGTGATCTTTCACTCTTGGACCTCCTGTGCATTGTAGAAATGGCACCAGCACTACGTTTGACCTGTCATATGACAGGGCAAAGGTAGCGCTGGCGCCATTTTGTTTTGTCCCCTGACAGCAGGAGCATAGGAGATAGCTCCTGGACCCCCAGGGACTCTTGGCCAGCTGGGGGGGGGCCTCCTGACCCCCACAAGACTTGCCAAAAGTCCAGCAGGGGTCCAGGAGCGATCTCCTACGCTCCTGCCGTCGGGACAAAACAATGGCGCCGGCGCTACCTTTGCCCTGTCATATGACAGGTCAAACATAGCGCCGGTGCCATTTCTACAATGCACAGGAGGTCCAAGAGTAAAAGATCACACCGGGACCCTTCCTCTGGACCCCAGGTAATTTAAGGCATTTTGGGGGGGTTCGGGAGGGTGGGGATTTATTTTAAAGGATTGGGGTGGGTTTTAGGGTTTTAGTGTGCTGGTTTTCCCACCCTCCCCTTCCCCAATTTACGATTTTTTGACGATAAATCAGGAATTGTATCGCAGCTCTAATTTGACGATTCACATCCCTAATATTTAGTGAAGTCAGTAATCAGCCATAAAGAGACATGTTAGCATTAATACCCATAAGCCTTTACTTTTAAAAGCCATGGCTTTAGTCAAGGCCTGTGCTGAAAACTCCAGCACACAGCTCCCTCTCCTCAACCCCCCCCCCCCCTTACAGACCTTGAGAAACTTGTTTTCGACTTCTTGCTTATCTCTAAGAAAGCAGTCTGCATTTTATGGCATTGGGCATCCTAAAACATGTGGTCACTCAGGTGTGAATCCTGGGATAGAGGGAGTGCTTGGTCTCTTCTCTCAAGTAGAAGGAAGAAAAGGATTGATAAATTATAGACCAGAAAATGGGCAAAGCTTTAAACAGGGTAAGGATAACTCCTAATTTTAAATATTCTGATGGAAACATTGCTTGAACCTCAGTCAAGGTTTTTTAGAAATGAAGTTCTTCAAAGGCTAAAAAGATAGATGTATTGATTAGGGATGTGAATCGTGTCCTCGATCGTCTTAACGATCGATTTCGGCTGGGAGGGGGAGGGAATCGTATTGTTGCCGTTTGGGGGGGGTAAAATATCGTTAAAAATCGAAAAACCGGCACATTAAATCCCCCACCCTCCCGAACCCCCCCCAAATAACTTAAATAACCTGCGGGTCCAGCGGTGGTCCGGAACAGGCTCCTGCTCCTGAATCTTGTCTTCAGCCGGCGCCATTTTGGAAAATGGCGCCGGCTGAAGACGACAAGATTCAGGAGCAGGAGCCCGTTCTGGACCGCTGCCGTTCCGGACCGCCGCTGGACCCGCAGGTTGTTTAAGTTATTGGGGGGGGGTTTCGGGAGGGTGGGGGATTTAATTTAAAGGGTCGGGGGTGGGTTTTAGGGGGTTTTAGTGTGCCGGCTCACGATTCTAACGATTTATAACGATAAATCGTTAGAATCTGTATTGTATTGTGTTCCATAACGGTTTAAGACGATATTAAAATTATCGGACGATAATTTTAATCGTCCTAAAACGATTCACATCCCTAGTATTGATAGAAAAGATAGTTACTCTGGATCAAAGTTTTAAGGGTATAAACTTGAAGCAGTCAGAAGGAAAGAGTGCTACTTTGATTTTCTTTGCACATGATTAGAGACACAGAGCAGGTGCTTCAGATATTTGGTAAGTCATTTATTCAAGTATGAACCTTTAAATTGCTATTGTTTCTAGATTGGCAGATGTATTAGAAATGCATTGATTAAGCAAAAGATGACTGACATTTATCTGATTTTAATTTCAATTACTTAATGGCTATCACATTGATTGTAGGATATACTCTGGTAAAGTTAAGATTTGAACATAAGTGTTTCTTAGTCATTTAGAGATTTTATTCGTACCTTTCTTTATCTGAAATAAAGAAAATATTTTTAATAGAAACTGACTGGTTTATTTTAAATGCATGTTGTGTTTTATGAATTATGGGTGAATAAAGTTCTGTGGTAGATACGAACACATACCCCTGAAAATAAACTTTTTGTCTCTAGGCAGAAAGGGTAGGGAAAAGAATGGAAGTGGGGGTGTTTATCTAAGCAGGATTCCCTGGTTTTAAATTCTGCTTTTTTCTTTTCTTTAAAGATTATCGTACAGTATTGCAATCATTAATCTTTTCAGGTATGGATTATTGTAATGCCTTACTTTTAGGTTTACCTGATTCAGTTCTGTATCCATTACAAATGATACAAAACTCCGCTGCTCGGGTGCTAGTAGGTATTTCACGCCGTACCCATATTACACCAGTTCTACTTTCACTTCATTGGTTACCAATTAAATACCGAATTCAATTTAAAGTCTTATCAATTATCCATTCTCTCATCTATAATACTTCTTCTACTTGGTTATGTACTAATCTTCGCATATATAAACCTGCCAGACATCTCAGATCTCTCTCAAAAAACTTATTAGATATCCCTACTGTTAAATCAGCAAAACTTGAACTTACCAGAAAAAGAGCATTCTCAGTGGCAGGTCCTGTTTTATGGAATTCACTTCCAGATCACATTCGTCTCACTTCATCAATACAACAGTTCAAAAAACTATTGAAAGCATACACCTTAACTATTTCATAAACTCAACACTTATTCACCTCAACTGTTCTCTCTTCTTTCAGAAACATTCACACCATATAATATTTACTTTCTGCTAATATCCTTTGAAAAAAATAGCTGGATATGAATATATACTGCACTGTTAGCTCTTAATTGTTTTATTTTTGTTTTTATTTTGTCAAGTTCATTTATTGTGTATGGTTGTAAACCGTTTTGATTAATTCTTTTGAATTGTAAAAGTGGTATATAAACATTTTTAAATAAATAAAATAGAAGCCTCAATACTTCCATTCAAACTTCTTTACACTAGCACATCAAACGTGTGTCCAAATGCCAGTTAGCTCCACTGGAGCACACTGTACTGTATCTGCCTGATAGTAATGACAGCAGAAAAACCAAATAGACCATCCAGTCTTCCCAACAAGCTTAGGGGGTTATCTTCCAACCCACAAAGGCCATTATCACAACAGTAGCATTCAAATTAGGTGGAGGGGAGGCGTTAGGCCAGTAGTGTGAGAAATAGCACCACCTTTTACAGTGGCACTATGGCCACACTGCAGCAGGTGAAACTGCTCCACCATGGTGTGGCCAGCTGCAGGCTATTGCCCCCCTGCCCCCTTACTGCCACATTCATCATTCCACAAGGATGAATCCTGGCCTTAAGTAGCAACTATTGCCCATGTTTCTCAAGGGTATTAAATACTGCTCTATGTAGTTAATCATAAACATTAAGATAACCCATAAAACTTCAGTTACCTCATCACCCAGTAAATATTGCACTCTCAAATTCAGTGCTACTTGATGTGCATTGCTTATGGAATTAGCCATAGAAGCAGTCCTGTACTTTTTTTTTTTTCCTTTTGCCTGAATATCAGTACCTGAAGACTAGAGGATGGTAATATAACCCCAATATTTAAAAAGGGACAATCTGGGAAACTACAGACCAGTTAGCCTGACTTCAGTGCCCGGAAAAATAGTGGAAAGTGTTCTAAACATTAAAATCACAGAACATATAGAAGACTGTTTAAAAAGTCAGCATGGCTTTACCCAAGGCAAGTCTTGCCTCACAAACCTGCTTCATGTTTTTTTATGGCATTAATAAACTGGATAAAAGTGAACATGTGGTGTGGTATACTTGGATTTTCAGAAGGGGTTTGACAAAGTTCCTCATGAGAGGCTTCTAGGAAAAGTAAAGTGTAAATCACAAAAGGACATTGCCTATCCCATAACAAACTGGTTAAGACAGAAAATGGTTTTAAATCCACAATTTTCTCAGTGGAAGGGAATGGGCAGTGGAGTGCCTCAGGGATCTGTATTGGGACCCATATTTTTCCATGTTTTTCAATATATTTATAAATGATCTGGAAAAATACAAGTGAGGTAATCAAATTTGCAGATAGAAAATTGTTCATCAAAATGGCAGATAAATTAATGTGGATAAGTGTAAAGTGGTGCATATAGGGAAAAATAACCCATGCTATAGTTATACAATGTTCGGTTCCATATTAGGAGCTACCACCCAAAAAAGATCTAGGAATCAATGGTTAACACATTGAAATCAGTTGTGTGCTGCAGCAGTCAAAGCAAACAATGTTAGGAATTATTGGAAAGGGAATGGTGAATAAAACAATGTCATAATGCCTCTGTATCGCTCCATGGTGAGACCACACCTTGAATATTGTGTACAATTCTGGTCGCCGCATCTCAAAAGATATAGTTGCAATGGAGAAGGTACAGAGAAGGGTGACCAAAATGATAGGGGAGCTGTTCCATTCCCTTTATGAGGAAGTTAGACTTTTCAGCTTGGAGAAGATATGGCTGAGGGGGAATATGATAGAGGGGTTTATAAAATCATGAGAACAGGTAAACGAATCAGTTATTTACTCTTTTGGTTAATAGACTAGGGGGCACTCCATGAAGTTAGTAAGTAGCACATTTAAAACGAATAGTTCTTTTCACTCAACACACAAACTCTAATCTGTTGCCAGAGGATGTGGTTAGTGTAACTATTCAAAAAAGCTGACTTGGAATAGCCACTGCTAGCAACAGTAGCATGGAATAGACTTAGTTTGGGTACTTGCCTGGATTGGCCACTCATCAAAAAATGATGTGGGACTTGATGGACCCTTGTTCATGTTCTAAAGTTAATCTGGGGGGGGGGGCCCTAGTTGTCTGAATCCAATTTCCCTTGCCCCCTGCTGTCAAAGCAGGGAGCAATGTTGCAATAAAAGCATCAAGGCTTATTGGTTAAGGGTGGTGGTTTCCATGCTTTCTGCTAAAGATAGTAACCACTGCACAGCAAGTTACACACCTGCACTATATTTCCATCTTCTAGCCTTTAGAGATCCTGTATTTATCCCATGCCATTTTACATTCTTTAACTATTTTCTTCGCTCCTCCAGAAGGGCATTCCAGGCATCCACAACCCTCTCAATGAAGAAATTTCCTGACCTTGATTCTGATCAGCCCCCCTGAAGCTTCATTTTGTGACCCCCCCCCCTACTTCTATTTTCAACAAAAGGTTTGTGCATCACTAAAACCTTTTTAGGTATCTGACAGTCTGCAACTCTGCATCATATCTCCTCTGCACCTCTTTTCCAGGGTATGTGTATATACAGATCCTTCAGCCTCTCCTTGTAGGTCTTCTGATACAGACTCCACACCATTTGTGGTCGCCCTTCTCTGGACCACTTCCAGTCTGTCTCTCTATCCTCTGAGATGAGCTCCAGAACTGAACACAGTACTCAGATGAAACCTCACTTAAGACCTGTACAAGAGCATGATCACCACCTATTATACTAGTATTCCCAATACAGATCCCTGAGGCACTCCACTGCCCATTCCCTTCCACTGAGAAAATTGTGGATTTAAAACCATTTTCTATTTTAACCAGTTTGTTATGGGATAGGCAATGTCCTTTTGTGATTTACACTTTTCCTATGAGCCTCTCATGAGGAACTTTGTCAAATCCAAGTATACCCCACCACATGTTCACTTTTATCCACAGTTTATGCCATAAACGTGAAGCAGGTTTGTGAGGCAACACTTGCCTTGGGTAAAGCCATGCTGACTTTTTAAACCATGTCTTTCTATATGTTCTGTGATTTTAATGTTTAGAACACTTTCCACTATCTTTCTGGGCACTGAAGTCAGGCTAACTGGTCTGTAGTTTCCCAGATTGCCCCAGGAGCCCTTTTTAAATATTGGGGTTATATTACCACCCTCCACTCCTCTTCAGGTACTGATTCAGGCAAAAGGAAAAAAAAAAGTACAGGACTGCTTCTATGGCTAATTCCATAAGCAATACACATCAAGTAGCACTGAATTTTCAATATTTACTGGGTGATGAGGTAACTGAAGTTTTATGGGTTATCTTAATGTTTATGATTAACTGCATAGAGCAGTATTTAATACCCTTGAGAAACATGGGCAATAGTTGCTACTTAAGGCCAGGATTCGTCTTTGTGGAATGATGAATGTGGCAGTAAGGGGGCAGGGGGGCAATAGCCTGCAGCTGGCCACACCATGGTGGAGCAGTTTCACCTGCTGCAGTGTGGCCATGCGGCATACTATTGCAGGCATAGTGCCAATGTAAAAGGTGGTGCTATTTCTCACTGCTGGCCTAACTCCTCCCCCTCCACCTAATTTGAATGCTACTGTTGTGATAATGGCCTTTATGGGTTGGAAGATAACCCCCTAAGCTTGTTGGGAAGACTGGATGGTCTATTTGGTTTTTCTGCTGTCATTACTATCAGACAGATACAGTACAGTGTGCTCCAGTGGAGCTAACTGGCATTTGGACACACGTAAGTAGGGCTGGGGGGCAGGTTAGGGATGGGAAGGTGGGGGGCCAGAAGGAAAGTTCCCTTCGAGGCCGCTCTGATTTTAGAGCGGCCTCGGAGGGAACAGAGGAAGGCTGCATGGCTTGGCATGTGCAAGTTGCACAATTGTGCACCCCCTTGCACGCACCGACCCTGGATTTTATAACATGCGCACAGCTGTGCATGTATGTAATAAAATCAGGCGTACATTTGTGTGCACCAGGTTGCAAGCACAAATGTACACCCGTGTGTTCCTTTTAAAATCCAGCCCTTGGTATGGATCCTAGAGTAACTGGCTGAGTGTAAGCGACAAAGAGTAGTGGTAAATATAGTTTTCTTCGAGGAATGGGTTATTAGTGAGGTGCCTCAGGGATCGGTCCTTGGACTAGTTCTTTTCAACATTTTTGTGAATGACATAACAGAGTTGTCAGGAAAGATTTGTCTTTTTGCTGATACCAAATTCTGTAACAGGGTGGACAGCCAGGAAGGAGTGGAACATGAGGGATCTAGCAAAGCTCAAGGAATGGTCTAAGGCAGGGGTCAGGAACCCATGGCTCGCGAGCCAGATATGGCTCTTTTGAGGGCTGCATTTGGCTTGCAGACAAGTGTCGCCATACTTCGCGGTTCCCCGCTGACCCAGCTGCTCCCCGGTCCTCCGCCGCCCGGGCTTAAAATGCTGTCAGCCCGGGCGGAACGCGGCAGGACAGCTGGAGTCAGCGGCACCGGCGTGCTCTCTTCTCCTCCCCCCCCCCCCCCCCCGCGGCCCGGAAGAGGAAGTGGAGAGCATCGGGTGCCTGCGCGGGAAGAAGAGACCACACTAGCGTGGTCTCTTCTTCCGCGCAGGCACCCGATGCTCACCACTTCCTCTTCCGGGCCGCGGGGGGGAGGAGAAGAGAGCACGCCGACTGGAGTCATCCGGGTGCCTGCGCGGGAGTCATCGGGTGTCAGCCGGGTGCCAGCGCTGGAGTCATCGGGTGCCTGCGCGGGTCTTCCTGCGCAGGCACCCGATGCTCTCCACTTCCTCTTCCGGGCCGCGGGAAGAAGAGAGCACGCTCGGAGGAAAATGAAAATCTTCAACTGCGGCCGATGGGACTCCGCCTTCGCGAGGGCTGAAAATGAAGGAGGTTAGCGTTGGGAGGTGGCTGCTGCTGCCGCGAGTTCCCGGGGGGGGGGGGGGGGGGGGAGAGAGAGTGAATGAGCGAGCAAGCATATGTGTTTGAGATCCTGTGTGTGTGAGTGAGAGATTGCATGTATGTGAATGATTGAGAGCCTGTATATGTGAAAGAGAGTATGTCTGTGATTGAGATCCTGCCTGTGAGAGAGAGAGCATGAATGTAAGTTTACCATTGGGAACCTGTATGTGTAAGTTTGTAATTGAAAACCTGTTTGTTTGAAAGAGTATGTGTGTATGATTGAGATCCTTTGTGTGTGAGAGATCATGTGTATGTATGATTAAGAGCCTGTGTGTATAAGTAAGAGAGATCATGTGTGTCTGTGATTGACAGCTGGTTTAGGTGATGGAGCATGTGAGTATGTGATTGAGAGCCTGTGTTTAAATGAGAGAGAGACCATGTGTGTGATTGAGAGCTGATTTAGGTGAGGGAGCATGTGAGTATGTGATTGAGAGCCTGTGTGTAAATGAGAGAAAGAGAGGACATGTTTGTAAGCATGTGAATGAGAGTCTGTGTGTGAGAGAAAAAGACAGCATGTATTTATGTGATTGAAAGCCTGTGTGTGTGTGTAAGCGTGAAAAGATAGACAGCATGTGTGTAAATGTGTAATTAAGAGCCTATATAAGTGAGAGAGAAAAAACATTTGTATATGTGAGTGACTGAGAGCATGTGTGTATAGGTGTGTCATTGAGAGCCAGTGTGAGAGAGAGCGCTGGTATGTCTCTGAGAGAGCAGAAAGTTCCAAGCAAACCACCCCACCTCCTGCTAATTCAGAACAATCTCAGGACACCTGGATATCAAATGTTCCCAGGTATGCAGAGCAAAAAAATTTTTGTATCCTTATTATTTTTCATTACTGGATCTTTGTGTCTGCTATTTTGAAATATTTTGTTGGTATCTGGAAATGTTTTATATGAGTTTTTAATTATTGGATATTCCACTCATCAGCTGTTTCGAAATATGTTCTTTTTGTTAGTACAGTTTTACTGCTGATTTTATTTCTTGATTTGTTTTATAAGGATGTGTGATGTTTCTTTTTTCCTTTGTTACACTGCATACAGAGACTCTGGCTTGTTGCAGTTTCCAATTCAGTTTTTGTCTGCATGCTTCTTGTTATGCGTTTTGGTCTCTTTATTCTATGTTAGGTGAGGGACAGCAAGTGATTCAGGTGAGGTTTTCTGCTGGCGTGTAGTTTCTGTGTAGGACTCTATAGCAGCCTGACTTGGTCCGTTTTCCTAATAGGAGATGTATTAGTGTCTTAAGGCCTGGTGTAATATTTTCAGAGACTTATTGTACTTTAAAAGTGTGATCTTACATAAAATGCACACATTTACTTGTATTTAGTTTTAAACATATTGTATGGCTCTCATGGAATTAAATTTTAAAATATGTGGCGTTTATGGCTCTCTCAGCCAAAAAGGTTCCTGACCCCTGGTCTAAGGGCTGGCAGCTAAGATTTAATGCTAAAAAATGCAGAGTAATGCATTTAGGATGCATAAACTGAAGGGAAAAATTACAGTACTGGAGGTGAAATTCTTCTAAGCACAAAGGTTAGCATTTATGTTCCATACTCCCACAGTATACCTGTTCCACAACAACTGTCTAGAGGGTAGGCAGAACCAAAGCATGCTAACCTCTTAAAGCTGTAGGAACCATAGAATGTCAATCCTTCTACCCAGAATACACAAACTTGTACTCAGGCTCCATCATACCATTCCAAGGCTAGGCGTCTCTCCATTATAGTTGACCAAGGTTGGGTGAAAGATTTACTAATTCACTAGTTGAATGCTGATGTAAGTCTGTCCAACTAACTGCTCACACCTTTCACTTTTGGGCCCTGATCCAATTAACACAGGCACAGACCTTTATAAACTCTTAACAGAAATATGCTATTTCTATAAATCAAATTAGAAGACTGTACTTGGAAGTCCTTTGTGGTGTTCTGTCAGGCAGCCATTTGCCAGATTGAATAGTACTTCTTGATAATATTTATAGTATCTCATAAAGACAGTGCAATAGTTTAATTTATCCTAATATAACAAAATAAAAATATTGAAGAAAATAAGGGCAGTCAAGAAAGCATAATTATTTCCATGCTGAGCTGGCCTACAGGAGGAGTTGTATCTTTTATGAAAAATAATTCACTTGTGCCTGTAATAGAAAGTTGAAGGATGACACAAATGCATTGTTATGTAGGGCTGACAGAATGCACTGTGGTCATATCTGAAGCAAGATTTGTACAATCTAGCTGTAAAATAATAATCTACAGGTAAAGCCAGAATATGTTAAATGCCTTGTTTTCCACTGGATATTAGAGGTAAAATAAAAGGTGAATTTTTATCGATTAGGGGATGCTTGAATGTCAGGTTGGCACACGCCAAGCAGATTTAAAAAGCCACGTGGATACGCGCATACTTGCTGCTGTGCGCACCAATGAAAAGTTTTAAAAATGGAGCAGGGCATGGGTATGATCTGGGTGGGGCATGGTGTTCCAGGATTTAACACGAAATTTGCACGTAAATTATGTGCACAAGCACGTGCCAGCGTCCCCTGCTGCCTAACTTTACTTCTGCTGTGGATGATGTGCAATTTATAAAACAAAAAAAATCTAGGCAGATCAGTGGGGGTTTTAAAGGTCGGGGCTAACAGGGGAGAAGGGAGGCTATTAAACTAGGGAGGTTTGGAAGTCCTAACCCTTACCTGGGAGAACTGGGAAAATGGCAATGGTGTCTGCACGTGTCTATTAAAATCTCACCACTTACACGGAAAAAGCAGCATTTGTGTGCACAGGCATGCACCCACTTAAAATCGAGCGCATATGTGCATGTAGTCAGGTTATTTTATAACATGTGCACATATATGCGCGAATGTTATAAAATAGCTGTGTCCCTGGGTGCGGGCTGACGAAGGCTTGCACATGTGCGCCCCTGCGTCGCTCTGAAAGTTACTGCCTCATTGCTTAACGTTACAGAAAGAGTAGGTGATGGAGGGAAGTCTTAAGCTCATATCCTAGCATATCTCCTGAATCCTAGTCTTATGCCTTCTCCCTAGCACTACTAGAGTGTGAGACTTTTTTCTTTGCATATAAAAGGACTGGCACATTCCCAGCTGGAAAATGAATGAGATCACTTTCTTCATGCAAGCCAATAAAATATTTTTCTGCTGGATGGACCATTGAGATACAGGCACTTTGGGCTTCCTGAATATGACAGCAGGTTCTTACAGAGGGGACTACTGTGTTGATTCAAGAGGTCTGACTGATTTGTTTTCAAAAGAAAGCTGCCATTTCACTTACACTGTTCTTCTTGCGCCAATAACTCCTGTCTTCTTCCTGCCTTAATCCATTACCATATTTCTTGCTTTACACATGATCCTTCATATGCTATAAAAACACAAACAGCACCAAGAAATGCACAAAGTAGCTAAAAAGCTCAGCTTTTGTCTTATATAAATGTTTCAATATCTCCTTACTGCTGCACTTTTTGATGGTTTCATTATTTTTAACTATGTTTGGATAACATTGAGCATTTAAGTTATTCTTTTGTTTTTTTTTTAATGTCTTCACTTGCCTGCATGGTGGTCCTTCTTGGCAGGATTTAGAAATATATTTTTGCTTCTTTCTATAGCTTGCATGTAATACATTTTTTTTTTTTTTTTTTTTGCTGTACCTCTCATGCAATTCTTTTGCTTTCCTACTGTTAACAAGAGAGAATTTTTTTTACCAGCTCTGTACAGATAATATGGTGAATTTTCAAAATATTATGCATGTAAAAGTCAACATATAGGCATGGAAGTAGCCTCTACTCACACATTCCATGTGTGCATACAAAAGGGGCCTTCTAGGCACAGAGCCAACATTTATCCACGCGTGTTGCTATTTTAAAAGGCATGCATTTGGAGGTGAATTTTAAAAGCCAGGCGTGTGCCAAAATTGGGAGATGTACACACATGGAGGACATGCATGAGCCTGGAGTAGTTTAAAAGCTGCCTACCTGCACGTGCATTTCCTGATGTGCAAATATCTCACTCCAATTCAATTCAAAACGGGGCATGGGGGTGGGTGTGGTTTGGGTGGAGCGAGGGCATTCTGGGGAAAGGCCAAGAGATGTGCATGCAAATACTTATGTGCCTGGGCATGTGTTCTGCTATAGAGGAGGTGTACATTTACAAAAAAAAAACAGCCATCCCTGGGGGGTTTAAAGTGCCTGGGGTAACTGGGAGGAGTGCAGGCTATTAAACCAATGGAGGTTGGAGGACCTAGATCTACACTGGGTGAACTTATGAATGAAACGGTGAAATTGGGCATGGCATGAACACACCGGTTATAAAATTCCCCCGCTTGTGTGGTTCATACCTGGATGTGCATGGCTTTGCGTGCCCAGTTTTTGAAATAGGGTGCACACATACTCACACCCAGGCTATTTTGTAACATACATATGTGTATGTGTTATAAAATAACTATGTCCCTGGGCAGGCTCCGACACATGTGTCAATATGCGCCCGAGTGCCTCTTTGAAAATTACTGGCATTGATTTGCCAACTTGTGTAATTCTATACCATCTACTTATCAGGGGTAAGTGGTATTAAACATGTTTATTGTGTAGCACTGACTGGGTGAACTTGGCAGAGTTTAGGCTGAAAAACCAGGAGGGGCTCAATGACCTAGAGAAGGACTGGGTGAACTGGTGGACTAATTGGTAAAACTGGTAATTTCCTTGATGCACATGTTTTAAAATACACTTACATACATAAATTCCAATATATATAATTCCTACTTTATTTTCTCACATAAAATATATGTGCAAATTTTTAAAATAGGTAGGAAAATTACGTGTTCAATGCATTAATGTGCTTTTTCAATGCATTGCACATATTCGCACCTAAGCATACATATGTGTGTATGTGGCAAGACAGAGATACATTTATTTTAAAAACACATGCATATCATATTTGTGGGTTATAAAATAGCGTAGATATACTTGGGGGTATATAAGCACGTATTTGCTGCCATGTGCCTTTGTTTGAAAGTTCTCCTCAATGTGCATTTTAATGCAGAAAAAAGAGAAAATTACATGATGCAGCTAGTCTGGAAAGTATAAATGTGACTTTCACCCCATCTCAAAAAAAGTACAATCATAATGATAAAGGGGATGGAATGGCTCCTCCATGAAGACAGGCTAAAGAAGTTAGAGCTCTTCAGCTATGAGAAGAGATGGCTGAGGGCAGAAATGATAGAAGTTTATAAAATGAGTGGCGTGGAATGGATAAATGGAAATTGGTTGTTTACTCTTTCAAAAAAAGTGAAAAGACTAGGAGATACTCCTTGAAGTTACTAAGTAGCACATTTAAAACAACTCAGAACTATTTTTTTTTTACTCAATGCACAATTAAGCTGTGGAATTCCTTACTGGGAGATATAGTAAAAGCAGTTGGTGTAGCTGGGTTTGGAAAGGTTCCTGGAGGAAATGTCCATAAACTGTTATTAATTAGGTAGACTCGGGAAAAGCTGCTTCTTATTCCTGCGCATAAACATCATGGAATCTATTTACTATTTGAGATCCTGCCAGGTATCACCTCGCTAGCTCCTCTGCAGGTCACGGGTCGGCCGCCTCAGCAGCAGCAGCAAGCTCCTCCAGGCCTCGGCGTCCCACAGCAGCAGTCGCCGGGCCTTCCACTACGCACAAGTGTTAGAAATCTGTTAGGAGTTAGACTGCGGAGTTAGCAACCTGTTATTAGTCTGCTGTCTGGTGGGAGGAGCAATCAGATAGGTGTTAGCAATCTGTTATTAAAGGCTCCTAAGAGGGAGGAGTCAGCAATCTTGTAGTGTCTCAGATATCGTCTTGCTAAGGAGTGGGTGGATCCCTGGGCCGGTGGATTGATCCACGGAACCTGTCCTCGGCTGCCATTGACCACGTCTCTTGATTCCGGCTTTGTCCCTTGCTTTGTCATAGCCTATGCTGTATTGGCCTTCCCTGATCCTCCAGGCCTACAGCCTAGTGACCGACCGCACACCCTTGCTGCTCATGGGCATGCCTCTCTACTACCTTTCCGGAAGACCCTGTGAGGCCCACCTAAGTCCAAGTGGCCCGGGTCCCTTTGGGCTCCACCCGGGGGGACCACGGGCTTCCAGTGGTAAAGCTTTTCTAGCTACTCTCTCCTCCAGTACTCCGCCCCCTGGGGGCAGGTGCTTCCTGGTCCCTACCAGGGAGCCGTTCCACACTGCTCCAGGACAAAGGTCCACCCCCAAGCACAACAATAACCTCATGCCACAAAGAAAAACCAGGATCCCCATTGTCTTAAGAGTGCTGGTGTATTTAACGTGCCAACATCACAAAATAACTACTGTTTATTATTCAATTCATCCAGAAGCATACATTATTTTAAAACCTTTTCTATACCGTCGTTAAGGTGGGTACAGTCACAACGGTTTACAGTAAGGCACAAAAGTAATGCTATTAACCTCTATCAGTTTACACAGGTGCCATAATGTTCGGTGGTTATAAACATACCCAGTAATGCATTATATATTTGGTTAAATTTGGGCTTTTGAGACAATGTGATACATAACTTTCTGTCTTTCTTCTTTTTGCTGGGGATTCTCCTCTCTTCCACTAGTGTGGACATCTTCAGCTTTGCTGTTTGAAATTGCTTGATTTCTTATGTTACGTTTATGGTTTGTCATATTTCTGTCAAACTTTGCTTTGTATAATTTGTAAGTGCATAATAAGAAAAACCTAGTAATGTATTTTTGAAATGGCTGTCAAATTTTAAACCAATTTCGCATTGAAACACAATGCTGTAACTTGGAAGAAAAACAATTCTCCATGTATTCTTATACCTACTCAGCCTTTGTTATGAAAATTTAATTTTATAAATGTCTTGCATTATTAACTAAAGAAATTATACATCTGTGTTAAGCAATCCTTATAATTCAAAAAATGATAACTTGGCGGACCTTCATACACCCACATACCATACAATGTGATATAAGTGCCTTCATATAATCATTAGTTACCCTAAATCAGTTCTTGTCCAGTACATTTTTTAAATAAATTATTGTTTAAATGCAAATGAAATGCCAGTACTTATCATGGCTGGATGTAACTCTTGGAAAAGTCCATGCTTTTCCCGACGCAGATCTGTGCCATTATGGGTCTCCAGTAGTGATCCTGCACAAACGGTGACAGCCAATTTATACCACAATCATGTGACCAAAACTATTAATGGGCAAAATGGTGACTGCAGTTGCTGATTGGTCCAACCACCCATTGCTCATCTAATCAAAAAGAATTATCCGAAACCTGCATTTTACAAGATTGTATACCATTCTTCTCCTCATTCAGTCCCTGAGGTGCCACTCTATTCAATGTTAAAATCTAATACTGTTCTTTGTAATTAAGTTGGTACTCATGATCTCCTCCCCTCCAGGTTTTCTACTATACATGATCTATAACTGTCCAGTTACGTTGAGAGAGTGAGAACTCCGTACAGTTCTGCACAATGGGGGCTTACAGCTCCGATGTTACATGATCTGTACTCAAATCGCTCTCTTAATACATCCTATTTAAACATTTGGGCATGGACATTGTAATGCAAAACCCACAAAAAATGTTAAACAATTGGTATCCACTTTCCAAACTATTTTACATTTGATTGTAGGATGTTCGTAAATTTTTCCTGATATGGTTTGAAGCACGCATATCAAAATGCTGATAGGCTGTATGTCCCAAATGCCCTGTCAGTCTGAATAGACACCCCTACAATAGGCAACTTTGACAGTCAAAAGAGAATCTTTTCTAAAAACCTTTATGCAAATAATTTAGCCTTATGTTTAAAATCTGGTATATTACAGCACAGACTGCTTACTCTAAATAAAAAAAAAAAATTTGACTAACTGGAAGACCCAAATTTAATGATCTCAGATGGTAACTATCAAACTTCAAAAGATTGTTCCTCTCAACAGGCTTCCTTTATACCATGGTGTATAATACACCTCCTTGAAAAATCAAAATATCCAAGAAAGAAAGTGGTTGTTTGTTCCAAGTCATGGTGCATTTCAAATTACTATCCCCAAACTTATCATTTTTTGAATTGTAATGGTTATTTAACACAGATGGATAATTTCTTGTATGGTTCTGCCATAAGTGGTTCATTTAATTGCATAATTAACTTTCATTTTTTCCAGAATAGTCCTATTTCTTGATTAAAGACCTAATTAGTCTGTAGTATTTCTGTCTCCACATAATTTATTTTAGAAATGTATTCAAACAATGCAAAATTGTGTTTTGGACATTGTCCTTGTCAGTTAATGTTGGGAATGTGTTGCGCTGGATTAAAATTCTTATGGCGAGCAGTGTGAAAAGGTGTTCCCTGTACATACCTGGATCTGTCCAGACTGCTGGGTTTTGCCTCCTTTCCAGCAGATGGAGACAGAGAAAAACTTTGACGGCCCCCCTCTTAACCTGGTGTGCCACCTGCAGTTCTTTAGTATTTCTCTGTCTCCAGCAGATGGAGGTGGTGCAAAATTTGCGGTTCTGAACCTTTTCTTCGTGGATTCACTACTTAAAAAAAAAAATAATAATAATAACATGAGGAATTGTTTTTAAGAAAGGCTATCAAGGTAGGACAGGAAGCTTCAGCACTCCTCCCAGGGAGTTGGCAGGTTCTAGGGGGACCATCCTCTCCGATCTTAGGCTTAAGGCAGCTTGGGTTGGTGACCCAGTTAGCACGGTTATCTTAGAGCTGCGGGTGATAGCTAGTGGTCCGGCTCCCTCCCCTCTCCCTGCGGGGACCCAGTGTCACCTTGCCCTCCTTGCTGGAGCTTTGCTCACAAAAAAACAAAAAACAAAAAACAAAAAATCAAGGCAAAGGAACTTGCTGTCCCTGCAGCAGGGCTGAGTAGCAGTAGGTTCTGCGGCAGTGTACCTTCGGGGAGTGGGCCGTGTTCCCAGTCCAGTGGTGGTCACTCTCAGGTCCCGCTCCTTTTTGGGGGCTTAAGGTCAGCGGCGCTGCCTGCGCATGCTCTTGAATTCGTTGGCCATGCCACATATGTCAGCTGTGAGGCCTGCGGAGTGCCAGCAGTGCGGCTCTCCCGTGCGGACCTCTGTGCATGGTGCCTCTCTGGTGGGGAGGGAGGGTCTAGCGTGGCAGCAGGTCTGGCGGCCAAGTCCCATAGTGTGGGTAAAAGGGCTGCTGGGAGGGAAAGCGAGGCCAAGCTGTTCCTGCTGAGCGCAGGAACGGTGGCCATTTTGAATTCTTTCATGCCTGTCTCGCAGACATCGGGCGGGGGAGGGGATCTTCCTCCTGCTCTATCGCCGACAGGGGGGAATCCTGTGGATCCCCAGGACTCCTTTTTTGAGCTCCCTGAGGATCAGCCTGTTCCCCCCCCCCCCCCGGGGGGGGAATTTAAGGGGTCTGCCTGGTTTTTCAGCAGAATTTGTTATGCTTATGCACAAGGCCTACTTGGCGAGCCAGGTGCAGCCTGGGGGGGCTGAGTGGGCCTCTGCTCCCAGAGAGGCCACCCAGGAAGCTCCTCAGGTGGCTGGAGCCACAGGGGTCCGTTTGGGTCCAGAGAGTTTGCGGCCCCTCAGAAGATCTCACCTTGGTAGAGCTCGGGCTTGGGCAGGCCTTGGGCGAGGACTCGGTGGATCTGGAAAAGGAGTCAGAGAAGGCGGCACCATTGGATGGAGATGATCCCAAGGTGGTCCGCCTTTTTCAGAGGGACAAACTTAATCCAATTATACCACATGTCCTGGCAGAGCTGGGTATAGCAGCTCCTCCGGATGACCCCAGCCAGAGCATGGTGGATTCGGTCCTGGTGGGATTAAATGGGCTGGCTAAGACTTTTCTTCTCCCTCAGTTGATCCAACAGCTGATGGCTCAGGAGTCGGATACTCTAGAGGCGGGCTTGCGCGTGGGTAGGGCTATGGATAAGCTCTACCCGTTGCCGGAGGACATCCTGGAGCTATTGAAAGTCCCAAAGGTAGATGCTTCAGTATCTGTGGTCACCAAGAGGTCCAGTATTCCGATGGCTGGGGCGGGGGCCCTTAAAGACCTCCAGGACAGGAAGCTCGAGGTTCACCTTAAGCGTATTTTTTAGGTCTTGGCCCTGGGAATCCGAGCAGCTGTTTGCAGTAGCCTCATGCTCCGGGCGGGCCTCAGATGGGTGCAACAACTCCTGAGTACCAGAGACCTACCTCCTCAGCAGTTGGCCCAGGCGGAGTGTTTGGAGGCAGCAGTGGCCTGTGGGGCGGATGCCTTATATGACCCCCTTCGGACCTCCTTTAGGGCTATGGTGTTGGCTGTTTCCTCCAGAAGACATTTAAGGTTATACAATTGGTTGGCTGACGTTTCCTCCAAGGCGCAGCTTAGTGCACTCCCCTTCAAAGGAAAGTTCCTCTTTGGTGAAGATTTGGAACAACTAATTAAGTCTTTGAGAAACAATAAGATGCACGAATTGCTGGAAGATAAGCCAAAGGGTCCTAGAGGGTTTCCCCTGACCTGATCTCATTTTTGGACTCAGCGGTATTTTCGTCCAAATAGATCATCAAGTGCAGGACAGCAACAACCCTCGTGGAGGTCTCAGTCCTTTCGGGGACGTCGAGGGGGCCGTGATGGTTCCGGTCCGAGATTCCTCACTCTTAAGTCCTCTCAATAAGATACAGCTGGCCCATTCCTCAGTGCCAGTCATTGGGGGATGGCTGTCCCTTTTCTTCAAGGAATGGGTCAAGATAACGTCAGACCAGTAGGTGCTAAGTATCATCGCTCAAGGCTACGCTTTAGAATTTGCTTGGCCACTCCGGGACCTCTATCTAATCTCTCCATTTGGAGCATCGGCAAAGAGGTGAATAGTCAGTCAGACCATCCACAGGCTGGAATCTCTGGGGCCATTGTGCCCATCCCTACAGAGGAATGGGGTATGGGTAATTACTCCATTTACTTTGTGGTACCAAAGAAGTAAGGTTCCTTCTGTTCCATTTTGGATCTCAAGAAGGTTAACAGGGCTCTCAAAATACTGCATTTCTGGATGGAAACCCTGCGTTCCGTCATTGCGGCAGTGCGCAAGGGTGAGTTCTTGGCTTCTCTGGATCTGTCGGAGGCGTATCTGCATATAGGGATTCGCAGCGATCATCAGTGGTTTTTCCGGTTCATGGCCCTAGGCATGCATTTTCAATTTTGCGCTCTCCCATTTGGTCTAGCGATGGCGCCACATACGTTAACCAATGTGATGGTGGTGGTGGCAGCCCTTCACAGGGAAGGATTTCTAGTTCACCCGTACCTGGATGACTGGCTCATATGGGCGAAGTCAGAAACTCTCTACAAGTAGTCAGTGGATATGGTCTTGCATCGTCTGCAGTCCCTTGGGTGGGTCGTCAATCAGGCCAAGAGTCATCTGCAACCTTCTCAGGTCTTAGACTTTCTGGGAGTCCTGTTTGACACCCGAGTGGACATGGTCTTCCTCCTGGATGAGAGGGCCGCCAAGCTCCAGTTGCAAGTTTGACGCCTTCTGGTGGCAGGTACTGTAGTATTTCCCTATCCCCAGAGGGCTTACAATCTAAGTCAAACCCTCGCAGGAACATAATGCCTGGATGGACAGGCATGGCAGTTGAGGGCAGAGGTCAAGCCCATAGGGACATAAGGCCTGGATGCTTCTTCAGTCGCCGAAGAGAACACGGAGCAGAGGGGGTCAATGCCCTGGTACTCCCATGGCTGAGTACAGTTCTGTGTTATGTGTTTCCTCTGTGGCCTCTAATAGGCAAGGTGCTTCGAAAAATAGAGGTTCATCCTGATCTGGTGATCTTGGTGGCTCCGGAGTGGCGGTTTGCAGACTTGGTCAATCTGGTGGTGGACAGACCTCTGCGCCTAAGTCATCTTCAGAACGTTCTACGGCAAGACCTTATATTTTTCAATGAGGTGGATCGCTTTTAAATAGCGGCCTGGCTTTTGAAAGGAGGCAATTGAGGGAGAAAGGATACCAGGAAGATGTCATTACCACTCTGCTTCGTGCTCGCAAAATGTCTATGTCCTTAACTTATGTCAGGATTTGAAAAGTATTTGAATCCTAGTGTGGCGAGCAGGGAGTCTTTCTGCATCAGTCCTCGGTGGCTCAAATTCTGGCCTTCTTGTAGAGAGGCTGCCTCAGAGGCAAACTTCAGGGGACATCTCTGGTGGCACATCCTGATGTGGTTCATTTTCTCCGTGGAATGAAACACTTGAATCCTCCAGTCCGTCCTGGAGTCTCAACTTAGTCCTTAACATCTTGTGTGATGCTCCGTTTGAACATCTTTTTTTTGTAATTTATACTTTATTAATTTTCTACAATGATTACATCATGAAAATTTTTTAGAAATATGTATCACAAATCTTAAAGCAACAACTAAACCACAAGTCCAATATGATTATTATTGTTCTACACATAACATAATTGGGGAAGAATACCAAGAAAAGCAACATACTATCTCATATAAACCCAATCAACTTCTTGAGTTTTAGTTCAAAACAAATAATAGGAGGAAGGAACAGTTACTTTATTTTAATGACCTTTTTATCTCCAAATTCTCAGCTAGGTTTTATCTATTAGGAATGTTTCTAAATGGGCTGGGTCTACAAAAGCAAATTTTTTTCCCTTGGTAATTTTACATAACAAACACAAGGAAACTTTAAAAAGAAAGTTGCCCCCAAAGCCACTACTCGATCTTTTAATAACAAGAAGCTTTTCCTCCTTGCTTGAGTTGCACGGGCGACATTTGGGAAAACTTGTATTTTGTGACCACAAAAGATACATTCTTAATCCTAAAAAATTTCCTGAATAAGTTATCCTTGTCTGATTCAGAGAGGAAGGTTATAAACAATGTTGCTCTTTTGTCAATTATATCTATAGATTCCTCCAAGAAGGTTGTTATTCCTAAATTTGGATGAGCCTCTAGATTAACATTTTGCATTTCCCCATTCCTCTCTGATTTTTTGGAAAAATAATACATTTTTGATAATCTAGGAAATTCCTCTTCTGTATACATGAGAATCTCTCAAATGTTCTAAACATCTCCATTGGGGATAGCAAACGAGTTAATGGAAAATTTACTATTCTCAAGTTCCTTGATCTTAGCAAATTCTCCATTCGCTCTAATTCTTTATACATATTCATACTTTCATGCATGAAGGTGCTCTCTGTACTTTGTACTAAATGAACTTTCGCATTTAAAGTAGATATATCTTTTTCACATTTTAAGATTTTTTCACCATGATCCTTAATTGTTTCACCATTTGCTTTTATCGCAACAGATAAAGATTTATTCATTATAGTAATATTATCTAACTTCGAAATTAATCTCCATATATCAGACAACGTAACATTATCTGGCGGTATTGCTGGAATAGTAGTACTAATAGGAACTGGTAGTACATCATCATTTCCTACAATCATAGCAACTTTTTTTGACCCTTGGTTTTCTGCTTGATTAAGCAAGCTTATTTCCAAGGGGACAATTCCTACCAGTTCTAGGGATGTGAATCGTGTCCTCGATCGTCTTAACGATCGATTTCGGCTGGGAGGGGGAGGGAATCGTATTGTTGCCGTTTGGGGGGGGTAAAATATCATGAAAAATCGTGAAAAATCGAAAAATCGCAAAACCGGCACATTAAAACCCACCCCCGACCCTTTAAATTAAATCCCCCACCCTCCCGAACCCCCCCCAAATGACTTAAATAACCTGCGGGTCCAGCGGCGGTCCGGAACGGCAGCGGTCCGGAACGGGCTCCTGCTCCTCAATCTTGTTGTCTTCAGCCGGCGCCATTTTCCAAAATGGCGGCGAAAAATGGCGGCGGCCATAGACGAACACGATTGGACGGCAGGAGGTCCTTCCGGACCCCCGCTGGACTTTTGGCAAGTCTCGTGGGGGTCAGGAGGCCCCCCACAAGCTGGCCAAAAGTTCCTGGAGGTCCAGCGGGGGTCAGGGAGCGATTTCCCGCCGCGAATCGTTTTCGTACGGAAAATGGCGCCGGCAGGAGATCGACTGCAGGAGGTCGTTCAGCGAGGTGCCGGAACCCTCGCTGAACGACCTCCTGCAGTCGATCTCCTGCCGGCGCCATTTTCCGTACGAAAACGATTCGCGGCGGGAAATCGCTCCCTGACCCCCGCTGGACCTCCAGGAACTTTTGGCCAGCTTGTGGGGGGCCTCCTGACCCCCACGAGACTTGCCAAAAGTCCAGCGGGGGTCCGGAAGGACCTCCTGCCGTCCAATCGTGTTCGTCTATGGCCGCCGCCATTTTTCGCCGCCATTTTGGAAAATGGCGCCGGCTGAAGACAACAAGATTGAGGAGCAGGAGCCCGTTCCGGACCGCTGCCGTTCCGGACCGCCGCTGGACCCGCAGGTTATTTAACTCATTTGGGGGGGGTTCGGGAGGGTGGGGGATTTAATTTAAAGGGTCGGGGGTGGGTTTTAGGGGGTTTTAGTGTGCCGGCTCACGATTCTAACGATTTATAACGATAAATCGTTAGAATCTCTATTGTATTGTGTTCCATAACGGTTTAAGACGATATTAAAATTATCGGACGATAATTTTAATCGTCCTAAAACGATTCACATCCCTAACCAGTTCTGTCACCAAATCGGTAGATGGTCCCCTATTTGGATGGGGTGGAGATTCAGGTCCTGTGCCAGGACTAAGGGAGGCTAATGTCGTACCTCCCAGCATGTCCTCATTCGGCGTTATCATCTGACTCTTAACATGTCGATCCATTGGGCCAGTGCGTGGTTGTCGCACTGGGGATGATGCCACAATCTTTGCTTTTCTTTTCTTCCCCATCCACAAAGAAGAGAAATACAAAGACAAAAAGTTCTACCCAAATGCCCAAACTCACCCGGACTAAGCCGGACCAAGCCACAGCCGATTTCAAAGTGTGTGGCCTAGCCCCCTCTGACGTCAGAATGAGCGACTTAGGATCTCTCACCAGCTGTAGATGCTTCGCTTGGTGACCCTTGGGGAGGGGGCTGACTACCCTCTCCTTCCTCCTTCTCTCCCCCCGAGTCAAGTCCGTGGCCACGCCCCCTCTGACATCAGAACGAGCGACTTAGGATCTCTCACCAGCTGTAGATGTTTCAAAGCCTCTGCTTCGCTTGGTGAGCCTCGGGGAGGGGGCCAACTGCCCTCTCCTTCCTCCTCTCCTTCCTCCTCTCCTTCCTCCTCTCTTCCCCCCCCCCCATTTGAGCATCTTAAGAAGGCCTTTTTAAAAGACTTAACTCTGAAAATGGTGTTTTTGGTGGCGATTTGTTTCGCTAGGAGGATATCAGAATTGCAAGCTCTTACTTGCTGGGAACATTTATTGCGGATTTCAGATTCGGGAGTCTCCATCCAAATGGTTCCTTCCTTTCTTCCTAAGGTGGTTTTTCCCAATGCAGAGGCGATACCTTCTCACGCACGAGAATTGAAGCGCTTGGATGTCAAGAGTCCTTTTGCGTTATCTTGAAGTTACTAACGCCTTTCGTCTCTTGGATCATCTTTTTGTTCTATGGAGTGGCCCTAACAGGGGCCAAAAGGTGTCCAAAGTGTCTATTGCCCGCTGGTTGAGAGAAGCTATTGCTTCCACATACATTTGTTGCGGTCGCCCGGTACCGAAGGGTTTGAAAGCACCTTCTATTTGTTCACAGGCAGCTTCCTGGGCGGAAAGTCAGTTGGTGTCGCCGCAAGAAATTTGCAGGCGGAGACCCAGAAGTCTCTGCATACTTTTTTCCAGACATTATCGTTTGGACATCCAGGCTTCAGACCGCCAATTTCGGCAACAGTGTCATCCGAGCTGGACTCTCAGGATCCCATCCCAGATAGGGCAGCTTGGGTACATCCCAGCAGACTGGACTGATCCAGGTACATACAGGGTAAGGAAAATTAGTTCTTACCTGATCATTTTCATTCCTGTAGTACCATGGATCAGTCCAGATGCCCACCCAGTGAAGGTTTTTCAGTTCCTGAGCGTCCACTTGAACTATCATTCTAGTATGCCTTGATCATTCTGGCTATCTTTTTCATTGGAAGGAGGGTATAGGTCAATCCTTCTCATATGCAGAAAGTTCATTTGTTTATAGTTTTAGCTACTTAGTTCTTCCTTGTCTGTTGTTTGACATGCCTGTTCAATAATGTTATACAAATGCTTGGGTACTATTTATACTGAGGAACTGCAGGTGGCATGCCAGGTTAAGAGGGGTGCCCGCAACGTTTTTTTTCTCTGTCTCCATTTGCTGGAAGGGAGGCAAAACCCAGCAGTCTGGACTGAACCGTGGTACTACAGGAACGAAAATTATCAGGTAATAACTAATTTTCCTATATTTGTTTGGCATCATAGTATTGGTAAACAGAAGGCATTGTCAGCAATGAGTGACTTGAAATTTTGTGTACTTTGTGTTAATTTTATTCTTATCTGTTCAATTTTTGGTATTGTGTTAATTTTATTTCTATTCTGATATGTGTTTTATTCTATATGCATTCAATGTTATAATTCTGATGTTTTCCCTTTTGGGGTTTGTACCTTGCTTTTAAGGTGAATTTTGAAAAGTTGCATGTGTAAAAAATAGCACTTGCACACTTAAAATTGTATATACTATTGTATATGCTATTTTAAAAACTGCAACATACAAGTATAAATCAAAGTTCGTCTGTAAATTTACACATGTAAAAATGGAGCAGACCAGGGGTGTTCCAGGGAAGGGCCAACGTTTATGCAAGTAGTTTGCTAATTTATAAGCAATTTAGGTATGTAAATGTGGCACCTTACGTGTATTTATTCCTGCTCAATATCAGGAGTAAGTGATCGTAAACATTGTAAAATTGAAAAAATGACTGGGTAGGGGCTCTGAGACTGTGACATGGGAGACTTCAGGCTGAAAAGCCAGAAGGGTCTTCACAAACTGCAGATGGACTGAGTGAACTGGTAGACTAATTAGTAAAACTGGTTATTTAATATTTCATGTATATTCATGTAAAAGCCGACTCATGGGGTGTAAATGCATCTAAATAATGCAAGTAAAATCTACTTGTGAATCCCTTTAAAATTTGAAGTTCAAATATTTGTGCATACTTATCCTGCTAAATTCCAACTTATCTGGCTAAATAGCATATTTGCTACTACTTGGACACATTTGAACTTATCCGAATAAATACCAATTATTTTTAGACTTATCCAACTATCTAACATACCCATATAAGTCCAAAAAGCGCTACTTAGATGGACAAGTAGTGCTTTTCAGACTTATCCAGCTAGGTCCAGACTTATCCAGCTAGGTTATTGTTATTGTTCTATTGTTACCTGTTTTATTGTTCAACTGTTCTATGTAAAGCCCCCTACTCTTTTTGGGCATTTAAAAGTTGTATGTAAACCGGATTGATTTGTAGTTCCTACAAGAACTTCGGTCTATAAAAATTAAAAATAAATAAATAAATAAAATAAATAAATAGGTCATGCTGCTTAGCTGGATAAAGTGGAACTTATCCTGATAAGTGCCGCTACTTTTCCAGATAAGTCCAAACTTGCGTGGCTTGCAGTATTTACATATGCAAGCATGTATGCGCACATATGTACTTGTATTTTAAAACTTGCACATATCATTTTCATGCAGGTTATAAAATACAGTAGTAAATTTGCCCATATACACGCATACATGGGTGCACACGAGCAGGTTTGCAAGTTTTTCTCCTGATCTCAAGAGTGATGGAAAGATTCGTCAACAAGCAACTGTCGGAATACCTGGAGGATAACAACATTCTCTCCCCTTTCCAGTTCGGATTCAGGAAATCACAAAATACTGAAGCTCTTCTAACATCATTATCTGACACCATCCTTATTAATCTCGAAAAAAAACAACCTTACCTCCTCGCTCTCCTTGACCTATCCGCCGCATTCGACAGTCAACCATACCATCCTACTCGAACGGCTATCCGAAATAGGAATTCAAGGAGAAGCTCATAGCTGGTTCCAATCGTTCCTGGAGAACAGATTCTACAAAGTAAAAATCAATAATGAAGAATCGCACCCTATCAAATCAACTAGAGGAGTACCACAAGGATCATCTCTCTCCCCTACGTTATTTAATATTTACCTGCTTCCACTCTGCCACTTACTCTCTAACCTCAAGCTAAAACATTATATTTTCGCTGATGACATCCAGATTCTCATGCCCATCACAGAATCACTGCAAAAAACTTGGTCACATTGGAATAACTGCTTACAAGCCATCAACACTCTGCTATCCAGCTTGAACCTCATACTCAACCCAAACAAAACAGAAATCCTCATCATCTCACCTGACGAAAACCATACCCTTACCAACTCCCAAAGCGCAACACAATTCTCAAAACTAACTATTAACCACTCCACCTCCGTCAGAGACCTGGGGGTGCGTCTCGACAACAAATTCAACCTTAAATCCTTCATTACCAACACAACCAAAGAATGCTATTTCAAACTCCAAGTGCTAAAAAATCTTAAACCTCTTCTTCACTTCAGTGACTTCCGGCTAGTAGTCCAGTCTATAATTCTGTCCAAACTGGACTACTGCAACTCTCTACTGCTAGGTCTTCCAGCCTTATCCACAAGACCATTACAGATGGTGCAGAATGCCGCAGCGAGGCTACTCACTAACACAAAGAAAAGAGCTCACATAACACCTATTCTTCACAGCCTTCACTGGCTCCCTATAAAAGCTAGAATCACCTACAAGACATTATCAATGATTCACAAGGATATCATGGGCATCGCCCACCTAAATCTAAACTCACAACTCCGCCCTCACACATCACAAAGACCCATAAGGTACAACTACAAAGGTTCCTTATATGCTCCCCCAATCAAAACTACACTAACAAAACGAGCACTCTCCACAGCCGGGCCCACCCTCTGGAACTCATTACCGCCGGATCTACGCCAAGAGCCCTGTCATCTAACTTTTAAGAAAAACCTAAAAACGTGGCTTTTCAGGCAAGCCTATACAGAATCTCAAGATCACTCAGACACAGGTCAAAGAGAAAAATAGTCCAACATCAGATCCTTGATCACCTATACCCCCCTCAAGAACCAACCACGCCAGATCTGAACAACACACCTGTTTAAGACTCCTTCTCTGATTCATCAGTCTTCTTTAAACCATGCATAACTCGGACTTTTTGCACATCAACAAGGTCTATGTACCCACATATCACATTCTAGGCTACCCCTTTAATTATTCAAGATATTTATTCACGTTTTAAACATTCCCTATATTTATCCATGTCCTGTTGACGAGTTATTATTATTATTGTATATGTAATATCTAATTTATAATATTTATATTTATGTTATATGTTATATGCTACTCATATTTTAAGAAACGCTGTTTAATGTAACGCCCTATTGCGACAGTTTTGTTCTATGTAAACCGACCTGATTCGATACCTGTATTGAGAACGTCGGTATATAAAAATCCGAAATAAATAAATAAATGTATATAATAAATATTTTTAAATAAAAGCAGACAAATTGTTGCTAAAATAAAAAGGGTATGGAAACCTTCCCTGTCAAAACACCTTGCTCCTTATATGCTTTAATACTTGCAGCATGATTAAATGAATAAATGGTATTATATGTAGTCCTCCAATTAATATGTACAATAGAAATATAATTTACAAAAATAAAATATAAACAGAAATTCTTGGCTACTAAACTGATGGCTCTTCAGTTTGCAATGTGTCCTTTTTCTGTTTTATGTGTCAGACCATGGAGTGCTGAAGACTGGCCTCTTGTGTAATAAGGATGAGAATCTTTTCCCATTGTTTTTTCTAATCAGCAATGAGCTGTCAATGCATCCTATCCTAGGAAGGGATGGAATGGAGTTTGAATGCACAAAGTGGTAAAAGATAAACAGAAATTGATTGTAGAAGGATTATTCCTCCTTAACATGAAGTACTGATAAGGCAATGAGGGCAAGGAAAAGTATATAGAGGGGATGAGACATAATTTTAATTTTTTGGATTTCTGCACATATAAGAATCTTTCCTAACTTCTACATAGCATTCTCTTTTACGAATTGTGACAGTGCTTCCATTTCTGCCCTGAAGAATGAAATATTTCTATTTTTCTTCATGGATTTCTAGAAACATGATGGCAGAAAGACCATATGGCCCATCCAGTCTGCCCATCCGTCCAATTAATTTAGCACTATAATTCTCCTCACTTCCTCAGAAATCCCCCCTGTACTTATCCCATGCTTTCTTGAATTCAGATACTGTTTTTGTCTCCACCACCTCCACTGGGAGGCTGTTCCATGCATTCACCACCTTCTCTGTAAATAAATATTTCCTAAGGTTACTCCAGAATCTACTCCCTTTCACCCTCACCTCATGCCCCTCGTTCAAGAGCCTCCTTTTCATTGAAAGGCTCACCTCCTGTGCATGGAAACCTTTGAGATATTTGAATGTTTGTCATCTTCCCTTTCCTCTAGGGCATGGGTGTCCAACTCTAGTCCTCAAGGGCCACAAACTGATCTGATGTTCAGAGTAGCCCTAATGAATATGCATGAGATAAATTTGTATGCACTGCCTCAGTTGTAAGCAGATCTGTCTCCTGTATATTCATTAGAGATATCCTAAAAACCAGACTAGTTTGTGGCCCTCAAGGACCGGAGTTGGACAACCCTGCTCTAGGGTATACATGTTTACATCTTTAAGTCTATCCCCATATGCTTTAGAACAAAGACCCATGTAGAACTGGGCCACATCTGAGCACATTTAAATGTGGCAGTATGGTGATTCCAATGTAGGAATGCAGTTTTAGCTTTTTGTGCTTAGCTAGAGCTGATATGACAGGAGCATGCTCAGTGGATTTCCTCTGTCCAATTCTAGATGTTGGGGATGCTGGGAGAGTGATTTGGCCTATCCAAAGAAGGGATAATGAGGTCATGTATATTGTAATGAAGCTGATAAAGCATTTCAAGAATCTGAGTGGAAACCGGCCTAAAATGACTTTTCCTAAGATACATAGGGCCTCTGAGTCATTTTTTATTTGTTTTTAAATACAAGACGCAATTACTTACATTCACTGAAGTCATCGAGGTTCTTTCTGCTGGAAATCTTTCAGATTAGGCGGATCAAACCGAAAAAGCACATGGAAAATACAATTTAATCGAGGTGTTTTTTTTTTTATTTTCTCATATTTGACTGCTAATTTTGCTCATACTTGAACCATAAAAATAAGTCATTCCTGGTTGGAGACTTTAAACACTAACAGCCACCATCCAAGATACTTTTTTTTTTCTTCTTCATAAAAGACAAACAAGTCTGAATCTCCATTCCTGTAGACCTCCTGGAAGGTGATTTGCTATGGCTGTGGTGGGCGCCCTGCCATTACTGTCAATGCAGTTACAAATCTACTGCGCTGGGCCCAGCCACTAGAGAGAGCCTGGGATGATTCATCCAACATACAGTCGCTAGGAATAATGGTACTTATTTCATTAGCGCTATTGAAAAATCACCTCTCTGTGGAGATCTAACAAGTCTGGAAGCAGAGCAGACTAACGCAGGCCAGGAGGCCCAAATGCCTTTGGTGGATAAACAGAATTGTCTATAATAAAATGTAATACTTCCCTCTTCCCACCATTACAAAAGACAGAGGGCTTGTAAAGGGAATTTTTAAGTGGACTTTTATTTCATTCCCTGCCATTTGAAATGATTAGTTTTATATTTATCACTAATATGTTAGCTACATATATTTTAAGTATAAAGGGTTTCTGTATGAGTGACTCTGATTAAAATCAGATGTCATAACCTGCTGCATATGTCTATCCGGAGGTAGAAATAAAGATGATTAAGTCTAGAAAGAGTATATGCTTTAGAGCAGTGGTTCCCAAGCGTGTCCTGGGAGACTCTCCCCCCCCCCCCCCAACCAATCAGATTTTCAAGATATCCTCCATGAATATGCATGAGAGATATTTGTATACAGCAAAGGCAGTACATGCAAATTTATCTCATAAATATTTATTTTTGCCCCCTAGGTGTGCTGGGTTAGCAACTCCATTTTCAACATGGCACTTGACTGCCTCTCCCTCCCCTCCCCTCCTTCCTTCCTTCCACCTTCCCAGCATCTCTACCCTTCTCTCCTTTACTTTCATCCTCCTCTCCTTTTCCTCTTTTCCCCTCACTTTCCAGACACCTCCTCCCTCCTCTTTATTTCCCTGTCCACCCCTGTGATCCGGCTTGGCCTGGTCTTACCAGCAGGAGAGCAAGGCTGGAGGTTCTGATGCTTCTAAACACCAACTCCTGCTACCAGCACTTACTCGCTCTTTCATGTTTTAAGCAGCAGATCTTTAAAGGAGCCGCATGGGAGAGAGAAGTGCCGACGGCAGGTGAGGGTCTTTTTTGGGTATTTAGCTCATACCTTTTCATTGGTAGCTCAAGGCGAGTTACATCCAGGTATAGTAGTGCATATGATTTAGAAGCACCAGGGCCACCCAGTGCTGCTTTTCTGTCAGCGGTGCTCTGTGTGTGTGTGTGGGGGGGGGGGGGGGGGGGGGGGGGAGTTGTGGGTAGCTGTTCTTTAGTCCAGCAAAGGGGTGGGGACAGCAGTAGCTCTCCAGTTGCATAGACCTCAGGGAGGGAGGGAGCACCAACTGCAGCAGCAGATCTTCAACCTTGCTGGGAGTTGCAACAAAAGCTTTGATCCCAAAGGCACTGTTGTGGGGGAGGCTCATGGTAGCTTTTCGGATGCATTGAGAAGGGGAACTGGCACCCCTTTATCATTATTAACATTTGGTAATTGCTTAAAACCTAAGCGATTTCCATTTGGCGACATACACAATTCAAAATGCAAACAAGCGATACAAATCATAAAACATCAAATATGAAATACCATTATGTAAAATGCGATTTAGTAAAACTAAACTGAAAAAATTGATAGGGTAAAAATAACAGATCTTAATGCCTCTCTAATTATAAATAAGCCTGCTTGTATAAAAATAATTTTTGCAGCGATTTGAAGGAATTAACACCTTCACATTTAAGAATTTCCTCAGCAAGAGTTCCAAAATGATGCAGCCAATGAAAAGGCACATTTTCTCGTCACTGAAAGATGGGCATGTTTGACAGAAGGCACATCTAATAGATCATGATGAGAGGATTTATAAACTCTCAAAAGGGCATTGACTCATGGACAAGACTCATCAATAATCAATTTGAACCCACTCCCTTTCAAGAGAGAGGGAGGGTAAAGAGCATGCTAACATTTAAGTGAACTGTAGCAGGAGAAAAGGCAATGCAGCTATGGAACATGAGCCATCAGGCCAGGAAAACCAGAGTAAGATTGAAAAGCTTGCAGGCCCCTTACTGTGACCATTGAATACATGTCAGATACTCAGGTAGGGGATTTGAAAATCACAGCCCCCTTGACTAATGCAGGTAACTTGCAGTGAAACATCACTTTAAAAACATTCAGGCCGATACAATATGGTTGCAGGGAAACCGGCACTCGGTGTGCCCGCTTTCCTAATTGCACCCAGACACGTCTCCAGGGTGCATGATACCTTATTTATATGGTGGGTTGCACTGCAAAGGAGGCACTAGGGACAGTAGCATGCCCCTAGTGCCTCCTTAGCAGCAGAAGAAGGCACTAGGGACACGCTAACCTGACCCATCAGCACACTTTTTTTTTTTTGTAACCTTTTGGTTCCTCAGACTTAATATTGCCATGACACTTTTTCAGGCTACTCAGAAATTAACACCTGCTCTTAGGCAGGCACTAATTTCTGAGTGCAAAATGTGCTGATCGGTGCACAGTTTTTTTTACTGTATCCAAGGCAAATTTGCATGTGATGAGTGCTATTAGTTTCAGCCGGGGTTTGGCTTCTGTCTCCCTTTGTTTATCAGGGTGAGAATCTGTTTGCTTCCTAGGTCTATTTTTCCATACATTTCTCTCACAAATCCCTCTCGCAGTCAGAATTCTGTAATGTAGGACTTTTTCAGTCAAAGTTCTGTAATTTAGGATTGTGCTATCCTTTGTTTTTAAAGTGATGTTTCATTGTAAGTTGCCAATTGTGATGTGCAAATTTCCTACCTGAATTTTTGACCCATCTATTCAATGGTCATTTAAGCACCTTCATAGTAAGGGGTCTGGCAACCTTTTCAATCTCATTGGTTTTCCTGGGCTGGTGGCTCATGTTACATAGCTGCATTGCCCTCTTTTGTACTGCTGAAGTTCACATGCAGGGTCATTTTTCATTTTGCATTAGGGTCTTAATGCATGCATTAAATAGCACAACGCACACTAATATGCAAATATCATATTAGATATGCAAGTGTGAGGAATTTGGGCAAAGTTAATGGTAATGAGTGGCTACTAACATCAAAAGCAATAGAGTAATGCAGGTTTTAACGTTGGAAATAACTACACGTTTATTCTGTGCATTGTGATCACCTTAACAACCAAAAAGTTTTTTATCACACATGCCATTCAGGGGGAGGAGGGAGAGACCTCAATATATAACTTTACTATTTATGCCACTGTAAGAGGGGGCACTTTTAACTTGGGATGGGGTAGGTTTGGGAGGGGCAGTTTTCTATACACAGGTATACAAACCGCTTCAATCAATGTTAGGATTCCCAGCCGCAGCCACCCGCGGTCGGGCCCCCTTACTTGCTTCAGCAGGTGGCCAGTCCCGGCTCTCCTCTTCACTGCTCGATGCAGCCAGATGCTGAACCCCGCTGGGGTGGCCTGCTCATGTGGTGCGACATGCTGCCGGCTCGGCCTCAGATTTTTTTTTCAAGATATTTAATTATTTTTGTCATTTTTAGACCACCTTTCCATATACAATCCCTTGTTTTGGGAGGATTGTGGCTCCTTAGGGCACGTAACTAATTTCTTTCTTCAAGGGTTGCTCCGGCTAGCAAATTACATCCCACTCTTGACTCTCAGTCCCAGTGGGGGGTGGATTCTTTTTGTGGCACCTATGCCATAGAAAGTGCATAGAGGTTAAAGATGCTGAAAGGTTTTTCATGGTAAAGATGCAGGTTTCCTCTTTATAGGAGCCTTCATTGAAGGGTTGTAAGCAGTGTCAACATCAGTTGGAAGTGCACAGGGATGTGCATGGGGGCAAAAGGTTAATCTGGATCCAGCATAGGAATATTCCAGAGTCCTGGGTCAGCCAAATGTCAGGAGGTGTAACCTGCCTCCTTGACAGACAAGGGGGTTCATTCCCAGAGGGGCTTGGTTATGGTGCAGATGTGATGGAAGACCCTGACTCTCCTGAGTCTGGGCTGTTCCAGATTGCAAGGGAAGAGAGTGAAAAGGAGCTGTGATCCTCACCCAGGATCTCAAAGGGAGCAGCAGAGGCCCCAGAGGCCCCAGAGGCTTGAGAGCAGAGGAGAAGAAGTAGAGAGTGCAATTTAGCCTGGAATTTGGAATTTAAAAGATAAAATCTGTGCTTAACTGAGGCAGGAACTTTTCTGGACCAGGAAGCCAAACTGTGCCAGAGGGAACTTGTTTTGGGGCTGGGAGGATCCTGATGCTGCACAGAAGGATTTTTTTCTTGAGCTGAGCAGGACATTCTTGTGAGTAATTAATTATTTTGCTAACTGAAACAAAAAAAAAACAAACTAAAGAGAGGACCAGGCTACCTTGTGCAAGGACTAAAGAGAACAGAAACAAAGTAACCAGAACTACTGAGTTGCTTTAAGAAGAAACAGGAGAGAACTGTGATTGTTTGATTTCTGCATCTAGCTGATCTGTCACTGTCACTATGTTTAATCCTGAAGATTCTGCAGTAAACTATTTATCATTTGGAGCACTACTTCAGTCTGGAGCGTGCTTTGTTTGTGGCGTGTCCTCAGCCTGGAGCTGGCCCTGCAGTTCATCCTGCTCACTGCCCCAGAGATTTATTTCCCCATTTCGAGTGTAACTATAATGCTCCCCAAGTCTGAGAAGGTGACCCCTGGTGTACAGGGGATTCCATTTTTATGGGAGTAAGCTCTCGCGTGTGGTCCAGATGATGAGAAAAAACCCTCAGTGTGTGTGTAGTGATTTGGTGCTTCCCAAGAGGTGAAAGGCTGTAATAACTCAGATGGGACCAGGTCTAGGTGTTAAAATAAAGTTTACTGATTAATACTCATAAATTAAAATCTATTATCCAGAAGTGTGAATTTACATGTGACTGGTACAGGTATGATTTTGGGTAGGCAGGTGTCCTTTTACCAGACCTCTGGGTAGAGCCCATAATCTTAATTGTAAAAACTCTCCCAGCGGTTTTGCGGAAATCCTAGTGGAGGTGTCCCAAACTTTACTGCAAAATTCCTACCTTTGAACATCTTCTCAGACACCCAGCCTATCCTGGTCCTGTGATGGTAGAGTTCCAGATGGGGTTTCCTGCTCTTATTCTTCCTTATTTAAAGATTCTTTCATAATTATTCTCTAACTTTTCAGGGGAACTTCTCTTGGGGAAACATTAGTGGGATCAGGCAAGTTTTATGCTCTGAAATCCCAGTGGGGAAGGGGGATCCAAAAACTTCCCCACTCTTAATAGAGATATGAATTGGAACCGGTATCGGTTCTGATTCTGGTTCCGATTCACATCGTGAAATTTTTTTCTTGCAGTCCGTGTTTTTTTTTTTATCAGCTGCGCCCGAGCCGATAACCAAAAAATACAGCCGACTCTTTAAAATGAGCTTGTTAGTATCCCCCCACCCTCTGGACCCCCCCAAATTTTTTTTAAATACCTGGTGGTCCAGCGGGGGTCCCGGGAGAATTCTCCCGCGCTCGGGCCGTCGGCTGCCAGTAAACAAAATGGCGCCGATGGCCCTTTGCCCTTAGCATGTGACAGGGTATCCGTGCCATTGGCCGGTCCCTGTCACATGGTAGGAGCAATGGACGGCTGGCGCCATCTTTAAAAATGGCGCAGGCCATCCAGTGCAGATAAACGATTCACATCCCTACTTAAGTCCGAAAAAATACTTTAAAGCTTAAACTGGATCTCTCTTCTGCCTTCCCTGTCTCTGGCAGCAGGATCCATCACTGGTGCTTGCCCACCTAGAGGAGGCTCACAGGCCTTTTATTCCTGGTGAGAGCTCTTTTGCCCCTAAAGGGTATCAGGCTTAAGTCTCTCTCTCTGTAAATTATAAGAAGGACCCTCAGGCAGGGAGTGCACTGGGAGGTGTCACTTCTAAAATAAACTCCTTAAGGTGAAGCTGGGAGGCCCCACCAGAGTGTGAGAAAAATACATCTTCACCCAAGACTGCTTCCTCATACTGAACCCCATGATGTATTAACATATCTGGGCTAATAATGTTCAGGCATCCAATCCAGACAATCCAGGTAGAAGGGTCTGAGGGGTATGGATGGCTCCTTACAAAGTGTGTTCTAATGACAGGGACGGTGACATCTGGTGGCCAGACTGGGGAGGGTCTGCCACTCACATAAAGCTTACAGCATTATTTTTAGAATTCAGATAGAATAAGTCTCTTTTCAAAAAATTTACAATCTTAAGTGGGTGCCTGAAGCACCGGGAAATAGTGACTTGCCCAAAGTCACTAGGAGTACCAGTGACGGAAGTAGGATTTGGACTCTGGTTCTTAAGCCATTACTCTAATCACTAGGGAACTCTGTTTAAAATGATTTACATGTAACATGAATGTCTAATTTTACATACTGTGTGCTATATCAAGTGCCTCCCCTACTGCTTGCTTGTCAGCTGCAGCAGTGAGAGAGCGTGGGTGGAAGGTGGAGCTGCACTGGGGATCAGGGAGGGTGGTACAGGATGGGGGTCGCAGGGAGGGGTGGCTGAAGGATGGGGGTGGAGGGGAAAGTTTCCCAGGCACTGACAGAGGGGGGCAGAGAAAGGACAAGAACTGAAGGAGGGGAGGCCAGGCTGCACTGGGAATGGGGAGAGGATGGGACACAGGATGAAGGTGGATGGTATGGCTACGAGGGGAGGAGAGACCCACTCTGGGATGGAAGCCTCTCCTCCCTGGATGAGGGGCAAAGACAGACAGTACAGGGAGGGGATGAAGGAGGTGGGGAAAAATTGAGAGATGGTGTGAAAAACCAGGATGGCTGGGTAAGGGGTGGAGGCAGTGGAAGGGGATGAGGGAGTGCTGTGGGAAAATGAGATATGGTAACGAAGCATTGTGATTCCATGAAGACAATGGTGGTTACAATAGGGTTGCCAATTGACCGGATTGTGAATGGAGATCCCAGATTGTACTCATGCAGTACAGTGTCCATACAGAAGTATTGGCTGGACACTGAAGTCCAGTTGGTGTAGGTGGGTCCTCTTCTCCACCTCTGTGCTTCCTTATTAGAGGGAAGGGGGCAGATTGCACTTAGCAGCAGAGAGCTGCGCTTTCTCCCTGATCCCCCATCTGCTTTCCCGTGCAGTGATTGCCTGCCATGGGGAGAGGAGATGAGGCGGAGCAAAGGCCTCTCAAATAGCTCCCAGTAGCTCCACCAACCTCCATGAGCAATGGCCGCCCTCTTCACTATATGCTGTGAAGAAATGAGAGGAGCTGCTGAAGTAAGGCAGGGGAGAGAGAAGGGGGAAGATAGACAGAGAGAGAAGGTGCACGGTGTGGAGAGAAGCAAGAGATACAGACATGGCACAAGGAAGGAAGAAGGGGAGAGAGACAAAAGGGAAAAGGAGGAGGAAAAGGGAGATACACTCAAGGGGGCATAGGGCAGGGAAGGAGGGGCATAGGGCAGGGAAGGAGAGATGTACACAGGGGGGCATTGGAGGGGAGAGATACAGAGGGGGCATGGGTGGAAGGGAAGAGAGAGAGGAAGAGTAAGGGAGGGTGAAGAAAGAGGTGGTCACAGGAGGGAGAGAGAATAGAGAAGGACAGCAAGGAGGAAAGGGAGACGGAGGGAAAGAAAGATGAGAGCATGTGGAGGGATGAGTTAGAAAGAGGAAGGCAGACAGGAGAGAGGAATAGATGATGGAGAAGAGAGAGAAAGAAGGAGAATATTGAGAGACAGGTAGCACAAAGGAGACAGATAAAAAGCTGAGAGAGGGCTAAAGGAAAGGGGGAGAGTCAATAGGAGAAAACGAAGAGGATTGTGTGGGAGATATTGGAAAAGGAGAGCTGGGATGAAATGATAGAATAAGATAAGAGATACAGGATTGAAAGGTTAAATAAATTAGATGATGCAATAGAATGAGGAAGAGAAGAGGGAGGGGGAGAAGCGACATGGAGGGTGGAGACAAGGAGGACAGTCTGAGAAGGGAAAAGTAAAATTCAAAGAAAATCCAGGAAAGAAGGCAAGAAAAGCCAGAATAAAGTAGAGAAAGAACAGTACGATCTGGGGAAAAAAGGTAAAGGTAAATTTCTTTTTCAAATTATCTGATTACGTGACTTTGGAAAGTTTCAGTGATTTTATATGTATTGTTTTGTTTAATTCTAGCTGTAATGTCACCTGACATTGGCAATGGTCTACTCTTTTTCGCTTTGCTCTGTCATTTGAGGACTAACTTGCGTCTCTCCCCTGTTACCCACAATGCTGCTTCCCTGAAGTCTATAATCTAACCTTGGGCTATCTGTGGAAGGGCCTGTGTGAGGGACAGAGAGGAAAAACATGCTGGGTGCATATGTGTGTATGAGAATGGAGGCTGCATGTTTGGGAATATGTATGTAAATATGAGGGGCAGTGTGTGAGGAGGAAGAGGCTGTGTGTTTGGGAATGTGTATATGCATGTATGAGAAAAGAGGCAGTGTGTTTTGGAGGGTACATGGTGGGTGTATATATGTATTAGAGAAGTTTCAGTTGTGATAGCAATCAAGTCTGCCTGAGGAAGACTGTGGTCGATGTGTTTGTAAGGATGGTTGGAATTAATGACATTTTATAAAATAAAGTATTGGGGGGGTGGGGGGGGGGGGAGGGTTGGAGCCCATATGATGAGAGGACTATGGATCGACAACTGACAAACTCCCCTCCCCCCCCCCAGAGAGTAACACACCCATTCCCTTCCAAGTCCACCCCTCAAATTTGTGGGGTGACCAGTTAGTCATGGAAACGTTGGCCATCCTATGTTACAACCTAAACTGCAGTGGTACTACAGCAGCAGAGTTCCAAAATGACTGAGGTTATCTGCATGCAGGGACTCAAATCCACATTTCAGTGATCAGGGGGAGGCCTCTTTTATTTGTATTATTTTTTCTTTACAAGAGCATCACTAATCTTCATGCTATTGGTAATAAACCTTGGTCATAAAACAGAGAATGGGGCCTAAGGGTCCTGGGTGTTGGCTTAAATTGTTGAGATTACTTACCTGATAATCTCGTTTTCCTTAGTGTAGACAGATGGACTCAGAACAAGTGGGTATAGTGTGCTCGTGCTAGCAGTTGGAGACGGATCTGACGTCAGCACGGGTACTTATTTATTTATTTATTTAAGGTTTTTTATACCGGCATTCATGATATCGTTCACATGTTGTTTTTTATTCTACTTCACGCTACCTATCTTTCCCTCTCTTCTCCTGTCTCCCTTTACCCCTCCCCTCTTTCTGGCCTGCTCCCATCCCCTGCTCCCTGTTTATTGTAATTTCCTCCTTTATTTGAGTTACTTGTAAACCGGCGTGATGTGCCATACGAATGTCGGTATATTAAAAGTTGTTAAATAAATAAATAAATAAATAAATGTCGGTTTACATAAAAACAGGGGTGCGAAGAATACAACCAAGAACATAAATAAACGTGATGAAGAGATGCAATTAACAAGCCAATTAACAAGGGCTGATGAACTGGTTGAACAAGGGCTGATGAACTGATGAACATATACCCCCACAGGAAGTGAGGCAATTCAGTAATCTTCCTTGCAAAAGCTGTTATGGATATATGTGTACTGACGATCAATAAATTAATGAAACAGGATTCCCCTGACCGGTTGACAGCTGGAGACCGCCAGTGATCCCAACCGGAAGGCGTTGACACCTGGCAAAGGGGACGCTCTTATGTAAGAAATGACATGGCCTACCTGGAATCGGTGAAGCCCATATATACCGGCAGCCGGGCGGGATGCTGAGTCCATCTGTCTACACTAAGGAAAACGAGATTATCAGGTAAGTAATCTCAACATTTCCTAGCATGTAGCCAGATGGACTCAGAACAAGTGGGATGTACAAAAGCTACTCCCGAAGCAGGCAGGAGGCTGCCTGAGGACCACATAGGACCGCCCTCGCAAATGCTGTGTCCTCACTGGCCTGGACATCCAGCCGATAAAACCTGGAGAAGGTATGGAGGGAGGACCATGTCGCCGCTTTACATATTTCTGCGGGTGACAGCATCCTAGACTCTGCCCAAGATGCTGCTTGGGCTCTGGTAGAATGAGCCTTGACTTGTAGAGGTGGTGACTTCCCGGCCTCTACGTAGGCCGCTCTGATAACTTCTTTAATCCAGTGGGCAATGGTGGGCCGAGAGGCCGCTTCTCCTTGTTTCTTCCCGCTGTGAAGGACGAACAGATGGTCCGTCTTTCGTACTACTTCTGTCCTTTCCAGATATCTGGGCAGCAATCTGCCGATGTCGAGATGGCGTAGCAAACTCCCTTCTTCTGATTTCTTCAAACCTGCCGTGGTTGGCAGGGATATGGTTTGGTTGAGGTGAAATTGTGAGACTACCTTGGGCAAGAAGGTTGGAACCGTGCGAAGATGGATAGATTCTGGAGTGATTCTAAGAAAGGGATCACGGCAGGATAGTGCTTGTAGTTCCAAAATGTGGCATGCCGAACACACAGCCAGCAAGAACACCATCTTCAAAGTTAAAGAACAGAGAGACAGGTCCCAAAGGGGTCTGAAGGTGGATCCTGCGAGGAAATCCAAAACTATGTTGAGGTTCCACAGAGGCACTGGCCACTTCAGTGGCGGACGAATGTGCTTGACTCCTTTCAGGAAGCGGGAAACATCTGGGTGCATGGCAATAGTCTTGCCATCCCTCCGGGGACCGTAGCAAGACAGCGCAGCCATTTGGACCTTGATGGAGCTGAGGGAGAGACCCTTCTGAAGCCCATCCTGCAGGAAATCCAAAACAATAGGGATTGTGGCCGCATGTGGATTGATGCCGTGAGTGTCGCACCAGGCTTCAAATACTCTCCAGATCCTGACGTAGGTGAGGGATGTGGAAAACTTGCGAGCTCGGAGGAGTGTATCTATCACCGGCTCCGAGTAACCTCTTTTCTTCAGCCTAGCCCTCTCAATGGCCAGACCGTAAGAGAGAATTGAGCCGGATCCTCGTGGAGCATGGGACCCTGACGTAGCAGGTCCCTGAGAGGAGGCAGGGGAAGGGGCTCCCCTGCCAGTAGTCTCCTCATGTCCAAGTACCAAGGTCTTCTTGGCCAGTCTGGTGCCACCAGAAGAACTAGGCCCTTGTGATTCTGAATCTTGTGGATAAGGGCGCCCAGCAGGGGCCACGGAGGAAAGGCATAGAGCAGAGTCCCTGGAGGCCATGGCTGAACCAGGGCATCGATCCCGTGAGAGAACGGATCTAGCTTGCGGCTGAAGTATCTGGGTACTTGAGCATTGGACCTGTCCACTAGTAGGTCCATGTCCGGAGTCCCCCACTGATCCACAATCATCTGGAAGGCTGTGGGGGACAGCTGCCATTCTCCCAGATTTAGGCTTTCCCTGCTGAGGAAGTCTGCCGCGGTGTTGTCCCTTCCGGCAATGTGGACGGCGGAGATGTCCTGGAGATTCACCTCCGCCCAAGCCATCAGCGGGGCTATCTCTAGGGACAGCGGTCGGCTTCTAGTTCCACCCTGACGGTTGATGTATGCCACCGTGGTGGCGTTGTCGGACATCACTCTGACTGCCCTGTTCCGCAGTCTGTGAGCAAAGTGCAGGCAGGCTAACCGGACTGCCCGTGCTTCTAGACGGTTGATGTTCCACCCTGACCTCTTCTCTGTTCCACCGCCCTTGGGCGGTGAGTTTTCGCAGTGTGCTCCCCATGTGCTCAGGCTGGCATCTGTGGTAAGCAGAATCCACGTGGGGGAGGACATCTTCGACCCCCGCCCCCCCCCTGCTCGTGTGGTTGGACTGCAACCACCAACGTAGCTGGGTCCGCACTCTGGCTGGTAGAGGTAGATGCACGGAGTAATTCCGGAAGCGGGGGCTCCATCGAGAGAGCAGGGAGCATTGTAGAGGTCTCATATGGGCCCTTGCCCAGGGTACCACTTCCAGGGTGGATGCCATGAGACCGAGAACCTGCAGATAATCCCAAGCTATGGGCCGACTGGCTCCCATCAAGGACCGTAGACACGTCTGGAGTTTTCACCTTCTCTTGGTGGTGAGACTGACTTTGTCCGCCTGGGTGTCGAACTGGACTCCCAGGTATTCCAGTGATTGGGAAGGCTGTAGGCAACTCTTGTTTAGGTTGACTACCCATCCCAGGCTTCCCAGAAGAGCGATCACTCGGTTGGTTGCCCGATGGCTCTCCTCTCGTGATTTCGCCCTGATCAGCCAATCGTCTAGGTGGGGATGGACAAGGATTCCTTCCCGTTGGAGCGCCGCTGATACCACTACGATCACCTTGATGAAGGTCCGCAGCGCCGTGGCTAACCCGAAGGGCAAAGCCCGGAATTGGAAGTGTCGTCCCAGAACCTTGAAGCGTAGGTAGCGCTGATGATCCTGATGGATCGGGATATGCAGGTAGGCTTCTGATAAGTCTAATGCCGTGAGGAACTCCCCTGGCTGTACTGCGGCCTTGACTGAGCGCAAAGTTTCCATGCGAAACCTCGGGACCCTTAAGTATCGGTTGACTCACTTGAGGTCCAGTACGGGCCGGAAAGTGCCCTCTTTCTTGGGTACCATGAAATAAATGGAGTAGTGTCCAGAATCCATTTCCCATGCAGGTACTGGGACTATGGCTTTCAAGGACAGGAGCTTCGCCAGGGTAGCTTCCAATGCTGCCTTCTTGTGGATTGGACACGGGGATTCCACAAACCTGTCCGGAGGGATGTGATGGAAGTCCAGATAATAGCCCTCTCGGATGATGGCGAGGACCCACTGGTCCGACGTAATCTCGACCCATCTGGGGTAGAAGAGGGTTAACCTGCCCCCCTATGGCTCCGTCCCCCAGATGGATCGGCTGATTTTCATTGGGAGGCGCAGCCGGGACCTGAACCCGAGCCGGCTTCCTTCTTGTGCTGCTTGGTCCGAAAGGACTGGTTCCTGGCCTGAGGACGAGGTGCCTGGTAGCGAGTCCTATAGGGAATGAAGCGTTGGGAGCTTCTGCCTCTGGATGACCTCGGAAAGGTGCCCTGGTTCCTTTTGAACCTGTCTTCCGGCAGTTGAGGTACTGGAGAGGCACCCCATGTGCTGGCCAGTTTATCAAGGTCGCTGCTGAACAGGAGAGAGCCCTTAAAGGGCATTCTGGTGAGGCTTGTCTTAGAAGGAGCATCGGCTGACCAGTTCCGTATCCAGAGCTGCCTCCTGGCTGCTACTGAGGATGAGACCCCTTTGGCTGTTGTACGGACTAAGTCGGATGCGGCATCCGTGAGGAACGAGAGAGCTGACTCCATGTCCGCTGCCGGAGCATTGTTCCTGACCTGTGACAAACAGGAACGCATCACCATTGTGCAGCAGGTTGTGATCCGCAAAGATAGAGCTGCCACATCAAAGGTCTGTTTCAGGATGGCGTCCAGTCGCCGGTCATGAAGCTCCTTGAGGGCCGCCCCCCCCTCAACTGGAATGGTAGTGCACTTGACCACAGCGCTAACTAAGGCATCCACCTGGGGGCACGCCAGTATCTCCTTGATTGCCGGGTCCAGGGGGTACATGTCCATCAGGGCCCGACCCCCTTTGAATGAGGCCTCTGGCGCAGTCCACTCCAAATCTATCAGTTGTTGTGCTGCTTGCAGGAAGGGAAAATGGCGGGCTGTAGGCCGAAGCCCTTCCAGCACGGGGTTCTGCGTAGCTGCCTCCATAGTGCTGGGGCCAGGAATAGCTAACTCCGTCAGGCACTGAGAAACCAGGTCGGAGAGATCTTCCTGGGGAAAGAACTGCTGCATAGTTCGATATGGCTCAATCCCCGAGGGAAGTTCCCCCTCCTCGGGGGGTTCGGACTCGTCCTCTGAAACATCAGGGTCCGCATGAGCCGGGCTGCCCAGAGGCGGGTGCCCGCGATAAGGGCGAGAAGGCCCAGGGGCAGGGTCAGCCGGAGCAGTAACAGGGCCTGGCCGGGAAGCTGACTGCATTTGTACAAAGGCATGAATCCCTTTAAACAAATCCACCCTGGAAATGGAAGCGGTCTCTAGTCGTCTGGGTACCAGGTCCCCCGGGATCCCTGGTTGTTCGAGACTGCCTGCTAAGTCCGGGGTGGCCCCTGGGGAACTGTCGACAAACCGGTTGAGACTGGTCCTGGCCCGAGGCTCCCACAGCCTCCTCACATTGGGCACAAAGGGAGTCTTGCTCCTCGCTCTGCGTGGCTCTAAGCTGGCATGCTGAGCAGAGGCCGAGAGCTTTCACGCCGGAATCAGGAGGCGCCGCCACGGGAGACGCCGGGGCGTTTAAATGTTCCATCGTGGCTGGCGAATGCAGGACGCCGGCGGTTAATAATATGTGCTCAAGAATATGCGGTCAGCAATATACGCTCAATAATATACAATAGGCGCTCAATAATATGCGGTCAGCAATATACGCTCATCAACAGGCGCCTATCATGGGCACTCAATACCTGAACGAGGCCGACAAGATGGCGACCTCCACGGCGTGCCGCATGCGGGCAACGCCGCCGATCCTTGTACCTCGGAGACCCAAAAAATAATAGATGTACGCCTTACCTGATCCATGGCGCTTCCCGGCTAAAACCCGGGCGGTCTCCGGCTGCGGGGGGAGAGGGGAAATACCTTCACCGCCGCGCTTGAGGAAATGCACCCGCTGCCTCTCAGCCGCCGAACTTGTCTCGCTCGGGGCTAAGTCCACGCCGGGACCGAGGCCTAGACCTCCGAGGGATCACGGAAATCACCCCGGGAAACTCACCCTCGGGTCCCTCCCCCAGTTATCACCGCAGGAGTGCGGGGCTCGTCGTCTGTAGAATTTTTGTTTTTTTAGTAAGTTAGAATGTAGAAAGTAGTATTGGAAAACACGCTCAGCGAGCGTGCAGGCTCTCCAAACTGCTTTGGAGACGGAAATTACTGAATTGCCTCACTTCCTGTGGGGGTATATGTACCCGTGCTGACGTCAGATCCGTCTCCAACTGCTAGCACGAGCACACTATACCCACCTGTTCTGAGTCCATCTGGCTACACGCTAGGAAAATTGGTTTTATAAGAAGCAAAGCTGAAGATGGCAAGGTCCAAGCAGAGGTGGTGGAGGCCATCAGTGTGGCAGATTCTGGGCATGCTTGGGACAGATAGAAGAAACATCCAGGCATGGATAAAGAGGCAGAGAAGAGAGAAATAGGAAAGGTCAGTGTCAGAAACAGAAGTGAAGAAGACATTCGGAGAGAGAAGAAATGGAAAATAGAAAGCAGATCCCTGGAAAGGAGTTAAGAAAAGACAAAAGGCAGGAAAATGGAAAAGAGAGGCTGGAGCCAATGCAACTAGTATAATAAAACGTCCAGACAAAAATGATAGGAAAAAGCAATGTGGGGTCAAGATTCAAATGGTTTCCCTAGCTAACAGGCCGATTCAGTAAAGTCCGCAGGAAAGCGGACGAACGCCTGCTCTCCCGGCACGCGCAATTCAGTATTTAAATTAGGTGGTGCGGTAGAAACAGGCAAAAGGAGGCGCTAGGGACACTAGCGCGTCCATAGCGCCTCCTTTTAGCCCGGAGCGGCGGCTGTCAGCGGGTTTGACAGCCGACGCTCAATTTTGCCGGTGTTGGTTCTCGAGCCCCCTGACAGCCACACGCTCGGAAACCGGACGCCGGCAAAATTGAGCGTCCGGTTTTCGACCCGACAGCCGCCAGCCCATTTAAAAAAAAATTTTCTTTTTTTTTTTTACTTTTTTACCCTTCAGGACCTCAGACTTAATATCGCCATGATATTAAGTCAGAGGGTGCACAGAAAAGCAGTTTTTACTGCTTTTCTGTGCACTTTCCCGGTGCCGGCAGAAACTAGCACCTACCTTTGGGTAGGCGCTAATTTCTTAAAGTAAAATGTGCGGCTTGACTGCACATTTTACTTTCTGTATCGCGCGGGAATACCTAATAGAGCCATCAACATGCATTTGCATGTTGAGGGCGATATTAGGTGCCGCGGGTTGGACGCGTGTTTTCCACCCCTTACTGAATAAGGGGTAAGGGAAAACGCGTGTCCAAGAGCAGGTTAAGTGTGCTCCGTCGGAGCGCACTGTACTGTATCGGCCTGTAGATTTGGCACTTAGCTGGACAAACCACAAGTTATTAGCCAGATAACATTTGTCTGGATAACTTGCAGGAGTAATGGGACAGAATTGCCAGCGAGCAGTCCTAAAATTAACTGGTTAAGTTTATTCAGCTGTCTAGGACTTTAACCAGCTACGTTGTGTGGATGCCTAAATGGCAGCCTCTACTGAATATGCTGGACAAGTTATCCGGATAACTTCTCTGTTCCCCACTCTGCAAAGTATTGTACACTTTATTTTTAATTTAGTAATTGGATTATGCCAGTTTTGAGAATGTGCTTCTCTTCTACTTTTCTATTTTGCACAGTACAAGAGGAAATGCATTGTTATTTCTATTTCTCTGCTGTTGCATTGCATTCAGAGTCTGGCTTTTTGGGGTTTCCAGTTTAGCTTTTCTCTGCACATTTCTAATTTGTGGTCATTTATTCTCTATTTGATGTGGGTCCCTCTGGGTTATGTGTGTGTATTTGAAGTATTGTGTGCATAGTTTCTGTGTAGGAATCTGTAGCAGACCGGCTTCTAGGAAGTGTATTGGTGATCTAGAGCATGGTGTAATATTTGGAGTGCTGTCTTTTCATAGGTAGGGTTACTGCTGGTTGAATCTTCCTATATTTACTGCTTTTTGTAATGCAATCATTTTGAAATTAATGTTATACTTTGTATGTATTATGTGACGTATGTATGAAAGAATGATATTAAGGGGTCATTTTCAAAGGCATTTAGGCACATAAAATGTGATTTAATGCACATAAATGGGCTTTTTGGAAATCACTCCATGGGTTGTTTTTGTACACGTACACACAGAAACAATTCTGCATGTCCTTTGCGCATAGGGCTGGATTTTAAGAGGTACGCGCGGGCGTAGATTTGTGTGCACAAATCTACGCCCGGTTTTATAACATGCGCGCGCAGCCACGAGCATGTTATAAAATCCGGGGTCGGCGCACGAAAGGGGGTGCACACTTGTGCACCTTGCGCGCACCGAGCTCTAGGGGAGCCCCGATGGCTTTCCCTGTTCCTTCCAAGGCCGCTTCGATTTCGGAGGGAACTTTCCTTCCTCCCCCCCACCTTCCCCTCCCTTCCCCTACCTAACCCGCCCCCCCCCCAGCCCTACCTAAACCCCCCTGACCTTTGCTTTTAAAGTTGCACCTGCCTCCGGGCAGGCGTAGGTTGCACGTGCCGGCCGAGTGGCCCTACGGAGGCCTCTGGCCATGTCCCTCCCCACCCCTTTTTTCAAGCCCCGGGACTTAAGAGCGTCCCGGGGCTTGGCGCGTCGTCGGGCCTATGCAAAATAGGCTCTGTGCGCGTAACCCCCCTGTGCGCGGAAATCCAGCTGGATTTACGCGCGCAGGGCTTTTAAAATCTGCCCCAAACTGCGAAGAGGCGTTCCCCAGGGGCAGAGTTGGACAGGGAAATCATTTACACGTGCACTTTTAATTTTCGAACAGAACATTTACACCTGCTCCCTTGTAGATATAAATGTGCATGGCTATGCCACGCCAAGGAGATATGATCACACAGACATCAGCCCTGGAAGGATAACTTTCTGTTTTTAAAAAAACTACTTGAAACAAAATGGGAAGCTTCATTAACATTTCCATTTTTTTTCCCAGACAAACATACATCCCTTAGTATCGCTGTCCTTGGTATCAGACCAGGATCTCATCCATGTAGGTGACAATTTACCCCTGTTGGTTTTCACCTTTAAGAGGCGACTGATGGCTCAATGTTGGGTTTTCCCAAGTGTCTACCGTCGAAAAAGGGGCTATTAGTCTGCTAGCCGGTGTGTTTTGAAACAGAAACTTATTTGGAAGGGCCTGGAAAAAAGAGATTTGAAAGGCTCGGCTCCACCTCTGCTCATGTCCTCAAATGCAGCTTCCACATCAATAAAGTGGCTTTTAATCTACTGCCCAAGAGCTCTTTCCTGAATTGTTTTACTCCACCTAAAACCCGAGTAAGTCTGGCTGGTCTCCCTTTTCCCTGTGAGACTCCCATTATTTCCTATTTTATTTTTCTGCCCATGGAAAATCATGGGAGCTGGCCCATACCACAGTATTTCCTTTTACTCTATCCAATTCTATTGGAATAGAATCAGGAAAAAAAAGCAAAAGAGAAAAGTTGCAAAATCTCACATTTAGAGTGGTTCCTCACCACTTTTTCAAAGAGACTGTGCCAAGAAGGCCACAGCAAATTGCAGCACTTGTTTGTTGAAAAGCAGCATTGACGGTCCTTACCTACTGCACATGGACCTCCCCAATCAACCTCTTTCTTCCAGTCACTCTCAAAATTGTACATTATTGGGACCTCCCCAGTACATACAGTATGTTCTCACAATCCTACACTCAGACCCATCATTCATGTGCAGACACCAGTAAGCCTACAAAGGACATCAAAGGTCAACCAAAAAGATAAGTTGTTTATCTCACATTTTCACCATTTTCCCCCTTTCTTGGTGGTTGGAGAGGGGGTTGATGAGTAAGAGGATGCTGAGCTGAGATTGAGGGTCCTCCCTCTGCCTCTGAGAGGCATCCTCCCCTGGAGGTGGGGCAGGGTTATATCTGGCTGAGAATGAAAAAGAGAAAAGGACAGACTGTCAGAATATCTTCCAGGTAACACAGAAAGCAGCAGGAGCAAAGCAGAGAAGAAGGTGGCATATGCAACCACACTTCCCTTCCAGAGCAAACCCCAGGAATTGCATATTCGGAGCTTGGAGACAGCCATTTAACGAGATTGTGCTCAATTTTGGATAGTAAGGTCTCCATGTCAAGAACCTTATAACCATGCCATTTATCTTATGTAGTGTTGTTACACAATCTTTACTCTACAAATATAAAGCATTAGGATGCATAGTTTGTTTTATCTTATTACAATGTGCTAACCCAATATTTTGACCTTTACCTGACCTCTCAACCCTTTACCTATCACTTCTCTCCACATCTATCCCAAGCATAATCAAGTCTATAATAAACGCTGGCCTTCATCACCTTCACTGGCAGGCCATTTCAGGCCTTGTCATCTTCAAGATTAATATTTAATCTGATATTCAGGCCATGATAAAACAATTGTGACATTAAGAAGAACATTTATCATCCAATCATATTACAGATTTTATCCATCGGTGGCACCGTGTTTAGTCAGAATAGATGCAGGCTAGGCCCTGGCTGTATATTCATGAACTTTTATTAATTCACAACAGAAAAGAACTCTGCTTATCTTCACAGCTTATAAACAAAGAAGAAGTATCAAAGCTTATAGTTTCTTGGTTTGGGCCTTTCTCAAGTTTCCTCCTGTTTTCCCAGGGCTTGTTCCCTCCTGGGCCTGGCTCAGTATACACCTTCTGTGAGTCCTCCTCCTGCACCGGGATTCCCTGTTGCCTGGGGCTTAAGGTGGACCAGGCCAGATGTCTGGATGTGGTCCTTTAAGATATATTCTGGGGTTTTCTTGTGTATATCCCTTCACACCATCAGCACCCAAGGCCATGCCATTACAGGTGTGACAACCCTCTAGGATTTCTACTAAATGGCTCTAGTTGACCTGGATAGAGAGCATAGGAGGGGAGCATAACACTTTACTACAGCACCCGTGTGTAGTGGCTACATGGAAGGCTCCTGCCTGAGAACCTGTTAAGTACAGGTGGTTTAGAGATCTGTAGGCCATTTTGGCTTAGAGTTTAAAGGAGTAGGAGCTATTTATTTTTATAGATAGAGCTGCGTATGATTTTATATCTGATCTGCATTTTTTTTCAGGGAAGTATGAGTTGTTACTGCAGGGAATGGAATTCATTATCAAGGACTTCTAGAATACCATTGTGTTATCCATTCCAAGAGGGAGATGGTTTAGTCAGTCCTGTTTTTGAACTTACATCCCAATGCATTGTGGTATTTGCAGTTACTGATTCTACCCATTGAAATCAATGCTGCAGGTTCCATTATGCATCAGGATAGGATTGTTAAAAATCCAAGACTGGTCTAAAATCTCCCTCCTGGAGCTGGTTTCTTCACAGCTCTGTGTTATGAATTGTCTGATTGTAAGTAGATGAGAAGTCTCTTCCTATGATATAAAGAATATTACTATACTCAATGTATAATAAAACAATGAGATTAATTGGCCAATGAAGTAACTTGTCTGGCTGAGGCAGGTTCTGTCTCATTTTAGTTAAGATCTCTTTGCAGTGAAGTATCATTCAAAAAACCTACATTGGACTGAATCATGGTAATATTTATTTTTTTCTTTGTGCTTTTTTTCTCACCATTTTTGATCAGGATCCCTTAATTGTTTGAATTCTAGTTCTGAGCACCATCCCTGCAATCAACTGGTAAAAGCTGAGGTGCCATGGCTCTTCATTCTTAGTTACTGAATATTTATCTGTTTTATTTCCCCTTGTTCTAGTTCAGACATTGCAGTAGCAGCCTTCTGATGGACATGGTTATATCTTACCAGATCACAATAAAGGTGCATCAATTAGCCATCCAGTTAGTTTACAAACCAGTTTCCTGTAAAGAGTCTCCCTTTTTACAACAAGATTGAAAAATAAAAAATTCTATATTCTAAAATGAAAAAGTCCTATCTTTGAATATATTACAGTTTTCAAGAAGCGTGGATCACAGGGAAATTTTGGACCTTATACCAGACGTACTTCCAAATATTTATAGCAAAAATTGAAACTTCAACCTTTTGCTACTTAAAGAGAAAAACAATCCATTAGATCCGTGGTCCTCAACCCTGTCCTCAGGACATACCCAACTAGTAGGGTTTTCAGGATATCCGTAGTGAATATGCATGAGATAATATTTGCATGCACTGCCTCCATTGTATTCAAATCTATCTCATGCATATTCATTGCAGATATCCTGAAACCTAACTGGGTGGATGTGCTCTGAGAACTGGAGTGAGAGACATTGCATTAGATTACTTAAGTACCCAGAAATGTGCAGGCCCTGGCCCAGTCCAGTGGCTCAGAGGAGGCACTGCCACATGAAGAACCCAGGTTTGATTCCTGGATCAGATATTCTGTCCCCTTAACTAGCTGGGTTTAGGGGATGATACGAAGGCAGCATTCACAGCCACTGTTGGAAAGAAGAGCTCAACCATCTGTTGCTCAACAGTGACACCTACTGGCTGGAATCAGGGTGCACATGTGCTGCGTTCTGGAGGAACCCACAGTTTGTGGCCCCTAGCCAAGGACTGTCACAAGTCACTGGGTGGAAGGAAAGAAATATTATAAAAATATGGAGAAAAACCGTGGGCATTTGCAAGTGAAGGCTCATGGCACCATAGCCCAATAGAGGACAGTTCTAATGAAGCTGGAAACCCAAACAGACTTGCAGCAATTGTCATCCAAAATTACAATAAAAAAAAGTACAGCCTTTAATAAGTACAGTAGCTTGTTATAGCAGGGACATGTGCTAGTGATTGCAGTAACATCATTTATTCTACTGATGATAGTGTGCAGGTCACAGGTCGGCTATGAAATGTCATCTGTGCTAATGAATTATTACATTTAATGTGCCCCTGTGGAGTGCCCGCCAATAAATCGCCTGATCTGAAAGTCTGCCTAAATTTGCAGTGAGCAGGGAATTTCAGGTCATTGTTTCAGCAGACTATTCTTAATTGAGACCATGTGATGAGCACTGTGCGATGTTATTTGGAGAAGCTCGTGAAAAAATCCAAAAGACTATACTGCATGGTACAGTTAATATCCCGAACTAAACTTAATGGATTCACGATGCTGTGTGAGTGTGTGAGTTGGTGGGGAGGTCATTAGCTTTCTAAGCTAAAATAATTTAGTTCTTCCTTGATTTACCTCAAAAATCTTAGTTCTTACTTGAGATATTGCTGCTATAAGTTTTCTTTAAATGCAAGGTTTTCTCCCACTATTATAATTTATACGATACCTAATTTACTATGAAATATTGCTTTGCTTTTTTTTTAATGTTTACTTATCCAGGCTTAGGATGGTGGGGCTGGGTAGAGTAGGGAGAGAAGGCCAGGAAGAAGAGCTCTCACTTCCTGACAAACAGAAGGAAGTGGCCACCATATAATACAAGCTGGTATGATGGTCTGGAAACCAGTTGGGAATGTATGTACAGGTTAATTGTTTTATAACTGATCACAGTCTGGGTTTTGAACTTTGTCATTAGCATGAACACGAAGTGTCTGTCTGTTCAATAGTAGTTAAAATAAGAAAACCAGTCAGTATTGCACCTTTCAAACTTAAAAGAGAGCTTTTTGAAGTTCTTTATTTGGCCAAAGACTGGCAGGAACATGTTTTCTGAAGGACTGACCAGCAGGAGAATGAGTGTCAGATTTCCCTTCACGGGGTCTGAACCTGAGAGCATTGCCTTCTACATGCACTTCAGTCTCACTGCCTTAATCTCAGATCTGCGAATCCTAATGTATTCTGCTCAGGGTCCTGCTTAGAAGCAGAGGTGGGCAAACTACAGCCCTTCGGCCAAAGCTATGTCATGTTGGCGCTTTCTTTCTGGCCTGACTACCTCACTCAGAAACTACATTAAATCCAGCCCGCTGATGCTGCTAGCTTTTGGCACTACCCACATAGCTCCCTGGAGAGAAAGGGACAAGAAAAAGAACCAAATTAAAGTGGATTTTGCTGAAATAAATAACCATTTTTCTTTGGATTAAAGGGTAGTAGACCCCCCAGTTCCCTGGTGGGCTGAAACTGGATTGCTACACAGTTCCCAAGGCTAATCTTTTTCTCACCATGGAAATTACACAGCTGCTGGGATGTCAGGATTCATCCAGATGGGAGGTCTACACTTCCAGGCAATGTTCCCTCTAAGCTGTATGTGTGCGCAGCCGCGCACAACTTTTCTTGTAGATACTCACAGCTTTGACCCCTCACACAGGAAGTCTGGCAGAGCCATGGTAGAGCTCATCCCACCATGGCCTGAAGCAAAGAAACAACCCCCGAAATCTGGATGCTCCTCTTCCTTCCTACCCGCGTGGCCCTGGAAGAAAAAAGTTGACAAGTACGGGCAGGAAGGAGGAGGAGTGTCAGCCCATGTGCAGAAGACTAGCAGCCTCTGTGGCAGGGCCACCACGGATCCCATCATGAGATGGCCCAAGAAGAAAAGTCCTGATAGCAGGGCCAATATGGACCCCATTCCACAGCAACCTATTACACAGCCACTGGGGTGTTGGGATTCATCCAGAGGCCATAGAGGCAAAAACTCATAATAAAAACTTTAAAAAATATATCCAAAGCAAGAAACCTGTGAGGGAGTCAGTTGGACCATTAGATGACCAAGGAGTTAAAGGGGCTCTTAGGGAAGATAAGGCCATTGCAGAAAGACTAAATGAATTCTTGGCTTCTGTGTTTACTAATGGAGATGTTGGGGAGATACCAGTTTCAGAGATGGTTTTGAAGGGTGATGAGTCAGATGAACTGAACCAAATCAATGTGAACCTGGAAGCTGTAGTAGGTCAGATTAACAACTAAAGAGTAGCAAATCACCTGGACCAGTTGGTATGCATCCTAGGGTTCTGAAGGAACTAAAAAATGAAATTTCAGATCTATTACTTAAAATGTGTAATCTTTCATTAAAATCATCCATTGTATCTGAAGACTGGAGGGAGGCTAATGTAACACCAATATTTAAAAAAGGGCTAAGGGGCAATCCGGGAAACTATAGACCAGTGAGCCTGACTTCAATGCTGAGAAAAATAGTTGAAACAATTCTAAAGATCAAAATCACAAATTGTATAGAAAGACATGGTTTAATGGAACACATTCAACATGGATTTACCAAAGGGAAGTCTTGACTCACAAATCTTCATTTTGTTTGAAGGGGGTTAATAAACATGTGGATAAAGGTGAACCGGTAGACGTAGTGTATTTGGATTTTCAGAAGGCATTTGACAAAGTCCCTGATGAGAGGCTTGTAAGAAAACTAAAAAGTCATGGGATAGGAGGTGATGTCCTTTCGTGGATTACAAACTGGTTAAAAGACAGGAAACAGAGAATAGGATTAAATGGTCAATTTTCTCAGTGGAAAAGAGTAAACAGTGGAGTGCCTCAGGGATCTGTACTTGGACCAGTGCTTTACAATATATTTATAATTGATCTGGAAAGGAATACGAGTGAGATCATCAAATTTGCGGATGATACAAAATTATTCAAAGTAGTTAAATCACAAGTGAATTGTGATACATTGCAGGAGGACCTTGCGAGACTGGAAGATTAGGCATCCAAATGGCAGATAAAATTTAATGTGGACAAGTTCAAGGTGTTGCATTTAGGGAAAAATAACCCTTGCTGTAGTTACACAATGTTAGGTTCCATATTAGGAGCTATCACCTAGGAAAAGGATCTAGGTATCATAGTGGATAATACATTGAAATTGTCGGCTCGGTGTTCTGCAGCAGTCAAAAAAGCAAACAGAATGTTACAAATTATTAAGAAGGGAATGGTTAACAAAACGGAAAATGTCATAATGCCTCTGTATCGCTCCATGGTGAGACCGTATCTTGAATACTGTGTGCAATTCTGGTCGTCTCATCTCAAAAAAAGATATAGTTGCGATGGAGAAGGCACAGAGAAGGGCAACCAAAATGATAAAGGGGATAGAACAGCTCCCCTATGAGGAAAGGCTAAAAATGTTAGGGCTGTTCAGCTTGGCGAAGAGATGGCTGAGGGGGATATGATTAGAAGTCTTTAAAATTCATGATAGGTTTTGAATGGGTAGATGTGAATTGGTTATTTACACTTTCGGATAATAGAAGGACTAGGGGGCACTCCATGAAGTTAGCAAGTAGCACATTTAAGACTAATCAAAAATTCTTTTTCACTTAATGCACAGTTAAGCTCTGGAATTTGTTGCCAGAGGATTTGGTTAGTGCAGTTAGTGTAGCTGGGTTTAAAAAAAGTTTGGATAAATTCTTGGAGAATTCCATTAACTGCTATTAATCAAGTTGAATTAGGGAATGGCCTCTGCTATTACTGGAATCAGTAGCATGGGATCTTCTTAGTTTTTGGGTACTTGCCAGGTTCTTGTGACCTGGTTTGGCCTCTGTTGGAAACAGGATGCTGGCCTTGATGGACCATTGGTCTGACCCAGCATGGCAATTTCTTATGTTCTTATGTTAACCTACAAAGAGGAGGCCTAGGGGCAAGAGGGAGGCTGAGGCCCTGTAGAGTGTGTATGTGTGAGAGTGAGTTGAAAGACTATGTGTGTGTGTGTGTGTGTGAGAGAGACAGCATGTGAGAACCTCTGTGTGTGTAAGAGCATATGTGTTTTTGTGAGAGCATGTGAGAGTAGGAGCCTATGCATGTGTGAGAGAGCATTTGAGAGTGAGAATGTGTGTGTGTGAGACAGCATGTGAGAACCTCTGTTTGTGTACACGCGTATTTGTTTTTGCGAGAGAGCATGTGAAAGTAGGAGCTTGTATGTATGTGAGAGAGCATTTGAGAGTGAGAATTTGTGTGTGGGTGTGTGTGAGAGAGAGAGAAATAGCATGCAAGAATGAGAGGCTGAGTGTGCATTTGAGGAAGGAAGGGAAGAAGACAGGTGGAGAGAGAAGAAAAAAGTCACCCTGTAAAAGGAATTGCAAAAAAACTATGAAAAAAAAAAGCCTGGGACCAACCGATTAGAAAATTAAGATCAGACAATAAAGGTGGAAAAAATGTATTTTGAATTTTTAGTGATTGGCATATGTTATCTTGGGAGTGTACATTATATATTTATAGTTTGTTCTTTTTTCAGCATTCCACTGTTCAGAATCTGGTTTCTCAGGCTTTCTATTTTATTTTTGTTTGCATTTTTTGTTTTTAATTTGTAGTCCCTTGTTGTTTATTAGGTAAGGGTCTGTCTGTGTTCTGCATATGTAAATGAGGTACAGTATTTCTGCTGGCAGATAAGTATTTTCTGTAAGGTTTTGTTCTGTTAACCCCTGTAGATGGTATATTACTGTTCTAGGGCATGGTATAATATTTGCGTTGCTGCTGTTTAAGTCCTGAGGAATTTGTGTTACTTCTCAAAATTTTGAAAGTGAAGGGTTTGAGGTTAGTGACACAAGAAATCCACCTATAGCAACTCTGCAAACTCTAGACCTGGGCAACTTCAATATTGCACCCTCAGACCAAGTGTGTGACCTAGGAATACAGACTGATGAGAACCTATCAATGAAAAAGCACACAAATAAATTATTCAAATCAGGCTATGCTAAACTGCACGTACTACATAGACTGAAGCCATTGCTGACACATGCAGATTTCCGCATGGTCCTGCAAACTCTCATTTTCTCAAACCTAGATTACTGCAACTCACTTCTACTCAGAGTTCCTAATTGTCTTCTAAAAAACTACAGCTATTACAAAATGCCGCAGCTAGACTCTTAACAGGATGCATGAAATTTGATCACATCTCACAATCTCTGATAGCGCTTCATTGGCTACCTGTGCAATCCTGAATCCATTACAAGGTCCTAACACTAATACATACCACCCTCCACTCTAGCAACCCTGGTTTGGTTGGGATAGCGTTACAACCGTACAAGCCTCAGAGATCATTAAGATCTCAAAACAAAGGATTGCTAGCTTTGCCATCATTACAGAATACGCATCTATCAAAAATAAGAGACCATATGCCCTCCACTGCAGGCCCAAGACTATGGATTTCTCTACCTGAGACCCTATGACTGACTCCAGAAACAATGAAATTCAAACAGGATCTAAAAACATGGTTATTTCAGAATTCCTGTAACCCAACTTAAACTGTTCTGTTCTCATTACTTACATGGGTAAATTCATTAAAAACCTATCTAGTGAACTCAATACCTCAGAACCTTTCAATCCTCATAATCACATCTCTTCCTAACCCCTCCCAAATAAATAAACTTGAAGCTGAAACCTTTTTCCTTTCCACCACCCTCATATCCCTTCGGTACATTGAATTAAAAATGCTTGCTCAAACATGCATATCTTCTTACCTCCGACAATTCTAGTCAACGAACGTGCCCCTGAGATCTTTAGTCATTGTATGTGGCTATCTTTATACCGTATGTTATATGAATACATTAAGTGATTATATTTGTCAATTCATATTATGTATGTTATGTAGGGGTGTGCATTCGTTCCCTACGAATTGGCAATCCGCATCGTATAGGGCCATATTTGTTGTATTCGTGGGGAAGCGAAACAAATCGCGATTCCCCATGAATACAACAAATCTTCGAATTATTTGGCCATCTAAAGGAGCCAATTTAAACAAACCCCCCACCCTCCTGATCCCCCCAAGACTTACCAAAATTCCCTGGTGGTCCAGTGGAGGGTCCGGGAGCCATCTCCTGTACTTACATCCTCGGCTCCCGGTATTCAAAATGGCACAGATAGCCTTTGACCTATGTCACAGGGGCTACTGGTGCCATTGGTCAGCCCCTGTCACATGGTAGGAGCACAAGATGGTGCCAGCCATCCATTGTTCTTACCATGTGACAGGGGTTGACCAATGGCACCGGTAGCCCCTGTGACATAGTAGGTCAAAGGCTATAGGCGCCATTTTGAATACCGGCAGCCGAGGATGTGAGTGCAGGAGATGGCTCCCGAACTCCCCACTGGACCACCAGGGAGTTTTGGTAAGTCTTGGGGGGGGGGGGGTCAGGAGGGTGGGGGGGTTGTAATTTTAGCTGGGAAACCAATAAGACCCCAAAGACCCCAACAACTTCCGCCCAATTTCCAATCTTCCATTTATTGCCAAGATCATGGAAAAGCTGGTCAACACTCAACTCTCCAACTACATTGAAGATAACAAAATACTGTACCCCTCCCAATATGGATTCCGCAAAGCTTTAAGCACAGAAACTCTACTCATATCCCTGACAGACCATATCATCATGGGTCTTGACAAAGGCCAATCCTTTCTACTTATTCTCTTAGACCTTTCGGCCGCATTTGATACCGTTAACCACTCCATCCTCCTCAATCAACTGGCAAACATAGGAATTACAGGAACTGCACTATCATGGTTCAATACATTCATCAGCAATAAAGGCTATAAGGTCGAAATCCATAATAAAGAATCCTCCCGCTATACTTCATCTTTAGGAGTTCCCCAGGGCTCCTCTCTTTCCCCTACGCTCTTTAATATATACCTTCTTCCTCTTTGCCAACTGCTAACTCACTTGAAACTAACGCACTTCCTATACACCGATGTGCAGATCTTGATCCCCATCAAAGAAACCATCACCAAAACTCTTGAATTTTGGGAAATCTGCCTTCAAGAAATCAATCTCCTTCTCACTAGTCTAAATTTGATATTAAATACGGCTAAGACGGAACTTCTTATTATCTCACCAGAAAATAGTAACCCCTCTCCATGTCCTCCAACCAACCCACTTACTACTCAAACAAGGGACTTAGGAATAATTATCGACAACCATCTTAACTTAAAATCCTTCATCAAACAAACTACAAAAGACGGCCTCTATAAACTACAGGTTCTGAAAAGAATCAAACCCCTCCTTCACGTGCGAGACTTCAGAACGGTCCTCCAAGCAGTTATCTTTTCTAAGATAGACTATTGTAATTCTATCTTACTTGGTCTCCCTTCCGCATCCATTAAACCCCTTCAGATGCTCCAGAACTCTGCTGCGAGAATTCTGACTAACACCAGGAGAAGAGATCACATCTCTCCCACTCTTAAGAACTTACACTGGCTGCCAATACACTTTAGAATTATCCACAAATCTATCACTATCATCTATAAAGCTATCCATCACCATGCTATGCTTGATCTACAAATCCCACTTAGATGATACACTTCCACTAGACCCATCAGAGAAGCCTACAAAGGATCACTCCTCATTCCCCAAACCAAAACCACTCACCATTTAACTTTCAGAGACCGAGCCTTCTCCACAGCTGGACCTTCACTATGGAATTCTATTCCCCCGGATCTGAGACAAGAACCATGCCTACCTACTTTCAGAAAAAGGCTTAAGACTTGGCTATTTAAACAAGCCTTTCCTGATCCCAATTGAATGACAGCAACATCTTATAAGAGACTGCACAATATAATGTAAATAGTTAATCCTAACTGCTCAGTTACCTTACTCTAATTCTCTACCCAGTTATATGAACCTTGTTGTAATGTAACTTTACGAACTCTTTGCACTTGTTAATGTTCCATTTCTATGTTCACACCCCCTGTTATATGTAAACCGGCATGATGTGATTTTCACGAATGCCGGTATAGAAAAACTCTAAATAAGAATCGACATATAAATGTATCTGGGACCCCCCTTGCCAAATGCAACGTATCTCCCCCCCGACGAATACAAATCCTGAATGCAATGTATGGCGTCCCTCTGCACATCCATAATGTCATTTGGAACAACGGTATATAAATAGCTAAATAAATAAAATATGAGTGTGTGTGTGGAAGAGGAGAAACTGAGGAGTGTGCATGTGCATGAGAGTCTGGGAAGTGAATGAGAGGAATGAGAGTGTGTGTGTGTTTGTGAGAATGAGCATATATTCGTGTGAAAGAGTTTGAGAGTGAATAGACAAATGTGTTAGTGGTTATGTATGTGAGAAGGTTTGTGTGCATGCTGTTCCAATATTCCCTCTAGGGGATTGGGTTACTGTGAGCACAAAATTGATAGGCTTTTTGCATCTATCAGGACGAGCGTTTTCCCTTATCCCTTATTCAGTAAGGGGAGGAAAACGCGCGTCCAACCCGCAGCACCTAATAGCGCCCTCAACATACAAATGCATGTTGATGGCCCTATTAGGTATACGCGTGGGATACAGTAAATAAAATGTGCAGCCAAGCCACACATTTTACTCTAAGAAATTAGTGCCTACCCAAAGGTAAGCGCTAGTTTCTGCCGGCACCAGGAAAGTGCACAGAAAGCACCCGAAGGGTGTAAAAAGTAAAAAAAAATGAAAAAAAAATTTAAATTGGGCTGGCAGCTGTCAGGCCGAAAACCGGACGCTCAATTTTGCCGGCATCCGGTTTCCGAGCCCGTGGCTGTCAGCGGGCTCGAGAACCGACGCCGGCAAAATTGAGCGTCGGCTGTCAAACCCGCTGACAGCTGCCGCTTCGGGTCAAAAAGAGGCGCCTCCTTTTGCCCGTTTCTACCGCACCACCTAATTTGCATACTGAATCATGCGCACTGGCGAGTGGCCGGTGCGCGTGTCGGGAGAGCGGGCGTTTGTCCGCTCTCCCGCGTTTTTACTGAATCGGCCCGAAATAAGTAGTGCCACAGGGTAATCAAACCAAAAGATTTTGCTCACAAGCACAAATTTTGGAAACAGAAACCCCAAATCCTTAGAGCGAACACTGCCTCTGGAGCCCCTGGTGCAGAAGTGGGACAACACACTCAGTCCAATACTCAACTATACTGGTTGGGTACTCATAGTGGCTGACCTGCTTTGAAGGACGATACACTCTTGAAATAAAGGATGGAGACCAATATTGGTGTTCAAATGAAAAAAACATTACCGTAACTTGAACAGAATAATCTAGGATAGCACTGCAAAAATAATGAATTACAAAATCAAAATCATCACAAGAGAGGCAGTGGTTTCCTTATCCATGATGGGTTTTTTTTTTTTAGCCACTCTTCTTCCTCCAACTGACCCACAGTCTCCACCAACCCTTCCACATAGCAGGTGGGATCATTGTCCTCATTAACAATCATAAAACTGCAGATAACCGACAAAAATACCTTGTTGGTTCAAAAATAGCTGTTTCCAAAAAAATATTTTCACAATCACAGATCCCCAAGGTTTTCATCTTTGCTGTTAACTGGGTACAAAAAAGGAAGAACCCCAAGAACACAGTCCTTCAAGAGATGGGGGTTTGCCCTTCTATTAGAAACTGGTCCATATCGGCTAGCAATAACAAAACTCTGCACTTCTCAAAACTCCTCACTAAATTCCTCTCTTCAGACTAATCCTAATGTTCTTCAATTCTCCAAAATTCTGAGTCAGTCCACTATTTATTTTTATGCTCACATTCAATCTGAGATATCACAACAGTTTACATTCAGGTACTGTAGGTATTTCTCTATTCCCAGAGGGCTTACAATCTAAGTTTTGTATCTGAGGCAATGGAGGGTAAAGTGACTTGCCCAAGGTCACAGGGAGTGACAGCGGGACTTGAACGCTGGTCTCTTGGTTCATAGCCCACTGCTCTAACCACTAAGCCATTTTTCCTCCCTAGGGGAATAGAAAGACTCTGATTCACACAAAGAGGACAAGACCCTTTGCACATACTCAAGGGAAAATGTATATCCCTGAGACACAACCCACAAAAAAATTGGGCATAAGGCAAGGGGAGGACCCCCAAAATGCAAAAACTCTAAGATGTTGGAAAAACCAGGGCAAAAATAGTAACGGGGCTACACAAGAAAGACCTTCCATCTCCTCCCCTTTGAATTTAAGTCTTGCAAACACCACCACAGAACTTTCTTTTGCAGAAGGAAGCCAAATGGCCTCTTTCTCCACAGCTGAGACATGGGGGTCCGGTTGAGGTTTATGGCTGAAATGAAAAATCCTGCCAGATCTGCGCTACTGGTTGTTGGGGCTTCTGGATCTTAGGACTGTGTCATCCTCCACCCAGGTTGAGTGGCTTCTCTGGGGACCGTGATGACAGGCCTCTACCATGCCCAATGTCTTTTCAAGCATAAGGTTTGGGTGTTAGCAGACCCATTGCTGCAAGGCCATTCTAGGTTGTCTAGGAACTGTTCAAGTGGAACCACTTTAATTACCTCCTCCCTGGTCTTCCCTTCTGGGTGCAGCCACTTCCAAGTGACATCCTTCGGTCAATGGAATAGCTTTTTTGGGTTTTCCACAGGCTAAAGAATTTCATGAGGAAATTGCTATCGATAGGCTTCTGGGGTGAGACCCACTCTCTCTAAGATTGTGGCCTTGACTTCCTGATATGTATCTCTCCCTTCTGGATTGGCAATTTGGAAGGCATCTTGACTACTCCCGAGATAGGTAGTCCACCTATATTCTGGCCAGTCTTCCAATCGAGCTGTGCATTCAAAATTTTTTAGGAAACAATTAGGGGTAGATTTTCAGAGCCCTGCTCGCCTAAATCCGCCCAAAACCGGGCGGATTTAGGCGAGCAGGGCCCTGCGCGCCGGGAAGCCTATTTTACATAGGCCTCCCGGCGCGCGCAGAGCCCCGGGACTCGCGTAAGTCCCGGGGTTCTCGGAGGGGGGCGTGTCGGGGGGCGGGCCCGGTCGTCGCGGCGTTCCGGGGGCGTGTCGGCAGCGTTTTGGGGGCGGGTACGGGGCGTGGCTACGGCCCGGGGGCGTGGCCGCGCCCTCCGTACCCGCCCCCAGGTCGCGGCCCGGCGCGCAGCAGGCCCGCTGGCGCGCGGGGATTTACGTCTCCCTCCGGGAGGCGTAAATCCCCCGACAAAGGTAAGGGGGGGGTGTAGACAGGGCCGGGCGGGTGGGTTAGGTAGGGGAAGGGAGGGGAAGGTGAGGGGAGGGCAAAGGAAAGTTCCCTCCAAGGCCGCTCCGATTTCGGAGCGGCCTTGGAGGGAACGGGGGGAGGTAGCGCGGCTCGGCGCGCGCAGGCTATACAAAATCGATAGCCTTGCGCGCGCCGATCCAGGATTTTAGTGGATACGCGCGGCTCCGCGCGTATCTACTAAAATCCAGCGTACTTTTGTTTGCGCCTGGAGCGCAAACAAAAGTAGGCTGTTCGCGCTCGTCTGAAAATCTACCCCTTAGGGTCTTCACCTGGAGTCATCTAAAACAGTACCGTGGACAAGGGAGGTAGACTGGTTATGGCAGTTTGCATTGACTGTGCTATCTGGGTTAGCACCATATGCTGTTGTATAACCTGTTCTCACAGTGATTGCTGCTGGCATATTTGGTTTTGCACAGTGTTCTGCAATTGTTGTTGTCCTGCCTCAAGGGGCTGTACCACCTGTTCCATCTCCCTTGCTTTTTCAACTACCTCCAAACTATGTATCTTTCCAGAGGAAGGAGAGGGGAAGAAAAACAAAAAAATCCTGCTGGCCTCTCCGGTACTTACTGACTGCTTGAACCCTGACTGCATAGATGGGGCTAGCCCCCTTGAATTGTTGTAACTTATGCTGAGTGAGTGAAGCTGGGAGGCTCCAGGAAAAAAAGCAAAAGATTCTGTAGGGTTTTTATTTATTTTTTTCTCTGCTGTTATGGCTGTGGGCTTCTGTCTGCGTAGACCAGATGATTCCACTGCCACCACCATTTGTAATAGCTTGGCCGATAGTGGCTTGGAAAACAGCCAGGAAGAATAAGGAGGCAGGCTCTGGATATTTCCTTATGTGCAATTTTATTTACAGTGGAAAGCAAAACAGAAAATAATGCAGCTCTCCTTGCAGTTCTGGTAGCACTCAAACATTAAACATAATGGGGTAGATTTTCAAACGAGCGCGAACAGCCTACTTTTGTTTGCGCTCCAGGCGCAAACAAAAGTACGCTGGATTTTAGTAGATACGCGCATAGTCGCGCGTATCGGCTAAAATCCTGGATCGGCGCGCGCAAGGCTATCTATTTCGTATAGCCTGCGCGCGCCGAGCCGCGCAGCCTACCCCCGTTCCCTCCTAGGCCGCTCCGAAATCGGAGCGGCCTAGAAGGGAACTTTCCTTTGCCCTCCCCTCACCTTCCCCTCCCTTCCCCTACCTAACCCACCCGCCCGGCCCTGTCTAAACCCCGATCCTACCTTTGTCGGGGGATTTACGCCTCCCAGAGGGAGGCGTAAATCCCCGCGCGCGAGCGGGACCCCTGCGCGCCGGGCCGCGACCTGGGGGCGGGTACGGAGGGCGAGGCCACGCCCCCGGACCGCCCCGGGGCGTAGCCACGCCCCCGTACCCGCCCCCAAAACGCTGCCGGCACGCCCCCGAAACGCCGCACAATCCGGCCCCGCCCCCCGACACGCCTCCAGACACGCCCACTCCGAAAACCCCGGGACTTACGCGAGTCCCGGGGTTGTGCGCGCGCCGGTGAGCCTATGTAAAATAGGCTCACCGGCGCGCAGGGCCCTGCTCGCGTAAATCCGCCCGGTTTTGGGCGGATTTAGGCGAGCAGGGCTCTGAAAATCTACCCCAATAGATCTTCACATGGGGTGGGATCCTGCCTGCTCCCTGGGCCCTCTCTAGCCCTTCTGGGTCCTTCCTTCACCCAGAATCCTTTGCAGGGCTGGTCCTTAAGGAAGACTGTGCCAGATAACTGTGGCGGGTCCCATACGGTGTTCTGAGGGAGTTTCCTGTACACTGACTCACAGACCCCAACATTACTTTTCATTGGGGAGAAGGATAAGGCTGATGATGCACTACAAGCTTTTTATTTTTTTATTTACCCAGCTATATGCTGAATATAACCACTCAGATTTAAAGTTATTTGGATAAACTTACCTGGATCACTTTAGGCTTGCCCCACGCCTAGAATGCCCCCATGATGCCTTTTTTTTTAATATCTGGTTTATTTTTAGCCTGGTAATAATTCATCTGGCTAAAACTTGCCCATTTGGTTATGACAGAAATGTAAAATTCAGGGTTTGTCCCTTTGAATATGGACCTCTCACAAGGTAGTTTTCAAAAATATTTCTGTGGGTAAAAATTTTTTTACCTGTAGACATGGCTTTTACAAAATCATCCACTTGACATGTGGATAAACTTACATACATATGTCCTGTTCGCATGTAAGTTTACCCGGACTGAGTGGATGTGTTCCTGGGGTGGAGTTGGGGAGGGGTTTGGACTTTGTGCACACTTTAAAGTTATGCATGTAAATTGTCCTGAAAAATTTCCACTCACATAACCACAACAGGTGCAGGTACATTTGCTGGGATAGTTTTCAAATTGGATTTATGTGTGTGTAGCTCTGCTTTGAAAATGGGTGCAACTTACCCTGTGTTTTTCCTGCCTAACTTAGGAGGACTGTTTAAAAATGATCCCTTTTTAAAATCAGAGGGCAGCTAACGATCACAAGATACCATCTAGTCTGCTCGCTTTCCTACCAGCTGCACTGCAGCACATCTTACTTCACTTCTGTCATTTTTTTTTCTACCCATAAAGGTGCTCTGTGCCTGTTCAATGTTTTCTTGAATTCAAGTACTGCTTTTGCCTCCCACCACCTCTACTTGGAGGCTGTCCCATGCATTCACTGCCCAAGCTAGGAAGAAAGATCTCCCTATGCTCCACCCGAGTCTGTCTCCTCCAGCCTTCTTCTGGAACTTGCATTCCACCAAATAAAGCAGAAAACTAAACCAGGGTGTCCTCATCCACACAACAGTTTGTTCTCTTACGACTGTGCAATAATTAATGTGTTTATATATTGTAGGAAGTGAAACATTTCCATATTAAAATTAATTGAAGTCCTGGCTTCTAGTACTTTTCGATATTTATTTTTCATTCCTTTTGATAAAGACTCTTAATGCTGGTAAAACATACCACATTTAACTTGGAGACAATTTTCATGAACTTGATGTTATTCATGGCAAGGATTTTCTCCGTCTCCATGCTTTCCAATAGGCATCTTCTTTCACAGCTTCATCTTACAGTACAAAAATAGCCCAGAGAATCTATAATTCATTGAAAACTGGATCATAATACCCCATCACGCAGTTGGAAGACAAAAGACAGACTCCATAATCTTGATTCAGCTCGGGGGCACCCAGAGTCTGGAGAACAAGGCACCGGTTCTGTTTTCATAATGACCTTAGGACTGCAGGGTTATTATAGGACAGTAAGAAAGGAGACAGCAACTCTCCTGCATGCACCAGCTGAAGCCTGAAAGATTAATCAAGGCCCCCTTCGTAAGCAATCCATCTGATTCCACATGTCGGGATTTGCTGTTAAAATGCCAGAACAGATGGATCAAACAGCGGAAAATCAAAGTAGTTTGTTTGTGCCTGAAGATCATTAATATAAGGGTCATTTCAATATAACTGAGATTTGGAGGTCTGCATTCTTTGAGCGCTTACTGTACAAAAAGGCAATATTAGTTAAATATCTTGTTACATCTGATCAACAGATCTCTGGTGCATAGTACTCATGAATAAAGAGGTAGCCATAAAATAATCATCGTCTTCCTGTTATTTCATGGTTAGTTAGCTCTGTAAAATGATACATAAAGGAGTTCAATCAACACAGCCCCTTGCGATTTTGCTACCATGTTTCTCATATATGCATTTATTTTTTTCTGTTAAATTAGAAATAGTTGCACACAATGCTGATGCCAATTGCCATTTTTACTACTTTGAATGTAGCTGCTATTACAGTTATCATTCAGACTAAGAATGCGCATTCACTGTCGGGGGTTTAGAAGAAAGGGTCATTTTGTCATGTTCTCAGGGCCAGGTCTATAGCATCATGTTACAATTAAGAATAAAACAGTGAGCCATAGGGAAGACCTTGGTTTGATTACTAGATAAAGTCTTTTTCACGCTGGGTTGGCTGAGGCTGGGGACACTGGAGGCAGCATTCACTAGCCCTGGTGGGAAGGAGTCAGAGTAATTGCACAAGGGTGACACCTAGTGACTGGATGAATACCTGGTTTCAGAAGGAGCACTGATGCACGGTCCCCGGCCCATGACTGTTGCTGTAATGACTGTACAAAGCAAGTTTGGAAGGCATATAAAATAGGAGGAAAAAAATCTATGAGTAGTTGCAAATGAAGGCTCATAGCTTCAGATCCCAGCCCAACTGGAAGCTCAAAGTAACAGTACACTGCTAGATCAAAAGAAAAAAGAATGAAGTATTATGGTTGCAGATTAAGTCCACCTAAACTTAATAGGGGCATGGATTTCATCATCTATTAGCAGACAGAATCTTGCTCTCTCTCTCTGTTAGGCTTTGCTCCACTCTGCTAACACATCCCACCTTCTTCCAACTTTAATACCCACCTCTCAAAACCCTTTTCCTTTACCCTACCATTGTAATACCTGTGGTTTACTTCTCTGTTAGGCAGACATGATCCCTTGCATTAACCTGCTCATTTTGCTGTGATCTGATGAAGGGAGCCAGGGCTCTTGAAAGCCAGTCACAAATGTATTAAGATATAGTCCAGTAAAAAAAAAAAGGCTCACCTACAGCTTGTTTGCTGACTTTAATTTCTAAGAAGTAGGGTTGTTACTGCTATTATTTTGGTCTACTATCTAAGCAGCTTTCAGAGCAGTTTAGGGATGCTTCTATAACTTTAAAAAATGGACCCCCTTGGAAATTTGGGAATCTGGGAAGAGTTTTGTCCTAGTGAAATGGTGGGTCATTGTATCTACGACATTTAGCAGCCATTCTCAAAGGCACTTTTGTGCGTAAAACAGAGGTGGTCTTTTATAAAATTGCCTACTCAAAAGATGGGTAAACTTATGCACATATAGCAAATTCACATGTAAGTTTACCCAGACTGAGTGGAAGCATTCCTGGAAGTGGAATTGGGGAAGAGTTTGGATTTATCTGCAATCTTTATGAAATTCAGCAAAAAGTGTGTAATTTTTCAGGAAATATCTTTGTGTACCAAATAGCAGGTATAACTTCTGTGGGTAGTTCTGGTAGGATAATTTTCAAGCAGATGTATGCATGTAAACCCTCTTTGGAAATGAGTAGAATTTACATATTTTTTGCTGACTTATGTGGGATGTTTTAAAATTACCCTCTTGCTGGTTGATTTTAAATCCCCTATGCACGCCGAAGCCAGGAGATACACACTGTTACACTCGGGGGTGGACCCTTGTCCTGGAGCAGAGGAGAATGGCTCCCTGGTAGGGACCAGGAAGCACTTGCCCCCAGGGGGTGGAGCACAGGAGGAGACAGAGGCTAGGATGAGCTTCACCACTGGAAGCCTGTGGTCCCCCCGGGTGGAGCCCGTAGGGACTCGGGCCGCTTGGACTTAGGTGGGCCTCGCAGGGTCTCCTGGAGAGGTGGTAGACAGGAGGGGAGCGCGATCAGGTTCGAGACTGGAGGTCATATGGAGCAAGGAGGACCAGAACAGTGTAGGCTATGACAAGGCAAGGAACAGATCCAGAGTTGAGATGAGGTCAATCAGGCAGAGGTCAGAATCCAAGGGTCAGTCCGAGAAGTGGTCAACAAAGCAGGGGTCAGGCGAGGTCACAGGCAGGCCGAGGTCAGAAGGCAGGCAGCAGGCAGTATGGTCAAGGAGCAAGCCGAGGTCAGTACCAGTGAGACAGTCCGGAGGTACTACCTGGGGAGATGACAGACGAATACAGAAACAAGAGGACACTGGAACGGAAGGATGCAGGAACAAGGCTGGAACAGAAGGATCCTGGAACGAGACTGGAACAAGGCTCAGAATGCAGTGACAATCTAGCACGAAACTAACTAGATTGCCAAGGCAAGGAAGTGCAGGCAGGGACTTCCTTATATCAGGGAATCATTCAGGGCATGCCGTGGAGCTAGGACCTGCCCCATGCCCTACAAGAGGCTGGGCGGTCCGTGCGCGCATGCGTAGGGGCATGGCCAACGCCATGGAGGGCGCCGAACTCCGACGTGAGGTCTGGTGCGCAGTGGAAGGCCCGGCGACTGCCACTAGGGAGGCTGACCCGGGACCTGCTGTGGAACCAGAGAGGTGAGCAGGCCCGTGCGCGGGCCGGATGTGGATGGGGTGTGTAACACACATGTGACTTGGCCCGATGTGCACTGGGCAGATTTTAAAAACTGCGTGAGTACATGCGTATCTCCCAGTACATACACAAAACATGTTTTCACAAAAAGGTGCGGGGCATGGGTGGGCCAGAATACCACCATGAAGTCTGCACGTAAGTATTTATGCGCACAAGTACACGCTGGGGTCCCCTACTGCGTAACTTTACTTCTGCTATGGACAACGTGTAAGTCATGTAACAAAAAATACTAGGCTAGTCAGCGGGGTTTTAAGGGTTGGGGCTAATAGGGTAAAAGGAAGGCAAGTTAGCTAGGGGGTTTAGGAAGTCCTCTCCTTTACTGGGACAAACTGGGAACAAACTGGTGAAACAGGTAATTGCACCGGCACACATATCCACTAAAATTCCCCCCAATTACATGCTCGCATCACCATTTGAGCACAGACCTGTGCGTCAATATAAAATTGTGCACACATGTACATGCATATAGCCAGTTTTATATCATGCATGAATGTTATAAAATCGCCGCGTCCATGTGTCCACATGTACCCCCGGGCGTGGGTCATAAAATGTACTTCCGTGAGATCATTCTGATGTTTTTGAAACTTTTAAAGAAATCCCCTTACCTACTGTTAAGTTGGCTTTTACAGAAATCTGTGCACATCACTGTAAAATTGATATTTTGATATGTATTCATTCAATTTGTAATCCACCTTTCAGGCACTTCAAAGCAGATAACATCTATATATAGTAACTGAATGTAATCAGAGATATTGAAACCTAGGCCCCTGAGAAAAGGTCCTAGACTTGGCAGCGTTGCCTTTTAGTTACCAGGCTACACTGGCATCCAAATAACAGTATAATATACAAACGGTTTAAGGCATTGACTGAGTTTCAGTCCATTACCTTCACCTGCTTTCATCAGTCCATTACCTACCTGCTTTGCTTATAGTTCTTCAACGACTGCCCTTATCCTTGAAGAGGAAGAGAAGGCTTCAGAGCCTAGTAAGTGCCAACACGTTACAGAAACCAGTGGAAATTCCATTATAGCGTGGTTTTGAACCACAGCCTGAAAGAGAATGGATGGTAATAGATTGTGATACCTTCACTCTCTCAAATGTGGCTACACTCAGATGTTGGAATCTTATGATACATAAAAGTTACATGATCTCAACAAGGCAAGAAATAAAATCTTTATAAGCCTTTTTCTCAAAGTACAGCTGTATGTGTTTTTGTTTGTTTTCACAGGGATGATTAACAAAGTGTTTCTAACAACATGGGCAGGGAAATGCCAGTGGTATCCTGTAAAATGTGATTGAGTTTCCTCATTGGGTTCCAAAATGAACTGTAGTGAAATACGGAAATCTTTATTTTCACTGTTTAGAAATAAGGATGGGCTGAACGGTTCAAATCAATTTTGAAAGCCTCCTGGGGATCTCTGTTTCTACCTTCTAGACTCTATTCTATGAGATTCTATCCCATCTAACACTTTTTGGATCCTCTCCTCGGCCACATTGGCCTATCTATGTAACCCCCCCCCCCCCCCCCCCCCCCCCCCCCCCCCCCGCTCTCCAGTTTAGTGCTAGAATTTTGGAGCCACACAGTCCCCAGGGCTAATCTCAATGTCCCAGAGCTCTCACTCTTTTTCTCAAATCACGCACAATTACTCAATGTGGTGCCAAGGTTCCACTGGTAGGGAGGGGGGAAAAGCCTCCAGGCCCTAAGTGGGATAGCTGTGAATTCACTTCACAAACAGGCTCTCACTTCTTTCAGTCCCAACAGTTTGAGAGACTCATTCTTGGTTGTAGGACAGTGGGACTGGTGTTTAAATATTAAATGTACTGTCACTTAAAGAATAGGATGCAAGCCAAAAAAAAGCAAAAAATCATAAGAATACAAAGAAGAATGAAAACCCCAAGTGCCACAAACTTTCTCCTTCTTCATCCTGGGAATCGCTGTCCCTTTCCAGAAAACTCTCCTCTTCAAAGTATGTAGGGAGGCATTGGTGGGAAAAAACTCTCTCCTGTCCCAGGTGAAGAAAAATCTCCAAAAACAATTCTCACCCTCTAGGCACCCACAGTCTCCACTATTAACTGGATGCAAGGCAAATGCAGTTCCCAATCCCCTCAGGCAGGGGTGTTTGCCCTCCTGAGTTGGCAGTGGGTCAAGAAATCAATCTACTCTCTCAAAAGACAAAAAAATTCTCTCTCCATCTCTTCCCAACTGGAAAATTCTCTTCCCAACTCTTCCCAACTGTGAAAACAACTAGACAGCAGGGCAAAGTCCGTCCCCTTTGGCCCAGGCTTGTGAGACCTGAAATTGGGGAACCACAAGAATCATTCCTCTCCTTCTAAAAAGAAACCTATACCTAACCACACCTTAAAATGTACTCAACCCAGTTTGTAAAGGACATATTGATCAATCCCAGCACCCTAGGTGGGGAAAATTTTAGCGCTGGTCTTAGAAATGCATTGTCCTCGCCCTGGTCATGGGCAGAGCTATTGGTAAGGGAATGAAGCCGCCCTTTCATCTCTCCCCTAGCCAGAAGAAAGAAAAAGGTAGGTCTGGGAAATCAATTCAGATTTTTCTTTGCTTCTACCTCCTGAAAAAAACAATTACTTTAGAGAGCACACAACATTTTATATTTGAGAAAATGCAGATATTTTTCAGTTGACCACTTTGGGGAGCTCATACCCATGATTACAGCATAGTCTTTTCAACCTAAAACATTCATAAAAACTCCATTAACTGGCCCATTACATACTAAATAATAACATTACCACATATTAACTTCCCCAACCGAAGAACCATAAACATCTAACATTTACCTTTTCTCCTCATCTTACAGGTTCCATAACAACCAACATCATCATAACAGCTCCCCTTGTTGAAGCACCAATGAATAGTCATCACCACTCTCCAATATGAGGGAAGACATCCTCAATCTGGGCACCCTTGGGCCCCTTCTGCAGAAATGCAGGGAACACTGGGCACATATCAGCCAGGTAACCCAACCATGGCAATACTACCTGTTGGGAGGTAATTGTCCCACTAGCAGAGACTTCTATGCCAATATCAGTAGGGAGCAAGACAAAAAATCCCCAGAAAAACACCACAGAACCACATTACATCTCTGTGGGGAGACTACTGTGGAGAAATACTCTTGAAAGAAAGCTATGGAGCTCCCTGAGCGAGTGAAACGAAGTCATGAATTTTTGGACTGAAAGCAAATCATCTCCAAACCCTAGAAAATAATAGGCACATTTCTGAAAACCAAACCGAAACATGAGTTGATGGACATGTTACATTAATCATAAAAAGAAGTGCAAAAAACACCAGATTTTTATATTTTAAAACATTTTGCAATTTTTATAGAAAATGTTCATATTTTGTTAAACCAATTCCTAGTACTGAAACAAACAGTAAGAACATAAGAAAATGCCATACTGGGTCAGACCAAGGGTCCATCAAGCCCAGCATCCTGTTTCCAACAGTGGCCAATCCAGGCCATAGGAACCTGGCAAGTACCCAGCAGTAATAATGCTAACAACATTCCCATCCGGCACATAAGATTAAGAATTATAGCCACAATAGAAATAAAGTAGCAATATATTAATTTTATCTTCGTGGCCAGGTACGAGTTTCTGTAAGAGAAAAGAGAGAAAATACCTTCCCACCAAAAGCAACATATTTACAGACAACTTCAGCAGTCATTATTATTAACTATAATAATACAGTTCAATGATGATTCAGAGTCCTCTTACGTGGTATCAGAGGGAGCCAGCCATGCAACTCCAACTCATTGTCTGTGGCAGCAGGGGCCCCCTGGGGATACCTGGCAATTTTCAGGTCCCCAGAGGAAGGTCCTGGGCTGCACTGGGGCTCCTTTGTGAGCAGCAGGGAACCCAACCTTCTCTCCTCTAGTGGCTCTAACAAGTGTTCTAGTCAATTTGAGAGAGATTACTTTTAAATTGGGAGCTGCCCTTTAAGATCTCCTCTGTCCTGGTTCTCTTACTGCAACTGCCTTTAATATTGCAGTCTGCACAGCCTGGCTAGCTGTGATCTTCTCGGTTCCCCCAGCCTTTGCCACTGCCAGCCTCCCTTCTGCATCGGGCTGGCTCCCACTGGGTCAGCTTGTCCTCCACATGGACCCAACACGTGACCTGTAACTTCTCTAGCAGTGCTGCTTCTCCATTTGGCCCGGAATTGACAAGGCTGCTCTTGGAACCCAAGCTGCCGCTGTGGCTTCTCTCAGGGTGAGTTCCCACACCAGGCTGATCCTTCCCCTCAGGCTCACTCTCCGACTGCGGGCTGGGCTGACTCTGGCTATCTTCCACCATTTAGAGAGCAATTTCACCTCTGCAGTGGCCCTCTCCCCACCAGGCTCTCCAGCTGGACTGCAATGGGGGAGAGCCACGGGACATATAAATAGCCACAGCCCCTCTTCTGGTGTGCTATTGCACTGCCCTTGCTTCACTTTCGCTGGCTTCCCATTGCACTTCCTGACTTGGAGGCACACCATAGCTGGCCTGGACAGCGCCTGTTCCTGTCCTCTCTCCAGGCCGCTATATCAGGCCCAACACAGGATCGTGCACAAATGACTCTCCTGCCCCTCGATTTTATTGGGATGCTTCCAGAATAAGATTTGCCATACTAGTGTAAACCTTTGCCAGTGGGTGTACTGAATCCCAAAGAGCCATAAAAGTATTTATCTCTTGGGGCTGTATCCATAGGCATATTTTCCCCTCTCTGCTTGTCCCAAGATGTGGGTTTTTTTTCCTAAGGAGGGGAAAGACTAGCCTTCTAGACCCAGGCATTAGTTTGATTTTTTCTCCCCTGTGTGGAGCTCTAATGTCTCATTCTTTCTTTCTCTTTGTGATGGTGCTGCAGGGACCAAACAGTGTTTGGTGCTCAAAATAAAAGTTTACTTTGATTCTCTTCAATTTAAATACAGTGCAATCAATCAGAAATGACAGGTCCACTATACATCTGTATTTACATCTGGGTACCACTGGTTTCTTTCACTGAATTCTTCTCTATTCTCTGTGTATTTGTCTTCAAACTCAGGGCTTGGGATAGAGCTTATTCCTCAGACAGCGAGAGGCTAAGATATCCCAGACAGGCAGGGAAATCCCCAAGAGTGTAAAGAATTCTTTTAGTCGAAAAAATGTACCTGAGGTCCACACAAGTCCTTTATCCCATAAGATGAAGGTGCCATTGTGGGTGTCCAAAGGTCTTGTCTCTTCTCACCAGACTCCTTCTGAGGTGACCTTTCATTAGGAAAAGTCTGATCCTGGAAGAACTAAGCAGGCTAATATAGCCCAAGCTTCAGCTGTAAGGACATTAAAGGGCATTAAAACGCCTTAGGAACCAAAAAAGGCAAAACACTTTCAAACCCCCAAACTTCTTCAGAGGTGAGGAGTCACTGCTGCCCTTCCACTGATGAGGGTCTGGTCCCTCATCAAAAATGGACCAGAGTCTCACCCTGGGTAAGCTCGGTAAAATTGCCCAAAATGAAAACCAAAATCCTTTTTTCCCCCAAAACTGGAGGCAGACCCTGATAGGCAAGGGATGTACTGCAGGAATCTCCTCCAAAATCAACCAGCTCCCAAAACCGGCTCCTTACTCTCCAGAAGCCAAAATGACCACAACTCTCTAGACCGTTAGGCCCCCTCAAGTGAACTAAGGAGCTACCATTCATAGCCAACCTCAGTGGGAGGTGCTGTAAGGAAATGGTTTCTCCCACTAAGCTGGAAACCAAGGACAGGGATCTAGGGCCAACTGGTGGAGACCAGGAGATCTCTACATTGGGTCAGACCAATGGTCCATCAAGCCCAATATCCTGTTTCTAACAGTGACCAATCCAGTTCATAAGTACCTGGCAAGATCTCCAAGTCCACCTTAATAATTTTGTATGTACTTTTCTTCCAGGAACTTATCCAAATCGTTTTTTTAAGCTCAGATATACTAACAGCTTTCATCACATCCTTCGGCACAAATTCCAGAGTTTAATTATGTATTGAGTAAAAAGATATTTTCTCCTATTTGTCTTAAATGTATCACCTAGAAAACTTCATTGAATGTCTCCTAGTCTTTGTACTTTTTGAAAGAGGCAGTAAGGTCAACAGCAGTGGCTGCAGATGACCCCGGGATCCACACAGATTTCAGGCCTCACCTTTCCTCATGGGCCATTGCTAAGGAAGGACTGGGGGTATGGCCCAGAGATTCCTTCCTTGGCTGCAGGGGCAGCTTTTCCACCTTTCTCCAAGCTGGTAATGGGGTCCACTTCCATATCTAGCAGCCCATCTCCTCATCCTTAAGCCACATCATCTGCTAGCTGACAACAGGCGTTTCAAGCCCCTCCTGGTCAGACATCACCAACTCTTAGGGTAAGAGGCAGATGGCTGTTTTCTCCTCCCACAGGCAGAGACGGTGGCAATATTTGCTTCATTAGTTTCTATAGGACTGGATAATTTGTGCTAGTCCTAGGGAGGGTAATTTTCCAAAGCAGTTTTATTGGTAAAACAGTATTTTAACTGAAAAAACCTGATTATTTTAAATATTGTGTGCCCACTTATGTGGATAAACTTATTTGCCATGTTCTTGTATAGGTTTACTTGAACTGAGCAGTGGTATTCTTGGGGACAGAGTAGGGGGGTTTGCACTTATAAAGCATGTAGAAATATATGTGAATATTTTAGGTGGGATAATCTTCAAAGTGGAATTATGTGAGTAAATACGCTTTGAAAATTGATAGCATATACATATATTTATTGGCTAACTTATGTACAATATTACAAAGTTACCCCCTTATTGCATCCAGGTGTTGACCACTGACTTACTTGTGTTTATCATTTGCAATGATAAATGCCCTGTCAGAGTTACATAAAAAGCAAAATTGCAAAAATGTGGAGTGGTCCAATTTGAGCAAGAAGAAATAAGTCTATCCTGGTTCACATATGTGTCTTGATCTCATTCACACTTATTTAGGATTATTTTGTAGCCTTTAGTTACGTGTAGCATATATTAAAAAAGTACATGGAATGTACTGTATAGCAAAAGTGGCATGATCAGAAATACAATTTATTTATACAATTTTGTATTCTGCATCTTCCATTGGAATATGTCCAGTTTGCATGAAATCCAAGGAAACAAAAGAGCAAGGAAGGCACTGTTGCAGTGTATCATTCAGCTGATCCCAAACCATATTTAGACATTGGTTCCTGACGGGTTATACAACTAGCTTGCAACATCTCTCTTTGCAGTGCATATAGGCCCCGATATTCAGCCAGCAGATAGTCGGATAAATAGAACTTATCTGGTTGTTTAGTAGCTGCTGAATATTCGCTCAAGTTCAGCAATTGCTAGATAGCCAGATAAGTCACTTATCCAACTATCTCTTAGCCAGAGAACTTTGTGGGCATGTGGTGGGCAGAATAGGCTGGCACTACTTAGCCGGATAACTTATCCGGCTAAGTAGTGATATTTAGTCTTAGGCGGATAAGTTGTCTGTCTGTTATCCGTCTAAGTTGCAATTTCTAAACAGATATTCAGTGGCATAGCTGTGCTGCTGAATATCCACGTAACTTAAACAGATAAGTTATATCTGGCTACCCCAGAGATGTCAATATTCACTTATTCAGCACTTCTTAGTGCTGCTGAATATTTGGCTGCATTTAGCGGCTGCCACTTACCCATAAGAACATAAGATTTGCCATACTAGGTCAGACCAAAGGTCCATCAAGCCCAGTATCCTATTTTCAACAGTGGCTAATCCAAGTTGCAAGTACCTGGCAGGATTCCAAAAGGTAAGTAGATCCCATGCAAGTGGGAGTGGGAAATGAACATTTCAGAGAGGAGTTACATATCCGGATATGTAACTGGATAACTGCTGATATTCAGACTTATCCATTTAATTTAGCCAGATAAGTTAGACCTGCTCAATAGCAGGTCTACAGTTAGCTGGATTAGACTAATCTGGCTAAGTAGAAACTTATTTGGGGATATTCCACTGCATAGCCATGTGGCTGAATATCATGTTAGATCACTACGTCAAATCATAAATGACAAAAAGAAATAGAGTAAAATGTATTCAAGCTTCCTATCACTTTTTTCCTTTCACCATTTCTTTCTTTTCCTCTTTAACCCCTCCCTCCTTTTTCTGATATTACAGTCCTATTTATGTTTTCCTTGCCTTCTCTCTGATAGATTCAAATACCTCCAGGATATAAACAATACACATGTATGATGATATGATTCATATTTATTTTTTGTTTATGCTAATTTATTTAACATATGATCTTATCAGGTTGATAGTTTAATTCATTAATTGTAATTACATTTTTTTAGGTAATTGAGACTGTAATCTTGATTTCTTTATCGGTTTGTTAATGTTTTATTAATGCTGGTCTTACAGTCTGTTGATTTATATTGAATGTATACTTATGTTGTATTCTCTACCTTAAACCTTTCGATTAATGGGGTATTAAGTCTAAGGAATAAACAAATAAGAAGGAAGTTCTAGAACTAAAGCTCGTATATGAGGCTCCAAGGGAGGTAGACTCAGGGGTAACACTGGAAAATATTTCTTCACGGAAAGGGTGGTAGATGCATGAAATAGTCTCCCAAGGAAGGCAGTGGAGGCAAACTCAATAAGCCAATTTCAGAAAGCCTGACATAAGCTCAGAAGATCCTTAGTTGCAAGGACGTGAGAGTAAATCCTTAAATCAAGCAGGATCAGTGGTATTGAAACAGGATGAACAGTCTAGATGTGTCTTTCAGTCCTTCTTTGTCATCCTATTCTATGTTTTGTTTCTTTTTCTACACTTCTTACTTTCGGTCTCTCCTTGTGTAGCTGTGTTCTTCAATTAACGTCACCTCATCCTTCTCCAGCTCCATGAGGTCACTTTAGTGACTGCAGTAATGTTTAGTTTACATGCTGGATGCACCAAACAATGCACTATTGAGTTCCCTTCATAGGGAGTTTTCTTAAAAGACTGTTTGTTAATGATGCGTTTGCATACGAAAGGAAATATCCATTTTGGAGAAAAAAGGCATTATGATTGCTCTTGGCTAGTGAACCATTTTTTTTTCTTTAGACTGATGTTTGCTGAGGTAAAACTCTGTAGTGTGGAGTTCTAGTAACTAAATTAGTCATAGAGAAAACGGGATTATTTGCAGGCTGTGTGATACCTTTTATTGGGAAACATGAGACTTAACCAAAGATTTTGCTGTGCATGAGTTTTCAAGGCCATGTGAGTCCCTTCTTCAGATGCCATATCAAGAAGGAACTTATGTGGTCTTGAAAACTCATATAGAACATCCTATTTGGATAACTCTTATATTGGAATATCCTTTCAAGCACATCCAATATTACAGAAAAGGTTTTATTTAAAGTATTGTGGTTGCCCAGTTACTGCAGTTCACTTGAATAAGTAGAAATAAGGGTCAACTAACAACCTGTAGGAGAGAAATTTTATTGGACTAACTCAATATACCTGTGATGAGCTCTCCAGAGCTCTGCCTCCTTCATCCGGCCAGTGAAGAAACAACGCAGTTACACTGGGTTTAAACAGTGCAGAGTCAAACCCATGATAACTGCAGTTTTTCTTCACCGACCCAATAAAGCGAACAGACTTTTTAGTCCAATTAAAAATGTCTCATCTACAACTTCTGGTTGACCTTTATTTCTACATAAAAAGGTTTTTGGTAATTTTAATATATCTTTGGATTGGAACACAAGAATTCCCCTAGCTCATTCCTTTGCTTGAAACACTAATTAAGTTTGTTTCATGGACTTTTCTTCTACAATGTGTTTGATGTTGATACAACGTGAGATTTTCCATGACACAAACATTGTTTGAAATCAGTTCTGAGGGTCTGGAATGCTTCAGAACTTTTCATTCAAAGCAACATTTTAAACATATTCAGTTCATCTTTCAAAATGCTGTTTAAGCTTTTTTCTTTTTTTTTTGCCTTTCCGCAACCACAGCTATTTTCATTTTCTTACTTTACCAATAACTTCATAATGAACATTGGAAATCTTATACTATTAAATTTCATCAGAAACAGATTTAGTGAGTTAGTCATTTTATTATTCTACGTTTAGATTTTGGCACATGCCATAATAATTTTACGGTGCCTAAAATCAATGTTTAAATAATGCCATCCAACTGTATTGTTGTTCTGAAGAGCAAGCTAATGTGTAGTTTCTGTAACACAGTTGCCAACGAAAGGCTAAATCAAATGGGATCAGATTCTGATTTTTCTTCATAAAGGAACGGCTGGTTCTATAGCATTCCAATGAAAATAGTAGGCTGGTAATTTGAATTGAAATTAATATTTGCCTAAATTTCATGATAGAAAGTGTCTTTGGGCTGGCCCAAAGGGCAGGTAGGAATCTGATTCCTGCTCCTTGGGGTGATGGGGATGCTGCTGAGACGCCATTCAAGGCTCCTTGGGAAGGAGAACGTTTCAACCTCAGTTTTAGTGTCATTTTGTTCTGGGTACTTTCAAAAGTTCCATATCATGTTTAATATTGTAGTTCTTAAGTCACAGGACAAGCAAAAGTGAATGCATTGTTCTGGTTCACGTTCTATATAGCTGAGAGCATTCAACTTGAGCCACCAGACTCTGCTCTGAATTGGGGAGGAAATAAAATGACAGTAGTGGCAGGATTGATGCATGGATATCAGACACACTAATACGAATCTAGGAGTCAGAATAGCATGGGAGAGGATATGAAAGGAAAAGGGACACCTATAAGCACCTTAAAATAATTTTACATAGAAATATACTGTATGTAACTCCTGGATGGAACACAGAAAATATGAGACATAAGTACCAATATCTCTTGTGGATTCACAAAATCTCAGTGCTCATGCAGATGGTGTAGTAGACTTGGCTGAGAGGCAAGTATTTACTAGGCTGGACAGAGAAAGCTCTAACTGAACTTCTTTTCCCTCTGTGATCCTCTCTGGCTACTCAGCCCCGATATTAGTCTCAATCAAACCCACACCTTGTGATAAAGGAAGGTCTCATGCAAAAGGCATCTTCAACAAACAAACCTTTTATTTCTAGGGTTTCCAGAAGTCAGAGTGAAGAAAAATATTAAAAGGCATTGATTTGTTCAAGGCTCATAGGTTCTTACAGCATTGATATTATAGAAGCATCAGCAACAGCAAAACAACATTTTCTTCCTTCAAATCTTTACTTAATGTGCTTTATAGGAAAAACACCATAATCACATCTCTTCTTTCCGCTTTGATAGAATTGTAATTCACCTTCCCTTGTAACTCTACCCTTTAGTAAAATAAATTAATCTCATTCCCCTCAGAGCTTTACTTCAAACACAGTCTCATTATCATGGATCTCTCAGCAGCTTTACAATTCTTTTCCTGCTGTTTAAGGCAACTCTGTATCCTCCACAGGCCCTCTGGAGCAATTTTTGGGGCAACAAAAAGGGATCCCAAAGCTTCCCGGGCTTTAGCCTTTCTGGACTGCAACTCTGGAACCCTTCACAGAATGTGGAACCCAAACTCCCTTTTTCCTTCTTGGAGGACTGTGGTAACTTGGGAGATTCCCTGTGGGTCTGGATTTTAAGGAGGATTGGGTGAGACAGCTGTGTCCGATCCTTTAAGGTAGTCTGAAGGAGTTTTCCATATACTCCCTCACATCCCCTCCCCCTTAGCTCAGCATTAGCTGTAGAGCCAGGAACCACCTCATCACCCTTGCATTGGAGTTCTTATTTCTATGTATCCATAGGAGTGGTTGTTGGTCCATTTTGAGCGTGAAATGCCATCCCAGCAGGCAGTAGCACAAGGCCTTTAAAGACCACTTGACTTAAAGGCCTCTTTCTCAGCTGTGGGATAACACCTTTCCTGTGACATCAACTTCCAGCTAATGTATACCACAGGATGTTCTTGACCTTCCTTTTCTTGGACTAAGATGGCTCCCAAGCCTACTTCTGAGGCATTGGTCTGCACCATGAAAGATTCAGTGAAGTCTGTGTTTATCATGACTGGTTTAAAGCATATCACTTCATTCCGAGCCTTGAAGGCTTTTCTGCTTCAGTTCACCACTGGATCTTCTCTAGTGCTTTCTTCAACAACATCCTTGTGAGAGGCTCCACCTTCTCTGAGTAACTGGAGATAAACATTCTGTAGTATCTCGTAAGGCCTAGGAATGCTCTCACTTTTGCTGGACCAGGAAGATTGCCTCAGTCTTCCTGGTCTGTGGATGGACCTTGCTCTTCCCCAGGGTATAGCCAAGATACTGGACTTCTTGCTCTCCCAACAAGCACTTCTTGGGGTTAGCCATTGCTCCTGCTTGCCTCAGACTGGCTAGCATGGTCTGGAGTTGGCTTAGATGTGTCTTCTAGTCTGAGCTGTACACCACGATGTCATCCAAATAGGCAACTGTGTATCTATGTTGTGGGAGGAGTAGGCAGTTGATAAAATATTAAAATGTTGTGAGGGGGCTGTGGAGTCCAAAAGGAAGGATGATGAACTGGAAAAGTCACCTAGTGTTGAAAACACAATCTTCTCCTTTCCTGTTTGTGTGAGAGCCACCTACCAATACCCTTTCATAAGGTCCAGGATAGAGGTGAACAGGACTGATCCCAAAAACTCAATCAGTTCATCCACTCACAGCATCAGGTGCGCATTGAGTTTTGAGGCCTCATTGACATTTTTAAAGTCTATGCAGTACCTTATGCTCCCATCTGGCTTTGGCATCAACACGATAGGCGAGGATCAATCAGTGTTAGACTCCTCCATAACTCTGAGCTGGAGTATCTCCTTTACTTTGGTCTCAGTGAGGTGGCATCTGGCCTCAGGAATCCGATAGGGTCATTGCTGTACCACAATTCCAAGAGGCATAATGATGTCATGTTGCAACAGGTGGGTGTGACTGGGCAGGTTCAAGAATATCTCCTTGTTTTGCTCTAACAGCACTTTTAAGTCAGTTGTCTGGGCAGAGGACAGCTGCTCTCCAAAAGGAACTTGGGCTTCATCCAACCTCTGGGCCAAACTCTCCTTCTTGTACTACTCCACACTCCTGTACAACCCACTTCTTCAGAAGGTTTACATGGTAGATTTGAGTTTTCCTTCATTTATCTGGCTGGCTATTTTGTAATCCACAAGCCCTGTTTTTCCAAACCTTCATAGGATCCTTTCCAATGGGATAACAACTTGCTTTCCAAAGAGGGGAGAAAGACAAGGACACATTCCCCTGGCTGGAATACTCTTTGGATCATAAGGCAATTGTAAGCTTGGACTTGGATATCCTGAACATTTTCTAGACATAGGTTGGCCACCTCACCAGCCTCTTTTAGGCAATTCAGAGAATGCAGTCAATACATTTTTCAGGGTTCCCCTTCATCTTCCCAAGTCTCATGAGCTATGTCCAAGATTCCTTTTGGTCTCCTCCCTTACAGAAACTCAAAAGGGGAAAACTCCATCAAGCTCTGTGGTACTTTGCGGATTATGAACAGCACATAGGGTAGCAATGCATCCCAATTCTTGCTGTCTTCATCCACAAATTTCCTCAACATTTGTTTGAGTGTCTATTTGAGCATTCAATAAGGCCATTAGTCTGTAGGTGGTACACCCAGTAGTAGGCAGTGTTTTTAACTTGAGCAAGATGCAACGTTGTTTCATTACCTTGGACACAAACAAGGTTCTCTGACCCATCAGGATTTCCTGGGGCAGCCCAAGTCATGAAAAAACATCCATTAGAACGGTCGCCACCATTGAGATGTTCATATTCCATAGTGGTACCGCCTCCAGATATCTTGTGGCATAGTCCAGAATAATGAGGATGTACTTATTTCCTCAATTATCTCTCTAGTGGCCCCCAAGATCCATGCCCACCCTTTCAAAAGGGATCTCAATTATGGGCATTGGTATGAGAGGTACTGCCTATACACTGGCAGGCTTTGTGAGTTGGCAGGTAGGACAGAACTGGCAATACAATTGGACCTGTTTATATATGCCCGGACAATAGAACTGTTCCAGTATTTTCTCTTGGTTCTTTTCCTCCCTCAGGTGACCCCCTAGAAGGCTGTGTGCTAGTTGCATGATCTTCTGATGATACGGTTTGAGAACTAGTTGTTCTATCAATTCCCACTCCACACTTCCCTTTGTGGCTTGGAACAGTAGATCCCTTTTAATCACAAAATAAGGTGGAATATGGTCTTTAACCTGTGCTCCAAGGACTAGCTTTCCATCAACTCTCTTATATGCTTCTAGGCCCACTTAAAGGACTCATTTTCCCTCTGGGTTCACCTGAAGCTTCAGGGTTACCTCCCTTTTTCCACTCAAAGGAGCTAGGTAAGACATTTTGGGTGGGTTGTTGCTCTTCTCCTGACTGATCCTTCCTTCCCGGCTGCCTCTAAATTAGCAGCATAACTGTATTTTTCCTGTTGGTGTTACCTTCGGAACTTAGGTGTCTTAAAGTCTTTATAATACAGATCTGGCTCCTCCAAAGGAAAGAGTTCTGGAAACTCCAATTCTTCATTGTTGTGCATGGACAAGCCTTTTGTGAGCTGGTTCCAGAGGCTTTTGGACAGTCCCATCCTATCACCATGGAGTAGGGTAGCCAAGGAAGAACTCCCACCTCAATTTTGTCTTGACTGACCAGGATCTTTAGTTGTATCTGGCTTGTTGGATACCACCGTTGGTCCCCATGGATGCATGCAGGGGTCACTACTCTTTCATAGTCAATCTGGACTTGTTTCACTATCTCTCTTCTTATGAGCATTTTCACACTCCCAGAATCCCCTAATGCCTGGGTTGGAACCCCATCCAGCTCAACCAAAATCACAAACATAGATAATACATGACTGGGGACATCCACAAAATTACAAAAGTGTGGGGTCTTGGCAATAACAACCATTGGCTTATCTTCCCTGTGGGGACAGCCTCTGGAAAAAATGGCCCCTTTCTCCATAGCTGAAACATGAAGGTCCGGTTGTGGTTTGTAAGTGAGGTAAAAAGTCCTGTTGGATCTGCGTTATTGGTTGTTGAGACCTCTGACTCTTAAGATTCCATTGTCTTCTACCTGGGTCGAATGGCTTCCCTGGGAACCATGGCGATTCAGGCATGGTTTTTGTCTGATAGTAGGCCTCCGCTACTTCCAGCGCCTTTTGAACTGTAAGGTTTGGGTGTTGGCAGACCCACTGCTGTATAGGCCATATGAGGCTGTCTAGGAAGTGTTCCAGCAGAACCACTTTGGCTACCTCCACCCTAATCTTCCCTTTCGGATGCAGCCACTTACAAACAACATCTTTAAGTTTGTGGAATAGGGAGATGCTTCCATTTTTATAAGTCTTACAGCAGGAAAATATTTTAGTCAATCATACTGCAACTCAAGAAAATAATGTGAATGATGACATCAAACTGATAAAACATTATCTAGTCAAAATGTATACAATTTATTTATAAACAGTTGTTGACCACCATTCCAGTGATTATGGTGTTTCACAATAAAACATTCACAATAAAATATACTATAAAACAAATAAGAATATATTTACAATCAAACATAAATAAAACATAAAACACTGGTGCAACATCTAACTGTCACCTGAACTTTAAAAGTCAGACTACAAGCATTGTTAAGTGAAATAACTTAACCATCAAAGGCTTGTTTAAAGAGTCATGCTTTTAAGGCTTTTTTAAATGCTTTGAAATCAACCTGTATACGAAAAACCATTTGGGATTTCTGTATTCACACAAGATTCAATAATGCTCACAACTATTTAATATTGCTTATATATCTCTTTCCCTCGGTGACACAAATCAGCTGAAGAACATTCCATCTGAGATCTTCAAAACTATGGGGTGGATTTTAAAAGGCGCGTGAATAGCCTACTTTTGTTTGCGCTCCAGGCGCAAACAAAAGTACGCTGGATTTTAGTTGATACGCGCGGAGCCGCGCGTATCCACTAAAATCCTGGATCGGCGCGCACAAGGCTATGGATTTTGTATAGCCGGCACGCGCCGAGCCGCACAGCCTACCCCCGTTCCCTCCAAGGCCGCTCCGAAATCGGAGCGGCCTCGGAGGGAACTTTCCTTTGCCCTCCCCTCACCTTCCCCTCCCTTCCCCTACCTAACCCACCCGCCCGGCCCTGTCTAAACCCCCCCCTTACCTTTGTCGGGGGATTTACGCCTCCCAGAGGGAGGCGTAAATCCCCGCACGCCAGCGGGCCTCCTGCGCGCCGGGCCGCGACCTGGGGGCGGGTACGGAGGGCGTGGCCACGCTCCGGGCCATAGCCACGCCCCCGTACCCGCCCCCAAAACGCTGCCGAAACGCCGCGACGACCGGGCCCGCCCCCGACACGCCCCCGACACGCCCCCCTCGGAGAACCCCGGGACTTACGCGAGTCCCGGGGCTCTGCACGCGCCGGGAGGCCTATGTAAAATAGGCTTCCCGGCGCGCAGGGCCCTGCTCGCGTAAATCTGCCCGGTTTTGGGCAGATTTACGCGAGCAGGGCTCTGAAAATCCGCCCCTATGTTTCTTGGCTAGACAATGCTTCACCATAGGGGCTGTAGTCTTCTACTATTACTACTACTTAACATTTCTATAGCACTACATGACATATATAGTGCTATACAAGCATACAAAAATACAGTTCCTTCTCAATAGAGCTTACAATCTTTAAAGGTGTTCATGTAGCTGTGATGCTCAATGAACTGTACCCGGATCAGCCGACTAGTATGACCTACATAAATCTGCGGGCAGGGACATTGAATGATATAGACTACATTCTTGGAATCCTTTATCACTTTCCCTGGTGAAAGTGAAGGTAGTGATCACCTATAGGGCATGCCTACTGCCTGCTGCTTTGTTTTTGTGTAGGGAACCTCCCCTGATATTTACCTCCTTTTTGGTGTTATAGTACACAATGGGTGGGGGAGACCCTGCTGCTATCATGTTGGATATGTTTGGGTAATATTTGATTGTTTTATACTGCGATACTGCTAAAGACCACTGATTGGCATTTCAGATGTCTGAGCACTGAGGTGTAATCTGATAATGTGCTTTAGGGAAAATAGTGAGTATGTTATCTTAAAGATTTGGCCTTTTCTGATAGGGTGATAATTGTTTAGTGGAATTCATAAAGTTGGGAACTTTTGGTGAGTGTTTGCCCTTTTGGTTCCTACCCTTTTCAAGCTAGGGTGGGGAACAGGAACCTCCAGATATGTGATCTGCTAGAATAGTCAGCCTGAGGGCTGGTGGGCCTGGGGACCCTTGCAAATGGGAATGTGGTACTTCAGGGTCTCTTCCAATTGAGAATGGGAATGGCATGAGTGGGATTTTCCTTCCTCCCAAGGAACAGATTGGGAGGTGAAGGAAAGGAGAGGCCATTCCTTCTTCCGAGGAAAAAGGCAGGGTGTTCTGGCATGGGGAAGTCCCAGAAGATGAAGTGCCCCAGAGTGTGTCTGAGTACAATGGTCTGGGAACCTGCTCCTGGGAAAGGTGTTGTAGTGATCTCTAAGAAAAGTCAAGGACCATGGAAGTATGAGTATCTTATGTAAACATGAGTTGTATTGGGTACTTTTTGGATGTGAATTTTGGTATGGATATGCTGAAGTGTAATCCCCATTTCTTACACATGGTTTGGTTTGAAGAGGATTGAAAGGAGGTCTAGAGTTAGGCCTTCTGCCTAGCCTTGTGGCTTTCTCAGGCTTCTACCTAGCCTTAACCTCATGGTCTTCTCGGGCCTTCTGTCTAGACTAGTATCCTTCTCAGGACTTCTGACAAACCTGCAGCCTCTGGGACTCCTAGTACCTCCTTGACTGGCCTCTGGGCCTTATGGTTAGTCGCCTACTGCCTTCTGAACTGCTGTCTTCGGGCCTCTTGTGTTCCTCATTTTCTGTTCTGTCTAGTCCTGTCCTTGTCCGTCTTGTCTAGACTTGTTCTTGTCTGGCCTAGTCCAGTCCTTGCCTTGCCTTAGTCTCCAGTCCTGCACTGCCTCAGTCTCTAGCCCTGCCTTGATTTTGTATCCACTCCTTACCTCCATTATATGTTTCCAACTTCCAGCCTGCACCTCGACTCCAGCCACACCTAAGTCCTGCAAGCCATCAGAACCCATCGTTCCTGAAATGACGCATCATTTCGGGGGCGGGCCCGGGGGCGTGGTGCCGGACTGGGGGCATGGTCAAGGCCTCCGGACCAGCCCCCAGGACCGGAGGACGGAGTGGGGCTGCTGGCCGACGCGCGCAAAGTTACGCCTGCTTTCAGCAGGCGTAACTTTGCCGACAAAGGTAGGGGGGGGTTTAGATAGGGCCAGGGGGGTGGGTTAGGGAGGGGAAGGTGGGGGGAAGGTGGGAGGAGGGTGAAGGGTGAAGGAAAGTTCCCTCCGAGGCCGCTCCAAAATCGGAGCGGCCTCGGAGGGAACAGGCAGCGCGCGCTGGGCTTGGCCCGCGCAGGTTGCACAAATGTGCACCCCCTTGCGCGCGCCGATCCCAGATTTTATAAGAGACGCGCGGCTACGCGCATATCTTTTAAAATCCAGCGTACTTTTGTTCGCACCTGGTGCGCGAACAAAAGTACGCGATCGCGCAAGTATTTAAAATCTACCCCAGTGCATTTTGTGAAATCAGGGAGTGTGAGGAAACGGTGGAATGAGAGCACTGGGAATTAGGTGCTAAACTGTCACTCTGACACTGTTATTTTGAACTTTCATCCAATGCCAGCAGAGAGATCCCCATGGCTAACAAAATTAGCATTAAAATTGGCTTCATTGCAGGGTTGTTTTTTTTTTTTCAGACGGTACTTGCTGGTTACCTTTTTCATCCACCAGCTTGATTTACCCTGTGGTCCCTCAAAAAAAAAAAATGCATCCTGCATGTGAGTACCAGCATCTTTTTCTTTTTTTTTCCCCAGAAAGATAGCACTGCTTCTTTGTTGATGGTCGTAGCAGACAGGCCAAGGACTGAATGGGCTCCACTCAGGGCTGTCTCTCCAGAGTAAAGTGAGGTATAATGATGGGGAAGCTTACACTATCCATGCCCGCAATGCAGGATTTTAAGAAGATTGGGGATGGTGTTAGTATTATTGATTCAACCCCTCCCCTAAGCCTAAAATTAAAAAGTAAAATGTAAAAAAACAAACAAAACCTTCCCAAAAAGACCTGTAACGTATGTGATCCAGGCAAACTTCCATTGGCATTGGAACAGGAATATGGAAATATGCACGTTGCACTACCTTGAGTTCACTTATTTAAGAATATAAATTCCTTTCTAGGTCAGAACAATTGCAGCATCCTGTTTCTGACAGTGGCAAATCTAAGGCACTTGGACATACCAAGTAAGTCCTAATGGGAACAAGATCCGTTCCCTGTTCTTCACTTCCAGCTCCCAGCAGGAAGACACTGCATTCCTCAAGCCTTGCCTGGCTAATGTTGAAAATGCACCTTTGCTTTCCTCCAGAAACTTGTTCAAACCTTTTTTAAGCCCAGCTATACTAATGGCCTAAACCACATCCTCCAGCAACAAATTTCACAGTTTACCTGCGAGCATATATAATGTGCGTTTAATTATAACACCACTGAAAATAGTTGTTCAGCCTTTATTAGACTATAATCATTCCTACTTCTCACACTTTTTACCTATTATTAAATATCACTATATAATTTGGATTGACCAGATGCTCACAATGCTGCAAAGGACTCCTGATGGTAACATATATTTATTGCCAATATATGACTCCAAAAGCTGCTAATGAATTTCAAATGTGCTCATCTGCTTCGGCCTTGAGTCACTGAATTTTTTTTTTTTTTTTTTAAATCTTCAAAATAAGACCCTGCTTTGTAACATGTGGGGCATGCTCTTCAAGCTGGAATTTTTAAAATATACATGTGTTTTAATTCAACAAAAGCACTGAAGGGGACATTTTCCACAATTTCTTTTGGCTTGCCTCTGCCAAACCGCTCGGCCAGGTTCCATCAGCGGTCCACTTTTTAATACCAAATGTGTTTGTAGGTTAAAGAATATATTTTTCTGTGTATTCCCTAATTTAATTTGTACAACAAAAATTATTGCCTGGAGAATAATTCTAGCCATGGAGTACTCAGACGAGGTCAGCAGGACACTTGAGTGGTGCTCACCTGCTGGGTTCTGAGTGAGAAGCATGGCAGAACTTTCTAAAATTGGATACTGTAGCCAAATTGAAAACTGGGAAGGCTATAATGGATATAAACTTGCATTCTCAAGCTTTTGAAGCCAAACCGGTGAATGGCAATGATGCCATGATATCAATTTGATGTGATGATATGTCAGGCAAACAATGGGGGCAATTTTAAAGATCAAGCCAGGTACTTCTTGTGAACAGGTTAAAAAAATGATTAAGTAAAAGTTACCTGGGCTACTGCAGGAGCAGGGCTAGACAGAGACAGCATGCTGCTCTTTTGTTTTGGGTACTGTTTCTCCCCTAGTGTATCGGCTGTTTGAAGCAGAGAGATGGGCTGCTGCTGCCCCGTGATTACAAGTGATCAAAAGGAGCTGCTGGTTTAATTTCACTGTAGCAGCCCAGCCACAATGACATCATAGCCTGGACTCTTAAAGGGGGCAGGTTATATCAGCACTGCAGGTGCAGGCACAAAAGTAAAATAAAATAAAACAAAGCAAAACAAAACTAAGACAGATAAAAATAAAGGCAAGGAGGGAAAGGACAAGCAGCAAAGGACACTTACCAAGCTTCTGTAGCAGTGACAAGACACCACAGCTCCCCTCCCTGGGAGTGGTAGAGGCACACTGGAGCACAGAACACAGCAGAGATAGCACCAAGGGACTCTGGGATAGCCTCTGCTGCTCGGCTGTATGAGAGAGGGTCCTGGAGAGAAATATGAATCACAGTAAGCAAGTCCATCAGGCTGCCGGGAAAGATAGCTTAAAAATAAATGTTTGGATCAGACTGAGTGTTGGGGTGACCAGTACTAGCCCCTATCACTTGTACAAGGCTGTTTTGGTATGTTTATGTGGGCAGGGAATGCTCCTGTGCTGGGACCCCAGTCTAAGCAGGAATCCAGTTCAGGTTTTCTTGCAGGCACCCTTTATGTGTATTGTGCAGCTGAAAAGCAGGGAGCTAGCCTCGTGGCTTTGGTCAGTAATTTGCCTAGTGTATGAGTACTAAAAATGAAGGTAGCTAGACCCTGGAACCTTGCTTGGGGACAGTGCAGCTATTATTAATATATAAGGAAAATTAAATAGAAGTGGCTGACATCTCTGCCCTGTCAACAGGAAGACTGAGAATGGCAATTTTAGGGAAAGTAAAGATTTTTAAAAGTGGCACTATTTTATAGTGACAACAGTGGAGCAAGAGTTTGCTCTGGGAGAAGATTTTCTACATAGAGAATTAAACAGAAAGCAGGAGACTTTAGCAGAAGGCAGAACTTCTGGTCGTCAGCTCTGTTAAGCCCCAAAAGCATTTGTGGTGGAGCTAGTCTGCACCTTAAAGGGAACAGCCAGAAATCAGTAACACTTGCTGTTACTGAGTTACTGTGTCCCTAGGAGATTTGAAAAAAAGAGAGAAAAAAAGATTTGATTCCAGATCCCAGAGATATTATTGTGCCTTGAAAGTCAATAAAAGGAGAGACAGCATAGTTGATAGTAGAAGCAACTGAACAGGAATGCAGTAATTGGTTTTGCCAGTTCTAATTAGAGAGTGGGATTTTGTTTTGTGTGTATAGTAACCGCTGTTCCCCTGAAATTAAAGACAGGGATTTCCTGATTATCATTCATTTACTTTCTTTAGCTAGATAAAAGAGTTTAACCAAGCCACCAGACACCCGCAGCAGAAAGACTTTTAACTTGATGCCAGGGAGGTATTCTTTGTTTTTGAGTTAGTATAGTTAGGTAGTAGGTACCCCTTCTTGAGGCAGATACCGACAGAAGACTGGATGCCAGCGACTTCAGGACCCATCACCTGGAGGAGATGGTTGCTGTGCCAAAGACCATCATATCAGAGATTGCATCACAAAGGACTGAGCTTGGATCCCAGATAAGTGTGAGCATACACCTACAAAAGGAAATCACACCTTAGGTCTAGCCAGAGTAGCAAACTCGCAGACTAGAAAACTAGCAGAATCTAATTGAGCTCAATAGAAAAGTAACAGAAAGGGACAGACAACAATGAATGAAAGTGGACAGTAAACACAAAAGACAAAAAGAAAAAAAAGGATACTTACCATAAGAGGGACTCTTGGTTTTTAGAAGAGCCTGGAAAAAGAGAAAAAAGTACCCATAAAGACTTATTTTCTTATGAAACAGTGTTGGTTAAACAGAGTAAAGTGAAGACCAACACACAAAAGAATAAAAGTAATATTTATCTAATTTGAATCTAGCAGAAGGTTCCTGGAAACAAGAGAATAGAATTGTTAATATTGTTTTGCACTGCTACCTTCAAAGAAAAATGTGTAGAATATTTACAGTTTCTGATTGTTGTATAAATTGTCTATGGTTAACAAAATATTTTTTGAAGTATTATTCCAAAGATACCAGCTAAAGAATTTGAATACTTGTATTGTTTCTAGTCCTTTTCTTTTTGGTAAAAATAAACTTGTTGAACTTGTTCATTAGCAATTGTTTATATCCAGGGTACTTCAGGTAACATTCTCCCTCAGGATGGTGACCCTAAATTTCTCCGTGCTTCTCCTCCCTGCTGCTGGGAGACTTTGCTGTGTGGGTTCTGGACCCCATTTCCGTGCAGGAGACCCAGTAGGGAACAGGGCATCGAACAGTCAACCCTGTAAGGTTACATCTAGAGGCTTTGCAACACAGCAACTTTTAGCACTCCATCAGCCTCAGCCAGGCTAGCGTGAGAAGGTCTTTGCCATGGGGGGGGGGGGGGGGGGGGGGGTGTGCTATTTAGATTCTACCCACGGATTTGGCACCAGTTCTCAAAGGGAAAGCATAAACATACTTTCCCTTTAAATATTGCCCAAGGAAAAAGTACCTGTTGAGATTTGTACCTGCTTTTTCTGTCAAAAAACTGCTCATAGTTTTGAAAATGCAAAACTATGCATTACTTACAAATAATGCATGGATATAGTAAGCATGTTGGAACAATGTACCTACATTTATCTGCATATAAGAGGGTAATTTTTAAATAGCCCTTTTTCTTGGGAAAATGGCTTCTGAAAATTGCTCTCATCATATCGCATCATACATAATCACATTTTACTTTAAATATTATCACACTGCACTGATTCCTTGGCCTGTGCCAAAAACAGGAGCTTTCCCCAATGTTGATGTATAATGGATGGAGCTGCCGAACTGATATCTAATTATGTGATTGCATAGGAAAAAACATGTGATTTATAAGGATATGCAGGGGACAAAAATTCATTCTTTTTTTTCCCCCTGGATATCATTTCCTTTGCAGAAATGAAATAAACATTTTTAAAACCCTAAAAAAAAAGAAAAACAAAACAAAATAGGGCCTCCCCAGAACTCCCTAGAGGCTGGGTCCCATTGCTGAATTCTTGGCTTAGGCTCAAATCCAGGCCTGATGCCAGGGCCTGACCTGAAGGCTAGATCTTGTTGCCAAGGCCTTGGTCTAGGCCCAGGTCCAGATCCAAGCCTGACACTGGGACCTAGACCGGAGGCCAGGTCCTGTCACCAATGCTATGGCCTATGCCCAGGTCTGATGCAGGTGCCCAGACCGGAGGCTGGGTCCTTTTTCCAAGACATGGCCTAGATCTAGGCCCAGGCCTGATGCTGGGGCCTGTCCAAGAGGCCAGGTTCCAATGCCGAGGCCTAGGCACAGATCCAGAGGTTGGGTCCTGTTGCCAATGCCTCAGCATAGATCCAGGCCAGAAGCCCAGGCTCAGAGACCTAGGACCAGGTCTCTATACATTCTCTTCAGTCTGATATCCTCTTCAAAAGATGCCCACTACCTGGAGGACATGCTGAAGTGATGTCACTCTGGTTCCTTCCTCCTGAGTGGAGGGCACCATTTTAATGTGCAACCGAAATGAATGCACATTAAAATAGCACCCTCTATAAATGTGCCAGAGTGAGGCCACTCCAGCATGTCCTCCAAGAGATTTTCATTTGAAGAGGATGTTGGATGCAAGAGGACATACAAAGGCCTGGTCCTAGGCCTCTGGGATTGGTCCAAGGCCTCAATGATGGGACCCAGTCTACAAGGCAGGCTTTGGTGATGGGCCGGGGCTGGGGTCAGGGCCTTTGTGACAGGTCCTGGCATCTAGAGACAGGTCCCAGCATTAGGCCTGGGTCAAGGCCTTGGCAATGGGCCCCAGCCCCCAGGTCTTGCCCCAGCATCAGGATTGGGTCATGGAATCAGATTAGGGTGCCTAGGCCAAGGTCTCAGCGAAAGGATCTTGCCTCTGGGCCAGGATCTAGTGTTGAGACTTGGCCTCTGGATCAAGCCCCGTCACTGGGCCTGTGTCTGGGCCTCAGGAGGCCAGCTTCTGTCACTGGCCATGCCTTGACATCAGGCCTAAGCATTGGCCTCTGCGATGGGTCTCATCTTCTTGGCATAGTGCCTAGTCTAAGCCCAGGCCTTGGTGACAGGATTAGGCCTCCAGAATGGGCCCTAGTATCATGCCTGGGCATTAGCCTGGGCCTAGGCCTTGGCAACAGAAGTTGGGCCTGGGTCTGAGCCTCAGCGATGGGACCTGGCCGCCTGATCAAGCCTCAACATAAGGCTTGGACCTGGACCTAGCCCTTGGCGATAGGACCTGGCCTGTGGCCCAGGCCCCAGTGTTGGGCCTGGATCTAGGTCTCAGCAATAGGTCTAGACTCCGGAGATGAGCCTGGCTCTGAGCTTAAGCTGAGCCCTCAGCAACAGGATGCAGATGGGCAAGGCCCCAATGTCGGACCTGGGCCTAGGCGATGGGACCAGGTCTTGTTGAGTTTTCTTTCATTTTGAAACGTTATGAAACAAAATATTTTGTTTCAAATAAATGTATATTCCTAGTGATTTAGCCATTCTAGAATTGTTTGTAACTGGTGACAAACAGAAATAATCTTGAAAATGATCTATTCCTTTTTCTTACATGATTCTTATCAGAGAAGAAGCATGCATATCTTCCAGCAAATTCTCTTTCTTTTCTTCACATCTCAAGTCTCCTCCCATACTGCATATGCGGAGAACTTCCATGGTTAAGAAGGCATGGTGTGGCTGTCTTACTTCAAGAACACTGGTTGTCCCTGAAAGAGTAGTACTTGCTCTTCCCTCTGTCTTAAGGCTATGAGTGCTATTTGATTAAGAAAGCTTGATAAGCGGGAGTCCATACTGTAAATCATGCCCAGGTCCCTTGCTCAATTATCAGAGCAGGATGCAGATTTAATCTTTCCGGATGGCTGCAGCTATGATTTTCTTAAAAAAAAACAAACCCAATACATATTATTGATGGTATTTTATGATCAATCTGTATTTATCCAACAGCTAACATCCATCCAGCTATTACATGTAGTCAGTGATTTCAAATGATCACCAATACTAATTAGAATTTATAGAATATATTTCACCCAAGCAATTTTAACATGTCAGAAATATGCACTCACACACACACTGGGTAGATGATTTGAATAAACAGACTGAGTACTCAAACTGCATCCCAGCTTCAAAAGCTGGTGAAGTGGCTTTCTTACACTTAGTTCATTCACTAACCAGTAGTCTTCAGTGCCGCCTTTCACCTCTATGTTAAATAATACCGCCATCCTTTTTATTCAAAGTACCGTGAATCAGGCCAGTGTAAGTTTTGCTTACCTGCTGCTGAGTGAAACTATATTGACCTTCCCACCTTTGGACTGCAAACATTTTCAAACTGACCTGGAATGGTAGATGACATTTACTAATAATATTTAGTTCCTACTATGGTACCTTGATTCCCACTGGAAAACATCAGACTAATCTCACAAATTGAACCTGGTGTGCAGTCACCAGAATGAAAATGGATTCAACAGAATATCCTTCTTTTTTTTTTTTAAAGCAATATTTATTATTATTTTTTAAATGCTTATATCCCTTGCCCTCCAAAGTTCAGGGTGGGTAAAACAAGAACATACGCAGTCTAAAATCACAAGCGATAACACAATAAAATTTGAACATATCAAACTAAGGGGGTTATTTTCCCAAAATGATCGCACGTGAAAAGTGACTTTTCGTGTGTGATCACTAAAAAGGGGCGGCGTCAAGACCATAACAGGAGGAGTCTGGGCAGACACCGCAAAGACAGCGAAAAGGCAAGGAGCCTTTTCGCTGCCTATTTCCCGTCCAATTGCACCACCTTTTATGATGGCCCTATTGGGTGAGAAAGCCGGCAGCAATCGCACTGCAGAGGTACAATCGCTGCCGGCTTTCGCAGGCCCGCCCCCCCTCCCCCACTTCGCTCTCCTGCCCCCCATTAGCGTGCGATTCAGGAAGCCCTGCGACATAAGTAATTTTACCTAGGCTAAGGGCTAGATTTTCCTAATTATCCTGTATAGGATAGACAGTCGGGATATAGCATAATTATTGTTCCTGTAAATCCTTAAATGTCTCTGTAAATAAGTATGTTTTGAGTGCCTTTCTGAATTCCTTTGGATTTTTAATGTTCTGTAGCTGTACAGGTAGATTGTTCCAGACTGTTGGTCCCGCTATCAAGAAAGCCCTTTCTCTTCTTGAATCTAACAGGGATTGAGTGGATGAACGTACTGAGCACCTTGGCATATACATTTTGAGAGTAGATGAAATGCATGGAGAGGAAATGTGATTTAGTAGATTATATATAATGGAAGCCATCTTATATTTAATGCGCCACTGCACAGGTAGCCAACGTAATGAAACGAGCACTGGGTTAATGTAATGGTGAATACTTGCTCTCTGAAAGGGATGCCTTTTCATTCCATGTGCTGAATGAGCTCGTATTTTGGAGAAAAATCGCATTAAGCTTCTGAGCCCAATTAAAGTCAATTTATGTTAGCTGGTGGTAGGGGAGAAAGAAGAAACCAGGGCTTAAACTTGTAGGGAAAAGAGAAGAGGAGCTCAGGGTTGCAAAATTTACATCTATGCAATCTGATTATTAGAGATGTGAATCGGAACCGGAATCGGTTCAGATTCCGGTTCTGATTCACATGTGGGTTTTTTTCAATTGGGCCCAATCGCGGTTTTGTTTATCGGCTGCGCCCCAGCCGATAAACAAAAAAACCCACCCCAACCCTTTAAAAGTAACCCCTTAGCTTCCCCCACCTTCCCGACCCCCCCCCCCCCCCAAAAAAAAACTTTTTACAGGTACCTGGTGGTCAAGTTGGGGTCCCGGGAGCGATCTCCCGCGATCTCCCACTCCGGGCTGTCCTCCCGTTCCCTGGCCGTCGGCTGCCACTAATCAAAATGGCGCCGATGGCCCTTTACCCTTACCATGTGACAGGGTATCCGTGCCATTGGCCAGATCCTGTCACATGGTAGGAGCACTGGATGGCCAGCGCCATCTTGTGCTCCTACCATGTGACAGGGGCTGACCAATGGCACTGATAGCCCCTGTGACATAGTAAGGGCAAAGGCTATCAGCGCCATTTTGAATACTGGCAGCCGACGGTCCGAGTGCAGGAGGTCACTCCCGGACCCCCGCTGGACTTTTGGCAAGTCTTGTGGGGGTCAGGAGGGTCCCCCAAGACTTGCCAAAAGCCCTGGTGGTCCAGCAGGGGTCCGGGAGCGATCTCCTACACTCAGGCCATCAGCTGCCAGTAATCAAAATGGCGCCGATAGCCTTTGCCCTTACTATGTCACAGGGGCTACCGGTGCCATTGGTCAGCCCCTGTCACATGGTAGGAGCACAAGATGGCCCGGCCATCCAGTGCTCCTACCATGTGACAGGATCCGGCCAATGGTAAGGGCAAAGGGCCATCGGCGCCATTTTGATTAGTGGCAGCCGACGGCCCGGGAGCGAGAGGACGGCCTGGAGCGGGAGATCACTCCCGGGACCCCCACTGGACCACCAGGTACCTGTAAAACGTTTTTGGGGGGTCGGGAGGGTGGGGGAAGCTAAGGGGTTACTTTTAAAGGGTCGGGGTGGGTTTAGGGGTTATTTTTGTGTGCCGTTTTTCCCGCCCTCCCCCAAAATGATAAGGGAACTCCCACGATCAATATCGTGGGGTTTTCCTATCATTTTGGGGGAGCCCCCGATTTCTGACAATTTTGAAAATATCGACGATATTTTCAATCGTCCGAAGCCTGATTCACATCCCTACTGTTTATTACAAAATTTAAAATTGTGCAAAGAAGTTGTGTACTTCCCATCACAGATTAAAAGGGGTATTTGGGGGATGGGGAAGGAGGATACTTATATTACATTTTCAGAAAGTTGAATGGGGGTAGATCATCTTTCCTGTGTGCAGGCATTTGTGCAGCTCTTTTGCCAGGTTCACTTGGTTCTTCATGGATCTGATGGCTGGTAGTGTGGTGTGGGATGCTTAGCATGTGTCAGTTTTGAGACCTGCATGGAAGAAGACAGAAGAAGCAAAGGAAGGAGCGATGCTCTCCAGAAAAAAAAAGTTCATAGGCCCAGAATAAGGTTGTATGTTTACCTGATGAGAAAGTGTTAACTAGATATAAATGTGACAAACTATTTTACATTTCTTCCAGGAGTTAAAGGGAGGCTTAGAGAGAAGTCACACACACTGCCTGTGGATTTAAAAGTCACCACCACCTATCTTTTCCCAACTACTGGAAGCTTCCAGACCTGTTGGTGACCTCACAGGGCTTACCCAAGCACTTACTTCTCACTGTGCTGCACAGTTTATTAAGAACTAATCAATATGGGTCTGATATTCAGCAAGAACTAGGAGGTCGCTATTGATCGTGGCAGTGATTGGGAAATTACCCAGATAACGTTACCTAGATGTTCAGCAGAATATAACGAGATAAGAGTTCTGTGGAATATCCCCAGTTAAACTTAATAGGATAAAGTTTTCCAGGTAACTTTGCTGCTCACCAGCTTAACGGTACATTTTAAAACCCGCGCCTGGGTGTCCATGTGCACACGGTGCCTAGCGTGCACACATGGACGCGACGATTTTATAACATGCGCGTGTCGACGTGTGCATATGCGTACCTGATTTTATATTGGCATGTGCATGTGCTGACTCGCGCATGCAAGGGGGAGCAATTTTAGTACATAATGCGCGGAGACGCGATAGGGCCTTTGCTCAGTTCTCTCCCAGTCCGCTCCAATAAACGACCAGACTGGGAGGGAACTTCCTAAATTCCCTACTTACCCTGCCTGTCTTCTCCTCTCTCCTCCCTGACTCCTAAAACCCCCCAACTAAGCTATTTTTTCTTTCTGTTTTGCAACTTATTTGCTCTCCAGAGCAGCAGTAAGTTGCGCATGTCCGGCGTTCCTGGCGTGCGCTGCAATGTGCATTAAGGCACTGTCCCATTTTCTCTCATTCGTATTCATCGTGGATATGCTGAAACCCGACTGGCTGGGGGGTCCCCAGGACAGGGTTGGGAACCACTGCTCTAGGCGACTGCCTGGTTTGCCTGATGCACAGATCCTGCAGAGCAGAAGGAGGCATGAGTCTCTCTTCCTACCGCTCTGCTTTGGGAAGAGTTATGAGCAGTGGTGCGGGCTTGTCCCGCGCCGCTAGCCATAACCAGGGGAGAGGCACGCGCAGGACGGGTCCGGGAAAAGGGGGGGGGGCGACAGCGAGAATCGTGCAGAAGTGGGAGCCAATAGGAGGTCGCCAGCAATTCAAAATTGCGGTGCTCCTATTGGCTCCTGTCTGCTACTGAGGCAGGGCAGTTTCTGTTGCAGGGAGGGCGCACGAGCAGGGCGGATTTCCAGGCATCCCTCCCTCCCGGTTGTTTTGGAAATGTATGATTTCCAAATTTGATTTCAATGTTGTCACAGGGGAGGCGGAAAACCCGAGCCCAAGTTTAATGTGTATATAAATTGTTCATAATTGTTCGATAATTGCTGGGGGGGGGGGGGGGGGAGGGAGTCTCATGCAGTCGGGGGGGGGGGGGGGCTGCTGCACGAGAAGGTCAACAGAGCTAGGGGCTAAAGCTCATTGACCACGGCTTACCATCGCTGGGACGAGGCGGGGTAAGTAAGGGGGACGAATTGGCTTACCACTGGGACATGGTGGTGAGCAACATGAATATAAGTGAATGGGGGTGAGGAAGGGGCAGTTGGGCTGACATGTTGTCAGCCACATGTTTATTGTGAGGGCTCGGGTTGCTGAAATAAACTGCGGCCTTTTTTAACGCCAACATGTGTCTTGTATTACTTGAAGGGAGGGGGAGGGTTGGCCATGCCAAGCGCAGGTCTCGACTCCCTGGTTATTGGGAGTTCACAGATAGGGCTGCAGGATAGGGATGGGGACCATTTTGAAGGCAGAGGATGGGGGGGGGGGGGGGGGGGGGGCGCGGATCAGCATCATTTGGCTGCTATTCGGATGTAAGAGGGGGGCTTCTCAGCCACTACAGTGCTTAAAGACATTGGTGGGCAGAGGGGGGATTGGCCACTGCTCAGCCACTATTCTTTTTCTAGTTATCCAGCTAACTTTAGGGCAGCAACTTTTCCAACTGGAATTAGAATATCTGCACTAGCCAGATCAATTTTATCTGGGCCTCCAGAATGCCTGCATCTTTTAATCCAGGTAAATTTTTTGGATAAAATGTAAATGGTGATTGTAGGGAAATATTCAAACATCGGGCTTTGTTCAGCCAATTCCAAAAATTAGCCAAAGCCTTTGAATTTCAAACGTTGACCTCCTAAATTTAGGGACCCGAGGTAAGTGCCTAGCTTCAGCCAAATTTAGGAGTTTGTTTCCAGCTGAAAATTCATTTATATATTTTAAAACATTTGTATCCTGCCTCATCCACTGTTCGACAATTAGACAGGTACAAAGTTAAATTCATGTAAAGTTAGGTCCCTAAAACATAGGATCCTAAATTTAGGCCTAAGGGCCTGATTTACTAAGACTTTTCACCCATTCTGTGTCAATGGGAAAATGCTTAGTAAATGAGACCCTAAGTTAGGTGCCTAGTGCTAAAAATCAGTGCTAATCTCCTTTTCTCCCTGTCCTAAATCCCCCCTACACCCACTTTCTGGGCTCTTAAATTTACATTCCTAGTGAAACTAGATATGTAAATTTAAGCACTCATCCCTAGTCAGCTTTCAAAGGGGCCAAATTAGGTCCCTAACTCAAAATGTTAGGCTTCTAACCTTTTGAAAATTGACCTATATACTTCTTTTCCTCCAAAAACACACCGCCTAGAAAAACCATAACACACTTTTATCACATTGCTAATTTCTCTTCAGTCTTGGGGGAAATGAGGTACTCACATTTCAATCAGGCCACCACTTCCAACACAGAGGAACTACAGGAGCAAGAAAGCTTTCCACTCCCTTCCAGGTGGTATGAAAAGCCAGAAATCTCATTACTGCTGTGTTAGCTAATTATTTCACCTCATACTATGATTCTTTCATTCAGGAATATATTATCTCTTTAAGAGTGGTCAAGTTAGAGATGGACTAGTTTGTAATGTCCATAACTTTTGTAAACCAATTTACATATATAGTCTACTTATTAATGTAATTACTTCTATTTAAGTGTCTTCCTTGCTCTGCTTGTTTGAAACCTGGCTCCCGTTTCCCAGCATTTATCTAATCTCTTTTCTTTCCTTAAGGAGATTGTGGTTATATCACCAGGAACTGACTAGTAACTCCCAAGTCTTAATCTCAAAATCCTGCAGGGGCCTATTATTATAATGAATCTCAGAAGCTCACCAGTTCAATCATTGAAAAGACTTTTTGCATGTTAAAGTCCTATTTGAGATACTTGTGAAAGATTAGATGGTACATTACTATGTAATCCTGGAGAGGCCTGGCAAACTGTATGGATTATCTGCACTTGATGGGGACATCATGGCGTTATTAATCACTGAAACTCAGTTTATGCTGGGTTAACAGTGACAATGAAGAGAGTTCGCCTAGTAAAACTGAACATGACCTTGAGAAAGCTGACTGGTGCTAAATTAAGAGATCACATTACACCAATGTTACAATCCCTCCATTGTCTAGTGATATAATGGAGGGTTACATTTAAGATCCCGTCACCGATCTATAAGGCATTGAGTAGGATAGTTCAATCTGTGTCAGTGCACTCCTAAAAATGTATAAACCAACTAGATCACTAAGGTCTGCTAGGGATAACTTTTTGGATACTTATTTATCACAAATGTGATTAGTGGAAACATGTGCAAGGACTTTGGGGATTGTATGTCCACAACTTTGGAATTCCTTACTAGATAATCTGAGGGCAGAAACATGTTTAGTGACATTTAGGAAGCATCATTAAACCTTAGAGCCTGATTTTAAAAAACATTTACTTGCTTAAAAATGGGTTTTACATGTGTAAATGTACTTACTTGTTTTTGAAAATGACTACAACATATGCCTTTGATTTATCCATAGGGTTTATTCATGTATATGCACTTTACTCAAGTAAATGGCTTTTGAAAATTGCTAAGATAGTATGTTACAGTTGCACCAGTAACTCCTTTGAAAATTACCTCCTTACCTTTCAAACACACATTTGGTATTGAAGATGGGCAGATATTGCATTTCAAGCATTTGGACTCTATTGGTCCGTTTCTTAAGGAGACTGCAGATGTAAGTGTGAGATCAAGGTATTAGGAAAGGGGATTAGGCTACTTTGATTTAAATACTGCTTTAAGGTACAAGTGGTGATTTCTCTTATGTGTTTGTGTTGTATGTTTTATGTCTTATGTGTTTGTGTTGTATGTTTTATGTATGAATGTATTGTTGTATCCTACCTAGAATGATTGGAAGATGAGTTATTTAATAAGAATGTCATATAATATTGATTCAGATTCTTTTATTTCTGTTTGCAATTTTATGAACAATGTTACAATCAAATTAGATACACCCTAATGCATTCAAGAATAATAGTATCACACACACAATTTTTCTATAGAAAAAATACACACTTAGGACCTGATTTTAAAAAGCATTTACACACTTAAAATTGGGTTTTGTATACGTAAATGCATTTTACCCATGTAAGTGGGCTTTTGAAAGTTGCTACAATTTATAATGGTTTGCATTTTCAAAAGAATTTGACTGCCTAAAATGTCAGCAGATTTAAGTGGATTACAAATGACACTTATACAAATTGTTCCAGACAGTATGTTTATTGAAAACCAGTATGCTCTTAAAGTAAATTTTCAAAGTCACAATTCATTATTTCTCTGCATGTTTTGTACAATAAAATTAAAAACCGACAAATGTTGCTTGCATAAGTATTCAACCCCATGTGCTGTGGAACCTCCAAGTTTACACAGATAAAAGATATTGTCCTATCAATAGCTTACAATTGGCTTCTACCTGTGAATCATTAAAAATTGTTCGCTTTTCTGGATAAAAGACTCCCTAATTCCAGTATCATTGGTCGCACTGTGAATCTGAAAGAAAGCTGTAAAAATGAGGACCAAAAGAGCATTCTAAGGAAATTAAAGATAAAAGGCTAGAAAATAATAGCCAAGTGCTTGGATATCCCAGTGAGCAGCGTTGGATCAATTGTGAGGAAATAGGAGCTGCATCATACCACCCAGACACTGCCTGGACAAGGCCGCCCTAAAAACAGCGTCAGAGCAAGAAGGAGACTTGTGAAGGAAGCAATAGAGAGGCCAACAATCACTTTGAAGGAGTTAGTTAGAGAGTTCAGTGGCTGAGACTGGAGTGGAGGTGCACCAGTCAACCATATCAAGAAGTCTGCATACAACTAGCCTGCATGGGGTAATGAAAGAAGAAATTACTGAAGAAAATCACATCAAAGAACAGATGAAGTTTGAGAATTTTTGAAGGGGCCCAGCCACACGCATAAACCCCAGTACGTGCATAAGTGCCAGGCCTCTTCAAAGGGGCGGGTCGGGGGGGGGGGGTGTTCTGGGTGAGGAGGAGCAGGTCGGGGGTGGGCTGGGGCAGCGCCATTGATTGCTGTCCCGAAGACTCTTGCGCTGGCAGCCGGCCGGCGCACACAACTTACTTAGGTTAGGATCTGAAGTAAGTTGTAAAACAAAGAAAAAAACTCCCCAAAAGGTAGGGATTAGGGGATGGGGAGGAGAGGGAAAGAGGGAGAGAATTTAGGTAGAGGGGTAGGGAAGTTCCCTCCCAGTCCATTCCTTAATTGAAGAGGACTGGGAGGGAACTGGGGAAGGCCTGAATGCGTCGCCGTGTGGAAATTGCAAGTCCCCCTTCTTGTGTGTGCCGCCTGCTCAAATGCACACGGATTATAAAATCTGGCACACATGTGCGCAGGGCCCACAGATTCACTAACATGCACGCGCCAGGAAGAGAGTGCACATGGATGCGTGCACGCACGATAGAAAAGCTACCCCTTTCTGTGGCGCAAACCGAACACTGCCCATTCCTCAGCAAACACCATCCCAACAGTAAAGTATGGGGGTGGCAGCATCATGTTGTGGGGATGCTTTTCCTCAGTGGAGATTGGCCATCTTGTTAAAACTGAAGGACAGATGGATGGTGCAGGGAGATATTGCAAGACAACCTGCTTCAGTCTGCTAAAAAAGTTCACCTTTCAGCAGGACAATGATCCCAAGCACAAGGTCAAAGCAACACAGGAGTGGTGGAACAACAAAAAAAGGTGAATGTTCTACCATGGCCAGGTCAAAGTCCAGATCTCAATCCAATAAAGAATTCTTGGCACTATATGAAAATTGTAGTCCATAAGTGTCATCTTACCAACCTGAACAACCTGGAGCAAATGCTTCTAGGAAGAATGGGCAAAAATCATTCCCAAACAGTGTGCAAAGCTGATAGAAACTTATAGGAATTATTGCAGCAAAAGGTGGTTTTACCAAGTACAAGTTGAAGGGGTTGAATACTTATGCAAGCAGCAGTCTTCAGTTTTTAATTTCATTTTACAAAAAATGTAGAGAAATAATGAATTATGACTTTGAAAGTTTACTTTAAGAGCATACTAATTTGCAATAAACAGATTGTTCTAGACAGGGGTAGATTTTCAAAGGGTTACGCGCATAACCCTGAAAACCTGACCCTGCGTGTGCTGAGCCTATTTTGCATAGGCTCGGCGGTGCGCATAAGCCCCAGGACGCGCCTATGTCCCGGGGCTTTGAAAAAGGGGCAGGAAGGGGATGGGATTGTGAGTGTGGTGGTGATCCAGGGACGGTCCGGGAGTGGGACCGAGGCCTCCGGCACAGCGGTCGTGCTGGAGGTTTGTGTGCCGGCAGCTGGCCGGTGTGCGCGCAAGTTACGCCTGCCTCTGGCAGGCGTAAAATCAAAACAAAGGTGGGGGGGGATTTAGGTAGGGCTGGGGGGCGGGTTAGATAGGGGAAGGGAGGGGAAGGTGGGGGGAGCGGAAAGAAAGTTCCCTCCGAGGCCGCTCCAATTTTGGAGCGGCCTCGGAGGTGAACAGGGAAAGCCATCGGGGCTCCCCTAGGGCTTGGCGCGTGCAAGGTGCACAAGTGTGCACTTCCCCTTGTGCGCGCCGACCCCAGATTTTATAACATACGCGCAGCTGCACGTGCATGTTATAAAATCTACGCCCGCACGTAGGTTTGAATATCTGGCCCAGTGGGGTAGATTTTCAGAAACCGCGAATAGGCGTACTTTTGTTGGCGCTCCAGGCGCAAACAAAAGTACGCTGGATTTCAGTAGATATGCGCGTAGCCGCTGAAATCCGGGATCGGCGCACGCAAGGCTATCGATTTCGTATAGCCGGCACGCGCCGAGCCGCGCAGCCTACCCCCGTTCCCTCCGAGGCCGCTCCGAAATCGGAGCGGCCTCGGAGGGAACTTTCTTTTGCCCTCCCCTCACCTTCCCCTCCCTTCCCCTCCCTTCCCCTACCTAACCCACCCGCCCGGCCCTGTCTAAACCCCCCCCTTACCTTTGTTGGGGGATTTACGCCTCCCGGAGGGAGACGTAAATCCCCGCGCGCCAGCGGGCCGCTAGCGCGCCGGGACGCGATCTGGGGGCGGGTCCAGAGGGCGCGGCCACGCCCCCGGGCCGCCCCGGGCCGTAGCCACGCCCCCGGGCCCGCCCCCGGAACGCTCCCGACACGCCCTGAAAACGCCGCGCGGTTCGGGCACGCCCCCTCCGAAAACCCCGGGACTTACGCGAGTCCCGGGGCTCTGCGCGCGCCGGTAGGCCTATGTAAAATAGGCTTACCGGCGCGCAGGGCCCTGCTCGCCTAAATCCGCCCGGATTTGGGTGGATTTAGGCGAGCAGGGCTCTTAAAATCCGCCCCAGTATGTTTAAGTGTCATTTGTAATCCACACAAATCTGTTGACTTTTTAGGGGGTTGAATACTTTTGAAGTCACTATATGCCATTGAATTGTCCATAGGATATTTTTACACATGTAAATGGCTTTTTAAAATTGCTATGATAGTATGTCACAGTTACATTTGTAACCCCTTTGAAAATTCACCTGAAAAAGAGTAATCTAACCAGGCCTTAAGAATTGGGGGAACTGGTTCAAATTCTGAGGAAGCTGGGCCTCCATGCATGTACTTTTAGCTGTATTGAAGAGGGACAATTTTCAGTCAGATTATTTATATACCTAAATCACTATTTATCCACACAAATGGCTTTGAAAATTGTCCGGTCCATGAGGCGGGGCAGATCATGCTTCTTTCCTGTGAATGGCTTAGCCCTTGAAACAAAACAGCTGACATTCTCTCGATCTTCATTGTGACCCTAGGAGAAATGGGCAACTGAATATCAGAAAGAATTAAATGTGAAAAAGTAGAAAGAGATGTGCATAGGAAAAAAAAATACAACTACAGGAACACAATGCTGGATTCTGTATTGGGAGTCACTACTCAGGAAAAATACCTTGGAGTCCTTGTGAACAATACATTGAAATCCTTGGTTCAGTGCGCAGCAATGGTCAAAAAAGCAAACAGAATGTTAGCAGGGATCCAGAAAGGAAGGGAGGATAAAGCGGAAAATATCATGGTGCTTCTCTTTCGTGTGACCACACCTTGCGTATTGTGTGCTGTTCTGGTCGCTCCATCTCAAGAAGGACATGGTGGAACTGGAAAAGGTGCAGAGGAGGGCGAGAAAAATGATAAAGAGGATAGAACATTTTTCATGTGATGAGAGGCTGTGTCCATGGGACTCTTCAGCCTTGAAAAAAGACATCTGAGAGGGGACATGATAGAAGTTTGTATAATCATAAGTGGGGTGGAATGGATAAATAAAGGATGGTTATTTACTAGGGATGTCAATTGTTTTTCTGACGATTGAAAATATCGTACGATATTTCCAGACTCATCAGAAATCGGGGACTCCCCTAAACCAATAGGAAAACCCCATGAAATTGTTCGTGGGGTTCTCTTATCGTTTTGGGGGAGGGCGGGAAAAATGGCACACAAAAGCAACCCCTAAAACCATCCCGACCCTTTAAAACACATCCTTTAGCATCCCCAACCCTCCCGATCCCCCAAAAACTTTTTTGAAGTACCTGGTGGTCCAGTGGGGGTCCCGGGAGCGATCTCCCGCTCTCGGGCCGTCGGCTGCCACTAATCAAAATGGGGCCGATGGCCCTTTGCCATGTGACAGGGGCCATTGGCCGGCCCCTGTCACATGGTAGGAGCAATGGACGGCTGGCACCAAAAATGAAAAAGGGGCAGGAAGGGGATGGGATCATGGGCGTGGTGCCAATCCGGGGGTGGTCTGGGGGTGGGACTGGCACAGCAGCTGAGCCCGAGGTTTGTGTGCCGGCAGCTGGCCGATGCACGCAAGTTACGCTTGCCTTTGGATGGTGCGGACCATCCAATTGCTCCTACCATGGCGCAGGCCATCCAATTGCTCCTACCATGTGACAGGGGCTGGCCAATGGCACCGATAGCCCCTGTCACATGGTAAGGGCAAAGAGCCATCGGCCCCATTTTGATTAGTGGCAGCCGACGGCCTGAGAGCGGGAGATCGCTCCCAGGACCCCCACTGGACCACCAGGTACTTTAAAACTGTTTTGGGGGGAGGTCGAGAGGGTGGGGGAAGCTAAAGGATGTGTTTTAAAGGGTCGGGGTGGGTTTTTTATTTATCGGCTCGAGCTCAGCCGATAAAAAAAAAAATATATCGGACCGCATGCAAAAAATATCCCAATAGTCCCCGAACCTGGAATCGGAACCAATTCCGGTTCCGATTCACATCTCTATTATTTACCCTTTCAAATAATGCTAGAACAAGGGGCACTCCATAAAACTAACAACCAGCAGATTCAAAACAAATCGTAGGAAGTACTTTTTCACTCAGTGCACCATCAAGCTGTGGAAACTGTTGCCAAAGGACGTGGTCAGGGCCACTAGCATAGTGGGGTTTAATAGAGATTTGGAAAAGTTCCTGGAGGAAAAGTCCATCACACACTCAGTCCGATGCAATATCTCATAACTGAGCACCTGCTCTCCCAACGTCCACCAATCGACATCTCCGGGGTACCCGATTTAATATTTAAATCAGCTGCCATGGTAAAAAGGAGGCGCTAGGGGAAACTGCGCCCCTAGTGCCTCCTCGACAGTGGGCGCCCAGGGGAGGTGCCTGTCAGTGGGTCAGGAAAACCGATGCTCAATTTTCCTAACCTGACTACCAGCACACTTTAATTTTTTTAATATATATTTTTTAATTGTTCTCCTTTTTGTTCCTCTGACTTAATATTGTGGCGATATTAAGTCAGAGGGAAGTACAGAAAAGCAGTATTTTCTGGTTTTCTGTACACTTTTTGGGCTGCTCAAAAATTAACTCCTGCTCCGGACAGGCATTAATTTATGAGGGCACACTTTTTTTTTTTTTGCATTGGGGAGGATAGCTATGAGCCTCATCAACAGGAATTTACATGTGATGAGCACTATTAGCTTCGCAGGGGGTTGGACGCAAGTTTCGGATAGCATAAGAGGTTGTGTACATGCATCCAACCAAGGGTTAACCAGTGCACTGTATTGCACCGGCCTGATTATTAGCCAGGTAGACTGAAGAAAGCTATTGCTAGCCCTTGGCGTGAGTAACAAGAAATAGATCCTACTTTATGGGATCTGCCAGATACTTGTGACCTGGACTGACCACCACTGGAGACAAGTTGCTGGGCTCGATGGACCATGGCATGGCAATTCTTATGGAAAGCATTACCTGACTTTCCTTGTAGAGGATGAGAAATTATATGCCTGCTGGGGAATCTTTGGCAGCCATGAAGAATGCTTGGCACTGTCCTGGGAAGTATTTTTTCCTCCTTTTGTGACACTTTAGAATATTAGAAACTTAAAAAAGTGGGACTTATGTGTTGTGAAATATTTCATCACCTAATCTGAAAGGTCCTTTTTCATATTTGGGACAGATGGTTATAAATACATGGGCATTGTGTTCTCTCATGAAATGGATTGTATGAGTGCCCAAATCTTCATTTAGTGGAATAACTGAGTTATCTGGCATGGGGTAGATTTTAAAAGGTGCGTGCGGGAGTAGATTTGTTCGCGCAACCTGACGCGAACAAATCTACTCCCGATTTTATAACATGCGTGCGCTGCCGCACGCAAGTTATAAAATACAGGGTCGGCACGCACAAGGCTGCGCAAAATCAGCAGCCGGCGCACACCGAGCCGCGCAGCCATCCTTCGTACCCTCCGAGGCCGCTCCGAAATCGGAGCGGCCTCGGAGGGAACTTTCCTTCCTGCCTCCCCCCATCTTCCCCTCCCTTCCCCTATCTAACCCACCCCCAGCCCTAACTAATTCCCCCCCTACCTTTATTTTACAAGTTATGCCTGCCTGAGGTAGGCGTAACTTGCGTGCACCGGCCGGCCGCCGGCGCGCTATGTTCCGGTCCAGGAGCTGGTCCGGAGGCCGTGGCCATGCCCCTGTGCCGGAGCCATGCCCACGGCCCCTGCCCCGGAACGTCCCCCCCCCCCAGATGAAGCGCAGGCCACGACACGCCCCCGACACGTCCTCCCCCCCCCCCCAGGAAAGCCCCGGGACTTACGCGCGTCCCGGGCCTTGCGCTCACCGCCGAGCCTATGCAAGATAGGCTCAGCACGCGCAGAGGGTGGAAGGGGCAGCTTTTCAGGGGTTATGCGCATATCTTACATGTGTAACCCTTTGAAAATCTGCCCCTAAATGTTTTAGAATATGGCCCTCGTGGACTCCGTGTGCACAGGAATTGGAAATAGAGGGTGTGCCATGTGCATTGCATCTATATATACATACAGCTGCACAAAGTTCATAGGCACATACGTCCAGTACAGGGGCATATTTTTGATAGACTTAGTTGGATTTTCAGAGTGTGACTCACACAGCAGCAGTCTGAAAACCTGCATGTACATGTGCAGCCATTTTAAGAGATGTCTGAAAATTCTGTTTAACTTCCAGGTTTTATTGCTCTGGTGCTAAAGTTCTTCTTGCTAATGGTGGCAAATCTAGAGAGAGGAACTGCAAAGCCCCCTGTATTTGCAGCCTAGGTCAGAGTCCTTCTTGGGCTGACTGACTCATTCTACTTTTCCAATTTAGTTGCAACCAGCTTGGAACTTAAATCTCAGTTTTTATGGGCTGGCCTGGATTTCCTAGGCTTGTCTAGGCTTTTTAAGTAGCTGGCTTAGAAATTTTAAGCAACTTTCATGTTTTCAGTGCAAGACAGATCAAGCTTGTTGAATTCAAGGGGTCTGAGAGGAGTAAACATGGCTGAGCAGTGATGCCAGCAGCTCTCGTAGCTAGCCTACAACTTATGGCAGCAGCATTACGGTACTTACATATTCAGCGGGCACCCAGTTCAGGACCATCTTATCTAGAGTTCAGTGATCTGCATCCAAAGAGAGAAATGGGAGCAAATGTTGAATTTTTGTGAGCTGAGCTGGAGGGTGGTCATAAGATTCAGTCCAGGCTTACATGGGCGTCATCATTTGGACCTAAAGGATCTCCATCTCACTTCAGAGGAAGCTCAAATTTAATCCAAACTGATTATTCCATCTGTACTCTCTAATTTAGCTTTCTAGTCGGTACAGAGAGGGAAACCAGTATCTGTTTAATACAATCAGATTTTACAAAGTGCAGATTTGGACATTGTTCCTTTATTAGCCCTTCTATCCATAAAAAAAAATTCTATATCGAGGTCTCCAAGAAACGTTTCTAGAATTGAGTCTAAGAGCCTCGAGGGCCTGTCTTTATGAATTCGCTCTTTCATCATATGCTATATTTCTTAGGCAAAGACCTTGTGAAAACAAATCCTTTCTTTTCGGCTGCCCATGCTGAATGTAGGCAACAAAAAAAAATAACATCACTTTCACTGCATCTGTTTATGAGTTGCTAAGCAGTATAATCTCTGCAGGGAAGTGATCTTTCTCCATTGGCTGAGGCAGCCAATTCTAGTCCTCCAGAGTCATCAATTGGTCTTTTTTTTTTTTTTTAGACTCGCCACAATATTTAGCAGAAAAATCTGTATACACTTAGTCAAAGAGAAACCTTCCATAATTTGGTCACTGTGAAAACTGTTAGTGATACTCAAGGGCAGGAGTTGGCTATCCCTCTTCTGAGAGGACAGAGCTTGCTGACTGCAGAAGACCTTCCTGCGTTGCAGTTCAGAAACAGCTAACTTAAATTCGTCCAACTTTATCCTCAAATGTCCTGCCCAGATGGAGTATCATTGATGTACAAGTGCCAGACAATCAGCATTTTTCAGGATGGTGATATTATTTTTGGAAGCATCTCTTTGAGGTCTGGTATTGCAGTATTGAATAGGATGTTGAAGCGAGGAGACGGGAGACAAACTCTGATGATCCATGATAAATTCAATTACCATGTCTAAATAGTCATCAAATACCTTTCTTTCCCCATCTACTCAGGAGACCAAACATTGGGCTTGTGTATGGTTTTGCTTTCATTCTTTCGGCTACGCTTCCAAATTTTGATTGGACTTAAATGGTCCATTGAACTTTTATGGGGGGAAAAAAGTACTAATTTAGACTTCAGGGACTTGGATGGCTGTGTAGACTGGCAATTTGATAAAAAGCATTTCAAGTCCATTGCATATCGCTGCTAGGAATTTGGATTGAGTAAGAGATGACCTAGCATCTTTAACATTTGAGACCCACTTACTGGTTCAGTGAGTGTGAAGTGAGATATAATTTCACTAGAAATCTTAGTAGTCACAATTACATGTCAAAAATTGTGAACTAAACCTTTTTTTTTTTGGCAGTCTCTTCAAACTAACCACTAGGTTTTATATATATATATATATTTTTAATGAGTACTTTTGAACATTAGCATGATTAGTAAGGCCCTACTTAAATCACGATTTTGTGGAAATAGCAAATAAATCCTGCAAAACTAGGCCTCAGCCACAATTTCCACTCCTCTGGCTTTTTGGGGTAGAATGATTAGGGAATTTATCGCTCACCTTTCCACCGCCACTCTGATCCCTGGACCTCCCAGTCCTGCCTTTCTTCCCACCTCCATGGACCTCATGGTTCTGGCAGCAGTGGTGGCCCATATCAACAGCAGGCAGTGAGGGCGAAGACTGAGCCAGTGTGCGCTCATGGGAGTGGGGAGGAGGAAGGGAAATCCAAGCATAAAGTCTCTCCTCAGTATGGTCAAATCTTCACATAACAATGATAAAGTATGAAGGAGAAGACTGCAGCTGGATGAACCATGCTTACAAATTACTACTAAATAATAAAATATTACGTCTCCTCACTTGTGTCTTTCTTTTCTGCTATTCAGCTGCTGATGTTTATGCTACAGTTTAGTCAGGCCCTTAACATGATGGTCATTGCTCTAATGGGCTGCCGAGCACATTTTTCAGTTACTTCCTCTGGAGTACTAATCCACATGAAAATGTTCTTTGACAATTATTCTCCTCCGTGCAGGTGAAAGTGCGCACGCTGTTCCACAGTATGTTCACTTTTACCTGTGGGGAGGAGAAGATGGGGTTAGGTTGGGGGAGGGAAAGTATGTGTGATGGTAGTTTGAAAGCATGTACTGTACTTCAAAGCAGATGCAAACCACAAAAGCACCTGTGTTTCCCGCTGGCCTGCATTTTCACATGAGCTTTAAAAATTTGCTTGCATGCGCCTCTATGTAGAAAAAACCCACATGCGTCCGTAGCCAATTCTGCAGCCCCCATGACAAAAAATTCCTTCTCAACCCCAAATTTGGTAATTACAGCATGTATTGACACATTATAATTACCGTGCTCCGGGATAAACCCTGAAATCCTTGAGGATGTGATACATGTTTGGACTGATGGGAAAGATATTGTACTTCAGGAGCTGTTGAGACTGCACTGGTCCCTTCTTCAGCTGATCCTATAACAGGTATCACCAGCCTACATAGGGTCCAGTTTTTTCCAGAGAGCTCCACACTATAGGTAGCTGTTGAATGACCTGGTCATTTGCCTTATTTAGGGCTGCATCGCTTTAGCTGAACAAATTCCATTGCTACAGTGTTTTAAAAGCACAAACGCAGAATCCAGTGAAACAATGCTCATAGTCCTAATCAAAGTCCCTGGTTTGCCGTGCAGAGTTTTGGTAGCAATATTGGTCCTAGAGAAAAGCTGACACTTTGTGGGCTGTGATTTTGTAAATTGGAACAACCTAAGAACTACACAAAGACTGGACCAGTATAAGGGTATGAGGTAAACTAGGTGAACCAGCCTTGTGCCCCGTCCTTGAGATGTTTATTTATTTATTTATTTCGCAAAGTTGTAGCCTGCTAATCCGCAGACCTTAGAGGGTAACAAGAATAACATACATAATAGAAACACAGTAACTTACAAAAGGTACAACACTAATACAATGCCTAGATTAAACAAAGAAAAAATGAAATTAAAAACAAACAGATTAAAAATGTTAAACACAACAACAAAAAGATTGCTAGTCATCAACCATAGTAAGGCATACTACAATCTCTTGCAATAATCCCTTGAAATAACTAGGTAGGGAAAGCTTTGGAGAAAAGAAGTTTTTAACATCTTTCTAAAACGTAATAGCTCATATTCCATTTTTAGTGTCCTGGAAGACTATTCCAAAGGGTGTAATCCTGCACTGCTGGAAGCACAAGAACGTGATTCAGCTAAGCAAATGGATTTATGTGTAGGGATCCCCAATAATCTACGATCTGCCGAGCACAAATCGTGAGGAGGACAGTAGAGAACTGGTTGTGGAAAAGAAGAGGGAACAAGGCCCTTAATGGCTTTAAAAATCAGAGTAAGTATTTTTTCTTGGATCCGTTGCTCTATTGGAAGCCAGTGGAGTGCATCCAAAACTGAGGAGATATGTGCATGTAATGAAGTGCCAGAGACCAGGCAGGCTGCTAAATTTTGGATAAGTTGTAGCACATGAATTGTGATTTCTTGCAGGCCTAGGTAGAGAGAATTACAGTAATCTACTGAGATCATGACCATTGTTTGAGTTGCCAGCTTAAAATCTGAGAGACTTAAGAATGCCTTAATGAAGCATAAAAGGCAGAGTTTATGGAAACAGCCCCTCTCCAAACATGGTATATGGGAACATAAAGAAAGTTTAGAGTCAATCAAAATGCCCAGGTCTCTAGCTTCAGACCTGATAGGAATAGTAATACCATTAAATAACCATCGATCTGGGAGATTTTCCAGTTCCAAATGAGAGAGTAACAAAATCTCTGTCTTATTAAGATTCAGGGCTAGATTGTTATCAGAAAGTCAACTGCTAAAGTGAGAAAAGCAATTGGAAAGCTTATGAAATGCTATACCAAAGAAGTCGTGATGGGGAAATAAAACTGTATGACATCTGCAAACCGTTTAAAATTAATATCAAGCTGAGACAAAACAGTACAGAGAGGTAACATGAAAATATTAAAATGAGCTAGGGAAAGAGATGAACCCTGAGGAACACCTGTGTCCAACAGTAACAAACTAGAACTGGAATCCCCAATAACTATTCGGTAGGAGCGATTTGAGAGGAAAGAAGAAAGCCACTGATAGACTGTAGATGTAAGACCTATGGAGTGAATTCAGACTAAGAGAATAGATTGGTTAAGTGGGTCAAATGCTGCTGAAAGGTCCAACACCACCAAAAAGTATTTAACTCTGGAATCAAATCCCATCAGAATTGATTCAAAATTATTTAAAAGTAGAGCTTCCTTATTACGGTGGGAGTGAAAACCATATTGAACCGAAGGTCGAATGTTATTGTCATCTAAGAATTCCTGTAGTTGGGTGTGGACTACCTTCTGCTGTGTGTCCCGTCTGCGCTCGGCCCACGCCCAGGGCCTACTCATCTCTCCAGCTCCTCCAAGAGTCCCAGGTCGTCCTCCCCTGCAGCGGTGGCAAGCACAGGTAGGCCTCGGCGTCCCACGGCGACAGTTGCCGGGCCTTCGTCCTCCAGTCAGGCCTCACGGCGGGGATCGGTGTCCTCCGTGGCATTGGCCCTGCCCCTAGGCACGCGCGGACCGCCCAGCACCTTAAAGGGCCAGGGGCGGATCCCAGCTCCACCTATAACAGGAAGCTTGTACCCTGACTTCCTTGCCTTGGCAATCGGGTCGATCCTAGTAATTTCTAGTTTGCCTCTGCGTTCCAGTCTGTGTTTCCAGTCTCGTTCCAGCCTTTGTTCCAGTCTCGTTCCAGCCTTTGTTCCAGTGTCCTTCTGTTCCAGCGTCCTTCTGTCTTCTCGTCTCCCCAGGTAGTACCTTTCGGACTGTCTTCTCGGTACTGACCCTCGGCTTCCCTTTGACTACATTGATTGCTGCCTGCCTCTGACCTTCTGCCTGTTCTACGACCATGTCGCCTGATTACCGACCACGTCTGCACGCTGCCTGGAACTGACCTCTGCCTGAACTCGACCATGTCTGTCTCCTGGAACTTGACCTCTGCTTTGGCTGACTTCCCCTGGATTGACTACTGGTAATTGACCCCTGCTTTGCCTGACTATCCACGGACTGATTACTGGCTCTGACCCTTGCATTGGCTGACCACGCTTCCTTGAATCTGGCCTTGATCCTTGCCATACATTCAGAGACTCTCTTCTGGCCTTCTCAGGCACCCAGGACTTTTGGCCTGAGTATCGACCGCGCACCCTTGATCATGGTGGGCACACCCCTGAACTTCCTATCCTGCGAGGCCCACCTAAGACCAGGTGGCCCATGTAACCAAGGGCTCAACCCAGGGGTACCTAAGGTTGCTAGTGGTAAAGCTCCAGCTAGCCTCTGTCTCCTCTTGTGCTCCACCTTCTGGAGGCGGGTGCTCTCTGGGTCCAACCAGGGAGCCTACCAATCCTGCACTAGGCCAAGGGTCCACCTCCTGATGTAACAGGTTGCCAAGGCCATGGACTCAGTGGAATCTCCTGCCATATGACCATTCGGGGTCTGTCCACAACTGTTCAAGAACAACGAAGAGCCATAGAGACTCTAGTCTCCTCCATAGAGGAACTCCACTCTCAAATGCAGGACGCAGCAATGGCCAATCCAGTGGGGCTAACCTCTACCCTGCTACTGAGAGCATCACTGGCACTGCCAGCACTTCCTCGCATCAATGGGGATCCACGCCTCTGCTGAGGTTTCCTCAATCAGTGCTTCATGCAATTTGCTCTCCAACTCTCCTTGTTCCTTAAGGAATCAACAAAGATAACCTTCATTCTCTCTCGCCTTGAGGGGAAGGCCCTGGCATGGGCTTCTTCACTTTGGGAGCATTCCGACCCTATCCTCACGCAACTGTCCCAGTTCATCACCGCCTTCAAATGGACCTTTGAAGATCCTGGTCGTCAGGCAGTTGCTGGCCATCACCTACACCTTCGTCAAGGCTCCTGTTCCCTTTCAGAGTTCAAAGTGGAGTTCCGGACTTTGGCAATGGAACTGGAATGGCAAGAGGATTGCCTTCGGGCACTCTACCTCGAGAGTCTATCACCTGCTCTCAATGATGAACTTGCTGTCCATGAGATTCCCATATCTCTAGAGGACCTGATTTCCCTCACTGGGAAAATTGACCATCACCTCAAACAATGGCACCATGAAGTGAAAGCACCCTGGCCTCCTGCTCAACGCCCCGGCACGTACCCTTAGCCCTCAGCTGAAGGCTTTATCGGCACCACCTTCGTCTAATGAAGAACTGATGCAAGTCAACTGTGGACGGTTATCCCCCGAGGAGCTCAACCTCATCTGCTGCCTCCAGTGTCAATAGAGGACTAACTTTCCAAAATGTGGCGATGGTGAACTTGGCAACTAGTAGAAGGTGATCAACCAAGGTTCAATTTTTCAAAGGATCCCTGAACTAGGGATGTGCAGAAGGAAATAAAATCCGTTGCTATTTGTTATTCATTTCACTGGGACCTGTATCCATTGCATTCATTGTGTAGGGGGAAAGCCCTATTCATTGATACGTTTTATTCATTTTCCGATTTTCCATTAAAGTCAATGGGGGAAGTATTTGCAGCCTATTTTTGGCTGCAGAATTGGAGTTTTCTTCTCATGAAACTTCTGGGGAGCAATCATCAGAATGAGAAAAGAGCTCCAAGGTACATAGACTGTGGCAAAGTGGCACCAAAGTGGCATGAATAGCAGACGGCACTTCACAGGGGTAAAGGGGTACCAGGAGTGGTAAGAGTGCTTTAACAGAGGTGCAAAGCAGCAACAAGATTGTCAAAAACACACCACAGCTTCAAAAGAGAGCACTGATAACAGATGCATGAACCCTCAAAGGCAGCATGACAGGCAAAGTGGCAAGACAAGTGGCATCAACATCCTACAGCACAATGAAGGGGGAACATAGGAAGCAGAAAGACTAGCACCAACACACTGAGGAAGAATGATAGTGGCAAGAACACCACAAGGAGTAGAGTAAGTTGTCTGGTGTATGGCAGCAAGGCAGAGTGGCAGAAAGTTGATAGGGGCAAGACAGGCTGGCAGAGCTGAGGTAGTCAGGTCCCTGTGGTTTTCTCCCCGGGGAGAGTTCCCTTTTCTTTGTGCAGGAAAGGGATACTTAGAATGGGTTCGCCCCTAGACTGGAGCATGAGCCTTCAAAGTGTGGCGAGTCGACGTGGAGGAGGTTTCCATGTGAACAGCGATCTGGTTCAACATGGGTCAATGGGTACTAAGAGATAGGCTGGCCGGCTACACCGGGGAGAGTTTGCTTTCCTTTGAGCAGGAAAGGCTCCAGGATGGTCAGGCACGGCATTAGAGGTCAAGTCCTTTTAGGGACGTAAGGCCTGGACGGACAGGCACAGCATTCGAGTATAAAGATCAAGCCCACGAAGGGACATAAGGCCTGGATGGACAGGCACAGCATTTGAGGATAGAGGTCAAGCCCACATAGGGACAAAAAGCCTGGATAGACAGGCACAGAATTTGAGGTCAAACCCTTGTAGAGACGTAAAGCCTGGATGGACAGGCACAGTATTTGAGGACAAACCCTTGTAGAGGCATAAAGCCTGGACGGAGAGGCACAGCATTCGAGGATAGAGGTCAAGCCCATGTAGGGACATAAGGCCTGGACGAACAGGCTCACCATTCAAGGTCAAACCCTTGTAGAGATGTAAAGCCCGGATGGACAGGCACAGCAATCGAGGATAGAGGTGAAGCCCATGTAGGGACATAAAGCCTGGATGGACAGGCACAGCATTCGAGGACAAACCCTTGTAGAGACATAAATCCTGGACGGAGAGGCACAGCATTCGAGGATAGAGGTCAAGCCCATGTAGGGACATAAGGCCTGGACGAACAGGCTCACCATTCAAGGTCAAACCCTTGTAGAGACATAAATCCTGAATGGACAGGCATAGCATTCGAGGTCAAACCCTTGTAGAGACGTAAAGCCTGGACGGACAGACATAGCATTCTAGGATAGAGGTCAAGCCCACAAAGGGACATAAGGTCTGGATGGACAGGCACAACATTTGAGAATAGAGGTCAAGCCCATGTAGGGACAAAAAGCCTGGATGGACAGGCACAGAATTTGAGGTCAAGCCTATGTAGGGACATAAGGCCTGGATGGACAGGCACAGCATTCGAGGTCAAACCCTTGTAGAGACGTAAAGCCTGGATGGACAGGCACAGCAATCGAGGATAGAGGTCAAGCCCTTGTAGGGACATAAAGCCTGGATGGACAGGCACAGCATTCGAGGACAAACCCTTGTAGAGACATAAAGCCTGGACAGAAAGGTACAGCATTTGAGGATAGAGGTCAAGCCCATGTAGGGACATAAGGCCTGGACGAACAGGCTCACCATTCAAGGTCAAACCCTTGTAGAGATGTAAATCCTGGACAGACAGGCATAGCATTCTAGGATAGAGGTCAAGCCCACATAGGGACATAAGGCCTGGATGGACAGGCACAGCATTCGAGGATAAAGGTCAAGCCCACGTAGGGACATAAAGCCTGGATGGACAGGCACAGCATTCGAGGTCAAATCCTTGTAGAGACTAAAGCCTGGACGGACAGGCACAGCATTCGAGGATAGAGGTCAAGCCCACATAGGGACATAAAGCCTGTACGGACAGGCACAGCATTCGAGGTCAAGCCCTTTTAGGGACATAAGGCCTGGATGGACAGGCACAGCATTAGAGGATTTCCTTTGTGCAGGTATGTTGTGGTTTGATCTGTCACTTCTTCTTGAACTGGGTCACTGCCAGAAGAAAATGGCATCTTTTTCATTTCTGAAAGATAATTCAACAGATGCTTTTAGAGCAATAGAGACTGCCATTTGTGAAGCAAGAACTGAGCTGGAGATTATTTGTGAATACCCAGAAGCTATTAACTGTTCTTATACACTTCAGCTGATGACAAAGGAACATGAACAGCTCTCAGAAATAAGAAAACAGCTACTCAAGTCCAAATCTATAATATCAACCTATGTTGACTTTGTGGTTTACACAGTGCCTCTGTAAACTATGGGAAGACAGAGGAAGAACTAGAGTGCAACATCTACCAGTTTTCTACAGTACTAGAAACATTACTGTTGGCACCTAAGAAAGATTTTGGGAACATGGCCCATATTATGAAGGTCAGGAGAACTATTGAGCATATGAACTATGGAAGCTCTAAACATCTGAAGTCAGCTTTTTATGTTCTTACATTCCAAATGTTGCAAAACAGAAAAATAATATTCTGGAAAGAAGTGATGCACAAATACATGAAACTGAAATTAGAAATACCAGAACTAAACTCAGACAGCGTTTCAGGTCAGGCCCTTGTAGGGACGTACGGCCTGGAAAGTGGACAGACAAGCACAGCGTTTCAGGTCAGGCCCTTGTAGGGACGTATGGCCTGGAAAGTGGACGGACAGGCACAGCTTGAGGTCAGGTGCTTGTAGGGACGTACGGCCTGGACAGTGGACGTCAGGCACAACATTTCAGGTCAGGCCCTTATAGGAAGTACGGCCTGGACAGTGGACGGACAGGCACATTTCAGGTCAGGCCCTTGTAGGGACGTACGGCCTGGACAGTGGATGGACAGGCACAGCATTTGAGGTCAAGCCTATGTAGGGACATAAGGCCTGGATGGGCAGGCACAGCATTCGAGGTCAAACCTTTGTAGAGACGTAAAGCCTGGATGGACAGGCACAGCAATCGAGGATAGAGGTCAAGCCCATGTAGGGACATGAAGCCTTGATGGACAGGCACAGCATTCGAGGACAAACCCTTGTAGAGACATAAAGCCTGGACGGAAAGGCACAGCATTCAAGGATAGAGGTCAAGCCCATGTGGGACATAAGGCCTGGATGAACAGGCTCACCATTCAAGGTCAAACCCTTGTAGAGACATAAATCCTGAATGGACAGGCATAGCATTCGAGGTCAAACCCTTGTAGAGATGTAAAGCCTGGATGGACAAGCACAGCAATCGAGGATAGAGGTCAAGCCCACGTAAAGACATAAATCCTGGACGGACAGGCACAGCATTCTAGGATAGAGGTCAAGCCCACATAGGGACATAAGGCCTGGATGGACAGGCACAGCATTCGAGGATAAAGGTCAAGCCCACAAAGGGACATAAATCCTGGATGGACAGGCACAGCATTCGAGGTCAAACCCTTGTACAGATGTAAATCCTGGACGGACAGGCACAGCATTCGAGGACAGAGGTCTAGCCTTTTTAGGGACATAAATCCTGGATGGACAGGCACAGCAATCAAGGATAGAGGTCAAGCCCACGTAGGGACATAAGGCCTGGACGGACATGCACAGCATTCGAGGTCAAGCCCTTTTAGGGACATAAGGCCTGGATGGACAGGCACAGCATTAGAGGATTTCCTTTGTGCAGGTATGTTGTGGTTTGATCTGTCACTTCTTCTTGAAATGGGTCACTGCCAGAAGAAAATGGCATCTTTCTCATTTCTGAAAGATAATTCAACAGATGCTTTTAGAGCAATAAAGACTGCCATTTGTGAAGCAAGAACTGAGCTGGAGATTATTTGTAAATACCCAGAAGCTATTAACTGTTCTTATACACTTCAGCTGATGACAAAGGAACATGAACAGCTCTCAGAAACAAGAAAACAGCTACTCAAGTCCAAATCTATAATATCAACCTATGTTTATTTATTTATTTATTTATTTTTGGTTTTTATATACCGGAAGTTCCTGTATACAATACATATCACTCCGGTTCACATTTAACAGAGATAACTATCGCCGGGAAGGCGGTTTACAAGGAACATATCGTATATAATAAACGGATAATCTAAAATAAAGTACAATCAATTATGAAACAACTAAGATCAACTTAGAACACAACTTGGAACATATAACTGAAGTAATATAAGCAACATGGACATTACATTATTGTTGTAAGACAAGGGTGGTTGTTGTTCTTCTTGCTTTAGCTCTCTGGGAAAGCTTGATGGAAGAGCCAAGACAAATATATTTTAACAGTGATAGACATCCTGTTGAAATATGCGTGGGCCGTAAATAACCGCAGTGATAAACGACCTCCTGGTCATCGAGCTTGCGGATGCTGTTCTCTCTGCATTTTCTTCAGCAGCGTTGCCAACTGAGATGTCATCAGTCTGCAACCTCAGTGTGAAGCTCCCCTGAGTGATGTCATCAGCGTGCACCCACATTGTAAAGCGCCCCTTGAGAGATGTTATCAGTGTGGAGCTCCCCCTGAAATTGTCATCAGTCTGCAGCTCCCCTGCGTGATGTTGACTTTGTGCTTTACACAGTGCCTCTGTAAACTATGGGAAGACAGAGGAAGAACTAGAATGCAACTTCTACCAGTTTTCTACAGTACTAGAAACATTCTGTTGGCACCTAAGAAAGATTTCGGGAACATGGCCCATATTATGAAGGTCAGGAGAACTATTGAGCATATGAACTATGGAAGCTTTAAACATCTGAAGTCAGCTTTTTATGTTCTTACATTCCAAATGTTGCAAAACAGAAAAATAATATTCTGGAAAGAAGTGATGCACAAATACATGAAACTGAAATTAGAAATACCAGAACTAAACTCAGACAGCGTTTCAGGTCAGGCCCTTGTAGGGATGTACGGCCTGGAAAGTGGACGGACAGGCACAGCGTTTGAGGTCAGGTCGTTGTAGGGACGTATGGCCTGGACAGTGGACGGACAGGCACAACATTTCAGGTCAGGCCCTTGTAGGGACGTACGGCCTGGACAGTGGACGGACAGTCACAGCATTTGAGGTCAGGCCCTTGTAGGGACATATGGCCTGGACAGTGGACGGACAGGCACGGCGTTTTATTCATCTTGCCATTCACAGGGAAAATTTGGAAACCCATGCAAAGCCAGGTTTAATTTCAAAACACTAGCATTTCCATCAATTCTGGTGCCAGCCTTGAGCAGTGAGGGCTCATGATATCCTCTGTCATTGAAAATACACGTTCACTGGGCACACTGGTTGGTGGATATGACAGATATAGCTGAGCCACTTTGGCTAGGTGTGGCCAGATAGTGGACTTGTGTGCCCAATATGCCAGCGGATCTGTCTGCATGTCCTCTGTGGGCTCTGAGAGATACCGTGTCACTGACAGTTGTGCTGGTGTCTCCTTTGCTTGGGTGGGCTGAGAGTCACTCATGTCAGCTGCTTTCTTTCTAGCCTCAGGGCTCAAGGCTTTCTCTCTAGCCTCAAGTCTCTTCTCTCTCCTCCACCCTGTTCTTATGTTCTTATGTCTACCTTATCCCCCTCTGCCCTCAAACTTAAGTTCTATCTCTACACCGATGATGTACAGATTATCATCCCTATACACAACTCCATCTCCGACACCCTTCAACACTGGGATAACTGCCTCGCAGCCATCAATTCCCTACTTGCCAACCTCCAACTGGCCCTCAACATGAACAAAACTGAACTCCTGCTTATCTGCCCCCACTCTCTCCCCTCCCCCCTACTGTCCAACATTCCCAAGCCCAACCCCCTCTTAGCGCAACCATTTGTGAAGGATCTTGGAGTCATCTTAGATCAGCACTTGAGCATGAAGAATTATGTTAACTCGATTCTCAAATCTGGCTTTTTCAAACTCAATGTACTCAAAAAACTTAGACCGCTCCTACACACCCTTGTGCGGTTTCAACTGCCGAGGTGTGGCTGCGCCGCACACCATTACCCCCATAGCACCATGGGAAAAGGTGTAGTTATTTTCCGCGGTGATAATGTGAAAAATATTATTGCCCACAGCGCTGTCAGGAGATAACTCCTCCCAAACCCTGCCCACACTCCTCCCCTTCCCTTAATTTGAATAGTACCACTGCGATGCACCTGGTATCGCATGCAGTAGGGCATTATTGCACGCGAAAAGGCCCTAACACACACAATAAGGCCAAATTGTAGCTTGATGAATGACCAGTTAGCTGGAAAAGTCTTATCTGGTTAAATTACTTAGCCGGCTATGTTTAAATGTGGACCTCTGAGTGCTGAAAGCAGTACAAGTGCCTTGAAATATTAACTTGTAAACGGGGACAAAACTGGTGATACCATCACACAGTGTTACCAGAATACAGTAGGTAACCCAAGACAAGTAGATCCAGTCCTGGTTTTGTTGCAAAGCATTCAGGTACGTGTGGTTCTGCCTTCTTTTGCTATGCTCCATATCTGAGCTGCAGGTCCCTAAGTGCAACAGAATAAAGTAAGGACTGGCTCAACTTGTCCATAATGTTTTGGAATCGTTGGGTAACTTGTTCATATTAAATCTTTTTTTTTTTTTTTAATATTTCAAGAAGTAAGTTAGAAATGTTGATGTTAGTAAATAATGGAAATTTGAATACATATCTACCCAAAGTGAACAAATCTGAAGTGGGCAGATTGGTTGGTCTGTTGGTCTTTATGTATTGTTGATCGGTATGTTGCTATGAGTATGATCCTACCTTCACACATAGAAAAAAAAAAGTGCTAAAAGTAAAATTAATCTTATCTGAAGCACAAAAGCACTTTTACAGAAAAATTGCTAAGAAACACACAGCTGCCAGATTTATGTTCTTTTGTGGCACCAAAAACAAGTAAGACTTTGAGGTAGAAATTCAGACATAGGTAGCTAAATAAGGCTTAGATTTATCAAAATGCAGTAAATATTGCATGTTATAGGAAAAGGGGTATGTTTTATGGTAATAGCCTATTTATTACAATGTATGTTATCTTAGCACTTTTGTAGTAATTCCTACATAATTGCATTTTTTCATTTCATGAGAGAGAGACTGAGACTAGCTATAAGGCCTGTCTAGTAGTTAGCTATTTATGCTAATATAGGAGGCCCATCTAGTATCTCGAGGTGAGGTTTAGGTAGTAGTGTAGGGGTTAGGGGCCACTTTTACATGCAGAGAGAGACATACGAACAGAACAGTGCACTCTTGTGAAGATTTGATGTCCTTCAGAGTGAGGAAACTCACCCAAAGATGAGATTTGTGCAATGCTCTCTCAACCTAGCTTGATGGACTCTCTACCTAGGTAATATCTACCTCCAAGGTGTTCAGTTGAATTTTAGCATTTTGGAAGTCAGAAAAATTCCATATATCTAAATTTCCTCCCTTCTTTTGGAATCTTAATGGGGGGGGGAACAATCATTTTTGAAAATCAGTCCATTCTGATATTTTTCCAAAGTAAAATCATTGAGGTCAAGGTTAAGCGAAGCCTGGCTACCAGTGTACATCTGAGGGAAAATCATGCATGAGGCAGAGCAAGAACTGTGTTTAATTGTCATTTATTTAACTAAAGGTACAGTTTGAGCAATGGATTTATAGGCGAGTCTGTCTCTGACAAAAATTCCTTTTGGAATAAAATGTTGCAGTGAAGTACGTGTGGTCCCTGATCCTTTTCCTTCCTTATTAAAACAATGCCTGCGGCCATAAAACTGCAATCCAAGCAGCTGTTCTTTATGAAGAAAATATTTGCCAAGTTAATGTGCATAAGCAAATACAATGCAGCCTGAGAGATGCGGGTATTCTCTCCCGTATGTCCAGTTATAGTATCAAAGAAGGACATGCTTTACGTTAGAACTTTAAAAACTGTATCTGTTTTTATCTCATTACCCTGCAGATAGAAAATGCTCAGGCTTTCTATTAAGTACTGCCTTTGCACATCAGATAAGATGGGACTGCTTGACCCTTCCAGAAAGTTACTGCTTCATTGAAGATAGCATGCAACAGTCATCCCTTCATGACAGATAAATGAGAACAAATTCAACACCTCTATAAAGTGAATGTTAATTCACGGCAAATATATTGGAACGCTGAACTCTCTTCTACTAAGTCACTGTGATAGCATGATGGATTATGCTGGCATGAGAGGCCATAGTAGATTAGCTGTTGTTTTATGGCAGATTGTCAGATAACTCAACCCTTTTTCAGAAGGCATGTTGGAATTGTCAACCCTTTAACAATCCCATGGCTATTTTATGCAGATACACCACAAATATTAGGATACTTGTTCATGGATGAAGAGATATATGCCAAACCCTGAGAAATTTTCATATTCTGGGATTCCAAAGTATACAAATTGATCTCATGCATCTTCATTGTGGACATCTTGAAAACCTGATTGGCTGCTGAGTCACCATATAGGTCTGGGAAGTCTTGTTGTAGTGCATGCAGGAAAATGCAAGCAATCTGTGGAAATCCTTGGTGGATTTTCCATATATCCATAGCAGAATTTGCTGGTAAACCCTCATGATGACATTCCAGGCAACTTCTTAACAGACAATATGGTTCAATTGATTATCAAAGTAGTTAAGATTTAACCAAAGCTTAAGCTTCTTCTTTCTACAATTCACTGTGTATTCATCCGGTTAACCTCCAGTTGGTGGAAAGTCTGCAGGTACTTTATAACTGCAGGTTTACATTAACTTTGAAAGTGAAAATATGCACCTACATTTGCTTTGAAAATTCTCAGAAAAACTACCCATACACATTTGCATCTGCCAATATGTGCAGTACTGGATAGTGGCCCCAGCAAAAGAGCAGCCCCTACCCAGATTCTTCCTCTCAGAATGCCTTTCCGATATTCTGGGAAAAATATGTGCATACAGAGGGGTAGATTTTTAAACAAACACACGTGCATCCTTGTGCGTGCACTACACGGTGTGCGCACATGGACATGCGATTTTATAATATGTGCGTGCCGGCGCATGCATGTTATAAAATCCGGGGCGGCGCACACAAGGGGGAGGTGGAATATTGCAATTTTGGCACGGCAACACATTGCTGCCTTCCCTAGTTCCCTCCCAGTCCACTGAAAATCTGGATCCAGTTGGCAACCCTACTGCAGGGTGGCAAATGCCACCCCAATACATCAGATCAGGCAGGGATAAACCAAACCCCTGCTCGATTCGATCAGTGGCATCACATATACCCTATGCCACCCCCCTACACAGCAGGACTCGCGTTTATCCAGATGTTATCCTGCTTTCACAGGGCCAGTCTCACATAGGGATGTGAATCGTTTTCCATATCGTCTTAACGATAGAAATCGTGTGGCAGGGCAAGAAAATCGTCTTAGGCACGATTTTTTAGTTAAAAAATCGTTAAAAATCGTTTTTTCCGATTAGTGCGCACTAACTCGAGTTAGTGCGCACTAACGGGAGTTAGTGCGCACTAACTGGGAGTTAGTGCGCACTAACTGAAAATGATACAATTTGACACTTTTCAGGTCAGTTAAGGTCAGTTTAGGAATGAATATGTATTCCTATTGGCTGCCCTCTTATTTATTCATGTTACCAAGTTTCCTACTGACAGTATATGGGGGATGGGAAATGGAAACAGTTGGTAGCTTGACAAAACAAGTAATGTGATCAGTCAATGTGACTAGAACTTGTGCCCTAACCCTGATACCAGGGGTATTGTGATCTTCCTGCACACAGTGCCCTATCCCTATTAATACCAGGAGTGTTGTGATCTTCCTGCACACAGTGCCCTATCCCTAATACCAGGGGTGTTGTGATCTTCCTGCACACAGTGCCCTATTCCTGATACTGGGGGTGTTGTGATCTTCCTGCACACAGTGCCCTATTCCTGATACCGGGGGTGTTGTGATCTTCTTGCACACATCCCGATATCAGGGATAGGGCACTGCATGCAGGAAGATCACAACACTCCTGGTATTAATAGGGATAGGGCACTGCATGCAGGAAGATCACAACACTCCTGGTATTAATAGGGATAGGGCACTGCATGCAGGAAGATCACAACACCCCTGGTATCAGGGATAGGGCACTGTGTGCAGGAAGATCACAATACCCCGGAGGAGTGAGGGTCAGGCAGCTCCCCCCTGTCTGTGAAGCCAGCCTCTCACTAGTAATGCAGGGAGGGAGCTGTCTCAGACTTCACCATCCTCCCCCCCCCCCTTACCCACACACCATTCACTAGCTGGGACATGGGGGAAGTCAGGAGTGAGGGTCAGGCAGCTCCCCCCTGTCTGTGAAGCCAGCCTCTCACTAGTAATGCAGGGAGGGAGCTGTCTCAGACTTCACCATCCACCCCCCCCCCCCTCACCCACACACCATTCACTAGCTGGGACATGGGGGAAGTCAGGAGTGAGGGACAGGCAGCCCCCCCCTGTCTGTGAAGCCAGCCTCTCACTAGTAATGCAGGGAGGGAGCTGTCTCAGACTTCACCATCCTCCCCCCCCCCCCCTCACCCATACACCATTCACTAGCTGGGACATGGGGGAAGTCAGGAGTGAGGGTCAGGCAGCTCCCCCCTGTCTGCGAAGCCAGCCTCTCACTAGTAATGCAGGGAGGGAGCTGTCTCAGACTTCACCATCCTCCCCCCCCCCTCACCCACACACCATTCACTAGCTGGGACATGGGGGAAGTCAGGAGTGAGGGTCAGGCAGCTCCCCCCTGTCTGCGAAGCCAGCCTCTCACTAGTAATGCAGGGAGGGAGCTGTCTCAGACTTCACCATCCTCCCCCCCCCCCCTCACCCACACGCCATTCACTAGCTGGGACATGGGGGAAGTCAGGAGTGAGGGTCAGGCAGCTCCCCCTGTCTGTGAAGCCAGCCTCTCACTAGTAATGCAGGGAGAGAGCTGTCTCAGACTTCACCATCCACCCCCCCCCCCCTCACCCACACACCATTCACTAGCTGGGACATGGGGGAAGTCAGGAGTGAGGGACAGGCAGCTCCCCCCTGTCTGTGAAGCCAGCCTCTCACTAGTAATGCAGGGAGGGAGCTGTCTCAGACTTCACCATCCTCCCCCCCCCCCCTCACCCACACACCATTCACTAGCTGGGACATGGGGGAAGTCAGGTGTGAGGGTCAGGCAGCTCCCCCCTGTCTGTGAAGCCAGCCTCTCACTAGTAATGCAGGGAGGGAGCTGTCTCAGACTTCACCATCCTCCCCCCCCCCTCACCCACACACCATTCACTAGCTGGGACATGGGGGAAGTCAGGAGTGAGGGTCAGGCAGCTCCCCCCTGTCTGTGAAGCCAGCCTCTCACTAGTAATGCAGGGAGGGAGCTGTCTCAGACTTCACCATCCTCCCCCCCCCCTCACCCACACACCATTCACTAGCTGGGACATGGGGGAAGTCAGGAGTGAGGGTCAGGCAGCTCCCCCCCTGTCTGCGAAGCCAGCCTCTCACTAGTAATGCAGGGAGGGGGCTGTCTCAGACTTCACCATCCTCCCCCCCCCCCCTCACCCACACACCATTCACTAGCTGGGACATGGGGGAAGTCAGGAGTGAGGGTCAGGCAGCTCCCCCATGTCTGTGAAGCCAGCCTCTCACTAGTAATGCAGGGAGGGAGCTGTCTCAGACTTCACCATCCTCTCCCCCCCCCCCTCACCCACACACCATTCACTAGCTGGGACATGGGGGAAGTCAGGAGTGAGGGTCAGGCAGCTCCCCCCTGTCTGTGAAGCCAGCCTCTCACTAGTAATGCAGGGAGGGAGCTGTCTCAGACTTCACCATCCTCCCCCCCCCCCTCACCCACACACCATTCACTAGCTGGGACATGGGGGAAGTCAGGAGTGAGGGTCAGGCAGCTCCCCCCTGTCTGTGAAGCCAGCCTCTCACTAGTAATGCAGGGAGGGATCTGTCTCAGACTTCACCATCCTCCCCCCCCCCCCCTCACCCACACACCATTCACTAGCTGGGACATGGGGGAAGTCAGGAGTGAGGGTCAGGCAGCTCCCCCCTGTCTGTGAAGCCAGCCTCTCACTAGTAATGCAGGGAGGGAGCTGTCTCAGACTTCACCATCCTCCCCCCCCCCCCCTCACCCACACACCATTCACTAGCTGGGACATGGGGGAAGTCAGGAGTGAGGGTCAGGCAGCTCCCCCCTGTCTGTGAAGCCAGCCTCTCACTAGTAATGCAGGGAGGGAGCTGTCTCAGACTGGTATCAGGGTTAGGGCACTGTGTGCAGGAAGATCACAACACTCCTGGTATTAATAGGGATAGGGCACTGAAAGAGATGACTGTAGTAGATTGAATAAAGATTTGATGTTTCTGCTCTCCTCACACCAAAGAAAAACAACACACAAGCAGAGAAGCCCTTCTTACAAAGCTGAGCTAGTGAGTTAAGTAGGAGGAAAAGTAAACATACTGGTGCCAGTGTGGCTACTTAAAAAATACACTTACCAACAATCAATTACATATATTTGAACTGTGTACAGTTCCAGCCAGGACCACCTTTCTAAAATGCACAGTGATTGGCAAATTCAACATGCACTAGCATTTCAGGTGCCTGCTAACAAAAATAATAAACAAACAAGTTCTAGTCACGTGAGTGCTGATCATTACATTACTTTTTTTGTCAAGCTTCCAACTGTTTCCATTTCACATCCCCCCAACCATATTGGTAACATCAATAGATAAGAGCACAGCCAGCCAATAGGAATACATACATACATATTCATTCCTAAGTGACCTTTACTGACCTGGGAAGTGTGAACACTTTGTTTCATTTTCTGTTGGTGTTCGTTAGTTTCCAGTTCCATTTCCCATCCCCCCAACCATCACCTCAGTGGTAACCTTGGTAATATCAATAGATAAGAGGGCAGCCAGCCAATAGGAACACATATTCATTCCTAACTGACCTTCAGTGACCTGGAAAGTGTTTATTTGTATCATTTTCTGTTAGTGCGCACTAACGGGGAGTTAGTGCGCACTAACTCGAGTTAACGATTTTTAACGATAAATCGTTAGAATTTCTATTGTATCGTGTTCTATAACGATTTAAGATGATATAAACATTATCGGACGATAATTTTAATCATTGAAAAACGATTCACATCCCTAGTCTCACAGCTCTTAGCATGAGATCAGCCCCATGGCAGCAGGAGATGATGTCAGGATAAACATGACTCCTGCTGCTGCCCACCCGCCAGCTCGGGGAGTCTGTCCCATGGTGGCTGATGAGAGAGAAAGAAGATACAGTGGCCTCCAGCAGACCCCATCCTGCTGGCAGCCAAAGAGAGAAGGATATCATGATGGCCACCACTGTGGACCCTATCCCGCTGGCAGCAGAAGGGAGAAGAATTTAATGCCTACTAGCAGACCCCATCCCACTGGCATCTACAGAAGAGAGATCAGTATATGAATGAATCTGATAGTGGCAAACAAATCTTTAAATTGAAAGAATCATAAGTATAATCATTAGTGTCAGCAAGCCAGGAACCAGTGTAAGATCACCTCAAAAGGTGGTGGCCCAAACCTCTCTATCATTCACCCAAATACATTGAGATCCTGTGTGTGTGTGTGTGTGTGTGTGTGGGGGGGGGGTTTAAGAGCCTGTGTGTGTGTGGCTGGGTGAAAACCTCTGTGTGGGGGTGTGTGTGTATGTGTGACTGCCAGTGTGTGGGTGTGTAGGTTGTTGATTTAGGTTACGATGACTACTTGTGTGTGTGGGTGTATGTGTGGAGGGTGGTTGAGAGGGTGGGTATGTGTATGGGGGTCGGAGTGGGAGTGAGAACCAGAGTGAGTGGGGGGGGAGTGAGAGCCAATGTGAGTGGGTAGGAGAGAGCTGGCATGTGTGTGTGGGTGAAAGAGCCTGTGTGTGTATGTATGTGAGGTGAGTGAGAGAGAGAGAGAGAGGATAAAGTTTGTACAGTTCCCCCTCCACCAATCCACAAAAATCTCAGAGCAGCTAGAAATCAAAACATTCCAGGTATGAAGAGTGGGAGATTTTTTAAATCCTTATTAGTTTTATTTTTGGATGTATTTGATATGTCTGCTGTTTTGAAGTCTTATATTGATATTTTGGGAAATTGTATAAACATTTTTTATGAGATTTTAATTATTGGATGTTCTACTCATCAGTTTTTAAATATGTATTCTTTTTATTAGTATGATTTTACTTTTATGATTTATGTTTTATATTTCTTTATTTTGTTGTTTGTTGGTCTCTTATTTTGCCCTTGGTAAGGGTCTGTCTGTTCTGGATGTGATTGAGGTAAGGGATTTTGCTGTGTATAGTTTCTGTTTAGGGGTCTATAGCAGTCTGTCTTGTTCTGCTTTCAATAGGAGGTGTATTGGTCTTCTAAGGCCAGATGTAATGTTTGCAGTGTTGCTCTTTCCTAGGTAGGGTTGTTGCTGTTTGAGTCCTGGGAGTTAGTGGTGCTTTGATATGGCAGATTTGTCTCTTGGATTAACTGTATTTTTAGCTTGCTATGATAGCTTTTATTGGAGCTATGTAAGTATCATCCAAAAATACTGTATATGAGTTACTAAGACAATATAGGACCTATCTTTAGATGTGAATGTCTCTGATCTGACATCTGAAGAAGGGACTTATGTAGTTTTAAAAGCTTTTGTACAGTACCGTTAGGTACATGTATTTTATTTGACAGATATTTTAGGCAGCCTGGCTTGTTTTATTTTCTAAATAGAAGGTATATTGGTGTTTTAAAGCCTGATGTAATATTTGCAGTGTTGCCTTTTTGTTGGTAGGGTTGTAGTTTGAGTGATGGCAGTTAGTGCTATTCTTGCTTAGGAGTTTTACTATATGATAATTGTTTATTCATGGCTTTCTGAGGGCCAAGCCATACCCATTGCATGTTACAACAGGCCTAATGTATTTGTCAATAAGACATCTAATACCTCTCAATATAATTTTTCACACAAACTTTATTTTTCTTCTTTTTATTACTTTACTTGATACTTTATGCTTTTTTATTTGTTATTTTATTTTTATTATTTCATTTTTCAATATTAATACTACATACCTGAATTCTTTCATCTAACAGATCAGCAATTATTATAATCAAAGAGCCCTTCTTAACATTAACTTAAACTTAAAGCAATGGAGAAAGGAAAACCTCAGACAGTGCACCTTCAGAAAATGTTGAACTTGTGATTTCTTATGTGCTTTTGCCACTTCAAGCTGCCATCACAGGAAAAAAGCCCTTTTATAAATTCTATCATTGCTACATACTGCATTTACTATTACGCAATCCCATGAAGTTTTAAAGGTCTCTTTATATTGCACAATCCCATGAAACTTAAAAAATTCCAAAATACAGTACTTTTCTTTTATAAAGAGTTCCCAAACAAAATACTTATCTCATCAAGGCTCTTGCTGGGCAAACAACACTGTCACGGCCATGTTTTGCAAATTCAACTGCTGCTTCAGGGCGTTCTGCTCACAACACAAACTCAAGGGTGACTGGCGTCTGCCTCCACTATCAGTGAATTTGTGTTGTGAGCAGAACGCCCTGAAGCAGCAATTGAAGTTGCGAAACATGGCCCTGTCAGCGTTGTTTGCCCAGCAAGAGCTTTGATGAGATAAGTATTTTGTCTGAGAACTCTTAAAGGAAAAATACTATATTTTAGAATTTTTTAAGTTTCATGGGACTGTGCAATACAAAGGATAAATACTGTGCAATATAAAGGATAAATACTAGCAATATAAAAAAAACTGCTATATAAAGGATAAGTACTGTGCAATATAAAGAGACGTGCAACAGAAAGGACAAGTACTGTGCAATACAAAAGATAAATACTGTGCAATATAAAGAGACGTGCAACAGAAAGGATAAGTCTGTGCAATACAAAGGATAAATACTGTGCAATATAAAGAGATGTGCAACAGAAAGGACAAGTACTGTGCAATACAAAAGATAAATACTGTGCAATCTAAAAAATCTGTGCAATAGAAAGGATAGGTATTGTGCAATATAAAGAGACCTTTGAAACTTCATGGGATTGCATAACAGTAAATGCAGTATTTAGCAATGATAGAATTTATAAAAGGGTTTTTCCTGTGATGGCAGCTTGAAGCAGCAAAATCACATAAGAAATCACAAGTTCAATATTTTCTGAAGGTGTGCTGTCTGAGGTATGTAGTATTAATATTGAAAAATGAAATAATAAAATAAAATTCATAAAAAGTAAAAAGAAGAAAAAAGTATCAAGTAAAGTAATAACAAGAAGAAAAAGAAAGTTTATTTGAAAAATTATATTGAGAGGTATTATGTGTCTTATTGGCAAATTCATTGTGTGTGGTTGCACCTTTACTTTGGTGAAGTATGATTTACTTACAACAGGCCTAAAGCCATATGGGTTTAATGTGTCTTTTGTGTCTAGGGGAGAAATGGTTGAGGAAGCAAGACCACTGTAGAGCAGGGAGGGAGGGCGGGCAGATGGCCCATGTGGGAGGGGGGAAGAGGAGACTGAGGGAACAAGTCTGAATCCCCTGCTATAAATGTCACCGCACGCACACTGGATCCCATGCTGCTATAAGCACAGTGAGAATTAGAGGCTATGTCATAAGTCTACTTGGTTAATTAGCAGTTTATTGACTTCTCTTCCAGGAACTTGTCCAAACCTTTTTAAAACCCAGCTACACTATCTTAACCATATTCTCTGGCAATGAATTCTAGAGCTTAATTGTGCATTGAGTGAAGAGGAATTTTCTCCGATTTGTTTTGAATATGTTACATACTAACGTCATGGCATGTCCCCTACACTTTGTGTTTTTTGAAAGAATAAATGACCAATTTACATGTACTCATTCTATTCTGTTCATAATGTTTTAGACCTCTATCATATCCCCCTTCAATCATATCCCCCCTCAACTGCCATAATGAAAAATGATGCTAGACTTCAATTTGCAGTCTGGCAGTTGTTTTAAAGCTTCTGATTTTGTTGGAAAAACATGTGTGTTTCTAAACATAGAATTTTTCTTGTTGTGATTGATTTGTCTTAAATGGAAAGCAGATACTGCTCATAGCACCATGAATTCTTTCACCCACATAATCTGATTTGTTTGGTTGACTACTCTTTCTGGTTGAAGCCTTCTGCTGGCCTTCAAAACTCTATTGAAAGATGCTTCATATTACAAAAGAGGTAGTATTGACTTCTTTTACCCACGTTACCCTTCTCATGACATTTTGCACACTGCATCTCATCAAATATTCTTCAGGGGCCAAAATACATAGAGCCCGATTTATGAATCAAGAGAATACAGGGTAAAAAATTGGCAAAAGACTTACAAAAGTCAGTTTTCCTTGCACAGTTTCGAATTATCACATTTCTTCCCAAGACTATTTTGCTGCTGCTTCTTATTTCATATGGCTAAGGCAAACAAAAGCCAAAAAAAAAAAAGTTACAAGTTAATTAATTTTTCTGCAGCTCATGAAAAGGTGGAATAATATTTACCATGAAAAAACCTCACCAGCAAAAATGTTCAAAGAAAGGACTTTGAGTCTTCTTCCACTCTTTATATGTTGTCTTGCAGAAGGAGCATTTACAGTCCATGGGGAGAGGGAGTCTTACCTATTATACAATGGTGACACCTAGTGGTGGAATTTAGGCCCATAAATGCAGAGCTCCTGAAGGAGCCCTAATGCATGGCCCTCCACTTAGTACTGTCACTGTGATAACTTCACTAAAGTAAGTTGAAAATGTTATGGAGTCTCAGTTTAGTGGACCCTTGGGCCGACCTGCAGGAGACTGGGAAAAAGAGGTTCAATGTCGCTGGTACACCGCAGGCTGGGAGGCAGATGTTCAGGCAGGACGTAGTGGTGCTCTTCACCCTGGAAGCTGGTGCTCCCCTGGGAGGAGCCCGTAAGAGCCCAGCCGCTGGGACTTAGGTGAGGCTTCACACTTGGAAGCCGAAGCCTTCCCAGGAGGAGCCCGTAGGAGCCCGGCCGCTGGGACTTAGGCGAGCTGATGAACTTGAGACTGGAACGAGCAGGCTGATGAACAGGACTGGGAACTGGAACCAGACTAGAACAGTAGACAGGAACTGAGGCAAGACTCGGATACTAGAACCAGAGTAGAACAGTAGACAGGAACGGTAGCAAGACTCGGGTACTGGAACCAGACTAGAACAGTAGACAGGAACTGTAGCAGGCAAGCCGGAACCAAGCAGGTACTGTAGCAGGCAAGCAGGAACGGAGCGAGTTCCAAGGCAGCTCACTCTGGGGCACGGAGCAACAGGGGACCAGTAGGTAAGCCCGTTGCAAGGCAAAGACTGAGTGTCCGTGGCCGGCTTATCAAGGCCGCGGTGTCTGACATCATGAACTGGGCGGAGTCACCACTGGCGGGAAACGGCCTAGAAAAGCGCCCAAGTGGCGTGCGCAGATGCCTAGAGGCAAGGCATCCATGGGAGGCTTTCCGGCGGCGTGGGCCCCACTGGGACGCCTCCGAACAGGCCGCGAACTAGGCCACCTGAAGGGGGAACAGGTCCAGGAGCACGGAGGTAAGGGTCGCGGCGCTTGCGGCCAGAACCGTAACAGGAAAGGAGTAGAAAATAGGGGAAAAATGCCCAGGTAGTTATGAATGAAGGATCATGGCTCCAGATGTCTGCTTTGGTTCTGCTAGAGCTGAAAGCCCAAGAGAAAAGGAAGAAACTGTATATAGCCCTACTTGCAAGCATGATTTCATCAGTGAATTTTTTTCCCCTTCCTGAAACTGCAGAACATTAAATCTTTGGCAAAAGATGGGCTATTTTTCACCTGGGCAAGCAAATCGACTTGTAGCTTATTGCTCTTTTTTTTTACCTTATCCTTAAATCTGGCCTATAGGCTCAAAGACTTTGTATGCTCTCTTCTAATTGTTTTTCCCCATTTATAAAATAAGTACTTGTGTAGCCTCCTTGGCTACAAGTTCAGAAAATGGTATCTCTCAGAACTGCTTTCAATGCTACCATTTCTCCAGCTCCCTTGGTGTACCCATAAAAGAAGAAACATGAAAACTTTCACACTAACACTCATGTCCGCCTCTTACTAATTATTTCCACAACAATTATTTTACTGTTCCCACACCCATAGAAACCTTTTAGCATTAACGCATTGCAGTTACATTGTTTTTCAGTTGCATTGATCCTTGGTTTCTAGCAAAATACACTGTGTTGAACCCTATTGTAAAGGAAAAGTGGCAAATAGTGTACATTGTTTCCATATGTTTACCCCAATTGACTTTTCCAACACTCAGGGCCAGATGTATTATATACTAAAGAGTTTTTCTCTTTGTAGGCCTGATTTACTAAGACTTTTCTTCCATTTTGTGCCTATAGCCCTCAGAGGTGACTAACTCTGCTCTTGCTAATGCAGGGTGCCGTTAACCCAAAAACCTGTTTGCTTCATTTTACAGAGAAAACAAGAACAGATTTGATGACTAGTACTAAACATGCAATGCGCGTTTGCAAATTTCACTAGTGTTTTCCATGAGGAATACTACTTGAACTATCTGCAGAGGCCTGACAGTAAAAGCAAACAGCACAGAGATCCAGAATTTGCCATTTGGGTCTGTTCAGGGTGGAAGATCTTGGCATTAGTGCTGACTTTAAATCTGCTTTGGCATGATCGAAATAAAATGTGCCTTTCATAAGTAAACCAGGCCCTGCTGTTGAAAATCTAGTCCCTAAGTACTGGAAAGAGCCAGCCAGCACTGAAAGCCCATAATTCACAACTGCAAATATTTTCTGTTTCTGGCTTTACCGTCTTTCCACCTTGGGTCAGTGCTGGAAAGCAATACCTGCAATTAAGTTTGATTTATTGTTTCCATCATCTTACAGCTAAGAAAGGAATTGGGCAGTGATCTTTGAAGTGTTCAAGGAGCTAAATGCAAAGATGTACAATGAAAGTTCATGCTTTCCCGACTGGAGACATAGGGTTGACTATTCAAAACAGATACGTGTGTAAAATTAGCAATATATGCATGCAAGTAGCTTGTACTTACATACATGCTATATTAAAAACATTAAAACTACGTGCATATTTTTTGTCTCATACACACATCTACTTGCAAAAAAAAGGGCCTGTCTAGGGGATGTTCTAAGGCGGGGCCATGAAATATGCACACTTTCCTATAAGTAAAGAACCACCTGAGTTAAAAGATTCCAAATTATCCCTGACAACTGAAAAGCAGATTAACACAAACAAAAAACACACTTTGAAATGTATGTAAGTCAATGCCAGAAGTCCAAGAAGTAAGATGGGACTATATAGCAGTGAATGATGAGATAGACATAACTGGCATCTCAGAGACCTGGTGGAAGGAGGATAACCAATGGGACAGTGCTATACCAGGGTACAAATTATACCGCAATGATAGGGAGGAAAGATTTGGTGGGAGGGTGGTCTTTATGTCCAGGATGGCATAGAGTCCAACAGGACTAAATACTCAGTAGAATCTATATGGCTAGAAATCTCATGTGTGTTGGGGAAGAGTATAGCAATAGGAGTATGCTACCATCCACTTGGCCAAAATGTTGACGGACGATGAAATGCTAAAATAAATTAGGGAACTAACCAAATTGGTAGTGCAGTAATAATGGTAGATTTCAATTACCCCAATATTGACTGGGTAAATGCTAGGACATGCTATAGAGAGAAAGTTCCTTGATGGAATAGACTGCTTCATGGAGCAATTGGTTCAGGAACTGAGGAGAGAGGGAGCTATTTTAGATCTAATTCTCAGTGGAGTGCAGAATTTGGTGAGAGAGATAACAGTGGTGGGGCTGCTTGGCAATAGTGATTGTAACATGACAAAATTTGAATTAATGACTGGAAGGGGGACAATAAGTAAATCCACGACTCTAGCTCTAAACTTTCAAAAGGGAAATTTTGATAAAATGAAAAAAATAGAAAAAAACTGAAAGGTGCAACTACAAAGTTTAAGAGTATACAACTGGCATGGACATTGTTAAAAAATACCATCTTAGAAGCGCAGTCCAGATATATTCCATGTATTAAAGGTGGAACGAAGGCCAAACAATTGCTGGTATGATTAAAAGGTAGGGTGAAAAAGTCTATTTTAGCCAATAGATCGTCTTTCAAAAATTGGAAGAAGGATCCATCTGAAGAAAATTGGAAAATGCATAAGCAGTGGCAAATTAAAAGTAAAACACTTATAAGACAGGCTAGGATAGAATTTGAAAAGAAGTTGGCCATAGAGGTAAAAACATAATAAAAACTTTTAAAAATATATCCGAAGCAGGAAGGCTGCAAGAGAGTCAGTTGGACCGTTGGATGATCAAGGGGTTAAAGGGGCTCTTAGGGAAGATAAGGCCATCTCGAAAAGACTAAATGAATTCTTTGCTTCGGTGTTTATTAATGAAGTTGTTGGGGAGATAACTGTTATGGAGACAGTTTTCAAGGGTTACGATTCAGATGAACTGAACCAAATCATGGTGAAACTAGAAGATGTAGCAGCCCAGAATACAAACTGAAGAGTAGCAAATCACCTGGACTAGATAATATGCACCCTAGGGTTCTGAAAGAACTAAAAAATGAAATTTCAGACCTATTACAAGTAATTTGTAACCTATCATTAAAATCACCCGTTGTACCTGATGACTAGAGGGGTGGCCAATCTAACCCCAATATTTAAAAAGGGCTTCAAATGTGATCTGGGAAACTATAGACTGAGCCTGATTTCAGTGCCAGGAAAAATCATGGAAACTATTATAAAAAATAAAATCACATAACCTATAGATGGACATGATTTAATGGGACACAACCAGCATGGATTTACCCAAGGGAAGCCTCACAAATCTGCTACATTTTTTTTGAAGGGGTTAATAAATATGTGGATAAAGGTGAACTGTTAGATATGATGTAGTTGGATTTTCATAAGACATTTGACAAAGTTCCTCATGAGAACAGTGGTGGGGCTAAGAAAACTAAAAAGTTATGGGATAGGAGGCGGTGTCCTTTTCTGGTTTGGAAACTGGTTAAAAGACAGGAAACAGAGAGTAGGATTAAATGGTCTGTTTTCACAGTGGAAAAGGTAAACAATGAAGTGCCTCAGGGATCTCTACTTGGACTGGTACTTTTTAATATATTTCTGATTACCTGGAAAGGTGGTCTGATGAGTGAGGTGATCAAATTTGCGAATGACAGAAAATTATGCAGAGTAGTTAAATCACAAGAGGATTGTGATAAACGGCAGGAGGACCTTGCGAGACTGGAAAATTGGGCATCCATTTGGTAGATGAAATATATATAATGTGGATAAGTGCAATCTGATGCATGTAGGGAAAATAACCCATACTGTAGATACACAATGTTAAGTTCCATATTAGGAGTTATCACCCAGGAGAAAGATCTAGGCATCATAGTTGATAATACATTGAAATTGTTGGCTCAGTGTACTATGGCGGTCAAAATGGCAAATAGAATGATAGGAATTATTAGGACGGGAATGGCAAATAAAATGGAGGATGTCATCATGCCTCTATATCGTTCCATGGTGAGACTGCACCTTGAGTACTGTGTGCAGTTCTGGTCACTGCATCTCATAAAAGATATAGTTGCACTGGAGAATTACAGAGAAGGGCAACCAAAATGATAAAGGGCATGGAACAGTTCCCCTATGAGGAAAGGCTAAAGAGGTTAGGGCTGTTCAGCTTGGAGAAGAGATGGCTGAGGGGGGGGGGATATGATAGAGGTCTACAAAATCATGAAAGGACTTGAATGGGTAAATGTGACTCAGTTGTTTACTTTTTCAGATAATACAAGGACTACGGGAGCAATCCATGAAGTTAGCAAGTAGCACATTTAAAACAAGTTGGAGAAAATTATTTTTCACTCAATGCACAGTTAAGCTCTGGAATTTATTGCCAGAGGAGGTGGTTAAGTCAGTTAATGTAGATAGGTTTAAAAAAGATTTGGTTAAGTTCCTGGAGAAGAAGTCCATAAACTGCAGTAGAGGAGGACCGGAAGGCTCATCTGCATACTGCTCCCAGCATCCCCCGGGAGAGGAGTCCAGAGGTCACCGCAAGCAATCCAGGGATTGACCCACAGCCCAGGCTTCCAGAGGCCCTGCATGGTTTGCAGTATTGGAGGACCGGAAGGCTCATCTGCATACTGCTCCCAGCATCTCCCGGGAGAGGAGTCCAGAGGTCACCGCAAATGATCGAGGGATTGACTTCCACAGCCCAGGCTTCCAGAGGCCCCGCACGGTTTGCAGTAGAGGACTTGAAGCGCGTGCCTAAGGGCGCGTGAATTTCAAATCCTTCCATTAACTGAGTGAAGATTAATTTAACCGTGGTTTAAGAGGATTGGTAAGTATAGTTTTCAGAAATTTTTGGGCTTATAAAAGTTTGGTGAAAGGTGAAATTAAGGGATATATTCTTTAGAGTTTGTGTGTGTCTGAGGTAATAAGCAAGCCAGAGACAGTTAATTCTAGTGTCTGTCTTTCCCCCGACTCAACCCCTGATTTTTAGGCACAAGACACTTTCTCATTAAAAATCAATCAGGGTCTTATCTAAAACATAATATTGTACCAGCCCTTATTGAAAGTTTAATCATCCCCTTGTAGGACACTAGCTGATTACTAAATTCACCTGTAAATTTAAATTTAAAGAACTCTCATTCCAACTCCCTTAGTATCCTAAACTTAACTAGGAACTCAGTAAAACTAAGATGAAGGCAGCAGTCCAGCAGCAAGAAGCAGGCTTTCCAGTCTTTTGCATTGAGTGTCACATGTATGATTTTTTACCCGCCGGTGAGAGATTTTATGTGTGCAGTCGGTGCAAAGGGCTCCTGGCTCTCAGGAAACAAGTCCAATCTCTGGAGGCTAGAGTAGCAGACGTGGAGGAGCTGAGGGGGACAGAGAGGTACATTGACGAGACCTTCAGGGACATAGCCAAGCCCCAAATCCATTCTGGCAGCCCCAGGGCTGCCTTGGATCAGAAAGGTCTCCCAGTAGGAGAACATCACCCTGGTGTAGCAGGAAGTGATCCTGTAGCAAGGACCTGCTCTCCAGGAGATGTATTGTCCTCTCGCACTGAGGACAAATCTCCCAGGGCTACTGCCCAGGAGGGAAGGGTTAGGCCGGCCATCATAGTTGGTGATTCGATTATTAGACATGTAGATAGCAGGGTGGCTGGTGGACATGAGGACCGCCTGGTAACTTGCCTGCCTGGTGCGAAGGTGGCAGACCTCACGCGTCACCTAGATAGGATTATAGACAGTGCTGGGGAGGAGCCGGCTGTCGTGGTACATGTGGGCACCAACATAGGAAAATGTGGGAGAGAGGTTCTGGAAGCCAAATTTAGGATTTTAGGTAGGAAGCTGAAATCCAAACCTCCAGGGTGGCATTCTCTGAAATGCTTCCTGTTCCACGTGCAGGTCCCCAGAGGCAGGCAGAGCTCCAGAGTTTCAATGTGTGGATGAGACGATGGTGCAGGGAAGAGGGATCCAGCTTTGTAAGGAATTGGGGAAACATTTGGGGAAAGATTTAGGTTGCTATGGGAGTAGGAATGTGTCTAAGTTCCTTTAAATGTATTAGTGAATTCACTATATGTCTGGTAGTGGCCTACTGGGGTCTGATCGAATTCTCAATAAAGTTTTTGTTGATGGGTTTTTTTGGGTTTTTTTTGTGCAAGTGGCACCTGCCTATAAATTAAGGGATGAGCTTGGGGTGGGTGGGTTGGGAATTACAAACAGTCTAACTTTAGTTAGACCTGGAGAAGAACTGGATGAACTGGTGAAGGAATCGGCAAACTGGTGATTAGAATTATGTGCACATTTTTTTTTTTTTACAATATACAAACTTTCGCATGCAAACAGGGTTTTACATGAGCAAGCCATAATTTTTTCATGTGTAAAATATATGCACATATGTTTTTAGAATGGATAGGAAAAGTGCTTTCAATGCACTGCAGTTATTTGCAAATAACCAGATGCGTGCATGTACGTTTGGAGGTAGACATATGCGTATTTTATAAGCTGCTCACATCTCATATGTGCGGATTATAAAATACTGTAATAGACCTGCGCATGACCAGATACGTGTATATATGGGGCCAGGCGTTGTCTGAAAGTTATCCTCCCAGCAATCAGTTATCAGAAGTTCTCCCTGGCAATCTAAACCAGAAGTTATGAAAAAGAAGGTGAGATGCACACAGGACTGTCCGCTTTGGGGCAAAACAAGTGGGTACTTTTTAACCCAAGGACTTTGCAACAAGTTTCAAAGAGAAACTGCGCGTGTACGTCCCCTTTGAAACTTGCCGCTGGCACAAAGGACCTGTGCATATTCACTCCTGCTTTTTGTACAGGTAGAGTTTGAAAGGAAAACGATAGGTGTAGACTCGAAAATAGAATTTACACACGTTATTTTATGACTCTCCCCTGAGAATGCCTCCCTTAAATGCAGCTAAGGGTTTGCACACCATACATTGCTTTTAGCCATATTGATAGATTGTAATTATAAGACTGTTAGGATTTGTGGGTTTCGTGGACCCTTGGCCCAAGGTGGAGGTTGATACTACCTGAGGGGTGGGGCCCCACAGGTCCCCACCATTAGGAGGCAAGGTCAGCTGCAGCAGGGGACACGACTGTAGTTCAGTAGAGAGAGAACGTCCCACGTCACTGCCACGTGATCGCAGGTACCTGCACTGAGATATACTGTGAGGCGCCCCGAGGAGCGGGACAGAGAGGCACAGTTCAGAGGAGTCACAGTACTTAGGCAGGACTGAAGATACAATGTACTAGAGCAGGAACCTCCAAGACAGAGGAGTGCTAGGCAGCCCCCGAGGAGCGGGCAGTGTGAAGACAGGATCTTCTGGAGGAGTGAGGCAGAGACTGTCCGAAGGGGCAGGACAGCGTAGCAATAAGAGTCTGGTGTGATGACGTAGGGATTGCCCCGAGGAGCGGGGAAGCGTAGAGTAAAGCCACTGTTGTAAAGACTTTGAGACTGCCCCGAGGAGCGGGGAAGTGTAGATTCAAAGTCTCTGATAAAGTGACGTAGAGGCTGCCCTGAGGAGCAGGAAAGCATAGAGTCAAAGTCTCTGGTGTGGTAAGGTAGAGAATGCCCCGAGGAGCGGGAAAGTGTAAAGTCAAAGTCTCCAGTGGGGAAAGGTAGAGACTGCCCCGAGGAACGGGAAAGCATAGAGATAGGATCTCTGATAGGCAGTGCTGAAGCAACCCCGAGGAGCGGAGAAGCAAGCAGGGAGGACCTCTGGTGCGGAGAGCAGGAGCTACCCCGAGGAGTGGGAAGCCTGGAGACCAGGTCTCCCGAAGGAAGCGCAAGCAAGCCCCCGAGGAGCAGGTACCTGAGCCTGAGTCCAGGTCAGCAGGCAGAGATCCAAGGCAGGAACCACGGTCCGGAGAGACCACCAAGGAACAAGACCACCAAGACCACCAAGGAACAAGCACCAGTGAGGCGAAGGAACTTGTTGCCAAGTCGGTTAGCATAGGCCAAAGGAGGTGCTTATAAATCCCAAGCTTGTGATGTCATGTCGGGGACACCCCTGCGGTTCCCGCCATTGGGCCTTTAAAGGGAGGCCTGGTGGCGTGCGTGTGCCTAGGAAGGCCCGGAGTCGGTGTGTAGGTCGGCGGTGTCCCAGCCACCAATGGGAGTCTCAAGAGCCAGGAGGTATGCAGCGGTAGCGGCTAGCCACAGCCGCGAGTTCACCCGGAGAGGAGAGCAGGGCAATACATGACGTGAGTTGGGTCGGCTGTGGCCGCCCGCGGCGATGGTCATAACAAAGACAGCCAATTTAAGCACATACATAGCTATTTACCTGCATAAATGGCTTTGAAAATTGTCCTCTAGGTTTAGGGAATGATGTAGGATTGAGCCAAAAAAATTGCAATCTCTTTTCTGAGCCACAGCTTCCCCCACAAACTTTCCAATAATTTGTGCACAGAATTAATTCTGCATCTGAGTCATATTCAAAGTTCCTGCAATTTGTACCATTCTCCAAAGGAAAAATAATGCCCCTCCTCCACAAATCTGCAAGAATACCGTATACCCGGGTCCCATGCAATTATAAATTAGTGTTGGTTTTGGCCAAGGCGTAAGTCAAGCACTGGATCTAAACTTGCACACTAACGAGATGCACCAATTGCGCTGCAGCATCCTTGCCTGATTCTTAAATCTGGTCTCCCAGAACAGCAATAGTAGAGTGGTCGCAGAACAAAGGAGGTCTTTCATTAGGCTTGAGATTCCTGGGAAAGGAAATCTTGCTTCTGCTGATGTCACTAGAGCGAATTCCCAGGGCAACTGGACATCACATGGCAGGGCATGCTATTCTCATCTCTGCCTTCCATATTTTTTTCACAAAGCATACTGAGATAAAAATCTCTTGATTGACTCCACATACAATTCAGATGTATTAGTGAGATTAATCCTGCCAGAGTTTTGGATACTGTCTTGGAATTTTTGCTGTAATCCTACAAGTTTCCTTACATTGGTTATGAACCAGAAGAACATAGATTGGAACTAATGCTGATTTGTCCCAGTCCAACTCCTTTGCCCTAGAAGAAAGAGCAGAGCACATATTTGAGTAGCTGTAACATTGCACAGAAAGGTTCATTCAGAAATGAGTAAAAGCCATGAGTCATTTACTGAGTATCAGCTTTTGCTGACAAAACAGTAAATAACAGCATTTACCACTAGTGTTTCATGCAAATTGCAAACACATGTGAATAACAGGGATTTGTTTTGAACAAATTGTAAAAAACAGAATGAATGAGGCCATTTTTGATTCGTCTGAATGACCAAACTGAAAATGATCTTCAAATGAAAATACCCAAATATTTTCGCATATTGTTGTATTTTTCTGTTAACATCCCAAATAAACTAGGCCCCTGGGTCCCATTGCCAAGGCAAGAGCCTGAGCCTTGCCCTAGGACTAGGCCCAATGCTGGGTATTGTCACGAGGCCCATTCTAAGCCTGGATCTAATGCTAGACAGGCATGGAGTATGATTAGAAGGCCTATGTCATTATCTCAGTCTCTCATCTTTTTCATTAATTGGTAAGTCACAATTTCTACCGGGCTAAAATAAAATACCATAAATAATGAAAATTACTCCAGCGTGGAAGTTGGTAGACTTTATTGACAAAAATATTCAACAAATTCATTCTTTTTCATATTGCAAGATACCTATTGGATACATTTGAATAAGTGACAGAGAACTTTTGTGTGAAGAAAAATGTTTAACCAAGGCATTAAAAGGAGGGTGCAGCAATCAGATACTCAGCCTCCTTCAGTGCTTTGCTAATATAATCACACATTTGATAAGTAAGGAAACGATGATTAGTAAGCCTATTGTTGTACAGATTACATGACATTTAAAATATTGGCAGATGTGTGGCAAAAGGATGTTAAATCTACCTTGGATGAGGAAAATTTAAGAGTCATTCTTTGATATATGCAGAACAATTAAAGTAAGCCCTAGGGAATAGCAGTTACAAATTTTTCACAGGATGATTTTTGCAGCCCTGCAAACTCAGAAAGTAGGCTTAATTAAATCCAATGTCTGCATGAAATGTGGTAGTCCAGGAGCTACTCTTAGACATTGCTTCATTGTCTATGGGAATTAGGGATGTGAATCGTATTTTGACGATTTAAAATATCGTCCGATATATTTTAAATCGTCAAAAATCATTAGGGCCACGATACAATACCAATTCCCCCGATTTATCGTCAAAAAATCGTAAATTGGGGGAAGGGGGAGGGCAGGAAAACCGGCACACTAAAACACCCTAAAACCCACCCCGACCCTTTAAATTAAATCTCCCACCCTCCCGAACCCCCCCCAAATGCCTTAAATTACCTGGGGGTCCAACGGCAGTCCGGAACGGCCTCCTGCAATTGAATCGTGTTGTCTTCAGCCGGCGCCATTCTGCGCCGCCATTTTGCAAAATGGCGGCGCAAAATGGCGGCGGCCATAGACCAACACGATTCGACTGCAGGAGGTCGTTCCGGACCCCCGCTGGACTTTTGGCAAGTCTTGTGGGGGTCAGGAGGCCCCCCCAAGCTGGCCAAAAGTCCCTGGGGTCCGGAACCCCCGCTGAACGGGGTCCGGAACCCCCGCTGAACGACCTCCTGCAGTCGATCTCCTGCCGGCGCCATTTTCCGTACGGAAAACGATTCGCGGCAGGAAATCGCTCCCGGACCCCCGCTGGACCCCCAGGGACTTTTGGCCAGCTTGGGGGGGCCTCCTGACCCCCACAAGACTTGCTAAAAGTCCAGAGGGGGTCCGGAACGACCTCCTTCAGTCGAATCGTGTTGGTCTATGGCCGCCGCCATTTTGCGCCGCCATTTTGCAAAATGGCGGCGCAGAATGGCGCCGGCTGAAGACAACACGATTCAATTGCAGGAGACCGTTCCGGACCGCCGCTGGACCCCCAGGTAATTTAAGGCATTTGGGGGGGGGGGTTCGGGAGGGTGGGGGATTTAATTTAAAGGGTCGGGGGTGGGTTTTAGGGTGTTTTAGTGTGCCGGTTTTCCTGCCCTCCCCCTTCCCCCGATTTAGCTACGGACTGCCGCTGGACCCCCAGGTAATTTAAGGCATTTGGGGGGGGGGGGGTTCGGGAGGGTGGGGGATTTAATTTAAAGGGTCGGGGGTGGGTTTTAGGGGGTTTTAGTGTGCCGGTTCACGATTTTAACGATTTTCACGATACTCTAAACACCCAAACAGCGACGATACGATTCCCTCCCCCTCCCAGCCGAAATCGATCGTTAAGACGATCGAGGACACGATTCACATCTCTAACGGGAATGCCCTTTGATTGAGAGATATTGGGGGGCTTTAAAACATGTGTCGACTCTCATGATGAATACATCTGTTCCATGGGCATGCTCTTTTTGTCTTCTATGGTTGGTGGGAGAAGGTTTTTTGTTGTTTTTTTTTAGTATAGGAGTTAAACTAATTTTTTCCAATTCTTGTTTCATTACCAAAAGATGCATACTCCTTAAATACTTGCATCCTGATACACCTACTCTGGAGTTGTGAGGAGACTTGAAATGGTGGATATGCTCAGTATGGAATTTCGATCAGCAATGAGTAAAGCAAAGAAAGGAAAGACTTTTTTACAATATCTGAAGACATTTTTTTGTGAACTTTGCTCTCCGCTCTTCAGATCCTATCCTTGTTCAGGATTTTTGTGTGACACCCAGAATGTTAGTTTTAGTCTACTGAAGGTAACTAACTTTTTTGGTTTTGCTTATGTATTTTACATTCAGTGTTGTGAGCACTATTGTTAAATGCCTATGATTGGGGGAAAAGTTTGTTACTTTTTGTGATAATCTCGACGATTCTTCCTGCTATGAAAAGCAAACCAAGGAATCTGAGAAAAGCCAGTATGAACAGTCAACAGATAGCAATGCTTCAAAATAATTTTTTTTTCAACAAATGTGCTTTCGTAGAATATGGAAACATACTGAGGAGATGTAGAGTTCTCTTCTTTCGACTGGGGAGTTAAAAAATGTTCACATTGCACGCATATGCCAGATCACTTTAATATAGCCGAATAACCTACCACTTAACTGGATATTTTCAAATGATATCTGATTAAATGGTAATCCTTAGGGGTGTGCATTCGTTTGCAACGTATTGGTACTACGCAACGTATATGCCATATTCATTGTATTTGTGGGGGTCGCGAAACGTATGGCGAACCCCCATGAATACAACGTATCACTAACGAATAAACCCCCCACCCTCCTGACCCCCCAAGACTTGCCAAAAGTCCCTGGTGGTCCAGCGGGGGTCCTGGAGCAATCTCCTGCACTCAGGCCGTTGGCTGCCGGTATTCAAAATGGCGCCAATAGCCATTGCCATTGGTCGGCCCCTGTTCCATGGTAGGAGCAATGGATGGCCAGTGCCATCTTTGCAGTTCAAAAACACGGATTTTGATGAAATGGGGAAGTACCTGGAAGAAGAACTAAAAGGCTTGGAGAACGAGAGAGGTGTCTATCAACGGTGGACCAATCTAAAAGGAGCAGTTACCAGGGCAACTAATCTATATGTTAGAAAAGTAAAGAAGAGCAAAAAAAAAAATGAAACCTATCTGGTTCTCAAAGGAGGTGGCTGACAAAATAAAGGCCAAAAGAACAGTGTTCAAGAAATATAAAAGATCCCAAAGGGAGGAGCACAAAGAAGAATATCTGGTAGAACTGAGGGAGACGAAGAAATTAATCAAGACGGCAAAATGTCAAGTGGAAGAGAGGATTGCCAAGGACGTAAAGAGAGGTGACAAAACATTTTTCAGATATATCAGTGAAAAGAGAAAAGTTCAAAGTGGTATAGTGAAATTGAAAAGTGGCAAGGATCAATGTATGGAGAGAGACGAAGAAATGGCAGAAATATTAAATGAATACTTCAGTTCTGTGTTCACTAAAGAGGACCCTGGAGAAGGACCGTCGCTAGTTAACAGGAAACTGGAGGGGAGTGGAGTAGATGTAACTCCATTTACAGTAGAAAATGTATGGGAAGAGCTGGGGAAACTGAAAGTGGACAAAGCCATGGGGCCTGATGAGGTTCATCCCAGGATACTGAGGTAGCTCAGAGATGTGCTTGCGGGTCCGCTGTGTGACCTGTTCAATAGATCCCTAGAAACGGGAGTGGTACCGAGTGATTGGAGAAGAGCGGTGGTGGTCCTGCTTCACAAGAGTGGGAACAGAAAAGAGGCTGGTAACTACAGACTGGTTAGTCTCACTTCAGTGGTGGGAAAAGTAATGGAGTCACTGTTGAAAGAGAGAATAGTGAACTATCTACAGTCGGGAGAATTGCTGGACCAGAGGCAGCATGGATTCACCAGGGGAAAATCCTGTCAGACAAATCTGATTGACTTTTTTGACTGGGTAACCAAGGAATTGGATCAAGGAAGAGCGCTCGATGTCATCTACTTGGATTTCAGCAAAGCTTTTGATACGGTCCCGCATAGGAGACTGGTGAATAAAATGAGAAGCTTAGGAGTGAGTGCCAAGATGGTGGCCTGGATTGCAAACTGGTTGACGGACAGAAGACAATGTGTGATGGTAAATGGAACTCTCTCTGAAGAGAGAGCGGTTTTAAGCGGTGTACCGCAAGGATCGGTGTTGGGAACGGTCCTGTTCAATATCTTTGTGAGCGACATTGCGGACGGGATAGAAGGTAAGGTTTGTCTTTTTGCGGATGACACTAAGATCTGCAACAGAGTGGACATGCCGGAAGGAGTGGAGAGAATAAGATGGGATTTAAGGAAGCTGGAAGAGTGGTCAAAGATATGGCAGCTGAGATTCAATGCCAAGAAGTGCAGAGTCATACATATGGGTAGTGGAAATCTGAATGAACTGTATTCGATGGGGGAGAGAGGCTGATGTGCACGGAGCATGAGAGAGACCTTGGGGTGATGGTGTCCAATGATCTGAAGTCGGCGAAACAATGTGACAAGGCGATAGCTAAAGCCAGAAGAATGCTGGGCTGCATAGAGAGAGCAATATCGAGTAAGAAAAGGGAAGTGATTATCCCCTTGTACAGGTCCTTGGTGAGGCCTCACCTGGAGTACTGTGTTCAGTTCTGGAGACCGTATCTCCAAAGAGACAGAGACAAGATGGAGGCGGTCCAGAGAAGGGTGACCAAAAAGGTGGAGGGTCTTCATCAAATGACTTATGAGGAGAGATTGAAGAATCTAAATGTGTACACCCTGGAGAAAAGGAGGAGCAGAGGTGATATGAGACAGACTTTCAGATACTTGAAAGGTTTTAATGATCCAAAGACAATGACAAACCTTTTCCGCCCGAAAAAAATCAACAGAACAAGGGGTCACAATTTGAAGATCCAGGGAGGAAGATTCAGAACCAATGTCAGGAAACTCGGCTGGAGTCGGGCTTATTGCATATTCTGATTCTACATAATAAATTTGCTATTGTTGGACATTAGGCTGCTTATTGCGTATTTCTGCTTCCAAGGAAGTATTTCTTCAGAGAGGGTGGTAGATGCCTGGAATGCCCTTCCGGAGGAAGTGGTGAAGACCAGAACTGTGAAGGACTTCAAAGGGGCATGGGATAAACACTGTGGATCCATAAAGTCTAGAGGACGTGAATGAAGAGTGGGTGGCTCGCGGGAATGACGGCTACTACCTGGAGATAATACCCTTATTCAATAATCACACACACGGTTAATGCGACTCCAACATTGCTCTAAGCTTCAATGGCAAGAGGAAATGTGGAAAAAAGGATTTGCATTCACAAAAAAGCGTGGAGTAGCTTGCTTGTTACGGCGGTTACTACCCCAAACCAAATAAGCCTCATACTTCACTTTCAATGCATATCCAGCATAGCTCTCTGCTTCAACGGCAGGGGAGAAAGACCGATACTTCACTCATATCCAGCATAGTTCTCTGCTTCAACGGCAGGGGAGAAAGACAGATACTTCACGCATATCCAGCATAGCTCTCTGCTTCAACGGCAGGGGAGAAAGACAGATACTTCACGCATATCAAGCATAGCTCTCTGCTTCAACGGCAGGGGAGAAAGACAGATACTTCACGCATATCCAGCATAGCTCTCTGCTTCAACGGCAGGGGAGAAAGATAGTTCACGCATATCCAGCATAGCTCTCTGCTTCAATGGTAGGGGAGACAGATACTTCACGCATATCCAGCATAGCTCTCTGCTTCAACGGCAGGGGAGAAAGACAGATACTTCACGCATATCCAGCATAGCTCTCTGCTTCAACGGCAGGGGAGAAAGATAGTTCACGCATATCCAGCATAGCTCTCTGCTTCAATGGTAGGGGAGACAGATACTTCACGCATATCCAGCATAGCTCTCTGCTTCAACGGCAGGGGAGAAAGACAGATACTTCACACATATCAATCATAGCTCTCTGCTTCAACGGCAGGGGAGAAAGACAGATACTTCACGCATATCCAGCATAGCTCTCTGCTTCAACGGCAGGGGAGAAAGATAGTTCACGCATATCCAGCATAGCTCTCTGCTTCAATGGTAGGGGAGACAGATACTTCACGCATATCCAGCATAGCTCTCTGCTTCAACGGCAGGGGAGAAAGACAGATACTTCACGCATATCAATCATAGCTCTCTGCTTCAACGGCAGGGGAGAAAGACAGATACTTCACACATATCCAGCATAGCTCTCTGCTTCAACGGCAGGGGAGAAAGATAGTTCACGCATATCCAGCATAGCTCTCTGCTTCAATGGTAGGGGGAATGAAGAAAAGTGGATCTATATACAGACAACAACCAACAAGGACTAAATAACATAGTCTGGGTAAACAAATAAGCATGGGTGTAGCTTGCTTATTGCGGCGGTTACTACCCCTAACTAATTAAGCTAGATATTTCACTTAGATGCAGTTCCAACACTGCTCTCTACATTAATGGTGGGGGTGGAAGAGAAATAGAACCAAAAGGTTAATAAGAGCCAAGAGAAACAGATAAGTATGAGAAAAAAAATAGTGCGAACCTTGCTGGGCAGACTGGATGGGCCATTTGGTCTTCTTCTGCCTTCATGTCTATGTTTCTATGCTTCTATCACTCCAGGACCCCCGCTGGACCACCAGGGTCTTTTGGCAAGTCTTGGGGGGGAATCCTGCATATATTGGTTGGCCCCTGTCACATGGTAGGAGCACAAGATGGCGCCGGCCGTCCATTGCTCCTACCATGTGACAGGGGCCGACCAATGGCACCGGTAGCCCCTGTGACATAGTAAGGGCAAAGGCTATTGGCGCAATTTTGAATACTGGCAGCCGACGGCTCGAGTGAAGGAGATCGCTCCAGGACCCCCGCTGGACCACCAGGGACTTTTGGCAAGTCTTGGGGGTGTCCGGAGGGTGGGGGATTGTAGTTAACTAGATTTAAAGGGTTGGGATGGGGTTTTTTGGGGGAAATGAATACATATGTAACTAATGAACTGATCGGGGTACCCCAAGAACGGATGCAACGGATTTGGGTCCCGATGAATACGAATAATGAATGGGTCGAATCTGCCCCTGCTGCACATCCCTAGTAATCCTGTCAAAAAAATAAACTTTAGCACAGGCCTCCCAGCTCGATTCCCACCCCAACACACACATATCACGAAGCCCCTCTAAATTAAAAATCAAGCTTTTATGTGCATCGGCCCTCCAGCCCTCTTCCTCTCCCTCCCCAGTAAATATTTCTAAAAAATATTGCCTCTTCACTGCCCACCACATCCCCCCATGCCACCACCCCTACCACCCTGTCAGTATCTGAGTTCTGGGCTCTTTTTAAAACTAGGGATCATGGTTCAGAGCGATTCCAGGTGCTTCTGCATTATTTTCTTAGCTGTTGACAATGGGGAATACATTCACTGTGTCTTACCAAAACTGGCGAGGGTGAACCAAGATGCATGAGTGGAGTGACTGGGCATGATTGCAATGGTCACTGGTGTCCTGGCATGACTTGTCCCCAGTCTGTAATCATATCACTACTGGGTATATATATTTCAGATGTCATCAATGTCTCAAGATTTTCCATGATGCCAATAGAAGAAGAATCACTTGATAAAATGAAGCCACTCAAATCCATACTTTGTAAGTGTCCTATGATCCATCACAGACTCCTTATACATCCTCTAAAATGGAAATAATATGCTGTTGCCAGTTGTCAAATACATTTCAAAAAAACAAATGGATATAGCAACTCAACACTTTTTTCCTGAAATTTATACAAAAATTTAGATTGTCTCCTGTTTAATCCATTGAAAGTCACCATAACCTAAAAAGCTATAGTTACTGTTGACAGTAAGTAAGGAAATACTTCTGCACAACCTTGACTGAAATTTCCTTTCCAGGAATTGCCAAGCCCAACCAACCACACTGGGGAGAAAAAGACCATAAATATTGTCCACAGTTTGTAAGTCTTCCTGTTGTTCTTGGATTGAAAGCAAATCTTAAAAATATTGAAGCCCCATCAAAAGAGATTTTTTTAGGTGCAGGATCTTGGTGACCTGCCAGTCTTAGAAAGTACAACACAAATATTCATTTAAGTTTGTGCCTGATGCAGTGATAGGCCCTCTAAATGAAAAGAATATAACAAAGGCCCAATGACATCAGCAAACAACAGTAATAAGTATCCAATGCATCAATCAATACGCCATCGCGAGAGTTGAATTCCCAGAGCTGAAACATCTGGGAAAGCACATGCAAGCTTTGCCATTTTGTGAATCATTATCTAATTGCGAGCAACCAGGTTTAAGAATTGAGCAAATAATAAAACCACATAGCGTCCACAAGACTGCAAATCTTTTGCATGTGTAACGAATATTGCATGAGCTCCAAGTCTAAGGTCCATTGAAAAACCCCACACTGAAAAATTGCAGACACAAAAGAAAATACAGAAATATGATGCAGACCATGTAGTCCGGACAATTTAAAAATAGCACAAGTTTTGGTCAAGGTGAAGCAACTGTACACTAAAAGGCATAAAGAGCACTGCATAATATTGTTCAGTCCTTAAAACTGCTCCAAAGTGGTGTAGAAGAGGCTGGAGTCCATGGGCACTTATCTTTCTGATGGACTGTGTTCAGTGATCTTAATCTTTGGCATCATCACCATAAAAGGACTTTATCACTGGAAAAGATCAGCTTGGTCATAGCCAATCAGATTAGTTGATTACAGCCAACCCTAGCAAATAAAAATCCTGCTGGGAGTCATGCATAAGTTGTAAACCAGGTGCAAATTGACCAGCTAAAGCATTTTCTCTGTCAGTGTTTTATCAATACAAAAATCTTTATTTCCCTTGGCCCATTAACACATGCATGCATGCTGTGTGAAAGCACAACATCTAACAACCGTTGCTTCCTGGATAATAGAGAAGAAAGATACCGTCTGATATAAGTTAAACTTCCAGACTGCACAAGCTTATCTTTATTAGACGGTTTAAATAATAAACCATATCAAATTCTAATAAGGACTGGATACAGAAAGCCCTATTATTGCTCTGTGCATTGAGGACACTTTAGAATCAATAATTTAAAAGGAAAATGTTTGATGTATCAGTAGTTTTCTTGCCTGTTTTTTGTGAACTGAAAATGCTCTATGCTGGTTATAATGAAAGAAATCCGTTCACATTAAGGGCTTGATCAAGTAAGGGTTTTCCTCCATCCTGTGCCTATTGGGGTGTACATGAACCTTATTTTTCCTTATTTGTTTTTCTTTCCTTTTCCAGTAATTTCATTTTGTTTGGTTTGTTTCATTTTATTTTCAGTGCATGTTTTTTTTTTTTTATACAATACACAGTGCCCCCCGTCTCCCGCAGTTCCATGTCCATGGGATGAGCTGACAAAGTCAGCTCCTTTCCATGGATTTTGTCCATCTCCCCAGAACGGTGGAAGGAGACAGGGGTCCCTGCTGGCAAAGCTTCCTAGGTTTCACTCTTGCGCTGATCTGGCAGCAGGAAGGGAAGGAGAGAGCAATGGCAGCACGATGTTGGCTCTCTTGCCACCCAGTTCCCAAGTGCAATTTTCAACCGCATGACTGCTTTCAGCCACATGGTTGAAAGCTGCAGTCAGGCCTGAGTGGCAAGAGAGGAGGATGCAGTCTAACTTTTGCCGCTGCTCTCTTCCTCTTCCTGCCACTGGTCAACATGGGGGGGGGGGGGAGCAGATGAGGAATACATGGGAAGGGGATGGAGGGATTTGAAAGGCTTGGGGGCTAAGTTGAATAGAATTAAGTGAAGGAATGGGGGTGAGGACAGGCATGATGGTTAGGGTGGGGCAAGAATGAGGGGATGGGTTGTGGGAGTAGAAGTGAATGAGGAGATCGGAGGGAGCGTGAATGAGGGGATGGGGCAAGAGTGAGAGGATGAGGTAAGAGCGTAAATGAAGGGATCAAAAAGGGTGTGGGGGAGGGAGGAAGAGTGAATGAGGGGGACTGGTGGGGTGTGGGGAAGGGAGAGTGAATGAGGGGATGGGGCAAGAAAGTAAATGAAGGAATGGGGAAAAGAGTGAATGAGGGGAAAAGAGGATGGAAAGTGAGTGAAGGGACTTGGGGGCAAGATTTTGGAGCTGTGGGTGCAGGGAGGAGTGAGGTGATTGGAGACAGGGGCATAGCGACCATTTTGCACAGTGGTGCACAAGCACCACCAACTTTAGAAAGGTTTGTGCCGTGCACCACCACTTTTAGATGCCCATAGCCACCAGGAGACCCCAACGTGCCCAGTGGCCAAAGTGAAAGAGGCCCGTGGTGGCTGAAAGATCTCGTTAGGCTCAGCAGCCAAACTGCAGGAGGTCTGTGTGTGGCTGTCGAGGAATCCAATCCCGCCCAGCGGCAGAAGTGAAAGAGGTCCACCTGGAGGCCACAGTGACGGAGGCCCCGTGCTGCTGAAGGATGATGCCAGCCTCAGCGGCCCAAGTGGAGGTGGGCCAGGGATCTCATCCTTCTGAAGTGTATGTGTTTGTGTGTCTGTCTGTCTGTCAGAAAGGGAACAAGCATGTGTATGCATGAGAGAGAGGGAGGCAGTGTGTGTGTATGTCTGAGCAAGAGAGGGAGCCAGTGTGTGCATGTGCTTGTGAGAGAGAGAGCCAGTGTATGTGTGTGCTGGAGAGACAGGGAGCCAATGTGTATGTGTGCGCTTGAAAGAGAGGGAGCCTCTGTGTGTGTATGTGTGTGTTTGTGTTTTTCTGTGTGTGCTTGAGAGAGAGAGGTAGCTTCTGTGTGTGTGTGTTTTTGAGATATAGGGAGCCAGTGTGGGTGTGTGCACTTAAGAGATAGGAAGCCATTGTGTGTGCTTGAGAGAGGGAGCCAGAGTGTGTGTGTGTGTGTGTGTGTTTGTGTGTCTGTCTGCGCAAGAGGGAACCAGTGCATTTGTGTGCTTGAGAAATAGGGAGCCAGTGTGTGGGTGTGGGTGTGGGTGCGTGGCTTGACAGATAGGGAGCTATTGTGTGCTCTTAAGAGAGAGGGAGCCAGTGTGTGTGTGTGTGTAAGTGGGCTGGAGAGAGAGGGAGCCTGTATATGTGTATGTGCTTGAGAGATAAGGAGCCACTGTGTGTGTGCATGAGAGAGAGGGAGCCAGTGTGTGTGTGCCTAAGAGAGAGGGAGCCTGTGTTTGTGCCTGAGTGAGAGGAAGCTAGCATGTATGTATGTGCCTGAGAATGAGGGAGGAAGCCAGTGTGTGTTCATGCCTGAAAGAGAGGGATCCAGTGTGTGTATGTGTGGGTGTATCTGAAAGAGAGGGAGTCAGCACGTGTATGCCTGAGAGAGAAGGAGGCAGCCAGCATGTACTTATGTATAGGGATGTGAATCGTTTTAGGACGATTAAAATTATCGTCCGATAATTTTAATATCGTCTTAAACCGTTATGGAACACAATACAATACAGATTCTAACGATTTATCGTTATAAATCGTTAGAATCGTGAGCCGGCACACTAAAACCCCCTAAAACCCACCCCCGACCCTTTAAATTAAATCCCCCACCCTCCCGAACCCCCCCCCAATAACTTAAATAACCTGCGGGTCCAGCGGCGGTCCGGAACGGCAGCGGTCCGGAACGGGCTCCTGCTCCTGAATCTTGTCGTCTTCAGCCGGCGCCATTTTCCAAAATGGCGCCGAAAAATGGCGGCGGCCATAGACGAAAAAGATTGGACAGTAGGAGGTCCTTCCGGACCCCCGCTGGACTTTTGGCAAGTCTCGTGGGGGTCAGGAGGCCCCCCACAAGCTGGCCAAAAGTTCCTGGAGGTCCAGCGGGGGTCAGGGAGCGATTTCCCGCCGCGAATCGTTTTCGTACGGAAAATGGCGCCGGCAGGAGATCGACTGCAGGAGGTCGTTCAGCGAGGGTTCCGGCGCCTCGCTGAACGACCTCCTGCAGTCGATCTCCTGCCGGCGCCATTTTCCGTACGAAAACGATTCGCGGCGGGAAATCGCTCCCTGACCCCCGCTGGACCTCCAGGAACTTTTGGCCAGCTTGTGGGGGGCCTCCTGACCCCCACGAGACTTGCCAAAAGTCCAGCGGGGGTCCGGAAGGACCTCCTGCCGTCCAATCTTTTTCGTCTATGGCCGCCGCCATTTTTCGGCGCCATTTTGGAAAATGGCGCCGGCTGAAGACGACAAGATTCAGGAGCAGGAGCCCGTTCCGGACCGCCGCTGGACCCGCAGGTTATTTGTTATTTGGGGGGGGGTTCGGGAGGGTGGGGGATTTAATTTAAAGGGTCGGGGGTGGGTTTTAGGGGGTTTTAATGTGCCGGTTTTTCGATTTTTCGATTTTTAACGATTTTTAACGATTTTTCACGATATTTTACCCCCCCAAACGGCAACAATACGATTCCCTCCCCCTCCCAGCCGAAATCGATCGTTAAGACGATCGAGGACACGATTCACATCCCTACTTATGTATCTATGAGCCTGTGTGAATTTTCAAAGAGTATTTGTGTGTGTCTGTGTGAGCATCAAAATGAGCATGTATCTGTATGAGAGAGAGGAGTACATTTGTGCACCTCCCTTCCCCTCCCACTAATCCATGACAATCTCAGGGTGACCGGAAGTCAAAACTTCCCAGGTATGGAAAGTGAGTGATTTTTTTTTTATTCTTATTGATTTTAATTAATTGGGTGTTATATGATCTGTATGTTGTTTTGAAATATTTAATTGGTATTTGGGAAATGTAAAAAAAAAAGGCATTTTTAATTAATGGATATTCTATTCATCAGTTGTTTTGATATATTAATTCTTTTTATTGGTTTAGTTTACTATTATAATTGATGCTTTAGATTTCTTGATTTTATTACCCACCTCAGCACCAGTGATCATCAAACAGTATGGTTTGATGTTGCAAATAGGATCCAGAGAAGTCACACAAAGACCTGAGTTTTGAACTTCAAAAAAGCAGACTTTGTCAAAATGGGGAAATATCTGGAGGTGGAAATTGAAGACTGGGAGAAAATGGGAGAAGTCGAACAACAGTGGGCCAAACTAATAGAAGCAATTACAAAAGCAACAAATCTATATGTTAGAAAAGTAAACAAAAGTAAGAGAAATAAGAATCCAATCTGGATCACAAAGGAGGTGGCTGATGTAATAAAAGCAAAAAAAGCAGCTTTTAAGAAATATAAAGGATCCAAAAAAGTGGAACACAGGGAGGATTATCTGGCAAAACTGAGGGAAATGAAAAAAGTAATCAAGAAAGCAAAAAGTCAGGCAGAGGAAAGGATTGCCAAGGAGATAAACTGAGATGACAAAACATTTTTCAGATATATCAGAGAAAGGAGAAAAGTACATAGTGGCATATTAAAATTGAAAGGGGATAAGGATCAATGGGTGGAGAGAGATGAATTAGCAGAAATATTAAACAAATACTTCAGTTCAGTGTTCACTAAAGAAGACCCTGGAGAAGGACCATCACTTGTTATTAGGGATGTGAATCGTGTGCCTGATCGTCTTAACGATCGAAATCGTCTGGCAAGAGAAGAAAATCATGTATGGCACGATTTTTTAGTAAAAAAATCGGTTTTTCTGATTAGTGCGCACTAACAGGAGTTAGCGCGCGCTAACAGAAAATGATACAATTTGACACTTTTCAGGGCAGTTAAGGTCAGTTTAGGAATGAATATGTATTCCTATTGGCTGCCCTCTTATTTATTCATGTTACCAAGGTTCCCACTGACGTGATGGTTTAATATATGGGGGATGGGAAATGGAAATGGTTGGTAGCTTGACCAAAAAATGTAATGTGATCAGTCAATGTGACTAGAACTTGTGCCCTATCCCTGATACCGGGAGTGTTGTGATCTTCCTGCATGCAGTGCCATATCCCTGATACCGGGAGTGTTGTGATCTTCCTGCACGCAGTGCCCTATCCCTGATACCGGGAGTGTTGTGATCTTCCTGCATGCAGTGCCCTATCCCGGTTAACGGGGGTGTTGTGATCTTCCTGCACGCAGTGCCCTATCCTGGTTACCGAGGGTGTTGTGATCTTCCTGCATGCAGTGCCCTATCCCTGATACTGGGATGTGTACAGGAAGATCACAACACCCCCGTTAACCGGGATAGGGCACTGCATGCAGGAAGATCACAACACCCCCGTTAACCGGGATAGGGCACTGCGTGCAGGAAGATCACAACACCCCCGGTATCAGGGATAGGGCACTGCGTGCAGGAAGATCACAACACTCCCGGTATCAGGGATATGGCACTGCATGCAGGAAGATCACAACACTCCCGGTATCAGGGATAGGGCACAAGTTCTAGTCACATTGACTGATCACATTACATTTTTTGGTCAAGCTACCAACCATTTCCATTTCCCATCCCCCATATATTAAACCATCACGTCAGTGGGAACCTTGGTAACATGAATAAATAAGAGGGCAGCCAATAGGAATACATATTCATTCCTAAACTGACCTTAACTGACCTGAAAAGTGTCAAATTGTATCATTTTCAGTTAGTGCGCGCTAACCAAAGAAAAAAGATTTTTCACGATAAATCGGGGGAATTTCTATTGTATCGCACTCTTTACCAATTAATGACGATTTAAACCTTATCGGGTCGATAATCTAAATCGTTGAAAAATGATTCACATCCCTACTTGTTATCAAGACTGTAGAAAGGGGTGGAGTAGATGAAACTCCATTTACGGAAGATAATGTATGGGAAGAGCTAAGAAAACTGAAAGTGGACAAAGCCATGGGGCCTGATGAGGTTCACCCCAGAATACCTAGAGAACTCAGAGATGTGCTGGTGGGTACACTGTGTAACCTGTTCAATAGATCTTTAGAAAAGGGTGTAGTGCCTAGTGACTGAAGAAGAGTAGTGGTGGTCCCGCTTCACAAGAGTGGGAACTGGCCTTGAAACTACAGGCCGGTTAGCATCACCTCAGTGGTGGGAAAATTAATGGAGACTCTGCTGAAGGAAAGGATATGAACTATCTACAATATGGTGGGTTGCTTGATCAGAAGCAGCATGGATTCACCAGGGGAAGGTTCTGTCAGATGAATCTAATTGATTTCTTTGATGGGGTGACTAGAAAACTGGATCAGGGAAGAGCACGCGATGTAATTTACTTGGATTTTAGTAAAGCTTTTGATAGGTCCCACACAGAAGACTCATCAACAAAAGAGAAGCTTGGGAGTCAGCTCCAAGGTGTTGGCATGGATTACAAACTGGTTGATGGATAGAAGACAACGGGTGATGGTAAATGGAACGTACTCTGAAGAGAGAAAGGTGTTAAGTGGAGTGCCACAGGGATCGATGTTGGGACTGGTTCTGTTCAACATCTTCGTGAGCGACATAGTGGAAGAGATAGAAGGTAAAGTTTGTCTATTTGCGGATGATACAAAATCTGCAACAATCTCAAAGGAGACAGAGACAAGATGGAGGCAGTCCAGAGAAGGGCAACCAAAATGTGGGTGAGGAGAGGTTGAAGAACCTGAGGAGATACAGACCTTCAGATCTTGAAAGGTTTTAATGATCCATGGTCGTCAACAAACCTTTTCCATTGGAAACAATTTAGTAGAACTAGGGGTCACAATTTAAAACTCCAGGGAGGAAGACTTAGAACCAATCTCAGGAAATATTTCTTCACTGAGAGGGTGGTGGATGCCTGGAATGCCCTTCCAGAGGAAGTGGTGAAGACTAAAACTGTGAAGGATTTCAAAGGGGCATGGGATAAACACTGTGGATCCCTAAAAGGCTGGAGGATGTGATTAAATAAAAAAGCTTAACCGGCATGGAGCGGCAGTTACTACCCTTAAGAGAAACATGGGGGTAACCTGCACAGAGCGGCAGTTACTACCTTGGGAAGCTTGCTGGGCAGACTAGATGGACCATTTTGGTCTTTTTCTGCCGTCATTACTATATGTTACTATGTTACTATGATGTTTTCTGAGGAATGATGATGTTTTTGTTTTCCAAACAACAAAATGTAAATTGTAAACATCAGCATAAGCTTCAAAAGACCATCATAACACCCGGTAGTGTGTAGACCAATATATGACAAAAGCTTACACGGATCATTAATAATCATAAGTCTTAGAGCACAATAGCTTCAAACTTCTTCTGCACATAAAATGTCAAGAAAATCAAAAGAACCAATCACTTCCCTCTTGGAGCATTTTTCTTCCTGTTCTTAAACATGTGGGTCAAGAGTTTTGCTGCAGCACTCAGCAGGAACCTGACATCAGGCCATGTTTCAAATTTATTCTGCATTAGGGATAAATCTTATGCTTAATGCAATTCATTTCCTTGAGCTCATTAAACTAAAAAGCAAACATAAGAAGACCAGCCATAAGTAGTATATCTTTCATAAAAAGATCTCTGCCACATCATGATATGTTCTTTCTGGTATCGCAAATTTCTCCGCTCGCCAGTGCCGGGATCAAAGGCGTTTTGCACCATATTGGCGCGGTTCTTCATATAAATGAACATACATACCTAGAGACAACATTTCTGATGTCACCACGCATCAGCTGTTTCATTAAGCTGTCAAGATATGGCAGGAGCCACTAAAGGCGCCAGCTGTCACATATTAAATGCAAACTATAGACATAAGTTCCATTCAATATCACTGTGCAACCCATAAGGAGAAACTGAATTCATTTTGAAGATCCATCTTTGTTCCCTTTGTAATAAAAGTTTTGCCAGGTTGCCCCCCCGCCCCCCCCTTCAATATGCATTTACAACATCCAGGATGAACCACTTAATTTCTTTGAATTGACCTTGTGAATCCAAAAAAATGTGACACCATTGGAGCATGAAGTCTTTTGATCTTTAAACAACTTTTATGCTCCATTAGTCAAGTACGTAATTGCCTTCTGGTTTGTCCTGTATACTGTAACCCACAAGGACATTGCAAACAATAAACCACAAAAGAAACCTTACAATTAGAAGCCTTGAGTGTTGCGAAAGGTTTCTGAGTGGCAAAGGACCTGATCTGGGTATCAGTGCCCTGCAGCTCACAAATGCTGCAATGTACACTAGTTGGTTCACCATGATGTGCCAATGATGTTATCTCAATTAGAGGCAAACTAGGTGGAACCACTTTGTCTTTGATGTTGCGTCCCCTAATAAAAGCAAATCTGACAGGTAATTGTGTAGATGCAAAGGAATCCATGGTTGGACAATGCTGGCAAATTATACGACAAATTTTTACAGATAAATAAGTAGGTAAGAACACATGTCTGATGTTCAGATGTTTGTCTCACCGAAGAGGTTAAAAATAGTTATCTATTAATAAACAATCCACCAGGGAGACCTATTTTCTCAGCATGAAACTCGGAGGGACTGTGAATGAGAGGAACAAGAGGGGTGTGAAAGAAGGGATCACTGTTGAGAGGAGGTATATTAGTGAATCATCCCTCTCCTCATCCTGGATCCCCTCTTTCTACTTTTCCTTACCTCTCCTCCACACATTCCTTTTTCCTCTGATCCTGATTCTACCATCCTCCCCTTCTCCTGCGCCTCTTTACTCCCTTCATCTTCTATCATTACCCTCCTATCTGAGATCCTCTCTTTCCCATCTCCCAGATTTTCTTTTTCTCTATCCCTCCTTCTTTCCCAGTATCATCTCTAAGATCCCTTTCCCCCCAAAAAAGAACAAAATAAATTTAATTAGACACAAATGACAGAAAATAATTTTGTTTTAATAAAGTAAAATAAAAATGTACATTAACCAATATGCAGTATATGCAAAATTATGCATATTTGCTACGATTGGATTGAATTTGGAAAAATCTGCCGCATAATCTTGAAAAATTTACCATAGGAAACCAGGGATTCTGATAATATATGCTATGTTGTGAATAGCACATGTTAAAAACATTTTATTGCATGATAAAAATGAAAGAAAAATAAAAAATCATATTTATTTTTTGTTTTAAATGAAAAATGTTACAAGATGATATAACAAATATAGCTGATGTTTATCTGTCGTTTTAAAATGACAGTTTGTGTCTATGAAAAAAGGCTTAGAAAATCAGACCTTAAGAAGTTGGTATTCACTCATAGCTATATTTTACCCCTCATTCTTTTCTCTCACCATCCAGTCCTGTCTTTATCTTTTTATCTCTTAGTTATCTACCAGCTTTCTGTCTCTCTGCTTGTTCCCTTCCCATTCCCCCTGTCTTTCATCTATTTCCTAGTCCCCATTTCCACTTTCTGTATTTACTCCATCCCCAGCCTTCATTTGTCTTTCTCTGACTCTCATTTCATGAAACCCAGCTCTTTCCCTGACATGATCCAGCCCCTTTTTATGTCTTTAACCCCTATCTGGCTTCCTATTCTTCTCTCTCACCTCCTTCCCTAACACTATTTCCACACTCACACTCCTTCACAGACCCATCCTCTTTCTCTCACCCATCTACAGTCCCCGACTACCCTAGCCAGTTAAATTACTCAGCTCTGATTGGTCCCTTCAATGGCAGTTGCCAGTAGAGGGACCAATCATTGGTCTTTTTACCCAGAATGAAATGAATAAAGTGCCAGGAGCTATCAGCTCCATGGCTTGAGAGAGAGAGAATTTATAAGGCCTTTATAGTAGTCAACTATTTATATCTCTGTAGTAGGGCCAGCTAATAGCTCAAGGTGAGGTGTTGGTGGTGGTTTAGGGGCCTTTTTTTTTTTTTTTTGCAGTACCCTGTTACAGAGCCCATCAAGCTAGGGCGCGAGAACATTGTAGAAATCTCATCTTTGTGAGACCTTCCTCCAAAAATAGATCAAATCTTCACCAAGGTGTACTGTGCTGTTCGTAGTCTCAATCTGCATGTAACCTGGCCCCTAAACCCTAAACCACCACCAACACCTCACTTTGAGTTATTAGCTGGCCCTCCTATAGTGATATAAATAGTTGAATACTGTGAAGACCTCCCCAGAGGATCACTCACTCTCACTCACTCACCTTCTTCTCCTCTCTCCCTCCCCAAGCCCAAAAATGGCCAAAATGCAATTTGCAACCTTTGGGGTAGATTTTCAGACCTATGTGCGGGCATACATGTGCTCACGCTACCCAGTGTGCACACATGTACACCCAATTTTATAACATGCGTGCACACTGACAGCACACTGACCGACTGACAGCCAACCGCACAGAATTTAAGAAACTACTAAAAACTCATCTTTTCTCCAGTGCATATAATCTATATTAAAATCTTCACACAACTTTACAGTATATAATTTCAATTTGTTCAAATCTTGTTTGTACTAAGTATTGTAATTATGTTTTTTAATATGTGACCAAATTATGTATGTTTGAATATGTGAACCACCTAGACGGATAGTTTACCTACCCATTGTGCGGTATATAAAACTTTTAAATAAATAAATAAATAAAATTCCCCATAGGCTGGTTACCAGTAAAGCTTTCACTATTCACAAAATAGTGCACATTGTCTATGCCCCCAGTTTCATATGGCAAATCTTTCAAGATTCTGCATCAAGTTAACACATTTTGTGGCAGATATGTCAAAACTCAGTGACAATTATGTGGCAATTCTGGGTCCAGTTAATTTATTTGGTTCTTTTTTGGGAGGAAAAGGATCTTATCTAGTTACGTTTTTTGCAGGTAATGAGTTACCCAGACAAAATTTAGCAGGTGAGGGGGTGGAAATATTCAAATCTTGTCAGGTTAAATCTAAAAATTACCAGGACAAATCATTTGAATATTGACTGTTAACTGTTTATTGATTACATGCTTTTTTTTTTGTAATTAACATTTTTTATTGTGAAGAATTGTTTACATTCCAATGATAAAACCATATACATACAAACCCAACCATCTGGTGGGTTACAGCCACTTCTCATATAGCCAAACAAAGTACATAACCCAAAGGAGTAGCAATCACAATAGTCCACATTTTTTCCCTTTTTATTTCCCCCCTCCCCTCCTTCTCCTCCCCCCCAGTCACATAAAGCCGTATGGTCTCTGACCTAAAATTTAGATACATTAATACCCCTACTTCATGTGGGATAGAGCGAACACGAAACGCTAGACCCAACGGTCCAGCCATTTATGCAGAGGGGACCAGATCCTATTGTATTTTAAGATGTTATCTCTATGGATAGCGGTTAGTTTTTCCATACATGCCGCTCTCTGTAATTTAGTTATCAGCTGGCCCCTTGTAGGAATTTTGTCACTTTTCCAATTTGCTGCAATTAGCAACCTGGCAGACACAGCTATAAAGGAGATCAGGCTTTGCTGGCTCCAGGGTAGATCTCTGTTGGGGATCCCTAACAACCACTCCTCTGGCTGAAGGGATATCGAGGTATCCAGTAGTTCACCTGACAGGCGCTGACACTCTTCCCAGAAAGGCTTAATTTTTGGACAACTCCACCACATGTGTAGAAACATACCCACCGGATTACAATTCCTCCAGCAAGTGGGCTGAGTAGCCGGGGACCATTTAGCCACTCTGATTGGGGTGAGGTACCATCTATACAAAAGTGTATAATTATTTTCTGTCATAGCCGCCGATAGAAAGGATTTGCTCAAGTATCGAAAACATGGACCGTCTCCCATGCTACCATATGTTTTGTCTTAAAAGAGGTCTCTTTATTCAAGAGCTGATAGACTTTGGAGATCACTTTCGGTAACTTGTCTGCTGCAACACAATAGCCTTTAGTGATCTCCCTCTCTTCAAATCCCTCTGGACCTCCCCTGAACACATAAAGTGACGGAGCTGGGCATAAACCAAGAAATGTTTGTCCTCTAAACCATATATCCTCTTTAAGTCTGTAAAGGAGAGTATTTGATCATTAACCCATTCTTGCTTTAAATAGCCCAAACCTTTCTCATAGGAAGTGAGATGTTTAGCACCTTTTGGTAGCATCACCCCAAAATGGATTGGGGTAAGCCCTGTATATATAGTCGGGCCAACCAGTCCTTTTTTCCACCGCTACTAAATATTCAGCATATTTTTAAGGCAGGGCAATAACTGTTTCCATTCCTCAGCTGGCAATGGCTTCAGCCAAAATAATGCATGCACGGGAACCTTCTGTAATGGGGCTTATTCTATCTGGGTCCATTGTTTACCGGGGCTGGGTAAGTGGCTATCAGTCACACTTTTAAGCTGAGATGCGGCATAAAATTTCAATACATTTGGTACCCCTAAGCCCCCCTCTAGTCTTGGATGGTGAAGTACTCCCCTGGCCACCCTGGGGGGCCTCCTCCAGCAAATGAAAGAGTACATGCTTTTTTTTTTTTTTTAACATAAATTTGCAGCACTGCAGTGACCTATAGTTGAAATGTTGAGTGCACTAGAATGGGTTACTTAAGTTTCTTACTTTTGCTGTTGCTACCTCAAGGAAAACAAAATATGTAAAAAAAGAAAAAAAAACTTGAGTAAAGTGATCGATCACCCTAGGAGCTTTAGATTACAAGTTACATTTCTGTGCAAATGAAATTGATTTGATGCACATGCTTTGAAGAGCGAAAATAGTTTAAGCCTCTGTTTCAATTCCAGGTTTTGCTTTCACAGTTCTCAATAGTTAGGGCTTCTGTTCTTAGAGGCATTTAAATTGTATGTTTAGGCATTTATTTTCCAGCTAATTAAGGGTTCTTTGATAGTACTTTAATATTTATTTAGCCCCCTTGTGTACGCTTTTGGCTACATTAGGTGTCACGAACAGGTTGTATGCAGATGGCATACAGTTTATGTTTCCAAGCAAACATCATGGCAAGCCATTCAAGACTTACCTACCCTTTGTATTGTTAAATCAGTGAAACCCATAGCATTCTTTTAAACCCTCCTCTGTCGCTCTCAGTTGACAGCACTGTGATTCGCATTTCATCTGGTGTGGAGTTTGATAGTGAGCTGTCCATGAAGCCCCTGATTTAAGCTATTATTAGATCATATTTTTTTTTTAAATTAGGATGCTGGGGAAGCTCAAGCCTTTGCTAATGACTTTCATTCAGACTTACGGGCACTAGTGTTAACTAGCATTAATAACTGCATTTCACTTCTACTGAGTTTGCCAGCTTCATCACTGAAAGCCATACAAAGTCTGCAAAACTCTGCAGCACACTTATTGACCGGCACTTCTTGATATCAACATGTCACTTTTATTTTGAGTGGCCTTCATTGGCTCCCCATTGGCTGGCGGATAAAATATAAAATTACTATGCTGATACACAAACTGATAATAAATAATGAGGTTGTCCCCTGGATTGGTGCCAATCTATGACCTTATGTTCCTGGTTGTGCCTTGTGGTCTGCTGATAAAATGTTTCTTGAAGTTTCCAGCCTATAGAGCCATATATCTAGTGGTTCCGTGCAAGGGTGCTTTCTCAGTCACTGGCCCAACATATTGTAACACCTTGCCTGAACAATTGTGTACATTGACTGATTCAGCAATATTTAAAATGTCTTTAAAAACATTTATTTAAGAACACATTTAGATGATCCAAGATGGCACCGTGAAGCAGTGTTTGGGAGCCACAGTGTTTTTTCTTCTCCTCTCACTAACCTGAGATGCCTCATACTGCCCATAAACGTCGAGCCAAGGAGATGATAGACCCTGCTAATCTCCTGGAGGTTCCAGTTTTTGGGCCAGTGGACTCCCATGTTCAGCGGGGAACTAAATCGTAGGGGTCACAGATGGACATAGAGGATGAAAGGTTACAGCTCTCCTCCCCACCAGACCTATCAACATCACTGACTTACAGGGCACCACCAGCTAATCCAGCATCCTCCAGAGACCGGGGAATACTGTTGGAGGAGGCACAAGCGGAAGTCGCAGAGGCAAGCCTCCGAGCAGGGCCGATAAGCCCCGGAGAAACTGGAGGAGAGAGTCGGACCGTTCCCACGGAGGGACGAGCGGGCCTGTCTGTAGGAGGAAATAATCAACAACCACAGGAACAAAATTTCAACGCAGAAGATTTCCTATTGAATAAATTTGATTCCCCGGTTTTGGTAAGGCCTAATTTAGTCACATTGGACAGAATTTGGGAAGCAATTGCTAACTTGGGTTCTTCTATAGCTACACAGTTAAACCCAGTTGTGGACAAAGTTAATAAAATACAGGAAAGAGAAATTGAAAAAGTTAAACAGGACTGTGTTAAAAGGAAACCAGTTCAGTATTCGATAATAACGGAAAATAAGGTTCTACAAATAAAAGTTGAAAATTTGGAAAATGCTAATAGGAAGAAAAACTTAAGGTTTATTAACTTTCCAAAATTGCCTTATATGACACCAAAGGATATGTTCTTTGAAAAGAATAAGAAAGCCGAGCAGTTAATCCTAACTGCTCGGCTTTCTTATTCTCTCTTCCCAGTTTTAAGACCCTTGTTGTAATGTAACTTTTGATCTCTTTGCACTTGTTTATGTTCCGTTTTTTGTTCTCATCCCTTGTTGTATGTAAACCGGCATGATGTGGTTTCTAATCACGAATGCCGGTATAGAAAAACTCTAAATAAAAATAAATAAAATGTTCAAAAAAATACCTTGTTGAAGCGTTTAAAGTGTCCGAAGAAGCGATACCACCGTTAGTTAAAGCTTATTATTTATTACTGTATAAGAAACAAGAGGATTTGGATAAAAATCAAGAAGGGAGACAAACTATGGATACCATATCTGTTAATTTGGATATATCCCATGTATTAGAAACATCTGATACTGAACTAGTACAGGCAGCGACGTTAATAGTATCCTTTGTTCTGGAACCAGACCGGGACTGGGTATTAAGATTGTTTTTTATTTATTTATTTTATTTATTTAAATTCTTTTATATACCGAAGTATAGCTGAAAGCCTTCACCCCGGTTTACATTGTAACAAATTCATACAAGTAACGATGTTTAACTTGTAACGTAAGTACATAAAAAATATGAAAAATAACTCAGCAGAGTGTAACATGTTAGCAGTATACCATTTACATCTTATATTACAGTTTACATCTTAATTTAGGAGATATTTATTTATTACAGAAGTATTAGCGTTCAAGATGAGGAATGAGGTTATTCAAATCAGTCTGTGAATGATTGTCTAAACAACCATGTTTTTAATTCTTTTTTGAAGGTTTTGGAATCTCTGATGGAACTTAGGTAGTTTGGAATAGAGTTCCATTCTATGGGTCCTGCTATCGAGAAGGCTCTATTTCTAGTAGCGGCTAATTTCGCAGATGATAGGGGGGGGAATTATTAGTTGTAATTTTTCAGTAGACCTTGAAGAACGGGGTGATTTGTGAATTGTGATCATGTCATCTAGAGAGGAATGCTTGTCTTTGTAAATTTCATTATGTAGAATGGTTAAAGTCTTGTATTTAATTCTTTGTGAGATTGGTAGCCAGTGAAGGTTTTTTAATGTTGGTATTTTTTAAATACCGTCTTGAAGAATTTCTTAACTTGAAAGTTAGGGTGTACCCCGATGTGTCGAAATAAACACAAAAAAGGAGGCAGCAATTCCTGTAATTGAGACTGAAGGTTCTCCAGATAGGAGGGATGTTTTTATTAAAATACCCTTTAAATGTTGTGTAAAATTTAAAGGTATATCATATGTATTTTTTCCCCTTCACAGTTAACATTCTTTTTAAGTGATAAATCACTTTCTGAACAAATGTAACCTCTGCTTTAATTACTGCAAATTCCTATATATTTAAAATTTCTTTTGAAACTAGTAAAATCTTGGACCAGCATTATTGTGGACTACTTGAAAAAAGATTAATGATTATTGTATAAGATTAGCAACTGAAATATTGGTTTGTTTTTGCTTATTCTTTTTTCTATTTCTGAACAAGAGTTTATTGTAATGATTTGTTTAAAAATTGATAAATAAAGAATTAAAAATAAATAAATAAATAAAAGGAACACATTTAGTAGAAACTGTTGTGATTCGCCATGATCTTGTGGAACATGCGGGATAAAAATACTGAAAATAAATAAATACATACAGAAAATAGGTGTTTTTTTGGTGTTTCAGAGTGCAAGTTCTACTGCTGAGCACCTTTTCCAGTTGAATCAAACATATATGTTTGTGTAGCTGAGGAGTCATCAGCCAGAAAAGGCATAAAAGCAGAGTTGAGGATCCAAGGCAGGCAAGCAGAGGAGTGAGAGAGTGCTGGGGAAGTGGTGTTTTTCCAGTGTTTATCCCGTAAAAACCTATTTTATATTTATTGCGTTAGTGTTTGCCAGTTAAACCCTAAAATCTGTAGTGCAGCAGCCAGGACGTGTAGATTGAAGGGACAGATTAGATTTAGTCCAGTCTGTCCAGCCATTTCCCAATGAGCTTCAATTTGTTGCTACATCATTGCTATCAGAAAACATCTGTCATACCGCAACAGGAGGCAGGTGAGATCCTGCTCGAGTTCTGGGTCCCCAGGCTGGTTACTGTGGTGGCCCGAGGCTTGAGTGTAGACTAGCTCTGGAAAAACATATAAATGTGGGAGGTCAGGGAATTTCAAAACTACCTCTGGTACATGGAGGCTTTACCTGCCCTAACACTTCTGGGATGGACGGTTAGGGCAGGTAAGCCTCCATGTACCAGAGGTAATGAGAACTGTGCTGATGTTTTGTTTTGGGTTTTTTTGGTGTTTTTTGGAGCTGAGAAATGTCACTTATGAGCAGCAAGAAATAAAACCCATTGCAAATTGCTCTTTTGTCCTGCTTGCACTTTGACTGATTACCTGATGGAAGTTACCTTGTAAAATCCCTTAAACACCCTAAACTGTTGGGGGGGGGAAAAAAAGCAGCTAAGGTTCTTTGCACCTGAGAGGGTATGGCGCCTCCTCCTGCTGTCAGTGAACAAATGTCAGTACCAACATGGCTCACTTGCACTTTCTCCTTGTGAACCTCTACTTCGCCCTCTTCTATGGTAACTTTGAAACAGCTGCGTGGGTGCACATATAAGCGCGTATTCCGGCTTGCCCCACAAGATGCGCCCATATTATAACACACGCACGAATATGCACGCATGGTATAAAATAGGCTGTACGTGCATACATTGTGCACACAATTTTATATGGATGCACGCATGTGCCACCTCTACCGCATAAGTGGGAGGGATTTTAGCAGACAGGCATGCTGATGTCATTACCAGTTTCCCCAGTTTGTTCCCAGCTTGCCTAGGTAAAACATAAGACTTCCTAACCTCCCTAGTTAATTATCCTCCCTTTAACCATGTTAGCCCCTACTCTTAAAACCCCGCTGACTAGCCTAAGTTTTTTTTGTTTTTGGACTTACACGCCATCCATAGCAGAGGTAAAGTTGCGTGGTAGGGTAGTTACGCGCCATCCATAGCAGAGGTAAAGTTGCGTGGTAGGGTAGTTACGCGCCATCCATAGCAGAGGTAAAGTTGCGTGGTAGGGTAGTTACGCGCCATCCATAGCAGAGGTAAAGTTGCGTGGTAGGGTAGTTACGCGCCATCCATAGCAGAGGTAAAGTTGCGTGGTAGGGTAGTTACGCGCCATCCATAGCAGAGGTGAAGTTGCGCGGTAGGGGACCCGGGCACGTGCTTGTGCGCGTAAGTATTTACGCGCTGGTTTCATTCGTAAATCCTGGAACGCCCAGTCCATACTCCACCCCTTTTTCAGAAAACAAAATCTGTGCACGTAACGGCAGATACACACGTATGCGGGCGCCTTCTAAAATCCGCGCAGCGTGTGCTGGCCGACTTCTGTGTGCATTTTCCAGCTTTTGCAAGTGCCGGGCTTTTAAAATTCATCCCTCGGTGTGGGGATCCGTAACCTCCTGCACAGTGCCAAATGCACTGGGAGACCTTAGAATTGTGCCACGGAGACTTAGTGCATCCCAGTCACACTGCCTTGGGCTGTTAGACTCTGCTGCCCTTTACTGCAACCTCTTTAGCCTGCAGAAACTCCCTTAGGTACCAGCGCAGTTTCTCAAACATACAGTCCAGACCTTAGCTGCTTTTTTTCCCCCAGCAGTTTATGGTGTTTATGGGATTTTACAAGGTAATTTCCATCAGGTAATCAGTCAAAGTGCAAGCAGGACAAAAGAGCAATTTGCAATGGGTTTTATTTCTTGCTGCTCATAAGTGACATTTCTCAGCTCCAAAAACCAAACAACCCCAAAACAAAACATTAGCACGGTTCTCAGGTACAATGCCAGGTTTTCTTTTACAACAAATCACAGTCACTTTAACTGAGTTCCAAACGTCAAAACAGTCTCAGCCTTCCCACTCCTATAATGCTTGGGGTTCTTCCAGATGAAATAACTCACAAATGTTTGCCCAAGTTCTTTTGGTGCACCGGTTAAGGGGAGTGCAATCAAAATTACACACTCAAAAGTGTGCAAACCTGAGCACAACTATTCCTTTAGGGTTTGACTCCCCCAAGTAATCAGCGTGTTACTCTGCAAGGGCTCGCTGGGTTAGCTTGCCACTTATTAAAAGTGCTGTTTCTAAGCAGATCCTTAATCAAGGAGGGATCGGTGCTCAGGTGCAGCTTAAGTGCCCCATCCAGTGAACAGGCTGTCTGTGTCCAAATGGTTTTACTCTTCATAAAGGCTTTTGACTTGTACATCATGTACATCTTCTCTGTGTCCCTGTATGAATGCCCCTTTTCTATGGCTTAAATACCTCAGAGGTATCAATGCACGGGAGATGGGTTTCTTTCAATAGACAGGAGACTCTTGAATGAAGGAACACGAGATGAGGGTGAAATGGGAGAGACTGAGGAGTAATCGAAGGACGTATTTATTTACAGAAAGCGTAGTGGATGCATGGAACACTCCGTGGAGGTGCTGGGGACAAGAAAGCATGGGACAAGCACAGGGGATCTCTGAGGGAGTGGTAGGGATTTTAGAGATGAGCAATTGTATGGATGGGTAGACTAGATAGGCCATATGGTCTTTTTTCTATTTTAAAATAAGAAAGGGCAAGACATTGATGCGTCACATATCTTTGATTTTAGGGCCAGTAATACCTCATGCTCAGGGATGGTCCTATCATGAGTCAAGGTCCTATCATGAGGTGCCCAACTCAGGCAGCAAAGTTTTGGAGGTGGTAAAAAGGGCCCCCCAAGACATTCTTGCAGTGGCCACCTCACCTTGCCGCAAACATGATTTTTAAAGTGCCCATAGGGCCGCAGTGGACCCCATCCTGTCATAGCTGAAGAGAGGTCTGGTGGGGCTGTGGTGGGATCCCATCCTGCAGTGGCCCAGAGAAAAGAGGTCCAGCAGGGGGCGTGACATAGCCCATCATGCCATGGCCCTAAGAGGACCAGCGGGGCCTCGATGGGAGAAGGTCCTCAGAGTGTGTGTGTATGTTTGTGAAGGAGCCCATATGCATGTGTGAGTGAGTGTGTATGGTGTATGTGAGAGCCTGTGTGAATGTGTGTGAGAGAGAGGGTGTATGTGAGAGCCTATGTGCATGTGTGAAGAGGGTATGTGTGAGCGAGAGAGCATGTATAAGTGAGAACATGGTTGTGTATATGTGAGAGAAAGTGTATAAGTATGCATGTGTGAGAGAGAGGATAAAGTTTATGCATTGCCCTTCCCAATCTCCATAACCATCTCAGAGTGACTGGAAATAAAAAGAGCCCAGATATGGAGAGCAGGGAATTTTTTTATTCTTATTAGATTTAACTTTTGGGTGTTATTCAATGTGTCTGTTGTACTGAAATATTTTTTTTCATTCATTATTCATTTTTCAACAAGTAACAGAATGAACAATACAGAAATACGTATAAATCACCAGAGTGCCACACATGTGTCCGTTCCCCCCCCCCCCCCTCCCAGATCATCTTCCCCACAGACATCCCCTCACCCTACCCACCCCTAAATATCCTTCGTCTGGAATCAGAATAATAATGAAAGAATAGAAAGAACAGCAAAGTAATACCCCCATCAAAATACAAAAGCTTTCCCATACAATTACGGACACATGATCAAACTTGGGTCTGTTCAAAATGTAGGACACATAGACTAAAATATAGGAAATGACAACTTAAAAGTGTGTAATATATTCTCATTTGGAATCAGAGTGTTCCAGTACCCTTGCCAAATTGAAAGGCAAATTTTCAAAGATGCATTTGATTTGCTCTTCGCAGTCATATACTCAAAATGCAGTAATTTATGTAATTGTAACTTCCATTGATCCTTCCTCAGCTGCTCCAGAGAGATCCACACTGCCAAGATTGTCTGCATCGCCAGTAGAAAAGCCTTTTGAAGGAAAATCTTCTTATGTTCGGAGAGACCATCCAATGACACACTAAACAGTCTTGAACCATAGGTTTTTGGCTCTCTTGAGATATGCACCTTTTGCATCTGACCCATCTCAGATACAATCTTTTCCCAAAATTTTGAAATCTTATTACATTCTGAAAAACAGAGAAAGAAGGACCCTTTTCCAGCCTTACATTTTAGGCAAAGATCTGATTCACACAATTTTGCTGTGAACATTCAAGCCCTGAACCTAAAAATACAATGTATGAATATATACCCTGTTTCTCTTAAGGTACCATTTTCTGCTATCCTCTGATTTCTCCAAAGAAATAGCAGCCTGCTTTTCCCACTTGAACATTATATCATGTAAAATAATATCATTACTAATACCTTTACTAGCTTTATTGCTTTTCCTCCCCAATATTTAGAAAATGGCCTGCATAGCTGTATAATTAGGAAATTCCCCATAGCTTTACAAAATGTTTGGATATAGTGCCTTGCCTGCAGATAGGCATACAAATCCTATGAGCCTAGATGATAAATATATACCCTGCAACTCCTGGAAGCTTCTTATTATGATGGACTTTTTGGCACTTCACCAATTCCAGCCCTCGTTCCCCGCGGGTTGAGCCTTTGGGTACCAGGGCAGGCTGGACTTAGGTGGGCCTACATATGTCATCGTCGATGGAAGAGGATTGAGAGGTCAGCCCAGAGGCAGCAACAGTGGAGAGAAGAAGTCTGTACTAGATGAGGTGGAGTCTCAGAGACCCAGGTGCCTACAGAACGAAAGTCAGACAGGGGGCGCCTGAGCAAGAACAGGCTGAAACCTGAATAGGTTAGGTCCAGGATGTAGACTGGAGAAGTGTCGTAGGGCAAGCTGGAGTCAGGGCCGGCAGCAATATGGAAGCAGTGGCAAGCAAGGCTGAGGTCTGGACGAGGAGAGGGTCAAAAGTGTAGTCAGGCAATGCAGAGGTCTGGGTGTTATGCCCGACCATTGCAGATGGCTGCAACCTCTCATGCTCACCTCCTTTTTCCCTGCACCGTCAATCCTAGGAAGAATGATGGCTTCTAACCAACACCGACCTCCCCAGTGTCCCTGGGACAGCATGGGTGCTGCCAACTGCCATCTTATCTCTGGAATCACCTAAGGCGCGTGCATGCAAGGGCCTCCTTTATACACGTCATGGCGGGAATCTCCCCTCCCAATGACATCAACTCGCTGCTGTACTTAAGCTGACAGGCTGTCACGGTTCCTCCAGTCCGTGCACTCCCAACTTCACTGTTTTCAAGGTCCAGCCCCTGAGAGAGCTTTCCTGATCCCTTGAACACTCAAATAGAAGTTCTTTGTAATTTATCCTCACAACTTCCCAGGCAGGTTTTGAACCCTCATGGCCTGGCCCTCCCCAGTGAGCCAGCGACTCACCCTGCAAAGGCTGGCTTCAAAAGTTCATAACCAAACAACATCAAGTCCAAATTTCAAAAGTCTGGCCCCATGGGCCTAACTGCCACCTCCCACAGTATCTCTCAGGATATTTTCCTTGTCCCTTCAGATACAACCACCCACTGGCAGTCTCTCAAACAATATCCTCAAGTAGGTACATCCGGATAGTAAAACAGTCTTTAGCTCCCGGCTCACCTTCCTGGAAGTCACGCCAGCCGTCTGTCTTCCTTCTAAGCAGGAGCACCAAAGTTTCAGTCTTGCAGAGCAGCAGGTAGCATGGTCCTTCTCCTTCAGTCCCTGGCAGGAGACTGAAACCACTGGATTAGGGAGTCTTTTATACTCTGTAAACTTCTCCTCCTCTGCCAGCTGATTGACTCCGGGGAAGTCCCACCCTTAACCTCCCATACCTATGAGTTTGTCTCTATGGTTACAGGGGAAGCCACCAGTGTATATCCTTGACTCTGTGTCACCTTGGTTTTCTTCCCCCTCCTTCTAGGACTTTGGTTCCAGGGAGTTTTTGTTCCTGGCTTTATTCTACCTACCTGGACTGTCATAGTGACCCTGGCACACCGACCCTCTGCTACTACGAGTTAGCAAGGAAGAGTCCTCATTGCTGAATCTGCTCCATTCTTGGACTTCCAGACTTGCTCATGGTGTGTGGACGCTCTAGGTACCCGCTCCTCGGGGGCCTTTCCGCGTTCCTGGCTATCCACTCCTCGGAGGGCCTTCCTGCCTTGAACTATGACCTGACATGCTTTTCGGGTCACTGACCTGCAACTATCACTGTGAGTACCTTTCTACAGACTTCAGCGATACCAGCTTTACTGTAGCTTCTCTGCGGTGTACCCCGTGCCTTGGGCCACTACCATTCCTGTTCAGTAGAAGTTGTTCCAGTGTACCCTGTGCTGCAGGGTATTGCCATACCAACTACAAGATCCACTTCTGGGTTCCTACACCTCAGACTGGTTCATCATCATCTTCAGTACAGTCATCCTTGGCGTACCCCACTCTGCGGGCCACTACGGGATCTGCACTTCTGAGGTAATTTCTACTCAACTGAAGGGCCCAAAAAGCAGCAAGGTAAGCGATCCAAAAGAGCCGTGAGGAAACAACAAAAGAGTGGATGCCACAAAGAAGTCTTTTTCAATTCTTTATTGGTGGAGACACATGAAACTTGTTAAAAACTGCCCGACTCTGGCCGAGTTTCGCCACAAATAGTGGCTGCCTCAGGGGCTATAAAAAGATATATATACAAAATCAATAAATCATAAGTACATAGAAATCATAAAAAACATTAAAACACAGACAAAACACTTAAAATATCAGTGATTGAAAATATAAATAAAATAAAATTATAAAAACAAACAAATATTCAGTTACTTAAATACAACAAAAATAAGGACAGAAAAATCTGAATTAAAAGTGACAATGGAAATAAATAAGGAGCATGTTCACAACATCAATCTAAAAAAGAGATACCTGCAAAATACTAAAAAATCAATACCTTAATTGTAAACACACTGAAAGATTCAAAAGGAATCTCCAGAAAACATCCGCAGTACACCTATATCTGAAAAAAATGAAATCTTAATTTAAGAACACAGCTACAAACATTGGGGGTCATTTTCCAAGGAGTTACCGCTGGAGATAAATTCGCAAATTGTGCTAACAGCCGTTAATGTGATTTGCGAATGCAAATTTCTAATTTGGTATTCAGGGGGCGGGGTTGGGGCAGAGCATATGTAAAGCAGGAAACAATTTATGAGAGAGAGAGAGAGAGAGAGAGAGAGAGAGAACCTTGCTATAGTGCCTATGCCCTAAACAGGTATTTGTATCCCTATGGGAGGGCCACCTAGTAACTCGGGGTGGGGATTAGGTATCAGCGTTGGGGGTTGGGGGCCACGTTCACATTCAACATGAGACGTACGGAAAGAACAGTGGTCTCTAGTGAAGATTTGCTGGCCGTCGGAGTGAGGAAACTCACTCCAAGAAGAGATTTGGGCAATGTTCTCTCACCCTAGCTTGTTGTTGCCCAGGTAGAGTGTCCATCCAGCTAGGGTGAGAGAATATTGCCCAAATCTCTTCTTGGAGTGAGTTCCCTCACTCCGACGGCCAGCAAATCTTCACTAGAGACCACTGTTTGTTCCGTACGTCTCATGTTGAATGTGAACGTGGCCCCCAACCCCCTACGCTCATACCTAATCCCCACCCCGAGTTACTAGGTGCCCTCCCATAGGGATACAAATACCTGTTTAGGGCATAGGCACTATAGCAAGGTTCTCTCTCTCTCTCCCTCCCCCCCTCCTCCCCAGCCGTTTGGAATTGTTGTGGATCACAATAACCCTTTACTGGCTCGTAGCGCACAACGTAATGCAATTTAAAGTGTTGTAGCTATTAGCTGCAATAACACCTTGGAAAATGACCCCCTAACCTCCTTACTCAAAAATAAACGGTAGGCAATAGCATTGTTGATGAGTGAACATGAAAGCACTATTCTCACAAGATGCCCGTTTAGAATGTGGGTAGTCAGCATTTTAATAAAAAACACAAATCGTCTAATGAATATTAGCACAAACCATGAACAGAAATATTTAAAAAAAGAAAAATTCTTTGACTGTTATTTAACAGAACAAAGCTGAATAAACTGTGTGAAACATGAAATGATAAAAAAGTAGTAGTAAAATGATAAAAAACTGTCGCTACTAATAGCAAATAATATGTACCATCATACTGCATACCACACAAACTATTTAAATGTATTTTAATCCAAAAATACATATTATTAAAAACTAGGCACCAACTTATGTAAACAATCAATATCACAGATGTGGTTTTGTCAATCAAATTCTAACTGTATGCAACAAAACTAATAAGGTGTCTCAAAAGCATTTAAAATTATTAATAATCAAATAAACAAAAATCTAATAAAAATGAATAATGAAATGTCAAAAAATATAAAAGTAACAATGACTAATGTTGAGCATTAAAAAGAAAACTACGTTGAAATATATGTATGAATAGTCATATAAAATCTAAATAAAAATAAAAATATTCGAGATATAGTGTGAAAATATCAAACCAGTATAAGTACTTGAATCTTGAAACAGTAATGGCAATCAGTGATTGGATGGTAATATGAAAAAATCATTGCTCAGAACTGTACTTATTTACAGTTCCCGCCTTGTCTATCATACAGTTGTGTCCTACATCGCTGAGACCACACCCATCGATGGTGAGGCCCGCAAGGCTCCTCCCTGTGGGCGTAGACATCTCTCATCTTGACCCAGGGTTCACATCTATATAAATACATAACAGATTGCTAACTCCATGAACCCGGCTCATGTCTCAGCCATTCAGGCCATCCCTGGCCTGGCCCAACTGTTGTGGGATCTGCTAGCAAGTTAGCAATCTGATGAGATTTGCTATGCGGATGAGAGGAGCTAGCAGATGCGAATAGCAGTCTGATAGAATCCCCTCCCCAAAGGGGAGGAGTAGCAATCTGTTGTGTACTGCCTCCTATGGGTCTGCTAAGGAATGGCAATATGTTATGATGTAGACTGCAGAGTTGGCAATCTGTACCAGCAGAGTATTGGAGATGGTGCTCAGCTGGACAGAAAGTAGATAGGTGAATCCTTGGGCCGATGGCAGATGACAGCACCCCCAGGAGAGAGTCCTGAGAGGGACCACCGGCTAGGCTTGAGTATGGAGACAGACACAGATAGTTCTTTTATTAGAAAGGTAGTATAACCACCAGAGGTGGCAGTAATGAGCTGGTATGTCCGGCAGGGCTAAAGTCTCTCATATACTGGAACTGCGATTCCAGTGTTTCCAAAGTGAACAGATAATCTCCTCGCCCTTGCACTCACTCCCCCTATGAATTCTTCCAATGCTAAAGGTCCCAATGCTCTTTGTGGATCTCTCCCTCTTAACTTTCTCTCAACTCTACCCCCTCTCCCCTCTCAACGTCCCTAGGCATAGACCTCACTTTCTATCTTATTATTAAAGTTACTTATTTTTGAATATTTTTGAATATTATGTTATCATATCTACAACATTATATGTTACTGATAGTGCATTTTTTCTTATGTTGTTAATTGTTTCACATGTCTGTTTGTTTCCCCGCATGTTCATTGTACCTGTTTCATTGTATCCGCCATCCGGCGACAGTTCAGTTTCTTGTAAACCGGTGCGATATGTATCCTATACAGGAGCATCGGTATATAAAAGTTAATAAATAAATAAATAAATAAATGTTGCTGAGCTGCAAAGAGACCGTAGATAGTGAATAGACAGGGTATGCAGATATACATAGCCAGTACTAGGTGATAACTCACATAAGGTCTTGAAATGGCTCAGTAGCTGGAAAGGGTTAGGCCCTTGAGGAGCGAGTACCTGGTTCCAGGGAAAGCTCTGAGAGAGCGGTGGTAAGAACATAAGAACATAAGAAAATGCCATACTGGGTCAGACCAAGGGTCCATCAAGCCCAGCATCCTGTTTCCAACAGTGGCCAATCCAGGCCATAAGAACCTGGCAAGTACCCAAAAACTAAGTCTATTCCATGTTACCATTGCTAATGGCAGTGGCTATTCTCTAAGTGAACAATAATCTGTATCTGGAATAGCTTCTAGTCAATAGAGAATCTTCAGAGGGTTCAGGAACATAGGCCCTCGAGGAGCGAATGCCAGTTCCTATATACCTTCTGAAATAGTAACTCACAATGTCTGTACATGCAATAGCTTCTGGACAAGGAGAATCCTCAGAGATTCAGGAACATAGGCCCTCAAGGAGCAAGTACCGGTTCCTATCGGTAGTCTGAAATAATAACTCACAATGTCTGTCTCTTGCGATCGCTTCCAAGCAATAGAGAGTCTTCAAAGGGTTTAGGAACATAGGCCCTCGAGGAGTGAGTACCGGTTCCTATCTGTAGTCTGAAATAAGAACTCACAAATGTCTGTACCTGCGATAGCTTCTGGGCAAGGAGAGTCTTCAGAGGGTTCAGGAATATAGGCCCTCGGGGAGCGAGTACCGGTTCCTATCTGTAGTCTGAAATAATAACTCACAATGTCCGTCTCTTGCGATCGCTTCCAGGCAATGGTGAGTCTTCAGAGAGTTTAGGAACATGGGCCCTCGAGGAGCAAGTACTGGTTCCTTTCTGTAATCTGAAATAGAATGAGGCCCCCGAGGAGCGGGTACCCCTGGTAGGTCCGGAGAGGCAATGTTGCAAGAGTGGAGCGGGGCCGATGGAAATCCCGCAAGCAATCCTTTGGGTGTAAAGTAGTCTTGGACAGCCGAAGCTAGTCCAATCGGAGTCCTTGCTAACTCGATCTGTTAGCAAAAGTAAAGACCTTTTATGTTGGAAGCGGATGATGTCAATACAGGGGGCACCCCTGAGGTTTGCGCCCTTGCTGGTACATACTGCGGAGCGCATGCACCCTACATCATCAGGAACATGGCGGATCCACAGCGTCGAGCCGGCCTGGGGACGCCAGGGAGAAGCGGCATGGAGACGCCGCGGCATCAAGCCATCCATCAGGCATGGAGGGGGTCGCCACACAGGTAGAGAGGGTGGAGTGAGGGTGAAAGCAGGCACGAACGCAACACCAACGTCTTGCCGAACAACAAAGGACACTAGAGACTTTGGCTAATGCCTTCAATCAGCTAAACTCTCAGCTGAACTCTACATTGACAACTGACAAGGCCGCTTCCTCTTCCCCTATGATGTCTGCATGACTCTCCGTGCCCTTGCCAGCACCCACTCGTTTTACAGGTGATCCCGTTATGTAGGGGATTTCTGAATCAGTGCTGTATGCACTTTTCACTACAGCCTACCTATTTTCCAGATGTAGTGTCCAAAACTATGTGTATATACTGTCTCTTTCAGACGGAAAAGCCCTGGCCTGTGCTTCACCCATCTGGGAGCGTAATGATCCAATTCTCAGTGATTTGACAGGCTTTCTTGCTCTCTTTCGTTCTGTGTTCGATGATCCCACTTGCGAGACTGTCGCTGGATCTGCACTCTTGCATCTTCAACAAGGTACCAAACCTTTGATTGATTATGTTATTGAGTTTAAAACCTTGTCCTCGGAGCTATATTGGGACCTGGGTTGTCTGCGGGCTATTTTCCTGGAAGGTCTTCTCTCACAACAAAGACGACTGGATCTTCACATCTATGGTATCACCCTGGGCATACCCATTGCTCAGAGCTGTACTTATTTGCAGTCCCCGCCTTGCAGGGTTTACTTTTCCTTTCTTCATAATAAAGTCTATCATACAGCTTTTTCCTACGTTGCTGAGACCATGCCCATCGACGGTGAGGTCCACAGAGCTCCTCCCTGTGGGTGGAGACATCTCTCATCTCAACCCAGGGTTCACATCTATACAAAAACATAACACTGGGCTTGAAGAGAGGCAATGGAGTAGTCAGGCAAAACAGAGGTCCGGGCTTGGAGAGAGTCAACGGTGTGGTCAGGCAAAGCAGAGGTCCGGGCTTGGAGAGAGTCAACAGCGTGGTCGGGCAAAGCAGAGGTCGTAATCCGAGGAGGAAATCTGAGGGTAGGTTAGGAATCAGCAACACAGGAAAGAGGAAACCAGGAACAGGAGTCAGTGAGGATCAGGAACCAGGAATGAATGAGAATCACCATGAGGCAACGAGTACACGACCAGCGTGGAGACCTGTTGCAATGGCAATCCTTAGGAGCGGAGCCCTACCTTAAGTATCGGAGCTCCGTTGACGTCATCATCTGGGGCCATGGCTAGATTCCCGCCGCGGGCCCTACTTAAGACTCAAGGAAGCGCGCGCCTAGGGAGGAGTACGGCGCTGAGCAATGGCGTCTCTCTGCAGGCCACGCGGAGAGGCCTGACTTGGAGCACAAGGAGGCACCGAGGGCAGCCCGAGGACGGAGCCGGTGGCCCACCACCGCCAGGGACAAGGAGCCAGGCACTGGATTTGTCTGAGAGAGGTGAGGGGGCCGAGCCGCGGGTCTGCTGCGGCCGGCACGCGTAACACTTTTCCCCAAAAAAGTGATGTAATCCCACTAGTTCCTTGTTATACCAAATTTGAAATAGCTGGTTTTCTACCCTTGGCGGGAATTGAGGATTTCCCCAGAGGGTCAAAAAGGGAGTACAACACCCCAACATATGTAATTTTACTCTACTTAAAAATCTCCATACACTTCTCCCAGATTGAATCAGTAAACTCTGTTCACAAGAAGAAAGAACCTCCAAAGGAGGAATCTGAATAATATTTCCTGACCGGTGTGGAGATAACCATGCTATTTTGAAATCAAAGGGAGAGAAAAAGCAAGTTCTCAAAACCAATTCTTCACATGCCTTAAAATACAGGCAAGATTATAATCTCTCCAATTTGGGCATTTTAGTCCCCCTGCGACCTATCCAGCATTAAGGAGCTCAGCAGTAATCTAGCTTTGTGACCTCCCCACAGAAAGTTTTGCAGGAAGCAATTGATGGAAGTTAGCTCTGATTTTTTCAGCCAAATTGGAATCTGCTGCAAGACATATATCCAGTGAGGCAACTCCGTTTTAATCAGAAACATCCTTCCCATCAAAGATCAGAAGTCAATTAGCAAAAGGCACTGACGAGTGACGATAGAGTCCTCATGTTATGCCAAGCTAGATGTTGGATACCACAGTAAAAATTCCCTATTAATTGAGAGCTTACAGGCTTAAATTGTCTATCATCTCTCACCTTTCCTCTACACCATATATGCTTAGATCTTGAAGTCTGAATCCCATATGCTTTGCAATGAAGAAAACTGACCATTTTGGTGGCCATCCTCTAGACTGACTCCATCCTCTTTGTATCCTTTTGGAGATGCAGTTTCAAGAAAAAGATATGGAGTCAGTACAGAGGGTGGCTACCAAAATGGTCAGTAGTCTTCGCTATTAAGCATACGCAAGTACTTTTCTAAGGGGTAAGTTACAATTCAGTTGTGGGGATGTAGTTGCATTTTGTAAATGTTTTAGCATAAGCTGCTTTGATTTAAATTTGGAAGTCCTCTGTGTTAGCCATATTACATTTATTTATTTGAAAGAATTTCTTAACTAACTCCCTGGTCCAAATAGAGTTCCCAAGGCATTTACAACAGAAAAAAAAAATACAGTCAAGCAATCAAGCATGACAACAAGTCATGGCAGGCTAGCTTAGAGTTCTGTGCGCTATAATTCTTTAAAGGGGGTGTCTCGTATAATGGCACATAATTGCAACAAAATAATAACCCTTCCATTCTAGTCTGTAGTGGGAAGGCTGCATTTTTCACATTAAAATAAAATGCAACAATCAAGAGGGATTTGTAATGTGTTTATGTTTCTCTAATTCTCCTATAACTGAATTACAGCATGCCCATTCCAGTCTACCAGCGGTAGAATATCTCATTTTTACCATCTTATTCCGCATATACCTGCAAGATTCTGCTATAACTCACTGATTGCATAGTGAGCTGCTGACACTTCAGAAACATATAATGGGAGAGCTTAACCAGATGTGCTGTACTCAACAGCATCATTGTTAGCTACTAGAGTAATCGTAGACCTTCAATGCAAATGATTTTGTCCATTCCGCTGTTATTTATTTTTACTTTGCACTGGCTGCACAAACAGACCTGCAGATAGAGTGAGCTAGAGCATTTATAGGTGAAGCAGATGAAAAGGGTGGGTCAAAAATGGCATCTGAATGGGAGATAATGTTGCATGAGCAGGATTGATGATGATGTTGCAATGTAACAAACTACGAGAGACAGAAACAGTGTCAGAATTCAGGAAAGCATGGGACAAGCACAGAAGGTTCCTAATGGTGACGAAGTGAGAGGAAATCCAAAAATCAACTAGAATCTATGGCATTGCACCAGGAATGAATTTAGGTAAACTTAGATGGACCTTATGGTCATTATATGCCATGATATTGTATAGTCTTTTCAAAATAGCATATGCTGCAAAAATGAGGTTTTTTAAGCTATATGTACTTATTCCCAGACTGTCTATTTTCTCCTTGCAATAAAAATTATTAAAGCTATTTATAAACTCTGTATCACTCTAATTTTCTGACACTTCCACTCTAATTAGAAGGTCAATGTTCTGTATACACAGATTTTGTTTGTTTGTTACTGTTTGTTGCCACATAGTGGTGATATTAAGCATTGCATTTGCATATTTACTTAATGTATCTGTCAAAACAGATTTGCAATTTTTGCTTTCAATAGTTACATCCAAGGCAGGAAGCTGTGTATTCTTAAGTTCTGACTATAGTATATGAGAAAGCTCCATTTTGTACATAGCAACTACAGTAGGCCCCTTGGGTTACGATCAAATCGGGTTACGACCAACATTCAAGGTTTCGGGTTGCGAACAAATTTTGAGTTACGAACACAATTTTCGTTTTCGAGTTATGACCAGATTTCGGGTTACGACCCGTGAGCCACGTGCGTGCAGTTTTTGTTTTTTTTCCGGATTGGTTGTAATTGGCCTGTTGTTGCTGCCAATTGCATTTTTTTGGTCTTGGAAGGTGGAATTTAAACAGAGATTGGATGGCTAGTGTTGCACGTGGGCAGACCCGGCACGGAAATGCGGGCAGCATCGGTAAACAGCATCGGGGGCAGCATCGGTGAACAGCAGCGGGGGACAGCACTCAGCTGGCAAGGTACAGAACAGTTTCTGGAGGCCATAGATGTTCTTATAAACATTGGTAGGAAGGGGGAAAAGAGTGTCTGGGGTTGGTGTTTTTGGTTATACTGTACACCTTTCTAGATTTCTTTTTTCTTTTATTTCTTCTCCCTGCAGAACACCAAAGAAGTGTTAAAATGGCCCCAAAGATAAAGAAATCAATAACTATTGAAAAGAAGAAGGAAATTGTGCAGAAATTTGAGACTGGCGTTCGAGTGACCGATCTCGCTCTCATATACAGCATGTCAAAATCCACCATTTCCACAATCTTACAAAGAAAAGATTTGTACAAGGAAGTTAGTGTGGCTAGAGGTGTCACTCAAATTACCAAGCAACGATCAACAGTGATAGATGAGGTAGAAAGCCTATTGCTAGTATGGATAAATGAAAGGCAGATGGCAGGTGATTGCCTATCTGAATGTCTAATCTGTGAAAAAGCTAGGGCTATAAATGCAGATATCGTAAAGGATAAGCCATTACCAAGTGAACACGGTGAAATATTTCGTGCCAGTAAGGGGTGGTTTCACAATTTTAAAGCAAGAACGGGGGTTCATAGCATAACCAGGCATGGTGAAGCTGCCAGTTCAGATAAAAAGGCTGCTGAAAACTATATACCCCACTTCGAACGAATGACACAGAGAAATGGCTTTTCCTGTCAGCAAGTTTTCAACTGTGATGAAACTGGACTATTCTGGAAGAAAATGCCCAAGAGAGCATACATTACCCAGGAAGAAAAGAAAATGCCAGTCCACAAGCCAATGAAGGATAGGCTAACCTTATTGCTATGTGCCAATGCAAGTGGTGACCTCAAGATAAAGCCTCTCTTGGTTTATCATTCTGAGACCCCTAGAGTGTTCAGAAAACAGAATGTCATGAAGAATAGGTTAGGGGTCATGTGGAGATCAAACAGAAAAGCCTGGGTGACAAGAGTCCTTTTTCTTGAGTGGATAAAGGAGGTTTTCTGTCCTACTGTGCAAAAATATCTGGAGGACAAAGGCTTACCACTCACAGCTCTCCTCATCATGAACAATGCTCCAGATCACCCACGAGACTTGGAAGACGATCTGGCTGAAGAATTCCCATGGCTCACAGTAGAGTTTCTCCCACCCAATACAACTCCTCTACTGCAGCCTATGGACCAGCAGGTCATAGCTAACTTTAAGAAGCTATACACCAAGGAACTGTTCCAGAAGTGCTTCCAGATGGTTTCAGATACGGATTTAACCCTTAAAGAATTCTGGAAGGAACACTACAGCATCCTTTCATGTGTGGGGTTAATAGAGAAATCCCGGGCCAATGTCTCTCAAAGGACATTGAGATCTGCGTGGAAGAAAGTGTGGCCTAAAATTATAGAACAGCGAGACCTCGAAGGACAGGAGCCTGAACCTGCAACTGACCCTGTGGTCAATGACATTGTCACTATAGCAGAGTCCATAGGCTTGCACGTAGACAGTGCTGATGTTGAGGAACTGGTGGAGGAACACTCAGAGGAATTGTCTACAGAGGAACTTCAGCAACTTCTGGCTGAGCAACAGAGAATGGCAGTTGAGGAGCTTTCTGAAGAGGAGGAGGAGGAGGAGAAGCAACATTCAGTGCAGCAAATGTCCTCTTCTAGAATCAAGGAAATCCTAAAAAAATGGACAGCTACAAACATTTGTAGAGAAGACCCACCCAGACAGAGGAAAAGCCAATCATTGCATTCACTTGCTTAATGATAATGTCATGTCATACTACAGGACAGTGTTGAAAAAAAGACAGAAACAGACAACCTTAGACCAGTTTTTAATTGAGAAAAGGTTGAGACCAAGTGAGCCAGAAGCAGGTCTTAGTCAGCTACAGACTCCCCCAAGGAAAGAAAGGACACCAGAGAGCCAGATTCCAGATGTTCTTATGGAATGGGACTCTCCTTCTGAACAATAACCACCTTCCATTTCATCCCCCGATGCTGTTTGCTGTTGCAGTTTGATGCTGCTGGAGAGGATATTGGACCCTTGGGCCGACCTACCTAGGGAGACAGGGTAGGCCGGGAGGCGGAGCCACAAGCTAGAAGGGTTCACCCAAGCCCCGGGGACCCCCCGGGAGGAGCCCGTAGGGTCCCGGGTCCTTGGGACTGGGAGCTGTTTGCAGAATGTCCAGAAGGCTGTGGTGGGGTGTAGGCCAGGATCGGGGCTGGCAGAGTGAATAGGAAGTCTGAAGTACCCGGAAGGCTGGGGACCGGCTGCGCAGAGTCGAGGGCTGGCTGAAGGCAGGGCAGCGGGCGGCTGCGGAGTCTGTAGCAAACCGGAGTCAGAGGCAGGCTGTAGGCTGAAGCGGAGTCAGAAGCAAACCGGAGTCGGAGGCAGGCTGTAGGCTGAAGCGGAGTCAGAGGCAAACTGGAGTCGGAGGCAGGCTGTAGGCTGAAGCGGAGTCAGAAGCAAACCGGAGTCAGAAGCAGGCAACGTGGAGATCAACAGGAACGCAACTGGAAGCAACTAAGAAGTTGTGAACCTTGGAAGTCCAAGGACCAGGGGGTGCACAGCTCGTTCCAAAACTAGCAGGGAGATTTCTTCCGAATGGAACAGCCCTGTCTGGAGAGTCAAGGGGGCCATGGAGCAGGTGATGGTTCCAGGGAGCAGCGTGCCCCGGATGGAGGAAATACGCAGCGGAGGAACCTTTCGCTGCGTGGGAAGAGACAGCTGGTTTACCAGATCGGCAACAATGAAATTCCCCTCGGCACCAGAGTCAATGAAAGCCCGGATCTGGAGTTCCCCACCGGGGTATTTAAGAGTCACTGGTAAAGTGCATTGAGGAGCTGATCCTGCAAAGCCTAGGTGTAGCTCCTCGGTATAACCTAGGCACGGTCATTTGCCGGACGTTCCGGGCAATTGGCGAGGAAGTGTCCCTTGCCTCCGCAGTAGAGACAGAGGCCCTGCGAGCGGCGCCTCCTCCTTTCTTCGAGAGTTAGTGGAGATCTGCCCAACTGCATGGGTTCTCCACTGTTGGCAGAGGCAGGAAGTCCCTTGGGTGCCGGGGTTCTGGAGGCAGCAGATGACAGTGGTGGTGTTTTACGATAGGAACAGGTCTCCTTATCCCGCTGCTGAAGGCGGCGATCCACCCTGCCGGCGATGTCAATTAAGTCATTTAAGTCCTCTGGGAGGTCTCGGCCTGCTAACTCATCCTTGATGTGGCTGGCAAGCCCCTCCAGGAAGATCCCCCTAAGGCAATCATCCCGCCAGCCAACTTCCATGGCCAGTGTGCGAAAGTCTATAGTGTAATCTGCCACCGAGTGTGTCCCTTGCCTGAGGTGCAAGAGCTCCGAGGCTGCGGTGGTCTGGCGTGCAGGATCATCAAAAGCGAGGCGAAAGTTGAGAACGAATTCCTGCAGATTCTGTAACAAGGGGTCCTGACGCTCCCACATGGGACAAGCCCAGTCAAGTGCCTTACCATCCAGTAGTGAAAATATATATGCCACTTTAACTGCATCTGAGGGGAATTGCACAGGCAGAAGGGCAAAGCGCACGTAGCATTGATTCAAAAAGCCACGACATGTCTTGATATCCCCGGCATAGCGGGTTGGTGTGGGTAATTGAGTCACTGATGCCAAACTGGGTACTGGAGCTGGAGGAGGGACCGGAGGCGGGTCCGGAGGAGCGGCCTCCAGGCGGGAGACCAGCTGTTCCACGGTAGCAGCAAGCGTGTCGATACAGTGCTGTTGCTGCTGGAGGCGTTGTGCCATCCCCGGGATGGCCTGCAGGCTTGGGGCCTCCGCCGAGTCCATGGCCTTGCAAACTGTTGCAGTTTGATGCTGCTGGAGAGGATAGTGGACCCTTGGGCCGACCTACCTAGGGAGACAGGGTAAGCCGGGAGGCGGAGCCACAAGCTAGAAGGGTTCACCCAGGCCCCAGGGACCCCCCGGGAGGAGCCCGTAGGGTCCCAGGTCCTTGGGACTGGGAGCTGTTTGCAGAATGTCCAGAAGGCTGTGGTGGGGCGTAGGCTGGGACCAGGGCTGGCAGAGTGAATAGGAAGTCCGAAGTGCCCGGAAGGCTGGGGACCGGCTGCGCAGAGCCGAGGGCCAGCTGAAGGCAGGGCAGCAGGCGGCTGCGGAGTCTGTAGCAAACCGGAGTCAGAGGCAGGCAGTGGGCTGAAGCGGGGTCAGAAGCAAACCGGAGTCTGAAGCAGGCTGTAGGCTGAAGCGGAGTCAGAGGCAAACTGGAGTCGGAGGCAGGCTGTAGGCTGAAGCGGAGTCAGAGGCAAACCGGAGTCGGAGGCAGGCTGTAGGCTGAAGCGGAGTCAGAAGCAAACCGGAGTCGGAGGCAGGCTGTAGGCTGAAGCGGAGTCGGAGGCAGGCAGCGAGCTGAAGCGGAGTCAGAAGCAAACCAGAGTCAGAAGCAGGCAACGTGGAGATTAACAGGAATGCAACTGGAAGCAACTAAGAAGTTGTGAATCTCGTTGCAAGGCGTTGAGAGAGAGTCTGAACGCCGGTTATATCGGGCATCGGGCGTGACGTCAGCCGCGAGGGCGGGGCCGGGCTTCCGGGAGCTGGACGCTCAAGACGGACGTCCTCGCGCACGCGTGAGACTAGAGGGAAGCAGGCCCGTAATGGCGGCCGCCACGTGGAGAGAGAGAAGCCCCCGGGGTCCGGAGCGGGCGGAATGCGGCGACTACTGAAGCGGAGGTAGGTGGGCCTGAGCCCTAACAGAAGGGAAGCGGTCGGGACCGCAACAGTTTGATTCCCCTTCCTCCCTTCCTGCAAAAATGTCAACTTTTAAATAAATAAATAAATAAATAAATAAATAAATAAATAGAAAAATCAACTTGAATTGTTTTTTCTGGTAGGCTAAGCACATTTTATAACCTTTTGGTGAGTGCACTAGGGAAGTATTGGTGTTTCTGGTAATTAACGACCTTATACAACCATTTTTTATGATAGAAATGTTTAGGCAAAGGGTGCTTTTCAAAGGTTCAGAACACATTATTGGTTTTTCCCATTGTTTCCTATGGAAAAATAGTCTTGACTTACAACCAACTTGGGTTACAACCAGCCCTCTGGAACCAATTAAGTTCGTAACCCAAGGGTCCACTGTATTAGATATATAGAAGCCTCTATAGATATCCCCCTAAAATAATCACAAAAATACAAACATCGGGGATTCAATATATTCCTAATGAAACTCTGGTGTCTGTTGCCCCTAGGCATGGTTTAAATTCTAATAGAGACAGGTACGGCGTTTGCTTTATGTGTCTTCTAAAAATGTGCTGTGTCATTAATTTTTAATATTAATTTGTAATTATTGATTTCTTTTTACTTTTGCATTTTGAATTTTGAAATAAAATCCTATATAACCTAAAGATACTGTCCTCTATCAACTCTCCTTGATGACCACTCTACTCAGGCTACGTGACCAAAAAAACAAGTCAAACTTATCTTATTGCTCGCAATCAGCAGTTTTGAGTGGCTGAAATCATAAGTTCCTCTTTTAAGAATAGAGCTGCATGCCCGCCCAACACTGCCAGTGTTTTGATGCGATGCGGCTGCTTCAGGGGCTGGAGAGCTGGTAAAAGATACAATAAATACCATTAACGTGCCCTTAGCCCCAGAGTTTTATCTTACTGTAAAATGGAAACTTACTTATATAGTGTGACCGGCTCCTCCTAACCGCCTCCTTTCATGTCAGGCAGCCTTAATTATATTAAAAATTAATGACACTGCACTTTTTTTTTTTTTAGAAGACACTTATAAAGCTAAAATGGTACTTGTCTCTAGTAGAGTTTAAACCATAAAGTGATTCAGACCCTGAGTAGGGGTACCGCACACCAGTTTCATCAGGATTATATTGAATCCCCAATGTATTTTTGTGATCACAGCAGCTCTTAGCCAAGTCTTGCAGCTCCTTGCTACCCATCTCCCTGAGATGTCACAGATAGCAGCTTTTAGCTAAGCTGCAGCTTCTTGTTACTTGTCTCTCTCAGATCTCATAGAAACATAAAACATAGAAACATGAAAGCAGAAATCACCATATGGCCAGTTTAGCCTGCCCATCCACACCAACCAACTCAGCTTCCTATCGTGCTCAGAGATTCCCTGTATTTATCCCATGTTTCTTGAAATCAGATACTATGGGGGTCAATTTCAAAAGGGATCGCACGCGAAAAGAGACTTTTCACGTGTGATACCTAGATCAGGGCGGATTCTGGGCGGCGTCCGCACCAGAAGGAGAGGAGGCGGGGCGGCACCGGAGCGGATGCCGCGAAGACGTCACTGACGACGAAAAAGTAAGGGCCCTTTTTGCCGACAGTTTCGTGCCCAATAGCACCACCTTTTACAATGGCGCTATTGGGTGCGAAAGCCCCCCCCCCGCTTCGCCACCCCACCCCCCGTTACTACTGGATTTTCTAAGGTCTGTGACCTTAGAAAATCCATGCCTATGTTTCCATCAGCTCCAGGTGGAGGCTATTCTATGCATCCACCACTCTCTCTGTAAAGAAATATTTCTTTAAATTATGCCTGAGTCTACCTCCTTTCACCCTCATCCCATGACCTCTCATTCTAGAGCCTCCTTTCTGTTGAGAATCTTGCCTTCTGTGCATGGAACCCTTGGAAGTATTTAAAAGTCTCTATCATATCTCCCTTATATTGCCTTTCCTTTAAAGCACATACATATTTAGATCTTTAAGTCTGTCCCCATATGCTTTAGAACGAAGACCACTGATCATTTTAGTAGCCACCCTCTAGACTGACTCCATCTTGTTTATATCCTTTTGAAGGTGCGGCCTCCAGAATTGTACAGAGTATTCCAAATGAGGTCTCATCAGGGACCTATACAGGGGCAATATCACCTCCCTTTTTCTGCTCACCATTCCTCTCCCTATGCAGTCAAGCATCTTTCTGATTTTTGCAGTCTAACCACCTGTTTTATTTGGCCACCTTAAGATCATCATCTGGTACAGCAAAATATTTAAAGACTGTAACAAAGTTTAAAGACTTTGTTCTAATTATTGTCTCTATTTCATTATCCTAAGATCTGCTTTTCAGTTTGTTTTAGAGTTTGTGTTTTATTGTTTGATAATTGGCTTGCCTTTGTGTATGAAGTCATGTTTCCTGAATGCCAGAAGAAACAATAGTGAGAATACTCAGTAAAGCAAATAAAATGAGTAACATAATGTGCCCTGAATTTAACTGGGTTTTGGAATAAGAATAATCCCACATCCCACTGAGGCAGCATCGTATTGGATATACAGTTTAGGGATATTTGTTGAAAATGGTCAATCAGTCATTCAACTGACCCAGTTCAACCGCTGCTAGGGAATACTGCCAAGGTGCAACAACCAAATGCAAATATAGTAAAAGGTGGAACATTCCAAAGGAAGTGACCCTATCTTTCATCTGAAAACATTTTCTGGCTTAATCAAAAGTATCATGTGCTGACCTGGTTGCTCAGTGACAGTGCTGTGTACTGCCATACTGAAGGTCTATGGTTTGATCTCTGTGGGAACGAGCAGAGATTCCCAGAGGCCTGGACACAAACTAGACTGACTCCAGCCTTCTTAAAACATGTTCATTATTCACAACTTCACACAGGCACAATAGTAGACTGTCTTCCTCTCAGACAGGGTACTCTGTTTACTTACAGTATGTTGCTTCATCTCAGTTCAGAGTTTGGACAGTATTGCATATAGGAGCTGCCTTCCTCCTGGAGACCTGGCCTGGTCTGGTTATCCCCACCTGGATCCCAGCTCCTATTCCCCAGTCTCTGGTTATGCCCTCTGAACCCCACCTATCCTGCAGGATCCCACCCATAAAGCATACTCTTCTTATGGCATTTAAGGTGGACTAGGTGTCTAGCCTGGTCCTGCACAGGAAAATAGGGGAACACTAAGGGTGCTGCCTCACATATCCCTCCCCTCAGCTTGGACACATTGGCCAAGCATCCCGACTCCTTCCTGGATCTCATCCAGGAGAGTTCAAGACTTCCCAGTCCCCTTCTCTTAGTTACCTTCGATCACATCATGACCACCACCCGATATGCCGTTTGTGCAATATAGATCCCCAGTCCTTTAAATAAGTCCTTTGCTGGCTCTGGGTTTCAATTCCACCCCAATGAAGCTATATGGACCAACTGGGGAACCACCAGTGCTGGCTCCTCTGTATCCTTTGGCCACTTGCCGATGCTAGTCACTGCTCTTCTGCAGCCTTATTCACTGGGGTCTCCACAGCACCATCCTCTGGGCTCACCATGGCATCTCTCGCTTTCCTTTCCATGCCTCTTTGGGTTTCTCATTGGAGTTTTCTCTGGACTCTCGTCATTGTTTTGGCACCCTACAGGGTCTTCCTTGCAATCTCCTGTAGCGGTGACTTCCATCTTCTTGCTACTGCCTCCTCCTGGGCAGTTTGTGTTGCTCTCCACAGGGCTCTCTTTGACCCCTTTCTCAGGGTTCTTCACAGCCCCCTTCTCTGAGCTTCTCAAAGGAGTTATTTATGGACTCCCGGTAGTGTTTGGGCACCCTACAGGGTCTTCACCAGGACACCCTATAGTGCCACTCAGCCGATGGGCCACCATTGACTCCTCTTTGGTAGCTTTCTCAGCTCCCTGGCCACATAAGCTTTTATCTAAAGAGGAATCAACAAGAGCTTGGCTTGCTTCCAGGTTCTTTTTCCCCTGAAGTAAGGCAAGTTTGTGCTTTATGAGGCTCTCCTGTAGCATCCTCCGCCATTCCAGGACTCTCTGGAACAAGGCTTGCCAACCTTCTTCAGTCATGCTTTCAGACTGCTGCATTTTGGGGCTGCACACCTTCCCCACAGAGTGGTTTGTTTGCTGGAAGAGGGCCCCACCCGGCTTCCATTCACTGTAAAAGTCCACTCTGGCAGCTTCCCCAGGGCCAAGCCCTGCTCAGCACAGCCTGCTGCATCGGTGTTTCTTTCACTTTTCTTTTCAAGGCAAAAAAAAGTAAAAAAAAAAAAAAAGAAGGCTGCTTGATCAGCAATAACTTGCTCATTGTTAAATCCCTGTCTGTCTCCCAGCAGGGCTTCTCCCTTTAGCCAGTTCAACCCTAAAACTTCCTGCCTGTCCTTGCAACCAGGCCAACACAGTTTCCTTTCTACCTGAAACTTTAGGGTTTTTTTTCTTCAGTGCAGCTTCTGCCACACCCTTTTACAAACCACCATGCACTCCCACACTCCCTGTGCTCTGTACTTAGTTTTAGAGCTGCAGGCCCCCTGGGTTCTTTACAGCATTTAGAACCACAGGTCCTCTTTACAACTCTCTGCACTCCACACAGGCACTTTCTCAGAGGCTGGGGTTTTCTGATAAAGCTTAGAAAACTCCCACACATGACACCATATGTGGGAACGATCGGTGATGCCTACAGACTTGGAGACAAACTAGACTGACTCCAGCCTTCCACAATAGTAAACTGTCCTGTTCAGACGGGGTATTCTCTTTGGTTACAGTGTGTAGCTTTGTCTCAGCTCAGAGTTTGGCTTGTATTGCATACAGGAGCTGCCTTCCTCCCAGAGACTTGGCCTGGACTGGTTAATTCCACCTGGATCCAAGCTCTTATTCTGCAGCCTCTGGTTATGCCCTCTGAGCCCCCACCTGCCCCGTAGGATCCCACCCATAGAGCATACACTCCTTAACACATTTAAGGTGGATCAGGCATTTAGTCTGGACCTGCACAGGAAAATAAGGGACACTAGGGGCACTGCTTCTCAATCTCCGAGTCAGGCTGTCCACTTCCCAGGGTAGCTAGAGCTGAGGATGCTGCCAAGACAGTGTTCACAGCCCTCTTCAGGGAGGGAGCCATGGTCATTGCTGACCATCCCTGCTCAGACTGAATTGTCTCTGTACTTATCAGATTAGGTACAGACTGGTGTGGTGGAGGAGGGTGGAAGAATGAAGAGATGTAAACTCCCAGCTAGCTGCAAATGAAGTCACCTGGTACCAGATCTCAGCCCTGATTCCAAATGAGCTGGAAGTCCAAAAGGAACAGGAGGAAACTGCCAGGTCAAAACAATGTATGATTTCCAGCCACCTACCTTCCTGCTTTCCAAGAAAACAGAATCTTCTCAAGCTGTGCTGTAAAAACTGCAAAAACGGAAAGTTATCACGAGCATGGTTACTCTTGTTGGTTAAGGTTGCAAGAAGATCGGCCGTCCAGCGAGCCAGATTTCTTCTGGTACCAAGTCTCATGCTGCAGTGCACTTCTTAGGACAGCAGGCAGAAGGAAATCTAACAGATACATTTTAAAAGGAGCGTGCGTGCGCCCATAAACGCACGTGTTGGGCACGTGAGCGAAAATACTTTCATTTCATATTGTGCCTGCAAGAACCTACATATCGTTTAAAATATCCCTGCTGTGCGTATGTGAGGAGCTTTTATACATGTACTCATAAAGTATGGGGGGGGGGGGGGTGGGAAGAGAGACAGTCTGACACTCTCTATGTCTCCCACTGTAAGAGGGGCACTTTATGCGTGCAGGGGTGTTAAAAGGGACCCTTGTGCCCTAGGCAGACCAATATACCACTGCCTCCCCCCAAAACCCACCCTGAGTTGAAAGTGCCCCTCTTACAGTGGGAGATATAGAGAGTGTCAGACTGTCTCTCTACATGTTCGGCCTTGCAAAATTCAGGGGGAACTCAGGTAAGTCTTGGTCCCATCCCCGCCCCTCTTTCTGCCTCCTTATTCTTGACACGTGCACAGGTCTGCACGCGCGCGTATATCCTGGCTTCCTAAAATTTGCGCTGCTCGCACGCGGGCCACGTACACGTGCACGGGGCTGTTTTTGCACGTGCAACGCTTTTAAAATCAACCTGTCAATGAGCAGGTGCGCTGTTGCTACCGCGTGTTTACAGCTGGTCAAAAAAAAAAAGCAAGAATTTAAGGGTCCTAAGTGCTAAACCATTTTTCTCATAGACATTTAGCCCGCTTGCTTCAGTTTTAGGGCTGAATTGGTGCAGGGGATTCACTTAGTCCTGAGGCGAAGGCCTAGTTCTCTTGCACCAGGGCCTTTCAAATGCTGGGGTGTGCATTCTCTCAATGGGGGAGGGGGAAAGATGGCTGAATTTTAAATCCCCTGCACGCATAAAAAATGGGGGTTTCCGTGCGTGGCTGGGCCCCTTTGAAAATGTGCGCAGTGCAAGCAAGGCCCGGCCACGCGCATAACCCCTGTTACACACTAAAGGGCCAGGCCCAGATAAAGGTGTGGTCAGTGGGGCAGGGCTGGAGGCGGCCGGTACAGTGGCCATTTGCCGCTGTGCCTGGGAAGTCCGCGCCGGCAGCCTGCTGGCGTGAGCAAATAACTACTGCTCCGGAAGAGGAGCAACGGGTAAAATAACACTTTGGGGGTTAGATAGGCTAGGGATAGGGGGCAGGTAGGAGAAGGGAAGAGGGAGGAAGGTTAGTTAGGTGGATTGGAAAGTTCCTTGGAGGGAACTTGGAAAAGGGACCATCACATCTCCACGCGTAAAAATTAAAAATTTAACCTCCCCCCCCCCTCGCCTGCGTGAGTCATGGGCCACGTGCGTGGATGTTAAAATCTCACCATGATTGCGTGCACGCCCCTCGTATTTTATAAAGCGCCCACGTGCATGTGTTATAAAATAGCCGCGTCCGTGTGTGCATGACGGGAAGCGCGCGCACATGGACGCACGCACGCGAGTTTAAAAAATCTACCCCTTTACCTCAAGGCATGCAGGGGGACGGGGAACCCACTTTCATGCTCTCATCTTTTTCACCGTACTCATGGAAATCACTCTCAGAAGCAGGATCTCACGTTGGAGAAACAGACGGAGGCTTGGAGTGGTATTCAAAACAAATTTATAGTAACTTGATATCAGGTGCAGTCCCCAAACAGCAAAAAGCATCAAAATGCAAAGGGTAAGGAAAGCTCCAAGTGATGTAATTTCTTTCCCTTTTCTCAGCTTCTGAGCGAGTGTCCTGAACCCTTTCCCAGTGGGGGGGGGGGGGGGGGGGGAAGAATCCAAGGGCAGGGAAATGTGGTGGGAAAAATCTCCCTCCCGCTCCCAGGCAAAACCCAAGAAGAAACTGCTCTCCAAAATCAGGGCACAGGGGCAAGCAGTACCCAGGCAGTCGCAACTCTGCTTTATAGCGAGGCGCAGAGCACGGAGCCAGAAGGCAGGGGGTAAAAGCCCCACCAGAACGGGAGGAGGTCAAACACAGAACCCGCTCTCTTCAAAACACCAAAATCCACTCGTCAAACTCTTCCGGTGGAAGTCACGGCCCCTCAGAACCGGGAGGGCATTGCTAGGGCCAAAACTTCACCAACCCCCCCCCCCCCCCTAAACAACAGGCAAGTGGCCTACTCAGGTCCTCCAATAGCTACTCTTCTCCCTTTCTCAAAAGAAGACTGTACCCAGCCAGCCAGCTCATGCTCAGAGCCCAGGTTATACAGCCTGAGCCTGACCAATCCCGGCCCCCATGGGTGGGAAAATCTTTGGGATGGCCTCCAAAAGATATGTAAAACCAAAGGAAAGGTGGCTAGGGATAGAAACAAAGACAGAAAAAAAAAAAACAGACACAAAATGAGAATTTCTTTTTTTTTTTTAATTACATTTGGCCCCAAGTGTGCATCAAAAATCAAGCTTGACAGCAGATTGGTTTGATTCTGCCCATGAAGTCCATCTTTAATACCCCATGCATCATTCCATCATCTTGTTCTGCATAATGTCTAATCCACCTCTGACCTTAAAAACGTCCCGGCAGTCAAAATATTGAAATGGCAAGGATCAAGCAATTTACGATATGTCCAAAGAATGTTCAATTTTAACATTCTTGTGAAGTCATTTATTCCCATGATAAAATCATAATGGAAAGAGGAAAACTGCAGTGCAGGTTGGATATTTTTCTGAAAATTACTGTTTCATTTCTACGTGTGTGTGTGCATCTATATATATTAATATATAGCGTATACATATTTTAGAAAACTGAATCCAGCTCCATTTGAAAATATTGTGTATTTATAGCGATATTTTCAATGGCTTTTAAGTGGCCATGCCCTTTAGTTTGCTTTGAAAATTATCCCGCGAAATCTCCCCCACACATGTTACATCTGCTCTTATGTGCACAAAGATTTTTAAAGAGATTTAGGAAATCAAAAGGTGTGTAGATAGGTTCACACTCTTCCCCTGGAAATGCCTCCGCTCAGGCCAAGTAAAAGTAGGCATGAACAGGACATACGTGCATTGTTTACCTGTATATCAGGTGGGCAATTTTGTAAAAGGCAACTTCCGTGCGGAAAGCACTGTTTTACCCGCATAAGTCCCACTGACAATTGTCCCTGCAGATGACATTTTTCAGAAAGGATCCAGTCATCCAATCCCTTCCACAGGCATTGGAGGGACAAAGTATGTAGCTACAAAAGTGTGAGGGCATTTTTTTTAAAGAGAAACTACCTAGCGTACATTGTCTTTAGGTGACTTAATGAACTTTTGTCCCCCTTCCCAACTATATAAGGAAAATGCATGGACGAAATGAAAATCTTTAAGAAATAAATGACCTACTTCTTAAGGTCACTTTAAAAAAAAGGACATGATTCTTAGGGATGTGCTTTAATTCATTTCATTTTGTTTAGCTTGCACTGAAATGCTTAGCGCATGCTAATTTTCATAGTGCACACTAAAATGTTAAGCGTGTGCTAAGTGGCTTTAGCAATTTCTTTCATTGGGACCAGTGACTTCTGAATAATGCATACTACAGCAATGCCGCCAAAAATATAGAAACAAAATATAAGGACAGATAAGGATCCAAATGCCCACATTCATTCCTGGCGCGACACTAAAGACCTCAGTTAATCTCCAATTTTTCCTCTCGCTTCTTTGCAATTAAGGATCTTTTGTGCTTATCCCTGGTTTTCTTGAATTCTGTTACTAGGTTTACCTCCACTAGCTCCACTGAAAGGCCATTCCATGTATCCATCACCTGTTCTGTGAAGAAATATATCGGGGGATTTTTTTTATTTAAAATGTTCAAGAATCACCTACCTTGAACAATTTGCAATATTAAATGTACATACATAAACCTTCAGATCATGTTAGATTATAGCAATTTCAAAAATTACGTGCTCAGCTTCATTTCTTGCCTTTAACTGTTATAATTTCTTATTCTGCCCTGCATTCATTTACATTCATCATAAGAACATAAGAACATGCCCTACTGGGTCAGACCAAGGGTCCATCAAGCCCAGCATCCTGTTTCCAACAGTGGCCAATCCAGGCCATAAGAACCTGCCAAGTACCCAAAAACTAAGTCTATCCCATGCTACTGTTGCTAATAATAGCAGTAGCTATTCTCTAAGGGCCAGATTTTTTAATCTATGCCTGATTTTATAACATGCGCCTGCACCCCCTTGCGCACGCCGAGCCCTAGGGGAGCCCAGATGGCTTTCCCCGTTCCCTCCAAGGCCACTCTGAAATCCAAAATCGGACTGGCCTCGGAGGGAACTTTCCTTTCGCCCCACCCCACCTTTCCCTCCCTTCCCCTATCTAACCCACCACCCATCTCTACCTAAATCCCCCCCTACCTTTATTATTTAAGTTGCGCCTGCCTCTGGGCAGGCGTAGGTTACACGGGCCAGCTAAGTACCGGCGTGCGATCTCACTGCCTAGCCTCTGGCCACGCCCACACCCTGCCCCTTTTTTCAAGCCATGGGACATGCGCGCATTGCCGAGCCTATGCAAAATAGGCTCAGCGCATGCAGGAGGGGTTTAAAAGGGTTACGAGCGTAACCCTTTTAAAATCCGCCCCTAAGTCAACTTAATTAACAGCAGGTGATGGACTTCTCCTCCAATCCTTTTTTAAACACCGCTATACTATCTGCACTAACCACATCCTCTGGCAACAAATTCCAGAGTTTAATTGTGCGCTGAGTGAAAAAGAACTTTCTCCGATTAGTTTTAAATGTGCCACATGCTAACTTCATGGAGTGCCCTCTCGTCTTTCTACTATCAGAAAGAGTAAATTACTGATTCACATCTACCCGTTCTAGACCTCTCATGATTTTAAACACCTCTACCATATCCCCCCTCAGCCATCTCTTCTCCAAGCTGAAAAGTCCTAACCTCTTTAGTCTTTCCTCATAGGGGAGCTGTTCCATCCCCTTTATCATTTTGGTTGCCCTTCTCTGTACCTTCTCCATCGCAACTATATCTTTTTTGAGATGCGGTGACCAGAATTGTACACAGTATTCAAGATGCGGTTTCACCATGGAGCGATACAGAGGCATTATGACATTTTCCGTTTTATTCCTCATTCATCTTTCCACTAATCATAGCACTGCATTATCTTTGAACTTTATACTATAGAATTTGGCTATGTTTTGAAATTAGCAAATTTATTCCACAGTTCTATATATTATTTAGCTTCTCCTTTTTTTCTAACCAATACATAGTACTTTCTAGGGCTGGATTTTTGTTTGAAACAAAACAGGAAATTCCCATGAAATTTCCTGTTCCATTATACTTCATTTTGAAAATGAAATGAAATAAAAACAAACAAAATGTCACTTGCTTTGTTTTCAAAATATGGTGGCCCCTCCCTTGCCCCTCCTTAACTACCTCCCCCGTCTGTGGGCCTAAGAAACAGGAGCAATCTTCAGTCACTCCTGCACCCTGAGGCTGCTGCCATTTTGAGACAGAGACCCAGTGAAGCAGGAGCGACGGGGGATCACACTCCTGCCCCTTAGGCCTGTGGATGGGGTAAGTAGTGGGGAAGACTGGGAACATCCAGGGATGCTATGGGGGAGCTTTGGTAGTGATGGTGCCAGCAAAAAGGAGACCTGACATTTTTTTCTTCTTGTTTTGCTTTCATTTTTATTTATTTGTTTCATTTTAAATAGACAAAGCAAAACAACAAACAAAATGAAAAAGAAACTCCCCCCCCAAAACCCCAATGAAACAAAAAACAAAAGAAATTGAAAAAAATATTCAGTGCACAAGCCCTAATACTTTCAAAGCTTATACATTGCTTCATCTAAATTCCCAAGTTTTATTTTCTGGGGATTTTTCCTTTCTTTACTCTTAAAGGATACTTTTTTCTTTCTCTAAGTATTGATAAAAAAAAAAAAAATCATTTCATTCCTTTTATAGTTTCACTCAGCTTTTCTGTATTACTTAGTAATATTGAATAATTTTACCATTCAATATTTGTTTCCAGTGTTTTCCCACATGTTCTGATATTGAGTTCAAGAATGTCTTCAATTTAAGACATTCAATAAGCTTTATGTCAATATTCAAAAAGCCACTGAGCAACTATGGTAACCGAATGATTTTATTAAAGCAACACTATTAAAATTGTTGCCAGAGCAATGCTGGATACCTAGCCAGGGCTTGTAAGTCTGTGTTCCAGCTTGGCTGGGAAGGCCCTGTGTAGATTTTCAGGGGGGAAGGGGGTAAGCATTCTGGGGAGAATTAAGGCCAGTAGAAACACTAGTAGGCAAATTGGCCAGTTAAAGCACCACAGTTCTAGGGATAGCAAGGTGATGATACCTCCTTCTTCCTGTCCTTTGAATTGCCTTTATGTCAACAAATTAGGCCTGGAAGAGGACGTGGTTTCATATGGGCCAACATGGGCAAGAAGGAGATGCCTTTGCTGCTGTCAGAAGGAGCAGAATCAGCATATGGTGTTGGCCTGAGCAGCTGTAAGAAGCAGGAGTCAGATCCGCATTGGCTCACATGACCGAAAGGAGGAGAAGGGGGACCAATGTCAGCCCTTGCAGCCAAAATGACAAGAAGGACCAGGAGGCGGAGCACAGTCATCAAGAGCACTGATGATACCATGCCCAAAGAAAGAAGAAGAATCCTGACAGCCACAGGGACTGAATGAGGAGGCTCCTGTTCCTGCTTGTGTTTCTAGAGAGGCCAGGGAGAGAGCATATGTGTGTGAGACAGAGCATGTATGAGGGTGTGAATGAAGGAGGGTGTGGGTATGTGTGCATGAGAGAGAGAGAGCATATGTGTGAGGGTTTAAGAGGATGTGTATATGAGCGAAAATGTGTGTGAAAATGAGCACATGAGTGTGAGTGAGAACATGTGTGTCAGTGTGCATTTATGTATATATGAAAGTGAGATAAGAAAGTTTGTGTGCAATACCTCCTCCATCACTAATCCTCAACAATATCAGGGCATTTGGAAATCAAAATTTTCCAGGAAAGTAGGGGAATTTTTAAAAAATCCTTATCAGTTTTAATTAGTTGGTATTATTTGAAGTGTCTGTTGTTTTGAAATATTTATTGGTGTTTGGAAAATTTGAAAAAGTTTTTATATGAGCTTTTTTTTTTTTTAATTCTTTATTTATCTAGGGGCGGATTTTAAAAAGCCGGCGCGCGTAAAGCCCCGGGACGCACGCAAGTCCCGGGGCTTTCGAAAAGGGGAGGGAGGAGGCGTGTCCGGGGGCGTTCCCGAAACGACGCGGCGTTTCGGGGGCGTGGGTGGACCGGCCCCTGGGACCGGAGGACGGAGCGGGGCTGCCGGCGACGCCTGCTTTCAGGCGTACCTTTGTCGGCAAAGTTACGCCTGCTTTCAGCAGGCGTAACTTTGCCGAAAAAGGTAAGGGGGGGGGTTTAGATAGGGCCGGGGGGTGGGGAAGGGAGGGGAAGGTGGGGGGAGGGCGAAGAAAAGTTCCCTCCGAGGCCGCTCCGAAATTGGAGCGGCCTTGGAGGGAACATGCAGCTCCGCGCCTGGTGCGCGAACAAAAGTACGCGCTCACGTATTTTTTAAAAATCTGCCCCTAAGTTTTTAATCTTATACATCACACAAGATTATCTTGTATACGGAAATAATACAGAATATAAAGAAAAAATGTAAGTAGAAAGAGCAAAAAAACATATCATCCGAACACAATTACATATAGAATATTCTGTATTTACCAAATAGGAAAAATAAGAGATGCACTGCTTCTTAATGAGCGTTAACATATAATGTATAATAGACTAAAAATCAAAGTTGAAAAAAGTAGATTCTCCCCTTATTTACTTTCTTCTACCTGCCCTCCAATCCCTAACAAAGATCTAAGATGTTCAGGATTAGTAAACAGATAATTGTGCACTTTAAATTTTACAGCACATTTACAAGGGAATTTTAGTAAGAATTGTCCCCCACTTTCAATCACCTTCTTCCTGAAAGCTAGAAATTTCTTTCTTCTTATTTGTGTGGACTTAACAAGATCTGGATATATCCAGATCTTTTGTCCATAAAAGGTTTTCCCTCTATTCCTGAAAAAATACTTTAAAACATTTTCCTTATCTGAAACAAATGCAAAAGTTACTAACATTGTACCATGATTCTCAATACTTATTTCCTCTTGTAATTTCATTAAAAAGTCCGAAAGATTCATAGATGGATCAATGTCTATCTTATGTTTACTTGAAACCCTATCCTCTGCTTCCTCATGTTCTGGTTCTTTCTCTCTATTTTTAACTGTTGTACTTATATTCAAGTAAAAAGCTTTTGTTATAGTAGGCATACATTGTTCAGGTATTCTTAATACCTGCATAACATAAGACCTGAACAGTTCAGTTGGACTTATTTTTTCCATTTTGGGGAAATTCATAACCCTCAAATTTAAAGCACGAATATGATTTTCTAAAAATTCAATCTTTCTTTGTATTTCTCCTTCTGCCTTAATTTGTAGGTTCTGGATTTTCTCAACCTGTGCCACTCTGTTTTCTATATTGAGAATCTGTTTTTGTTGGGTTTCTAGCACATCAGAATTCCTTTTTACCACTACATTAGTTTCATGGACCAAATCAGCAAGTTTCATAATAGATACATCAAGTTTAGCAATATAGTTCCATAATGTTTCCATAGTAATAGTCAAATAGAAAACTGATCTCTTATAGCACGAAAGATAAGACAGGGATAGCGGGTCAACAAAGCAGCAAACATAAACGCTAGTGTCCCAAAAGTTTAGAATATTATATAAACGTGAAATCACAGCATCATATAGAATGTATCTCAAGGAAGACCTCATACAAGGCATACATTGATCAGTGCTGATTAGCATCAAAAGTACACCGCCAATATAATCATGGGTCTGTGATGTGCTGATCAACTTTTTTTCTTTTTTTTATCTCAAGTGAGTGTGTGGTCCATTTTAGACCCGTATTTCATTATGCATAATAGCACTTAACTTAATGAAGTCGAGGAACGCCAAGAACATGGTCGCGAGGTCGTATCCAAAGCCAAGCCCGACACGGACCGCGTTTCGGCTTTACAAGCCTTCTTCAAGGGCTGGAAAACTCTGTGGATGTAAAAATTATTTGTAACATCATTTATAAAAAATCACCAACATTAAATCCTTACAAAGCGTAGGTACTAACGTGACAGTGCGGTAGTGGCATACTACAGCTAGTAATGTTTCTCCTCTACCGGAGGGGCCGCATTCGCGCGCATTTTCAAGATATGCAGACCAATGGGACAGGAGGTCCACCCAGGAAATGACGTCAGCCGTTGTTAAGAGACACAGAAATGGGTAGGTCATAGCAACGAATACCATTCAATGGCTGCGTTAAGACCATCTGGGTGCATGCAATTCAGATTGAAAATCCAGCGTTGTTCACAGAAGTTGAGGAGCTTTTGAAAATCACCCCCTCTCTTCGTCAATAGTATCCGATCAATGACACGCCACCTAAGGTCGCCAAAAAGATGATGCATATCAAGACAATGTTGAACGATAGGGGCATTTACTTTGCCTGTATTCAGACAACTACGATGCTCAATCAGTCTCGTGCGGATAGGGCGCTTTGTTCTCCCCACATAAAATTTAGAGCAGGGGCACACAATGAGGTATATGACGTAAGATGTAGTACAGTCTGAATGAAAACGAGATGTGTGAACCAGCCCAGCATTATCAGTCCACGTAATGCCATCCAAAGATTGAGCACATATAGTACATTTCCCACACGACCAGTGTCCTACCGGTTCTTCGGATTGTGTAGAAAAATCTGTCTGAGTCGAAGCATGAGTGAGAAGGTCACGGAGATTTTTGCCCCTACTATAAGCAATCAAAGGACGGTCTTTAAACACTTCATGAGTATGAAGTATATACCAATGGTTACGTACAATTGATGCAATCTCCTGCGACCTGGTAGAAAATCTGATGGTACATACCAATGGAAAATCCAACGAGGTATCTGTAGATTCCAACAGGAGCCATTCCCGCTCAGCATTAGTGGCCCGTTTGAGAGCCCTTTTAATAACGGAGGTAGGGTAGCCACGGTGAAGTAGTCTAGACGCTAAAAGTTGAGCTTGCTGAGCAAATTCATTTTTATCTGTGCATAGTCGCCGGAGGCGCAAAAACTGTCCGATGGGTAAACTCTTCTTCAAACTATACGCATGGAAACTGGAAAAATGTAACAAGGTGTTGCGATCGGACGGTTTTTTATATATGGTAGTGACAAAATGGTCATCAACAAGCCGAATATAAATGTCCAAAAAGGGAATCTGAAATAAATGATACTGCATAGTGAAAGTGATGTTAGGATCTAGCGTGTTTAGCCATTGTAAAAAATCATTTAGCGAGGAGATGTCGTTGTGCCACAGAAAAAAAATATCATCAATGTAGCGGGTCCAATTGGAAACATAAACAAAAAGAGGGGCCGGATAAAGAAAGTGGTCCTCAAAATTAGCCATGTAAAGATTGGCAATACTGGGGGCCATGGTGGCCCCCATAGCTGTTCCATGAATTTGATTGTAAAACTGGTCGCCGAACAGAAAATAATTATCACATAAGGCAATCCTAGCTAGCGTAACAAGGAAGGAGGTGGGTACTCTATGAGGACGAGGGCGAGTGTCCAAGGCTTGCTCGAGGATAGTAAGAGCCGCGTCTTGGGGTATACTGGTGTAAAGAGCTTTAATGTCCAACGTTACCAGAAGGCATGGGCTCGAGATCCGAATGGAATCCAACTTAGTAAGCATGGTTTTCGTATCTTTCACATACGACAGCATCTCAGGGATAGAGGCTGGAGGAATTTATCCACGAAAATCGACAGGGGTTCCAGGAGGGACCCAATCGTATTGACGATGGGTCTGCATGGAGGTTGAGTCATGTGCTTATGAATTTAGGTAACATGTAGATGACGGGAGATCTGTAGCATTTATTAACCAAAAAGGAAAATTCCTTCTTAGAAAGAAAACCCGAAGCAAAACCATCCTCAGCCTTCTCCTCAATACGCCGGAGTAATTCAGGGCCAGGATCATCAGGAAGCACTGTGTAATTATCGGTGTCAGATATGTGTTCTAATACCGATGTAGTATAGAAAGTTTTATCCATAATGACAGTGGCTCCGCCCTTGTCAGCTTGTTTTATAGTTAATAGAGTAGTCTTTCTAAGTTCAGTAAGAGCCTTATATTGATCCAATGAAAGATTAAATTTAGGCTGTTCTGCATGCTGTTCAATATGTATTAGATCACTTAAAACTAAATCAATAAAGGTCTTGACATGGGGATCCATAGGACCCGGAGGAAGCCACTGAGATTTTGGAAATACAAGGGAATCATCAATAGTAGGAGGTTGGGTAGAAAAAAATAGCCTCAACTGTAATTTCCGGAAAAACTGATAAAGATCACGTCTGGTCAAGAAAGCATCATATCGGTAAAACGGCACGAAAGACAAACCTTTTACATGGCAGCGCCGCAAAACTTCTAGACCGCGTAAAGTGGCTTTTGCCGATTCTTCTTCTGGTTCAGATGAGGACTTTACAGAGATGCAGCAATCTATACCATCAGAGACGAGATTTAACAGCTATCGTTCCTCTAACAGACGCTCTGGCAGACGTTTTTTTCGCCAACGCGGGACCAATTGGTCAGACACGGGCGGCCGCCCTCAGACCCGCTCGCAGAGCAACCCACCGTAGTCAATATCTCTACGCAGCTTTTGTCAACATCTCAATTGTCTCTACTTGAGAAAGGTTTGTCTTTCGTGCCGTTTTACCGATATGATGCTTTCTTGACCAGACGTGATCTTTATCAGTTTTTCCGGAAATTACAGTTGAGGCTATTTTTTTCTACCCAACCTCCTACTATTGATGATTCCCTTGTATTTCCAAAATCTCAGTGGCTTCCTCCGGGTCCTATGGATCCCCATGTCAAGACCTTTATTGATTTAGTTTTAAGTGATCTAATACATATTGAACAGCATGCAGAACAGCCTAAATTTAATCTTTCATTGGATCAATATAAGGCTCTTACTGAACTTAGAAAGACTACTCTATTAACTATAAAACAAGCTGACAAGGGCGGAGCCACTGTCATTATGGATAAAACTTTCTATACTACATCGGTATTAGAACACATATCTGACACCGATAATTACACAGTGCTTCCTGATGATCCTGGCCCTGAATTACTCCGGCGTATTGAGGAGAAGGCTGAGGATGGTTTTGCTTCGGGTTTTCTTTCTAAGAAGGAATTTTCCTTTTTGGTTAATAAATGCTACAGATCTCCCGTCATCTACATGTTACCTAAAATTCATAAGCACATGACTCAACCTCCATGCAGACCCATCGTCAATACGATTGGGTCCCTCCTGGAACCCCTGTCGATTTTCGTGGATAAATTCCTCCAGCCTCTTATCCCTGAGATGCTGTCGTATGTGAAAGATACGAAAACCATGCTTACTAAGTTGGATTCCATTCGGATCTCGAGCCCATGCCTTCTGGTAACGTTGGACATTAAAGCTCTTTACACCAGTATACCCCAAGACGCGGCTCTTACTATCCTCGAGCAAGCCTTGGACACTCGCCCTCGTCCTCATAGAGTACCCACCTCCTTCCTTGTTACGCTAGCTAGGATTGCCTTATGTGATAATTATTTTCTGTTCGGCGACCAGTTTTACAATCAAATTCATGGAACAGCTATGGGGGCCACCATGGCCCCCAGTATTGCCAATCTTTACATGGCTAATTTTGAGGACCACTTTCTTTATCCGGCCCCTCTTTTTGTTTATGTTTCCAATTGGACCCGCTACATTGATGATATTTTTTTTCTGTGGCACAACGACATCTCCTCGCTAAATGATTTTTTACAATGGCTAAACACGCTAGATCCTAACATCACTTTCACTATGCAGTATCATTTATTTCAGATTCCCTTTTTGGACATTTATATTCGGCTTGTTGATGACCATTTTGTCACTACCATATATAAAAAACCGTCCGATCGCAACACCTTGTTACATTTTTCCAGTTTCCATGCGTATAGTTTGAAGAAGAGTTTACCCATCGGACAGTTTTTGCGCCTCCGGCGACTATGCACAGATAAAAATGAATTTGCTCAGCAAGCTCAACTTTTAGCGTCTAGACTACTTCACCGTGGCTACCCTACCTCCGTTATTAAAAGGGCTCTCAAACGGGCCACTAATGCTGAGCGGGAATGGCTCCTGTTGGAATCTACAGATACCTCGTTGGATTTTCCATTGGTATGTACCATCAGATTTTCTACCAGGTCGCAGGAGATTGCATCAATTGTACGTAACCATTGGTATATACTTCATACTCATGAAGTGTTTAAAGACCGTCCTTTGATTGCTTATAGTAGGGGCAAAAATCTCCGTGACCTTCTCACTCATGCTTCGACTCAGACAGATTTTTCTACACAATCCGAAGAACCGGTAGGACACTGGTCGTGTGGGAAATGTACTATATGTGCTCAATCTTTGGATGGCATTACGTGGACTGATAATGCTGGGCTGGTTCACACATCTCGTTTTCATTCAGACTGTACTACATCTTACGTCATATACCTCATTGTGTGCCCCTGCTCTAAATTTTATGTGGGGAGAACAAAGCGCCCTATCCGCACGAGACTGATTGAGCATCGTAGTTGTCTGAATACAGGCAAAGTAAATGCCCCTATCGTTCAACATTGTCTTGATATGCATCATCTTTTTGGCGACCTTAGGTGGCGTGTCATTGATCGGATACTATTGACGAAGAGAGGGGGTGATTTTCAAAAGCTCCTCAACTTCTGTGAACAACGCTGGATTTTCAATCTGAATTGCATGCACCCAGATGGTCTTAACGCAGCCATTGAATGGTATTCGTTGCTATGACCTACCCATTTCTGTGTCAACAACGGCTGACGTCATTTCCTGGGTGGACCTCCTGTCCCATTGGTCTGCATATCTTGAAAAAGCGCGCGAATGCGGCCCCTCCGGTAGAGGAGAAACATTACTAGCTGTAGTATGCCACTACCGCACTGTCACGTTAGTACCTACGCTTTGTAAGGATTTAATGTTGGTGATTTTTTATAAATGATGTTACAAATAATTTTTACATCCACAGAGTTTTCCAGCCCTTGAAGAAGGCTTGTAAAGCCGAAACGCGGTCCGTGTCGGGCTTGGCTTTGGATACGACCTCGCGACCATGTTCTTGGCGTTCCTCGACTTCATTAAGTTAAGTGCTATTATGCATAATGAAATACGGGTCTAAAATGGACCACACACTCACTTGAGATAAAAAAAAAGAAAAAAAGTTGATCAGCACATCACAGACCCATGATTATATTGGCGGTGTACTTTTGATGCTAATCAGCACTGATCAATGTATGCCTTGTATGAGGTCTTCCTTGAGATACATTCTATATGATGCTGTGATTTCACGTTTATATAATATTCTAAACTTTTGGGACACTAGCGTTTATGTTTGCTGCTCCATAGTAATAGTTCCAGGTTTTATAATAGCATTCTGAGCTTTCTTATCCACTAAACTATTCCCTGTTTGATGAAAAATATTTTGTTCTGATCCCTTGACATTCTTTGGTGTACTCCCTTGATCTGGTGCAAACAATTGGGCCTCAATATCTCCCAATTCAGATGATATCTTTGATATTTGTAATCCTTCTTGAGCATCTCGGCCTTGTTGAGGTGTACATGGTATTTCTTGGGGAGTATCCCCATTTTTACCAGGCAGAGATGGTATCTCAGGTGCCCCCGGACTAAGTGAGATGTCATCGGCCATAAGTTGAAGTTTCCGTTCTGAAACTTCTCCTAACGCGGCTCCCTCCACGGGGGTATATTGAGGGGATTTTAACCACTGACACAGTTCTCTGAACAGATTCTGTAGATGCACCAAGAGTAGGCCTAATCTTTGCCTTTCTCTTAGTGTGTGGCATATCGTTTATTTAATATATATATATAAGCAATAAGAGTCTAATTCCAAGTAGTCAGGCGGTTTTCTACTTATTTTACTCAGTGCTTCTCTTAGGAGGTTAAAGGAGAGTTTAGAAATCGCCTACCTGAGGGTATTCAAAATTCTTCAGGAAATCCTGTGGCAAATCCGGTCGAAGCTGGTCAAAGCCACACGCGCCCCTTAGGTGCGCGGCTTCGGCTGTGTGCCGTCGGCAGCTACGCGCCGTTTTATCTTCCACTTCCGGCTCCTCCTTACAACGTTGCTGCGGGGGATTGGTTGATGTTACCGTTGGGGCAGTCCACATCTACCCCCGGAAGTCCAAGACAGGCCAGCAGCAATGTAATCCACATCAAAGGTAAAGTCTCGAAACAATCCAGGCAATATTACCTTGGGAAGGCAATCTCTCTCCGTACCTCCTTTATATGAGCTTTAAATTATTGGATAATATTCTATTTGTTAGTATGATTCTACTGTCATTGATTTATATTTGAAGAGGTCCATATTCAAAAGCATTTACTTGACTAACTCAGAAGTGTGTGTGTGAGAGAGAGAGAGAGAGAGAACCTCTTTATAAGGCTTTCATATAAGTAAACTATTTATACCACTGTAGGAGTGGCAACTAGTAACTCAAGGTGAGGTTTTGGTGGTGGTCTAGGGTTTGGGGGGCAGTTTTACATGCACAATCAGAGGTATGAACTGCACAGTACACATCAAATCAGTGTGTTTTGGAGTGAGGAAAGGTACACAAAGATGAGATTTGTGCATTGTACTCTCAAACTAGTTTGATGCACTTCTGAGGAGTATTTATGCACCTAATATCTATTCTCATGCTTTCTTTGCCCAGATTGTTAACCTATTGGCCTTTTATTCTCATATACCTATTCTTCTTGGTGGGGATTTCAGTGTGGTTTCTGACCACCAAATAGATCGCTGCCTAGCTAGACCCCCCAGTAGGAGTTTTCAGAGAAGAGATATCCCATATATATGTAAACATCTCTGTCTTGTAGATGTTTGGAGGTGTCTTCATCCTCTAGATGGACTTATTCCAGGGCACATAACACAAAGTCCTGACTTGATTATATATTATTGTCTGAGAATTCCTTCTCACAAGTGCAGGCTGCGGACATTGGGCCTTTGGCCATCAGACCATGCACCAATGTGGGTTACTTTGGAAGGGTTTACAGGCATATAGTCTTCAAGATCTTGAAAGATCCCTTCTTACCTAAATTCTGATAAGGTTTTTCACTCATATCTCATTGATCATTGGAAGGTGTAAGTAGAATTTAATAGTGTTCAGGCTGATACCCCATTATTATAGTGGGATGCTACTAAAGCTGTACTGAGGTGGGGGGGGGGGGGGGCTATTATTTCTTATGTAGCCCAAGAAAAACGGATGAGGGCCAAGGAGATTCTTTAGTTGGAACGACAGCTTTGTTCAGATAAATAGAAACTACTTCTTGACCCTTCTCCGTTACCAATTCTTATGTTCTTATGTTCCTGTCGACACAGGTTCCACTTAATGCCTTGATCCATCAACATGCACAAAAGAGTCTTCTATACTATAAATTTCAATTTTTTCTGCATGGAAACAAAACTGGTGGACTGATCCTTGGAACTTGACCCCTGCTTTGGCTGACCTCTCTCAGACTGATCCTTTGAACTTGACCTCGGCTATGCTTGACCACGCCTCCTTGATTCTGGCCCTGCTCCTAGCCTTGTCATCACAGACACTGTACTGGCCTTCCTTGATCCCTCAGGCCTCTAGTCAAGACATCGACCGTGCACCCTTGATCCTGGTGGGCACACCTCTATACTGCCTATCAGAGAGACCCTGCGAGACCCACCTAAGTCCAAGCGGCCCGAGTCCCCAGGGGCTCCACCTGGGGGGGGACAGCGGGCTTCCAGTGGTGAAGCTCCAGCTAGCCTCTGCATCCTCCTGTGCTCCGCCACCTGGTGGCAGGTGCTTCCTGGGTTCGACCAGGGAGCCGTTCAACACTGCTCCAGGACAAGGGTCCACCTTCAAGCGCAACAGCTTTACCCATGGAAATGGGCATTTTAATTATTTCTCATCCTTTACGTGGGTAAAATTGCATAATTATGTCAATAACGCATGTACTTTTACGTAACCATGTAGTTTTGCAGGCATCCCTGGGAGAAGCAACTACATGTATTTTTTACCCAAAATAATACCAGCACAAAAGGCAGGTGCAAATTTTTGCAGGTATTTTTGAGGGGGCAATAATGAAAGCAAAACCACCTTTGTAGTTTTGTTTTGAATATTCTGGCAATCCCTGTAGGTAAAAACTACCTGCGGGGTTTGCCACACCATGGGTAGTTTGATTAAAGTTAAAACATTCCTAACATATTTTCTTTAGGTGAAGAAATATATTATAATATTACTTCTCCTGAATCTATCCCATCGTGGACTTAACTATTGTTCTTGAACTTCCTGTCCAATCAGAAATGTTTTCCTCTTGATCATTATTAATACCTTTTTATGTCTCTTTCGTATCTCTCCTCATTCTTCTCTATGTTATAGATATTTAGGCTCTTGAGTCTCAGCTCGTAGGGCTTTTGGGGCAGACTCGGGGCAAATTTGTATATAAGGCAGCCATGTCACTTATTATGCATCCAAAAAATGATCGTATTTAACTTTGCCTTGAATGAGTTTGAGATGCATTTCATTTATGTTTTGCACGCAATAATGCACTTGAAACTCAAGTGGAATGCATGTCAAATTAATTTGTGAAAGAGTCAGATGAGGACGGTAGAATACTTACAGAGATGGATCTTGTTAGATGTTCTGACATTCCACAGCCAAATGACATGGTCTAGTGTCCTCATACAATAAACGGACAGTATGAGAATGATAGAGTACCTTTTTGTTGCCAGAAAACATTTCCTAGTTTACCCTCATGTAAACCAGAGCTCTTGGCCTTCAGCACATAACAAGATCAAAGATAACTGCAATAATTAAAGTAATTCCCAGGATTCATCCATCACTCACTGTTGTACCCGTAGCTGTTAAGAAATGGTCCAAGTAGTGCACCAGTGCACTTATGTATCATGGTAAAAAGGAAGAACCATTATGGTGACCAATCAGGATATGGTTCTGCAGTGACTGACTAGGGTGAATAAAAAAAGGTCCCTATGATGAGGACCTTGATGAGCGGTGTTATGTAGGTAATAAGTGCAATTTCTGCAAGGAATGACAATTGTGACCCTTTCAGAGTAGATATTAGGATAAATAAAATGACCAAATTCACAATGGTCTCCTCTCAGGACTTAGAAAAACTTGAAGTAAAAATGTATTTCATCACCATGGGTGAATAATATTAATTATCATGTCCTAAATCTGAGAAATGTTGCTGAGAAGCCTTCAGTGTCTCAGCAACTTTCATGAAAGCTTCCTTTCTGTGAGAATTTAAACCCTTCCACTGCTCTCTGGTGTATGCTACTATTGGCTTTGTTGCAATATATGAATAAGTTCTCTTCCAATAGCTTCTCTTCAGGGCACTGCCAACCCACTTGCCTGGTAAACAGACAGGCAGACTTCATCCTACTCCTTCCAAGAAGGGGGCTTCCTTGTAGGTTGGGCAGGTCAGTGAAAACAAATCCACTCACTGTAAGACAAAAAAAATTCTCCTCTGCTTCTCTCCACACAGGGAAAACCTCTCTTGGTCCAAGAGCACAAAAGATAGGATTTCTCCCTTTTATCCCCTCTTGCAGGCTGTGGGGATCTCCAGTACAAAAAAAACTCCAACCTTCTCCAAACCAAATCTATAAGCTAAACACAATTTGAGCATGCTCAACTCAGTTTATAAGTGGGGATCTTGATCAATCCTAAAACAAAGGGGATGGCTAACTCCTGGGCAGTATCTAAAAGTGCAAAAGTCTCCAAGTAGATGGGAAAATGTTTGGGAAGGAAATGAAGCTTTCATTATAGACAAGTACCTGGTTGGTGCTCTTAACCACTGGACAAATACTTTATCCCTGGCAGTAGGAACACATACCTTCCTGAGCACTGTAAGCAGATGATTTCCTCCTGGAACTCACTCCATCTGACTGTTATATCGTGCCCTTTCTTTCTTTGGCAGCTATGACCTTCGCTTGTTTCCTTGGCACCATTGAAACAGGGAAATACCACAACTGTGAAAGAGATGCTGAAGGAGTGATAAACTTGTCAGGCAGTGCAACATTTGAAAATACTGTATGCACCCCTAATACTATATTTTGTGTGTGTTAGCTAGCTTTCCAAGATGTCTGCACATGACCCTTTCATCCAGCCTGGATGCCCGGCCCTGCCATGCACAATGTAGCCAGCATGCCTGGGCAAAAGCATCATGACTGCCTGGCCCCACTGCAACCCCTCCTGACATGGCCAAGCATGATTTTTTTCCCGCTTTCCTCTTTCAGTAATTCCAGATAAAATTGTATTTAAAAATGACAATTGTTAGGTTCGTGGACCCTTGGACCGATCGGAACCAGATGGCGAGCCGCTGAGTGAGGTCACAACGGAGGTCCCGATCGGAAGGCGGCAAGGATGGAGTTGTGAGTGGCTGGAGGGAGATCCCGGAAAGCCCTATGCGACCAAGGGCCGTGGCAAGGAAGGATGGAACGGTGGAGCTGGTACAATGGTGAGAAGATCTTCGCCCTGGAAGCTGAGCCTCCCCCGAGAGGAGCTCGTAGGAGTTCGGCCGCTGGGACTTAGGAGATTCACCCTGGAAGCTGGCATCCCCCCAGGAGGAGCCCGTAGGGACCCGGCCGCTGGGACTTAGGAGAGCCCGCGGGGGCGGAGTTGGATGGAGTCCAAGGTTGTCGCTCACCAGTCCGGGGTCGTGTACCAGAGAATCATCGCTTGCCAGTCCGGGATCAGAAGCCAAAGGATCGCTGTAAGCCAAACCAAGGTCCGAGAGCCGGGAGTCGTCGTAAGCCAGTCCGAGGTCCAGAGCCAGAGGGATCACCGTAAGCCGCACCGGGGTCAAAAGCCAAGAGTCGTCGTAAGCCAGTCCAGGGTCAGAAGCCGAGAATCACCGTAAGCCAGTCCAGGATCAGGAAGCACAGGAAATCAAGAAGGTACAGGAACGCAGCAACTAGAGACAGGGTAAACCTGGTAACCTCGTTGCAAGGCAAGGAAGACTGGTAACTGCAGGGCTTAAATAGCCCTGCAGCGTCTGATGTCAGAAAAGGAGGAGCTGGCCTTTCCCGCGCTGGGCCCTTTAAGGCCAGGGCTCTGCCGCGCGCGCGTGCCTAGGGGGCGGGGCTATCCGCGGGAGGACGCCGGCGGCGAAGAGGGAGCCGGCGCCTGGTGCCTGAAGGCCCTGCCGCCCCGCACGGGGTCGGGCCGCGAGGAGAGAGCTGCGCCCGGGGTCCCGAGGGAGGAGAGGTGGCTGCGGGCCCGCGACGGGGTGAGTGGCGATTCCGGGGCCGCCCCGGAATCGCAACAACAATAATCTGATATCAAGTTATTCTCAATCTAGGTATTACTATAGATCCTGCCTTTTCAATGCAAGACAATATCAAAATGTTAACGCAAACCTCCTTTTTCAAGCTTTGCTTACTATGTAATTTGAAACAATTATTAGACCTTGATTTTTGTAGTCTTACAATCTCTTCTGTTTTCCAGGCTTGATTACAGTAACTCACTTCTCCTTGATCTACCAGTTTATATAATTTGTCCATTACAAATTTTCCAAAATTCTGCTACCACATTATTAATTGAATCTCCCAATCATAATTACATCATCCCATTTTACAATCACTTCTCTGGTTACCAGTTGCATATCGGTTTCAATATAAATTAGCTGTTACCATTCACACTCTATAACATTTCTTCACCATGGATTACTGCAACTTCGAAAATACATATGCCAACAAGAGTGTTAAGATCATTGAGCCAAGGTTTATTGAATGTTCCTTCTCCAAAAGTATGTGCCCGACTCTGGCCGAGTTTCGCTCGTAGAGCTGCCTCAGGGGCAACTACAACAAAACAATATATCAATAAATATCCAAATTACACAATGGCGCATTAAAAATTAAAATCATAAAAACATGTATACGTGTACAAACTCAAATCATAAAAACATACATGTATAAGTATGAAAACTAACAACATGAATACTATAAAACATGTATGAATATACTTATCAAATCATAAAACAAAATACATGTATAAATAAAATAAATTCAAAGAACAACATACTTAGAAACATGAACTTTACAACATAAATAACTGTATGAACTCATGGATAATATATAAATATAAATAAAACTCAATTGTATGCAAACATTAAAGAAGTGTAGACAGAAAATATAAGGTGGAAAAAAATCAAAGGAACCGGAGAGGCTAACTAATTCACATTGGAGTGCATAATAAAAAAGTACTAAAATAGATTGGAGTCTGTATATAATACATCATTAATTGTATAATAAAGATCTTACTTCAATCGGCAGGATTTGAAAAAATGCCTGCTGGGCTGTTGTCACATGTCACACTGTAGCAAATATTAGTTCCTATATGGAGATCAAAAGTAAATATGCCATATCATTGGAACAATAGCTCAACATTTGTATAAAATTGGATAACACGGAACCCATCCAAATCTCTTAATTGACTCATAAATATGTTCTAATAGAATTTAACTAATTAGCTGCAGGTATTTTGAAATATCACCACAGTTTTTTAATCAGTATAACTCACTAATAAATTAGAATCATAAATAGACCAAAATATTGCAGCGGCAAATGCTTACAATATTTTTTAAAAACAAATGCTTACAGTATTTTTTTGAAAAAAACTCACACATCGCAATGGTCACTCACTCAATCCAACACAATCATATGTAGTGTTGGCAGACACTAACGCTGTGGGTCTCAGCATAACTTGCTGCAAACTAATGCATACTTCAATTATAATTATCAATCAAAAAGTGCTTCACTACCGTATGTGGAACTCGTGCATAGACTTCCTGACAGTGGATACTTCTAAAAAAATAAAACACTCACACATCGCACTTGTCATCCATTCTTATCTAAAATATTCAATAAAACAACCATATTGCTCACAACTACAAAAGCTAGAAATATTAGTCTAAGTAACGATACTCGCAAAAAATTAGCGCCAAAATATACATAGCATCTAACAAGTTGAACACTAGCGCATATTTGTAAGTTCAAAATGTGAATCAAAAAGACTACATGCAACATCATTATAAATGTGCAGCTTAATTTTAACCATAGCTATCTTTTTAATTAATAAATGTCACATCCTACAACAGCTCGCGCCGAGAGTACTATTTTATCAGCAGTGAAATCATTCTTATTGTCTCCATTCATTCACTATCCATTTTAGGATGCTTACAAATACAAGGTAAATACCGATGTATCCTAGCCATCAGATAAATGCAATTTGTCAAGAATAATGTATCTCTCTATTTAACATAACATAAAATGAATCCTAGATGCATTCAACAAAAACAACACTTAATTATCGCAGGCAAGGTAAAAGGGGATGTTTCTCCATGTGGCTTGCCTTTTAAGCAGGGTGCTGCGCTCCCAATGCCCCCTCCCCCCATTTCCCTATATCTGGCTCATAACTTATTCTCATTCCCTATCCTCCAGAACCCACCCCAGAAGGGATATGCCATCCACCCATATTGTTTTCTGCTCCTTGATGGTCATAGCTATAGGTATCTTAGGGTGCAGACTAAGCTTTGGAAGATCCTCTTTCTGAGGCTTACAAGGCACAATTCCTTAAGGGCTGGCACAGTTAGCTGGGCTTGTAACAGCAATTGTGGAGAGTGGCTAGATGTATAAGGGGTATGGTAGCTGCTGAAGCATAGTGATGCCTTTCCTTTGAGGAAGACACAAGAGGGGAGTTGGTGTTGGATTGCATTTGGAAATGTTATATGCACATCTACCAAAATAGGGTGAATCTCAATTGGGCGGACAGGATGGACCATTTTGGTCTTTATCTGCTGTCATTTACAATGTTTTCCACCTACCCTGATGGACGTTGCACAAAGCATTCCACAGTCCACACACCTCTTACTGATACTCATACAGGGGCTCTGCTTTCCTATGTGCTAGCCATAGAAAGTTCCAGAGACCTTGCATACCACATCCAAAAATCACATTGGGAAAGTGAACTGTATGATAGAAAGTCCTTCTCATGGTCCACAAATATGAGGAGAGGGGCCTGCTACCTCTCAAGATAGGTAACAAAAACAATGTAAGTTTTTGTTTCCTGATTCTATTCAGAAAATATTTTTTCATTTTATGTACATATTTTGTGTGGTATTATTTCCTGTCAGTTTAGTTATGAGTGAGGAAAAACTATGGGTATGACCAGATGAGTATGTAAATATGTGTACAGTGCATAATTTTACAGGCAGATTTTAAGAGCCCTATATATGCCAAAGCCGGGAGATGCGTGCATGTCTTGGGCCGGTGCACACTGTATGGATTTTAAGAAGTGCCCAAGTACACGCGTGTCTCCTGGAACACACACAAATCGTAAAGGCAAAAAAAGGGACGGAGGGTGGGCGTCCGGGTCTGTAACATGAAATCTGCATGCATTTATGTGCAGAAGCGTGCACCGAGTCTCCTACTGTGTAACTTTACTTCTACTATGCATGGTGTGCAAGTTATAAAATAAAAACATCAGGCTAAGTCAGCGGGGTTTGAAGGGTCGGGGCTTTTATGGTAAAAGGGAGGCTATCTAGCTAGGGGGGTTAGGAAGCCCTTTCCTTTATCTGAGTGAACTGGGAACAAACTGGGGAAAGGGATATTTGCAACGGCGCACGTGCCTAGCAAAATCCCCCCACTTACGTGGTAGAGGCGGCATTTGCACGCACATGCATGCATCCCTATAAACCTGCGCACGCATATACGCGCGCACTGCCAATTTTATAACATACACGCATATATTCGCACATATGGTACAAAATGGCCACATCTATTGGCGCGAGCTGGCGTGTGCGCCTACATGTACACCCCCGAGCTGTTTAAAAGTTGCTGTCTCTGATTTTAAACAGCATGCATGTAAATCTTCATAGCAGAGTGGTGCAGAAGTTTTAGGAGGTATGATTTTTGTGGGGAGATTTGGTGGGATAATTTTTAAAGAGGACGTGTGTGCATGCGTACTAACTTAGGTGCAGAGTTACAAAATTACCCCCTAAAAGAGCATCTATGGTAGCGCCGCCTCCTGCACACCTTGAATTTTGAACCAGTTTTGGATGTATTTTTAGCTGCTCATGGCTCCCAAGGACCAAAATTGTATGCTGCCATTCCATTTTTGGAATCTATCGGAGTGTGGGTGATTGTTGCAATTAAACTTTACATTACTGAGTGATCCAGCTGGGCAAAGTAATCTTATCCATAATATATCGGGCTTGGTAGTGTGTCCGACAGTGCTCATGCATGTTCCCCAGCCCGCCGATAGATGGCGCTATAATATATCGGGCTTGGTAGTGTGTCCGTCACTGGGGACCATGTGTGCTTGCACATGGTCCCCAGCCCGTCGATAGATAGCACAGGCAGCTCCCTGGACGCCTTGGAGGCTCAAACACGCCATACAGCGGCCATGTCACAACACCAGCTACAAGAGGTACTCCTGGGGGAATTCAGCGTTACTGCAGAATGCAGAGTTTGCGCAGAATTCCTCCTTCCTGCACATTTCCTCCCTCACTTCGCCGATTTCCTCCCTCGCTGGAAGACTCTTCAAAACCGGAAGGACAGCAGCCATCGCGGGACAGGCAGAAAATAGCAGAGGAGACCCTGGCATGCCGTGAGCAGAGCGCGTCCCGTGGCACACGCTCCATTCGCGGCGAAGATGAAGGCCAGGCGCGCCATTCGCAGTGAAAAGGGAAGGCCCCCGTGTTTGCCACGAACAAAGCGTATGCCACGGGACGTGCTCCGTTCATGGTATGCCAGGGTCTCCGCTGCTATTTTCTGCTCAAGGCAAAAATGGAAGGCCCCCGTGTGCGGCGAATGGCGCACTCGGCCTTCATCTTCACTGAGAAAGGCGCGGGTCCCGCAGCATGCCAGTGAGAGAGAATGTGTGTCGGGCAGGAGAGGTTAGAGAGAGCAGGAGAGTGTCAGAGAGAGTATGGGGGGGGGGGGGGGGGGATGCCAGTGAGAGAGAATGTGTGTGTGAGAGAGGGGGGGTGACAGAGAGCATGGTTGGTAAGAAAGGGGTGGGGAGGCTGTGAGAGAGAGAGCATGGGCGGTAAGAGAGGGTGGGTGGGGGGATGCTTGAATGTGAGTTTCAGAGAGAGGGAGCTTATATGAGGGGAGGGTGATGCCGGAGAGAGAGGAGAGGGGGTGTGGGGGAGTGCGAGAGACAGCTTGGTAAATAAACTTTGCCAGCCCTGGCTTTAGCAAATGTGCCTCCATGTCCCTTGCTTTGGGTGAAAACAATTTATTTATTTTATTTATTTATTTATTTATTTATAATTTTTTATATCCCGAACTTTTCATGCGAACATATCAAACCGGTTTACAGTAGGTAACAAATATTAATTTAACAATATTTGCATTTCCAAAAAGAAAAAGGAAGTAAATAAATACATAGTCTCATAATAAATAAAAATAGAATAAAATACTAAACTAACTTGCATGGTAAACTAATTGCTAATAAAGTTTAAATTATTAGAGAGGCAGGATAGTGAGTGCAGAGATAATAAATTTAAAAGTATCCATTTAGTTTTTCCTTGTCTGCTAATGCTTCCATACAAGAGCAGATGTGCCAATAAAAAGGCTCGCCGCCCGGGCGTAGAACAGGTACAGTTTCTAGTTGTGATTTAAGTGCATTACATTTAATTTCACACATGTCTTCTTTGTACAGAGTTTTGCGATGGAACTGACAGATCCAAGAATTGCTTTTTGAGTTGGCAAGTTATGGCTGCCATGTTTACCAGGACTCCCCCTTGAAAATAAGATTCCTATTGCAAGGGATCTTTTTTAAAATCCCAGTCAGTTGGCTCGTTTACAAAACATGAACTCCTAGGAAGAATATATTAACAATAAAATAATCCTATATTCTGTAGCACAGAGTTTACTGTTGCCTTTTCAGGTTGCAATACCTTTGATTGAACCAACATACAAATTATTAGGAATGTGCTTTCACTTCATTTTGGGGCGGATTTTAAGAGCCCTGCTCGCATAAATCCGCCCGGATTTATGCGAGCAGGGCCTTGCGCGCCGGTGCGCCGATGTTCCATAGGCCTACCGGCGCGCGCAGAGCCCCGGGACTCACGTAAGTCCCGGGGTTTTTCGAGGGGGGCGTGTCGGGGGCGTGTCGGATCGGCGCGGCGTTTCGGGGGTGTTTCGGGGGCGTGGTTTCGGCACGGGGCGGTCCGGGGGCGTGGCCGCGCCCTCCGGAACCGCCCCCAGCTCCCGTCTCGGCGCGCTAGAGGCCCGCTGGCGCGCGGGGATTTACTTCTCCCTCTGGGAGGCGTAAATCCCCCGACAAAGGTAGGGGGGGGGGGTCTAGATAGGGCCGGGGGGGGTGGTTTAGATAGAGGAAGGGAGGGGAAGGTGAGGGGAGGGCGAAATCAAGTTCCCTCCGAGGCCGCTCCGATTTCGAAGCGGCCTTGGAGGGAACGGCGGCAGGCTGCGCGGCTCGGCGCGCACCGGCTACACAAAATCGGCAGCCTTGCGCGCGCCGATCCAGGATTTTAGCGGATACGCGCGGCTACGCGTGTATCTACTAAAATCCAGCGTACTTTTGTTGGCGCCTGATGCGCCAACAAAAGTACGCTAAGGCGCGCTTTTTGAAAATCTACCCCTTTGTTTTGAAAATGAAAGAAAAGGGAAGCATCAGAATTATGTTCGTGTTTTTTTCAATTTCAATTTAAAAAAAAAAAAAGGGAGTAGCAGCCACAAGACTCCTGCCCCCCTGCTGCAAAATTTGTGATTCTGAAATATAAAACAAAGTCCTGCTGGGCATTTTCTCCATTCCTCCGTCACACCTGGAATCCCCCAGCTTATTCGCAATCATTAGCATCTTCACAGGGCAGGCGTGATCCCCACATGCTGCTGCCCCTCCGGTGCTCTGATGCCATTTTGACTAGAGTGCCGGCGGGGCAAGAGCATCTGGGATTCGTGCCTGAAAACACTTAGGAATTTGGATAATCTGGGAGAGGACCCAGCTGGGAAAAAGCCCCAGTGAAACTTTGTTTTATTTTTTTAGAATCACAAATTTTGAAGTGGGGAGAAGACTGTGGAACTGACTGCTATTTGTCTTTTTTTTCTTTTTTTTTTTTTAAACAAAATGAGACTTTTTTTTTAATATTGAAATGGAATAAAATTCTTCCATCAATGAAACAAAATCAAAACGAAATGAAAAAAAAAACCAAACCCTTGTACATGTCTATAGATTATCCATGGATGAAGTACACGTTGCAAAAACGGTATGGATATAGAGGCATGAGAACCTTATCTGGGGAGCCAGAGAAGATTTAAGGGCAAATGTATTCATTCTGCACAAGTTAGGGAAATACCCTGGAGAACATCTACACCTATCTAAATATGTAGGTAAACAAATTTCACATATTCTAAGAAATTCTTAGTCATCGGATTCATTCTGGAAATAGGCCCTCTTTCTAAATTATCTGCATAGGGTTGGGGGAAGGCGGGGATAGTGTACACAGTCTGACAGATAATGTATATGATTTGAGATCAAGTCTCTCAGACAATGCCCAATATGTTTTTCACAAGGCTGGAGGGGGGGGGGGGGAACACATATTTGGGTCGCTCAGGTCTTTTAAAAGATGGCAGCCAGGCTGTGGGGTCACCATCATGTGCTATATATACCCTAACGGCACATCACCAATGTATTTTTCTTAGTGGTATTTTACCACCAGGAAAAATCCTATTGGATTTACAAATATACAGTATTGAGAAAACTATTGTAACAAAAAATAGAACCAAATGGGTTTACTCTATGGCTAAAGAAATGAATCATTATTTAATAAGGCCCAGTATATGGAACTGATATGAGCAACTGGTACATGTACAACTTGGGCATGTGTAGTCATTTTTAAACAACGTGGAAAACACAAAGGGGCAGATTTTAAAAGCCCTACACGCGTAAATCCAGCTGGATTTACGCACACAGTGGGGTTACGCGCACCGAGCCTATTTTGCATAAGCCCGGTGACGCACGCAAATGTCCTGGGGCTTGAAAAAAGGGGCGGAGCATGGGTGGTCCGGGGCAGGGGCGTGGCCAGAGGCAGGTGCAACTTGAAAAACAAAGGTACGGGGGTTTTTAGGTAGGGCTGAGGGGTGGGTTAGGTAGGGGAAGGGAGGGGAAGGTGGGGGGAGCGGCCTCGGAGGGAACAGGGAAAGCCTCAGAGTGGCCTCGGAGGGAACAGGAAAAGCCATCGTGGCTCCCCTAGAGCTCGGCACGCGCAAGGTGCACAAGTGTGCAATCCCTAGCTCGCCGACCCCAGATTTTATAACATGCGCGCAACTGCGCACGCATGTTATAAAATCGAGCGTAGATTTGTGTGCGCTGGGTTGCGCGCACAAATCTATGCCCGTGGGCAGGTACTAAAATCTGGCCCAAAATACTTTTGTTTCATTCTGCATCATTTCCTATCCAATACACAATCTTGTAAAATGACAAAATAAAGCAACCTCCCCCCCAAATTATTACAATAAAAAAAAAATTAAATGAAGCAAAGTTTGTGTTATTATTTGTGATAATTGTGGGTGGATCCTTGGGCTGGTGGCAGATGACCACGCCCACGGGGTAGATCCCGAGAGGAGCCACCGGTCAGGCTCAGAGTTGGGAGACAGACATACACTAGATCTTATATTAAACTGTATAGTAAACCACCAGAGGTGGCAGTAGTGAGCTGGAAGAGCCCGGCTGGACTGTAGTCCCTCAGGCACTGGAACAGCGATCCCAGGATGGCTGAGCTGTAGAGAAACTGAATATAGTGAGTAGGCAGAGTATGCAGAGTTCAGGAACAGAACCTTGATGGTAACACTCACACAGTAGTCTCTGAAGCAGCCCAGGGGCTGGAATGAAGTAGGCTCTCGAGGAGCAAGTACCTGGTTCTAGGGAAAGCTCTGAGAGAGAGATGGTAACTCACTGGTGCTGTAGGCAGCGGTGACTTCCAGGCAGAAGTTGTATTCAGTAGCAGGTCCGGGAACGTGGGCCCTCGAGGAGCGAGTACCGGTTCCAGACTGTGACCTGAAAAGTAAGAGAGAGAGAGAGGCCCCCGAGGAGCGGGTACCCCTGGTAAAGTCCGAGGAGGCAGAGTAGCAAGGTATATGGAGAGAGAATCCCATCTGCAGTGATTCCTGGAGGAAGCTAGGTAAACCGTTGCTAACTCGAATAGCTAGCAAAAACAAAGACCTTAAATATCCGGGCTTGATGACGTCATCTCAGGGGGACGCCCCTGAGGTTCGCACCACAGCTGGTACTTGGGGCCGCGCGTGCCCCCTTAGTGGTACATTTTAAAAGACAGCGCGCGTACTTTTGTTCGCGCATCAGACGAGAACAAAAGTATGCTGGATTTTATAAGCGTGTAGCCGCGCCTATCTTATAAAATCCGGGGTCGGCGCGCGCAAGGGGTGCACATTTGTGCAACTTGCGCGCACCGAGCCCTGCGCGCGCTGCCCGTTCCCTCCACCCCCACACACACCTTCCCCTCCCTTCCCCTACCTAACCCACCCTCCCGGCCCTATCTAGACCCCTCCCACCTTTATCTGAAAAGTTACTACGGCCTCCGAGCAGTAGTAACTTACGCGCGCCAGTGTGGCAGGCCCCGACACAAGCCGCTGTGACGGGGCACTCGGCCACACCCCCGGACCACCCACACGCCCCCGAACACGCCCCCGATCCTAAACCACGCCCTCTGGCCACGTCCACGACCGTCCCTTTTTGCAAGCGCCGGGACTTATGCGCGTCCCGGGGCTTGCGCGCATCACCAAGCCTATGCAAAATAGGCTAGGCGCACGCAGGGGGATTTTAAAAGGGTTACGCGCATACCTTATGCGCGTAACCCTTTTAAAATCCGGCCCTTAGGCTTCAGGAGAACATGGCGGAAGGCAGCGTCTAGCCGGTCCGGGGACGCCTGAAGAGAACGGCAAGATGATGCCGCGGCAGCCAAACTTCCATCAACCAAAGAGGGAGTCACAAAAGAGGTAAGGTGGGCAGAGTTGAGATGTCGGGCAGCGACGGTAGCAATAGTTTGTTTCCTTGCACACTCCTAGTATTTTGCTTACTTTTGAAAAGGTAACCCTATGCATTAGTAACATAGTAACATAGTGAATGGTGGCAGATAAAGAGCAAAATGGTTCATCCATTTTTAGTTATTTCTTTTTAGGGAACTTGCAACTGCTACTCCGTGCAAACCACTCCCAAGCCTTCTGTTGAATTTTTTAGAATGTGCTAATGGTATTTGGGCATGAGATTGCTGCCAATTTCAGTATCCCTATTGTGGACTACAAAAATGGAGGGTCCTTTTACTCAGTTGGTTTTTCTGGGGATCGAGCTGGATTCAATTGATATGATTTCACATCTACCTTTGGAGAAGATGGTAGGTTTGAAGGGAATGGTCGGGAGGTCCCTTCTTTGTAAAAAATTGACCTTGCAGCAGGTACAATTCTTGGTGGATAGTTTGAATTTTGCCTGCCGAGTTATCCCCAAGAGGAGGGTATTCTTGCGCAGGTTGTCATTCACGATGTCTGGGGTTAAGAATAGCAATCGTCGCATTTGGATGACGCGAGGGATTCGGGATGACTTGTATATTTGGTATTGGTTTTTGTCGGACTTTAATGGGTCTTCGCTCTGGCAATCTAACTCTGTATCAAACCATGACTTCGAGTTATATACAGATGCTACAGGTTTTCTCGGCTTTGGTGCTTATTGTCAGGGCTCCTGGTGCATGGCCTCATGGCCGGAAGAGTCGAAATCAGCCAGTATAAAAAAGAACATTTCTTTTTGGAACTGTTCCCAATAGTGGTTGCGGTATTTTTGTGGGGTTCACATCTCTGAGATAAGAAAGTGATTTTCTGGTGTGGTAACCTGAGCGTGGTGGAGGTTATCAATAAGATGGCTGCAAAATATGTAATGGTTTCTAATTCATTGCGTGAATTTGTCCTTCAGTGCATAGAGTTGAATGTGACTGCTTAGGCTCGTCATGTTCCAGGGGTAACTAAAAACTTGCAAGTTTCCCTGTTTTGGAAGCTTGCTGCAGGAAGCAGATCTATGTGGTGTTTCAGTGCCTCCTTTCCTATGGAAATTTAGTTCCCGGAATCTAGGAAGCTTCTCCGAGCATCATTAGCCCCTTCTACGTGGACCAATTACATGAAAGGACCTGACAAGGTTGTGTCTTTTCTTGCAACTTTGGGTTTGAGGTGGAGCCCTGTTCTGGATATTTTCTTGTTGCGTTTCATTGAAAAAGCTAAGGCTGAAGTATTTCAAAAGCTGCAGTTTCTAGGCAGCTATTGGGGTTTTCCCTTTTTATGCGCGTTCACGGATTGGGTTTTCCAATGGGATATTTCTTGGTCCATTTTTTGTTGTTGGGTTGGTCCAGAGGCGTGGTGCACAGGGTGGATGGGCGATTTCCCATTACACATAGCATCTTACTTTGGTTATTTTTTTTCGGTGCTTTTTGGGTTAGTGAGTTCGTGGCCAAGGCAATAAAAGGAGTGGAGTCCTCAGGGGTTGTTGATTCAGCATGTGACCTTGCACAGAGATTCTCTTATCCTTTATGTTCCTAAGTCTAAGACTGACCAGGGAGGTAAGGGCGCATCAGTGATTCTCCGAGCTGTTCTGGGTTTGCGTTCTTGTCCGGTTGCTAATTCTGTTGCTTTTGGTCAAATTCGGCCATAGGGTGGCTTTAGATTTTCAGTGCATTCTGACTTTCATCCACTGACAGTACCAGTTTGAGACGGTGTTACATTCAGGGCTGTCTGCAATTGGTCTGGATGTGAATCAGTTCAGGACTCATTCATTCAGGATAGGAGCTGCAACATCAGCGGCTTCCTTGGGTTTATCTGGTGGTGTGATTCAGAGGATTGGACGATGGAAGTCTGATGCTGTCAAAGAGTATATGCGTCTGGGACCCTTTTACATGTTTTGTTGTTACTAATTGGGTTCTCTTTGCAGGTTCTGCATGCTGGGGGTGGAGTGCATAGATCATTGGACATTCGTACGTTGTGTGGGCATATAGGCATGCATGTGGGCAGGTGTCCATACGAGATTCAGCTGGACTTGTCTCAGCACAGGGTGATTGTATATTGGTTGGGGCGTAGGGGGATGCACTGGGATGAATTGATTCCCTGTGTGAGTTGTGGACTCGAGCATTTTCGTCAACCACGTGTTAATAATACATTTGGGGGGGTAATGATTGGGGCAAGTTCTCAGGGCGCAAATTCATCAGCATGGGTCATTTCTGTTCTGTTACCTGCTATGGTAATTTGCTGGTCTGATATGATTCTGACCTGCTGAAATGGACAAGAGAATTTGGAGGTGCAGCCGGGCAAAGGCTAATCAGCAGATTGGTTCATGGTTGGGTTTATTGGGGGGTTGTCATACTAGGCATGAATGATCATGGGATCTGGATAGGGGTTTGTTCCAGGATGATGGAGTCCACTTGTCTTTTGTTGGATTTGATTTATTTTTTAATACATTTCAGGAGACCTTGAAAGATTGCTTTTTTAGGGATCTTGGCCCCATCTTTGGGGTTCACAGGATATTACCTACCTGTGCCTGTGGAAGGTTGCCCGAGCCAGTTGGGGTTCAGCCTGGTACTGAATGGTTGGCTGACTTGATAGTGATCAGGTCCAGTTCTTCGGTGGGAACAACTGGGTGCAGTTGTCCCACGTGTGGCTCCTTGCTGGGCTGTGGTGGGGGTTTGCATGCATGGCTCCTTGCTGGGTGGCGGCAGGGGTCATGGGAGCAGCTATAGTACAATGCCGATAATTAACAGGTCGGGTTGCCTGGCATGTTCATCTTGCTAGTTGGTGAAAGATGTTCACTGTGGGCTTCTGTTGGGTTCGAGCATCTGCTTTGCTAAAAGGCCTGCTATGTTTATAAACAGCAGTACATCCGAGTCGAAGTGTTTATCTGAGGTCAAATCACACCCAATCAGCCATAATTGAGGATTTAGAGGAATGGTGCAGTTCCAAATCCTAGAACAAGTAGTCTGTATTTTAACCCAAAAAACTTTAATTTTAACACAGTTCCAGAAGCTATGAACAAAGTCACCTGGTTCCACACCACATTTCAGACAGTTTGGGGAGTCGCTGATTCCCATTTTATAAGCAACAGTTTTAGTGATGTACAATTGCCAGATGAATTTGAATTGCAATTCTCTCAAGTCGGCATTCTCTGTAAGACCTGTTATGTTACCCAGGTAACATTTGATAATATCCGGGGTAACCTGCATGCAAGCGACCCCTTCCCATTTTCTCCCAATATCTATAAAGGCATTGGTTTTCAAAATCGAGTTTAGGATTTTTGAAAACATAGTGCTAGATAACCTCATCTTCAGATGGGGCCTGATAAGCTGCTCTAAGTGTATTCGGGACTCAGTGGCAACCTTATGTAAACCATTAGAATACACATAATGTCTTAATTGCAAGTAGGCAAAAAAATCTTGTGACAGGAGGTTATATTGTGTTTGTAGGTCTTGGAAGGTTTGCATAAAATAGGCTCCTGATTGCAAGGTTTGGGAAACATGCGTTAGCCCTCTCATAGCCCACTGTTGAAATACTCTATGGTCTTGCCACAGCTGGAAATGAGGATTAGAGCATATGGGTATAAAGGGTATGTGAGCATTTGGAATGCTCAAACACTTACACAAATGCTTTCAAGCTTTCCTGCCCTCACGAACCAACATGTAGTGCTTGCAATGTGTCGGTATGTGTGCATAGTCCAATTGCATGAGTACTGCTGGAGAGAAATCACCTAGGCAAGCCCATATGAAGGATGTAGGAGAGAAGTATTCCTGCTCCAGCATCCAGTCTCAAATGTGTCTTAGCATGCACACTAGGTTATATTTCCGAAAGTCAGGGCACGCCAAACCTCCCCCATCCCTCGTTTGGGTCAAGTGGGTGAGCGCTAAACGCGCCCATTTCCCCCTCCAAAGAAAATTCCAAACTATCTTATTAATATTCCTTAAATCTGAATTAGTTAACCAGACTGGCAATATTTGGAGCATGTACAGTCACTTAGGAAGTTCTATCATCTTTAAGAGATGAAGCCTTCCAGATAGTGACACCGGCAGGTTATGCCAGTGTAAAAGTTTCTGTTTCATCTTCTGCAGCATCGGTTGTACATTAATAGTATATATAGACTCCATGGAATGGGACACCAAGACACCCAAATATTTGATGGGTCCATGAGCCCATCGCAGAGGAAAGGGGGTTCCCCAATTCTGTTGAAGATTTCCAAAAACATCTAGAGCTTCTGATTTATCAGTGTTGATTTTGAGACTGGAGAAGCAGCCATATTGGATTTGAAAGGACAGGATTCGTGGTAGTGCTGTTTGCGGTTGTGTAAGGAAAATCAGTATATAGTCCGCAAATGCTGCTGTTTTAAAGATATGTCCGTTGCAATTCAAACCTGTGATTTGAGTGTCCTCCATTATGCAACATAGGAGGGGGTCTATTGCTAGAATATATAATAAAGGCGATAGAGGGCACCCCTGGCGTACCCCTCTCTGCGGAGAAAATGCTTGTGAAAGTAAACCATTGGCCATTATATGGGAGGTCGGTTGATGGTATAATAATGATAGATATGAAAGCAAGTCGCCCTGAAACCCATATCTTTGCAAAACTGAGAAGAGATAGTCCCATGAAACTCGATCAAAGGCTTTCTCCGAGTCAAAGCTTACTGCAATGGAGGGTATCTGATTAACCTGGCAATAATTTATTGCCATAAGTAATTTAGCAATAAGGGAACTAGATGACCGCCCTTTGACAAAACCCACTTGAGACATAGAAATCAGGCTCGGCAAAACCTGATTCATTCTATTGGCAAGTACATTAGCAAGAAGCTTTAGATCACAGTTTAACAAAGAAATAGTTCGGTAGGATGCAGGCTGACTGTGGTCTTTGCCAGGTTTGGGGAGGACTGTAATATACGCCTTGTTAAAGTCTGGTGGAAATTGTTGGGATTCTAAGGCATAATAATAGAAAAGCTCTAAAGTACCAGCTACCTTATCTCCTAGAATTTTGTAAAAATCATATGTGAAACCGTCAGGACCTGGGGTCTTACCAGATTTACTTTTCTTGATGGCAGTGAGAATTTCTTGTGCTGTAATGGGCTCATTTAGTTTGTCCCGCTGCGAATTTGTTAAGGTAGGAAGATTGAGTTTCGCAAAAACATCGTTTTCTTCTCGCTGCCCACCTTTGTGATCTTCAGTATATAATTGTGAGTAAAACAGGCGCAGGGTTTCACATATCTCATCTCCCTTACATGCCCAATTTCCCTTGGTCGTTTTAAGTTTTTCAATATGAGATTTATTATGCTGTAATCTTACCAAATTGGCTAGGGTTTTGCCAGACTTGTTCCCATATCTAAAGAAGGAATGTTCCTTGAAATGAAAGGACTTCAATGCCCTTTGTTGTAAAACTGCTTGGAATTCCCCTAGCGTTGCATGGTATTTGGCCCTATTAATAGGGGAGGGACAGTGAATCATAGCTTTTTTGTCTAGTTGGAGCTTCTGATCCAACTGTAGTAAATGGGCATTTAATAGTTTATTCCTGTGTCATAAGTAGGAAATTATCTCCCCCCTCATAACCGCTTTCCCAGTTTGCCAGAATAAGCCAGGTGTGTCTCTGTGCCTGTTGTTGGTATCTTGAAATTGAGCCCATTTTGTTTTCAAATACTCTTGGAATTCCTTATCATCTCTCATGTAAGTGGGGAATTTCCAACTAGTACTTTTTGGTGCATCACTATCCCAGCTGATGTTAGCCCAGATCAAAGCATGATCAGATACCCCTGCCGAGTCTATGCCCATAGAGGCGATGCAAGGGAACATAGACACTGGCCCTAATATATAATCAATTCTGGAAGGCGTGCCATGCGCTTTAGATACATGTGTGTAATCCCTCTCTTCAATATGAAGCATTCGCCAATAATCTAGAAACTGCAAATCATGGCATAATTGACTAATAGGTGTTTGATGGGTAGATTTAATTTGGCCCGTGGATCTATCCATTAATGGATCATGTACGCTATTGAAATCTCCTGCCAAAAATTGACACCCTGTACCATGAGTAATGAAAAGGTTAGTAATAGTGGTAAAAAACGCAGGTGAAGGGAAATTAGGACTGTATATATTGCCAATAGTTATTTCCTTGCCATTCACCTTCCCAATAATAAGAATATACCTGCCCTCCGGATCAACAAGTTCTTTTGTTAATTGGAAGGAAAGTTTTTTATGAATTAGAATTGCAACTCCTGCTTTTTTCCCTACGGCTGGAGAATAGTAACAGTGGCCAACCCAGTCTCTTTTCAGTTTCGCACTTTCTCCTGTTGTGAGGTGTGTTTCTTGAATGCATGCAATCTGCACCCTAGAGCGCTTTAAAAATTACAGCACTTTAGTCCGCTTAATAGGATGTCCTAGGCCATTAACATTTAAGCTAGCAATTTTAAAATCATTCCTACCCTTGTTGCTGAAAAATTTGTAGTAACAAGGTGTACTGTTGAGAGGAATGGCGAGCTCCCCAGCCTAAGCTCACCATTTTAACTAGTAACCAGTCATGTTGCTCCCTTCGATGTGGATTTGCCCAGTTCTGTATGTCCCATGCAAGAGAATAATTATGAGTTACAACCAGTAAATTCCCAGAGCAGCTTGTAGTCCCCAAGCCCTCTTCCCCCCCTTCCCTTCCCTCCCCTCCCCTTCCCCATCCCAGACCCCATACTTCAAATAACTTCTTAAAGTGATTCCTCTCAAAAGGAGGAAGCTGTGGGGGTTCACTATTAATGAGTCATTTCCCCACCCTCCTACATCACTAGCAAACAAAACAGCAAATTACATGAGTTCAGTTTGTTTTCACCGTCCAAGAAGTGCATTCAAACCTTCCCCAGGTAGAGATTACACCAAGGTATCAGGAGACTTTAAGGCATGCAGTCAGGAAAGGGGTGTAGGGGAAATACTTATACACTGTTTGTCTGGGGACCGTTACCAGCAGTTGTCAGTCTTCGGGTCTGTGCAGTTGGTTCATTATCATATTCACAGTCGCAGGGTGATCGGCACTAACAGAAAAGTGCTTTCAGCATCAAGTCCACCATTAGTTTGAAAGTTGTTCGTTCATCTGATCAATGACTGTGGAGGAAAAGGAATTAACCATTGCTAGTACCTTCACCAGACCCTGCACGCAGTCACAATTGAGCTCACGTTTCTTCCCAAACTCGTGTTCCCACTACACTCTGCAATAGTACGGCTAGCATCCATGTTCCTTCAGAAGAGAAAAGTAAATCCGCAGCTGTAAATCCATAGCTGTGATTGACGCTCCCTGATTTTGTACAGCCATCTTCTTTTCGGCTTGTGGGAGATTCAGTCATTTTCTAGTCATACTAAGGGGTAGATTTTAAAAGAAGCGCGATCAGCCTACTTTTGCTTGCGCATCAGACTCAAGCAAAAGTACGCTGGATTTTAGTAGATACGCGCGGAGCCGCGCGTATCCACTAGAATCCTGGATCGGCGCGCGCAAGGCTATCGATTTTGTATAGCCTGCGCGCGCCGAGCCGCGCTGCCTCCCCCCGTTCCCTCCAAGGCTGCTCCGAAATCGGAGCGGCCTCGGAGGGAACTTTCCTTTGCCCTCCCCTCACCTTACCCTCCCTTCCCCTACCTAACCCACCCACCCGGCCCTGTCTACACCCCCCCCTTACCTTTGTCGGGGGATTTACGCCTCCCGGAGGGAGACGTAAATCCCCGCGCGCCAGCGGGCCTGCTGCGCGCCGGGCCGCGACCTGGGGGCGGGTACGGAGGGCGCGGCCACGCCCCCGTACCCGCCCCCAAAACGCTGCCGACACGCCCCCGGAACGCCGCGACGACCGGGCCCGCCCCCCGACACGCCCCCCTCCGAGAACCCCGGGACTTACGCGAGTCCCGGGGCTCTGCGCGCGCCGGGAGGCCTATGTAAAATAGGCTTCCCGGCGCGCAGGGCCCTGCTCGCGTAAATCCGCCCGGTTTTGGGCGGATTTACGCGAGCAGGGCTCTGAAAATCCGCCCCTAAGTTTCCCTGGTAAATCTATGGATAGTCTGCTTTTACGATCCTGTTATCATTTATTCTGAATAACAGCTAGGTGCTTTTTTTTTTTTTTTGCTGGTCCGAAATACCATCAATTTCGCTAGGGTCCACCCCTAGTGCGTAAGATCAAAAATCCAGGTCTCTCGGCATTCCCAAAACAATTATGATTGCGGCCATGGAATCAGGTCCGCAGGAGTTCTTCTGCCATAGGCATAGATTAATAGCAAGAAGTGTCCTCCTTACATGCTACTACTTGGCGGTGAAGTGCTTATCAAGAAACGAAAACAGTTTATGTTAGATCTTTGAAACTCCTCACATATTGGCAAGAAATTGTTTCGCTGGTTCTGCCTCTGTGAAGACATGATCCTTCCCCCCGTGTTTAAACCTTAAGGTGGCCGGGTACGCCAGCTGGAATCAGATGTTCTTCTTAAACAGATCCGTGCAAATCAGGCTAAATTGCTTGCGTTTTTGGGTAAGCACTGCAGAGTAATCTTGATAGAGCCGTATTTCTGCGTCTTTATACTTTAAGATCTTTTGTGCTCTGTATGCTTGCAGTATACGTTGCTTGTGGGACCAGTTCAGCAGTTTGGCTATAATGAATCTTGGCCTGTTGTCTCTTTCCCGCCTTTGCCTGAGTCGGTGTGCTCGCTCCACTCTGAAGGACAGGCCCAAATCTGTTAACCCCAGTGCCTCCGGCAGCCCTGCTTCCAACATCACTTCTAGGTTAGTTTCTCCCGGGCTCTCTGGAAAGCCTGACAGCCGCAAGTTATTGCGTCGGGCCCTATTTTCAAGGTTGTCGACTTTCACTGTGTGCTCGAGCATCGCAGCTTTTAAGGCTTTTACCTTAAGCTGCATGGTTTGAGAGGTATCTTCTAACTCGGAGACCCGACTTTCCACCATTGTGAGCCTCGGAGACAACTCCGCCAGCGAGTCTTTGAGCTCTTTAAGCTGAGTAGATAGATCATTAAATCAACAATCAAGAGCTGCGACTACCGCGTTAGTGACATTGGTAGTGAGCTCTACTTGCAGCACAGTTGGGTTTGGCGGTGTTGCCGGCTGTATTCTGCTGGGCGAGTCCGCCCTCTTGGGAGCAGCGGCCACAACTTTTTCTTTTTCTTTTTTATTTCCCTTAATGGACATAGTATGGATGCCTTTAAGCATAAATTGATCTATAGACATTAAACGTCCGTACCAGTCAAAGTAGCTGTTTAGAGGCGATGAATTGGAGGAGATGTTTGCCAATTGTAGGAGGGTGAGCCACGGAGCCTGAGCTGAAACGTCCGCTCGGCTTCACTGCATCACGTGACCCCCCAACCTTTGAGAATTTTAAAAAGAAAAGATTTAAGTGTCTAATATGATTTTCAAGGTATTCAATCCATCTAGAGCAATCATTGCGATGTTTCACAGTTACTGAGCTGAAGGCTTGTATATTCTTGATGTTAGCTTCAGTAGCCGAAACCTTAGAATTAATTGCAGATACCTGGTCATGATACTTAGCAACCGTTTGCTCAAATTTTGATGAAAGATTGTCTTGTCTTAGTAATATAATTGTTTAAGGACCTCCCAATGCCAACTAATAAATCCCATAGGGAGTCCAATGTCACCACCACCAGGCGAGTTGGAATCATGCAGGATTCACCAATGGAGACAATCTGTTCCTCCCAAGGCAAACCAGAAGACATCATTCCCTCCATAGCTTCCAGAATTGAGAGAAACCGGAGAAGATGAAGAAATGGCAGCCAAACTCTCTTCGCCATGATTCCCTGGGAGCAAAACTGAGTCCTGCAACTTATTTTTATGTATTTATTTAGTCAAATTTATATACCGACATTCAAATTCATTTCAAGTCGGTTTTCAATAACAAAAAAAATGTAACATAGCAAAACAAAAGTGCAATCAAAACATAATATACAGCAACATCAATAATATACTAAAACACAATTCTCTAACATTAAGCAGTAATTCTCGCATAACAAATATCTATCAAAATAATAAAATTATGGCTTATCATAAAACTAAACTTAAAATAATCAAAATATAATACAGTAAGATAAGAATCTTATTGAAACTAAAACAACCTAAAAAGAATAAAAATAAAAATAAAACCACCTAATAATAAAATGATCATTACTAATCTAGATAGATAAATGAATAGACCAGGCAACAATTCAGAAAATTCAGTCAGCTTGATTGAACGCCTGTTCGAACAACCAGGTTTTTATCAATTTCCTAAAACTATTAATATTTGCCTCAGTACAGATGGCGACAGGAAGTGAATTCCACATCTTAGGCCCAGCCAGAGACAGGGATCTCTCCCTAACCGAACCAAGATGGGCTAATTTTGGAGATGGTATTCTGAGTAAGGCTTGCTCAAGAGATCTCAAGTTACAGGATGCAACATGAATGCGGAGTGAAGCGTTCAACCACTCAGTGTTATTACCGTAAACAGCTTTATGGATTAAGGTAAGACATTTATACTTAATTCGGAACTGTACTGGCAACCAATGCAATTTCATTAAGACAGGAGAAACATGATCAAATTTCTTAACATTAGATAGAAGCCGTGCTGCGGTATTTTGTAACAGCTGCAAAGGTCGAATTGTAGATAATGGCACACACCTAATAATAAGGCGTTGCAATAATCTAATTTCGGTAAAATCAAGGCCTGCTATACCGTCCAAAAATCATTTGCATGTAAAAGCAGCTTCATTTTTCTTAGAATTTGTAATTTATAAAAGCCCTTTCTAGTGATGGCTTTTACTGATGTTTTCATACTTAACTCTGTGTCAAGCACACAACCCAAATCTCTTGCTTCTCATCGAATATTGTATGATGAAGCACAAGCTGAAATATCTGACTATTTTTTCTGTAACTTTATTCGTGATCAGCATTATTTCAGTTTTAGTATTGTTAAGTGCTAAAGACATATGAGTAAGAAGCTGTTTAATAGATTTATGATAAATGTCCCATAATTTCAAAGTAGACTGAAGAGAATCATTGATAGGTAGTAGAGATGTGAATCGGAACCGGAATCGGTTCGGATTCCGGTTCCGATTCACATGTGGTTTTTTTTTCATCGGGCCCGATCGCGGTTTTGTTTATCGGCTGCACCCGAGCTGATAAACAAAAAACCCACCCCGACCCTTTAAAACTAATACCTTAGCTTCCCCCACCCTCCCAACCCCCCCAAAAACTTTTTACAGGTACCTGGTGGTCCAGTGGGGGTCCCTGGAGCAATCTCCCGCTCCCGGGCCGTCGGCTGCCACTAATCAAAATGGCGCCGATGGCCCTTTGCCCTTACCATGTGACAGGGTATCCGTGCCATTGGCCGGACTCTGTCAATGGTAAGAGCACTGGATGGCCCCCTTTCTTCTAAATAATCCATAAGCTGTTGATTCACTACCTTTTCAAGTAATTTAGCCAAAAAGGGAGGTATTGAGATCGGGCGATAATTTGCTAAAATATCTGGGTCTAGCTGAGCTTTTTTCAAAATAGGTTTCACTGAAGCATCCTCTGCAGCCTCATCCTCCTCTGTGGTTGCACCATGCATCAGTGCTGTGTGTCACTAGGCTAGGGGAAGAGGCACTTCTCTGTGCCTGTGGAAGACGATGGACCGGGCTCAAGGATGCATATATGGAAAAATAACCCTTGCTGTAGTTACACGATGTTAGGTTCCATATTAGGAGCTACCACCCAGGAAAACGATCTAGGCATCATAGTAGATATTACTTTAAAATTGTTGGCTCAGTGTGCTGCAGCAGTCAAAAAAGAAAACAATGTTAGGAATTATTAGGAAGGGAATAGTTAATAAAATGGAAAATATCATAATGCCTCTGTATCGCTCCATGGTGAGACCGCACCTTGAATACTGTGTACAATTCTGGTTGCCACATCTCAAAAAAGATATAGTTGTGATGGAGAAGGTACAGAGAAGGGCAACCAAAATGATAAAGGGGATGAAACAGCTTCCCTATGAGGAAAGGCTGAAGAGGTTAGGGCTGTTCAGCTTGGAGAAGAGATGGCTGAAGGGGGATATGATAGAGGTCTTTAAGATCATGAGAGGTCTTGAACGACTAGATGTGAATTGGTTATTTACACTTTCGGATAATAGAAGGACTAGGAGGCATTCCATGAAGTTAGCAAGTAGCACATTTAAGACTAATTGGAGAAAATTTTTTTTCACTCAATGCATAATTAAGCTCTGGAATTTGTTGCCAGAGGATGTGGTTAGTGCAGTTAGTGTAGCTGGGTTCAAAAAAGGTTTGGATAAGTTCTTGGAGGAGAAGTCCATTAACGGCTATTAATCAAGTTTATTTAGGGAATAGCCACTGCTATTAATTGCATCAGTAGTATGGGATCTTCATAGTGTTTGGGTAATTGCCAGGTTCTTGTGGCCTGGTTTGGCCTCTTTTGGAAACAGGATGTTGGGCTTGATGGACACGTGGTCTGACCCAGCATGGCAATTTCTTATATTCTTATGCCTCCTCTGAAGGCAATCATGGCACTCCCTCACCATAACACACTCTGGACTCTTCAGCTCCCTGTAATGCTGTAAGTGGGAATGCATATAAGGTCATCAGCTGCTGGCCAGAAGGGTATGGGGATTCTGGAGGATAAATCTGAATCTTACTTTTATGTTTGGAGGGCATTGCAATCAATTAGCAAAAAACAAGAAACAAGGAAGGCATAGCAGGTAAGTGCATCCTCTACTTTGCAGTCATCTTGCTCCCCTCCCACCTTGAGGAGCAGCTCTTTATTAATAATAGTTTAGCTAAGATCTGAGTGATGTAGAGCAAATGGGCTTAAGCTTAATCTGTGTTAATCCCTTTCTCACACGCACCCTGCCCGAAGCAGACTCTGCTGGATTCCTCGGACAGACGCGATGCACCTCCCGACTATGCAGAGACGACCAGGCCTGCTCCCAGACCCCTCCACATCGGCCTGCCATTGCCGACCTGAAGCTACGCCCACCTACCTCACTAAACACGCGCTGAGGGACAGATCCATTTAAGCCTCGACGGTGAGCCGAGCCAGCCCTTTCTTGCATGCACCCTGCCCAAAGCAGACCCCTCCGGAGGCCTCGGACCACCGCAATGCACCTCCTGACCATGCGGAGATGACCAGGCCTGCTCCTGGACCCCTCCGCATTGGCCTTCCATTGCCGACCTGAAGCTCCACCCATCTACCTCACTAAAGATGCGCTGAGGGACAGATCCATTTAAGCTGTGACTGTGAGCCGTAGGCGTCACGTGCCGAAGGAGCGCGACTTAGTGCGCCCTCTTTAGCCTGCCGCCTTAGTGTGCCTTAGCCTGCCCCTTAGTGCGTCCCTTTAGCCTGCCCCTTAGTGTGCCCCTTTGTGCTGCTCCTTGCTACTGTTCCAGTTCTTATCCCAACTCAGCAAAGAAGCGGCAAGGTATAGAGGGGCATGTCACACCCCACTGCATACAGTTCATTTTCGCCCCAGGACACCTCGCCCCTCAACTTTCCACCACCCAGATTCATCAAAACATCATTTCCTCCTAACATTCATCAAAACATCATTTCCTCCTAACAATCTCTTGCTACAGCATTAAACTCCATTTCTCAACTAACATACAATAGACACCCCAAACTTAAACATGCTGATTCACCCATTTCCCATACTCAAACACTACAATCCCAAACATAATACATCCTACCTTACTCACCCTTGCTCCACACCCAAGATCACTACTGCCTATCATGCTTACACCATTTACACAATTTATTGGCCTCACAGCTTTCACCCTCATTCTTTTTAATTCTCAATCAATAGTCAAAAAAAACACCCATAATGATATTCTAATGGATGACAAACCTGATATATGTGCCATAACTGAGACATTGCTCAAGGACACTGACACAATACTACTAAACCAATTCCCAACCAACACATATGACATCTTCTCCATACCAAGACCAAAGAAAAGAGGTGGAGGTCTCCTACTTGCTGCAAAAAAACAACCTTAAATTATTACCCCAAACTGTCAACCCCCCCCTCCCAAATTCGAAATTGGTCTCTTGAAATATCCAAAACTTCAAATTTGCTTAGTGTACTCCCCCCAGGTCTACTAGACAGAAACTCTTCTCCACTCATCGAATACATAACCAAGAATATAGACATAGACTCCTCTGCCATCATCCTGGGAGACTTCAATCTCCCAGGATGATGGCAGAGGATGCAGTACCACTATCGATGCAGTACCACTATCACCTACTTGTGACGCTCTCCTGGCCTCATTCAATGCGATGGGCCTTAAGCAGATCATAACTAACCCCATGCACAAAGCAGGCCATTCCCTAGATTTAATCTTTATAAACTCCCTTTTCCTTCCAGGACCCCCCACCCCATGTACACCTATCCCCTGGTCTGATCATTTCCTCATAAGAACAACCTGTTCCATAAAAAACACTATCTCTCCCTCAGGCGCAAAAAACACCATCCATTTTAGAAAGCCTTGTCACAGGGACGACTTAATCTCAGCCCTCTCCAATGATCTTGATAAGCTAGACTTAACCGATTTTAACTCTGCCCTCTCTTCTTGGAATCACCTTACCAACATTATTGCTAACAGAATCTGCCCATTACAATCTAAAGAAATAAACCCTGCACATAACACAAAAAAACCCTGGTATACCCCAGAACTAAAAATCATGAAGCACAACCTAAGAAACCATGAAAAGAGATGGCGTAAATAATCCTCCCCTGCACAACTCGCAAAATACAATCCTCTCTACACATCTACCGTGAGAATATAACCAAAACCAAATGAGACTTCTATGCTCAGAGAATCCATAACCTACAATTTAATGCACAACTAGAAAACCAGGGTTAGACCCCAAAGTCTTTTTCAAAACTTTATTGCAGTGGAGACATATGTATTCTTATAACCCGACTCTGGCCGAGTTTCGTCGTTAACAAACGGCTGCCTCAGGGGCTCAATTTGGTTAGGACTCAGACTGGAACAACTGTAATCTTGTCGGAGTCGGAGTGGAGACGAATATCAGATTCTGAGGCAGAAGCTTCTGTAGCTGCAGTACATGACCAATGTGATGTCTGAATTGGTGTTCCAATAAACGCATTGCATTAACAAGATTATGAGTTTATATGAAATAAAAAGTACCAATGACACAGCGGACCACACTTGGCTAATAAGTGTAACATACAAGATTACAGTTGTTCCAATCTGAGTCCTAACCAAATTGAGCCCCTGAGGCAGCCGTTTGTTAACGGCGAAACTCGGCCAGAGTCGGACTATAAGAATACATACGTCTCCACTGCAATAAAGTTTTGAAAAAGACTTTGGCATCTAACCCTGGTTTTCTTCCTGACGGCTTTCTTAGACTGCCTACCTTCGTGCTTTTTGGGATCAGTCCTAACTAGAACATTGCCCACTCCCACACTTGAAGAGGACGCCAAAACAAAGTGTGAAGACCTAGCACAATACTTCCACGATAAGATTTCCAAACTCATGATATGCTTTCCAACAACCACATTGCCCACCAGAACCCTTCCAAAAAACCCCAATTCTGAACTAAATATCTTTGAGACCACCTCCTCCTCTGAAATTGAATCTATCCTAAAGAAAATGAAACCATCTTCACACCCATCAGATACGATTCCCACCAAATCCCTCTTGTCCATCACTAACATAATATCCCAACCTATAGCCGATATTATCAACAGATCCATCACCCTAGGGACTGTGCCAAACTCACTTATTTATTTATTTATTTATTTAAAGGCTTTTATATACCGATGTTCATGTAATAGTACATATCGTGTCGGTTTACAAAGGTTAGAAATTTAAACTAAGGTTAGAAACTTAAACAAGCTATAGTTAAACCCATACTAAAGAAACCTAAACTCGACCCCGCAGAATTAGCCAACTATCGCCCCATCTCTAACTTACCCTTCATAGCAAAAAATCCTTGAAAAAACTGTTAATCTGCAACTAACTGACTACCTATATAAACATCACATTCTCTTCCCATCCCAATACGGTTTCCGTAAGCATCACAGCACCGAAACCCTCCTCATCTCCCTAACAGATTACCTCCTCAAAGGCCTGGACAAAGGCCATTCGTATTTTAAAAGATTTTTAAAAGATTTAAAATAAAATAAATAAATCCTAGATACATCCTCTGCCTTCGACACCATCAGCCACAACATTCTAATCGAACGGCTCACAGAAATTGGCATCAAAGGAATCCCCCTTCACTGGTTCAAATCCTACCTAGAAAACAGACAATACAAAGTTAAAATAGGTAACTGTGAGTCTAAGGCAAATGACCTATCACGAGGTGTACCACAAGGCTCCACTTTGTCCTCTACCCTATTCAACATATACTTACCACTCTGCCACCTCCTCTCTGAACTTGGTCTTTCACACTTCGTATATGTGGATGATGAACAAATCCTCATTCCTGTTACTGACACCTTATCCAAAGCCCTTAATACTTGGGAAACGGCCTTCCTGCCAATCAACAAACTCCTCACTAACCTCAACCTTGCTCTCAACGCATCCAAAACAGAACTCATGATATCACCACAACACATTACCATCAATTTCTCCTCCCTCCACACACACCCCTCCACAATTTCCTTTTCACAACATGTACGAGACCTAGGCGGTATACTTGACAACCAAATTAACCTAAAAAAATTCAACTCTACACTAAAAGAATGCTACTTCAAACTTCACACTCTAAAAAATCTAAAACCCCTTCTACATCTCAACAACTTCCGTACAGTACTCCAATCAGCCATCTTATCAAACATTGAATACTGCAACACCATACTCCTAGGCCTTCCCAAAAACACGACCTACCCCCTCCAAATGCTACAAAATGCTGCTGCCCGGATTCTTACCAGCACCCGCAAAAATGAACACATCACCCCAATACTCAAGGAACTACACTGACTCCCTATCTCATCACGGATCCACCATAAGACCCTTATTATCATACACAAATCCCTACATAATCAAAATATGCAATGGTTCAACGATTCCCTATTATTTCTTACCCTCACAAGACCTACCAGAACCCAATACTTGGCAACATTACACACACTGTCACCTAAACTCACACATCTCACCACTACGAAAGAATGTGCATTATCTATTGCAGGACCTGCACTATAGAATACTATGCCAACCGACCTGTGCCAAAAGCACTGTCCAAAAAAATGTAAACAAAAACTGAAGACTTGAAATCCCCCACTGACCCACCCCTTCTTGATATCTTCCTCTCTACCCTTCCATCTTCTTTATACCTACCCTCACCCTCCAATCTTCCTATACCTCCCTATTTTATTCTCTTTATCTAAATACCTTTTCCTATTCCTCCTCATTACCTCTCTTCACCCTAGAAATTTAATACTCTATAGCATATCATACTTCTAAACCCTTAACTTTCCCTTAGAAATGCAATTCCCCTTCCATTGCAATACCTTTTCGTTATTGTAATGTTTAGTCACTGTTTGTTAAAGTTACTGTTCCAATTTTAGATTTAATATGGTTTGAGTTTAGTTCCTTGTAAAGCCTTTTACGCTGCTTTCATGTTCCTTGTAAACCGATGTGATGTTCCTAATGAATGCCGGTCTATAAATAAATAAATAAATAAAATAAATAAATTCTGTGGGTTGGTTTTCCTGATTTCAAACAGGATTTTAAAATTATGCCGTGTGCTCACTACTTAGCAGCTGCTGCCTACTAGGGTGATTAGAGATCTGAGGGTTTGTCTTGACTTCAATTTATCTATGTATATAGTTGAAATATTTTTATTGAAAATATATTGCTTACAAAGAAAATAGAAAGACATAACAGGCCAAGCCAATATGAGAAAACAAATATACATTACACAGCCATTATCTTTATACCGTACACATGCTCATAATCTGAAAGCATAATGAAAAAAAGAGAAAAAAGAGAAAGAAAAAATAAAAAGAGAGGGAAAGGGGAGAAGAAAAGCGAAAAGAAGAAAAAGAAAGTAAAGAAGAGAAAAAGATGAAAGATAGAGGAGAAAAAGAGACTATAGAGAGGGAAAATACCTGCAGCTGATCAACATCACAAAGGAGGAGGCAAGCACTAGTCTATAGTGAAGTAATATAGTCATCTAAGGGTTTCCATACCTGTGCCCATTTAGCAAGCCTGCCAACTTTAATCGCCATTGCTTTCTCATATTTAGAATATAAACATACAGGGGCAGATTTTCAAAGGCTATGGGCGTAACATACGCACATAACCCAAAAAAATATGCCCCTGCGCACGCCGAGCCTATTTTGCATAGGCCCAGCGGCTTGCACAAGCCCCGGGATGCGCGTATGTCCCGGAGCTTCAAAAAGGGGCAGGGAAGGGGGCGGGTCTGGGGCGTGACGGCAATCTGAGGGCGTGTCCGGGTTCAGGGGGGCAGTCCGGGGGTGTGGCGGTGGTCCGTGGGCATATCCTGAGCCCTCCTCCATTCCGGCCGTGCTGGAGGTTCGCGTGCCGGCAGCCAGCCGGCACTCATAAGAGATACAATAAGGTAAGGGTGAGAATTTAGGTAGGGCTGGGGGGTGGGTTAGATAGGGGAAGGGAGGGGAAGGTGGGGGGAGCGGCCTCGGAGGGAACAGGGAAAGCCTCAGAGTGATATGTGTTGTTTGAGGCTGAGTTCTGTGTCAATTATCACACCGATGGTTCTGAACTTTTTCAGCTAATTCTAATTTCTGTTTATTTTTAAGCTGTATTGGAGTTTGAATAACCATCATATTTTTTCGATCTAGATGTAGGAATTCTGTTTTTTCAATATTAATCACTAGCTCAATTTGGTTTAGTAACTATTTGATGATGTCTAGGTACATGTTAGCCAGGTTTAGTGTTTTTTCGATTGTGTCTTCAATGGGTAGTAATAATTGAATGTCATCAGCATATATGTAGTGTATGATTTCCAGGCTGCTAATAGATGGCCCACAGGAAGCAGGTAAATGTTAAAGAGTGTTGCGGAGAGTGCTGATCCCTGTGGTACTCCTGTTTGAAGATTTATTTTCTCAGACAATATGTTTTTAATTTGAACTTGAAAAAATCTGTTACTTAGGTATGATCTGAACCAGTCGATAGTTTTTTGATGTAGTCCTATTTCTTCTAGTCTTTTTAGAAGTATGTCATTATTTACTGTGTCAAAGGCTGATGATAGGTCTAGCATCACCAGGATGTACTATTTACCACTATCAAAACCTCTCAGGATGTTATTGGTCAGATAGAGCAGCAATGTCTCTGTGCTATAATGTTTACGGAATCCATGTTGTGAAGGGTATAGTATATTATTGTTGTCCAGATGCTCAGCCAGTTGTTTTTGTACAGTTTTTTCTATTAATTTTGCAAGTGGCGCAGTAGAAATAAGAAGCGATGATACTTGCATTTCAGCATCGTCGAGACGCATTTGAAACCCGTCCATTCGAGCTACAAGAGTTTGCAGATCATTGCGTATCGCAGATGTTGTTTCAATATTTAATTTAATTAAATCCTTTAGTTGTTTTAGTTCAGGGAAAACCATCTCTGCTGACACCATGTTTTTTTTATTGAGGAACCTTATCCAGCGACGGGGGTCCTACTTGGAATGCTTTGTTCCGGCAGCTGCCGCAAAGGCGGCTTCTATCTCCCCCGGCTTTGATGTGGCCATGTAGTAAAGGACACAGGCAGCTCAATCCAACAAGAAATTGCGCCAAATGGACCGAGTACTTCCAGATTTAGGAGCGAGGGCTCGTGGAGCTTCAAACTCAGGCAGCCATCTTGTGCGCCGCTCAAGAGCCCCCCCCCCCAATTTATCTATGTATAAACATATTTCCTTGATTGCTAGGACTGCCTATCATTATTTGAGAATGATTAGACAGGTCCGATGTTTTTTGTCACAGCAATACCTAAGAACAATTGCCCTGGCTTTGGTAATTTCAGCCTGGATTACTGCAATTGAATGTGGTCTTCCTTGGGCCCGAGACTGTCTCGGTTGCAAATTATTCAGAATATAACTGCCAGATTGATTGGGGGTCTTAAAATGTATGATCATGTTTTTTCATTTGAGAAGATTTAGAGAAAGAAGGGACTCAATTTTTATTTTCATTGTTTCTCTGCTGGGGGCTGGAGTGGTGGATTTTATTTTATGAAATTTTAAAACGATTGTATTTCATATATTGTATTTTGAATTTTCTTATACTGTAAGTCACTTTGAGATGATTTGGAGAGCAATAAATAAATGTGATGATGATGATGATGATGATAATAATAATAATAATAAGGATTCAAGAGGGTCAATGCAGGTATAACATCTGAAAATATTTCTTCATGGAAAAGATGGCAGATACATTCCCCCCAATGGAAGTGGTGAAGACAAAATTAGTAGAAGAATTAAAGAAGTGAGGGGGAAGTAGAGATCATCTAGGGTCTATGGCATTGCACTTGGAATGAAATTGAGCTGACTGAAAAAGTTAATTGCAAATGTATGAAGTTAGTCCAGCAAACAGATATTATGTACAGTGTATTTGTTGATCTTTATTTCTATGAATCCAAGTGGACTAACATATAACAACAGGACTTTAAAAAGTCAATACAAATGATCAATTTGTGTAAAGATTTATGGTGCTGAATTACTTGTGCACCAAGTCTCTGATTAACACATTAATGTTCTCTCTATCCTTCTCTCAATGACCAGGGCATTTAGCAATCATCAGTGTACAACTGAATATTCCATTAACACAGTGGTTCTCAACAGATGTGTTGGGGGACACTGGTGTGTTGCAGGGCCAGCAGATGGCTGCCTTCTTATCAGCCCTGGTGGGAGTTGGTTGACTTCTCTTACATTGAGCCTGATGAAAGGCTACTCTCACCAATGCCCACCCAGGCTGAGGAGGAGGCAGCCATCTGCTGGCCCTGTGACACACCTCCCAGGACCTTGAAACACACCAGTGTGTCCCCACACACCTTTTGAGAACCACTGCATTAGAGAGATAGGGTTGTCAAAGACTTCTTATGAACAGATATATTATGTCCCAAAAGCTAATTAATACCTCTAATTCCTTTTAAATAATACCATTTTCATATTGCTGTTGGATGTACAGAGCACTGTGCAATGCTGAGAAATCCCTTCCCCAAACAGTTTACAATATAAGTGGATACTTGAGGTAATGGGAGATAAAGTGACTTGCCCAACACATGTCAGTGACAGAAGTGAAACTTGAATCCTGGCTTCCCTAGTCTTCAGCCCAATGCTGTAACCATTAGGTCACATCCTCTTCAGTTGTTTGTTGGATCATTTTCTGCTATGCTGTATAATAGAGATGTGAAGCAGAAGAAAATTGTGTTTTGTTTCAAAATTAATTTTGTGGGGACTCCATTTCTTTAGTTTCAAAACAAAAAAAGAAATACATTTTTAGTTTGATTCATTTTTCTTTTGCTATTAAAGTCAATAGGGGAAGCATTATGGCCTATTTTGAATTGGAGTTTTCTAATCAAATGTCTTAAAACTTGTGGAAATAAGTCAACAGAAGGGGGAAGGACCTCCAAGATACCTAGAAAGACTGTGTATACTGGATAGTGGTATAAACAGTGTAAGACTTCATAAAGGGGCAAAGGAGTACCCGCATTGGCAGGATTTCACCAAATCACTGTGAGAGTAGCAAGGAAGGAGGTAGCCAAAATAGGAAGAACACCCCAAAGCTCCAAAAGATGGCACCAGCAGCAGTGGCATGAACTCTTGATGGCATCTCAAGTAGCAAACTGGCACCAAAAGTGGCATCAGCATCCTAGGGCAGCATGAAGGGGGAACAAAGCAGAAAAGTTGGCAGACATCCCTCCCCCCCCCCCCCCCTCAAGGCAGGCACTGATAAAGGGACCAATCACTACAAAGAGTGGCTTCACCTGCTGGTTCAAAGGTGCATCCAGACTACCAAAGCAACATGAGAGATGCAAAGCTACCAGCCAGAGGTGCAAAAATAATTCATGGTGATAGGTTGGTGTATGACAGCATGACACAATGACAAAGAGAACTCCAAGGTATAAGTTCTAGGCATGGAAACAAGGCTGAATGACACAAAGACCCCCAAGGTGCTGGGTGGAATTTTGATTTTCTTGTAGAATGGGCTTTCGGAAGGAGAATGTTATCACATGTAGGACATCAAAATGCTTTAATGATTTTGGTTTGGTTTCCTGGAAAGTGGTGAAGGCTGCTTTATTTAGACACCATTTCCCATATTATTTAACTGACCTCAGGCCATGGAGTAGGATATTATCAATCTTTCAGCCAGGAACATAGAGAAGCTGGTCTCTACAGATTGGCCCTGGAAGCCTTGTTTGCTGATCTGCAGAGGCTGCTGGTGGGCAGTTCTCTAAGCCTGTCTTTCAGGAACTATTGATTGCTTCAGGCACCCATGCTAATCCAGGTTCTGGGTCGGCTCCTGAGAGTTCAGTTGGTGAAGTGTGGTATTCTTCTGTAGTGATTTCCATTTTGCTCCAGGCCACAAAGTATTTTATCTCTCTAGTTTCTTTTGTGATTTTCCAGGCCTGGTATTAGGTGCAAGGTCCTCAACCTCCCAAGAAGAAATTCCTTACTCTTGGAACTTTGACCGGTAGACTTACTTACAGACTTGGGGGCAGATTTTAAAAGCCCTACACGCGTAAATCCAGCTGGATTTATGCACGCGGGGGGGGGGGGGGGTATGCATGCCGAGCCTATTTTGCATAGGCCCGGTGATGCGCGCATGTCTTGAGGCTTGAAAAAATGGGGCGGGGAAGGGGCGTGGCCAGAGGCTTCTGTAGGGCCTCTTGGCCGGCAAGCGCAACTTGAAAAATAAAGGTCAGGGGGGTTTTAGGTAGGGCTGGGGGGGGGGGGGGGGGGGGGCGGGTTAGGTAGGGGAAGGGAGGGGAAGGTGGGGGGTGGAAGGAAAGTTCCCTCCAAGCTGTTCCAATTTCAGAGAGGCCTCGAAGGGAACAGGGAAAGCCATCAGGACTCCCCTAGGGCTTGGTGCGTGCAAGGTGCACAAGTGTGCACTCCCTTGCGTGCGCCGACCCCAGATTTTATAACATGCCCGTGGCTGGGCGGGCATGTTATAAAATCAAGTTTTGAATCTGAGGGGGCTGCCTGAGCTCATTGTAATGACAGCTGCGTCATCAGGCTTTCGGGAGTTTCAAGCCAGCAGGGTTTTGCTGCATTAAAGGGAACTGGCAAGAGCTAATAGGGCTCTCTCCCACAATGCTCAGACAGGCAGCATTGTGCAGGGCAGCCAGGGAAGCATTTTGTTTACTCCTGTGTCTTATTTATTTTATTTAAACATTTATAGCACACCTTCCCTACATTCAGGGCAGGTTACAATGTCACATTCACAGATTTTTTTTTAAAACATGGCGAAAAAGTCATATAAAATAGAGTTACATAGCAGCAAGTAGTCAAGCAATCATACACCTGAATTTAGACATTAAAAGCGAGTTTAAATAAAATAGTCTTTAAAGCTTTTTTTAAAAACCTAGGCTCTTTTAGGTTTCTCAGTTCATTTGGTAACAAATTCCAAAAGGTTGGCCCTGCTATTGAGAGAACTCTTTCCCTAGTTTCGTCCAGATGCATGATTTTAGGGGAGGGGATATCCAGAATATTCTGATTTGCTGATTGGAGGGATCTCGCTGGGGAACGTATTTTCATGATGGCGTTTAGCCATGGTGATTGAACATTATGGGCCAGATTTTAAAAAGGTCCGGAGGCGCGCGTAAAGCCCCGGGACGCGTGTAAGTCCTGGGGCTTGCAAAAAGGGGCAGGGCAGGGGCGGAGTCAGGCTCCCGGCACAGCGGCCATATTTGCCGCTGTGCTGGCGATTGCGTGCCGGTAGTCGGCCGGCGCACGCAACTTATCCCACAGCCGAGCTCACTGTATAACCTGCACTCCGACGTGGGTTAAATAGGTGCTAATCCACCCCCTAATGCAATAGGGGGATTAGAGCCTATTTAACCCACGTTGGACACGGAGTGAATGTAATCCCTATTCTATATTCCACCATTCAAAAAGAAAGATTTAGATTCAGATCAGAAGGGGGTTAAAATTTTGGCCCCAACTGACTCATCAGTGTTAAATGTAACTGAAATTTACATCTATGATAGTTTCTGAAATACAGGTGCAATTGGCTATGTTTATAGTAATATAAGAGCAGAAACAAACATCAAGACAGGTTCCCTCAAAGAACTCATACATCTTTGCAAATCATCTGGGCATAAATGAACATAGTTTTAAACTTCCAAAGTTTCTAATAAGGAGAAAAAGAGAATAAACCTTGAACAAAGGACAGACTTCAATCAAACGGACAACATTTAACTGCATGAGACATTGCAGTGGGAGAAAGAGGCTCTGTGTATGAGTAAAATAAATGCACACACTCCTGTACAAGCCCCTCTGTTACTAGAGATAAGGATTCTTAATTATCCTTTGGTTTTCCATTTAGTTGGCCAACAATTCAACAAGTCAGCCAGACAACACCACAGGAAACATTCTAGATTCCTTTTCTGGAAGATCTGCTTGATAGAGTAGACAAACTTTCTCCTTTAATTTATTAAAGCATAGGTAGTAGGGTGTCAGACCAGAACCAGGATCAGGACCTGAACTTGGAGGACCCAAGGACCAAGTGACAGGACTAAAATCTCCCCAGTTACTCAAACTCTGCCCCCAAATAATGCCCTGTAACCTCAAAAGACTGCTGCAGTGGGGAGTTGAACCAGCATCCCCTAGCCACGCAAATTAACAGTGAACCCTAACTGCTGTATAATTGGAAAGTCAGTTAAGAGTGCACACTAAAGCTAAACTGAGAAAAAGATTGTTTCAAGACAGAGTTAAGGAAAGCGATAAGAAACAACACCAGTACAGAAAGAGAAAAATGGGAAACAGATAAAAAACACAAACAGGATAAAAGAAAAGGGATAAATATTGAAGTAACACATACTTACCCTCATTAAGAAATGTATTAAGTTAGTCTAATAAAAAGGTATCACTTTATAATTACTGTTTGTTTTTATTTGTTAACTTTTATTTCTGTACAGCTACAGAGAACCAGTGCCCACAGCTTTAGTCCTCAGAACTTAACTGGGTTATTGCCAATTGCCACTTGCCACTATTGTCCAGCCCACTCCTTATGCATACCTTCTCTTCTGGTTCAGCTCCTTGCTGTGCTCTGCCACTTTTACTACTAAGCCTGTTTCTTGTCCTCTCGAGAATTCTGCCACTGTAAGTACCATTTTGCCCTTCTCAAGGTGTTAGGTTGTTTATGAAACTGTGGTTGCTGCCCTACCCATCATGCTATATCCTGGGGTTTTGATGCCACTGGGTTGTTTGTCTTATCCTTCATGCTATGCCTTCAGGTTTTGATGCTATTGTGATCTCTGCCTTAACCCTCACTCTTTGTTTTGGGTTTTGATGCCACTGCTGCTTTGCTCCTCTCACGTATATTGGGGTATACATGCTTCTGTTGGTATCATATTCCCCCCTCTTTTTGTGCCTTAGGTTAAATATGCCACTGTTGTTAGTAGTGGTTAGTGATTTTATGATTTTATATAATTTATTACTTTATGTACACCGTAGCGATGGAATTTTACTGTGCAACCGTATATAAAAATTGTACAAATAAATAAATAAAATAAATAGTGCCATTTACCTCCTCTTTTGGTGCCTTGGGTTCTTCATGCCACTATTGATATGCCTTTGCTTCTCTTTAGGTGCCTTGGACTGCTCATGCCTATATTTAGGCTACTTTGCCGCCTCATACACGTGTTCATGTCAATGCTGATGCTGCTTTGCTTCTCTCACAGTGCCTTGGTCTATGGTCTATTTATTATTTTGGCTGCCATGTTAGTCCACTCAAAAGCACAGAAATAAAGGTTAACAAATAAAAACAGATTGGTCTGTTTATGACACTGTTCAGCCTGCTTTGTACCTGTTAGTGTCTTGGGCTATTGATTGTAGTGTCACTTTGCCCTACTCTTGGAGTTTAGGAGTGCTGTTCCTCTGCTTCTGATGCTTACCTGCAAGTTTCATTAATATTGGAAAGAAAACCTCAATGTTAGAGCACAAAATAGGATTCATTGCTTCTCCCATTGAAAACAAATGAACAGATGACAGAAATAAATGAAAAACATTATTTTTGTTTGAAATGAATGAAACAAATCATAGAGGCAAAGAAAACAAAATAAAAACCAAACCAAAAATGTTTTCGACATGCATCCCTAGTAGCCAGGCTCCAGATATTTATTAATTTGATTTATATTTTGACATTCAGCCACTTCAAAGCGGATTACATTCAGATATCATAGGTATTTCCCTGTCCCCAGAGGGCTCACAGTCAGGGACCATAACTTTCAAACCAGCGTGCCGGCGCAGATTTCCACATGTGCATCGGCCCGCACCCAGGGACACGGCCATTTTATAACATACGCACGCATATGCAGTGGGCTATAAACCAGGGAAACCAGCATTCAAATCTCACTGCCCCTCCTTGTGGCCTTGGACAAGTCACTTCACCCTCAGGTACAAACGTAAAGGTGAATTTTAAGTTTGCATTTATAAAACCATGCATGCTGTAAAATTGTCTGGCCACGCGCACATGCACCAAATTTTAAGTGGGTATTGTGTGTACAAATCACACTTCTACCACATAAGTCAGGGGATTTTAAAAGTGGGGTTCATCGACACCATTGCCAGTTACAACAAGTTTATGCCCAGTTCGCTCAATCTTCCAAACCCCTCTGTTTTAGTAGCCTTCACTCCCCCCACTTATCCCCTGACCCTTAAAGTTGCGCAGATCAGCCTTTATTTTTCTTTATTTTATAACGTACACCTCCTCTATAGCAGAAGTAAACTTATACAGCAGGGGATCTAGGCGCGTGCCCAGGCAGGTATTTACATATACCTCTCTCAGTCACGCCCTGAAAAGTCCATGACCCGCCCAAACCATGCCTCACCTCTGTATCGCTCCATGGTGAGACCGCACCTTGAATACTGTGTACAATTCTGGTCGCCGCATCTCAAAAAAGATATAATTGCGATGGAGAAGGTACAGAGAAGGGCGACCAAAATGATAAACGGGATGGAACAGCTCCCCTATGAGGAAAGGCTGAAGAAGTTAGGATGTTTCAGCTTGGAGAAGAGTTGGCTGGGGGGGGGGGGGGGGGGGGATATGATAGAGGTCTTTAAAATCATGAAAGGTCTAGAACTGGTAAATGTGAATTGGTTATTTACTCTTTCATGGCACTCCATGAAGTTAGTATGGGGCACATTTAAAACTAATTGGAGAAAGTTCTTTTTCATTCAACGCACAATTAAACTCTGGAATTTGTTGCCAGGGGATGTGGTTAGTGCAGTTAGTGTAGCTGTGTTTAAAAAAGGATTGGATAAGTTCTTGGAGAAGTACATTACCTGCTATTAAGTTCACTTAGAGAATAGCCACTGCCATTAGCAATGGTTACATGGAATAGACTTAGTTTTTGGGTACTTGCCAGGTTCTTATGGCCTGGATTGGCCACTGTTGGAAACAGGATGCTGGGCTTGATGGACCCTTTGACCCAATATGGCAATTTCTTATGTTCTTATTTTTGAAAACTTTAGAGATGTGTCCGCTGTGAGAGATACATGTGTATCCAGGCAGCTTTTAAAATCTGCTCAGCACGTGTGAGCCTGACTTATTTGTGCATCCCATAATAATGTGTGTGCTGGACTTTTAAAATTCACCTTTAAGTTTGTACCTGAGGCAATGGAGGGAGAAGTGGCTTGTCCAAGGTCACAAGGAGGGGCAGTGAGATTTGAATGCTGGTTTCCCTGGGTTATTGCCCACTGCTTTAACCACTAAGCTACTCTGTTTTAAATGATAGGCTACAGATTACTAGTAATAGGTTTGCAATTTCTAGGGATGTGCAGAAGGAAAACATTTGTTTCGTTTCGTGTTTCGTTTCACTGGGACCCAAATTCATTTCATTAGTTTCATAGGGGAAAAAACCAATTCATTCATTAGTTTCATTCGTTTTTTGCTTGCCATTAAAGTCAATGGGGGAAGTATTTACAGCCTATTTTTGGCTGAGAATTGGGGTTTTCTTATCAATTCTGATGAAACTTCTGGGGAGCAATCATCAGAGTGAGAAAAGAGCTCCAAGGTACTTAGACTGTGGCCAGGGCCGGTGGAAGCACTAGGCGAACTAGGCGATCGCCTAGGGCGCTGAGCATTAGGGGGCGCCGAGCCGCTGATGGCCAATGGCCGCCGGTGGATGTCATCCCAATGGCGGCTGAGCGGTGAACTACTGCTATGCTGTGTGCCGGATACACACAGCAAGAAGATTGCAGGGCCGTGGTACAGTCGCGTCTAAACATGCTGGTGCTCCTCCTCCTTCCTGCCCGCGCGGCCCAGGAAGAAAAATGTTGCCGGAGCCGCGCGGGCAGGAAGGAGGAGGAGCATCAGCCAATGTAGGAACTTCTCCTCTTTCCTGCCCGCGCGGCCCCGGAAGAAAAATGTTGCCGGAGCCGCGCGGGCAGGAAAGAGGAGGAGCATCAGCCGCGTGCAGAAGAGGATCAGCGCGGCTCGAGAAGACCGGGGCCGCTGCAGAGCCCATCCTGCAGTGGCCCGTAAAGAGGAGGCACAGAGGTGAGAGAGAGACTGAGGGTTTGTACAGTGTGTATGTGTGCGTGCATGAGATGAGTTGAGAGACTGTGTGTGTGTGGGAGTGAAGACCTGAATGTTTGCAGAGACAGCATGGGAGAGCCTCTGTGTGTGTGAGAGACAGCATGTGATAGTGAGAGCCTGTGCTTGAGCAAGACAGCATGTAGGAGTGAGAGAGAGAGCCTGTGTGTGTGTGTGTCAGCATGTGACAGTGAGAGCCTGTGTGTAGGAATGATTGTATGAGAGAGAGCATGTGACAGTGAGAATCTGTGCTTGAGCAAGACAGCATGTGGGAGTGAGAGTTAGACAGCATGTGCAAGAGAGAGACTGTGTATAAATGATTGTATGAGGGACAGCATGTGAGAATGAGTGCCTGTGTATGTGTGTGTGTGAGAGAGAAAGCATGTGAGAATGAGAACCTGACTGTGTGTTTGAGGGAAGCAGACAGATGGAGAGAAAAGAAATATGTTATAAAAGGAATTGGCAAAAAAATAAGAAAGGGAAGGTGGAAAAAAAAAGCCTGTGACCAACCGATTAGAAAACTAAGATCAAATGTAAATGTAAAAAGAAATATATGTAAATGTAAAAAGAAATAAATTACTTTTTACTGATTGGAACATGTAATCTTTGGGAATGTGCAAGAGTAGCACTTTCTCTATGCGGATCTCACAATGTACGAGATCAGCATAGAGGAACTGGAAGCCCATGGGGCCTGCACAGAGGAGGCAGCAGAATGGGCTTCAGTGTCAATAGCAGCAATCAGCACCTTCGCAATAGCCATACAGCAGCAGTGACAGTGGCAGCCAAAGAATGAGAGAGGCTCTGAGGTTGCTGGCAAAAGAAAGAGAGGGGGGTCTGCCTTTAGTGTGTGCATGTGTATGAATGGGAGTCTGCCTGGCAGTGTATGTGTGTGAATGCATGGGTGCCTGCCTGAGGGTGTGTCTGTGTGTGAGAATGAATGGGTGTCTTCCTGGGGTTTGTATGTGTGAGAATAGGTGCCTGCCTGTTTGTGGTGTATGTGTGTGTGTGTGAGAATAAATTGGTGCCTGCCTGGGGGTCTGTGTGTGTGAGAATGAATGTGTGCATGCCTGGGGGATGGGGAGGGAGTGGTGTGAAAATGAATGGGAGCCTGCCTGGGGTTCAGTGTGAGAATGACTAGGAGCTTGCCTGTGTGTGTGTGCGTGTGTGTGTATGTGTGTCTGTGCCTGTGTCTGTGTGAGAACGAGTGGGAGCTTGCCTGGGAGTGTGTGTTTGTGTGTATGTGAGGGAGCCAGTGAGAGTGAGAACATGAGTGTGTATGAGAAAATCCAGGGGAGTAAGAGTTTGTGTGGGGGTGTGTGTGGAGGGGGAGAGAGTGCCTTAAAGCCTGAGTGTGTCAGTGTCTGTGAGAGCGAGAGGTTATGGTTGGGTATAAGAGCATGAATGTGTATGTATGTGACAGTGTATGTGTGAGAGAGAATGGACATGTGAGTATGTGTGAGAGAGAGAGGATAACCTCCTAATCCTCGACAATATCAGGGTGACTGGAAATCAAGAGCTCCCATGTATGGACAGCAGGGGCTTTTTAAAATCCTTATTAGTTTTAATTATTGTGTGTTATTTGATATATGTACTGTTTTGAAATATTTTATTGGTGTTTGGGAAATTGTAAAAAATGTATATGATTTTAATTAATAGAAATTATATTTATCAGTAGTTTTAAAATATTTTATTAGTATGGTTTTACTATTATAACTGATGCTTTATGTTTCTTGATTTTATTTGTTTTATGAGGAATGGTTGTTCTGTTTTTCCATTGCTAATACACAGAGTCTGGCTTCTTGGGGTTTCCATTTCAGTTTTTTCTAATTTGTGCTCCTTTATTTTGTATTCTATATTTGGTGAGGGTCTGTCTCTGCTCTGTGTGTGTGACCATGATGAGAGATTCTGCTATCATATAGTGTCTGTATAGAGAACTATAGCAATCGGGTTTGTTTTGTTTCCTCAGTAGGTGGTGTATTGGTATTCTAGGACCCAGTGTAATATTTACCCTTGCTTATTCACAGGTAGGGTTATTGTTGTTTGAGTCCTTGGTGTTATTACTGTTATGTTATGATGGGATTGCAGTATAGATTTTGGGTGTCTTTTTTGCGGTGCTTTGTGTTAGTTCACAATGTGTCTGGCAGTGGAATGTGTTTGTGCTGCTGTTACTGTGAGGTGACACCAGAATTTGAAAATATCTTTTAGTATGATGAGCTGTAAGGGAAACATCCAAGCTCCATTGTTTGGGGGAATTTCAGTGGATGCACAGAGATACAGAACTGGAGGTGCAGGATTTGTATTGACATTCTGTCCCTTCCTATATATTCCAGACTTCATTCTCATAATCATATAGAATTAGTTGAATGAGGCTATCAAATAATTTTATAGTAGTTTTACTAGAAGTGTGAAACTGGCCAGCTTTTTAAAATAATGCAGAGGACCCTTTGGACTTTTTTTAACAACACTTTTTTTTATAACCAATTTTAAAGCAGGATCCATGCTATAGAGGTGGGTGTGATGAAGAAATGTCATTTTGGCTCCCCCCCCCCCAAAACAAATTCTTCTGTCTAGAGAAACCACTGATTTTCTGTGACCTTAAGCATTAGTACAAGAAGGATTAAGGGGGGATGCTGGAGAGGCACACACATGCATTGGCCTCCGGGCGCCGGAGACCCTTGGTACACCACTGGGTGCGAGCCATATGGGGCCGCAAGTGGTGGCAAAGAGGAGTGGAGATTTGGCGGGCCGCAGGCAGTGCCCAATCTGCTCGCAACCCAGAAAACCCCAGTCAGCGGGCGTGATCGAGAATGAGGTAGGAGTCGGGGCCGAGACCGGGGGAGGGGGCACAAGGAAGAAGGCTCGCCTAGGGCGCCAAATCCCCTTGCACCGGCCCTGACTGTGGCAAAGTGGCACCAAAGTGGCATGAATAGCCTAAGGCATTATAAAGGGGCAAAGGGGTACCAGGAGTGGCAAGAGTGCTTTAACATAGGTCTAAAGCAGCAGCGAGAGTGTAAAAAACACATCACAGCTTCAAAAGAGAGCACCGATAGCAGTTGCATGAATCCTCAAAGGCAGCACGACAGGCAAAGTGGCAAAACAAGTGGCCTCAACATCCTACAGCGCATCCTACAGCAAAACAAGTGGCATCAGCATCCTACAGCACATGCTACAGCTGCAGTCTGTGGACTCTGCCCTATCATGGATGGGCAACATAGAAGTTGGTAAAGGGGGAAGAGGGGTATTAAAACATGGTGAATAAACTCTAGGAGGTTGTGAATGAAAGTTCATGGTGACTCTGACCTAGAATGGGCCTATTTCAACTGAGCTGAAAACCAAAAGGAGCAAAAGATAAATAGGGATGATTTTATTTTAAAATATCATGAAAACATTAACAATATTTGTTGTTTCCTTTCATGTCATTTTCAAAATTAAACAGTAAAAACAATGAATTTTCATTTGCACATGCTAAAACAAAAAATGAAACAAAACAAAAAAAATATTAAAGAAAATGAAAAATCCCCTGAAACAAAGCAAATCAATTTTTTTTCTTTGCACATCTCTGGAGGAAAAGGGCAAGCTAAAAAGGATCCAGAGCTCATGTAGCAGAAAGAGTGTCTGAAAAAAACCACAAGGCGCCGATAAAGGGACAAAGCAGCAGAAAGACTAGCACCAACACACTGAGGAACCATGATAGTGGCAAGAACACAACAAGACCTTGCCGCGATGCCACCCGCCTCGAGAGCGGGTGCAGAGAGGGAGTCCGCCATCCTCGCGTTTTCGCGGAGCTGGGATAAATCCGCACGGCGCGTTCGACCGGCAGGCCCACCTCCTCCTTTTCTTATCCCACTGGGGAGCCGGGAGCCGAGGGAATGCCGGCTTCCCCGAAACGGAGAAAGAGGGCGGGCAGATCACCCTGCACCCCGGATGGATCGATGTCGCCGGGGCGGGGAAATTGGAAGGTAGGCGCCACCTTCCTCCCCACCCCGCCACACAGGATGCAGACCCTTCTGGCAGAGCACCCTTCTCTCTGCAAGTTCCAGGTACCTAGCACCTTTCCCCGCACCTGCTCTATGACAGGGCTGTGAGGTCACTTATGACTCACAGGAAAGGGCTGGTTGTTGCTATGGATACTCCCACATGGCCTTCTCCTATTTCAAACGGCCGCTAAGAAAGCACTGCGAACCAAAAGAATGAAACTAATATGATATGTTTCATTTGTGGGGGATCACCATGCATTTCGCGAACCCATGAATCAAACAGGGACCTATTCGTTATGGATTGCACATTCGTTGAAAACGAATGCACATCCCTAGCAATTTCATGTTTGAGTTCTTTTAGGAATCTGGTGTGGATACCATATAGTCCTGCTGATTCGTTACCCTTTAGTTTGTCAAATTGATCTATTACATCTTCCATTTTCATTGAGTTTTGCTTTAGTTGCTCAGAATCATAGCCATCAAGGAATGTTTCTGGTAAGCTTAAATCGCCAACATTCTCCTCAGCTAACAAGTTACAGGCAATGTTTTTTATTATACTAACTAATTTTGACTAGCCTTTCACTTTTCTATTAAAAACTATGAAAACAAACAACAATGTTGTGTTATCTGAGCTCCTATTTACTTGTATGCTCTGCTAACATTATCCTCAACTCATTTTGCACTTATCCAGTTCAAGTAAACTCCTTATAACGTCACTAGTGTACTAAGATAATGCAGTAAAGTATCACCCACAACCTGTTTCTTAACCTCTCTTTTTATCTCCTGAACCCGGTGCGCACAAATGTACACCCGATTTTATAACATGCGTACGCTGCCGCGTGCATGTTATAAAATCCAGGGTCGGCGCGCGCAAGGGGGTGCACACTTGTCACCTTGCGTGCACTGAGCCCGAGGGGAGCCCCGATGGCTGCCCTCTTTCGGTCCCCCCCTCCCTTCCCCAGCCCTACCTAAATCCTCCCCTACCTTATTTTATTTTTTACGCCTGCCTCTGGCCCCTGGCCCCACCACCAGCCCCGCCCCTTTTTCAAAGCCCTGGAACATACACGCGTCCCAGGGCTTGTGCGCGCCGCCGAGCCTATGCAAAATAGGCTCGGCGCTCGCAGCGGTAGGTTTTCGGGGGGTTACGCACGTATATTACACACATAACCTCTATCCCAGCGTGCACTATTTGCAATCCTTTTCCCAAAGCAAATACAAGTAAATAAATGAAAAAACAAAAATAAAAGCCCTGAAAATAAAAAATGTAAAAAAAAAGAATAGACAAACCAAAAATGAAATTTTCAATTATGCACATCCCTAATTCAAACTGATTTGTCCAGGTAACTTTTGAGTTTTCAGCAATGCTGGTCACAACCAGGCGCACAGTGAGATTCTACTGGCAATCAGCTCTATCTTCAGAATTTGGAGGATTCTGGATGGGTCATGAGGATGCAGATAGGGCTTCTGGTTGGATAGCAGGAGGGGCCCAGAACCAGGACATTTATTCTAATATGTGCATGGTAGGGAGGGTCCTTATACCACTATGGCCTGCAAAGTTTCAAAAATTTTATTTTGGGGATTAGATGGAGGATGGATCTGGGAGTAGGCCATAACATTTTTTTAAAGTATTTTGGGTTGTAAGGGATTAAGTGACTGGCTCTGTGTAAGGTTACCTAGGTAACTTTAATTGAATATACTAAGTGGAGACTTGTCCCACTTAGCATATTCTTGTATTCTAAAGTTATCCAGATAACCTTGCTACTACTTGGCCTGACCATGGACCTCTGTTCTTACTGCAGGGTTCCACCAACCAAGTATTTGGGGATTTGATTTCCTGAGAGGGAGAAGAGGATTTCTAAAGTTCCAGAAGGGTTAAAAGAGAAAAACTCCATTGAGAGCAAGAGGAACTCTCAGTTTCTCTGCTAATGTACTCAAGATGCATTAGAACTCTGGAAACTGTTTCTTTTATTTAAGATATAATTATGTACAGTTTTGCCAGCTTTTTGCCTTCCATAAACTTTACTTGTGTTTTGGAACTACACCATTGTGTGGACTTCTTTTATTGAGAGACTGTATAGTGATTCTCTTGGATCTTGCAGTTCTTTTGCTGCCCCTCCCCACACAACTCCTGGAGAATCCTGATCCGGAGTTGCAGCCTGTTTTTCCCTACTCTAGCATCTGAAGGCATCCCCTTGCCTGTTTAGGGGAGTACCCTTGGAAAAGGGGTTGCAGTGGTATCTGCTGGCAGTCAGCTTTTCAAGATAATGTACTTCCATTTCCTTCCACAACTCAAGTAGCGCAGTTCCATATATCAGAAGATATTTAAGATGCTGAACGGAGATGATATTTTTTTTCTACAGGCAGGATATTAAAATAGTAAATCTCAACCAGCTTGTAATTCAATGACCTTTATAAGTCATGAGACTAACAGAATGGCTAAAGGAATCATCAATGTCTTAAGAAAATGAATGATGAGCTCTTCTAAAAGTTCCTGTGGACTTTGGCATGATACCCTGAGAAAAATTCTGAAGTAATAATAATTAAACAAATATCAATGTTAATGACCTCCCCAGACTTTCTAAGTGACTGAGTCATTTTCCTCTAAAATTTCAGCAGGTCTTCAAGACTTGGATGCTATGAAAAGAAAATAATGGTGCTTAGAAAGGTAATGGAAAAAGAGGATGCTAGCTAAACTTTGAACTGGAAGGATACCATGTTCAAAAGTCAAAGGGCAAATGTTAGGGATGTGCAGAGTGACCGCATATGTTACATTCGGTATTCGTATTCGTGGGGGGGTGGGCAGATACGTTGCATTCGGCAAAGGGGGGCCCCGATCCGTTCATGCGTTCCATTCTTATTTGTTTCCCAGCTAAAACTCAATTAACTACAACCCCCCATCCTCCTGACCCCCCAAGACTTACCAAAACTCCCTGGTGGTCCAGCGAGGGTCCGGGAGCCATCTAATGCACTCACGCCGTCGGCTGCCGGTATTCAAAATGGCACTGATAACCTTTGACCTTACTATGTCACAGGGGTTACCGGTGCCATTGGTCAGCCCCTGTCACATGGTAGGAGCAATGGACAGCCAGTGCCATCTTGTGTCCCCCCAAGACTTGCCAAAAGTCCCTGGTGGTCCAACGAGGGACCTAGAGCCATCTCCTGCACTCGGGCCGTTGGCTGCCAGTATTCAAAATGGTGCCGATAGCCTTTACCCTTACTATGTCACAGGGGCTATCGGCGTCGTTTTGAATACCGGCAGCCGATGGCGTGAGTGCAGTAGATGGCTCCCGGACCCCCGCTGGACCACCAGGGAGTTTTGGAACTTCTTGGGGGGGTCAGGAGGGTGGGGGTTTTGTTTAAATTCGCTCCTTTAGATGGCCAAATAATTTGGTGAAGATTTGTTGTATTCGTGGGAATCACGATACGTTTCGCTTCCCCATGAATACAACGAATATGGCCCTATACGTTGCAGATTGCCAATATGTTGCAAACGAATGCACACCCCTAGCAAATGGCAGCCCATATTCTGTCTTGTAGGGCAGTAGGGAATTTAGGTGGTGCAAGTTTCATTGGGTAAACTGGGGTTCAAATGTAGTCTGGGAGAGTCTTCAGTTGGATTATTTCTCAAAGAACATCTTTCATCCTACTTTATTAAACTAAGGGACAACTAGGAATGGCAAACCACCAGGGACTAACTGAGTGGTAGAGGGAGGTAGTGAGGAATAGGGTTAAGTAAAAAGTCAGAATTTGGCATTTTGCCCTAAAGTATCCTCACTGTTAGTTACTAATTGAAACAGGGCACAATGTGGGAGGATCTTATAGAGGCTAGATGTTGCAAATGAAGAATAGGGTGCATGGGGGTAACCTGCATGGAGCAGCAGTTACTACCCTTATTAGAAAGCATGGGGATTATTACCTTTAACAGAAGACATGGAGATAACTTGTATGGAGTGGCAGTTACTACCCTTCATATAAAGCATGGAGGTAACCTGCACACAGCAGCAGTTACAACCATAAGCAACTAGAACAAAGGGGAAAGCCAAAAATCGTTCAGCAGCGCATAGTTCGGAGGGAGGTATTGTCGAAGGATACTAATGAAGCATTAGAGTTAGGGCATCCCAACAGAGAGGTTCCAATAATAAGAAAAGTAGTCCAAGTGCCTTTAATTAAAAACTCAACTGAGCTAAAAGATTCCAATTTATCTCTGACAACTGAAAAGCATAATGTAAATACAAACTAACTAATTAAGCTAGATATTTCACTTAGATGCAGTTCCAACACTGCTCTTTACATTAAAGGCGGGGGTGGAAGGGAAATAGAACCAAAAGGTTACTAAGGGCCAAGAGTAACAGATAAGTATGAGAAAAAAAAAAAGAGTGTGAAAGCTTGCTGGGCAGACTGGATGGGCCGTTTGGTCTTCTTCTGCCGTCATTTCTATGTTTCTATGTTACAAACAAAAAACACATTTTGAAATGTTTGTATGCTAATAGGGATGTGAATTGTTTTTGAACGATTAAAATTATCGTCAGATAATTTTAAAATCGTCCAAAATCGTTAGAGTGCACGATACAATACAAATGCCCCCGATTTATCGTCAGGGGCATTTGTATTGTATCGTTAAATAGGGCGCGAGAAAACCGGCACACCAAAAAACCCCTAAAACCCACCCCGAATCGTTAAAACAAATCCCCCACCCTCCCGAACCCCCCCAAAATGTTTTAAATTACCTGGGGTCCAGTGGGGGGGTCCCGACGCGATCTCCCTCTCTCTCTGGCCACGGCTGCATTGAGAAATGGTGCCGGTGGCCCTTTGCCCTTATCATGTGACAGGGCAGAGGTAGCGCCGGCACCATTTTGGTTCCTGGCTCCCGACATCACGCGTGCAGGAGATCGCCCCCAGACCCCCGCTGGACCCCCAGGGACTTTTGGCCAGCTTGGGGGGGTCCTCCTGACCCCCACAAGACTTGCCAAAAGTCCAGCGGGGGTCCGGGAGCGACCTCCTGCACGCGGACCGTATTGCCAATCTTCAAAATGGCGCTGGCGCTACCTTTGCCCTCACTATGTCATACGGGCGACCTCACTATGACCTCACTATGACTATGTCATACGGGTGACGGTCGCCCGTATGACATAGTGAGGGCAAAGGTAGCGCCGGTGCCATTTTGAAGATTGGCAATAAGGCCCGCGTGCAGGAGTTTGCTCCCGGACCCCCGCTGGACTTTTGGCAATTCTTGTGGGGGTCAGGAGGACCCCCCAAGCTGGCCAAAAGTCCCTGGGGGTCCAGCGGGGGTCCGGGAGCGATCTCCTGCATGCGTGACATCGGGAGCCAGGAACCAAAATGGCGCCGGCGCTACATCTGTCCTGTCACATGATAAGGGCAAAGGGCCAACGGCGCCATTTCTCAACGCAGCCGTGGCCAGAGAGAGAGGGAGATCGCGTCGGGACCCCCCCACTGGACCCCAGGTAATTTAAAACATTTTGGGGGGGTTCAGAAGGGTGGGGGATTTGTTTTAAAGGTTCAGGGTGGGTTTTAGGGTTTTTTTTGGTGTGCCGGTTTTCCTGCCCTCCCCCGATTTACGATTTTTAACGATTTTTAAAAAAACACAAACATGACTATAAGATTTCCCTCCCCCCCCCAGCCAAAATCGATCGTTAAGACGATCGATCACACGATTCACACCTCTATATGCTAATGCCAGAAGTCTAAGAAGTAAGATGAGAGAATTAGAATGTATAGCAGTGATTGATGACATAGACTTAATTGGCATCTCAGAGACATGGTGGAAAGAGGATAATTAATGGGATAGTGCTACACCAGGATTCAAATTATATCACAATAACAGAGAAGAGCATCTTGGTGGCAGGATGGCGCTTTATGTCTAGGATGGCATAGAGTCCAAAAGGATAAAGATCCTGCATGAGACTAAATGTACAATCAAATCTTTATGGGAATCCCTTGTGTGTTGGGGAAGAGTATAGTGACAGGAGTATACTACCATCCACTTGGTCAAGATGGTGAAACGGACAGTGAATTGCTAAGAGAAATTAGGGAAGCTAACCAAAATGGTAGTGCAGTAATAATGGGACATTTCAATTACCCCAATATTGACTGGGTAAATGTATTATCAGGACATGCTAGAGAGATAAAGTTCCTGGATGGAATAAATGACAGTTTTATGGAACAATTGATTCAGAAACCGACAAGAGAGGGAGCAATTTTAGATCTAATTTTCAGTGGAGCGCAGGATTTGGTGAGAGAGGTAACGGTGGTGGGGGCCGCTTGGCAATAGTGATCATAATATGATCACATTTGAATTAATGACTGGAAGGGGGACAGTAAGTAAATCCATGGCTCCAGCGCTAAACTTTCAAAAGGGAAACTTTGATAAAATGAGAAAAATAGTTAGAAAAATCTGAAAGGTGCAGCTACAAAGGTAAAAACAGCCAAATTTTAAATCGGCCACGCACACAAATATTGTCACTTACACATGTGGTCGGGCCCTGTGTGTGCATTTTTAAAAGGCTAACAATGCACATAAGTGAGGATACACGCATAATTGTTGGGCCCTGAAAAGGGGGTAGTCCGGGGGGGGGGGGGGGTGTTCTAGGCAGGGAGGGGCGGGGCGGGATGGAGGTTGGCCAGGAAAGCATCCATTAGCTGCTATCATGGGAAAGTGTGTGCCACTAGTTGGCCGGCATGCATAAATTACTTCAGCTCAGGAGCTGAAGTAAATTGAAAAACAAAGAAATAAACAAAAAGATAAGGTTTAGGGCAGAGCTTTCCAAACTTTTCATGTTGGTGACACACTTTTTAGACAAACATAATTTCATGACACAGTAATTCAGTCTACTAGCAAACCAGAGGTTAAAGGTTAAACGAACGAAATGTATTTCGACAATTTATGTATGTTTCCTTAAATATATATATAATAAAATGTTTCACGACACATCCTATCTTGTGAAAACCTTTCATTTATATTAAAAATATATAATATTCCAAGATTAATGTTATTGTTATAATTTATGAGTAACAATAATAAAACAAAGTTATTGTGTTATTCAATTTACCTCTTTATTTATTTATTTATTTATTTATGAAACTTTTAATATACCGACATTCATAGGGCATATCATGCCGGTTTACAAATAACTGAAGCAGGTAGAAAATACAATGAACAGGGTGGGGGAGAGGGGAGCAGGCAAGAAAGTGGTGAGAGGTGGGCAGGGGAAGAGCAGCAAGGAAGGATAGGGCAGAAGGAAAGAGAGGAACAATCAACTTGATAAATATAATAATAAGAGGAACATAATTGTAACTGTTTTAAAATTATAAGTTAAGGCGAGGTACTTATTTACAATAGATCAATAGCATGATTGATAGTTAGGGTTAAGGCTTTGACAGTGATAAATTCAAGAAAAAGAGGGGGGGGAGAGGGCTACGGATGCATGGGGAAGAGGTGGGGGGGGGGGGAAATTAAGGGGGCAGGGAGAGTGGGCTGGGGGGGTAAGGGGTGGCTGAGGGGTGAAAAGGAGTGAGGACGGTGATGGAAGGGAAGGTAGTGGGCTAGGTTTGATTGGTGTCTGGGTAGGCTTGCCTGAACAGCCAGGTCTTGACGCCTTTTTTGAAAGACTGTAAGGAGGGCTCAAGTCGTAGGTAATGGGGAAGTGAATTCCAAAGGGTGGGGCCGGCTATGGTAAACGCTCTTTCTCTGGTGTTGGAGAGGTGTGCGGTTTTGAGGGGGGGGGGGGTGTGTAGGGTGCCTGCGAGGGCATTTCTAGTGGGTCGATTGGAGTTACGGAAGTGTGGCATGTCTTTAAGCCAGGCGGGGTTGTTTTTGTGAAGGGCATTGTGCAGGATGGTGAGGGTTTTATATTTAATGTGATATGGTATGGGAAGCCAGTGCAGGTCTTTTAGTATGGGGGTTATGTGTTCAGTCTTACGGGTATTGGTGGTGAATGATTCTTGCCATCGCATTTTGAAGGATTTGAAAGGGTTTGATCGTAGAGGCAGGGAGGCCTAACAGAAGGGAATTGCAGTAATCTAGTTTGGAAAGTATAGTGGACTGCAGGACTAAACGGAAATCATGTGCATGAAGGAGTGGTTTCAGTTTTTTAAGTATGTGAAGTTTGTAGAAGCCTCCCTTTATTAGGGACTTGATGTGTGGCTTGAAATTGAGGTGTTGATCAAGTAGGATTCCTAGGTCTCTTACATTATATGTAGGTGAGTGGGTTATGGTGGGGGCGGGAGCAGTGGGGTGGGAAGTGTGCTCAGGTTGATTGGAAATGACGAGGATTTCAGTTTTATCTGCGTTGAGTGCCAGGTGGAGATTGGCTAAAAGGGAGTTGATGGTGGAGAGGCAGGATTCCCAGTATTGAAGGGATGCCTTGAGTGTAGTTTGAATGGGGATGATAATTTGGACATCATCAGCATACAGGAAGAAAGTCAGCCCTAGGTCGGAGAGAAGTTGGCAGAGGGGGAGAAGATAGATGTTGAAGAGTGTGGAAGAGAGGGAGGATCCTTGGGGTCGCCTTGTGTGAGTGGGATATGTGAAGAGGTACTTTTATCAATTTGTACAACGTATTCTCTGTGGTTAAGATAGGAGGAGAACCAGGATAGGGCAGTGCCAGTGACGCCTATTTCTGCCAGCCTGGAAAGTAGGATTTGGTGGTTAACAGTGTCAAAGGCGGCAGAGATGTCTAGGATGGCCAGTAGGTATGATTTCCCCTGGTCCATGCCGATGAGGAGAGTGTCAGAGATAGCTAAGAGAGATTTTCTGTATTACGACCTTTACGGAAGCCGAATTGCGAGGGGTGTAGGATATTGTGGTCCTCAAGGAAGTCAATGAGTTGGATGTTGACTACCTTCTCAAGGATCTTGGATATGAGGGGGAGGTTGGAGATGGGTCTGTAGTTTGCTGGGGTTGTGGGATCAAGAGTAGGTTTTTTTAGGAGGGGTTTGACTACAGCTAGTTTAAGGGGGGTCTGGGACTTTGCCGGAGGTTAGAGAGCAGTTAATTATGTTCGCTATGGGTTTAGCAATAGTAGTGGGTATGGAGAGGAGGAATTTAGAGGGGATTGAGTCTGCTATGTGAGAGGCCGGTCTCATCTTTTTTAGGATAGATTCTATCTCTAGGGTGGAGGTGTGTTCAAGGGACTTGAGGAGGTGCCTGGTATTACTGGTAGGGGGAGGTCTGGGGGAGGGTTTGGAGGGGAGGCGCTGAAGGATACTGTTGATTTTGGTCTGGAAATACCTTGCGATTTCTTCGCATTTTGTGTCGGTATTTCCTTCGTGGGAGATGGGAGTGGGGGATTTAGTGAGATCAGCAACATAGGAGAAAAGGGCTTTGGGGTTGAATTGGTAGCAATGAATTTTGGAGGAATAGAAGTCACGTTTGGCTTGGAGGGTGGCTTGGCGGTAGTTGTGCAGGGTCTGTTTGTATATAGCTTTATGAGTAGGAGAGGGTTGTCTGCGCCAGATGCGTTCCTTGGATCTGAGGTCCTGCTTTGCCTTCTTTAACTGGTTGGTATACCAGGGTTGTTTATCTCTTGTTGAAAGGGGGATTTCTTTGTGTACAGTTGGACAGAGTTCGTCAGCTATAGTGGTTGTAATGTTATTCCATGATTGTAAGGCTGTATCAGGATTGGCGAGGTCAAGGTTCTTGGTTGCTTTTTCAAGTGCAAGGGCGAGTTCCTCTGAGGGGCATGTTTTGCGAAAGGATATAGTTTTGTTCTGTGATTGTGATGTGTTGGTAGTGAAGCTGGTAGAGAGGGAGGCATTGACAATGAAGTGGTCTGACCAAGGGATGGGGGTGGTGGTGGGGGTGTTGGATGTTGAGATGTAGGAGTTAACGAAGAGGAGGTCAAGGGTATGACCAGCTTTGTGTGTGGGTGTAGTGATGAGCTGTCTATAACCTAGGGCTTTGAGAGTGATCAATAGTGTTTCACATGCCGAGGTGATCGGGTTGGCGTCTACGTGGAGATTGAAGTCGCCAAGTATGATGGCTGGGCGATCGGGCTTAAGGTTGTCAACGATGAATTCTATGAGGGGGGATGGGTCATGGTCAAGTATGCCGGGGGGGGGGCATAGTTGAGACATACCTGTAGGGTGGTGGATTTGAAGAGTCCTATTTCTAGTTTGTGGGGGGGTTGGGACGGATGGAGTTTTAGCTTAAGATATTTTTTAGCTGCTAGAAGTAAACCACCGCCTCTTTTTTTGGGTCTTGGGATGGAGAAGATATCATAGGTTTGTTGTGGGAGTTGGTTTAGGAAAACCTGGTCTGTGTCTTTTAGCCAGGTTTCCGTGATGGCACATAGGTCTAGGCTGTTGTCAGAGAGGATGTCGTAGAGGATAGGCGCTTTTTTAAGGATAGATTGGGAGTTGAATAATGACATGGCTAGTGTCGCTAGGCCTAGGAGTTGTGTGAGGGGTGTGATCAAGATGGGGATTAAGGATTTCTGGTGGTTGAAAGGATGGGTTTGGGAAAGGGTGGTTTTGCGTAGGGTGGGGTGGTGAATAATGGGAATAGTGGAGTGACACATGTCGGTTTGTAGGTAGGGTGGGGGCAGGGAAGGAAGAAACAGTGCGGTGGGCTGCTGTAAATCCACACAGAAGGAAGAAGGTAGGAGTTAGAGGCAGGGTGAAGGAGTTATGCAGTTACATGTGACATGTTGTGGAACAGTTATGTGGTTAACTTGCAAGATCTTTTCGTGTATCAATATGAAGCTGCAAGAGAGAAACATTAAAGGGGGTTTGTACAGTTGTGGATTGAGAACGTGGGGTAGGCTCTTACAAGGCTTTCTATATACAATTGGTATGCATGAGAGAAATAGCTTTAGTTATAAACCTACATATCTGGAACAAGCATGTACAGTTGTTGGATCGTACGGCAGGTGATGAGTGGGTTGCAGAGCGGTAAAGGTTAAGGGGGAGGGCGGGAGAAGGAAGGGGGAGCGACAGGGAGGGTAACGTCCCAAAGTTGTCACACAAAGGGGCACACAAAGGAGCGCGACTAAGGGGCAGTCGCGCTCCTTCAGCGCGCTCCTTCGGCGCGAGACGCCAGGGGTTTGCCTACTTCTTTTAAACGTCTTTCTGTGCCGGATGTGAGGCACCAGAAGTGGGCGGTTCTTCCACGTCGATTCGTGTCAGGTGCAGTTCTGGGTTGGGCTGGTCTATCACTGAGGGCTGCTGATTGGTGGCAGCGGGGAGTAGGCCGGCTGAAGGTCCCACGTGGTCGGCGATTTCGGGGCTCGGGGCTGCGGTCCGAGGTTGGCGGGGCTTGGTCCCTGGACGGGGCGGCGCCGACTAGGCTGGCTGGAGGGCAGGTGAGGCGCAGCGAAAGAGGATCGCCGGAAGGGAGAGCCCCTATTTAAAAGGGCTCTTACCTTGGTTTTTTTATTTTTTCTCCGTCAGTTCCGGAGATATATGAGATATATGAGCTTGATGGGATGAACACAGCTTTTGAATATTTAGTGTTAATAAAAAAAAGTCCAAAGGGTCTTCTGCATAATTTTAAAAAGCTGGCCAGTTTCACACTATAAAATTATTTGATAGCCTCATTCAACTAATTCTATATGGCTATGAGAGTGAAGTCTGGAATTTATAGGAAGGGAGAGAATGTCAATATAAATCCTGCACCTCCAGTTCTGTAATTCTGTGCATCCACTGAAATTCCCCCAAACAATGGAGCTTGGATGTTTCCCTTACAGCTCATCATACTAAAAAATATTTTCAAATTCTGGGGTCACCTCACAGTAAAAGCAGCACAAACACCTTCCACTGCCAGGCACATTGTGAACTAACACAAAACCCCGCAAAAAAGAAACTCAAAATCTATACTGCAATCCCATCGTAACATAACAGTAATAACAACAAGGACTCAAACAACAATAACCCTACCTGTGAAAAAGCAAGGGTAAATATTACACTGGGTCCTAGAATACCAATACACCACCTACTGAGGAAACAAAACAAACCAAATAGCTATAGATCCCTATGCTAGCAGAATCATCGTGGTCACACACACAGAGCAGAGACCCTCACCAAATACAGAATACAAAATAAAGGAGCACAAATTAGACAAAAACTGAAATGAAAACCTCAAGAAGCCAGACTCTGTGTATTAACAATGGAAAAACAAATCCACCATTCCTCATAAAACAAATAAAATCAAGAAACATAAAGCATCAGTTATAACAGTAAAACCATACAAATAAAAGAATATTTTAAAACTACTGATAAAAAGAATTTCTATTAATTAAAATCATATACATTTTTTATAATTTCCCAAACACCAATAAAATATTTCAAAACAGCACATATATCAAATAACATTCAATAATTCAAACTAATAAGGATTTTAAAAAGCCCCTGCTGTCCATACGTGGGAGCTCTTGATTTCCAGTCCCCCTGATATTTATTTATTTATTTTGGATTTTTATATACCGACATTCTTACATTACATGCAAATCATACCGGTTTACATAGAACAAAAAACAGCTGGAGAATAATTCCATAGTCTGATACAGTGAACAATTACAAATTAAACTTAACAAACTAAAAAGGGTACATAACTTGGAAAAGGTTTATATAAACAGAAAATGTAAAAAAAAGGATATTAAATGAGGCACCAAGGGTTGCACGAAGGGGAGCACAAAGGGGAAAACCCCTTTGTCGTGCGACGCACAGCGCGCAGGCGCTTTTCAACCGCCGACGAAGGTCTCCGTGATGTCGTGGGAGGGGGCGTGGTCTCTCTCTCTCTCGCGATGTCATCTCACCTCCCGATGTTATAGTTTCCTCTCAGTTCCTTTTCTTTTTTTAACTTTTGATGATGGAAATTAAAGTTACTGCAGGGGGCCCTAGATGTAAATGGGCCTCTCCGCTCGCCCGCACCCGGCGGCAAGGCGCCCCTCAACTGCCGACGAAGGTCTCCGTGACGTCGTGGGAGGGGGCGTGGTCTCTCTCTCTCTCGCGATGTCATCTCACCTCCCAATGTTATAGTTTCCTCTCAGTTCCTTTTCTTTTTTTAACTTTTGATGATGGAAATTAAATATTGTCAAGGATTAGGAGGTTATCCTCTCTCTCTCACACATACTCACATGTCCATTCTCTCTCACACATACACTGTCACATACATACACATTCATGCTCTTATACCCACCATAACCTCTCGCTTTCACAGACACTGACACACTCTCAGGCTCTAAGACACTCTCTCCCCCTCCACCCCCCCCCCCCCCCACACACACACACAAACTCTTACTCCCCTGGATTTTTTCATACACATTCATGCTCTCACTCTCTCTGGCTCCCTCACATACACACAAACACACACACCCAGGCAAGCTCCCAGTCATTCTCACACAAACACACACACCCAGGCAAACTCCCAGTCATTCTCACACAAACACACACACCCAGGCAAGCTCCCAGTCCTTCTCACACACTGAAACTGACCCCCAGGCAGGCTCCCATTCATTTTCAAACTACTCTCTCACCATCCCCCAGGCATGCACACATTCATTCTCACACACACAGACCCCCAGGCAGGCACCAATTCATTCTCACACACACATACACCACACACAGGCAGGCACCTATTCTCACACATACAAACCCCACGAAGACACTAATTCATTCTCATACACAGCCACACCCTCAGGCAGGCACCCATGCATTCACACACATACACCCCCAGGCAGAGTCCCATTCATACACATGCACACACTAAAGGCAGACCCCCTCTCTTTCTTTTGCCAGCAACCTCGAAGCCTCTCTCATTCCTCTGCTGCCACTGTCACTGATGCCACATGGCTTTTGGGGAGGCGCTGATTGCTGCTACTGGCCCTGAAGCCCATTCTGCTGCCTCCTCTGTGCAGGCCCCGTGGGTTTTCACTTCCTCCATGTTGATCTCGTATATTGTGAGATCCGAATAGAGAAAGTGCTACTCTTGCACATTACCAAAGATTACATGTGCCAATCAATAAGAAGTATTTTTTTTTTTACCTTTGCTGTCTGATCTTAGTTTTCTAATCGGTTGGTCACAGGCTTTTTTGTTCCACCTCCCCTTTCTTATTTTTTGGCCAATTCCTCACATATTGTCTTTTTTTCTATTTCTTTTCTCTCCATCTATCGTCTTCCCTCAAACACATAGTCAGGTTCTCATTCTCACATGCTTTCTCTCTCTCACACATACACATAGGCTCTCACTCTCACATGCTCCCTCTCTCATACAATCATTTGTACACAGTCTCTCTCTTGCACATGCTGTCTGACTCTCACACACCCAGGCTCTCTCTCACTCCCACATGCTGTCTTGCTCAAGCACAGGCTCTCACTATCACATGCTCTCTCTCATACAATCATTCATACACACAGGCTCTCACTGTTACATGCTGTCTCTCTCACACACACACAGGCTCTCACATGCTGTCTCTGCAAACATTCAGGTCCTCACTCCCACATGCTGTCTTGCTCAAGCACAGGTTCTCACTGTCACATGCTATCTCTCTCACACACACACACAGGCTCTCACATGCTGTCTCTGCAAACATTCAGGTCCTCACTCCCACACACAGTCTCTCAACTCACTCTCACACACAGACACACAGTCTCTCAACTCATACACGCACATAATCTCTCAACTCAATTCATACACGCACACAATCTCTCAACTCATCTCATACAGACACTCTACAGACCCTCAGCCTCTCTCTTACCTCTGGGCCTCCTCTTCATGGGTCGCTGCAGGATGGGCAGTACAGCGGCCCTGATCTTCTCGGGCGGATCCGCGGCGGCGGCAGCCCTGATCTTCTTGGGCCAATCCGCGGTGGAGACCCTGCTACCGGGCCTCCTCATCTTCTCAGCCCGCAGCAACAACGCTGCTCCTCTTCTGCATGTGGCTGATGCTCCTTCTCCTTCCTGCCCACGCGGCTCTGGCAACATTTTTCTTCCGGGGCCGCACAGGCAGGAAGGAGGAGGAGCACCTGCACATTTAGACGTGACCTTGTTCTTCGGGCCGTGGTAACGTGAGTTCCACCATGGCCCTGCCGATCTTCCTGCTGTGTGTCTCCGGCACAGCATAGCAATATTTCACTACTCATCCGCCAGTGGGATGAGGTCCACCGGCGGACGCATTGGCTCCCACTTGCCGATGTGTCACGTGCACTGGGCTTGTGCGACACGCCGGCACACTGCAGGCGACACACTAAAGTGTCACGACACACACTTTGGAAAGCTCTGATTTAGGGGATGTGGAGGAGAGGAGAGGGGAAGATGGGGAGGGGGGTTTAGGTAGGGGAGTGGGTAAGTTCCCTCCCAGTCCGCTCCTAAATTGGAGCGGACTGGGAGGGAAGGTCCGATTTCATCGCTGCTCATACTTTTACAAAATTAAGCCCCCCCTGTGTGCGCCGCCCATACATGCGTGTGTGGATTATAAAATCTAGGGTGTATGTGTTCGCGGCCCATGAATTTTATAACATTCGCGAGCCGGCCCACGCATGTTATAAATCGGTGTGTCCATGTATGCGCACCGGGAATCACATGCACAGGGATGTGCGCACGCACCTTTTAAAATCTACCCCAAAGTGTGCAACAGGCATGGACGTTGTTAAAAAATACCATCCTAGAAGCACAGTCCAGATGTATTCCACACATTAAGAAAGGTGGATGGAAGGGAAAACAATTACCGGCATGGTTAAAAGGTGAGGTGAAAGAGGCTATTTTAGCCAAAATATCTTCATTTAAAAATTGGAAGAAGGATCCAACAGAAGAAAATAGGATAAAGCATAAGCATAGGCAAGTTAAATGCAAGACTTTAATATGAGTTTTTGCCTCTATGGCCAACTTCTTTTCAAATTCTCTCTTAGCTTGTCTTATCAATAACGTTTTAAAATATATCCAAAGCAGAAAGTCTACGAGGGTTGGACCATTAAATGATTGAGGGGTTAAAGGGGCACCTAGATGAGATAAGGCTATTATGGAAAAATTAAATGATTTCATTGCTTCGATGTTTACTGAAGAGGATGTTGGGGAGATACCGGTTCCGGAGAGGTTTTCATGGATGATGATTCAGATGACTGAACCAAATCACAGTGATCCTGGAAGATGTGGTAGGCCTGATCGACAAACTGAAGAGCAGTGAATCACCTGGACCGGATGGTATATTGTTCTGAAAGAATTAAAAAATGAAATTTCAGATATATTTCAATTAATTTGTAACCTATCATTAAAATCATCTGTTGCACCGGAAGATTGGAAGATGGTCAATGTAACCCCCATATTTAAAAGAGATTCAGGGATGATCTGGGAAACTATAAATCAGTGAGCCTGACTTTTAATGCTGGGAAAAATCATGGAAACTGTTATAAAGAATAAAATCACAAAACATTTAGATAGACATGGTTTGATGGAACACAGCCAACATGGATTTACCACGAAGGGGTGAATAAACATGTGGACAAAGGTGAACCAGTAGATGTGGTGTATTTGGATTTTCAGAATGCGTTCGACAAAGTCCCTCATGAGAGGCTTCTAAGAAAGCTAAAAAGTCATTGGATAGGAGGAGATGTCTTTTTGTGGATTGCAAGTTGGTTAAAAGACAGGAAACAGAGAATAGGAATAAATGGTCTGTTTTCACAGTGGAAAAAGGTAAACAATGGAGTGTCTCAGGGATCTGTACTCGGACCAGTGCCTTTTAATATATTTATAAATGATCTGGGGTACGATGAGTGAGGTGATCAAATTTGCGAATGACACAAAATTTTGCACAGTAGTTAAATTGCAAATGGATTGTGATGACTTGCAAGAGGACCTTGAGAGACTGGAAGATTGGGCTTCCAAATGGCAGATGAAATTTAACATGGACAAGTGCAAAGTGATACATATAGGAAAAAATAACCCTTGCTGTAGTTACACAATATTAGGTTCTGTCTTAGGGGTTACCACCCAGGAAAGAGATCTAGGAGTCATAGTAGATAATACATTGAAATCTTCGGCTCAGTGTGCTGTGCCGATCAAAAAAGCAAACAGAATGTTAGGAATTATTAGGAATGGAATGGCAAATAAAATTATGGATGTCATAATGCCTCTGTATCACTCCATGGTGAGATTGCACCTTGAATACTGTGTACATTTCTTGTCACTGCATCTCAAAAAGGATAAAGCTGCACTGGGGAAAGTACAGAGAAGGGCGACCAAAATGATAAGGGGCATGGAACTGCTGCCTTATGAGAAAAGGCTAAAGAAGTTATCCCTGTTCAGTTTGGAGAAGAGACGACTGAGGGGGGGGGGGGGGGGGGGGGTTATGATAGAAGTCTACAAAATCATAAAAAGACTTGAACAAGTTAATGTAAATTGATTATTCACTCTCTCAGATAATAGAAGGACCAGGGGCACTCCTTGAAGTTAGCAAGTAGCTCATTTAAAACAAATCAAAGAAAATTATTTTTCACTCAGCACATAGTTAAGCACTGGAATTCATTGCCACAAGATGTTGTTATGGCAGTTAGTGTAAATGAGTTTAAAAAAGGTTTGGATAAGTTTCCAGAGGACAAATCCATAAACTGCTAATAATTATTAAGCTATTGTAGCTTGTGATTTACTTAATGTTTGGGTACTTGCCAGGTACTTGTGACTTGGACTGGCCACTGTTAGAAACAGGATACCGGTACTGGACTTTAGGGGTGTGTATTCGTTTGCAACATATTGGCAATCCGCAACATATATGTCCATATTCGTTGTATTTGTTGCGTCGCGAAACGTATCGTGATTTCCCACGAATACAACGAATCTTCACCGAATTATTCGGCCATCTAAAGGAGCAAATTTAAACAAAACCCCCAATCTCTTGACCCCCCCCCCCCAAGACTTGCCAAAACTCCCTGGTGGTCCAGTGGGGGTCCGGGAGCCATCTACTGCACTCACGCCTTCGGCTTCCGGTATTCAAAATGGCGCCGATAGCCTTTGCCCTTACTGTGACAAAGGGGCTACCGGTGCCAGTAGTCGGCCCCTGTCACATGGTAGGAGCACAAGATGGCGCCGTCCGTCCATTGCTCCTACCATGTGACAGGGATCAACCAATGGCACCAGTAGCCCTTGTGACATAGTAAGGGCAATGGCTATCGGCACAATTTTGAATACCGGCAGCTGACGGCGTGAGTGCAGTAGATGGCTCCTGGACCCCCGCTGGACCACCAGGGAGTTTTGGCAAGTCTTGGGGGGGTCAGGAGGGTGGGGGGTTGTAGTTAATTAAATTTTAGCTGGGAAATGAATAAGAATGGAACACATGAACGGATTGGGGGCCCCCCTTGCCGAATGCAATGTATCTGCCCCCCGACGAATCTGAATACTGAATGTAACATATGCAGTCCCTCTGCACATCCCTACTGGACTTGATGGACCCTTGGTCTGATCCCATAGGGCATATCTTATGCTTTTATGTTCTTATGATCATTTGGTTTTATCTGTTGTCATTACTATGTTACTGTGTTATTAGATCAGAACATGAAAGGAATTGTTGAGCAATACTATTTTATATTTTATTTGTTTTGATATTTGAATTGTATTTTTAATTTATTTTAATATGCTGTATATTTGTTTATATTTGGATGGGAGTGTATTACTATAGATGTGATAAGAATTATTAATTCGGAGGGAGTGGGGCTTTTTAGTTGTGTGTGCAGCCTATGATATCTCTAGTGAGAGCAGTGCATTACTATAGGTCTATATTAGGGATTATTATTATTGCATTTATTATATTATGATGTACTGATGTTTGTACTTTTAGAATTCAACTTTTTTATTCATTGACTTATTCAGAATTATATAAATACACAGGACGCTATTTACCAAAGGTTTTCTCCCATTTTGCATCTATGGGAAAAATGCTTAGTAAATATGGCCCATAGATTGACATATATTGCAGTCAATGAAATATCTGATTTTAACCCCATACCAACCAGGTACCCCAATAAAATGTAATACAATATAGCAAAATGAAGAGGACATATGACCCTCTTACTATCAAGTAAAAAGCAGTGATTGTACTCAAAGAAAACATTGTTGAAGAGGAAAAAACAATTCAATGTGCAAATATAAACAGCTCATTATTGCTTTATCAGTTTTTGATGTTCTTCTGGAAAGTATCAATATATGGAATTCAAATCAGACAAACAAACAGCATAGACTTTAGAAGATTTCAGAAGAGCTGAACGATATTCCATATAGATTAAACTGTGATTCGGATTGCCAAGTCCAAAAAAATAGGGCATAGTTTTTCAGTTAGTTAAAAAGAACATATTTCTTTGCAATCAAAAAGGCCTTAGCTAAGAATAGTTTGTGATATTTGCCAACAAAAATATGTTGATCTAGATGATTTAATAAACACAATTCTGCCAGAATATCATTTATTTCCCAGTTATAACCCAAATTAATGAATAATACTTTTACAAAACATTTGTATCTTTGGGCAAACCCACAAACAATGAAACAAGGTACTTTGTGCAGATTATTTTAAACAAGAGATCTGATCAAACAAGACCCATTTGGTTAGCTCTTAATGGTGAAATTACTGTTCTATAAAGTACACAGAATTGCAACTCATGTAAATCAACATTGTTAGATATCTGTACTGTAGAAGCATTACAGTTAAATACATCAATATCTCGGTGACTTGAGTTACAATCTCTTTTACTATTTTTTCTTTATCTAAACTGATTCGGGTCCTCTTTTTGGGGAAAAAGGCAGTATAAATATACAAAATAAAAATAGAAATCTATTCTCAAAATTGGGGAAAAGCTGTGATTTTCCTGGATTCTAGTGTACCACTCCCCTTCCTTACCCATGGGCTGAGGATTTTGAATTTTAGTAGACTTTTATTAAGCAAGGGGCTGAAGACTTTATTCATTATTGTTTTACTAAATACCAGATCACCTATCCTAAGCAGGTAGAAATGATGAAACAGACTCCGGTTGCTCCTCCGCTTCAGCCAGCGCTGCCTGCCAATGGTGAGGGCCTGCAGGGCTCCTCCCTGCAGAATGCACCAACTCTACCTCAGTCCCAGGGTCCACCCCTGCAACACACTGTTCACCAACTCCCCTTGCCAGCTGGAGGAGATCCTTCTGTTCAGGGAATATTGGGGAGAAAAGACAAGACTTTGCAGCTGCTGGCAGCAAATGGGGCCTAGGCCTGGTCCCGACACTGGGGCCTTAGCCTACGCCCAGGCTCGGAAGCCGGAGACCAGGCCATGGAGCTCCTCCTCTGTCTTCTTAAAATGACATCCTCCACTTAAGGACATACCCTCCACTTAAGGACATGCCCTCCACTTAAGGACATGCCCTCCACTTAAGGACATACCCTCCACTTAAGGACATGCCCTCCACTTAAGGACATGCCCTCCACTTAAGGACATACCCTCCACTTAAGGACATACCCTCCACTTAAGGACATGCCCTCCACTTAAGGACATGCCCTCCACTTAAGGACATGCCCTCCACTTAAGGACATACCCTCCACTTAAGGACATGCCCTCCACTTAAGGACATGCCCTCCACTTAAGGACATACCCTCCACTTAAGGACATACCCTCCACTTAAGGACATGCCCTCCACTTAAGGACATACCCTCCACTTAAGGACATGCCCTCCACTTAAGGACATACCCTCCACTTAAGGACATACCCTCCACTTAAGGACATGCCCTCCACTTAAGGACATACCCTCCACTTAAGGACATGCCCTCCACTTAAGGACATACCCTCCACTTAAGGACATGCCAGAGTAATTTCACACTGGATTCTTCTTCCTCAGATCATTTAAAGGTGCCTTTACATCAAAATGGTGCCCTTCACCGATGAGAGGTGCCAGAGTGAAGAGCCCCATTTTTTCCCAATACTCCTTAAACAGAAGGATCTCCTCCAGCTGGCAAGGGGAGTTGGTGAACAGTGTGTTGAGGGAGTAGACCTTTGGACCAAGGTGGAATTGGCACAACCTGCAGGGAGGGAGCCCTGCAGGTCCCCACCATCGGCAGGTGAGCGGCCTGAATCAGAGGCCCAATTGGAGCTTCACCAATACCAGTCCTCGATCCCCTTAGTTTGAATCCTCGGGTACTGTGGCCTCCGGGCCTGGGTTTGGGCTTGGGCATAGGTCTCGGTGTCATGAAACAGCTTCTGGGCTTGGGTCTAGACATCAGGAACTGTCCTCCAGCTTAGGCCCTGATGGTGGGCCTGGGTTTTGGTTTAGATTGAGACCCTGGCATCGGGACTGGGTCTCCAGGCTGAGCTTCAGTGTCAGGTCTGGGCCTAGGCCGAGGTCTAGGCCTGGTCTCTGTGATAGGCTTTGGCCTAGGTATTAGGGCTGGACCCTGGTATTGGGTCTGGTCCTTAGCTGGCCACAGCATTAGAACCATGATAGATGTGGTAAATGGGGGCTGAGGAGTTTTCTTACCCTAGTAAACTTTTTTTCTTGGCTTCCAGGCTTAGGCCTCGGCTCGGGTCACGACTAAGGCTTTAGTGTCAGGCACGAGCCTAAGCAGAGACCCTGGCATTGCATCTGAGCATAAACCATGGCCCTTGTATCAGGCCTGGGCTATGCCTAGGTGAGGCCCCAGCCTCGGGCCTAGGTCTAGGTGAAAGCGCCAACTTTGCGCTCTTTTTGCCACGGCCCCTGCTTTGGGGCTCAACCTATGCCTAGGCAAGGCTCTGGCCTTGGGCCTGGACCTAAGCCTGAATGATGCCTTTTTTTCAAATAAAATGAGAAAACCAACTAGACATCAAAATATCGCATGCGATAGGAAAAGGGGTGTGTTTTATGGTAATAGCCTATTTATCTATGTTTTGTGTTTTATGGTAATAGCCTATTTATCTAAGCCTATATTTATCCCCTCCATCCCCTCTCACCTCCCACATCTCAGGTCCTTCCCCCATTCTCCTCCCACATCTCAGGCCCTTCCCCAGCCTAAAAATGCCCAAAATCACAAATTGCATTATTGGCATATTGCTTGACATCGCACAGCTTAATGGTATTGAAAAAGGTATAGTTATTTTCAGTGTTAAAACTGTGTGATATCATGCGTTATGGCTTTGCAAAGTGCAAAGCCAGCCCACTTTTACAAAATTCCCGCCCCCGGCTCCTCCCCAATCCCTACCCTTTCCAAAATCTGCATCGCCATAATACGAGTTGATAAATGACCCTGTAAATTTGATGAATTTTCTTTCGTTTCATTTTGAAACATTCCCTATTGTTGCCATTTTCTATTTTGTTTCCAACAAATGCATATCCCTAATAGGTATGTAACACTGTAGAAGTAGTAATAGTGAACTCCATTTTTATAACAGTGTTTGAATGTATTATAATTAATCAAATTATTGTTTATCAGAATTTGTTTTTAAAAAGGATACATTAAGTTTATCTACCGTGATTGATTTTAATGATTTTTCAATTAAAAAATAATTGATTGATGTAGCAATTGCTGTAGTGATTCAAGACAGATGAACTTTTTGCAGTTTCTAAAGTAACACATCATTGACCAAAAGTCTGCATAGATTTGTTAAGTAAGAGAAATTACAAGCTATCTATCCCTTAACAATTAAGAGTAACTTCAGACCTTCCTTATTAAGAATTAAATCTCTTTCGGTCACCATGCTGGTAAATAGTGATTTAAAGAGCTGAATAGTTTCTCTTTTTGTTGACATAAACCTCTGCTTACATCCATGTGCAGGTCTGGAGGGCTCAGTAGCTTGGTGCGTCTGTCTTCAAACACCAAAGATCAGGTAGAGAATGAGATGTAGACAAGCTCATTTATATTGATCTCAAAGGTAATGACAATTGGTTTTGATGGGATTTTCTTGCTGCTTTGTTTCACTTTTATAGTAAGTGAATGGGCATTCTCAATGCATATGGATGAGGGCAAAGCACATTGGAAAAATTGGAAGTTTCTCAATTTTTATAAGAAGTGAAAAGTACATTTTTGCATTGCAACCTGCATGGTCTCAGAATGATACTAGAGATAAAAGTCTTTCAATCAGTGTCCAAACTCTATGTTTCAGGCATGATTGAAGATAGACCATCTGGTGGCAGTGATAAGAATATGGTTATATCCTAGGCATATTTTTGTAAAGTATGCATTTCTCAGTTCTTTCACATATAAAAATATATCCAAAATTCTTTACTTCCCTTTCTTTCATCTTGTTTAAGAAAGAACAAGATGAGACTTGCTCAAAAAATGGTAGTCTGAATTGTGTCTTCAATGCCCCCTTTCAACGGTTCACCTTTCAAGCTCTGCCAAACACTTAACTCAGTGTAGTGTTTGGGACGTGGGTTTTTTGATGGGAACAAGTTTAATCTGTAGGACCCTAAATAGGATCACTCTTAAAAAATAAACATTTCTTATTTCCAGCATTGTGTTCCAAGCAAAAATAAATATACGGATCCAAATATAATCACAAAAAACAGAACAGATCCAAAATTGTGATGAAAAAATCCAATAAATCCCATGGTCAATAAGAATGCAGATATAGTTTCTTATGCTGCTTAAGTCAAGTTCAATTCCCTTGGTATTTCCAACAAAGCTTTAGTCTTTTCAAACCCCAATGGAATATGTTAAAATATATAGGAGAACAACTTTTTTTTACACAATGCATAATTAAACTCTGGAATTTGTTGTCGGAGGATGAGGTGAAAGCTGTTAGTGTAGCTGGGTTTAAAAAAGATTTGGACAAGTTCCTGAAAGAAAAGTCTGTAAACCATTATTAAAGTGGACTTGGAAAAATCCACGGCGTTTCCCAAGGATAAGTAACATGGAATCTACCGACTTTTTGGATTCCTGCCAGGAACTTGTATTTTGGATTGGCCATTGTTGGAAATAGGATGCTGGACTTGGTGGACTTTTGGTATGACCCAGTATGGCAACTCTTATGTTCTTATTTAGGGGGTTATTTTCTAAAGCTTAGTGCACGCATGCGAAAGCAACATCCGGGCAGAGTCGGCCCCGGAAGAGGAGGAGTTGGGGCGGCACAGGGGCCGACTCAGCGAACACAGCGCGGACAGTGAAATGGTAAGCTTCCGTATCGCTGCCTATTTTGCGCCAAATAACTTTTATGGTGTAGTTATTCGGCGCAAAGCCGGCAGCGATTACACCGCGGAGGTGCGATCGCTGCTGTCTAGTGCAGGATCGCCCCCTCGCCGCCCCCGTTACCGTCGGGATTCACTATGACTTGCGGCATTAGTGAATCCAGGCCTTAGTGTACTAAAGAATCTTCCTAAAATTACTCACAGACAATAGTTCTGACCAGAACAATCCTCTCTTTGATGTTTAAGATTCAGATCTTCCTGGTTTAGCCTGTCACATGCAGAAAAGAACATCTGTGAATCTAAAAGAGCTCCATGGCAGAGCACAGCCCCCTGCTGCCTTCCCCAAGCTCCCTCCTTCACTCTTCATGGAGTCCCCTTTTATAATTCTTTCACTCAGACCCACCCATTTTTGGGGAATGACTCATCTGTATTATTTTAATTAATTTATTTATTTAAAAACTTTTCTATACCGTCGCTAAGTTATATACCATCGCAACGGTTTACAAATAGGCACATAGACTAAGGTAAGTAAATGTATGGTATCGTACATTCTAACAGGTGCCAATAAAGTTCGGTTACAATTTCATAAATAAAATCATTATTTGAGTAATGTTGGTCATGTCCAGGTGTATTATTGAGTTACTATCGCTTTGAAATATTACTTCTTAAATGTAGGATTGAGTAAATTCATTCTCATCTGCATTACCCTGTACTTTCATTCTCTACCCCTCCACACTCTTTAGTGAAGGCTTTTTTAAAGAGCCATGTTTTTAGATTTTTCTTAAAAGTTTTGAGATTATTCTGTAATCTGAGTTCGGGGGGCTTCGTGTTCCATAGTATGGGCCCAGCCAATGATAAAGCCCTTTCTCTCACTTAGGTTAATTTTGCTGACTTTACTGAAGTTAGTAGTGCTTTGTTTGCTGAGCGGAGGTTTCTTTGTGGAACGTGTACTCGTAAGGCTGTGTTTAGCCAGTCTGCTTCTTTATCATATATTTGTTTGTGTATGGTGCATAAGGCTTTGTATTTTATCCTGTATTCGATGGGTAACCAATGTAAGTCTGCTAGAGTTTCGGTTATATGGTCCCTCCTCTTTTTTCCCGTTAGTATTCTGGCTGCAGTATTTTGAAGTATCTGGAGTGGTCTTATCGTTGTGCTTGGGAGTCCTAGTAAGAGTGCATTGCAGTAGTCAGTGCTAGAAAAGATAAGTGTTTGCAATACTGTTCTGAAGTAGGCAGGTGTGAGTAATAGTTTCAATCTTCTGAAGACCATAAGTTTTGCGTAGCCTTCTCTTACTTTTATAGATATGTGTTGCTTCAGGTTGATTTCTGGGTCCATTATTACTCCCAGATTCCTTACTTTTTCGGCTAGCTCAATTTTTTGGTTATTTCTTAGGGTTATCGGTGTTTGAATGATTTTAGTATGTTTTCTCTCAAGGTGAAGGAATTCAGTTTTGTCAATGTTGATAACCAGTTCCATCTGGTTTAGTAGTTGTTTAATTATGTCTAGGTATATGTTAGCTAGATTTAATGTTTTTTCAATTGTGTCGTCTATTGGTAGAATTAATTGAATGTTGTCTGCGTAAATGTAATGTATTATCCCTAGGCCTGCCAGCAGATGACATAAGGGAAGCATATATATGTTAAAGAGGGTAGCAGACAGCACTGAACCCTGAGGTACTCCTGTTTCAAGTTTAAATTTTTCTGATAATGTGTTTTTATCTGGACTTGAAAGAACCTGTTGTTTAGGTAAGATCTGAACCAGTTTATTGTTTTGTCACATAATCCAATTTCTTCAAGTCTTTTTAGTAGTATTTTGTGGTTTACTGTATCAAAGGCTGCAGATAAGTCGAGCATTATAAGGATGTAATGTTTACAGTTATCAAAACCTCTTAGTATGTTGTCTGTTAGTGAGAGAAGTAATGTCTCAGTGCTGTAGTGTTTTCGGAAGCCGTGTTGTGAAGGGTACAGTATGTTATTATTGTCTAGGTGTTCAGCTAGCTGTTTCTGTACTGTTTTCTCTATTAATTTAGCTAATAATGGGAGGTTTGAGACTGGGCGGTAGTTAATGAGGATTAATGGGTCACTATTTTTTTTTTTGATGATTGGCTTAATGATTGCCCCTTTTAGTGTATCTGGCATTAATCCTTCAGTTAGGGATAGGTTTATGATATTAGTTAGTGTTGGGGTTATTACATTGGTAATCTTTTTTATCTCAGTTGTAGGTATTGTATCGATTTTGTGTGGAGCAGGGTTTATATTTTTTATCATTGATTCAACTTCTTGTTCTGATATTTCTATAAATGAGGACCATATGTTAACATCTCTTTGTTGCATTATGATTGCTTGTTTGCTGTTTTTATTTATTTATTTATTTATTTATTTATTTATTTAAATTATTTATTTAAATTCTTTTAATATACCGATGCTCAAGACCAGGTCTTATCGTACCAGTTTACAGTAAACAAGGGGTAACCAGTTAACAGAGCAAACAACAACAAAAGTTACATTATAACATATTAACATATACATACATTATAACATATAACATATATTTTTTGGGAGTTTGTTTCTTAGGTTTAATATTTTGTCACTAAAAAATTTAGCTAATTCATTGCATTTTGATTCAGGAAGACTTTGAGGTGATTCTTGTTTGTCATTTGTGAGATTCGTTACTATGGAGAATAAGGTTCTTGGGTTATTGGCAAACTTTTCTGTTTTATTGAATAGTATTCTTTTTTAGTATTAAGGATCAGTTGTTTGTAGAAAGCTAGATGTTTCCTGAATTTGGTTAGGTTTTCAGTTGTTTTGTGTTTTCTCCAGTTTTTTTCAAATTTTCTGAGCTTTCTTTTTACATCTTTTATTTTTGTATTATGCCAGTGGTTATTTTGTTTTGTTTCTTTGATAGTTATTGTTTTGATGGGGTTTATTTCATCGGCTATTTTTTTAGTTGAGTCTAACCAGAGTTCCGTAGCTGAGTTACAATCATTAAGTGTTATGTCTTTTAGTTCTTCTTCTAATTTGTCCTTTAGTTCATCGTTGTTATAGGGTGGTCGATATTTAAATTCTATGGGATTATGAGTTTGTATGGTCTGAGGATTGAGAATATTAATATTGGACTGAATAAGGAGGTGGTCAGACCAAGGAATTTGTGTGTAGCTTGTTGCTAATGTTCTAGATAGTTGCTATTTATGAATGTTAGATCAAGTGAGTGTCCGGCTCTGTGTGTTGGTTTATCGGTTATTAGTGAAAACCCTAGTGCTGTCATGGCATCCATTCTAGGGTTAGTGTTGGGTATTAGTGGGTTGTTTTATGGTTTTAATGGGTGAGGATTAACTAATTTTATATTGATGGTGTTGTTTCTGATAGATTGTATTAAAGGTAGCAGTGACGTGAATTTCCCTGATGAAGCCCGGATGAGGGGGCGAAACAAGGAGTCCTTGTCGGACAGGTCTAGCGGACGATGTCACCGTTTTGGTTTGGAGAATCAAAACAGAAGTTGAACGCTGTGTTATGAACTGAAGTAGTAAACATCCAGAAAATAAAGTTGTAACGTGATGTGATATACATTTATAGTTGGGAATATATGATAACGTATTAACTTGGGGGTTTATGATACTGCGATAGCCATTTTAGATCGTTTTTGGCATTGGAAATATATGTTTGGTGATGGAGTTTTACATTAAAATATGATATTTTTATATGGGTGGTATGATTGAGGTATGAAAGGATGATTGTGCTAGAGAGCAATTAATGTCTAGATAGGATTTTCTTATACATATATTATTTATGAATAAATTTGGGAAAATTTAAATGATGATACATTTGTGAGTTCTCTCATTGTTGAATTAATCCATTAGTGTCTGGCATGTGTTAGAAAGGGGTTGGATATCCATGTGTAGGTTAAAGTCACCTAACACTATGGTAGGTTTAGAGGTGTTTAGATGTGTTGTCAGAAACTCGATTAGTGGTGACATATTTAGTTCTAGTAAACTGGGAGGGCAGTATATAAGGCATATTTGTATATTGTTAGTGCTGAAGATGGCAATTTCATGGTTAGGTGGAGGTATTATTGGGATTAGTTTACATTTAAAAGCTTTTTCTATAATTAGTAGTAGGCCACCTCCACGTTTATTTATCCTTGGGATTGAGAATACCTCATAATTTTTGTGTGCTATTTGATTTTTTAATACTACATCAGATTTTTTTAACCATGATTCAGTAATTGCAACGAAGTTGGGTTTATTGTCGTACAGTAGGTCGGAGATGATTGGGAATTTTTTAGTGATTGATTGAGCATTAACTAAGATGAATGTTAACATTAGTAAGTTATTTAGAGTTAGGGTGTTAGATTTGGTGGTTCTTATTATCTGTACCAGGTTGTTTTCTTTTTTAAATGACTTCTGCAAATCTCTTTTATTGTGATTAGATCTGAACATTTTATAATTCTTGTTATATTTACCTTTGTTCATGCAGACTGATATTGGTTGCTTACTTGAGACTTCTCCTTCCTTTTCCATGTTTGTTGTGTGGTTTGGACCTTCCTTTTAATACTCCTCAAATCTATGTGAGGTACTGAACTGTAGAGCAAGTTGAATTGAAGAATGAAACTGAAAACAGATAAATTTACTTTAAAATCTCCTGCAAACACTTTGCACTGTGTGGATGATGGGGCTCTGAATTAGCCTTGTAAGAGTGTATCATGAGCTATTTTGACAAACCCACAATAAAGATCACAGTTCAGTGAATTACGTCAGGGAACTTTTTCTAAAAAAAAAAAAAAATAGACATCCCTCAAATTGTTCAAAATTGTATAGGAATTCAACTAGACTTGTTTGTTTTGAGGAGGTCCAGTGCAGATTTTATGCAAATCCCGGGAAAACATATATGAAATCTGCTGAATGTCCCTCTGAATTCGTTGGGAAAAGTTTGGACAAACTGTTCCCCCTTCCCAAGTGAATCTGAGAAAATTTCCTTCAAATTTGTATTGGACTGAAATTCTCCTAGTTCCAGTTTGGCCTTGAGTTTTCCCACACATCCCTATCAAGACAGACTCAATAAAGGGAATAAACTGGACATACGTCTAATTGTTAAAAATGGTGACAGGGTTTACTAATGTTTGAACAATGGAACTGATTGCAGATACCTCGAACAGTCAGAGCAAGTCTGATCATAATGAGCAAATAATGCCTTTATTCACACTGAAATCTATGTTCTTATATTTAACCATAAATCTGAAATTACTAATGTGAAAATAAAGCAGTTCCTAGAACTGATCACTGTGGGACGTTTTTTGGAGGCTTCATATATTCATCATATGCTGGGCAGGAGGGGTTCACTAGAAAAGGTCAAGCCAATCCATCTGATTGATAAATTCAACTGCTTCCATGTCCACTCTACAGGGTAAACATTGGAAGTATAACTGGGCTCATGGTAAGGTCAACCCAGAAGCTCTGCAAAATAAAAGCCACTCTTTAGAGCCCAGCAGGTATTTTCGGCTAGTCCTTATTTAGGTCTGAGTTTTCTCGCATTAGCTTACTCTAGAGACAGGTGCAAGGCTAGACCAGCTATGTCTATTCATGAGGCAAGTAACAGGATATTCACATAATTTGTCTTGGCTTTCTTCCCAAATCGAAACTATGGGCCAGATTTTTTTTTTTTTTTTTTTTTTTGCTCAGTTCTGGAAGACACAACAGTGCTTTCCTGAGACAGAGTCAAACATAGTAAGAAACTAATGTCTTTGGACCAACAATGACTCTTATTCAGAAATGTCTTGCTGCTGTCTGCTAGGCTTTTAATCCACTTTTAAAATAACAGAGGATTTGGCTTCTGGACTGAAATTTAATGCTTCCACAGAAGTGATACAGCTAGCCAGCTATCAAGTTAATTTTACATTGGGAAAACACTACTTGCATTATTAGATGGTTAGCAGTTCAACAATGGAACATTTTGGTGTCGACCTGAAAGGTGCTTCAGATGGAAATGATTCCATCCAGAAAACATAACACAGTGGGGACAAAAGTCATTCTCATGATGAAAGCCATGTTCAAATATTGAGCAGGTATATTAAGTATGCTAATAGGGTGCTCATATCCTTCCCAAAGACATTTATTTTTACAGGGGTGACGTGCAGACGTTAGATGCACCTAAAAGAAGCCAGTGAAGGGAGACACAGACTGGTGGTAGGCAAAGTAGGAGAAATACAGAAAACATTGTCTTTTATGCAGAGATGAGAGACAAATTTGCACATGTGCAGTCCCAATTTTGTTTAAGATGTGGTTGCTTGATTCCTGAATCTCTGAATATACAGAATCTTAGCAGCTCAGCTATGCTACAATCCTTCAAACTGAAAAATAATTCAATTGTGTTTGCAAATCTGAAATAAGCTGCATGGAAATAGGCTAAAATCTTAGTATTGTCATGTTGATTATTCTATACTAAAATGGAAAGTAATTTGCATGGCACCATATGAGAGAAGGTACATGTGCATGGAGGATTTTCATATTATGTGTCCAAAAATACTTCAATATATGCTATTGAATTGTCAATAGGTTTTACCCATGTTAAGTGCACTCAATGTGGGTAAATTGACTTTTGAAAATTTCTATTGCTAGTATGTTACATTTACATTTTTCTTTGAAAATTACTTCCAATATTTTCCCTAATGTAGGTTTGCCTTGGGCTTGAAAATATTAGGAAACACTGTTGTAGGGACAGTAAGAGAGGGCTATAGCAATGGAAAGGTATATTACTTCTCACTCTATCCCCTCCCCTCTTGTCATTCAAGGAGAGGAAGGGAGAGGTGAGCCTAGAACAGACAAAGCAAAAGGGTTCATTTTGAGGTGTTAGGGAGGGGCTGTTGGATTATTGCAGGGTGAGGAGAGGGGCTGAGGACTGAGAGAGAGATCAGCTGGGGCCATGTTTGTGAGAGAGAGAGAAATGGGGAAAGGATTAGTGTTTGCATTGATGAGAGACAAGGGATCGGTGCTGGGTGTGTGTTTGCGTGTGTGTATATGCCAGACTGCGAGAGAGGAGAGAGAGAGGGGATACAAGGGGAGCATGCTTCTTTCCCACTTATCTCTGCCCCAAATTTCAATTCAGATTCTCTCTTCCCTTGATCTTGCATTCTATCCACCAGATCCTGAACCTCCTTTTCTTCCTATCTTTTCCTTATCCCCAGATCCTGGAGCTCACCTCTAATACCTCCTACTCCTTCCCAGGCCTGGATTTGTCAATAGGCACACTAGGCCTGTGCCTAGGGCAGCAAAATTCTGGGGAGGGGGGGGAGGGGGGGGAGGGGGGGAGGGGAGGGTAGCAAGCCATCTGAAGATTTGCTGCCTCTCAGCTGTGCTGAATTTCACTCAGGAGAGAACAGCGCTCTGTTTCGTGCTCCAGCTCTTCCCCTCCTAGTGCAGGGAAGGGTGAGGCTAGTAGGGACAGAGCAAAGAAAAACAGCTCTGTTCCCTATTACAGCACCCCCCCCCCCCCCCCCCCCCCCCGCCGCTGCCCATCCCCCACTATGCTGGAAACTGGAGGAGAGGCTTAAGGCCAGAACACACAGCAGGGAGCAAAGAAAAGCCCTGCTCCCTATGGGGCCAATGCAATACAGTGTGCTCACACAAGCGCAGTTTAATCCGCTGTCGGAGGCAGGTTAAATAGGCGCTAATCCACTTCCTAATGCAATAGGGGGATTAGCAACTATTTAACGTGCGTCCCAAGCAGAGGGAATGAATTAGCGCTCATCACATGCAAATGCATTTGAATGAAACTATCACTCATTCACTCCAAATGCAAAAAGATAAATGTGCGTCTCAGACGCACATTTATCGCTCAGATATTAACGCCTGCCTGGAGCAGGCGTTAATAGCTGAGCGCATGTAGAATAAGTACAGAAAAGCAGAAAAACCTGCTTTTCGGTACTTCTTCAATTAAAAAAAAAAAAAAAAGCTCTGCAGACCGCCGAGTTATGAAGACCGATGCCGAGTTTACCGGCGTTGGTCTTCATAACCAGCAGCCGCCGCGGGGTCGCGTTAGTAAGGAGGGCGCTAAGGTCGCACAAGCGACCCTAGCTCCCCCTTGCTAGTGCGACCCCCTAATTTGCATATTGCATGGCACCCCCCCATGGGCACCATGCATGTGCTAAGAAAGCGGGCACTGAAAAGTCAGTGCCCGCTTTCCACAAAATTTATTGCATTGGCCCCTATTTCAGCCCCTCTCCTCTTGACAATTCAGGGACATGAGGGGAGGAGGGGAGCCTGGAGTTCTGGTGTCCCTTGTTTGGGGGAGGTGAGCGGGGAGGTGGGGTGACAGCACAAAAGTGCCTGGGGGTGGCAAAATCCTCCCTCCTCTCCTTCCTCAATCCCACAACCTCCCTCCCTCTCCCTCTCCCTTCTCTTCTCCCCATCCCCTGATTCCTGATCTTCTCCCTCTCCCATCCCCAGTTCTCTCTCTCCCTTTCCTCCCCCAACCCTAGTCCTCTTTTCTTCTTACATTCCTGTATATATATATCTCCAGTTCTCTCTCCTCCGTTTTCTCTTCCCCCTATCTCCAGTCCTCTCACCTTGTCCTCATCCCATTCCTGCTCCTTCTCACTTCTCATTCCTGCTCCTCTCACTTCCTGTCTCCGTTCCTGAGATCTCTTCTCTGCAATGATACTTGAGATTCCTTTTCCTCACTCAATAAAAAAATAAATTATGTGGACACGAGCAAGATTTAAAAACTACTGTATGTTGATAATATAAAGGATGGAAATGTTTGTCAAAGTGCTTAAGAATTTCCAAATTTTGGCCACAGAATCTAGCCCTGAACTACTGTAGGAAACTTCTACTCCCTGTTGTCCCAACTTTAGAGGGACAACCGACTGCAACAACGCTGCCCATCTGTCACTGATTTGCAAAACCTTTCAGTGGACCAACAAAGAAATGCTGTAGATTATGCACATTCCAGGCCACCTCAATCTCTTCTTTAGAAGTGAACCTTGCAGTTACAGAAGGGAGCGATGTGATCTTGAAAGTCCATGTACTCCAAAATCATTTAGTAAGGTTTGTACAACATAAAATATTACAATCTACAAAAAAGTTCACTTTTCTCCAGGGCCAATGGGTAAATGTGAATTGGCTGTTTATTCTTTCAAAAAGTACAAAGATCAGGGGACATGCAATGAATTTACTAGAGAAAATATTTATTTTGGTGTAAATTTGTTTATTAAACAGTTTTCCTCACAAGAACAGAGCATGAGGACATGATGCAGTCTATTTCAAGCCATCCAAACAGATTAAACCCAGCTCAAAAACATGTAACGTCATATAAAGGAACCTTGAACAGAAATTGAAACAGAAAGCTTGAACTTCAATGCATGAGATTATCAGCTTGTAGGAGACTGTTGTAACCGTAATGTAAAACCGTAATGTAAAACCATTATATGGTATTTGGTGTGCAGGACATGTAAAAATAAAAATAGAAATAACAATAAAAATAAGAACGTACAATCGATTACAGACACACACTCTGTTCAAGAAAGGTAGAGTGTCTTACGATTAGACCTTAAGCAAAATGATCTGTTATCAAACGTAACAACTTAGTCTTTAAAGTAGATGTAAGGAAGAATTTCTTTGGGGAGCGAGTTGATGTAATCAAGCCATATTAGTTTCGTTTGTTCATACTGTTTCCGCGGCTTCTGCTTTGCCGTCAGATATTCCAAGTGGAGCAGCTTTTGAAATTTTTGTGTCCAAAGCTGTGTATACGTTGGGGAAACCATGGTCCACTGAGCCAAAATGGCATCCTTGGCTACTAGTAGAATTTTGTCCATTAATCGGATTTGGCAAGAATCCAGAGAGTAAACGGTTTCTAATTCTAGACCCAAAAGCCATATATTTGGGTTCAACGGAAGTAGTACACCCCAGAGGCTACATACCAAAGACTGTAAAAAGGTCCATAAATCCTGAACTGCTGGGCCATGTCCAAAAGCCATGATAGAAATCCGGATTTGGGTGAGAGCATCGCGAACACTGTTTGTCAGGAAGCACTCCCAGATAATAGGCCGCTGTCTGAGAATAATAGGCCTGGTATAGAAATCGGTATTGTTTGTCTCTGAGCGTCACATTCTCAACTATTTTCGGGATATTAAGAATACAGGAGTTGAATTCCTTCTGTGTAACTGCTGTCGGTAGGTATTTGTTCCACTTCAACAGTGCAGAAGATAGGTCGAGAGATGATGGTAGTGCAAGTAGCGCAGAATAATATTGCGCACACGTATATCGCTTTCCCTTAGGGCCTTGTAAAAAGGTTTGTAAAACTTGCAAAGTTCCAGAGGTCAGGTCTATTTTAAGTCCGTCCAGGATAAAGTGTCGCAACTGTAAATAACAATAAAAATCAGAGTGAGGAAGATTATATTTAGTCTGCAGGTCTTGAAAGCTGACAAGGTGCGGTGGGTTGGCGTCCAAGTTCAGAACTTGAAAAATTGATGTAAGTCCCTGAGAGTTCCACTTGCTAAAAGCCGGTTGTAGCATACCTGGCATAAAACTGGGACAACCATGAAAGGGCATACAAACAGTACATTCCGAGGGCACATTCAAGGATCTACAGACAGTTTTCCATGCTATTCGAAAGGGGCGTACCGTCACACTCTGTGTAATATATTGAGGTAACAGCGCTGGGGCAACTTGCTATACTGCCCCTGGAGCGTACGGGGACATCCACTGTTTATAATGCTCTAAGGGAGTACATTTCTCTGTGTCATAGACCCAGTCCCGGACATGCCGCAGTAAGCTGGCTAGATTATACACCCTCATATCAGGACAATTTAAACCCCCTGCCTTTTTTTCTTTCATTAATATTCTGAGGGGAATCCAGGCTCGCTTACCTCCCCATAAATATCTATTGATTTCCTTATGAATGTCAGCTAAGTCCCTTGCTTTCACCCAAATAGGGAGCATTGAGAAAAGGTATAACCATTTAGAAATTTCCATCATCTTCAGTAGTAAAATCTTGCCAGAGAGGGAGAGAGGCAAGTTTCTCCAACTCTGCAATTTGCACAGCAATTTCTGCTTTAAGGGCATAATGTTCAGGGTATATTGTTGTCTCGGATCAGCCGGAATATGGATCCCAAGATATTTAAGAGACGCCGCCACCCACTTTAATGGAAAGGTCCCGGGCCAGAGAGATTTCAAGGAACCGGAAATATCTAAGGCCTCAGATTTCTCAACATTTATCTTAAGCCCCGCAAATGTACCAAATGTCTGTTGGACACGCAAAACATGGGGTAATGCCAAGACTGGATTACACAGAAATATCAACATATCGTCAGCAAATGCAGCCACTCTAAAAGTCCCCTTACCAAAATGAATGCCTTGAATTTCAGGAGTTTGGGCCAATTTCCGTAGTAATGGATCTAGGGACAGAATATATAATATAGGGGATAATGGGCAGCCTTGACGGACTCCACGTTGGATAGGGATTTCTTTTGAAGTGTAATAATTTGTAACTATAAAAGAGACTGGGTTTTTATAAAGAATAGAAATAGCCTGGATGATAGGAACAGGGAAGCCAAAGCGCTGCATGACCGAAAACATATAGTCCCACGATACTCGGTCAAAGGCTTTCTCCGAATCAAACCCTACAGCCATCGACTGCAATTTATGCCGGTGTGAGACCTCAATGGCCGTTATAAGTCATATGATATGCGCTCCAGTATTCCGTCCCCCGACAAACCCGGCCTGATGAGAAGAAATAATAGTGGGTACAACCACTCCCAGTCTAATAGCTAGAATCCTAGCATAGAATTTTAAATCACAATTTAACAGTGAAATAGGTCTGTAAGAAGAAGCCTGTAGCGGGTCTTTCCCTGGTTTAGGTAAAATCGAAATGTTGGCACTGTTGAATGTGGATGGGAACCCCCCTGTATCCCAGGCATGGTTATAGAAAGATACCAAGGATTCCAGGATTTGTGGGCATAGAATTTTGTAATATTCAGCTGGTAGGCCGTCGGGTCCGGGGGATTTATTTCCCTTACTAGTTTTGATCACACCCCGCAATTCCCCTTCTGTAATAGGCCGTATTAAGAAGTCTTGTTGTGCAGGGGAGAGCTGGGGGAGGGGCAGATCCTGGAAGAAAGAATCCTCTTCCTGCTGGCCACCTTGCCTATCCTCATGATATAGTCCCTCATAGAATTGGCGTAGTGTCTCACAGATTTCGGCATTGTTTGTCACATGGGTTCCTGTTGGAGTTTTTAGACCACTAATATGCATCTTCCTCCTTTTAATGGCAACTAGCCTTGCCAGCAGTTTCCCAGACTTATTACCATGACGAAAAAAATAATGATCAGAAGCTTGTATAGAGTTCTGCGCTCTTAAATGTAGATGAGCGTTCAGTGCATTTAGGCAAGCTCTATACATCTCCTTATGCAACTGTGTAGGTAAAATAGCTAATTGCGCCTTAGCTTGTCTTAGCTGTGTTTCTAATGTTAAGATAGTTTTATTTAACTGCTTCCGTTGTTGGATCATATATGCCAATATTTCCCCTCTGAGTACTGCCTTGCTCGTTTCCCAGAGTAATGGTGGATCATCGCTATGTTGCTCATTATGTTTAATATAATCCTCCCATTTATCCCTGAGATATTGGTGAAACTTAGTATCGTTTTTCAGATGCCCTGGGAACCTCCAAGGTCTATGCGTAGTCCGATTATTGGTAAACCAAACATCAACCCATACGGGAGCATGGTCGTATATTACAATAGAGCCAATATCTGCATCAGCCACCTTAGCAAAAACAGGCACACTGTGGAAAAGCTTTTCCTCTATTGTGATACTCGAGCCGAATAATCCTGCGTTATGCGAACTCTGTGGCCTTGGTATAAAAGCTCCTGCTGTTTTCTGGAAACTAGCCATATTTTTTGCTTGTGGGCATAATTGAAAATCTTAGCGATAGCAATTCGAGGGCGGCGGTCAGCCGGTCTCTTGGCCCCTATTCTGTGTGCTCTTTCAATACTTAGGACCCCTCTGAGTTCTCCGAGGCCTACGGCACCAGGAAGCTAGTCTTCCAACATGGTCTCCAGTCCTTTCTCATCTGCCTCTTCCGGCAACCCCAGAAATCGCAGATTAGCCCTCCGCGAGCGATTTTCCAGATCATCTATTTTTTCTAAGCATTCCTTCAAAGTCGTTTCCTGCGTGCTCATTTTCCCCGTGCAGGCATTCATATCATCTTCAAGCAGGGAAACCCGGTTTTCAACCTGCTCTATTCTGGGTCCCAGTTCAGAAATTACTTCCCTTACCTCGGTAAGCTTCGTGGCAATGCTAGCAAGTTTTTCATCCAGAGTCACTATTAATTCCTTGAACGCCGTTGCCGTGAGCTGACTAGGGAGAGAGGCCTCCGATTCACATGTGGCCGCCGCCATTTTGTTCTCCGCCCCGGGCTTTGCCTTTTCCCTTTCTTTATTTCCACTTCTAGAAGTCATTGGCGCAGGAGATCTCTGCATAAAGGATATGATCGACATGTGCTGCGCTCGGTGAGAGCTTATGTTTTAAATTCCTCGGCTGGAATCGGGAGTTTGCCGGTAAATTCGTAGGAGGGAGCCCGGAGCTGAAGTGAGGCACGTCCGCTTCAGCTCATCACCCCACGTGACCTCCTCTCCGTAGGAGGGAGCCCGGAGCTGAAGTGAGGCACGTCTGCTTCAGCTCATCATCCCACGTGACCTCCTCTCATATTTATTTTTTACTCAGTGCATAATTAATTCTGGAATTATCTGCCATAGGATTTGGTAAAAGCGTAGCTAGATTTAAAAAAGGTTTGGAGAAATTCCTGGAAGAACACAAGGCTAAGAATGAGCCCGTCAATAGAGTGCATCTGGCTTTTCAGAAGACATTTGGCATGCTCCCTTATAAGAGACTCCTCAAGAAATGTATTATGCAAATTTATAATATTAATTTTTAATATTTAGGGATGAATCAGCTGCAATTTTTCAGATGTATGTGTTTTATGAGATCTATTTTTTCTGTTGTTATTAAGATTGCGAATGCTTATCTGTGATCTGCATTGATCAATTCATTTGCATATTATGGACTATAATATATGTAAATAAATAAATAATCCATAAACTATTATGGAGGACTTGGGGGAAAATCCCTGGGATTATCAGCATGGAATATATCAACCTTTTGGGATCCAGCCAGATACTTGTAACCTGGATTGGCCACTGCTGGAAACAGGATACTGGGCTTGAGGGATTTTAGTCTGACCAAGTATGGCAAATTTTCTTACATACTAGAAATCTAAACCATTTGAAAAAAAGATATTTACATGTGGCATCAGGGCAATTGCATATTATGAAAGCAGAGTCCTGTGCTTGTAACTATTATGAAGTTAATGAAATGTAACTGATGCACAGTGAATGTATAATTAAATTTGGCAATGAGATTGTCTAGGCCAATTGAATGTATCTGAGAGAAAATGTGTGCCAAAGGCATATGAGATGTCTTTTTAACAGGAACTAAGAAATATGATCATATCTCACCAATATTAATGGAACTACACTGGCTACCTATCCAGTCACGAATACACTATAAAGTATAAGCAATAATATTCAACAGCATAAACCTTGACAATAATGGATTACTGGGAGTGAGATTCCAACAACACAACCCCAATTGAATGCTGAGATTTTAAAACAAAGACCTCTTAAAAATCCCTACAATAACACTCATTTGACTCAAACAAGAGACAGTTATCTGTAGCTGACCCAAAACTCTGGATCTCTATGCCTGAAGAATTAAGAATAACATTGGATAGAAAGAAACTCAAGCGTGACCTGAAAACTTGTCTCTTTAAAATGCCTACAACTTATCAAAGCCTTATTAACATTCAGATTACCTAATTGATAAATAAGATGCTATGAAAAATAACCCTCTGGAATCATTTATATGTTATTAATAATCCTTTATGTTATATATATATATATGAGTTTATTTTAGGGATGTGAATCGTTTTTCTGACGGATGAAAATATCATACGATATTTTCTCATCCGTCAGGAATCGGGGGGGGGGGGGTCCCTGAAAGCGAAAGGAAAACCCCATGGGGTTCTCTTATCGTTTTGGGGGGGGGGGGGAGCGGTAAGAAAGGGCACACAAAAACAACCCCCAAACCCACCCCGACCCTTTAAATCTCATTATTTAGAATCCCTCACCCTCCCGACCCCCAAAACCTTTTCTGAAGTACCTGGTGGTCCAGCGGGGGTCCCGGGCGCGATCTCCCGCTCTCGGGCTGTCAGCTGCCAGTAAACAAAATGGCGCTGATGGCTCTTTGCCCTTACCATGTGACAGGTGCTATCGGTGCCATTGGCCATCCCCTGTCACATGGTAGGAGCAATGGATGGCCCACACTATCCAATGGCACCGATAGCTCCTGTCACATGATAAGGGCAAAGGGCCATCGGCGCCATTTTGATTAGTGGCAGCCGACAGCCCGAGAATGGGAGATCGCTCTTGGGACCCCTGCTGGACCACCAGGTACTTTATAAAAGTTTTGGGGATTTGTAAATTAGTTCTTGTTATGTACACAGAATATTTCTTTATTTTTTTTGCTATTGTAAAAAAGTTAGCTTTAAATGTAACAAGGCAAAGGGCCTTTTCTGTTGCCAGACCTATCTTGTGGAATGCTTTACCGGATTCCTTGAGACAAATACACAATAGAAAGGAATTCAAAAAATCCCTAAAAACTCTTTTTTTTTTTTTTACATTTTTACAAATCAAATTTAAGATAACAACATAATTCAGGAGTACATTCATAAAACATTAATATGTTATCCAAAAAAAAGAACATACGTCTTCCCAACCAATAAATCAAATCTCCATAATACCAAACTACAACTGGAGGGGGAGTTACTATTCGCAAGAACAATCATACATTTTAAACCATACATTGAGGGTTCACGGAGTTTACTAAAATTCCTACATTATGAAGATGATGTTATTACTCTGTCTCATTACTCCTGCGACTCTCTAAGTACTTCTCCAACTGGTCAGGATCAAAATAAACAAATCTTGCACCTTGTGTTTTCATTATACATTTACATGGGAATCTAATACTTATTTGAATCCCAAAAGTTCTGGCCTGATTTGCAAGAACTAGAAATTTTTTACGTCTTGTCTGGGTCTCCTTAGAGACATCAGGATATACCCATAATTTTTCCCCTAGATATAAACACGATCTTTTATTTAGATATAATTTTAATATCAAAAGTAAGAGATCTAGGAGTATCCATAGACAACAGACTAAACCTAAAAGCATTTATTAAGCAAACAACTAAAGACTGCTTCCACAAACTACACACATTAAAAAGAATAAAACCCCTATTTCATTTCCATGATTATAGAACAGTGCTCCAAGCAATAATCTTTGCGAAAATAGATTATTGCAACGCTATACTACTAGGCCTCCCATCATCCCATACCAAACCTCTCCAAATGATTCAAAACACGGCAGCAAGAATCCTAACTAACAAGAAAAGAAGAGATCACATCACGCCGGTCCTTAAAGACCTTCACTGGCTGCCAATCCACTTCAGGATAATCCATAAATCCCTAACCACAATCTTCAAAAATATCCATGGACTAGCTCCACTCCATCTACAAATAGCACTTAAAAAACACTCCTCCAACAGACCCACTAGAGAAGTGTACAGAGAACTTCTACAGGTACCACACGCCAATACCACCCAACACATAACCCTGAGAGACAGGGCCTTCTCTACAGCAGGCCCCCCACTATGGAACTCAATCCCCTTAGAATTACGACAGGAACCATGTCTTCCAACCTTCAGAAAGAGACTTAAGACATGGCTGTTCAAGAAAGCCTTTCCGGACTCTGACTGATGATCTCACCAAATACAGAAAGACGGTCTATCTCCCACTAAACTGATACGGACATACCAAACACTACACGTTCTTATTCTTGTTAAATTTCTATCGTCTTATTCTTCTTCTTTTCCCAGTTAGAACCATCCTTGTTTTATTGTAACTGATGATTTTTTTCTGCGCACTGTTATAACTTGTTATAATTTGTAAATATATAAAATGTATACTCATGTTATATTTATACACGTTTATAATGTATTGATCACCCCTGTTTTATGTAAACCGACATGATACGAATCTCCGTGAATGCCGGTATAGAAAAACTCAAATAAATAAATAAATAAATAAATAAATAAATAAATAAATAATATAGTGTCTCTTTCTTCAGATAACTGAAATTTCACCAATAAAGTTATCCGCTTTTCTATTTGGGAGCTATAAGAAGTACCGAAGAAGAAAGATGAAGAACAAGTAAATGAAAATGTACAACAAGAAGAGTTGATGCTAAATGTTACTGACTTAATAGAGACTTCTTATAAAAACTCATTTTTTTAAGGAAGCATTTGGGAACCTAGAATCTGTTTAATTATAGTTAATTCTAGTCAAGAAAGATAGTTATGTGCTGTTATAACTAGGGTTTTTAATTTCTATTTGTGTTCTTCTTTCTATCTCTTATTTGTAAGATAGTAGCTAAAGTTTGCTTGGTTCTATTATAGTATATTTCAGTTGTTATTGATCATTATGTTAAATGTACTTTTATTCTAACTTTATTATTATTTTTATTTTAATTTATTCCTTATTTTATTTTTAGTTCTTTATTTTAAAATGTTTATTATTGTAAACCGCTTTGTTCAATCATGTATTGGTAAAACGGTATATAAATGTGCTAAATAAATAAAATTAAAATATAAATTAAAAAAAAAGGGTTTGGGGGGGTTGGGAGGGTGGGGGATTCTAAATAATGAGATTTAAAGGGTCGGGGTGAGGTTTTTTTTTTTCGGCTCAGGACAGCCGAAAAAAAAAGCGGTCCCACCGGAAACAAAGATTTCCTGCGGTTCTAGTATGAACACGATTCTGGAAACGATTCCGGAAATGATTCACATCCCTAGTTTATTTTGTATGTTAATTTTATCTGTAAATGTTTATATGTAAACCATTATAATCTTGTGAACTTCACGTGGAATGACGGTACATAAAACATTTAAATAAATAAATAAATAAAATATAAGATATGCCTATCCTTGTGCAAAATTCTATTTGCATTTCATAATAATCACTTTTAGTTTCTTGATGCTTATATATGGGTTCAAGTATTACAGTAGAATTCATTCTAGCATTAATTGAAATGCATTTTTTAATTTTAATATAACTTTTTGCCACCATATCTTAGCTCTTACTGATTTCCCTGAGATATGCAGGGCCTCTGAACCACTTTTTTGTTTTTTAATATCCAATTCATTTATTTTTAGTTGATTAAATCCCTAATTTGAGTGAACTGAGTCCACAGTACTTAAAAATTTAACATGTCTACAGAATATGCTCTCTGTTTGAGGAGGACAGAGTTATTCCCTATGTATATAGATTCAGCTCCTATTTTGGCTCCTATATTTGTATTTCTGTAAAACTTCCAAAAACAGAATATGAAGAGACTTGTGGTCAGTGCTATAAGTTTACTGTGGATGTGGTCTGCCAATTAATGTATTATCTCAATTAATCTCAAAAGGAATGACTATCTCCCCTGATTGTTTTCAAATAAATTCAGGAAATATCTCTTAGAAAAATCATTTATTAGTATATGATGACCTTCATATATGGCATCATCGTGAAATGTGCTGTATAGAAAACACAACTTTTTGATCTTTAGGATAAATAGCGTTCATCCATCTGGTCTAAATTTAGCTATTGACTGGTATTCTATTATATAAATGATTCAGCCATTTCGCTCTTTCTCATTAATGATTGACAGCTGGTTAGGCGGACTTAAAAGGCGACAGTTTTCACAGGTTCCGATGGACGCATTCGGAAATGGATTGAAACCGGTACAGGCATACACAGTGGTATGTTGCTCTTCACATTTTGACCCTCACTGCTTCTAACTATGTATTATTTATTAAAACCTTTTTTGTCTTCTTTAAGATATTGGATTCCCCCTTGACGAAGGATTACTGAAACATGGACTGTGTCGGGCACTAGAAATATATGGATGTCATCATTGCTTTCATCTATAAGAGAAACATCCTCATCAAAGACTGATATATTTCTCAGCGTTCTGCCAGCGAAAAGTCCCTTTTCACATGCGATAGCTAGATCGGGGCGGAGTTGGCACCGGAAGGGGAGGAGTCAGGGCGGCACCGGGGTGGATGCGGCAAAGACATCACTGACGGTGAAAAGATAAGGCCCCTTATCGCTGCCAGTTACGCACCCTATAGCATCACCTTTCACAGTGGTGCTATTGGTTTGTGAAAGCCGGCAGCGATCGCACCGCGGTGGTGCGATCCCTGCCGGCTTCCCCCCCCCCCCCCCCCCCCCCCGGTATCGCGTGATTCACTAAGGCCTGCGATTTTAGAAAATCCAGGCCTAAGTGCTTTGCTATTGAGCTTTTTCATCAAATATTTTAGTATTATAATCCAATAAGCATTCAGAAGCAATTAAGAATTTTGCACAATATATTTGTGAAGAATTAATAAGTATTCAGAAGTAATTCAGAATTTTTCAAGAATAATTCACTTGTGAACATTTAAATATCATTATTTTGGGAAAATATTTTTACACAAAATCGTTTCAACACATTGGTAGCATGACGATCTTTCTAACAAAAAATATAATGACCTATGATTATACAACATGGCAGAATTACATTATTAGGTGAATATAGAATTTTGCAAAGGGCAGACAGCCCTACCTCAAATATGTCTTGGTACAAAGTTTGCTAGAGTATGGTTAATAAAAAGTCTTGGATAAACATGGCAATTTAACAAAGTTAATCACGTTGGTGACTAGCAAAGAGATTTATTTGGGTATTAAAATATCTGTGTTTCCAAATTGAAGGCGCAGAGTGTTGGAGGTTGGGAGAAATAGCAAATGCATCTCCTCTGACCTGTTTATTTTTTAAATGGACCAGAAATGCTCAAATTAATGAATTAATCAGGTTCTGATAAAATACTGCACCCTACCCAATAAGGATTCCGTAAGGCACTAAGCACCAAAACCCTCCTCATCTCTCTGACAGACCACCTCATCTTGGGTTTGGACAAAGGACAATCCTTCTTACTAATTCTTCTTGACCTCTCAGTGGCTTTCGACACCGTAAACCATTCCATCCTCCTCAACCGAATATCTGACATCGGAATAACAGGAACTGCCTTCAGATGGTTCAAATCATTCCTCAGTAACAGAGGCTATAAAGTCAGAATCAACAATAAAGAGTCCCCTCGCATCAATTCCTCACTAGGAGTTCCTCAGGGTTCCTCCTAGTCCCCCACTCTCTTCAATATATACCTCCTTCCCCTGTGCCAGCTGCTAACTAACCTAAAACTAAAACGTACAAATCCTGATCCCCATAACAGAATCCATTACAAAAACACTCAAGTACTGGGAAAATTGCCATCTTTAAAAATGGTGCGGGCCATCCATTGCTCCTATCATGTGACAGGGGCCGGCCAATGGCACGGATACCCTGTCACATGGTAAGGGCAAAGGCCATCGGCGCCATTTTTATTAGTGGCAGCCAACGGCCCAAGAGCAGGAGATTGCTCCCGGGACCCCCCTGGACCACCAGGTATCTGTAAAATGTTTTTGGGGGGGTCGGGAGGGTGGGGGAAGCAAAGGGATTAGTTTTAAAGGGTCGGGGTGGGTTTCTTGTTTATCGGCTCGGGTGCAGCTGATAAACAAAACAGCGATCGGGCCCGATGGAAAAAAAAACCACATGTGAATCGGAACCGGAATCCGAACCGATTCTGGTTCCGATTCACATCTCTAATACCGTCCCCTAAATTGGCCCATTTAAACTCAATAAGAGAGAGCACTATCCCTAGCAGGACCAGGGTTATGGAATGCACTACCATTCGAATTAAGGCTAGAAGGAAACTCACAGTCATTTAAAAATAAATTGAAAACATGGCTATTCCTGCAAGCATTTACGTGATACGTTTTGTTCCAATGAAAGTATTTTTAGTCTAGTTTTATTTGTTTTAAAATGTCTCTTATTATATTTTATACGATTTTCTGTTTTATTCTTTTAGATTATGTTGCATTGGAGGTGGACCCTTGGCCTGGCGCAGAGTTGGTGCGGCCCTCTGGTCGGACCCAGAGAGCACCTGCTACCAGGAGGCGGAGCTCACGAGGAGACAGAGGCAAGCTGGAGCTTCGTCAATAACAATCCGGGGTTTCCGCAGGTTGAGCCTTGGGTAACCGGACCGCCTGGACTTAGGTGGGCCTCTGGAGGTCTCCCGGAGAGATGACGAAGTAGTCAGGCGAAGGTCAGGCTTGGAGAAGTCAGCGTAGTCAGGCAGGCTGAGGTCAGGCTTGGAGAAGATGGCATAGTTGGACAGATGGAGGTCAGGTCTGGAGAGGTCAGCGTAGTCAGGCAAGCGGAGGTCAGGCTTGGAGAAGACGGCGTAGTCGGACAGGTGGAGGTCAGGTCTGGAGAGGTCAGCGTGGTCAGGCAGGCAGAGTACCAGGTAGAGATCAAGCGAAGATAATGAGAAGGCATGGGAGCTAGGAAGCCCAGGGCAACGAGGAACGAGAGTACTTGTTGCAAAGGCAAAGCTCAAGTGTCTGCAGATCCCTTTTATAGGGCCAAAGAAGAACTCCCTCGGAGACATCACTAGGAGGAGCCAGAGGACTGGCCCTTTAAATGAGCTGAGGAGGCGTGGCCTTGCACCTAAGGAGGCAGGACCCTGGAGAGCAACCATGGTGAGGCTGGAGACGCAGGCCCGATGTCGGGTGCGGCTCCGGCCTGAAGAGGAGGCAGCAAGAAGAGAAGTCTGGTCGGCAGCCCCTGCCGCAGGAAATCCCGGTGTCGGTGGCCCAGCTGCGAGAAAGGAGAGAGAAGGAAGCAGCGGCGATTCCAGACCATGGACTGAGGCAGCAACGGTGGCGGCGTCTGCCGCATGGCAATGGCATCGGAGTGCCGGGTGGCAGGAAGGTGAGAGACCGCCCATGGCCCTAGCTACAGGTGGAATCGCAATTGATTAGATTCATATTTTATTCACAATGCCTGTTTACTTAATCTTATTATTCTCATTTTGGGGTAGATTTTAAAAGCCCTGTGCACCAGCTCGCCTATTTTGCATAGGCTGCCGGCGCGCGCAAAGCCCCAGGACGCGCGTAAGTCCCGGGGCTGTGCTTGGGGGGCATGTCGGGGGCGGCGCAGCGTTCAGGGGCGTGTCCAGGGTGTGGCGGCAGTCCGAGGGCGGGTCCGGAGACGTGACGGCAGTCTGTGGGTGGGTCCAGAGGCGTGACAGCGGTCCGGGGGTGGGACCTCTTCTTTGATTCCTTGGAATTAGGGCTGGTGTTTCCTTAGGCAAACTAGACAGTCACCTAGAGCTCCAGAGTTTTGGAGGCAGTAAAATCCTGTCAGCACAGGGCCCATAGGGGTGTTGTGTCAGAGCTGATACTGTCAAAAAAGGGAGGGCTATGCTGGAGTCAATGCTGCCAACAAGAGGAAACGTTATGCTAGAGGTAAGTTGGGGGAGGGGGTGCATGACCGAAGGTTCGCCTAGGGCGCCAAATATTCTTGCACTGGCCCTGCTTGAAATATCTCAGAATTCCACTCCTGGACCCCAAGACAAATCCCACTATTACCCCTTCTTTAGGTTCATCGGTCACCTCTCAGGACAGGAGGCAAAAAGAAAAGGACTAAACTGAACCAAAGTCAACTCTGAGCCAAGTGCCCCCTTGGACTGATGAGTTTTGCCAAACCACTGACAGCAGAAATATACCTACCATCGGAGAATGTCAGACACAGCACTGCACTCCTGCTTCATCTACCAGTGTCCATGGAGACACTTAAGTCAATAAATAGTAAGGGACATTTTGGAAATACACTTGCACTAAATTTAATATTTGTATTTAAATCCATACAAAAAAAATTCAAAAGCACTGGTGTGTCGCCATTTGAATTTGGACCACCCTAACTGGCCAATCTATTTTTTGCTTTTTATAGACTTATTCCACTGCATTCTTGGACTTGTAATCTTGCCTGATATAACAGGGATGGTCACAGGAAGTAGTATAATTCAGCAATTTGAAATAGGATATTATATATAGATGTACACTTTAAAAATGGTTTCTCTATTTAAAGCCAGTTTGACCAGTCCTCAATGCAAGGGATTTAAAAGAATTTTCTGCATCGAAAGTTTTTTTTTTTTATATTATTTATGCATCCCTCCTCCAGGAGCTGTTAAAAATCATTGTTTTTGTCAATAATAGTTGTCTGGATGTAGGGAATAGCTTGCAAAGAAAATAGGTGAGAAATGAAGTGCCCTGACTTAAGAAGCACAGTGTACGGTAAGGCATGCTCTTGGGATCCTATTTCTTACCTGGTAAAGTTGTATTCAAGATTTTTACACAGAAAAAAAAACCACATGGTTCCTATTCAAAAACTTCAAACTTGGACATTTCAGCCATTTGTCCATTCGCATATCCAAGCCTTTTCAAAAAGTGCACAATAGCATCTAACCACCACAGGGTGGCATAACTTACACATAAAATGCCAGGTTTAGGGCTAGCTTCTCTGTTACAGTTTCAATAAAAAGAGCTGATCCTTTTATTTATTTTATTTTTTTACCTCCACTCCCCAACAAGAATACTGTTGATTAGTTTCGGGCAAATTACTAAAGGAAAAAAAAAGCAAATCTAAAGCTGTTGCTTGATACAGAAATAAAAATGAATAAAACCAAATTCATCCTAAAAATGCCTAGCTTTGTGTTTGTTTATTTACAACGTTACTTGCAGAAAGGCGGTAAAATATGGGGACTCAGCAAATGTAATGGCTGACTGTAAAATTGGTGCAAGCTAAATGTCATTGCATTACACAGTCACGTTATCTTATGGATAGATCAGCAAAACCACATTTTCAGGGATTAATGTACTGTTCTAGGCAATTAGATTATGCTGAAACTAACTCAAAATTTTGTTCCTCTTAAAAAAAAAAAAAGAGAACTGCAGAAATTATGTTGTTAATAACAAAGTATGCCATTAAAATAACTTTAAAATATGATTTCTTGTTTGTTGTATTTATATGGAAGTTGGTTTATATACTTATCCAATAAGTCAATAAATCATCAGTTCTTGTTGTTACACCTGAAGGTGGTCGGTATTGCAGGTCGTGTCTTGAAATGGTTTTGAAACCTTCTTTGCTGACCATCATTGTCAGGTAAAGCAGACCACCAGACCTCTCGGTGGTTTCCAGTCCGTACCAGCATGCCTCCAGGTTCAGCACTCTCTGCCTTCTATTCAATATCTACATTCGACATATCTGTAGCCTACTTGCTACTTACTATACACTAATAACATTCAGTTTTTCATTCCTGTCACATCTTCCATCAACAATGCACTTGATAAGGTAGGCTGCTGTTTAAAATCAATTTGTGACTGAATATACATAAACAAGTCAGTCCTAAATGTTAACAAAACCAATTTAATAATACTGAATAGATTCCCATCCGATGACTTTCCCAGAATTTCCAATTCGAAAATTGTTCTATTAATATCTCCCCCATCATAAGAAATTTTAGAGTTCAGGTAGAATCTGATTTATCTTTAAAGGAGCAGATTAAGACAGTTGCCATAAGTGCGTTCAATAAACTACTCGTATTGCGAGCACTTAAACCTATTGTAGTCACTAGTTATCGCTAAATTAGATTGTTGCAACCCCCTTTATGTAGGATTTCTAGCATATATCTCAAAATGTCTTCAGGTAGTGCACAATTTAGCCGCAAGGCTGATCTCCAGTATTAAAATATCCATATGACTCCAGTACTTCATTCCTTACTCTGGCTCCCTATATAGTGGAGGATACAGTTTAAAATCACTACGCTGGTCCATTGTGCATTGAGCAGAAACAACCTTTGTGCATCAGTGCACTTCTCAAAATATATAAGCCCCAGTGCTCTCTGAGATCAGATGGCTGTAATCTATTAGACCATTCCATCGATTCAACAGGCCCACCTGGACGAAACCAGAGAAAGAACATTCTTCATTGCTGACCCTACATTGTGAAATAACTTGCTGATGAAATTTGTTCTGTCCAGTGTTATTCCACTTTTAGAAAGCAGGTTAAAGCTTTTTATTCCATACAGGCATATAAAATGAGTGTTCCTTAAAACTCATGGCATGGTATTTTTTTTACTGTTTATTTTTATTCTTTCAGTTCTTATTTATTTTCATTTTTAGTTTTCATTTTCATCTATTTTTTTATTTATTTGCTATTGGTTTTATTTCTTGTTAATGATTTATTTAGTATATTTCTTATGTATTTTTTCCTTTGATGTTTTATTGTAACCCACTGAGAACATCAGATCATGAAGGCTAGAAAATAGTTAAATAAATAAATAAATAAATTCCTTTTCAGGCATTTGTTTACAAAGCAAAGAAAAGAATGCTTGATAGGGACAGCATGAGCAAAGAAAAGAATGCTTGATAGGGACAGCATGTCCAACTATCTGTTTGTCTGGGACCTTACATCAGCAGATAAACCAAGGAACAGACAAAGGTGAAATCTGAGATTGCACCCTTGAGGAGTTAGCATAAATTAATCTGATAGTTTAAAAGATTTGAGGAGGTAATCTATTAGTTAAAATTTGTAACCTATCATTAAAATCATCCATTGTACCTGAAGACTGGAGGGTGGCCAATGTAACCCAAATATTTAAAAAGGGCTCCAGGGGCGATCCGGGTAAATATAGACCAGTGAGCCTGACTTCAGTGCCAGGAATAATAGTGAAAACTATTCTCGATATCAAAATCATAGAGTCTATAGAAAGACATGGTTTAATGGAACACAGTCAACATGGATTTACCCAAGGGAAGTCTTGCCTAACAAATCTGCTTCATTCTTTTGAAGGGGTTAATAAACATGTGGATAAAGATGAACCAGTAGATGTAGTGTATTTGGATTTTCAGAAGGCGTTTGACAAAGTCCCTCATGAGAAGCTTCTAAGAAAACTAAAAAGTCATTGGATAGGAGGCGAGGTCCTTTAGTGGATTACAAACTGGTTAAAAGACAGGAAACAGAGAGTAGGATTAAATGGTCAATTTTCTCAGTGGAAAAGGGTAAACAGTGGAGTGCCTCAGGGATCTGTACTTGGACCAGTGCTTTTCAATATATATATATATATATATATATATATATATATATATATAAATGATCTGGAAAGGAATATGACAAGTGCGGTTATCAAATTTGCGGATGATACAAAATTATTCAGAGTAGTTAAATCACAAGTGGATTGTGATACATTACAGGAGGACCTTGCAAGACTGGAAGACTGAGCATCCAAATGGCAGATGAAATTTAATGTGGACAAGTGCAAGGTGTTGCATATAGGGAAAAATAACCCTTCCTGTAGTTACACGATGTTAGGTTCCATATTAGGAGCTCCCACCCAGGAAAAAGATCTAGGCATCATAGTGGATAATACTTTAAAATTGTCGGCTCAGTGTGCTGCAGCAGTCAAAATAGCAAACAGAATGTTAGGAATTATTAGGAAGGGAATGGTTAATAAAATGGAAAATGTCATATTGCCTGTATATCACTCCATGGTGAGACCGCACCTTGAATTCTGTGTACAATTCTGGTCGCTGCATCTCAAAAAAGATATAGTTGCGATGGAGAAGGTACAGAGAAGGGCAACCAAAATGATAAAGGGGATGGAACTGCTCCCCTATGAGGAAAGTCTGAAGAGGTGAGGACTTTTCAGCTTGGAGAAGAGACGACTGAGGGGGGATATGATAGAGGTGTTTAAAATCATGAGAGGTCTTGAACGAGTAGATGTGAACCAGTTATTTACACTTTCGAATAATAGAAGGACTAGGGGGCATTCCATGAAGTTAGCAAGTAGCACATTTAAGACTAATCGAAGAAAATTCTTTTTCACTCAATGCACAATAAAGCTCTGGAATTTGTTGCCAGAGGATGTGGTTAGTGCAGTTAGTGTAGCTGGGTTCAAAAAAGGTTTGGGTAAGTTCTTGGAGGAGAAGTCCATTAACTGCTATTAATCAAGTTTACTAAGGGAATAGCCACTGCTATTAATTGCATCAGTTACATGGGATCTTTTTAGTTTTTGGGTACTTGCCAGGTTCTTGTGGCCTGGTTTGGCCTCTGTTGGAAACAGGATGCTGGGCTTGATGGACCCTTGGTCTGACCCAGCATGGCAATTTCTTATGTTCTTATGTGGGAGGGGGAGTCATTTGATTGCTTTTGCTTCCATTTTCCTTCCTTGTGTTCTGGTCAGCATTAGCGCACGCTACCTGACTTCTATGTGAACTAAACAGGTTTTATGTGTACAAAATTGTTTTTATGGGCATAAATCCTGTCACTGCACAGCAAAGTGAGTTAGCCCTTACCATAGCAAACAAATGCCATTCTCACATATGTGTAGACTAAGTGGGAGCACACAATCTCTACTCATAGCAAGAGTTAAAAGGCAACACCGCTCACGTTGCTCCATTGGGTTTTGAAACAGGGACAAGGTTTTAACTTCATGCACATTCCATGATTCTCACGAGGCCTCATTCTGTCAGGAAGAGAAATGCAAGTGCTGCCCACTGAGCCACGCCTCTGCTCTCTGGGGTCAGTTATGTATGAGGATGCTGAATCAGCAGGATTCACAGTCCACCCATGAGAGGATGGCACTTGGATGAAAGGATCTGAACTTTCTCGTTCTTTGGTGCTTTGTATTTCTTAATTTTCAGTCTAGATTCAATCTAGATTCAGTCTAGATTCAGTCTAGATTCAGTCTAATTTTCAGTCTAGATTTCTTATAAGATCAATGTGTCTGTAACTTTGAAATGGTTCATCTGATTTCATTCAAATTTCTGCCGTAGATAGCAGAGTACCTAGTGACCCCGGATTACATGTTTTATGTGTCCCCAAATTACAATCCCTTATTTTTATTTTCTACAGAGAAACAGGCCTGTTTGGTTGAGGTGAAATATCAGGAAAGTCAGAGAGCACATTGTGATATTTTGAAAGCTGCCCTGACATTACTTAATAGGCACAATTTCTGTACCAAAGAAGTAAAATAGACATCAGGAAATGTTCACATATCTCTTTGTTTTAAGATACATGCCTCACTTCTGACATCCAAGAAACAACTGGACCCCATTTTCTAAAGTGACAGCAAATGTCAAAGCAGAGAGTAATATAATGATTTCTAATAACTATGTAAAATGTAGAGGGCTGCTTATCGGGCTACAGTACATCCTCTAAAGTACGGTGGCAGCTCCAGGACACCATCTTGACTTCCCTTTAGAGCTGGCCTAGCTCAACCCTTGCGATTTACTAGAGCAATTAATTATAACTTAATTAATTGAATTAAATGGCCAGAAGTAACAAAGTGGAGAGCACTGCGGCATGACTTATACATGGCATGCCGGAAGATTGAAGGAGAAAATCACACCACTGAACCCCATAGAATCACAAGATGCCACTGTATTATGAGGATTGCACACGAGAGGTATAACAATCCTATAACAATTTATCCCCTAGATTCATCATTCTGCTATATTTATAGCTATATTTATAGCTATATTTATAGCAGAATGATGTGTTATGAATAAAAAAGGGTGGGGGTGATAGTGTGCAGCCAGCCACATCAAGGCGGTACGGTTTCACCCACCGTGATGCGGCCACACTGCACACTTTCGCCCCCATAGTGTCACGGGAAAAGATGCAGTTATTTCCCAGGGTGCTGCCAGCGCTAATGTGAAAATTATCATCGCCTGCAGCGCCGCCAAAAGATAACTCCGCCCAAACCTCGCCCCCACTCCTCCCCTTCCCCTAATTTTAATAAAACTGCCACAAAGAGATAAGGCCCTACCGCATGCGATACCAGCACATTGCACAATAAGGAATGACCCTGTATGTTTGTCTGGGTAAAACTGAACCTCATAGTTCAAGAAAAGTGTTGCCTATATCTATTCTAACTTAGCTCACCTAACCCTGTTATCTACCTAGTACCTACCATTTGAGATACAGCTAAACTTCCACTAGGTCAATAAACCCACGAGTACTACAACTGTTGAGTGTTATCAGTCATCCTTAACTTACAGGTTTGCAATTTGGGTTTGTTTGTTTTTAGCACAACAGTTTCCTTGTGCGCCTTGGGGCTTCCAGTTCAATCAGAACTAACCTCTCCATTTGCAACTAACTAGGGTTTATTCCCTATTTAATAACACCTCCCTCACCTAACTCAACCCTTGCAGTGCTGGTTCTTGGCTGGGAGCAGCAGAACATGATTCTATTTGTCACCTGATACACGTGCACCATGTGTCTGGCCAGTAGTTGTCAGCATTGTGCGATGGCCAAGACTCCCTCAGCCAGGGGCTGTGAATACCATCTTTGCAGCGTCCCCATCTCTGCATGGCCTGAGTTTCACAATTATCTACGAAAACATGCTTTTACTGTGCTAAATCCTCAACTGGGATTTTTGAGAGGTTCATATCTGGAATTAACATTTTTATATTTTATGACACCATGTTAGCAATTTCTGAAGTGTTACCTGTAGCAGGGAACAGATTTATCAGCTTCCAGGAAAAAAATAATATTATCCACTGAAATTTTAATAACTTCACAAAATAGAAGGAATGGCACTCAAAGGACAATATATATATATTCAATTTCTTTTCTTTTCAAAGAGTTTTATGAACATTTCAAGCCTGTATTTGTTTTAAATCAACCTTGTGGTTGCAATGTGCAGTCAGTACCTGGTGATCTGGGAGAATTTCCCTGTATAGATTATTCCAGTGAAATTGCCCCAGGGTGCTGCAAGGCAAATCTAAACCTTCTCCAAATAGCAGAAGGATGCATATAGGATTTATATTTAAAAGATGTATTATTATTTTTATAAAACTTGCCCTTTCTGGATACTCCATAGATTCCCCATTCCTACATAAGAACACAAGAAATGCCATGACAATGACCAATCTAGATCACTTATACCTGGTAGGATTCTAAAGAACAAATCCAATTTTTTCTTGCTGATAAACAGTGATAAGCACTAAGCAGTGGCTTTCCTAAATCTACATGACTAATAATGGTTATAGACTTTTCCTCCAGGAGCTTGTCTAAACCTTTTTTAAACCCAGCTACACTAAGGGACCGATGCAAAAAAAGTTGCGCTGAAAGCGGGCGCTGTGTGTTCAGCGCCCGCTTTCCTAATGCGCCCCCAGGCACCTCTCCTGGGGGTGCCATGCAATATTTAAATTAGGGCTCGCGCTGTCGAGGAGGCATTAGGGGCAATTGTGCACCCCTAGCGCCTCCTTGACAGCGCAAGCTGGAGAGAGGTCCGCTGTCGGTGGCTGTCCGCTGGTTAAGAAAACAGACGCTGAATTTATCAGCGTCCCGTTTTCCTAACCGGTGCACATGCAGGGGTTAGGAAAATGGATGCTGATAAATTCAGCATCCATTCTCCGAACCTGACTATGGGCACCAGAAGGAGTGTATAAATCAATATTAAAGTGTCGGGCACTTAATATTAATTTATTCACTCCCTCACTTACTGCTGATTGGTCCCTTTACTGTTACATGACAGTGAAAGGACCAATCACCTTTCAGAAGGCTGTACTGAAAGGGGATTGGTCCTTTCACTGACAAATGTCAGTGAAAAGGACCAATGGACAATAAGGGGCGGATTTTAAAAGGCGCGTGAATAGCCTACTTTTGTTTGCACTCCAGGCGCAAACAAAAGTACGCTGGATTTTAGTAGATACGCGCGGAGCCGCGCGTATCTGCTAAAAACCTGGATCGGCGCGCGCAAGGCTATCGATTTTGTATAGCCGGCGCGCGCCGAGCCGCGCGGCCTACCCCCGTTCCCTCCAAGGCCGCTCCGAAATCGGAGCGGCCTTGGAGGGAATCCTTTAACGCCCTCCCCTCACCTTCCCCTCCCTTCCTCTACCTAACCCCCCCCCCCGGCCCTGTCTACACCCCCCCCCCCCTTACCTTTCTCCGGGGATTTACGCCTCCCGGAGGGAGAAGTAAATCCCCGCGCGCGAGCGGGCCTCCTGCGCGCCGGGCCGCGACCTGGGGGCGGGTCCTGGGGGCGGGCGTGGCCACGCCCCCGGACCGCCCCGGGCCGTAGCCACGCCCCCGTACCCACCCCCAAAACGCTGCCGACACGCCCCCGAAACGCCGCGACGGCCGGGCCCGCCCCCCTCGGTGAACCCCGGGACTTACGCGAGTCCCGGGGCTCTGCGCGCGCTGGGAGGCCTATGTAAAATAGGCTTCCCGGCGCGCAGGGCCCTGCTCGCGTAAATCTGCCCGGTTTTGGGCGGATTTACGCGAGCAGGGCTCTGAAAATCCGCCCCTAAGTGAATAAATTAATATTAAGTGCCCGACACTTTAATATTGATTTATACACTCCTTCTGGTGCCCATAGTCAGGTTTGGAGAATGGATGCTGAATTTATCAGCGTCCATTTTCCTAACCCATGTATGTGCCAGGGGTTTAGGAAACAGACGCTTGTCAACTGAGCATCCACTTCCTGCACCTCACTGCCAGCACTTTTTTAAACTTTTTTTAAATTATGTTTTTAAAGAGTTGTTCCTCCTACTTAATATCCCAACCATATTAAATAAGAGGCAATACAGAAAAGCAGTTTTTTCTGCTTTTCTGTACTAGTTTTAGTAGCGCTCAGCAATCAACGCCTGCTCCAGACAGGCATTAATTTCTGATTGCTAAAATGTGCGTCCTAGACGCACATTTTCTTTTTGCATTGGGAGTGAATAGCTATTAGCCTCATTCATATGCATTTGCATGTGATGAGCGCTATTAGTTTCACTTCGTGTTGAACATGGCGCTAACTAATCCTCTTATTGCATAAGGGGATTAGTTAGTGCCTATACAACCCACGTCCAACTGCGGATTATACAGTGCGCTGGGCTAAGCACACTGTATTGCATCGGTCCCTTAGTGCTTTCATCACATCCTCTGGTAACAAATTCCACAGTTTGTGTGCTGAGTGAAATAATACTTTCTCCAATTTGTTTTAAAAGTGCTACCTATTAGCTTCATGGAGTACCCCAGTCCTAATACTATTGGAAAGGGTAAGTAACCAGTCCTTATTTACCTGTTCCAGCCCACTCATGATTTTATAGACCTCTAAATTATCTCCTCTCAGCCATGCTGAAGAGCCCTAACCTGTTTAGCCTTTTCTCATAGGGGAGCTGTTCTATCTACTTTATCATTTTGATCGCCCTTCTCTGTACCTTTTAAGTTCCACTATTTCTGTTTTGAAATGAGGGTTAACCAGAAGTGCTCACAATAATCAAGGTGCAGTCACACCGTAGATCAATACAGAGGCATTATGTTACTTTCTGTTTTATTTTCCTCTTTTTTCTTTTAAAATTAAAATGAAGGGCCAGGTAGGGGCAGGAAGGCAGAGCTTTTATCTTATCATGGTGGAGTAAATAGGGCTGTCAGCTTCCTCTATTTTTTTCAGGATAAGCTGATCCAGTCCTGATTTTACTCCTATAGTATGCATGGACTTCCTCAGGGAAATCAATAAGAAAAGCAGAACTGCAAGTCTCAGTATGTAATGGGATAACATCAGGCTAGATTAACCTGTTTTAGAGCCAGTTGGCAAGTCTAACAACAAATTGTCTCACTGCTGATGAATGCATTAGAATGTGTCTGGTTTTTTTTGTTTGGTTTTTTTTTTTTTTGGGGGGGGGGGGAGGGGGGTTGTACTAGTTTTCATGCAGGAAACCAACATCTTCTGTAGTTTTCACCTAATTCAGGTAAATCCTGCTGTGCTGGTCCAGTCCTGGTTTTATTCCATTGCATCTATTGACTTGTAATTCCAATTTCTTGAGGAAACAGGCAGGACCATTAGTCCATATAATGGGGCAAAACCAGGACTGGATCAACATGTTAGGGTTGAACTAGGTAAATGGTAGGTAGCCTGAGCCTCAGTCATCAGTGCACTACAGCTGTGCCTTTTTGAGGTGCTGGGGTTTTATGGTAAAATATATGTACATAATGGCTTTAGAATTCATAGACCAGGGCTTCTTAAATCTGTTCTAGTGACCCCGCACCCAGTCAGGTTTTCAGTATATCTGCAGTGAAATTGCATGCAAACATATCTCATGCACATGCATGGTGGTGATCCTGAAAACTCGACTGGCTGCAGTGTCACCAGGACAGGTGTGGGGAAACCCTGTGATGGACGTTTGCTTTCCTCTCAATATAAACGATAACAGAGTCCCTCTTTCTGCTCATAGGAGGAGAGCAAATGTATAAGCTGGGATGAATACGGTAATATGCCCTAATCATGTTGACTATGATGTATGAAAGTATTCGGCAATGCTAATGTATTTGAAGTTTAACAGTAATACCTTAGTTCCTCTATGCAGTTCCCTTATGCATTTACTGTGCTGCTACTAATTGTTTGTCAGGGGTGTGGAGTTTTATCTGTGGAATTCTGTTACATTTAATTGCTTGGACAGTATCATGCCAAGCTATCAATGCATTGGAGGCCATGCTGGTCCTGTACTGAATTGATTTGCATCAGAAAATTATGAAAAGCCCAAAAACATGTGTTTCCATCTTTATATTCAAGTCCAGTGACTGCTAGTAGTGTTTTCCATTCACCTACCTGGATGCATAAATTAATTCCTAATTTGTTCTTCTTGTGAACAGCAGGTTATCTTGCTCATTAAAGTCATAACAGGGGCCCAGTGCAGTACCTAATGACAGCTTAGAATAGCAGCTCTCGTGCTTCCATTATATGCAAGATGAAATAGATAATTAGCAAAGTTTGTGCATCCTCTCTCTCTTCTGAACCCCTTTGACTTCACTTGTCCACAGCCAGCCCTCATTTTTCATGGAACTGACAGGAACGTTGCACTAAACGACATTCTAAAATGTTTTACTGTTAATCTGCAGTTGACATCCACATAGGACAATTTCCTTCGGTTTGTTTCTCCACCTGAAGGATGCCCCAAGAGTGGGACTCCTGCTGAGGGTGGGAGGAGGTTCTGCAGGGGAAGTCCAGGGACAGGATTGCTGACTGGGGGTTTGGATGCCACCTTTTATGCATGGCATGAACTGATAGCAAGCATGTGATTTCTTCTTATGCATTGTGTTCCATTTGTATTCTTCTCTGTTTCTGCCAAGTAGGTGATAAATATCACAGAAAATGCTGTACTCTCCGGTTACTAAATTCCATAAGGAGGCACACATTTCCTTCATGGTGTTCTTTGTCAACCCTTTGGTTTGCGCCTGGTCAGCGCATTCATAATTTGACATCAGACCAAAACCTAGATTCATCAAAATGCTATAAATATAGCGCAAATAGCACCACACTAAAAAAGGGGCACGGTTAGACTAATTACCCTGCTCCCGCATCCGATAGGCAATTTCTGCAAGGTGTGATACATTTTTGCACTTGTGCTACTTTTTGCTTGCTGATTAATACATTGCAGAGAGGGAGGGAGAGAGAAAACCTCCACATAGAGGCCGGCTGACACTCTCTCTCTCTATATATATGTACCACTGTAGAAGGGCACTTTGAATCGGGGTGGGTTTCGGAAGGTGGGGGAGGGTGTTAGGGGGTGGCGTTTTAGAAATATTCTGTGGTATTAATAGTAATATTGACATCACTAAAGATGTGTAGTTATTATAATGGATAAAAAGTATAACTAGAGGAGTTCTCTCGCTCTCTCTCTCTCGTTATGCTAAAAATATTTTCCCGTAATGCAAGCCTATTGCAAGCACAACGCACCAAAAAATAGGCGTAGTTTCCGACACTAAATCCTGCATTGTTGTATTGCAATGAAGACTACCAACCCTCATTTCTAGTAACTCTGCCCAAATTCCTCCCACTGGAATACTCAATGTTGAATTTGCATACACATTTGCGTTGTGTTATCACATGCATTAGGGCATTATCACATGCGTTAAAGCCCTAACGCAAACTGATAAATCACCAGGTTAAAGACAAATAAACACAACCTGCACCAGAACAATATAAAGCCCCCAAAGAAATGGACAACTTCCCCAATTCAAATACATTTTTAAAAAAGACCTCAAGAAAGCATACAGAAGAATCCTAGATAATTCAAAATGTTGTAATGTAATTGAACCAGGAACGGGATAATCTACACACTGTCCACTGTCCCCTCCCAATGAAAAAATGAAGGGGCACAGTTATAGTAAATAAGAGCACATGGCAAATTTAGCTTCAGCTTGCAAATATAGAACAGGTTGGGCTGTCAAACAAATAAATAAATTGCTTCCCTTGACAACAAAATTGAGCACTTATAGGGAAATTAAAAATGAAAAGCGACATCAACGGACAAAAGCTCCCATCTGAAGGCAATGAATTTCCTTCTCTTACCCTGCTGCCATATCAGGAGAGACTCTGCCGAAAATAGCATTTAGCAGGAAACGGTTTTTCAGTCCATTTCCTCAGTGGCATACCTAAAGTATTTGGCACCAGGGGTGGATAGTTCCTTTGGAACCCACCAGATTCACTTCTTCATCCCTCCCCCCCCCTCCACACACACACACACACACAGTGATCTCTGGTTCCCCTCTCCCTCACACAGGCTCCCTCTCTCTCTCTTGCACACACTTTCACACACCCCTGCACACAGCTCCCTCCCTCTCTCACACACAAACATGTCTCTCACTCCCACATATACACACACAGACATGCTCTCACACACACATAGACACAAACACACTCTCTCTCAATTCCTACCCCACTCCCCATCAGCAGCACAGCAGCAGTTTCCTCCTTCAGCCCCCGCGACTGAGCAGAGCCCATCCTGCTTGAGCTAGAAGAAGAGGAAGGCCTCCGGGCTGCGAGTGGTGGGAGCACTGGGTGGCTGCCTAGAGCGCCACGGGTCTGGAGCCGGCAACTGCATAACCTTTTCTTCTGCCTTCCCCCCCCCCCCAAAGGAGGAGCAACAGCGCTACCCCCCCACCACAGATGCAGGAAGCAGAGCCGCACCAGCCCCCCGTGCCGCCTCAAGAAAAATGAAGAACTCTTCATTTTTCTTGAGGCGGCACGGGGGGCTGGTGCGGCTCTGCTTCCTGCATCTGTGGTGGGGGGGTAGCGCTGTTGCTCTTGCTCCTCCTTCGGGCCGCGACTGCATGACCTTTCCTTCTTCCTGACTGCATGGACTCACCACTTCCTCTTCCAGGCTGTGGGGGGGGGGGGGGGGGGAAGGCAGAAGAAAAGGTTATGCAGTTGCCGGCTCCAGACCCGTGGCGCTCTAGGCAGCCACCCAGTGCTCCCACCACTCGCAGCCCGGAGGCCTTCCTCTTCTTCTAGCTCAAGCAGGATGGGCTCTGCTCATGGCTGCCGACCTCTCGGCTGTCACCCGGGGTGGACTGCATCCCCAAACCCCCCCTTAGTACGCCACTGATTTTCTGTCTAGCTCAAATGAAAAAGAAGCCACAAGTATGGTATTCAATGGCTCTGCTTCCTTCAAGGATTCCAATATCTGTATTAAATCCAGGCTGGGTACAGATGATTTGTGAAAACCCCTTTTTTCAAGAATCAAAAGGAAGATAATAAACTGTGGTGTAGGAGGAATTGCTTCCTTTGGTATAACATGAATATTCATCAAATACTGCTTAAACATTTCCAAGGCAGATAGTCCAGCACATTTAGGAAAGTTTATAAATCAATTTTATTCTTTCTAGCAGAGTTTCAAAGGTCTTCCATTTTAGTGTAAAGCACTAATAGATAGCTGTGGTAATTGACACATTCCTGGTCTGGAGGGCTTCAACATGGCCCTCAAAGATAAATTCTGAGCAGAATATTTGAACTCTAATTCAGAAACAGCTTTAAATAACTCATATATGATTTGACATCCTTGCCTCTTTAGATTCCTAATTGCTAGCCAGATTTCTTCCAGTGAGATGATCTTAGTGACATAAGAACATAAGAAGTACCATGCTGGGTCAGACCATGATCCATCGAGTTCAGCATCCTGTCTCAGTGGCTAGTCCAGGTCACAAGTACCCAGCAGATTCCCAACAGTTGATCTCTTTCACTCCCAGGGGTAAGCAATGACTTTCCCAAGTTTACCTGGTTAATAACTGGTTTTGGACTTTTCCTTCAGGAACTTGTCCAGCACTCTTTTTAGGCTCTTTGTCCAGCACGTTTTAGGCTCATTGTCCAGCACTCTTTTTAGGCTCATTTTTAGGCCTTGAATACGCACTCTCTGGCAATGGATGCCACAGCTTGACTGCACACTAAATGAAAAAATACTTCATATGATATGGTTTAAATCTGTTGGTTGCTAGTTTCATGGAGTGTCCCTTAATTCTAGTCTTGCTTAAAAGGGTAAACAACTATTTACTATTTACCCATTTCACCCTAATCATGATTTTATAAATCTTAATCAATTCCCATCTCAGTCATCTTTTCTCCAAGCTAAAGAACACTAAACTGCTTAGCCTTTCTTCACAAGAGATCTTTTCATCCCTTTATCATTTTTGTTGCTCGTCCTTGTACCTTTTCTATGTCTGCTATGTCTTTTATGAGATAGAGACACCACACATTACTCAAGTTGCGGTCATACCATGGATCTATACAAAGACATTATGATATTCTCAGTTTTGTTCTCTAATATACCTTTCAAAATAATTCCTAACATTCTATTTTACTTTTTTGACTTCTACAGCATACTGAGCCAAAGATTTCAGGGTATTGTCCACAAGGATTCCTAATCTGGAATTCAGAATTGTGTACCTGTAGTTGACGTTATTTTCCCCTACATGCATTTTTGCACTTATCCACATTAAAACGCAACTGCCTTTTAGATGCCACAAGGTTTTTATGAAGTTCCTCACAATCTGCTGCTGTGTTAACAACTAAAACAATTTTGTGCCATCTGCAAATATGGTCTCCTCACTTGCTTTTCCCTTTTCTAGATCACTTATGAATATTCAAAAAGTACAGACCCATAGGGCACTCCACTAATAACCTTTCTTATTTGGAAAACTAACCATTTAGTCCTACTCTGTGTTTCCTGTCTTTTATCTAGTTACCAATCTAGAGTGGGCCTCCTATCCCATGAACTTCCCAATTTCATGAGAGACTTTGTCAAATGCCTTCTGAAAATCCAAATATACTATATCAATCAGCTTTCATCTGAATATTTATTTCCACCAAAAACAGGTCTGCAATTTCATGTTTGAGCTCCTTCAGAACTCTGAAGTGAATAATATCCAGTCCTCGAAATTTGTTATTCTTTAGTCTGAGCTAAAATATTCTAACATCCCTATCAATTAAAAAGCAGAATGAAAATATAAACAAAAAACAGACTTTGAAATGTTTGTATGCTAATGCCAGAAGTCTAAGAAGTAAGATGGGAGAATTAAAATGTATAGCATTGAATGATGACCTAGACTTAATTGGCATCTCAGAGACATGGTGGAAGGAGGATAACCAATGGGACAGTGCTATACCGGGGTACAAATTATATCGCAATGACAAAGAGGAGCACCCGGGAGGCGGTGTAGCGCTTTATGTCCGGGATGGCATAGAGTCCAACAGGATAAACATCCTGCATGAGACTAAATGCACAATTGAATCTTTATGGGTAGAAATCCCTTGTGTGTCGGGGAAGAGTATAGTGAAAGGAGTATACTACTGTCCACCTGGTGAAGATGGAGAGACGGACAGTGAAATGCTAAGAGAAATTAGGGAAGCTAACCAAATTGGTAGTGTAATAATTGGAGATTTCAATTACCTCAGTATTGACTGGGTAAATGTATCATCGGGACATGTTAGAGAGATAAAGTTCCTGGAAGGAACAAATGACAGTTTTATGGAGCAATTGGTTCAGGAACCAATTTTAGATCTGATTTTCAGTGGAGCACAGGATTTGGTGAGAGTGGTAAAAGTGGTAGGGCTGCTTGGCATTTAAATTAATGACTGTAAGGGGGAAAGTAAGCAAATCCATGGCTCTTGTGCTAAACTTTCAAAAACTTTGATAAGAGAAAAATAGTTAGAAAAAAACTGAAAGGAGCAGATGTCAATGTTAAAAAATACCATCCTAGAAGCACAGTCCAGATGTATTCCACACATTAAGAAAGGTGGAAGGAAGGCAAAACGATTACCGGCATGGTTAAAAGGTGAGGTGAAAGAAGCTATTTTAGCCAAAATATCTTCATTCAAAAATTGGAAGAAGGATCCAACAGAAGAAAATAGGATAATGCCTAAGCATTGGCAAGTTAAATGTAAGACATTGATAAGACAGGCTAAGAGAGAATTTGAAAATAAGTTGGCCGTAGAGGCAAAAACTCACAGTAAAAACTTTTTAAAATATATCTGAAGCAGAAAGCCTGTTGTTATGCTTCACAGAGGAGAGTGTGGACCCCTTGCCCAAGGAGGAGTTGGCGCTACCTGTGAGGGTAAACCCCCACAGGTCCCTACCGTCGGGAGGTGAGGCTGAACTGATGCAGGGGCCATCTGGAACTTCACCAATACCAACCCCGTTTCCCGCAGGTTGAGCTCTTGGGTGTGTGGGGCCGGCTGGTCTTAGGTGGACCTCTGTGACGATGGTGGAATCACAGCTGGAGGAAGTGAAGACAGTCAGTCCAAGGTCGGATGCCAGAGAGTCGCCAATAGCCAGTCTGGGATCGAGAGCCAGAGGGTCGCCTATAGCCAGTCCAGAGTCCGAAGCCAGAGAGTCACAGATAGCCAGTCCGACGTCAGAAGCCAGAAAATCCATCCAAAGGAATTGGAGAGGGAACAGGACTCAAAGGGCAGGTACAGGACTCAGAGGGCAGGACAGGAACCACGGAACCAAGAAGCACAGAAGACTTCACCAAAGTGAAGAAGACTCATTGCCAAGTCAAGGAAGTAGAAGAGGAGGCACCCTGAAGTAGTCCCCAGAATCTGATGTCATCCAGGGGGGCAAACCAATCTGGAAGGTGCTGGCCCTTTAAATATGCCTAGGAAGCTTGGTCGCGCACCTAGGAGGGGCCCTGCTGGAACCAGGCTGTCGGCGGCGCCAGCCTGCAGCCCAAGGCCACGAAGAGAGAGACGGTATCCATGTCTTCTGCTGCGGAGTGCGGCCCGGGTTCGGTGACAGGAACCACGACAGTGAAAGAGGCCAGGTGTGTGGGGCAGGAGCGTCTCCATGCCGCCGCACAAGACGCGACGGTGGTCCCAGTGCTCGAGGAGGAGGTGAGGGGGTCAGTTGGACCGTTAGATGAACGAGGGGTTAAAGGGGCACTTAGAGAAGATAAGGCCATCGCGGAAAGATTAAATGATTGCTTACTTCGGTGTTTACTGAAGAGGATGTTGGGGAGATACCAGTCCCAAAGAAGGTTTTCATGGGTAATGATTCAGATGGACTGAACCAAATCACGGTGAACCTAGAAGATGTGGTAGACCTGATTGACAAACTGAAGAGTAGTAAATCATCTGGACCGGATGGTATACACCCCAGAGTTCTGAAGGAACTAAAAAATGAAATTTCAGACCTATTAGTAAAAATTTGTAACCTATCATTAAAATCATCCATTGTAAAGACTGGAGAGTGACTAATGTAACCCCAATATTTAAAAAGGGCTCCAGGGGCGATCCGGGAAACTACAGACCAGTTAGCCAGACTTCAGTGCCAGGAAAAATAGTGGAAAGTGTTCTAAATATCAAAATCACATATACAAAGACATGGTTTAATGGAACAAAATCAGCATGGCTCTACCCAAGGCAAGTCTTGCCTCACAAATCTGCTTCACATTTTTGAAGGAGTTAATAAACATGTAGATAAAGGTGAACTGGTAGATGTAGTGTATTTGGATTTTCAGAAGGCGATTGACAAAGTTCCTGATGAGAGGCTTCTAGGAAAAGTAAAAAGTCATGGGATAGGTGGAGATGTCCATTCGTGGATTACAAACTGGCTAAAAGACAGGAAAACAGAGAGTAGGATTAAATGGACAATTTTCTCAGTGGAAGGGAGTGGGCAGTGAAGTGCCTCAGTATTGGGACCCATACTTTTCAATATATAAATGATCTGGAAAGAAATATGATGAGTGAGGTAATCAAATTTGCAGATGATACAAAAAAAGAACTCATTTATTGATCTTAAGCATGATTTTGTTTTACTACCATGCCTAATAACATGTTATGTCCTACACCTCTTGTCAGCCCAATTTCCCTATAACATTATCTGTAAACCGTTATGATGGCGTTACTTTGACGTTTCTGAATGACGGTATATAAAACTCTTTAAATAAATAAAAATAAAATAAAATATTCAGAGTAGTTAAATCACAAGCAGATTGTGATAAATTGCAGGAAGACCTTGTGAGACTAGAAAATTGGGCATCCAAATGGCAGATGAAATTTAATGTGGATAAGTGCAAGGTGATGCATATAGGGAAAAATAATCCATGCTATAGTTACACAATGTTAGGTTCTATATTAGAAGCTACCACCCAAGAAAGAGATCTAGGCGTCATAGTGGATAACACATTGAAATTGTCGGTTCAGTGTGCTGTGGCAGTCAAAAAAGCAAACAGAATGTTGGGAATTATTAGGAAGGGAATGGTGAATAAAACGGAAAATGTCATAATGCCACTGTATAGCTCCATGGTGAGACCCCACCTTGAATACTGTGTACAATTCTGGTTGCTGCATCTCAAAAAAGATATAGTTGAGATGGAGAAGGTACAGAGAAGGGCAACCAAAATGATAAGGGGAATGGACCAGCTCCCCTATGAGGAAAGGCTGAAGAGGTTAGGGCTTTTCATCTTGGAGAAGAGACGGCTGAGGGGGGATATGATAGAGGTGTTTAAAATCATGAGAGGTCTAGAACGGGTAAATGTGAATCGGTTATTTACTCTTTTGGATAATAGAAGGACTAGGGGGCACTCCATGAACTTAGCATGAGGCACATTTAAAACTAACCGGAGAAAGTTCTTTTTTACTCAACGCACAATTAAACTCTGGAATTTGGTGCCGGGGAAGTGGTTAGTGCAGTTAATGTAGCTGGGTTTAAAAAAGGAATGGATAAGTTCTTGGAGGAGAAGTCCATTACCTGCTATTAATTAAGTTGACTTAGAAAATAGCCACTGCTATTACTGGCAACCGTAACATGGAATAGACTTAGTGTTTGGGTACTTGCCAGGTACTTATAGCCTGGATTGGCCACTGTTGGAAACAGGATGCTGGGCTTGATGGACCCTTGGTCTGACCCAGTATGGCATGTTCTTATGTAATCTGATTTATTACATTCTCCAGTTTCATAGTGATTTTGTTTAGTTGCTCAGAGTCATCATCATCAAAAAATGTTCCTGATGTGGACATGATTCTGACATGTTCCTCAGTAAATTCAGAAGGGAAGAATTAATTTTGTTTTTCTGTTAATCCCTTGTCCCCCTTGAGTATCCTATGAAAGAATCAGTTGGTCATCTATCAGCCCACCTGACTCTTTCACAGGCTTTTTGCTTCGAATATACTTGAAACATTCTTTATTACTTGTTTTTACCTCTGTGGAAAGCTTCCTTTCAAATTCTCTCATAGCCTGCCTAATTACGTTTTTAGATGTAACTTGCTAGTATTTACACTCAACCATGTTTGCCTCATTTGGGTCTGCTTTCCTTTTTTTGAAAGATGCCCTTTTGGCTTTGCCTCTCTTATCTCACTATTAAACCATGCTGGCAGGCATTTGTTTTTCTTCTACCTTTTTTTAATGCATGGAATACATTTTTTCTGAGCCTCAAGGATAGTAATTTTACACAATGTCCATGCCTCTTGAAAGTTTTAACCTTGAGACTTGCTCCATCTAGTTTTCTTCTAAAACATTTTCTCATAGTCTTCCATTTTATAGTTAAATGCTTCTGCAGTAGTTTTCCTTAGGATGAACATTATCACCACTGTTGCCAAGTGGATCCACCGCCTGTATTGCACCAGATCCTGCATACCACTGAGAACCAGATCTAATGTAGTTCCCCCTCTGGGCTATAAGCACACTCCTCCAGCTGGCTGGAGAGGCAAGGGAGAAACCTCCAAACCAGAAAATCACTTTCACTGAGACCGGTCACCTCCCAGACAGATAGGCTTCCAGACTGTGTAGTAGCTCCTACACTGATCTCTGCTTGGCACAGCACTGAGCTCCCAGGCAGCTGACTCTCTACCATATCTTTTCATGTTTGTTCCCCATTCACATTGGGACTTATAACACTTCTCATGGGACTTAGGGCTGCTGTCACTGTACCAGATACAAAACCAAAATGAGCCAGAGAGATAAAACAATCAGCTGGGATCAAAGACATCTCAGTGTCCCAGACAGATTTAGAGCATACCACATTTCCTGAACTGATGACATGCATCACTGGAGCTTTAGTGCTGAGTATCGATGCCAAAAAAAAAATCCATGAAGCATACAACTGGAGAGGATTCAGCTGGCTAGGACTGGACCTTACGCTTATGCTTTCCCATATCGAGGATCCAGTATTAACAGTTTAACACAATAATTCCAAGATGCAGAACAGCTCCACCTGGCATGACTTAGGCTGGCAGCATGTTGTTCCCCATATCATATTTTATATTTTTATAATTGTGTTTTGTAGCCTTGAGCAATAGTTCCCAAACTCAGTCTTCATGGCACAGAACATAGAAACATAGAAATGACAACAGAAAAGGACCAAATTATCCATGCAGTTTGCCCAGCAAGCTTATGCCAGTATCTGCTGCACTGTGCAGGCTACCCCCATGCTTATCAGTTTCCCAGACCATAAAAGTCAGGGCCCTTGAATGCAGTTTGAATCCAATTTCCCTTAACCAATGCCGTGGAAGCAGAGAGCAATGGAGTTGCATCAAAAGTATCAGGTTTAGGGGTAGATTTTTAAAGTTATGCGCGGGCGTAGATTTGTTCGCACAACCCGGCGCGAACAAATCTACGCCCGATTTTATAACATGCGTGCGCTGCCACGCGCATGTTATAAAATCCAGGGTCAGCGTGCACGGGGGGTGCACAATTGCGCAACCAGCGCGCGCCGAGCCAAGCAGCCTGCCTCCATTCCCTCCAAGGCCGCTTCGAAATCGAAGCGGCCTCGGAGGGAACTTTTTTTCCGGCCCCCCAACCTTCCTTCCCCTACCTAACCCACCCCCCAGCCCTAACTAAATCCTCCCCCACCTTTGTTCAGAAAGTTACGCCTGCCGGCCAGCTGCCAGCATGCCATTCCCTGGCCCAGGGGCTGGTTCGGAGGCATAGGCCACTCCCCCGGAACGCCCCCGAGCCGGCACCACACCCACAGCCCTGCCCCCAGAATGCCCCCCGAAAGCTGCACCACCCTCAACACGCCCCCAACACGCCCCCCAAGCAAAGCCCCGGGACTTACACGCATCCCGGGGTTTTGCGTACGCCGGCGCGCAGGGCTTTTAAAATCTGCCCCTTAGTGATTAAGGGTAGTAAGCGCCACATCGGCAAGTTACCCTCATGTTTATTTATTCGCCAAACCTTAAACGTTGGGGCTCTTGTTGGTTTGCTATCTGAACCCATTTCCCCTTTTCCCACAGCCGTTGAAGCAGAGAGCAATGATGGAGTTGTATTAACAGTATCAAGGCTTATTTGTTAAGGGTAGCAACTACCATATTCCCTATATTCCACTCGTTATGCTTGTTCAACTACAGTTCTACTCTAGTACAATTTTGTTAATTATGTTCTTATTGTTTGCTGTACAAGGTTTAGTTAAATTATGTTTTTATTGTTTGATGTAATTTCCAACTGTTGGTTCACTGTAAACCGAACCGATATGTACTTGTACATGATCTTCGGTATAGAAAAGTATTTAAATAAATAAATAAATAAATACCACACCAAGTTACCCCTAGTTACCCCCATGCACTCTTTTCTTTATTTTCATCCTCTAGCATTTAGGGATCCACAGTGTTTATCCCATGCCCCTTTGAATTCCTTCAGTGTTTTTGTCTTCATCACCTCTTCCAGAAGGGCATTCCAGATATTCACCACCCTCTCCATGAAGAAAATTTCCTGAGATTGGTTCTGAGCCATCCTCCCTGGAGTTTCATTTCATGATCCCTAGTTCTATTGATTTCTTTCCAACGGAAAAGGTTTGATGATTGTGCATCATTAAAATCTTTCAGGTATCTGAAGGCCTGTATCATATCTCCCCTGCACCTCCTTTCTTCCAGGGTATACATATTCATATCCTTCAGCCTCTCCTCATAAGTTTTCCAATGCTGACCCCTCACCATTTTGGTTGCTCTTCTTTGGACCGCCTCTATCCTCTCTTTATCCTTTTTGAGATACGGGCACCAGAATTGAATGCAGTAGGGTTTTCAGGATATCCAAATGTATTTATTTATTTGATTTATATTCCGCCTTTTGGCATTTCAACGCAGTTAACATTCAGGTTCTGAATATGTTCTAAGGATCAGATTGTTTTTCACAGTTTGGCTACCCTGAAGAGCTGATCTCATATAGTGTGTTTAAAACAAACTTTGATATCCACTAGAGATGTGAATCGTGTCCTCGATCGTCTTAACGATCGATTTCGGCTGGGAGGGGGAGGGAATCGTATTGTTGCCGTTTGGGGGGGTAAAATATCGTGATATATCGTTAAAATCGTTAAAACCCGCTAAAACCCACCCCCGACCCTTTAAATTAAATCCCCCACCCTCCCGAACCCCCCCCAAATGACTTAAATTACCTGGTGGTCCAGCGGCGGTCCGGAACGGCAGCGGTCCGGAACGGGCTCCTGCTACTGAATCTTGTCTTCGGCCGGCGCCATTTTCCAAAATGGCGCCGAAAAATGGCGGCGGCCATAGACCAACAGGATTCGACGGCAGGAGGTCCTTCCGGACCCCCGCTGGACTTTTGGCAAGTCTTGTGGGGGTCAGGAGGCCCCCCCCAAGCTGGCCAAAAGTTCCTGGAGGTCCAGCGGGGGTCAGGGAGCGATTTCCCGCCGCGAATCGTTTTCCGTACGGAAAATGGCGCCGGCAGGAGATCGACTGCAGGAGGTTGTTCAGCGAGGCGCCGGAACCCTCGCTGAACGACCTCCTGCAGTTGATCTCCTGCCGGCGCCATTTTCCGTACGGAAAACGATTCGCGGCGGGAAATCGCTCCCTGACCCCCACTGGACCTCCAGGAACTTTTGGCCAGCTTGGGGGGGGGCCTCCTGACCCCCACAAGACTTGCCAAAAGTCCAGCGGGGGTCCGGAAGGACCTCCTGCCGTTGAATCCTGTTGGTCTATGGCCGCCGCCATTTTTCGGCGCCATTTTGGAAAATGGCGCCGGCCGAAGACAACAAGATTCAGTAGCAGGAGCCCGTTCCGGACCGCTGCCGTTCCGGACCCCCAGGTAATTTAAGTCATTTGGGGGGGGGGGTTCGGGGGGGTGGGGGATTGAAGGAGGTAGGATTTGGCAAGGAAATGTTTAAGTTATTTGGGGGGGGTTCGGGAGGGTGGGGGATTTAATTTAAAGGGTCGGGGGTGGGTTTTAGCGGGTTTTAGTGTGCCGGCTCACGATTCTAACGATTTATAACGATAAATCGTTAGAATCTCTATTGTATTGTGTTCCATAACGGTTTAACACGATATTAAAATTATCGGACGATAATTTTAATCGTCCTAAAACGATTCACATCCCTAGTATCCACTGGCTTTCAGGAACCTATCCTATTCCATGCTCTGGAAGTAAATGGTGGCTTTACACTCTTTCCAAATATTTTCCCTTTTTCATCTGCTGGGAGATTTTTGTATCTTCCCCAGGTATTTGGCTATACCCCCTGTTTTTGGGATTTTTCAAAGATCCCCTATTTGATCTGATGTAGACCATACTCAGTGTGGAGTTGTGTTGAGTTGGGTTGAGATGAATTGAGGTTTGAAGCTGAGTGTTCACTGTAGCTTGGGATTGAGGTGATTGCTTTTATAAAGTATTTGAGGCTTTTTAGGTTATTGAGGGTGATCCCAATTGGGCCCTCTACCTGCTACAATGGAATAATATGAAGAAATCCTACTTTTGTGTTTCCCAATCAGAAGAGGTTTTCCTGTGCAGAGGAGAAGAGAGAAGAAATTTTTAAACTTGCAGAGAGTGGGTCTGTTTTTGTGAGAAAGTTAGGTGCTTAGTGCTTATTTTAAATGCTAGGGGTTAACTTAAGTGCCCAAATTTAGGGGAATTAATAGTCATCCTAAATCTAGATGGACAAAATTTGACTGCCTTGATTGAGGAAAATTTTCAGTTGAAATAACAATTTGCCTGTCTAAGTGAAACACTGCGTTTTTTGTTATAAAAAACAAAATAATCATTCACAAAGTCTCCTTGTCCATTCTCAACCCAAATCAGTGTCCTTTTCCCAACAATAACTTCTCTTTGGCCCAAAAACTATTTTCTTGAGCACTGCAAGCCCACTTGATTGTTAGGCAAGCAGAGAGTTGAAGGGTAACCCTTTCTTGGCAGGAGTAGTATTGGGACTCTCTGCTTTCCTAACAGTCAAGAGGGCTTGCAGTGCTCAAGAAATGAATTCTAATGATATCACTCTCCCATGGGGAGAGATATCCACCAGCTAATCCTGCCGCGAGGCTCCTGTTGGACCGAGGAGACCTGGGAGAGTGTAGGTGTGAAGGAGTCTCCCACTAGGCAAAGTTAACATCAGGAGAACCCTACGGCTTTAAATAACATCCAAGAAACCGACCAACCTTCCATTGGAGCAGCAATTGAAGGACCTGGAGTGAGTGAAGCGGGACCTTTATTATTACAGTTTAAGCCTCTGGTAAGGCCACAAACATTTTCCTTAGAATATATTTGGGAAGCTATTAATGATTTGAATAAAAATATGGGTCTACAAATTGCAGCAATGTTAAAAACAGCTAATGAAACAAAAATTAATATTGATAAGATGGAAAAGGATAATTTGCTGATATAAAGTGAATTGCTAAATGCTAAGGTTGACCGGGCCCGCCCAGACACGCCCCCCTCGCCAAACCCCGGGACTTACGTGAGTCCCGGGGTCTGCGCACGCCGATAGGCCTATTGAACATAGGCGCACCGGCGCGCAGGGCCCTGCTTGCCTAAATCCGCCCGGATTTAGGCGGATTTAGGCGAGCAGGGCTCTGAAAATCCGCCCCTAAGGTTGAAATAGGAAAAGTAAATGATTTACAGGCTGTTATGATAAAAGAAAATCAAGTTTTGCAACTGAAGATAGAAAAGTTGGAAAATATTACAAGATCTAAGAATATTCATTGTATAAATGTTCCTAAATTACCTACTTAAACACCTATGCAGATATGGAGGAAATACTTAATGGAGGTTTTAAATTTACCTGTGGCAACATTGCCTATAATTTCAAAATTATGGGGTAGATTTTAAAACCCCTGCGCGCGTAAATCCAGGAGGATTTACGCGCGCAGGGCACTCGCGCGCCTATTTTGCATAGGCCGCCAGCGCGCGCAAAGCCCCGGGATACGCGTAAGTCCTGGGGCTTCGTAAAAGGGGCATGTCCGGGGCAGGGGGCGTGGCGAAGGTTCGGGGGCGGGCCGGGAGGGCGGTCCCGAGTCCCCCGGCACTGCAGCCTGTGCCGGGGGATGCCGGGGCGGCGCGCGCAAGTTAACTTGCCCAACAAAGGTAACGGTGGGGAGGATTTAGGTGGGGCTGGGGGGTGGGGTAGATAGGGGAAGGGAGGGGAAGGTGGGGGGACGCAGAAGGAAAGTTCCCTCCGAGGCCGCTCCGATTTCGGAGCGGCCTCGGAGGGAACGGAGGCAGGCTGCGCGGCTCGGCACACACAGGCTGCCAATTTTGCGCAGCCTTGCACGCACTGAACCCAGATTTTATAAGATACGTGCGGCTACACGCGTATCTTATAAAATCTGGTGTACTTTTGCGCGAACAAAAGTATGCGCACGCGTATGTTTTGAAGATCTACCTCTATATTATTTGCCTCCATTGAAGAAATCCTCAAGTCTATGAAATATAGGAAATATTCAAATGCAAGAATTGTTGCAAAGACAGTCAACTCAAGATACTAGCCTTAATATTTCAGAGATTCTGGAACAAACAGAGTCAAATTTAGTGAAGCCCTCAACATTATTGGTGTCATTTTTGCTTGAGTCTGATAAAGATTGGGTTTTCAGGAAATACTTTTTGAATAGGTCTAAAAAGTTCCAGGGCAGTAAGGTCCAGTTGTTCCCTGACCTATCACCATCATCTCAAAAGGGTAGGAAACACCCTCTCATGATTCAATTAGTATTGGCGACATCTCATTTCCTTTAATAAACTCTTTAGGAGTTTAGGAGTCTTACTTGACTCGACTCTGTCTTTTCGTCCTCATATTAGATCTCTCATTAAAAGTGGATTTTTCGTCTTATTGCAGGGTTAAGGCAATTACTGCATGATCAAGATTTCTTGTTTGTAATTCGTGCTATCATTTTTCATGCACATAGACTATTGTAATAGTCTGTTTATTGGTCTTCCTAAAGTCATTTTACAGTCGATACAATTACTACTTAATTCAGCTGCTCGTCTTGTTTCCCATACTAAACATCGTGATCATATTTCTCCAGTTCTGTGTAGTCTTAACTGGTTACCAATAACTGAATGTATCATATATAAAATAGTAATGGATGTCTTTAAGCTTTTAGCTTCAGATTCCCCTTACTGGCTAAATGCCCTTTTACGCATTTACAAACCTGTAAGATGTTTAAGATCATCTCAACTGAATCTCTTAGAAATTCCATCTGTTCAACAAGCACACTTATATAGTACTCAGGAGACCTCCTTTTCCATTGCTGCTCCTGTACAATGGAATCTTATTCCATTTGAACTTAGATCCTTGGATGATGTGAAAAAATTTAGACAGCTATTGAAAGAGTATTTACTCCGACGTGCTTATAATATATTCTAGAATGGTGTTAGCAGAATACATCATCTCAAAGATGTGAGGATAATGACATATTATTTTGAGGGACTGATGGTTCATTCTATCTATATGATATTGAGCTTTATTGTTTCTGTGAAACAAATGAAAATTGTGTTACTGTACATGTTAATTTCATGTTTTTATTATGTATGTTGATGGTGTAAATCGCCTAGGCCTCTTTGTGGTAGGCGATTAATAAATCTTAATAAATGAAATGACTCCACCTTCCCAGGAGGGCTGCCCTTCCTCTGGCAACTCCCAGTACATTCATCCCTAATTTCCATAACCCACTTCATCAACTTCAGGACTTCCTAGAATTCCTCACCTCAAATCCTCCTCCTCCACTCCCATAGAATTCTCTTCTTCCCTGTGATGGGATAAGGGCCCCCCCTTTGATGCTCTCTGTGAAGAAAGGCACTGACTCCTTCAGCCCTGAACTAACGCTGATTCACGAATTCTTCATGTCTCATGAGCTCAGGAGTTTTGTCAACACGCTGACCTCACACATAGGGGCAGGGTCACAATGGAGACCCTTGACTCACACTGCTAACAGAGCGACTATCGAGGCCACAATTGCCATTTCACTAAAGGGCAAACTACCCACAGTGTGCAGAGTTTGACAGCCTATTACGACGGCAGTTGCTTAGGGTAGTAACTGCCACTTGGTTACTTCCATGTAGAAATGTTACACCAAAAGTTAGCAGAACTTGCCCCATTTCTTCATTTCCATCCTCTAGTCACTTGGGGTCCTTTGTGTTTATCCCACACCCTTTTGAATTCCGTTACTGTCCCTGTCTTCATCACCTCCTCTGGGAGAGCATTCCATGCATTCACCACCCTTTCCAAAAAGAGATATTTCCTGATACTGTTCCTGAGCCTACCCCCTTGGAATTTCATACCATGACCCCTAGTCTACAACTTCCTTTCTATCGGTAAATGTTTGATTTTTGTGTATCATTCATTTCTTTCAGGTATTTGAAAGTCTGTATCATAATATATCTCCCATTTCCCTCTTCTCTTCCTTTGTTCGCCCCTTCCTGTGCAGGTGAGTGCCTCAAGGCTTTTCTCAGACTGAAGGAAGGGTTTCCAGTTGTGTGGTTTTTTTTTTAAGGGTTTGGGTTTTTTAGGGATTTTTATTATATTTACGGTTGGTGGCGTTTTGAGTGGGATTCAGTGGTTATGGGGGGGGGGGGAGAGGTTTGTACAATTGTCTCATGCGGGGTGGGGATATTGAGGGGAAGAAGGGGTAGGAATTTAAGTAGGCTAGCTGGGAGGATTTCTTAAATATTAAGTTAGATCAGGAGGGTAGTTTTGCTGAGTGTTTGTGGAAAGAGGTTATATTAAATTGCTGCTTGTTGAATGTTAGATCAATGCAGCAAAAATCAGTTTATATTTCTGGTTTTGTGGAATATAGGCAATTGGATTTCAGTACCACACAGGTTTCAGTATGCTGGTGAATGTTAAGCAATTGGCCATAATCAGTGGGTCAATAAAAAAGAAGGCACTATCTTAAAAATGGCACATTGAAACTGACATCTAGATCAACGTGAACAAATAGCTATGTAAGAAAGCAAAACAATTTAATGGAAATCAAATAGAAAGAATACTGTGAAATAGACCCTTTACAGCCTTGCGCAGAGAACATTAACGTAACCTGAATTTGTGTTATTGGTACTTGTTGTGAAATGTTATTAGCTGGAATATCAGTATGAATTTTCAGACAACTCAAGATTTTTACACATGATTTGTTTAGGAATTTTTAACATCGATAAGTGAGAAAATATAGGTACAGTTGATGTTAATTAGGCCTTCAAACTTTCTTATAATACAGCAGGGATACCTATGCAATTCAGGTTAGTTAAGAGAAGGTACAACAACATCTTTTGTCCTGATAATGTTTTGAATGCTTGCACCAAATCTTCACAGGCTGTGCTAGCAAGCACTCTTCTCTTGCTGCTGCTGCTGCTGCTCAGTCACTGTCTTCTCCTCCTCCTCATCTTGTGCTATTCCAGGCACTCTTCTCTTCTTCCTCTGCTGCCACTGTTCCAGGGACCATACCGTCCTCATTCCACTTCGCCACTGGCTGCCCTTCTTTCTATGGAAATCCCAGGGTCAGAAAGCCACTATCCTGGTAATTCTGAGGTATAATAGGCTACATTTATTGACTGTTGCCTTAAAATGGCAAGCATCTATTCCTAGTCAGCAAAGTAAGTGGAGCATAAGCACCATTAACATGTCCCTTCACTAGGGGTGGGATAAAAATAAACACAGTCACAGGCAACTTTGTCTTCCAGGAGAAAAGTTGCCTAAGGCGTAAAACACTCAAAGTGGCATCTCCCTAAATTCTAAACAGATAATTATTATCACCAATCTTCTGTCCTGTAGAAACTCATCTAAACATGCCCATGGATAAAGCAAGGCAGCTTCTCCTGGCAGCATATTAAACAGCTTTACTACTTTCAATACAAAAAAAATATTCTTTCTTCCATAGGTGATGTAACCTGCATGTCTCAGATGATCCAGTGATGCTCCCCAGGCTTTATACTTGTTTCACTCTGATTGAACAGTATAAATGGATTGCCTTAGATCAGTGGTATTCATTTTTCACCCTTGAGAGTCATACATAGGTGAGGTTTTCAGGATATCTCCAGTAAAACACACATGAGATAGGTATATGTACACTGTACCTCAATTGCATGCAGATCTATCTGATGACTATTCATTAGGGATATTCTAAAAACTTGAGGACTGGAAGTGAATACCACAGCATTAGATGGTCCAATGTGTGTATCAGTATATAAATGGACAAACTGCCTCCAGGTACTCCAGGATCACATTTACCTATGTAATTAAAATTCTTGGAGACTACATTTTGGGCCAGTTTTTAAAAGGGGTAAGCGCATAACCCTTTTAAAATGCCCCTGCGCGCGCCGAGCCTATTTTGCATAGGCTCGGCGGCGCGCGCAAGCCCCAGGACGCACGCAAGCCCCCCTGGCCTCGCCCCCGACCGCCCCTTGCAAAAAGGGGCGGTCGGGGGCGAGGCCAGGGGGCGTAGTGTCGGCTTGGGGGGGGGGGTGTTTGGGGGTGTGTGGGTGTTCCGGGGGCGTGGCTGAATGCCCTGACAGTGGCCTGTGTTGGGGCCAGGTGCGCCAGCAGACAGCCGGCGCGTGTAAGTTACTACTGCCCGGAGGCAGTAGTAACTTTTCGAATAAAGGTAGGGGAGGGTCTAGATAGGGCCGGGGGGGGGGGGGGGGGTTAGGTAGGGGGAAGGGAGGGGACGGTGCGGGGGGGGGGGGGGGGGTGGAAGGAAAGTTCCCTCCGAGGCTGCTCCGATTTCAGAGCGGCCTCGGAGGGAACGGGCAGCGCGCGCAGGGCTCGGCGTGCGCAAGTTGCACAAATGTGCACCCCCTTGCGCGCGCTGACCCCAGATTTTATGATACGCGCGGCTACGCGCGTATCTTATAAAATCTGGCGTACTTTTGTTTGCGCCTGGTGCGAGAACAAAAGTACGCGTGCGCGCTGTTTTTTAAAACGTACCCCATAGTTAATTACTTGTATTAAGCTGTTCAGTAGTGGTTTTCCATGAGCGCTGAAGGAATTGGAGATGTGCAGTGTATCCTGCAAACATTTTGACGTGGTCATTCTATGGCACGCCATCCAATGGTGCTCTTTTAGCGAAGAAGGAGCAAAGGAGTAGGGAATGCGTCAAATGTTACTATCCAATGATATGTATAAAAAAAATCAAAATATATATACTAACATATATAAAGAAAAGTTACTTTCAGAATTATTACAGTTTATTAAAAGCAACAATCACATGTGCATGCTTACAAAGTACAAAATGTTTCTTTGAAATGATAGTCCTTGATACAGACCTAAATTTATGCCTGTTTCAAACCTGTCATTGCCATAGGACTGCCATTGACAAGCTGGAAACATTTACAAACTTGAAATCTCTTGAAAATCCCAAATAAGGCTTTAGGATTTGACAGTCTTTCAGGATACAAAATGAGTGGACCTGCCTGGTAGCTGATACCTTTTACTTATAACCTGGTTTTACTTGGTGTTAATTAACTAAGCTATTAATCCTTGCAAAGTGTTACTAAAAAGTTGACTTAAACATGAACCTAAGGCAATATAGGCAACTGGAATTAAGCTGTCGCATATTCATGAGAGCCTCAGATATGTACAGCCAAGACAGCAGCTGCTCATTTTCTCGTAGAAAGACTAAATTCAGCTATGCCATAAATACAAATGACACAAGTAAAAGAAGCAAGGTGGGAAATGAAGATGTGCAGTGTTCTTCCAATATATTACAAAACTAAATAGGATGACTCAACCTGCATAAAAACTGATATGTCCTACCCTCCTTACTCCCCTGTAGTATTTTGACAAGAATACTTTGATGGACGTCATTGCTCTTCTGCCAGGCCTTCAAAGAGTCAGCTTAATATTCTAGTACTCCAGAAAAGATACAAAACTCCAATCCCATTCCAATGCTGTACATATGTTTGTGTGCCCTAATATTTACTTGTGTTACGGCACATTGTTTTCCCAATTCATTATTGTACCTAGCTCACTGTTGCGACCGTCGCTGCTCGACGTCTTCACTCCGCCCTCTTTATCTCTGTGGCGACTCTCTCCGGGTCTGATGGACGGCTGGCTGCCGTGGCGTCTTCATGTTGTCTCCCTCTGCCGCCCCCGGATCGGTTCGATGCTACATCTCCGCCATCTTATCCTGATGTCTAGGGCGCGCGCGCATGCCCCGACTTGTACCAGCAAGGGCGCGAACCTCAGGGGCGTTTCTCAACAGCTCAGCCATCCTGGGATCGTTGTTCTAGTACCTGAGGGACTACAGCCCTGCCGGGCATGTCCAGCTCACTACTGCCACCTCTGGTGGTTTCTTATAACCTGTTTAATAAAAGAACTAATGTGTGTCTGTCTCCATACTCTAGCCTAGCCGGTGGTCCCTCTCGGGGTATCCTCCCGAGGGCGTAGTCATCTGCCATCGGCCCAGGGATCCACCCAAAATATATCAGATTCATTACAGATTGCTAGTCCTTAGCAAGACAATATCTGAGATAATACGATATCTGGGATAATACAAGATTGCTGACTCCTCCCTCTCCAGGAGCCCGCTATACAGAGCTTTCTCTACAGATTGCTCCTATCTGACTGCTCCTCCCATCAAGCATCAGATTTCCAAAAGATTGCTAACTACTTAGCAAACCCTCAACACTCACCAACTGTTGACATATGCCACTGAACCTCAGTCCTCACCCTGTGAACTGGGTTTTTAGTATCACATACTTACAGACTTATGTTCCCCCTATATATCACTGTTCTCCAATATTTACCCAACTATTTTCCCCTTTACCTCCAGCTATTACCAAATTTGTAGCATCCAAATGGACAAAAACCACTGTAACCTGCTTTGAGTGAACAATAGTTCAAAAAAGGTGGGACGTAAATGCTACTACTAACTGAATAAAAAAAATAAAGAGGATAATTTTCAAAGGGACTTCCATAGATAAAGCAGGACTTTCCTCACAGAACTGGCCCTTGACAAAACTGTGTGACTGACACGTGTGGAACAGTGTGGGGCAGATTTAAAAACATACGGGTGTACATTTGTGCGCACAACCCGCAATCCTCCTGGATTTACACACGGAGGTCTTTGAAAATCTGCCCCTAAGTGTGTACTCACTGTATGAGGGTACTTCTATGTGCATGGGCAAGAGGTATTCCAGGGGTGGAGTCTGGACAGGGTTGGGACTTACACGCATGTAAATCCTCTTGGCAAAATTATGCACACCAAATAGCAGGTGTAATTGTGTGTGTGTGTGGTTTTGTCAGGATAATTTTCAAAATGAACTTGATTGCATAATAGCCCATACATTTATGCAGGCAGTTATAAAATTACCTCCAAAATGGTTAAAATAAAAGGGAAAAAGTGTACAAATTAGTGAAATAACTGTAAGATTCAGGGTACAGAAAGTAATAACACAGACAACTCTCAAGTTTTGGCACTTATCCATATTGTCCCTGGTCAGGCAGCAGAAATCATATTCTGCTACATTAACGACTGTTTCTCCAGCTTTCCCCAGGATTATACAGAGTTTTCCTTGTTCATTCTTTTGTCGGAAGTCTTACATTGTATCTATCATTTCTGGGAAACATGTATTTCTGATATCTTTGTATTTTACCCAGTACAGGAAGAAATGCATTTCTGTTTCTATTTCTCCAATGTTATATAACTGCAGTTTCTTCATTTTTAGTTTAAACTAATTTTCACCCATAAATTCCTGGATTTTCACCCTAAATTTAGTCTAATTGAAAAGCAGCTTGAGAATTGCACATGCAGCATCTCAAGGCCTTCAGCTACTGCTGGAAACCAGTGTAGGGCAAAACATCTGCAGCTTTTCAAATCCCGCCCCCACCAGTGTAAGCACTCGCCCTCCAGTGCCACTGATGTGCTGTTTCAAGTCCCACCCTCCACCAACGAAAGCGCTCGCCCTCCAGTGCCACTGATGTGCTGTTTCAAGTCCCACCCTCCACCAATGAAAGCCCTCGCCCTCCAGTGCCGCTCATGTGCTGTTTCAAGTCCCACCCTCCACCAAGAAAAGCGCTCGCCCTCCAGTGCCGCTGATGTGCTGTTTCAAGTCCCACCCCCCACCAACGAAAGCGCTCACCTTCCAGTGCCACTGATGTGCTGTTTCAAGTCCCACCCTCCACCAACGAAAGCGCTCACCTTCCAGTGCCACTGATGTGCTGTTTCAAGTCCCACCCTCCACCAATGAAAGTGCTCACCTTCCAGTGCCACCCTCCACCAATGAAAGTGCTCACCTTCCAGTGCCACTGATGTGCTGTTTCAAGTCCCACCCTCCAGTGCCACTGATGTGCTGCTTCAAGTCCCACCCTCCAGTGCCACTGATGTGCTGTTTCAAGTCCCACCCTCCAGTGCCACTGATGTGCTGCTTCAAGTCCCACCTCCACCAATGAAAGCGCTCGCCCTCCAGTGCCACTGATGTGCTGTTTCAAGTCCCACCCTCCACTAACGAAAGCGCCCGCCCTCCAGTGCCACTTATGTGCTGCTTCAAGTCCCACCCTCCAGTGCCACTGATGTGCTGTTTCAAGTCCCACCCTCCAGTGCCACTGATGTGCTGCTTCAAGTCCCACCTCCACCAATGAAAGCGCTCGCCCTCCAGTGCCACTGATGTGCTGTTTCAAGTCCCACCCTCCACTAACGAAAGCGCCCGCCCTCCAGTGCCACTTATGTGCTGTTTCAAGTCCCACCCTCCACCAATGAAAGCCCTCGTCTTCCAGTGCTGCTGATGTGCTGTTTCAAGTCCCACCCTCTACCAACGAAAGCCCTCATCTTCTAGTGTCGCTGATGTGCTGTTTCAAGTCCCACCCTCCACCAACAAAAGCCCTCGTCTTCCAGTGCCGCTGATGTGCTGTTTCAAGTTCCACCCTCCACCAATGAAAGCCCTTGTCTTCCAGTGCTGCTGATGTGCTGTTTCAAGTACTGCCCCCACCCAGTGAAAGCGCTCGCCCTCCAGAGCTGTTGACATAGTATTTAAAAGTCCTGTCTCCCATACCCAACCAGCAGTCAAAGTGCCTGCTGTTTGATAACATCAGTGAAGCATTTGAAGTGGACCATGGCCATCAGAAGCATTTCGTGGCAGGCTCCCTGGCCTCAGAAAAAAGAAGTGCAATGCTGCAGAGCGTGGGAGCCTCAGCTGAAGGAGAGAGCAGATACCTGGAGCCACCACTTGTAAGGAGGAATGCTGTTGTAATGGTGGGGGAAAGAGAGATTCTTATTGGGGGTGAGGGGAAAGGGAGGGACATGCTAGGCAGGGAGTGCAAGTACAGATAGGGACAGGGATGATGCTGAGTGGGTGAATAGGAGAATCAGCTTAATATTCTTTTATTGTCCTGATATTTACCCAGAAAAACAGAGTCACATTATTCCACTGATTTTGTCCTGTGTTTGTTCATGTCATAATAAATAGTGATAAATTCCTGGGAAAATTAAAAAACCCCTCAAATGAAGGTCCCTAGGAATGACATACAACGTCTGGATTATTGGGGTTTGCAGTTCATTTTTCATCTGCATATATCTATTTCTAGTTTGTGGTCACATATTCTATATTTGGTGAGAGTCTATGTTTTGTATGTGTGACTGAAGTGAATTATTTTGCTACTTTGCAGTTTCTGTATAGTCCAACTTGTTCTGTTTTCCCAGTAGGAGGTGTATTTCTAATAATAAATTTGTTTTTAGCTTACCTTTCCAAATAATGCTCAAGGTAGATTAAAGCATATCTAGAATTCATATATAATATGTTCCTTCCCCATACCGCTTACAATCTGGGATGGTAACTTTTAAACATGCGTGCGGGAGCACATATGCACGGATGCAGGGATGCGGCCATTTCATAACATACGCACATATGTGCATGCATGTTATAAAACAGCCTGACCATGTGCACATGTGTGCAATTTTAAGTAGGCACGCATCTATGCATTACAAATGCTGCTTCTACCGTGTAAGTGGGGAGATTTTAAAAGTCAAGCGTGCCGACGCCATTACCAGTTTTCCCAGTTTGTTCCCAGTTCTCCCAGGTAAGGGATAGGACTACCAAACCCCCCCTTGTTTAATAACCTCCCTAGTCCCCTGTAAGCCCTGACCTTTGAAACCCCACTGATCTGTCTATTTTTCTTTATTTTATAACTTGCACGTCATCCATAGCAAGCGACCCCAGCGTGCGCTAGTATGTGTAAGTATTTACGTGCTATTTTCAAGTTAAACTCCAGGAATACCCATGCCCCGCTCCTTTTTGAAAGGAAAATTGGGTCTTACCTGATAATTTTCATTCCTGAGTACCACGGATCAGTCCAGACTCCTGGGTTTTGCCTCCCCTCCAGCAGATGGAGACAAGAGAAAATTTTGACAGACTCTGCATTATATACCAAGGTGCCTCCCACAGTCTGCCAGTATTACTCAATGTCAAAGCAGAATGGTTCAAAACCAAACTAACGGGCCGATACAGTACAATGCGCTCCGGTGAAGCGCACTGTTACCCCATGTTTGGACGCGCGTTTTCGACACACTAGCTCTCACCCTTATTCAGTAAGGGGTAATAGCGTGTCGAAAACGAGCGTCCAACCCCCCCGAAACTAATAGAGCCCGCAACATGCAAATGCATGTTGATGGCCCTATTAGTTATTCCCATGTGATACAGAAAGTAAAATGTGCAGCCAAGCCACACATTTTACTTTCAGAAATTAGTGCCTACCCAAAGGTAGGCGTTAATTTCTGCCGGCACCGGAGAAGTGCATAGAAAAGCAGTAAAAACTGCTTTTCTGTGCACCCTCCGGCTTAATATCATGGCGATATTAAGTCGGAGGTCCTAAAAGTTTAAAATAATTAAAAATTTTAAAAAAAAATTTTAAATCAGCCTGCAGCTGGCGGGTTGAAAACCGGACGCTCAATTTTGCCAGCGTCCGGTTTCCGAACCCGTGGCTGTCAGTGGGTTTGAGAACCGACGCCGGCAAAATTGAGCGTTGGCTGTCAAACTCGCTGACAGCCGCCGCTTCCGTCAAAAAAGAGGTGCTAGGGACGCTCTACTGTCCCTAGCGCCTCTTTTTACCACAGGCCCTCATTTGCATAGGCCACCCTCATGAATCGCGCGCCCAGGAGAGTGGCCTGTGCGTGCGCCGGGAGAGTGGGCGTTTGCCAGCTCTCCCGCGCGCTTTTCTGAATCGGCCTGTAACTATATACAGGAACCGTAAACTCAAAACCGGATCACTAAGCCCAACCGTGACCCAAACCTATTAAACAGGGTGAAAAGATTGATCTTCAGATCCAAACTAGACAAATATCGACTGAGAGGACTCTCCATTGCCTTGATGCTGAGAAGGGGTGGGACTTTGGACTGATCCATGGTACTACAGGAAAGAAAATTATCAAGTAAGACCCAATTTTCCTTTCCCTGTATGTACCCGGATCAGTCCAGGCTCCTGGGATGTACCAAGCTAACTTACCTAGGGTGGGACCCGGAGAGGCCCGCGCAGAGCATCCTTCTCCAAATCCCCCCGAATCCGGAGCTTGGACATCCAGCCGGTAATGTCTCGCAAACGGGTGTAAAGACTTCCACGCAGCCACTCTACAAATCCCTTGAGGAAAAATGTGTTGGCATTCCGCCCAGGACGCAGCCTGCGCTCTAGTAGAATGTGCCTGAACATCCACCGGCGAGGGCTTCCCACGCAGTAAATAAGCCGAGGTGATTGCCTCCTTCAGCAGGCGAGCTATCGTAGTCTTAGAAGCCATATTTCCTCTCTTTGGACCATTCCACAGCACAAAAAGATGGTCCGACAAACGAAAGGCGTTCGTAACCTCCAGGTACTGCAGTAGCACCCTACGAACATCCAACTTCTGCAAGTCTCGCGCGAGCGCGAGGGGATCTGCCCGATCTAAATCTGCAAACGATGGAAGTTCCACCGATTGATTCAGGTGAAAGGAAGAAACCACCTTCGGAAGAAAAGACGGGACCATACGTAAGGAAACTCCCGACTCAGAAATCCACAGGAATGGCTCCTACAAGACAATGCCTGAAGCTCTGACACCCTCCAAGCCGATGAAATAGCTAAAAGAAACACCACCTTCAATGTAAGATCCTTCAAGGTCGCCCTTTTTAAAGGCTCAAAGGGTGGACCACACAAAGCGGTGAGGACTAAATTCAGACGCCACGAAGGACAAGGTGGCCGGACCGGGGGTCACAAATACTTTGCTTCTCGAAGCAAATGTGCCACATCCGGATGCATTGCCAAGGACAGTCCGTGAATGGAACCCCGAAAACAACCAAGAGCAGCCACCTGGACCTTCAGAGAACTGCACGACAATCCTTTTGCTAGGCCAGCTTGTAGAAAACACAAAACATCCGCTAGAGTCGCCCAGAGAGGGTCAATCTCCTGTTCAATGCACCAGGCTTCAAAGACCTTCCACACCCTGGCTTAAGCTAAGGACGTAGTCGTCTTGCGTGATCTTAAAAGGGTAGTGACCACCGTGTCCGAATAACCCTTGCTTTTCAACCAGCGCCTCTCAAAAGCCACGCCGCTAGACAAAAGCGATCCGCCTCTTTCAGACGGGGCCTTGATGAAGGAGAACCAGGGCGTCCCGCAGACGCAGAGGACCCAACACTGCTAGGTTGAGCAGATCTGCAAACCATGGACGCCTTGGCCACTCTGGGGCTACCAAAATTACATCCGCCGGGTGAAGTCCTATGCGACAGATTATCTTCCCGATGAGTGGCCATGGAGGAAACGCATAAAGCAACATGTTGGTCGGCCAGGGGAGCACCAGAGCATCCACGCCCTTGGCGCCTCTCTCCCTGCGCCTGCTGAAGAACTGCGGGGCCTTGGCATTTTTGAAGGTCGCCATCAGATCTAGACAGGGAGTGCCCCACTTGTCGCAAATGAGCTGAAAGGCCTCGTCTTCCAGCTCCCACTCTCCGGGATCGAGGCGGTTTCGACTGAGAAAGTCCGCCTGCATATTTTCAACTCTTGCTATGTGAGATGCCACGATGCGGGACAAGTGCTGCTCCGCCCAGCCTATCAGCCTCTGAGCTTCTTCCGCCACTGGTCGACTTTTGGTCCCTCCTTGGCGACTGATATATGCCACTGTGGTCGCATTGTCAGACAGGACTCGGACCGATTTCCCCTGAACCAGAAGAAGGAACACTTGTAAGGCCAGAAATACCACTCTGGTCTCTAGGCGATTGATGGACCTGTAGAGACCATTGCCCCTGCACCAATTTTCATACATATACTGCTCCCCAACCGGAGAGGCTGGCATCCGTAGTCACTATTGTCCACTCGGGCATTACCAGGGAAACTCCCTGCAGCAAATTGTCTGAGCAAAGCCACCATTTGAGACTGGTCCTCGTCGATTCCGGAAGTGGTAGAGGCAGATGAAACTGTTCTGAAACTGGGCTCCACCTGGACAGCAATGCCAACTGTAAAGGATGCATATGCGCAAAGGCCCACGGCACAAGCTCTAGAGTGGAAGTCATGGATCCCAAGACCCTCAGGTAATCCCACACACTGGGAAGACGTTTGGTCAACAGGGCCCGGACCTGACCCCATAGCTTGGTAATGCGGTCCGCCGTCAGGAAAACATTCCCTTGCTGCGTGTCGAATAGAGCCCCCAGAAATTCCAAGGTCTGAGAGGGAATGAGGTGACTCTTGGCCAAGTTGATCACCCACCCAAACGATCTCAAAAGCTGCAACATCCTGTGGACCGTCACCTGACAAAGCTCCTCAGATTTGGCTCGAATCAACCAGTCGTCCAGATATGGATGTGCTAACAATTCTTCCCGGTGAAGTTGCACTGCCGCCACCACCACCATTATCTTGGTGAAAGTCCTGGAAGCGGCGAACGGCAGAGCCCGAAACTGATAATGATGACTGAGGATGAAAAACCGCTGGTGGGTTAGGGTATGCCTCCGTCAGGTCCAGCGATGCCAGAAACTCGCCCTTTCTTACGGAGGCAATCACCAACTGCAGAGTCTACATTCAGAAGCGAGGCACATGAGGGCATCTGTTGACTCTTTTTAAATCCAGAATGGGTCAGAAAGTCCTCTCTTTTTTGGGCACCACGAAATAGATGGAATATCAGCCTTTTCTCTGTTCTCCCAATGGAACGGAGTTAATGGCTCCCAGGGCTAGAAGACGCCGCATCGTGTCATGCACTGCCTGTCGTTTTTCCTTGTATGCGCACGGAGACACCAGAAACATGTCCCGAGGACGGCATACAAAATCTAACGCGTAACTGTGTCTTATCACTGTGAGGACCCACTGGTCCGACGTCATCTTGGCCCATTCCTCGTAAAAAAGGGACAGTCTGCCCACCACGACGGCCTCCAAAGAATGGGCCAGCCTCATCTCATTGTGATGATTTGGCTCCAGGGGCAGCTTGGGAAGTTCCAGGCCTCCAGAACCGGCGGCCACAAAAGGACTGAGACCATGACTGCTGTCTGTTAGCCCCCTGCCGAAAGGCAGAACCCGAAGATCTGGCCGGACGAAACCGATTTCCAAGAAAGTGAGGTCTTGCAGAGAAGGAGCCTCTCGACTTGGGCCGATCCTCCGGCAATCGGTGTACCCTATTCTCTCTCAGAGACTGAATCAAATCCTCCAACTGTTTTCCAAAAAGCAGCTTACCCTTAAAGGTCAAAGAGCCGAGCTGTGCTTTTGATGAAACATCTGCCGACCAATTTCTCAACAACAGGAGTCAGCATGCCGACACGGCGGACACCATGGATCTGGCCGAGGCCTGCAACAGATCATGAAGCACATCCACACTGTAAGCGACCACCGCTTCCAGCCGACCCGCTTGGAGAGCCTCACCCTCCGAAAGGTCTTCATTGGCCTGCAGCTGCTGAACCCAGCAGAGGCCCGCCGTAAGGCAAAATTTCTGCACATAGCGGCATGCACCGCCAAAGCGGACACTTAAAAAATCTTCTTGAGTTGAAGTTCCAATTTTCTATCCTGGAAGTCCTTGAGGGCTGTCGCCCCAGTGACCGGGTTAGTTGTTCTCTTGGTGACTGCCAACATTACAGCATCCACTTTGGGAACTCATAACAGCTCCAAAGCTTCCTCTGGCAGAGGATATAGCTTGTCCATAGCCTTACTCACCTTCAATCCGAGGTCTGGGGTATCCCATTCCCGGAATAGCAAATCCGTGGCAAAGAAATGAAATGGAAATGAAGTAGTGGGGCTCCTCAGGTCCAAAATAACAGGATCCATAGTCCCCCGTTTAGCTTCTTCCAGCGGTCCTTCGAGACCCAACTCCCCCAAAATAAAGGGGATGAATGGCCCTAGCTCCTCTCTTCTGAAGAGACGGACTACTTTTGGGTCGTCCCCTCAATGACCTGAGCACCACTGACCTCATCCACTTGCTGGTCCGGATCTCCATCCACTTCCGTCGGGGGTTTGGACCGCGAATCCTGATCCTCTGAGGTATCCGTATCCATCTGATGGCCACCAGTTCTTAACTGCCGCTGCACCTTAGCAGGACCGGGACCCACTTTGTCTGCGTCCCAGCTCCCCTTAGACCTGGTCCGCTTGCGAGCCACTTTGTGGGTAATACCGGTAGGTAAACTCTCCTCAACCTGCTTCTTGCCAGCCTTTTTGGCTTTAAAGGCTTTATGCATAAGCAAAACAAACGCTGATGAGAAAGAAGAGGAAGAGGAGGAATCCACAGCCCCCTCAGGGCCATCATCTGTACCAGTGGAGTCTTGGTCTGCCTCATCTGCTCCCCCGGAGAAGAGCTTTTGCGGGGATAAATCGGGAGGAGAAATCCCTTCCCCCTCGCGCTCCCCTACCTGTGCTCAAAATGGCCGCCGTTCCCGCACTCCGCGGGAATGGATCAGCCAAGGCTGATTGAAATGCAGGAGGCCTCGAGGAAGCCGCGCGCGCCGATTGCCGACTCTACCGGGGTAAAAGGAGGGTCCCTCCCCTCCAGGGATGCACGAAGAGCAGAGTCCATCGCGCGCGCACCAAGCTGCATACACAGCATGCCGAGGACCGGGGCATGACAGCTGTCCGAACAGAAAACATAAGCAGCGCACAGGAGCGGCGAATCAAACAAAAAACTGGAGCAGCAGTCGCAAGAAGGGAAGGGAGAGTCAGAGCGGACAGAAAAAAAACAAAACTTTTTTTTTTTATAGCTACCCCCAGGTCGACATGGCACACCTCTTGTGTCTCAGTTCCTTCTGTGGGGAGTGAGCCGGACTCTCCAGTATCACCCCCTGAGCTGCTCTGTCCTTGGTACTAGGGCCCTCGACCCCTACGAGCAGCTGCCTGCTACACGAGAAGGGATGGTCCCCTCAGGACCTCACAACCCTCCGGGCGGCTTGAGACTCCAACTTTAGCCTTCTTTTTTTTTTCAATCTAACTTTAATACTAACAAACCTCTCTGTCTACTACTCCTAACTCAATCAAAAAATTCCTTTCTTTAGCTAACCGATCAAACCAGATTGTGGGCTTTGCACCTCTACCATCTGCTGGAGACAGAGGAATACTGGCAGACTGTGGGTGGCACCTTGGTATATATGGCAGAGTCTGTCAAAACCTTCTTTGTCTCCATCTGCTGGAGGGGGGGGGGGGGGGGGCAAAACCCAGGAGTCTGGACTGATCCAGGTACGTACAGGAAACATTTTATTTATGCTTGTAGCAGCAAGTACGCACATATCCAAGAGGCTTTTAAAATCTGCTTGGTGCACACCGGCCAGACTTGTGCGCATATCTCCTGTCTTTCTACTTATCCACGCGGACTAACATGGCACCTGCACAACTGTATTGCACTGAAAAATACATAGCATATGTACATAGTTTTGGGTGCAAAATACTAATAAAAGCATAAATGAACAACAATAGGGACATTACGGCAGTAAATATTGCAGCATTAAGCCTGGAGATATGATGGTCATGCCTTATCCATCTCTTACTGATTATTATTATTCATGATAATTCCAGGTTAAAAATTTGAAGAAAGGTTTTTTTTGTTTATTTTCATTTATAAGTATTTCCTATCCGGGACTCTTTTTTATTATATGTTTGTGTAATTATGTCCATTGAAATGGAGGAGCAAGATTCACTTAAACAAGCATTTAGCTTTTCAGAAGAACAAATGGAAGCAGCTTTAAAACAAACTTTGCTATTCCAGTATGAACAATCTTGTGAAGAAATCAGCACATCATTATGGCAACAATTAATTAATCATAAAAAGAATTCGATATGACTTACACTCTGCAACATTAGTAGAATATTTAAAACAGAAAATGGTACCACGTGGGCTTCGAATGGTAATGGAACCTAATATGTTTAAAGATCGGGATATATTCATTAATAGATGGATTAGCATATTAAACAAATGATCTCAAGATCTGATGTTGCTATTGATTGAACAAATTAAAGTTGAAATGACAACTGTACAAGAATCAATTCAATCCAAAATTAGCAATTTGAATATAAACATGAGGGATGAGTCAATGATTTGGTGTGTTGGTGAGTTAGTGAAACAATGTAAGAAGAAATTGAAGCAGAGTAAAATAAAGAAATTTCATAAAGATGAAATTGATTATAAAACTAATAGTATTTATTCCTAGACCAGTAAAAATAAACAACAAGATTGAAAAAATGTGTACATTTAGGTTTCCTTCTGATGAATCTACCAGTACTAGTGATGAGACAGATTTTAATAATGGAGGCTATTTTTTAAATCGAGGTTCAGGAACAGGTACAGATCAAGAGGCAGGAATCCTCAATGTGGATTGGACCGCAATTATCACAGCAAACAGGACAAGGCACTTTTGGAAGGACCCAAACCAGATCGAGGGGGAGACCACCACCGCAGTTATAAATATTTCAGGTAAATCTTTAACCTCAGCCCAGGTATCGCTACTAAATAAAGGTTTAGGCTTTGCTCCTACACAACGATATACGGCCAAATTTTAATTCCCCTGTGCGTGTAAAAACAGGGGTTTATGCGTGTGGCTGGGCCTTGGGCGCACCGCACGCATTTTCAAAGGGGCATGGCCGTGCGCGTAACTCCTGTTACGCGCAGAAGTGACGGGCTGAAGGAGGGGGGCGGGGAGTGGCGTGGCTGGAGGCGGCCGGTACAGCAGCCATATGCCACTGTTCCGGGGAAGAGACTGCCGGCGTGCAAGTTGCTACTGCTCCAATGGAGCAGTAAGCAATGAAATAAAATAAATAAAAGGTAGGAGAATTGGGTTTAGGGGGTGGGGAGGAGAGGAGAGGAGAGGAGAAGAGGAAAGGAGGTTAGAGTACTGTGTAGGGAAGTTTCCCTCCCAGTTCGCTACTTAATTGGTGCAGACTGGAGGAACTGGGGAGGCTAGGATTTGGTGTCGCTGTGCGAAATTTGCTGGTCTACCTCCCCTGTGTGGGCCTCCTGAACATACACACATGGACGCACACGCACTTCTTTAAAAACCTACCCCACACTGTTTTTAAATCCCACGTTGAGTTTCATCGTCGTCTTAGGCTTTTGTAGCTGAAATTATTTTTCAGTTAACAACCAAGCGTGCCTGATATTTCTATAGTGAAATGTAAATGAAATTGGATATCAGGGGGACCTATCAACCCACATTTGTTGACCTTCAAAAATTTGGTATTGGAAGAACTTGGGAAGATGAAACAGCAGCCCCTTAAGGTTTTTTCCTAATGTTTCTAATGAGGAACGTGAAGCAGTACACCAATTCCAGAATGATACATCATTTGCCATCAAACCGGCAGGTAAGGGGGGGGGGGGGGGGGGGCCTGTTGTGGTCTTGTTGAGGGAAAAATATGTTTTGGAAGCACATAGACAACTGTTGGATCAAAAGTATTATAGGCTAGTCGATTAGGATCCTATGAACAATATAAAGATTCTCAGAAAAGAAATTTTGCAAATGGATGAGATGGGGCATTTTCTTACTAAATAAGAATTCTCTTTTTTAAGGGTTAGTCATCTTACTATCCCTGTAATATATTTCATACTCAAAATACATAAATCCATCTCAGCCCTTCCAGGTAGACCTATACTTTTGGCTAAGGGGTTGTTGTTTGAACCCATCTCTATCTTTATTGACATCTTTTTGAAGCCTTTAGTGTTAGATATCAAATCTTATATAAAGGATTCTACACATATGCTTCACATTTTTTCACAGATGATTGATTTGCCTTCTAATATAATTTTGGTCACTATGGATAATCTTTGTATATGAATGTTCCCCAGGAAGCAGCATTAAGCATTATTATGCAAGCTGTGACACAAAGGACAGATCCACATAGAATACCGAGTGAATTTATCATGCATTTGACGGAATTGGCCTTTTTTCACAATTATTTTTCTTTTAATGGTAATTGCAATAGGCTCGGCGATGGCCCTGAGTATAGTGAATATGTACGTTACAAATTTTGAAGAACAACACATTTATACGTCTCATTGCATATCCTTTCTTATTTGTTGGTATCGTTTTTGGGATAATATTTTTCGTTTATGGCAAGGCTATTTGGAGGATTTAAATCAATTTCATCAGTGGATAAATTCAGTCAATCCTAATCTGAAATTCAATATGGAATATAATAGGACTCAGTTATCCTTTTTGGACATTCATATGTCAGTTGAATTGGAGAAAATTGTTACATCCATTCATCAGAAGTCAACTGAAAGAAATAATTTCTTATGGTATGAGAGTTTCTATCCACGTTGGTTAAAACAGAGCCTACCCGTTACTCAATTCTTACATCTAAGGAGAATTTACAGCAATATAGATGATTTTAAAATTCAGGCTTTGAGATTTTTGCAACATGGATATCCTGTCTCAGTCATCGCTAAAGCATACAAGCGGACCCAATATGCCAATAGGGATTTATTACTTTAATATCAAACATCAAACCCTGATGATGGTTGAAATATGTTGAGATATTCGGAACGATCACACCAAATCAAATTGATTATAAGAAAATATTGGCACATTTTACAATGGCATGTCATCTTTAAGGAAACCCCATGCTTCTCATTTTCACGAAGTAGAAACATTAGGGAGAATGTCATTAAGTCATTGTTACCCAATACCAGTTCTGATGTGTCAATTATGGGACATTCACCTTGCGGCGCTTGTTCCCATTCTGCGAGCACAGTTGTGTGTAATCAGTGGATAGTCCTGGAGAAGGGATTTAAAACTGATTTACAACATTTTACCTCATGTTCATCATCATGGGTGGTATACATTTTGATTTGTCCTTGTAATTTGTTATATGTGGGATGCATTAAGAGATCTATTAAACAACGATTGAATGAACATCGCAGTTAAGAACATAAGAAATTGCCTTGCTGGGTCAGACCAAGGGTCCATCAAGCCCAGCATTCTGTTTCCAACAGAGGCCAAACCAGGCCACAAGAACCTGGCAATTACCCAAACACTAAAAAGATCCTATGCTACTGATGCAATTAATAGCAGTGGCTATTGCCTAAATAAACTTGATTAATAGCCATTAATGGACTTCTCCTCCAAGAACTTATCCAAACCTTTTTTGAACCCAGCTACACTAACTGCACTAACCACATCCTCTGGCAACAAATTCCAGAGCTTTATTGTGCATTGAGTGAAAAAGAATTTTCTAAGATTAGTCTTAAATGTGTTATTTGCTAACTTCATGGAATGCCCCCTAGTCCGTCTATTATTCGAAAGTGTAAATAACTGATTCACATCTACTCGTTCAAGACCTCTCATGATCTTAAAGACCTCTATCATATCCCCCCTCAGCCGTCTCTTCTCCAATATGAACAGCCCTAACCTCTTCAGCCTTTCCTCATAGGGGAGCTGTTCCATCCCCTTTATCATTTTGGTTGCCCTTCTCTGTACCTTCTCCATTGCAACTATATCTTTTTTGAGATCAGACCAGAATTGTACACAGTATTCAAGGTGCGGTCTCACCATGGAGCGATATAGAGGCATGACATTTTCTGTTTTATTAGCCATTCCCTTTTTAATAATTCCTAACATTCTGTTTGCTTTTTTGACTGCTGCAGCACACTGAGCCGACAATTTTAAAGTATTATCCACTATGATGCCTAGATCTTTTTCCTGGGTGGTAGTTCCTAATATGGAACCTAACATTGTGTAACTACAGCAAGGGTTATTTTTCCCTATATGCAACATCTTGCACTTCTCCACATTAAATTTCATCTGCCATTAGGATGCCCAATCTTCCAGTCTTGCAAGGTCCTCCTGTAATGTATCACAATCCGCTTGTGATTTAACTACTCTGAATAATTTTGTATCATCCGCAAATTTGATAACCTCACTGTCGTCGTATTCCTTTCCAGATCATTATATATATATATAGATATATATATATATATATTGAAAAGCACCGGTCCAAGTACAGATCCCTGAGGCACTCCACTGTTTTCCCTTTTCCACTGAGAAAATTGACCATTTAATCCTACTCTCTGTTTCCTGTCTTTTAACCAGTTTGTAATCCAAGAAAGGATATCGCCTCCTATCCCATGACTTTTTAGTTTTCTTAGAAGCCTCTCATGAGGGACTTTGTCAAACGCCTTCTGAAAATCCAAATACACTATATCTACCGGTTCACCTTTATCCACATGTTTATTAACCCCTTCAAAAAAATGAAGATTTGTTAGGCAAGACTTCCCTTGGGTAAATCCATGTTGACTGTGTCCCATTAATCATGTCTTTCTATATGCTCTACAATTTTGATCTTGAGAATAGTTTCCACTATTTTTCCTGGCACTGAAGTCAGGCTCACTGGTCTATAGTTACCCGGATCGCCCCTGGTGCCTTTTTTAAATATTGGAATGTTGGAACACAAAAAATATTGGAATGGAACACATGTTGGAAAAAATATCAGCCCCAGTGGTACAACATTGTTTGGATAATGATCATATTTTTAGTCAAATGCGATGGGTAGTTATTGATTTTGCACCAATGCCAAGCGAGGGAGGTGACCGTTTGGCAATTTTCAATGAACAAGAACGATATTGAATTTACATCTTGGGCACGGTGCACCCCTCTGGTTTAAATCAGGAGATACATTGGTACTCATTGATTTATGTGCTTGGATCAAAAATTTTTTATACATTAAGTCATTTTTGTTTTTTTATATATTAACTCATTTCAATTGTTTATAACTATGCCTGTTGATTGGTTTATCCTGCACCATTTTCTATTTAAGGAACTGGGAGTTCTTGACGTCAGACGCCATCTTGTTAATCCAGCACCATGATGAGGAAGTGATATATTCGGCACTATGAAGAGGTGAACATTATTGGACATTATGCCTCGATGAAGTGTCTATTTGATGAGGTGAATGCTACACAAAACGTTTGGACAATTTACTATTTGAAAGGAAAGAAATAGACCATTCCCTGAGGTAGGAAGCCTCGTGACTTCTGAACATGGACTGTGTTGGAATTGATCTTCTTCCTTTTGGAAATGTATCATGAAATTCAGATGGACGTCCATGACAGTTATTTAAGATAAGTTTTTTCACAGTTTTCACTAATTTCACAAAAATATAAAAATAAGGTGGAAGGAGGCAGACCGATGATTAAATTATAAATCAGACAATGAAAAAAGTTGCAGTAAATATTGCAGCATTAAGCCTGGAGATACGATGGCCATGCCTTATCCATCACTTATTGATTATTATTGTTCATGATAATTCCAGGTTAAAAATTTGAAGGAAGGTTTTTGTTTATTTTGATTTATAAGTTTTTCCTATCTGGGACTTTTTCTATTGTATGTTTGTGTAAATAATTAAAGACTCTGAAGGTGAGTGCTGAGGCCTTTCCTATCCAAATCCTTGTATGGCTTTTTTATACAATGTTAAATCCCATGGCAGTACTAGACATGATAAAAATCCTTTAGCTTGAATCATCTAGAATGAGCTTCACTGTTTGTAAATAATTGAACACCTCCAATGTGCACAGATACATTACTTTTCAATTTTTCATGTTCATCCCTGTGGATCTGATAAAGTCTCCGTAAATACATGTTGGATTGTGTGCGAAAGCTTTACCCCCCTACTGAAAAAAAGTGTAGTTCCATAGTCTTGGAGCATCCTGTAAACTATAGGGAAGAGAAAACACGTTTGCCAGATTTCTGCAATATCAGATTTTTTGGTCTCACACTAATGAAAGCATCTTTCCTCTTGTTGCCTTGAAACTGCGCTTCACCTGCGCAGTCTTTGCACTCTGCCTCCTTCCTCATAGGGTCCATGTTAAACTTTTATAAAGCTCCTCAATCAGCTTCCTGCTAAAATATGTGCAATGTTCAAGCTCTTATGAATGTTCTTAGGGATAGATTTTCCACTTTGCACATGTGCGTGCGCTTAGGGACGTGCCAAATTTTTACCATGCGTGTGCCATGGTAGAAAATCCATGGGCTGTGTGCACATGTGTGCCAGATTTTATAATTTGTTCACGTGTGGGTGGTGAGCACAAGGGAGGGGGGGGGGAGGAATTTAGCAATTTCCACACGGTGACGCATTCCTGCCTTCCTCAGTTCCTTCCCAGTCTGCTCCAATTAAGGAGTGGACTGGGAGGGAACTTCCCTATCCCCCTACCCATTCTCCCTCCCTCTTCCCCTCTCCTCCCCACCCCTAAACGTACCTTTTTTTGGTATTTTTCTTTGTTTTGTAACTTACTTCAACTCCCGAGCTGAAGTAAGTTGTGCTGGCGTGCGAATATCCGGGACAGCGAACAATGGCGCTGTCCCGGCCCACCCAGAACACGCCCCCTGGCCTGCCCCTTCAAAGAAGCCCAGCAGTTGTACGTGTACTGGACTTTACACGCGTGGCCGGGCCCCTTCGAAAATTGGCGCAGCACACGTAAAGCCCAGATTTTACGCGTGCAGGGCATTTAAAATCCGGGCTTCAGGACCTTACTCCTCCTCATCCCTCACAGAATTTCTTGCTGGCTTTGCTTGCAACCTATTGCACTCTCCTCTCTGTGCATCACCCACCTTAGACTTTCGAATCTTCTCATTGCTGGGCTTCCATCTCTGGAATCTGCTGCCTCTTTCTTCATGTCTTTTAGTTCAAGCTAAAGTAACATACCACATTTTTCTGACTTCTGAATACTTTCAGATCTGCATCTGTATGTCTGGCGCTTGCAGATTTGTCCCATCTGCAACTACCTTGAAGACACAAATATCTACATATATCCAAATTCATCAAAATAAAACTGGAGTTAAAAAAAAGGGAAACAGATCAGACTCAGGTTCAAACTGGGTTGAAGCTGATTCTGATTATTTGTGTGAACAAGTTAAAAACATTATTAACCAAAAGTTACCTGTGCAGCAGAAAGCAGTGCTGGGCAGGGCTTGGCGGAGACAACATGCTGCTCTTTTGTTTTGGTACTGTCTCTCCCCCATTTCAACTGTTTAAAGTAGAGAGAGCAAACTGAGCTGCAAGGATTTTATCATGGCCTCCCTGGACTCTTAAAGATGCCAGGTTATATCAGCACCGCGGGGGCAGGCACAAAAGTAAAATAAAGAAATCAAAGTAAGAACAAGCTAAGACAGAGTAAAATAAAGGCAAGGAGGGGGGGAAAGGACAAGCAGCTGAGGGCCCTTGCCAAGCTCCTGCAGCAGTGGACAAGCTACCACAGCCCCTCTGTGAGAAGCTCCTGCAGGCCCCCTCCCTGGGAGTGATAGTGGCACATCAGAGCACAGAGCAGGTAAGGGACAGCAGCAAGGCATGCTGGGATAGCCCTCTGCTGCTCGCTGTAGGAGGGAGGGGTCCTAGAGAGAAAGATGAATCCGGTAAGTAAGTCCAAGTAGCTCCCAGGAAAAATAGGTTTAAAACATAAATGTTTGGACCAGATTGAGTGTTGGGGTGACTAGTGCTTGTGCAAGGCTGGTTTGTTGTGTTTATGTGGACAGGGAAAGCCCCTGTGCTGGGATTCCAGTCTAAGCAGAAATCCAGTTCAGGTTTTCGTGCAGGCTCCCTGTATCTGTATTGTACAGCTCAAAAAGCACAGGGGCTTAGCCTTAGGCTTTTGTCAGTAAATTTGCCTAGTAGAAGCACTAAAAGGTGGCTAGCCCCCAGAACTTTGTTTTGGGATAATGCAGCTATTTTTAAATATAAGGAGAATTAAAAGAAGTGGGGTGATACTTCTGCCCCGGTTACCAGGAAGGCTGAGAGTGGCAGTTCCAAGGAAAGTGAAGATTTTTAAAAGTGGCACTAGTTTATAGTGACATCAGTGGAGTGAGGATTTGCTCTGAGAGAAAGAGATTTTCCACGTGGGGAGTCAAACAGAAGACAGAAGGTTTTAAGCAGAAGGACAGGGCTGCTGGTGGTCAGCTCTGCCAAGCTCAAAAAGTATGGAGTAGATTTTAAAAGGAGTGCATGCGCGTGTCCATGTGCACGCGTATCCATGTGCGCATACCAGCATGTTATAAAATCTGTTGGCCGCACGCACATGTGTGTCGGATTTTAAAATCCGCGTGTGCATGTGCAGGTGGTGTGCGCAGGTGGGTGAATGTTAGTAAATTACATGCAGCAACGCAATCAGGCCTTCCCCAGTTCCCTACCCCCTTTACCTAACCTTCCTTCCCTTTCCCCCTCTCTACTCTGACCCCTAACCCCTACCTAGCTACCCAAAACATTTTTTGTTTTCTATTTACAGCTCCTCCCGAGCAGAAGTGGTTTGTGCGTGCTGGCCGGCTAGTGGCCACTGTCCCAGCCGGCGTCTGTCCCTCCCCTGTAACACAAAGGGACATACAGCACTGAAATTGGACAGGAGAAACAAAAGACAAAAGGGAAAAAAGATTTATTTATTATTTATTTATTTTTAACTTTTATATACCGACATTCTTGCATTAAATGCAAATCATGCATAAGATACTTATTATAAGAGGGACCCTTGGTTTTTAGAAGAGCCTGGAAAAAGAAAAATAGTACCCACAAAGCCTTAATTTCTTATGATACAGATCTGAAGGTTAAACAAAGTAAAGTGAAGACCAACACACAAAAGAATAAAATACTTATCTGACTTGGAGCTGAATCCAGCAGTTCTTGGAAGCAAGAGAATAGAATTGTTAGTATTGTTTTTGCACTGCTACCAGAAAAGAAAAGTTTGGAAAGTATTTACAATATCTAATTGTTGTTTACTTGTCTATTGTTGACAAAAGTTGTTTTTTTTTTTAAGTATTATTCCAAAGGTACATGCTTCAGAACCTGAATATTTGTATTGTTTACTACAAGATTGCTTCTAATCATTTTCTTTTTGGGGAAAATAAACTTGTTTATCAGCAATTGTTTATTTCCAAGGTACTTCAGGTAACATTCTCCCTCAGGATGGTGACCCTAAATTTTGCCGTGCTTCCCCTCCCAGCCACTGGGAGACTTTGCTTGGTGGGTTCTGGACCCCATTCCCGTGCAGCAGACCCAGTAGAGAAGAGGGCATCGAACAGCCAACCCTGTGAGGTTCCATCTAGAGGCCTTGCAACACAGCAGCTTTTAGCACTCCATCAGCCTTAGCCATGCTAGCATGGGAAGGCCTCTGCCACAGGGGGGCGCTGGTTAGATGTGAATAAATTGGAGTTAAGTAGGTTTGAATCACGTAAGGAGAGGTTCCCGGGTCCTCAGATGCTACTCCTCACTCACACTTCCCAACTCATATACTATGAGTTGTACCTGTGAACTACTGACTGTGATCAAACAAGAAACTCATCGCTTCAAAAGCTTTCTGTGTATTTTTGGTTCCTTCATTTAGGGTTTGTTTTTAAATTCCCTCCTATTTTAGCATGAATTAGCTAATGCTTTAAACTGGACTCTTTCTCTCTCTCTCTTTCTCTCAAACTTTCCATCCCCACTGGAATTCTTATTGGTCTAACTGTATCATTGCAGAAAAGAGAGAACTATAATATTTATCGGCTTTCTGACATTTTGTCTCAGTATCACAGGGTGGCATGCAACTTTAGTTAAGAGCTGTACCTTCATTTGCAACCCACAGCACATGCGGGATAGATGCATTGGTGTAATACTACAAGCTACTGTGGGAAGGGAATATTTGCAATGTGCATTAAACTCTTCTGCTGGATTATATGCCTTCACAATGAGATTCATTTAACTTTATGGCTCAGACTACCTCTTCGCCATTGATGCCTACAGGATAACAACTGATTAATATTAAACAGAGGGTTCGCTTTTCTTAAGATAATCAATGGTAATTGTCCACTATTGCACACCAGAATTGCACAGGACGGTGGTTCCCTTAATTTTTCCATTTGAGACCCATCCTCAATCTATAGCAATACTGTGGAACCAGTCACAAATGAAAATATTAAAATCTTAACAAAAATATGCAGCTTTTCCCCAGCTTTCATAATGGGAAAAGTCTGGGATATTTAAATGCTGCTATCATGGCTGTTCATTTGTCTGATCATGAAAGGCCTCCAGACACCTGCTCCAGAGATTCTTCAGGAAGCAGTTCCAGTATAGTCTTCAATGCAGAGCTAGCGCATGATTTCAAGCAAAGGGTTGGCCATGGCCCACCCAATCAGAGCTGCCCAACACCACAGCAGCACGGTGATGACCTGCCCGTGGGGATACCACCCTCCGGCGGGCATATGAGCAGACCTGCGATGGCGCAATAATGATGGGTCCACAGGGATCCCCCGTGCCGCGGGCACATGATCAGAACCACGGCGGTGCCCGTGAGGGTTCCACCCCTACAGACTGAAGAGAATGACAATGGCCTGGTGAAGAATGGCCCGCAAGCGTTATTACTTCGTGGGCTGAAGACAACAGGAGGTGAGGGAGGCAGGCTGTGCAAGGTGAGAATGTCTTACTCCCTCACCTCCTCTTCCCGTCTCTTCCCGTTCCAGCTGTCTCACTCGCTCAGCTTACTTTCCCTCCCCTTACTTTTTACTGAGAGGGAAGGGAAGGAAAGGGACTGGAAGAGGAGTGACTGAGAGAGAAGGGGTGAGAGGGGAGGGAAGGAATTGAAGGGAAGAAGGAGTGAGTAAGAGGGGAAAGTGGAAAGAGGGAAGGAAAGGGAGGAGTAGTGAGAAGAAAGATAAGGAGTGAATGAGGGGAAGGAGATGAGTGAAAGGGAAGGAGGATTGGAAAGGGGATTAGTGAGGGAACGTAAGAAATGAAGGAGGAGTGAGAGAAGAGGGTGAGAGGGGAGGGAAGGAATTAAAAGATAGGGGTGAGTGAGAGGGAAGGAGAGGGGGTGAGTGAGAGGGAAGGAGTGGATGAGTGAGAGGGAAGGAAAGGAAGGAGTGAATGAGAGGGAAGGGGAAAGGGAAGGAGCAAGAACAAGGTAGGTAATGAGAGAATGACTGTGACACTCATTTCTCGTGTGTGTGATAGTATAGATGGGTTTGTGTGACAGAGCATGGTGTGTTTGCATCTGGAAACCTGAGTGCGAGAACCTGTGTGTGTGAGGGAAAGTATGTGACAGTGAGAGCCTGTGTGTATGTTTTTCTATGTGTGTGTGTGTGAGAGAGAGAGAGATGTTAGATTCCATATTAGGAGTTATCACCCATGAAAAGGACCCGGGCATCATAGTGAAATGCTCTGTTCAGTGTGTGGTGTCGGTCGAAAAAGCAAACAGAATGTTAGGAATTATTAGGAGTGGAGCCTTTTTGTCAAAAAAGAGAGCATGTGAGAGCAAGAGTCTGTGTGTGTGTGTGTGTGTGTAAGGGAGGAAGGGAAGAAGATAGGAGGAGAAGAAAGTGAAGAGTGACCCTGAAGAAAGAATTAGGAAAAGACTGACACGGGGAAAGTGGAAAAAAGAGACCAGCACCAACCGAATAGAAAAATAAAAAGATCAGACACAGGTAAAAAAAATTAGTTTTGATTTTTTAGCACTTGGAATATCCATCTTTGGGAATGTGCATTTCTTATGTATTTGTATTTTGCTATTTCTTCAGTATTCCACTGTTTAGAGTCTGTTTTCTCAGTCTTTCTGTTTTGGTTTTGTTTGCATGTTTTGGTTTCTAATTTGCAATTCTTATTTCTCTATAAGATAAGCGTCAGTCTGTGTATTTTTCTCTGTAGGGATTTGCATCAGTCCAGCTTGTTTGCTTTGTCCAGTAGGTGGCGTATTAGTGTTCTGGGGCCTGGTGTAATATTTGTATTGCTGCCTTTTATAAGTAAGAGTGCTGTTTGATGCCTGAGTGTTAGTGCTGTGATTGTATGGAATGACAAAGTTTTAGGTGTCTTTTTTTTTTCAGGGATTTGTTACTTCACAAAGTGTTTAGCAGTGGAAGGATTTTGTTTTGCTGAGGTGATACCAGAATTTGAATTTGGTTTTTTTTCCATGTTGGGTTGTAATGTGATCTGTCCTAGTTCTGCTCTGTACTCGTTCTTATGATTATGATTAGTGGTATTTTATTATAGTTATGATGATCTCTGCCTTTCTAGAGTCATTAAAGAATACATAGATATTTGTTTTATTTCATGATTGATTGGATCTGATGTTTATGTTTATGCTTTTTACATGATATTCTTATGTATTTATAAACTACAATAAAATTAATACAGATTAAGAAGACATTTTTAATGTTATTAAGTGCTTGAAATAATTAATTTAAAATATATAAAGTTTCACTCATGATGCATAGCAGCTTTTGTAGCCTACTTAGAAATTCTTAGTCAGGTGCACTCTAAGGCATTATTTATGGATAAGACTACAACTAGTAGGGCTCAGACCTGTATGCCTACTGCCCACCCATGTTAACTTTGGCCCCCCCCCAAAAAGAAAAATCAGTTCTGGCTATGCCAGTGATTCCAAGTCAACAGCCTTAAGAATGTTCCAGTGCATGCACTCCTCCTCCTGCCTGAGGTCCCCAGGGGTGTCATGTGTGACAGGTTCTGGAGGGAGACATGCCTGATCCTGGCTTTTTGACAATCCCTCTCCCCTTTCCTGGCGCACTGTGTTACTTGTGGTACTGACTTCAAATGGAAGAAGCAGAAACAACCATTACAACTGCTTCTTGGGATGAAAACTGAAAGACTAGACGTGACCAAAAGCTCCCCCTTAAGAAACTGGGTCACATCACATCCATGTGTAGCACAAAAAAAGAGCTGAGTTTGAACTTTAAAATTGTGTTCAATAATTACCCTCATTTTGACCCTGGTCCCCATATAGTTTACACATTCTTTGCAAAAGGAATTCTTTTATTCTTTTGTAACTTCCTATCGATCCTGCCCTTTGTTGGTTTTTTTCCCCAAATGTTGCTGTTGGTACAGTTGAGTTTCAGCTGCCAATTCATCCTATTGTACGAATATGTGTGTGTGAGAGGGATAGGAGAGATGAAAGTAAATTTTGTTTTATTTTTACTGACCCCTGAACTTCAGGTTTTTTAACTCTCTTTTCCATCTCCGTGGCGACCCCTATCTTGAGTCTCACTATGGTGTGTTTTCAGAATCTAAAGAAAGCCATTAACAATACAACTAAAGACTGCTTTTACAAACTGCAAGTTCTAAAAAGGCTTAAACCCCTCCTCTACTCTCACGATTTCAGGACAGTCCTCCAAACCACACTGTTTGCCAAGATTGACTATTGTAACACACTCCTCCTAGGACTTCCTCATTCAACCACTAATCCACTACAGATGCTCCAGAACGTGGCAGCCAGAGTCTTGACCAACACCAATCGTGGAGACCACATTACACCCGTTCTCCGGAACCTACACTGGCTTCCAATAAACCAGAGAATTTTATACAAATCCCTCACCATAATCCACAAAGCTATTCACAAACATCTCCAGCTTGACCTCCAGATCCCACTCAGACTCCACACCTCCACCAGACCGATTAGAGAATTGTACAAAGGATCACTACACATCCCCCCTTCCAAAGCATCTCGCTACACAGCCACCAAAAAACGAGCATTCTCGATAGCAGGACCCACCCTTTGAAATTCTATCCTCCCGGACCTCAGATTGGAACCCTGCTTACAAACATTCCGGAAAAAACTCAAAATGTGGCTATTCCGCCAAGCTTTCCTATAATCAGTCTGACTTTATAAATAAAAAAAAAACAAAAAAAATTTTTTTTTAATCTACTTTCCTTGCTGGACATGTAGCTAATCTGCCTTTATTTATACAAAATGGTTATTTATCTATACAAAATTGTTATTCTCTCCCTTCCTCCTCCTTGTCTTCCTTCCTGTTTCCAAGTTTTTGCTACACCTTGTTAAATATAACTTTTGCCTCCTGTTAAAGTCCTATTGTTAATCGGTTGTTAAGTATGTTAACCCCTGGTTCATTGTAAACCGATCTGATATGATCCATGTCATGAAGGTCGGTATATAAAAGAATTAATTAAATAAATAAGTAAATAAATAAATAAAATTCCTTCTGTTTCCTTTAGCCAATATTTTTTCCTCCTGAAATATACTATTGTGTCTGTCCTTCTTTTTTTATGTAGTCCCTGCTCTATTTGGATGCAGGCATAGGGTCAAGAGCCATAGCAGTCCCCATGCCTTCCAAGTTCTTCCTGGGTTTGTGGCCTTCTGCACACCATTCCAGTCACCAGTCAGCCAAAAACCCCACTACACACAAAGGCTATTGCTCAAAAAATAAAATCCTTTACTGGTCTCTAATTGCAGAAAAACAAAATCCATAGGAGCACATTATTTCCCAGTGCACCAAAACAGTTCTGCAAATATATTCCAATACATAAGAAAATATCTCCGTCTCTAACAGCACCACAGTGCTGAATACCCTTTTTTCAGTGTATGTATCTATTTATTTATTTTTTTTATACTGCATGCCCTTGGGCAGGTAAGCTTTCTGGGATAGGGACTCTCCCTTCTGGGATCTCCCCTGACCCCTGTTTGAGATGCAGCTCTCCTCTCTAACTTCTTTTTCAATCTCTCAGCAGATGAGCCTCTGGCTAATTCTCTCTGGCAGTCAGTAACTCTGTAAGACCTTTCTCAGCTGTGTACTTTTCCTTCTGAAGGCCCACTAAGAACAATGCTTTTGTTTCTCCAAAACTCTCCAAGTAACCTCTCTGTCTGAACTAGCAATCCTCTTCCTTGGACCTTCAGAACTTAGCATTTTCTCAGGAAACCCAAGCTTTTTCTTTCCCTGCCCAAGCAACCTTCCTGGGACAAGAACACTTCTTCTCTAGGCACCTTTCCTTTGAGAAAGGCCCCACTTAAAAGTCCATTCTCTGAGGCAGGAGAGACCCACACCAGCACCTCCCTAATGGGAAAGGCACTGACTCCACCAGCACCTTCCTGTTGGAAAGGTACCCTCAACGTGTCCTGTGCTCATCCCCCACTGGACAGCGTCTGACCTTCCTAAACCCGGCACCGACTCCATTCTGACCACTCACAGTGACAGGGACCACTAACTCTGCACATTCAAAGGGGCAACGACACTAATGAGGGGCAAATTTGGGGGCCTGCTTACACCTCTGGCATTTGCTGTCTTTTCATTCTTATGTCTTAGCTCACCTTGATTACAGGATTGCATGGTAACTACTGATAAAATTGACTGGCATTGGTATTCCTGGTTACGGCAATATCTTTTTTTTCTGCAATTTAACATTCTTTTTAAAAGAGCATGTCAACCTTCAATACCTCCGGAAGGTATTTAATGCAATAACACTAATTCTTCCTTAGAATGAGGAAAAAAACAAAACAGGCTTCCCATTGGAAAAGTTTCCTTTATATTTTGAGTCCTGACATGTACCAAGAGAATAAGAGTTTCTTTGTCTTAAGGCACCAATCAAGAAGCTTCCTGATAGGTCTGACAAGCTAAAGGACGAACTTACCAACTGGCTTCAAATCATCTGGACAGGTGGGACCAGTCCTCATGCATCTACAGTCTTGCAATTCAATTTTCCCCCAAAGAAATGCAGGTGTGAAGTGCAGAGATGCCATGGAGGTAAAAACCAGGACTGGTTCTGTCTGTTCAGGTAAGATAGAATTGGCAGCTGCTCAAAAGCACCCAAAAGATAGTAAAAAATCATTTTCAGTGTAGTGGGTGTTTCTTCTTCTGCCGGTTTAAAGAGAAATATTTTAACATATGATGCATCAAAATATCCTGCCTCACAAACAGAGAAGAAATTGCAAAAACTATTATAAGATTTTTATTGACTATATGCTTGCTGGTCTCTCAAATCAGCTTTCACAACAATTTCAATTTTGTAGGAGCTTAAACTATTGACAGTAAATGTCTATGGATTAATTCTTTTGAAAAGAACAGGACAGCTACCCAAAAAATTAATTTTAAAAAATTCCAATATGTACTCCAAACTCTGCAGATGGATAATACACAGGTACCCCTTGGAAATTTAGTTCTTGCTTCTTAAAATGTTATTAAATACCAAACCCACTCTCACAGTATAGAATGCCATTTAAAATATGTTGACATTTTCAATGTGGCTGGCTACCCTTGTTCTTGGCATTCACTTCACGGTACATAAATGGTTTGCTTTACAGGAACCCAAAAAAAAAAAAAAACCAGAGTGCAAGCTATTTAAATGCTAATTGCGCTGAACTATTGTTTTGAAATGTTTGCAACAATTAAAACTCATGAGTCACAGAGAAAATTGGCATGAGAGATTGGGCCAGGTCTTTCTTCCCCATTACCTGGTAAGCTGTGTCATTTCACTCTATCTCATTAAGATGAGAATATTTGCTCTGTTGAACCACTGCTGCTGGTGGTTCGAACTGTGGAACAAGGCAATTAAGTTGTTGTTATAAGGTATTAAGTACTTATGACTCAACATGTAAGATGTAGTCATGTACAAGTTGACCTCTGCAGCGTATTAGATGCTGAAGCTCCTAAAACATTAACAATATTTGTTAGATTGTTTTGTGTCATTTTCTATAAAATAATTAAAAAAACCCAAAACTAACATAATATCATCTCTGTCATTTTAGCTGTCTCCAGGGTCCTGTTTGGCCCTTGAGACTGATCTGCCCGGCACACACAGCACTGCTGCTGAGCAATGGGGTTGACCTTCAGAGTGACCTTTTTTCTAACACTAGATAGATAGATAGTGTAGAAAAAGGCAAGGACTGAAAAGATTGCAGCTATTTCTTACCTTAGAAAAGTAGCTCTTCTTCACACTTACCTTTAAATAGAAATAAATATTCATTATTCTAAGTACTCAAAGTATTCTAATTAAGCTCTACACATGATCACAGCATTAGGCTGGAGAGAGCAGATTCCCCAGAAGAGTATTACTGGAAAAAAAATTACTCTCAATGCTACATTCATGTGACCTGGGCAACCTATTGGAAAAAAAAACCCAAAAAAAACTGTAGCCTGCAGTTCTGGAAGTACTTTCAACCTAATAATACAGAACAAAGTGCACTGGCTGCGGGAAAACGTGCTTTTGCAGGTATACCCTCTAGGCTAGGGAGTCCGCATCTGGGCAGTACATTATCAGAAATATATTTTTCATAACATAAAGCCGTATGTGGAGTTCTGGAATCCATGATGACTGTGAGAGAAAACCGGGTTCCTCATGCGAGGAAGGGACCTACGTAGTCTCAACGGTCAGTCCATGTACAACAGTGACAATTTTGGATAATTCCTATGTCAATCCAATTACAGATAACATCTGTTCAGTTGAGCACAATAACATATAAGCTGATTTTCTATCACTTTGTTTCACATGGGTATAAAAAAAAATTAGAGAATACATTACACTACTGTTAAACAATTGATGGCCATGTGTTGGGATGTGACTCACCACTAGAAGAGCTACGAATCTAATTTACTGCTTTTTATAAGTGACTGAATAATTATTATTTTGGTTCTTAATTTAGAAAATGGGCATGTGAAGGGGGTGAAAAAGAATGAGAGCAAAATTAAAATAACCAAGAATTACAGTATTACAAGGCAGAGAGTGAAAAGTCCCTGCTTCCAAGGTGCTTGCCATGTGAAAACAAAAAATGTTCATACATTTCTCAGCAGTCATTCCATTGTTTTTTTTTAACTGTGTAAGTTCACACCCTTTGCAGAACTACCCTCTGTGGGTCAGTGGCGTAGCCAGAACTGAATTTTGGAGAAGCCCAAGGTTAACGTGGGTGGACAGGAGACATTCAGGTCGAGCCCTACTGCTTGTACGCTTATCGATAAATAATGCCTAAAAGGTGAATTTTAAAAGGCGGTGTGTGTCAAAATCAGGACATACGGGCACAAGTCGGGCTCGCGAGTGCCCGCTGAATTTTAAAAGCCACCCAGATGCACGCGTACATGCACTTCTCAAAAGTTTTCAAAAAGGGGCAGGGCGTGGGCATTTCGGGGTGTGGCCAAGAGATAGGCCCTTAAATACTTACGCACCTGGGGGCATGCCCAGATCCCCTGATGCATGTTTCCTTCTGCTATGGAGGAGGTGTAAGTTACAAAATGAAAAGAAAGAGCCATTTCTCAGGGGTTTAAAGGGTCTGGGGTAACAGCGGGGAGTACAGACTATCAAACCAGGGAGGGGGGTTTGGAGGACCTAAATGTTAACTAGGTGAACTGGTGGACAAACTGCTGAAACTGGCAATGGCGTAGATGTGCATCCCCTTTTAAAATTCTCCAACTTACGTGGTAGGAGTTATCCGCATAGGCGTGCACCCACTTAAAACTGGAGAACATATGCACATGATAAGGCTGTTTTATACCATACACGCATATACGCTCGCAAGTTATAAAATGATCATGTACCTGGGTGCGTGCTGACACACACGCGCCAAAGTGTGCCCTTGCACCAGTTTGAAAGTTACCATCCAAGATTGCACCTGACAATGGATTTGTAAGCAGTCTGCAACAGCTGTCATGCATCATGAGTGACACTTTAAAATATTTTAATTCTAATATTTCAAGCACTTACCAACATTAAAAAAACTTTAGTAATCTGTATTAATTTATTTTATATTCTCTGCAGTTTATAAATATACAATATCATATAAAAAGTAAACAAAGGACACAACATAAATATCAGATCCATTCATGTAATAATGCAAATATCAATGTACTCTTTTATGAATCCTCTTTCAAAAAATGCAGAGAATATCATAACTAAAATAAAACAGCAATAATCATAAGAATCATAAGAATTTAAGATTTGCAATGGGCGTAGAACAAAACTAAGACATGCAAAATAAATGTATTCAAATTCTGGTGTCACCTCAGTAACAACAAAACAAATTCCCTCCACTGCCAAACACTTTGCAAAGAAACACAAACTACTAAAAAAAAACCCCAAAAAACAACCATCCACCTAGAACCTTGCCATACCATATCATATCATAACAGCAATAACTCTCAGGACTCAAACAGCAGCAACCTAATCTACCAAAAGGCAGCAAGGCAAGTAGTACACCAGGCCCTAGAACACTAATACATCACCTATTGGGCCAACAGTACAAGCCGGACTGCTACAAATCCCTACAGAGAAGCTATATGCTAGCTGAAATACTGCACCACAATCACACATGCACAACACAAACAGAGCCTTATCTAATACAGAATAAGGGACTACAAATTAGAAACAGAAACATGCAAACAAAACTGAAATGTAAAGCATGAGAAATCAGACTCTGTGAACACTGGATTATTAAAGAAAAAGCAAAATAGAAATATATATATAATAAAAGCACATTTCCAAAGGTGGTCTATTCCAATTGCTGAAAGTCAAAATAATGTTTTTTTATTTTTGTTGTCTGATCTTATTTTTCTAATCAGATGGTCCCAGTCTCTTTTTCTTCCATGTCTGTCTTTTCCTAATTTCCTTTTCAGGGTCTCTTTATTCTTTCTGTTTCCTCCTGTCTTCTTTCCTTCCTTCTTCATAAACACACAGAGGCTCTCTCTCAATGTGTTCTCTCTCACACACATTTTCTCTCACTCAGGTTCCCAATCTTGCATGCTTTCTCTCACATACACACAGTCTCCTACTCCCACGCACTCTCTCTCACCCAGGCTCCCACTCCCACATGCAGGCTCTTACTCTCACATGCTCTTACACACAGGCTAGCATTTCCACAAACACACATACAAAGGCTCTTGCTTTCACTATCACTCTCACATGCTCTCTCTCATACACAGGCTCCATTCCCATACATACAGGCTCCTGGTCTCACATGCTTTTTCTCACACACAGGTTCCCATTCCCCCCCACCACCACCACCACCACACCCACACCCACACAGGCTCTCAGTCTTATATGCTCTTACATGCAGGCTCTTATTCCTACAAACAAACACACACACATGACCTCACTCTCACTCTCACTCTCACATGCTGTTTCTTATAATCAGGCTCCCATTAGCCCTCATAGACACACATAGGCTCTCACCCTTATATGTTTTCTCGCACGCAGTTTCACATTCCCACACAAACATAAGCTCCCACGCACACTCACACACACAGGCTCCCACACATTCTCTCTCTCTCTCATACACACACACACCACACACATACACACAGGCTGTCACTCCCACATGCTCTCTCCCTTTCACACCCATATGCGCTCTCTCTCACACATTGTTCTGGGTCCAGGCAGCGCACACACACACACACACACACACAGAATATACTGAGCCTACCTCAGGATTAATTCTCAGGAAAGAGGGAGATACCAAGGGGGCTTCTATATTTTGGGGCTTCCCTGACATGCAAACAAACATGCACACATACTCTGAATCAGTATACCAGGATCCAGGTATTTGATGTAAGTTTATTTGGGCACTTGCTAAGCAAAAGGATAATAACACAAAAGATAAATAACTGCAAGCACTAGAGAGCTGATTGCAAACAAATAATAACTACTAGAAAAAGTATTAACGGATACATGTAAAGATAGCAAATCTTATGTTTCTAATGAAAGTTGAAATGGGCCCCAAGAAATCCGTCTGCAGTCTCAGCTCTGGAAGACTGACAAGTAACAATGATGCTGAGATTCTTACAGCTGTCCTCAGTTTTATAGAACTCTCCTAACACTGCTTGAAGCAGGAGTGAGTCCCTCCTCCACCCATTGTTCTTCTCACAGTTCAGCACATCTGCTTCTCAAACCTTGGTACTATTTGGTGTTTGCTTCTGTGCCCTACTACGCCCAGTTTCTTGTCTGACCGTGACTAACAGTTCTCATGGGTTCAGCGCATAAACATTTTTTTGAGTATAAACATCTGCATAGCCTTTAGAAGCAATAATAACTATAGTTCCCAGAGACATCTAGAGAGGACTCTCCAATCATAACAGCATTTGCAGCAGAATTCATAGACATCTTCCTTCTCTGTGACCTTTTTTACCTGGAATATTTTTCACTAACTGAGGTTGGCTAAGTGTGGTCAGCAATTCGACAAACCCCCATTGCACTCATACACGCACACACAGAGGTAGGCTCCTATTCACATAAATGCCCCCCACCCCAGGCAGGTTCCCATTCACGCAAACGCACCCCTAGGCAGGCTTCCCATTCACATAAACACATCCACCGGGTAGGCTCCCAATCAGGCAATTACATTCCCCAGGCAGACTCAGTCACACACACACACACACACACACACACACACACACACACATGAATACAAAACACAGGCAGGCTTCCTATTAGGAGAAGAAGGGGATCCTTTTCTGCTACTTTTTCTAGTGTATTGGCTCCATGGTATTCAAAATTCGTGAGGCTAGCATATCCTTTAAGCTGATCTTATGTATCATGAGATCAGCTTAGAGTACCTGCTAGCTGCACATGTTTTCAATGTTATAGGGCCGGCATATGTGGAGGAGCAGTGAGTTTATTTTCTTTCTTCGACCACTGGTGGGACAGGATCCACTGGTGGCATCCTCAGATTCCTCCTCCTCTTCTTGGGCATTAATGGGATAGGTGTCTACTGGCAGCCTCTCGGGCCTCTTCCTCTTCTTGGCCACTGGTAGGATGGGGTCCACCATCAATCTCTTAGCCCTCTTCTTTCTTCACCCACTGGTGGGTTGGGGTTCACTGGCAGCCTCTCAGGCCTCTTCCTCTTCTTGGCCACCAGTAGGATGAGGTCCACCGGTGACCTCTTGGGCCTTTCTTCACCCGCTAATGAGATGAGGTCCACTGGAAGCCTCTCAGACCTCTTCTTTCTTTGGTTGATGGTGGAATGGAGTCCACCAATGCCCTCATGGGCTGCCTCCTCTTCTCAGCAACTTGCGTTCTCCTCTCCTCTGCCACTGCTCCCCTGGGTGTGCATACCCAGCAGGACCAGGGATATCCACAGTGGCCCTGTGTAGGGCCTCTCTTCTCGAGCTGCCTAAATCCAATGTGGGTGGGCTGTAGCTGTAATCTATAGTAGTTATGTGTTTAAAGGATAAATTCACAGTTGCTAATCCAAGTTTAGGTTCTTTGAGCTAAAACAATTACTCAAAATATAGCTCTTAAATTGCAACTAGCCAGTTTATTTATTTATTTATTTTAAATATTATATTTTAATGTTGTTTGAATTATGAATGTGAGTATTGTTACCTTCCTAGGTGTTGTCGGTCGCAGATGGCTGCGACCTCTCATGCTCACCTCTTTTCTTCCTGCATTGTCAGGTCTGGGAAGAATGAAGCCCTCTGCTAATCCCCGCCAACTTCTCTAGTGTTCCCGGGACAGCGTGGGCGCTGCCAACCGCCATCTTGGATCCAGAATCACTTAGGCGTGTGTGTGCAAGGACCTCTTTTCTCCCTGCATCGTCAGGTCTGGGAAGAATGGAGCCCTCTGCTAATCCCCGCCAACTTCTCTAGTGTTCCCGGGACAGTGTGGGCGCTGACGACCGCCATCTTGGACCCAGAATCACCTAGGCGTGTGTGTGCAAGGACCTCCTTTGTACACGTCATGGCGGGAACTTTGGGAGCGTCCCCTCCCGATGATGTCAACTGAGACTACGCCTGCTGACGGTGAGGCTCACAGGACACCTCTCATCTCAGCCCAAGGTTAACATTCTTACAAAAACATAACAGATTGCTAACTCCATGGACCTGGCTCAGCTCTCATAAGAACATAAGAACATAATAAAATGCCATACTGGGTCAGACCAAGGGTCCATCAAGCCCAGCATCCTGTTTCCAACAGTGGCCAATCCAGGCCATAAGAACCTGGCAAGTACCCAAAACTAAGTCTATTCCATGTTACCATTGCTAATGGCAGTGGCTATTCTCTAACGGGCAGATTTTAAATGCCCTGCTCGCGTAATTCCGGCCGGATTTACGCGAGCAGGGCCCTCGCGCGCTGGCGCGCCTATTTTGCGCGCAGAGCCCCGGGACACGCGTAAGTCCCAGGGCTTTTTTAAGGGGGCGTGTCGGGGGCATCGCCAAATGATGTGGCTTTCGGGGGCGTGACGCGGCGTTTGGGGGACAGGCCCGGGGCTGTGGTTTCGGCCCGGGGGCATTCCGGGGGCATGACCGTGCCCGCCAGAACAGGCCCCGGGTTGGGTCTTGGCGCGCCTGCAGCCTGCTGGCGCGCGCGGATTTATGTCTGCCTCCGGCAGGCGTAAATCCATGGATAAATGTAGGGGGGGGATTAGTTAGGGCTGGGGGGGTGGGTTAGGTAGGGGAAGGGAGGGGAAGGTGAGGTGAGGGGAGGGCGAAAGAAAGTTCCCTTCGAGGCCGCTTCGATTTTGGAGCGGCCTCGGAGGGAATTGAGGCAGGCTGATCGGCGCGCGCAGGCTGCCCAAAATTGGCAGCCTTGCGTGCGCCGATCCCGGATTTTATAAGATACGCGCGGCTACGCGCGGCTACTTTTGTTTGCGCCCTGTGCCCTCTACCCCTAAGTGAACTTAATAGCAGCTAATGGACTTCTCCAAGAACTTATCCAATCCTTTTTTAAACACAGCTATACTAACTGCACTAACCACATCCTCTGGCAACAAATGTTGTGTTTGTGGACCCTTGGGCTGGTTGGAACAGAAGATGGAGTGCCGTGGAGGATCACAGCGAATGTCCCAACCAGGAGGCGGTTCGGAAACTCGATGCTGGCTGACGCTCTGGCCTATGGAGAATCCCTCTGCAACCAAGGACTAGACCTCCTCTGGACGGATAGACGGTGTAGGACCGAAGAAGATTCTTCGCCCTGGAGACCGGCACTCCCCCGGGAGGAGCCCTTAGGAGTCCAGCCGCTGGGATTTTTAGAAGATTCACCCTGGAAGCTGAAGTCCCCCCAGGAGGGGCCCGTAGGGACTCGGCCGCTGGGACTTAGGCGACTTCCTGATGTTGTGGGTAGTCCGGATGCAGGCGCCTCCTGCAGGTCGTGGTTCCGGACGGCTGGCGCCTCCAGCAGGTCGTAGGAAATCCAGGAGTCAGAGTCCAAGAGTGATCCGCAGCCGGTCCAGAGTCGGAGCCAGAGAGCGAACCGAAGCCAGTCCAGGGGTCAGAGCCAGAAGAATCCAAAGCCAGTCCAGGAGTCAGAGCCAGAAGAATCCGAAGCCAGTCCAGGAGTCAGAGCCAGAAGAATCCGAAGCAAGGGAAGCAGGCAGAAGCGGGACGAAGACAATCAGGAACGCAGCAATCACAGGACAAGTCCAGGAACCTACGCCAAGAAACCTGTCATATACGCCAAGAAACCTGTCATATAACTTTTAAGAAAAATTTAAAAACGTGGCTCTTCCGGCAAGCATTTCCAGAATCGCAGGAACACTCTGACACGGGCCAAAGAGCAAAAGAGTAAAATTAGTTCACTACAAGTTCCATGACCACACCTCAAGTTCCACGACCGCCCACACCTCTTCAAGGCCCGATTACACCTCATCTGGACAACCCACTTACAACCCACTTGTAGTGAAAGCCACCTCATCTGGACAACCCACTTACAACACACCTGTAGGGAAAGCCTCCCGCGTGGATGCACTAATTCTTTAGTTCATGCATTACTGATATCTAAACACATAAACATTGGTCACTGTTCAGCTCATCATTTATTTTTAGTTATCTCCACATGAATCCACGTTATTTGACAGCCCACCTGTTTGATTGTTCCACTTGTGGATGCATTAATTCTTTAGCCCATGCATTACTCATAACCAGGCACATAAACATTGGTCCCTGATACCTGTATATCCCAAATTAACACATCATTTATTCTTAGTTATTCTCTACATGTTTCACGTATCATAACGAGTTACTGTTGTCTTTACATATATATTTTATACTATTCTATTTATTATTTATTTTATTTCAAGTTAGTTATTTACATCATTATCTATTTTATTACATGTTATTTACTATATAGATTCTTGTCATTTGATGAGTCACTGTTGTTTATTTAATATTTATTCTCATGTTCTGAAACTCCGTTTATTGTAACGCCTCACCGCGATTGTTTTGTTTTATGTAAACCGACCTGATTTGATATTTGTATCGAGAACGTCGGTATATAAAAATGCTAAATAAATAAATAAATAAATAAATAACCTTGTTGCAAGGCACAGATGAAGGCTTGATGCAGGGTACTTGTACCCTGAGGCGTCTGACGTCATCCTCAGAGCAGCTGAGGCTTTTCCCGCGCTGGCCCATTTAAATGGGGCTCCTCCCCGCGCGCGCGCGTCAGGGGGCGGGGCCAGCCGCGTCTGGATGTCGGCGTCTCTCCCGAGGAGGGAGAGACGCGCTGGAAGGCCTGCAGGCCTGGAGGTTGCTGCGGCTGCCCCGGGGAAGCCCCGAAACGGCCCGGGCCGCCCCCGAGGTAAGTGGAGGACCCGGAGCACGGCCCGAGACCGCAACAACAAATTCCAGAGTTTAATTGTGCGTTGAGTAAAAAAGAACTTTCTCCGATTAGTTTTAAATGTGCCCCATGCTAACTTCATGGAGTGCCCCCTAGTCTTTCTACTATCCGAAAGAGTAAATAACCGATTCACGTCTACCCGTTCTAGACCTCTCATAATTTTAAACATCTCTATCATATCCCCCCTGAGCTGTCTCTTCTCCAAGCTGAAAAGTCCTAACCTCTTTAGTCTTTCCTCATAGGGGAGCTGTTCCATTCCCCTTATCATTTTGGTAGCCCTTCTCTGTACCTTCTCCATCGCAATTATATCTTTTTTGAGATGTGGCAACCAGAATTGTACACAGTATTCAAGGTGCAGTCTCACCATGGAGCGATACAGAGGCATTATGTCATTTTCCGTTTTATTCACCATTCCTTTTCTAATAATTCCCAACATTCTGTTTGCTTTTTTGACTGGTGCAGCACACTGCACCGACAATTTCAATGTGTTATCCACTATGACACCTAGATCTCTTTCTTGGGTTGTAGCACCTAATATGGAACCCAACATTGTGTAATTATAGCATGGGTTATTTTTCCCTATATGCATCACCTTGCACTTATCCACATTAAATTTCATCTGCCATTTGGATGCCCAATTTTCCAGTCTCACAAGATCTTCCTGCAATTTATCACAATCTGCTTGTGATTTAACTACTCTGTACAGTTTTGTGCCATCTGCAAATTTGATTATCTCACTCGTCGTATTTCTTTCCAGATCATTTATAAATACACTGAACAGCAAGGGTCCCAATACAGATCCCTGAGGCACTCCACTCCCCTCCACTTAGAAAATTGCCCATTTAATCCTACTCTTTGTTGTCTGTCTTTTAGCCAGTTTGCAATCCACGAAAGGACATCGCCACCTATCCCATGACTTTTTACTTTTCCTAGAAGCCTCTCATGAGGAACTTTGTCAAACGCCTTCTGAAAATCCAAGTATACAATATCTACCGGTTCACCTTTATCCACGTTTATTAACTCCTTCAAAAAAGTGAAGCAGATTTGTGAGGCAAGACTTGCCCTGGGTAAAGCCATGCTGACTTTGTTCCATTAAACCATGTCTTTCTATATGTTCTGTGATTTTGATGTTTAGAACACTTTCCACTATTTTTCCTGGCACTGAAGTCAGGCTAACCGGTCTGAAGTTTCCAGGATCCCCCCTGGAGCCCTTTTTAAATATTGGGGTTACATTTGCTATCCTCCAGTCTTCAGGTACAATGGATGATTTTAATGATAGGTTACAAATTTTTACTAATAGGTTTGAAATTTCATTTTTTAGTTCCTTCAGAACTCTGGGATGTATACCATCTGGTCCAGGTGATTTACTACTCTTCAGTTTGTCAATCAGGCCTACCACATCTTCTAGGTTCACCGTGTTTTGATTCAGTCCGTCTGAATCATTACCCATGAAAACCTTCTCCATTACGGGTACCTCCCCAACATCCTCTTCAGTAAACACCGAAGCAAAGAAATCATTTAATCTTTCCGCGATGGCCTTATCTTCTCTAAGTGCCCTTTAACCCCTCGATCATCTAACGGTCCAACTGACTCCCTCACAGGCTTTCTGCTTCGGATATATTTTAAAAAGTTTTTACTGTGAGTTTTTGCCTCTATAGCCAACTTCTTTTCAAATTCTCTCTTAGCCTGTCTTATCAATGTCTTACATTTAACTTGCCAACGTTTATGCTTTATCCTATTTTCTTCTGTTGGATCCCTCTTCCAATTTTTGAATGAAGATCTTTTGGCTAAAATAGCTTCTTTCACCTCCCTTATAACCATGCCGATAATGTTTTGCCTTCTTTCCACCTTTCTTAATGTGTGGAATACATCTAGACTGTGCTTCTAGAATGGTATTTTTTAACAATGACCACGCCTCTTGGACATTTTTTACTTTTGTAGCTGCTCCTTTCAGTTTTTTTCTAACAATTTTTCTCATTTTATCAGTTTCCCTTTTGAATGTTTAGCACGAGAGCCTTGGATTTGTACACTGTTCCTCTTCCAGTCATTAAATCAAATTTAATCATATTATGATCACTATTGCCAAGCGGCCCCACCACCGTTACCTCTCTCACCAAGTCCTGTGCTCCACTGAGAATTAGATCTAAATTGCTCCCTCTCTCGTCGGTTCCTGAACCAATTGCTCCATAAAGCTATCATTTATTCCATCCAGGAACATTATCTCTCTACCATGTCCCGATGATACATTTACCCAGTCAATATTGGGGTAATTGAAGTCTACCAAGCAAAGCATGAAGCAGAGAAATCCTGCACATCAATCAAATCCAACACATCCAGCGTGCAAGAACTAGGTAGCAAAGTCCATCAAATATAATAATTTTTTAATTAAACCAAAGTTAAAGACATCATTCATGGCAACTCCATGTCACTTCAGAAAGTACAGGTGAAAGGAGTCCCCCGACACGGTCCGTGTTTCGCGGTAGCTGCATCGGGAGGGACCCGCGGATAAATTTCATCTAAAACATAAAAGATAGTAAATAATGGACCTTATAGAATGGCTATAGAGACTACAACTGGTAACAATTAAACATACCTTATGTATTCATCCTGGAGCGCATCGGCTCGTACAACAGGTAAACTATTTAAAGAGGCAGTTTTGGCGCCAAAGACAGGAAGTATCGCGATAGTGTCAAGAGACAGAACCACGCCCCCACTGGAGACAATTCAGGTAGACAGTAAACCAGGAAATCTCACGAGAGTATCAGAAGACAGAACCCCGCCCCCACTGAAGACAATTCAGGTAGACAGTGAACCATCCAATGTCAGTTCAGGTGAATAGAAACCATTCAATATCTCTATTGAGACCATTCGGATGGACCGAGGACAAATTGAAGATCCACTTTTGTTCCCGTCGACCCAGGATTTCAGAATAATCCCCTCCCCGAATCGGGGGAGCCACAACCTCCAAAATTGAAAATTGTATATCAGCAGTGGTATGGTGATGTTGGACCCAGTGTGTAACTAGGGGTTCATCCATCCTGAGAAGACGAATATTAGAACAATGTTCTATGATTCGGGTCTTCACCATTCTCGAAGTCTTCCCCACATATAGCAAGGGACAGGGGCACTGTATAACATATACTACGCCCTTAGTGGTGCAGTCTGATTTACTTCGAAGTTTAACCACATACCCAGTGGTAGGGTGAATGAAAGAGTCTGACTGTATAGTGTGACAGCATACTGAGCAGTGTCCGCAGGGGCTATGCTGGCCAACCCTACTCTCCTTTGATTGTCTATTGAAAGTGGCGTGTACTAATTGGTCCCGGAGATTGTTACCTCTCCGAAATGTAAATCGTAATGGACCCTGAAACAGCGAAGTTAAAGATAAATTCTCCCAATGTCTACGGATCATTGCTGCAATTGCTTTACTTGAAATGGAGAAAGGTAAGATGCAGTTAAAACACCGGTTATCATTGTCTGCTGAGGGGAGGAACAACCAGTCTCGATTGGTGTACAAGGCTCTCTTGAAAGCCTTTTTCACCACGCGAGGCGGATATCCCCTCTCCAGAAACCGCTGAGCCATCACCTTAGATTGTTCTATATAGTCAGTACGGGATGAGCACAGGCGTTTTAACCTTAAAAATTGACCCGTGGGGATATTATCTTTCAGGGGTTTCGGGTGGCAGCTCGAGTATGCCAACAGGGTGTTCCTATCAGTTTCCTTCCTAAACAGTGTGGTAACATATTGATCCTGTTTAACAGAGATAACAATATCTAGAAAGGCAATTTGTGAGGAGTGGATGCAGTAATTGAACTGTATATGTGGATTTAGGGAGTTAAGCCAATCATAGAACAGAAAGAATTGAATGTCTGTCCCCTTCCAGATAATCAGGATGTCGTCAATGTAGCGTAACCAAGAATCTACAAAAATAAACCAGTCCGAGGGATATATCAAAGAAGTTTCATAGTGATCCATATACAGACATGCCAGTGAGGGGGCCATTGTGGCCCCCATCGCCGTCCCCTTGATTTGTTGGTAATAGGTTTGATTAAACATGAAAAAATTTTTTGTCAGGGCAAGGGTGGCTAATTGCAGCAAAAAAGAAGTGGACAGTCGTTGAGGAACCGGTCGTTGATCTAAAACTGTTTCAATTAGTCGTAATGCTTCCAGCTGGGGGATATTCGAGTAAAGTGAGATAACATCTAATGTAACAAAGAAAAAGCCCCCCGAGGGGACCGTAGAATTCGACAATTTTGTAATCAAATGTGCCGTGTCTTTCACATAAGATCTAATCCGGGCAACGAATGGTTTTAAAAAAATATCAGTAAACTGTGATAGTGGTTCCAGTAAAGAATTAATTCCCGAAACAATGGGACGGCCCGGAGGGGATATCAGAGTTTTATGGATTTTGGGCAGGAGATAAAAGAGTGGCATAATCGGGGTAGAATTGACCAAAAATTTCGCTTCCCTATTCGTAAGCATTTTCCGGTCAGAGGCTTCCTGAACGAGTTCTTTAATCGTTTTTAATAGATCTGGTGTGGGGTCTTCTGCAAGGGGTCTATAAAAAGAGGTGTCGCTGAGTTGGCGCAACACCTCCGCCTCATAGTCCGTCTTCCCCCATACTACTATACCTCCACCCTTGTCCGCCGGTTTGATAACAATAGAGGAGTCTTTAGATAATTCCTTTAAAGCTAAAGCCTCTCTTTGTGATAAATTATGCTGTATGAACTGTTTCTTGGTGGCGAGCAGCTGAGCATCTTTGCTGACTAAGCGTTCAAAAGCCCCCAATAAGGGGTGAGTGGGGCCCGGAGGAGTCCATCTGGATTTTTTAGAGATTACTGAATTGTCTGCAGTGGGCGGAGAATCAATAAAGAACAATTTTAATTTTAGAATCCGAAAAAATCTATAAAGGTGCACCTGAAGGTCAAATGGGTCACAACGTGTAGTAGGTACAAATGATAAACCTTTCTGTAGGGCATTTAATTCTACGTCAGATAGCGCACGGGAAGATAGATTAAATACAGTCTCAGAGTTCACTGCCATGCATCCGGAAGGTGCGAGGGAGGACGTGGTGTTCGAGGCACTTTCTGTCCGGGCTGGGTTGTCCCCGTGCGAGATCGTGTACTTCGTGTTTCCCTGAGTGGTTGACCGGAGTCTAAAAAAGACGCCGCAATTGAAGAGTATCGTGAGGAGGCAGAAACATAAGGCTGTATATTGTCCGGTCGTCCTTGTGTAGAGACTGGAGCACTGGGGGGGATGGTGTTCCCACGAGTCTTGCGTCCTTGCCCCCGGCCCCGACGCTCGCTTCCCGATTCTTCTGAGGAAGATGATGAGGAGGAGCCCTGGGCAAAGGTAACCTTCTTTTGTGGCTTCTTGGCCATCCATTTATAAACATAGCCCGTGGAGTAATCAGTTAAATCACGTTGAAATTTACTAAATTTCAGGGATTTTAAATCGTCCCGAAATTTAGTTAAGTTGTCTTCAAATTCTTTAAATTGCTGCTGAAATAATTCCAACGTAGTTGAATGTTTAATCAGGTCAAGTTTAAGCGAGAGCTCTTCCTCCAAGGTGACTTGCAGCTCCTTATTAGACTCAATGATCAGGACCATGAGGTCCAAGGAGCACTTGTTGAGAATTTGGTTCCACCGGGCTATAAAAGCTGTATTCTCCGTGTGAAGCCTCGGCTCCTTTTGTATCCGTAATCCTCGAGGGATGCGACGAGCCCGGCAGTATTCAATCAGTGTGGCAGAGTGTAGCTCTGCTCTAGTTAGGCGTTTCTGTACATTAATAACCTCTGACCATGAGGCGGTAGGAACGGGGTTGTCAAGAGAATCCGAAAAGAATAATACATCTGTCAGAACGGCATTAACTGCGTCTTCAGTGTAGCTAAAGGTAGTATCATCGGTAGCCATTTAATGCTTCCCAAACAGGTTGAGTCAACCAAGCAAAGCATGAAGCAGAGAAATCCTGCACATCAATCAAATCCAACACATCCAGCGTGCAAGAACTAGGTAGCAAAGTCCATCAAATATAATAATTTTTTAATTAAACCAAAGTTAAAGACATCATTCATGGCAACTCCATGTCACTTCAGAAAGTACAGGTGAAAGGAGTCCCCCGACACGGTCCGTGTTTCGCGGTAGCTGCATCGGGAGGGACCCGCGGATAAATTTCATCTAAAACATAAAAGATAGTAAATAATGGACCTTATAGAATGGCTATAGAGACTACAACTGGTAACAATTAAACATACCTTATGTATTCATCCTGGAGCGCATCGGCTCGTACAACAGGTAAACTATTTAAAGAGGCAGTTTTGGCGCCAAAGACAGGAAGTATCGCGATAGTGTCAAGAGACAGAACCACGCCCCCACTGGAGACAATTCAGGTAGACAGTAAACCAGGAAATCTCACGAGAGTATCAGAAGACAGAACCCCGCCCCCACTGAAGACAATTCAGGTAGACAGTGAACCATCCAATGTCAGTTCAGGTGAATAGAAACCATTCAATATCTCTATTGAGACCATTCGGATGGACCGAGGACAAATTGAAGATCCACTTTTGTTCCCGTCGACCCAGGATTTCAGAATAATCCCCTCCCCGAATCGGGGGAGCCACAACCTCCAAAATTGAAAATTGTATATCAGCAGTGGTATGGTGATGTTGGACCCAGTGTGTAACTAGGGGTTCATCCATCCTGAGAAGACGAATATTAGAACAATGTTCTATGATTCGGGTCTTCACCATTCTCGAAGTCTTCCCCACATATAGCAAGGGACAGGGGCACTGTATAACATATACTACGCCCTTAGTGGTGCAGTCTGATTTACTTCGAAGTTTAACCACATACCCAGTGGTAGGGTGAATGAAAGAGTCTGACTGTATAGTGTGACAGCATACTGAGCAGTGTCCGCAGGGGCTATGCTGGCCAACCCTACTCTCCTTTGATTGTCTATTGAAAGTGGCGTGTACTAATTGGTCCCGGAGATTGTTACCTCTCCGAAATGTAAATCGTAATGGACCCTGAAACAGCGAAGTTAAAGATAAATTCTCCCAATGTCTACGGATCATTGCTGCAATTGCTTTACTTGAAATGGAGAAAGGTAAGATGCAGTTAAAACACCGGTTATCATTGTCTGCTGAGGGGAGGAACAACCAGTCTCGATTGGTGTACAAGGCTCTCTTGAAAGCCTTTTTCACCACGCGAGGCGGATATCCCCTCTCCAGAAACCGCTGAGCCATCACCTTAGATTGTTCTATATAGTCAGTACGGGATGAGCACAGGCGTTTTAACCTTAAAAATTGACCCGTGGGGATATTATCTTTCAGGGGTTTCGGGTGGCAGCTCGAGTATGCCAACAGGGTGTTCCTATCAGTTTCCTTCCTAAACAGTGTGGTAACATATTGATCCTGTTTAACAGAGATAACAATATCTAGAAAGGCAATTTGTGAGGAGTGGATGCAGTAATTGAACTGTATATGTGGATTTAGGGAGTTAAGCCAATCATAGAACAGAAAGAATTGAATGTCTGTCCCCTTCCAGATAATCAGGATGTCGTCAATGTAGCGTAACCAAGAATCTACAAAAATAAACCAGTCCGAGGGATATATCAAAGAAGTTTCATAGTGATCCATATACAGACATGCCAGTGAGGGGGCCATTGTGGCCCCCATCGCCGTCCCCTTGATTTGTTGGTAATAGGTTTGATTAAACATGAAAAAATTTTTTGTCAGGGCAAGGGTGGCTAATTGCAGCAAAAAAGAAGTGGACAGTCGTTGAGGAACCGGTCGTTGATCTAAAACTGTTTCAATTAGTCGTAATGCTTCCAGCTGGGGGATATTCGAGTAAAGTGAGATAACATCTAATGTAACAAAGAAAAAGCCCCCCGAGGGGACCGTAGAATTCGACAATTTTGTAATCAAATGTGCCGTGTCTTTCACATAAGATCTAATCCGGGCAACGAATGGTTTTAAAAAAATATCAGTAAACTGTGATAGTGGTTCCAGTAAAGAATTAATTCCCGAAACAATGGGACGGCCCGGAGGGGATATCAGAGTTTTATGGATTTGGGTCAATTCTACCCCGATTATGCCACTCTTTTATCTCCTTCAGGAAGCCTCTGACCGGAAAATGCTTACGAATAGGGAAGCGAAATTTTTGGTCAATTCTACCCCGATTATGCCACTCTTTTATCTCCTGCCCAAAATCCATAAAACTCTGATATCCCCTCCGGGCCGTCCCATTGTTTCGGGAATTAATTCTTTACTGGAACCACTATCACAGTTTACTGATATTTTTTTAAAACCATTCGTTGCCCGGATTAGATCTTATGTGAAAGACACGGCACATTTGATTACAAAATTGTCGAATTCTACGGTCCCCTCGGGGGGCTTTTTCTTTGTTACATTAGATGTTATCTCACTTTACTCGAATATCCCCCAGCTGGAAGCATTACGACTAATTGAAACAGTTTTAGATCAACGACCGGTTCCTCAACGACTGTCCACTTCTTTTTTGCTGCAATTAGCCACCCTTGCCCTGACAAAAAATTTTTTCATGTTTAATCAAACCTATTACCAACAAATCAAGGGGACGGCGATGGGGGCCACAATGGCCCCCTCACTGGCATGTCTGTATATGGATCACTATGAAACTTCTTTGATATATCCCTCGGACTGGTTTATTTTTGTAGATTCTTGGTTACGCTACATTGACGACATCCTGATTATCTGGAAGGGGACAGACATTCAATTCTTTCTGTTCTATGATTGGCTTAACTCCCTAAATCCACATATACAGTTCAATTACTGCATCCACTCCTCACAAATTGCCTTTCTAGATATTGTTATCTCTGTTAAACAGGATCAATATGTTACCACACTGTTTAGGAAGGAAACTGATAGGAACACCCTGTTGGCATACTCGAGCTGCCACCCGAAACCCCTGAAAGATAATATCCCCACGGGTCAATTTTTAAGGTTAAAACGCCTGTGCTCATCCCGTACTGACTATATAGAACAATCTAAGGTGATGGCTCAGCGGTTTCTGGAGAGGGGATATCCGCCTCGCGTGGTGAAAAAGGCTTTCAAGAGAGCCTTGTACACCAATCGAGACTGGTTGTTCCTCCCCTCAGCAGACAATGATAACCGGTGTTTTAACTGCATCTTACCTTTCTCCATTTCAAGTAAAGCAATTGCAGCAATGATCCGTAGACATTGGGAGAATTTATCTTTAACTTCGCTGTTTCAGGGTCCATTACGATTTACATTTCGGAGAGGTAACAATCTCCGGGACCAATTAGTACACGCCACTTTCAATAGACAATCAAAGGAGAGTAGGGTTGGCCAGCATAGCCCCTGCGGACACTGCTCAGTATGCTGTCACACTATACAGTCAGACTCTTTCATTCACCCTACCACTGGGTATGTGGTTAAACTTCGAAGTAAATCAGACTGCACCACTAAGGGCGTAGTATATGTTATACAGTGCCCCTGTCCCTTGCTATATGTGGGGAAGACTTCGAGAATGGTGAAGACCCGAATCATAGAACATTGTTCTAATATTCGTCTTCTCAGGATGGATGAACCCCTAGTTACACACTGGGTCCAACATCACCATACCACTGCTGATATACAATTTTCAATTTTGGAGGTTGTGGCTCCCCCGATTCGGGGAGGGGATTATTCTGAAATCCTGGGTCGACGGGAACAAAAGTGGATCTTCAATTTGTCCTCGGTCCATCCGAATGGTCTCAATAGAGATATTGAATGGTTTCTATTCACCTGAACTGACATTGGATGGTTCACTGTCTACCTGAATTGTCTTCAGTGGGGGCGGGGTTCTGTCTTCTGATACTCTCGTGAGATTTCCTGGTTTACTGTCTACCTGAATTGTCTCCAGTGGGGGCGTGGTTCTGTCTCTTGACACTATCGCGATACTTCCTGTCTTTGGCGCCAAAACTGCCTCTTTAAATAGTTTACCTGTTGTACGAGCCGATGCGCTCCAGGATGAATACATAAGGTATGTTTAATTGTTACCAGTTGTAGTCTCTATAGCCATTCTATAAGGTCCATTATTTACTATCTTTTATGTTTTAGATGAAATTTATCCGCGGGTCCCTCCCGATGCAGCTACCGCGAAACACGGACCGTGTCGGGGGACTCCTTTCACCTGTACTTTCTGAAGTGACATGGAGTTGCCATGAATGATGTCTTTAACTTTGGTTTAATTAAAAAATTATTATATTTGATGGACTTTGCTACCTAGTTCTTGCACGCTGGATGTGTTGGATTTGATTGATGTGCAGGATTTCTCTGCTTCATGCTTTGCTTGGTTGACTCAACCTGTTTGGGAAGCATTAAATGGCTACCGATGATACTACCTTTAGCTACACTGAAGACGCAGTTAATGCCGTTCTGACAGATGTATTATTCTTTTCGGATTCTCTTGACAACCCCGTTCCTACCGCCTCATGGTCAGAGGTTATTAATGTACAGAAACGCCTAACTAGAGCAGAGCTACACTCTGCCACACTGATTGAATACTGCCGGGCTCGTCGCATCCCTCGAGGATTACGGATACAAAAGGAGCCGAGGCTTCACACGGAGAATACAGCTTTTATAGCCCGGTGGAACCAAATTCTCAACAAGTGCTCCTTGGACCTCATGGTCCTGATCATTGAGTCTAATAAGGAGCTGCAAGTCACCTTGGAGGAAGAGCTCTCGCTTAAACTTGACCTGATTAAACATTCAACTACGTTGGAATTATTTCAGCAGCAATTTAAAGAATTTGAAGACAACTTAACTAAATTTCGGGACGATTTAAAATCCCTGAAATTTAGTAAATTTCAACGTGATTTAACTGATTACTCCACGGGCTATGTTTATAAATGGATGGCCAAGAAGCCACAAAAGAAGGTTACCTTTGCCCAGGGCTCCTCCTCATCATCTTCCTCAGAAGAATCGGGAAGCGAGCGTCGGGGCCGGGGGCAAGGACGCAAGACTCGTGGGAACACCATCCCCCCCAGTGCTCCAGTCTCTACACAAGGACGACCGGACAATATACAGCCTTATGTTTCTGCCTCCTCACGATACTCTTCAATTGCGGCGTCTTTTTAGACTCCGGTCAACCACTCAGGGAAACACGAAGTACACGATCTCGCACGGGGACAACCCAGCCCGGACAGAAAGTGCCTCGAACACCACGTCCTCCCTCGCACCTTCCGGATGCATGGCAGTGAACTCTGAGACTGTATTTAATCTATCTTCCCGTGCGCTATCTGACGTAGAATTAAATGCCCTACAGAAAGGTTTATCATTTGTACCTACTACACGTTGTGACCCATTTGACCTTCAGGTGCACCTTTATAGATTTTTTCGGATTCTAAAATTAAATTGTTCTTTATTGATTCTCCGCCCACTGCAGACAATTCAGTAATCTCTAAAAAATCCAGATGGACTCCTCCGGGCCCCACTCACCCCTTATTGGGGGCTTTTGAACGCTTAGTCAGCAAAGATGCTCAGCTGCTCGCCACCAAGAAACAGTTCATACAGCATAATTTATCACAAAGAGAGGCTTTAGCTTTAAAGGAATTATCTAAAGACTCCTCTATTGTTATCAACCGGCGGACAAGGGTGGAGGTATAGTAGTATGGGGGAAGACGGACTATGAGGCGGAGGTGTTGCGCCAACTCAGCGACACCTCTTTTTATAGACCCCTTGCAGAAGACCCCACACCAGATCTATTAAAAACGATTAAAGAACTCGTTCAGGAAGCCTCTGACCGGAAAATGCTTACGAATAGGGAAGCGAAATTTTTGGTCAATTCTACCCCGATTATGCCACTCTTTTATCTCCTGCCCAAAATCCATAAAACTCTGATATCCCCTCCGGGCCGTCCCATTGTTTCGGGAATTAATTCTTTACTGGAACCACTATCACAGTTTACTGATATTTTTTTAAAACCATTCGTTGCCCGGATTAGATCTTATGTGAAAGACACGGCACATTTGATTACAAAATTGTCGAATTCTACGGTCCCCTCGGGGGGCTTTTTCTTTGTTACATTAGATGTTATCTCACTTTACTCGAATATCCCCCAGCTGGAAGCATTACGACTAATTGAAACAGTTTTAGATCAACGACCGGTTCCTCAACGACTGTCCACTTCTTTTTTGCTGCAATTAGCCACCCTTGCCCTGACAAAAAATTTTTTCATGTTTAATCAAACCTATTACCAACAAATCAAGGGGACGGCGATGGGGGCCACAATGGCCCCCTCACTGGCATGTCTGTATATGGATCACTATGAAACTTCTTTGATATATCCCTCGGACTGGTTTATTTTTGTAGATTCTTGGTTACGCTACATTGACGACATCCTGATTATCTGGAAGGGGACAGACATTCAATTCTTTCTGTTCTATGATTGGCTTAACTCCCTAAATCCACATATACAGTTCAATTACTGCATCCACTCCTCACAAATTGCCTTTCTAGATATTGTTATCTCTGTTAAACAGGATCAATATGTTACCACACTGTTTAGGAAGGAAACTGATAGGAACACCCTGTTGGCATACTCGAGCTGCCACCCGAAACCCCTGAAAGATAATATCCCCACGGGTCAATTTTTAAGGTTAAAACGCCTGTGCTCATCCCGTACTGACTATATAGAACAATCTAAGGTGATGGCTCAGCGGTTTCTGGAGAGGGGATATCCGCCTCGCGTGGTGAAAAAGGCTTTCAAGAGAGCCTTGTACACCAATCGAGACTGGTTGTTCCTCCCCTCAGCAGACAATGATAACCGGTGTTTTAACTGCATCTTACCTTTCTCCATTTCAAGTAAAGCAATTGCAGCAATGATCCGTAGACATTGGGAGAATTTATCTTTAACTTCGCTGTTTCAGGGTCCATTACGATTTACATTTCGGAGAGGTAACAATCTCCGGGACCAATTAGTACACGCCACTTTCAATAGACAATCAAAGGAGAGTAGGGTTGGCCAGCATAGCCCCTGCGGACACTGCTCAGTATGCTGTCACACTATACAGTCAGACTCTTTCATTCACCCTACCACTGGGTATGTGGTTAAACTTCGAAGTAAATCAGACTGCACCACTAAGGGCGTAGTATATGTTATACAGTGCCCCTGTCCCTTGCTATATGTGGGGAAGACTTCGAGAATGGTGAAGACCCGAATCATAGAACATTGTTCTAATATTCGTCTTCTCAGGATGGATGAACCCCTAGTTACACACTGGGTCCAACATCACCATACCACTGCTGATATACAATTTTCAATTTTGGAGGTTGTGGCTCCCCCGATTCGGGGAGGGGATTATTCTGAAATCCTGGGTCGACGGGAACAAAAGTGGATCTTCAATTTGTCCTCGGTCCATCCGAATGGTCTCAATAGAGATATTGAATGGTTTCTATTCACCTGAACTGACATTGGATGGTTCACTGTCTACCTGAATTGTCTTCAGTGGGGGCGGGGTTCTGTCTTCTGATACTCTCGTGAGATTTCCTGGTTTACTGTCTACCTGAATTGTCTCCAGTGGGGGCGTGGTTCTGTCTCTTGACACTATCGCGATACTTCCTGTCTTTGGCGCCAAAACTGCCTCTTTAAATAGTTTACCTGTTGTACGAGCCGATGCGCTCCAGGATGAATACATAAGGTATGTTTAATTGTTACCAGTTGTAGTCTCTATAGCCATTCTATAAGGTCCATTATTTACTATCTTTTATGTTTTAGATGAAATTTATCCGCGGGTCCCTCCCGATGCAGCTACCGCGAAACACGGACCGTGTCGGGGGACTCCTTTCACCTGTACTTTCTGAAGTGACATGGAGTTGCCATGAATGATGTCTTTAACTTTGGTTTAATTAAAAAATTATTATATTTGATGGACTTTGCTACCTAGTTCTTGCACGCTGGATGTGTTGGTAATTGAAGTCTCCCATTATTACCGCACTACCAATTTGGTTAGCTTCCCTAATTTCTCTTAGCATTTCACTGTCCATCTCACCATCTTGACCAGGTGGACGGTAGTATAACCCTATCACTATAGTCTTCCCCGACACACAAGGGATTTCTACCCATAAAGATTCAATTTTGTATTTAGTCTCATGCAGGATGTTTATCCTGTTGGACTCTATGCCATCCCGGACATAAAGCGCCACACCTCCTCCCGAGTGCTCCTCTCTGTCACTGCGATATAATTTGTGCCCCAGTGTAGCACTGTCCCATTGGTTATCTTCTTTCCACCATGTCTCTGAGATGCCAATTAAGTTTATGTCATCAGTCACTGCTATACATTCTAATTCTCCCTTCTTACTTCTTAGACTTCTGGCATTAGCATACAAACATTTCAAAGTTTGTTTTTTTTGTATTTTCATTCTGCTTTTTAATTGATAGGGATAAGTTTGAATTTTTTAGCTCAGGTGAGTTTTTAGTTACAGGCACTTGGACTATTTTTCTAATTATTGGAACCTCACTGTCGGGATGCCCTAATTTTAATGCATCATTAGTATCCTTTGAAGATACCTCTCTCCGAACCATAGGCTGCTGAGCGACTGTCGGCTTTCCCCTTTGTTCTAGTTTAAAAGCTGCTCTATCTCCTTTTTAAAGGTTAGTGCCAGCAGTCTGGTTCCACCCTGGTTAAGGTGGAGCCCATCCCTTCGGAAGAGACTCCCCCTTCCCCAAAAGGTTCCCTAGTTCCTAACAAAACTGAATCCCTCTTCCTTGCACCATCGTCTCATCCACGCATTGAGACTCCGGAGCTCTGCCTGCCTCTGGTGACCTGCGCGTGGAACAGGGAGCATTTCAGAGAATGCTACCCTGGAGGTTCTGGATTTAAGCTTTCTACCTAAGAGCCTAAATTTGGCTTCCAGAACCTCCCTCCCACATTTTCCTATGTCGTTGGTGCCCACATGTACCACGACAGCCGGCTCCTCCCCAGCACTGTCTAAAATCCTATCTAGGTGAGGTGTGAGGTCCGTCACCTTCGCACTAGGTAGGCATGTTACCAGGCGATCCTCACGCCCACCAGCCACCCAGCTATCTATATTCCTAATAATCGAATCTCAGCCATTCAGGCCATCCCTGGCCTGGCCCAGCATCTGGCTGAACAGCAAAAAACATTAGAGACTTTGGCTCACGCCTTTAATCAGCTAACCTCTCGACTGAACGCTTCATCTCTGCCTGACAAGGCCATCGCCTCATCATCTGCTGGACCTGGAGGACTTGCCTGCACCCACTCGTTTTACAGGTGATCCCCAATTATGCAGAGGCTTCCTGAACCAGTGCTGTATGCACTTCTCCTTACAGCCTACCTACTTTCAAGACATAGTGTCCAAAACTACGTACATCCTGTCTCTTTTAGAAGGGAAAGCCCTGGCATGGGCTTCTCCTCTCTGGGAGCATAGTGATCCAGTCCTCGGTGATTTAACGGGCTTCCTCACTCTCTTTCATTCTGTGTTTGACGATCCCGCTCGTAAGTCCATTGCTGGATCTGCTCTCCTACACCACCAACAAGGTACCAAACCTCTGACTGATTATGTTATTGAATTTAAAACCTTTTCTTCTGAATTTCTTTGGGACCTGGGTTGTCCTCGAACTATTTTCCTGGAAGGTCTTAACTTCCGTATCAAAGACAAATTAGCAGGTTGTGAGCTCCCTTATACCTTAGACTCCCTCATTGATCTTGCTGGACGAATTGATCGTCTGCATGAGTATTCGTAAGAGGTGAAAAATCCTAAGAAGATGACATCAGGGGTTCCCCACTGTCGTTCAACACCGGTTATGCAGACCACTTTCATTCCCAGTACCAAGGAGGAAGAATCCATGCAATTAGGCTACAGCCACCTTACAGCCAAAGAGAGGCATTATTGTAGAAGATTAGGGCACTGCTTGTACTGTGGACAACCTGGCCATGCAGTTCCTTCCTGCCCCATCTTTCCGGGAAACTCGCAGACCTAGGATCTGCCGGAGGACTCCTCCTAGGTCTAACCTCTCCATCTCCTCCGCTGACTCTTCCAGTCTCCAACATTTCAAATACTCTCGAGTCGGAGTTCCACACTTTAGCCCTAGTAGACTCCAGGGCCGGAGGAAACTTCATACTCCGACAACTCATAGAGCACCTACGAATCCCCACTGTCCAGACCCCTATGCCACTGTTGCTATCCTCCATACATGGCGAGCCACTTCCTGGTGAGGTCTCTTATTCTACTGAACCTATTCATCTCCACACGGGGTCACTCCTCTCGGAGACCATCTCCTTCCTGGTCTTGGATAAAGATATACTCCCGGAAGTATTGTGATTACCATGGCTGAAGATGCACTCACCTCAGTTTGATTGGAATACTTTGGAACTATCCCAATGGGGAAGAGAATGCCATGGAAAATGCCTACAAGTGGTCAATCCCATGCCATGCCTGACCACTACCACCTCCCTGCCAGGCCTACCTCAGCAATATTCATCCTATCAAGATATATTCTCTAAGAAGGCAGTGGACACCCTGTCCCCTCACCGATCCTTTGACTCTGCCATCAACTTAGTACTTAACTCCGAACCTCCTAGAGCAGGGGTGGGCAATTAATTTTCCCATGGGGCCGCATGAGAAATTGGGATGGTTTTAGAGGGCCGGACTAATATAATTAACTCAGTTCTCAATAGCCCTACTTATGAAAAGACAGCAGTTTACCACCAATGCATGTCCTCTGAGAAAACACAACAAATAAGACCGATACAAACGCTTACATGCTAGCAAAATATCTCATCTCGGTAACAGACACAGAACCGACCTAACATACTCCCAGGATCTGTAGTAATGCACATAAACTAATCCACACACAGTTACACCTGTATTATGGAATACACTCAAACAGGAGCAACCCTATCTATGAAAAGGCAACACTACAAATATTAAATCAGGTCCTAAAAACCAATACACCTCTTATTAGGAAAACAGAACTAGCAAGCACTATAGATCCCCACACAGAAATAATTGTAAAACTATACTAATAAGCAGAATAAATGTTTCAAAACAGCTATGAACAGAATAACATCCAACAATTAAAAACTCATAAAAACTATTAAACATTCTCCAAACACCAATAAAATATTTTAAAAAAGCAGACATCACACAATTAAAATGGCAGTCAAGAAAAATAAACAAAGCCACCTTTACTTACCCCCTCCAGCAGCTCTCCTACCCCTTCCCTGCAGGCCGTGGCACACACCAGAAGCAGCAGTAGAAGCTGCTAAGCTCTATACTTATGGTCCTCTTCCTTAGTGCCCATGTCTCTCACACACACCCCATACCAGTCATGCCCCCATGACCAGTTTCTGTCTCTCACACACCAATCATCTCCCAGTCTTTGGCACACACACACCAGTCACCTTCCTGAACAGTTTCTCTCATGCCATACACACACACACACACACAGGCTTCCCACTCCCGTGTTCTACTTACATATATGGGCTTCTCACTCTCATAATCACTTTCTCTGTCTCTCTCTCTCTCACACACACACACACACCCCCACACACTCACTCACCAGTCTCTCACTCCCATGCTTGTTCTCTCCACATGCACAGGCTTCTCATTCCCATAATCACTTTCTTTCTCTCTCTCACACACACACACACACACTCACCAGTCTCTCACTCCCATGTTCTCTTTCAGATATACAGGCTTCTCCCTCCCATGATGTGTCTCACACATACCCAGGTTTCTCACTCCCATGCTCACTCTTCACATGCACAGGCTTCTCATTCCCATAATCACTTTATTTCTCTCTCTCTCTCACACACACACACACCAGTCACCTGATCTCACTCATGCATATACACACACACACAGGCTTCCCACTCCCAAGTTCTCTTTCAGATATACAGGCTTCTCCCTCCCATGCTGTCTCACACACACCCAGGTTTCTCACTCTCATGCTCACTCTCTTCACATGCACAGGCTTCTCATTCCCATAATCACTTTCTCTCTGTTACACACACACCAGTCTCTCTCATTTCCATGCTCACTCTCCACGTGCACAGGCTTCTCATTCCCTGAATCACATTCTCTCACATTCACACACACCAGTCTTTTTCTCTCACACACACCGTCACCTTACCAAGCAGTCTCTCTCTCTCATGCATGCACACTCACCCAGGTTTCTCACTCCCACAACACCAGGCTTCTTACGCTCATGCTTTCCCACATACTCAGACTTCTCACTTCCATGCTTTTTCTCTCACACACACACACACACACATCAGTCACCTCCCTGACTAATGTCTCACACTCTCACATACACATCAGTCATCTCCCTGAGCAATCACTTTCATTGTCTCTCACATACACACACACATCAGCTCTCTGACCAGTCAATCACACACAGGCTGGCTGGCTGTTTCTCTCTCTTTCTCTTACTCACTTCCTCTCCCCCCCCCCCCCCCCCGAGCACAGATGGGAGCTGCAGCAGCCCCCGCAGGCCAAGAAAGAAGAATCCCATCGGCCGCGGGAGGCTCATGCTGCTGACTCCTTTCTCGATTACCGGCTGCTTCAATTGCTCGGGGACCGACGCTGCAGCCGACGCGGCATGGCTCTTTCTCCTTCCTGCGCACCGCTCCGTGTATCACTTCCTGTTCCGGGTCACGGGAGGGGGGGTGCAGGCGCGGGAAGAAGAAAAGGCCAGCCGCGGGTACCACAGCTTCTTCTAACACCGCTGCCGGTCCCACTGGGCTTGAACGTGCTGACAGCCCAGTGGCAACGGCAGCGGGAGAGACCGGGAGCGCGCACCGCAGACCGGCAAAAAACTCCCACAGCCCGGTCCCGGTCCGCGGACCGGTGGTTGGGGCCCCTGAGATAAAAGACCACGAAAGACGGAACTGTGACATATGTAGGAAAGAAACTCGAGCGAAGGCACGCTGCCCGATTGGCCGGAGCTGGGCAAGGCTTGCCCAGCACCGGCCAATCGGACAGTGTGCCTTCGCTCTAGTCACTCCCTCCCCCCCCCACCGGACGCTGTAAAAAAAACAGTTCATTCTCCGCTCCCTCGCTCCCCGATTGGCCGGCCAATCGGGGAGCGAGGGAGCGGAGAATGAACTGCTGCCTTCCCTCTGAAAGGGAAGGCAGCGTGCCTCATTCTCCGTCTGCTCTCAGCAGTGGGCGGGCCGGTCACAGACCGTAGGCGGGCCGGATTCAGCCCGCGGGCCGCCCTTTGCCCAGGTCTGTCCTAGAGGAAGGGTGTACTCACTTTCTCTATACGAGACCCAGGCTATGTTAGCCTATATTCAAGAGAACTTGGTGAAGGGTTTTATTCGGCCTTCTAAATCTCCAGCCGGGGCCAGATTCTTTTTTGTGGGTAAGAAGGATGGATCCCTTCGCCCATCCGCGGCTTAAATGAGATCACAATGAAGGACCGCTACCCATTACAATTGATCTCAGAACTCTTTGATCGGCTACAAGAGACTAAAATATTCACAAAGCTGGATCTCAGAGGGGCATATACTTTGGTCCAAATACGCCAGGGCGATGAATGGAAAACAGCATTTAATACCCGCGACCGCCATTTTGAATATTTAGTCATGCCCTTCGGCCTTTGCAATGCCCCAGCTGTATTTCAAACATGATGAATGAAATCTTCAGGGACATGTTGTACAGCTGTGTAGTAGTATATCTCGATGACATACTGGTTTTCTCTCAAAACCTACAGTCATCAAGTGGACATCGCCAATATCCTCCAGAGACTCCGGGATAATCATCTATATGCCAAATTAGAGAAATGTTTTTTCCATCAGGAATCCGTTTATTACTGGGCTATGTGGTATCCAGCCAGGGGTTCCAAATGGACATGCATAAACCAAAAGCATTCAGGATTGGCCCCAACCTACTGGTCTTAAGGCTTTATGAAGATTTCTTGGATTCACGAACTACTACAGGTCCTTCATTCATCACTGTTCCACCTTGACCATGCCTCTTACAGCCATGATGCGGAAGGGAGCCAATCTCTCTCAATGGTCTACAGAAGCCGTTGACACCATTCAGAAACTCAAAGAGGCCTTTGTGCAAGAACCCTGTCTATGCCATCCAAATTCCCGACGACCATTCATTGTCGAGGTGGATGCTTCGGACGTCGGAGTTGGTGCTCTCCTTAGCCAACACAGTGACACCCACACTTTACATCCCAGTTTCTTCTTCTCTCGGCGCTTCTCTCCTGCCGAGTGGAATTATGGGATAGGAGACAAAAAGCTACTTGTCATCAAATTGGCATTCGAGGAATGGCGCCCATGGCTTGAGGGTGCACAACATCAAATAACTGTTTACGCCGACCATAAAAATCTTGAATACCTATGTCATGCGCAACGTTTAAACCATAGACAAGCTCGCTGGTCACTATTTTTTAATCAATTTGATTTCCTATTGAAATATTGTCCTGCGGACAAGAATACCCAGGCAGACACTTTTTTCCCATTCCTTCATTCCAGAAGATGTCCCGGACACACCATGACATATCATTGACCCTTCCAGAAGATGTCTCTCTGCCACACACACGGTTCCAGCCCTGAAGACAGTGGTGCCTCACTCTCTTAGGAAGAAGATCCTCAGATGGGTCCATGACTCTCTGCTTGCTGGCCACCCTGGACAATCCAGGACACTCACCACCTTACAAAGATACTATTGGTGGCCCTCTATGAAGAATGATGTACGAGCCTACGTTGAGTCATGTCCTTCCTTCGCAAGACAGAAACCTCCACCCGGACGTCCCTGGGGACTCCTCCAGCCACTGTCCACTCCTAGTGAACGGTGGACACACATTGCCACATACTTTATCGTTGATTTGCCTTTGTCCAATGGCAATAATACCATCTGGGTCACCATTGACTGATTTTCTAAAATGGCTCATTTTGTGGCACTACCCATCTTACCATCTGCCCCGGAACTGGCTAAGTTGTTCATCCGTCACATCTTCCGTCTACATGGCTTGTCTAAGCATATCCTTTCGGACAGAGGGATCCAGTTTATGGCTAAGTTTTGGAGATCCCTGTGCAACAAATTTGACATCTCATCGGATCTTACATCAGCAAGCCAACCGTCAGACAGAGATAACGAACCGCATGCTAAAGCAGTTTCTCCGGGCTTATGTCAATTCCAGACAAAGCGACTGGTCCGACCTACTCCCCTGGGCTGAATTCACAGTGAATTCTCATCAGTCCACTTTGACGGGGTCATCACCATTTCAACTAGTCTATGGACGTCAGCTGCTACCTCTGCTACCAATACCATTATCCGTAGCTTCTCCTGTAGCCCAGGCATCAGTGCAAGAATTACATCAGTTGTGGGAACACACGAAAGAACTCCTTCAGAGGGCTGGACAACAGGCCAAGAAGTTCTATGATGCCTATCACAGAGCCTCTCCGCAATTACAACCCGGAGACAAGGTATGGCTTAGTACCCGTTTCATCTGCCTCAAACTGCCATCGGTTCAATTTGCGCCAAGATACATAGTACCTTTTGCAGTTCTCCGCTGCCTGGGTCCAGTCACATACAGTTTGAAGCTTACACCAGCACTCAAAATACATAATGCCTTTCACATCTCTCTTCTGAAGCCACTCATCCTGTCGGAATTCTCCAAGAAGACACCAGAACCCTAGCTGCTCACTGCCGAGGATGATATCACTTATTAAGTGGATGACATCCTTTATGTACGAAAACACGGCAGAAGGTGAGAATATATTACTTCCTGGGAAGGATTTGGTCCTGAGGAAAATAGTTGGGAACCTGCATGTAACATCCTGGACAAGGAGTTGATCCAACAATTCCACAGGTCACATCCTAGGAAGCCGAAACCCCCGGGGAGGGGACCTAAGAAGGGGGGGTACTGTTATGCCTGCCGGTCACAGATGGCTGCAACCTCTCATGCTCACCTCTTTTCTCCCTGCATCGTCAAGTCTGGGAAGAATGGCAGCCTCTGCTAATCCCCGCCAACCTCTCTGGCATTCCCGGGACAGCATGGGTGCTGCCGACCGCCATCTTGGACCCGGAATCACCTAGGCACACGTGCAAGGGCCTCCTTTGTACACGTCATGGCAGGAACCTCGAGAGCATCCCCTCCCGATGATGTCAACTCACTATGATACTTAACCTGATTGGCCCTTGCCTTCTACGAGTTAGCAAGGAGTTCCATCTTGCTGAATCCACCTCATTCGAGGACTTCCTGTTCCTGACTTGGTCTGGCATACAATGCTCTGAGTACCCACTCCTCAGGGGCTCCCCTGCATTCCCAGCTATCCGCTCCTCAGGGGGCTTGCCTGCCTGACTGTTACCAGACCTGCTCCTCAGGTCTCTCTCTCTTCTGGAACCATCTCTTGTGAGTACCTCTACTGGCTTCTACTATGCGAACTGTATTAAGGATTTCCCACGGTGTACCCCGTACCTTGGGCCACTACTGTATTCCTTCTATAGAAGCTACTCAGCATTTCCTGAACTACAGAGTATCGACATACCAACTATGGGAACCACTTCCGGGTTACGGCATCACAATCAAGTTCTTCAACTCTACAGATATCCTTGGTGTACCCCGCTCTGTGGGCCACTACTGGATCTGTATCTGTGAGTTGCCTACACTCGTCAGAGGGAATTCCCGGCATACCCCGCTCCAGGGGTCACTACCGGGTCTCTTCATCTTTGGCCTCGCTCTGGATATTCCCCAGTGCTCTGGACTGTGCTATTACATCATCAGTTCTGTGGACATTCCTTATTTAATAAAGTCTCTACTTCTAGCTGTGACCCATCCTGTTGAGACTATGCCTGCTGACGGTGAGGCTCACAGGGCTCCTCCCTGTGGGCGGAAACACCTCTCATCTCAGCCCAGGTTTCACATTCTTATAAAAACATAACACTAGGTCATTGGATAGTGTGGGATATAAATCTTTTAAATAAATAACTCACTCCTGGGGCTTTGCAGAGCCTCCAGTCAGGATTGGTATTAAAAGGCAAGTTGTTATTGAAGTAATCCTTTGAAAAAGATAATTGTTGACGGCCTTAAAATGACAGATAATATACTATAATAATTCTAAAACAAGATGAAATTACCGATTTTGAGAGCACTGTCACAAGCCCCCATGAGATTTGGACAGCCATCAACCAAACTCACCTTGGCTGGGCCCTGCTTCCTGTAGTATCTTCCATTTTCCCTATGGTGCATTTCTATCACCATCAGATGTAAATGGGAAGTAACCATCCAAAGTTGCATATTTATTTTATTAATTTATTGAAAAGGGTTATTCCCTGCCTTTACAACCTTGTTGTTCTAGGCGACATAACTGGGGGCTAGCCAGGGCTGAGATTCACAGCTTCCAGAACCTTGTGTCCCCCTTCAACTGTCACACACAAGAGCTATATTAAAGAAATTACACAGTTTCAGCTTCCCTAAGGAGTTAGCATTAGGCAGCATGTAGTCGCAAAATGATCATTTTTAAACATCGGTCTTTCTTTTAACAAAGTATTTCATTTAATATTTTGGATGCATTATATTTTAATGATTTGTGTTTGTGTGTATGCCCTTGTATTCTCTTTTATTCAAATTATAGTTTTCTTGTGTATCTCACCTTGAGCATTTGTTGGAAAAGTGACTGAAAATTGAAATAAATAAATAATCTAACACTACTGGCCTCGGAGATGCCAGTCACTATAAATGAGCAAGACTCTGCATGGTAACTCCGACTTCTGTCGATGCACTAAGCTAAAGAAAACATCTCAAAATCATTTTTTAACCTAATAACACTGTTGCCTTGCCCCCTAGATAATACTGCTCAATCATTATTTCATAGCTCACTTCACAGACTTTTATTTGATATATTTTGGCCAGAGGAAAATAATTGCTGCTTTCACGTACAAAATGGTTAGAGTGAATTCTTTGCAAACTTACAGGAAAGACAGAGCAAAACTATATTTGTCATTTTGTCACCTCTCTTTTGCATTCTAAGGCTTACATAATGGAATTAATTTATTTGCAAATGTGATGAGACAGATTATTGACCTAAGAATGTATTTTTTTCTATATGTAAAGTCGGTCCAAGGAAGCAATATTTCCATATGTACAATAGACAATTATTTTTCTGTCAAATTACTTTAAATGCCATCACATTTTGCTTATAAAAATATGTGTGACCCCCAAGCCCTACCCTGTAGTCTAATGCCTGAGGTTTCCTGGGAGTTTAGGGACCAAACTGCAACCATGCTCACAGGGTCCTTTTCCTGAGTCTTGCAAGCCCCTTGAGATTAAGAGGCCTTCGGGAAAAGTCCCAATAGAGGAAAAATCACACAACATACAGGTATGAAGTTGTTCCAAAAATAAATCCTTTAATGGGTTACTTGACGTAAAAAATGCACCATAAATTATTTGATAAATGCTACTTCTGTATCTGGTGCAATCCATTAAGAAATCAATAGAGTCTAAAAATCACATTCAGTGTAAATCTGCACTCACTATGGGTTTCTTCACAAACTGCTTCCTACTAGCAAAGGAGCTCTTTGGAAAGGGACCCTCTCTGGGCTTTCCCCCATATTGACATCTTGATGCAGATTCGTTCTTTCAAGCAGATACATTTTTTTCTGAAGAAAGACCAATGAGCTTTTGCTTTTTCTCTATTACGCAACAACTCTGAATCAGCTTCACCCTCTGGAAGTCCCTTCTAGTGACTCCAGGTATGAAATCCACTTCTTCAGACTTCGAACACATAAGAACATACTGCGTCAGACCAAGGGTCCATCAAGCCCAGCATCCTGTTTCCAGTCGTGGCCAATCCAGGCCATAAGAACCTGACAAGTACCCAAACATTAGATAAATCTCAAGCTACTATTGATTAATAATTAATATAAATTTATGGATTTCTTCTCTAGGAACTTATCCAAACATTTTTTAAACCCAGTTACACTAAGGGGTAGATTTTCACAAAGCGCGCCTTAGCGTACTTTTGTTGGCGCATCAGGCGCAAACAAAAGTATGCTGGATTTTAGTAGATACGCGCGTAGCCGCGAGTATCCGCTAAAATCCTGGATCGGCGCGCGCAAGGCTGCCGATTTCGTGTAGCCGGCGTGTGCCGAGCCGCGCAGCCTGCCGCCATTTCCTCCAAGGCCGCTCCGAAATCGGAGCGGCCTCGGAGGGAACTTGCTTTCGCCCTCCCCTCACCTTCCCCTCCCTTCCTCTATCTAACCCACCCCCCGGCCCTATCTAGAGCCCCCCCTTACCTTTGTTGGGGGATTTACGCCTCCCGGAGGGAGAAGTAAATCCCCGCGCGCCAGCGGGCCTCCAGCGCGCCGAGACGGGACCTGGGGGCGGTTCCGGAGGGCGCGGCCACGCCCCCGGACCGCCCCGGCCCGAAACCATGCCCCTGGGCCCGCCCCCGAAACGCCGCGTCCTGCACCGAAAATGCCGCGCTGATCGGCCCCGCCACGACACGCCCCCCTCGAAAAACCCCGGACTTACGTGAGTCCCGGGGCTCTGCGCGCGCCGGTAGGCCTATGTAAAATAGGCGCACCGGCGCGCAAGGCCCTGCTCGCGTAAATCCGGGCGGATTTACGCGAGCAGGGCTCTTAAAATCCGCCCCTAACTGCTGTAACCACATCCTCTGGCAATGAATTCTGGAGCTTAACTATGCACTGATTGAAAAAGAATGTTCTTCGATTTGTATTAAATGAGCTACTTGCTAACTTCATGGAGTGCCCCTGGTCCTTCTATTATCTGAGAGAGTAAATAACCGATTCACATTAACTTGTTCCTTTCATAATTTTGTAGACCTCTATCATATCCCTCCCTCTGTCATCTCTTCTCCAAACTGCACAGCACAACCCTAACTTCCTTAGCCTTACCTCATAAGGCAGCCGTTCCATGGCACTTAACATTTTGGTTCCCTTCTCTGCACTTTCTCCAATGCAACTATATCTTTTTTGAGATGCGATGGCCAGAATTGCACACAGTATTCAAGTTGTGATCTCACCATGGAGCGATACAGAGGCATTATGTCATCTTCCGTTTTATTTTCCATTCCCTTCCTAATAATTCCTAACATTCTGTTCGCTTTTTTGATTGCCACAGCACACTGAGCCGAAGATTTCAATGTATTTTCCACCATGATGTCTAGATCTCTTTTCTGGATGGTAACTCCTAAGATAGAACCTAACATTGTGTAACTACAGCAAGGGTTATTTTTCCCTATATGCATCACCTTGCATTTGTCCACATTAAATTTCATCTGCCATTTGAATGCCCAATCTTCTACTCTAACAAGGTCTTCCTGCAATTCATCACAATCCGCTTGAGATTTAACTACTCTGCATAATTTTGTGTCATCCTCAAATTTGATCACCTCACTCGTCATAATCTTTTCCAGATCATTTATAAATATATGAAAAAGCGCCGGTCCAAGTACAGATCCCTGAGGCACTCCACTGTTTACCCTTTTCCACTGAGAAAATTGACCATTTAATCCTACTCTCTGTTTCCTGTCTTTTAACCAGTTTGTAATCCACGAAAGGACATCGCCTCCTATCTCATGACTTTATAGTTTTCTTAGAAAACACTTAAGGTAACTTTAATTGAGTCTACGAATTGTGTAAAGGCTGCTAGAAAAGCTTAGGGGCAGATTTTAAAAGCCCTATGTGCGTAAATTCAGCTGGATTTACGCGCGTAGGGGATGTTACGCTCACTGAGCCTATTTTGCATAGGCCCAGCGACGCGCGTATGTCCCGGGGCTTTGTGAACGGGGGCGGGGCGGGGGCAGGTCCAAGGCCTCTGGCACAGCGGCCGTGCCGGGGGATCGCGTGCCGGCAGCCAGCCGGCGCGTGCAAGTTACACCTACCAGAGGTAGGGGTAAATAACAAAATAAAGGTAGGGGGGGGATTTAGGTAGGACTGGGGGGGCGGGTTAGATAGGGGCAGGGAGGGAAAGGTGGGGAAAGGTGGGGGGCAGAAGGAAAGTTCCCTCCGAGGCCTCCAGGTCGGGTCACAGTGTTAGACCTGGTTCTGGTTCGAGATCCCAGTGTCAAGACCTGACTCTGGGTCAAGTCACAGCATCAAGCCTGGGTCTGTGCGCTGGCCTAGGCCAAAGCCCTCGCATCAGGATCTGGCTTCCGGATCAAGTTTTGGCATCGGGCCTGGGTCTGGGCCAAGGTCTGCAGCGTCAGGACCCAGCCTCCACACCAAGTTGCGGCAGACTCGAGGCCTAGCCTTGCCATCAGATACCCGACGGATCAGTTAAGAATTTGTTCCCATCTTGGCCGGGGCCTCAGCATTCAGCTGAGTGTAGGTCGAGACCCCAGCATTGTGTTGGGACTTAGGCCATGGCCCCTATGTCTTGGCCTATGTGTAGGCTGAGGCACCTCTGTCGTGCTGGGGTGTAGGAACGTGACCCCAGCTTTGGGCCTCAGCCTATGCCTTAGATGAGGCCCCAGCCCTTCAAATGAATGCAATGAATAAGGTTTGTTTCATTTGGGGGGCCCCTCGATTCATTTCAGTGCCCCCTAAATTAAATGAATTGCCTTTATTCATCATGTTTTTGAAATTCATTTGAAATGAATGCAGATTCCTTTGAACTGGTGGGTGAACTGGTAAACTGGGAATGGCGAGGGTGCCCTTTTAACATCCCCCAACTTATGCAGTAGAAGCGGGATTTGCGCACCCATTTAAAATTTGGCTCACTTGCACGCGCCTCCAGGCTATTTGACAACACGCGTGCATGCACACGTGGACATCATAGAATAGCTGTGTCCCTGGGCGTGGGCTGACGCACGCATGCAAATATGCGCCCGTGCGCCGGTTTGAAAGTTACCGTCTTATAGTATAAAAAAGAAATGCTTCATAGCAAGAAGGATTGATGCCTAAAATATTAAAAAGAGCTGTAGTCTGTCTCGTACAGAAGAATTTCCTGTGTTCTTGATCAGAAGTTTCTTATTATTGGTCAGTTTTAAATCTTCTGACACTTAGTAAGATTTTTGAGAAATGAGCGTTATTTCAGTTGAAGGAATATTTGGATGAGAAAGATGTACCTGATTCCTGTCAATCTGGACTTAGAAAAGAATATGGGACTGAGACCTTCCTGCTTTCCTGATTGGATATATTATGTAGGGAGGTTTATAGCAGGAATTCAATGCTGCTAATTCAGTTAGATATATCAAATGCTTTCAATATTGTGGATCATAATATATTATTGTACTATGTTTGGACAACTGGGTTTGGTTCTATGGTATTGAGCTGGTTTTCATCCTTTTTGTCTGGAGGAGAACAAGTGCGATCAGGTGGTGAAATTTTATCTTGGAAAGCCTTATATTTCAGTATCCCCCTAAGGTCTGATCTATCAACAGTGCTATTTAATGTGTATTTGCAGCCTCTGGCAGGCATACTATAGAAGCTAGGGTTATCATTTTATATTTACGCAGCTGATATCCAATTTATTATTCCCTTTATGGATGGTGGGAAACTTCTGTTAAGTTTTTCAGTCTCTGCACACAATAGAACAATATAGATGCATGATAACTAGTTGGTCCTTAATGTAAATGTAACATGCAATTTTCAAAAGCTCATTTAAAATATATTGACAATTCAATAGAATATATTACAGCTATAAGGTATTATGAGTAAGTAAAGGTATACCATATCCCATTTGACAACTGAAAATATAGAAGGAAGGATCTAAGTGTATATCTGGACTTCACTCTTAACTTTAAAAATCATATTAGAATGGTACTTAAATGTGCTTTCTTTAAATTGAAGATGATTAGACTGTTGAAGTATTATATTTCAGCTCTGGATTTGCGGATGGTTGTGCAAGCATTGGTTCTAAGCAGTTTGGACTATTGTAATTTCTTATACTTACGATTACTTAAAGGACATTGCAGTTAGTCCAGAATGCTGTAGTAAGGATAATCACTAGTGTAGGGTATAGAGTGAGTTTTACCCCTTTGTTAGAGGAACGTCATTGGCTACCAATTCAGTGGAGGATACAGTTTAAAATACTAACATTATTCCATAAGGTGTTATACAGTGATAATGTTAATAGCCTTTTTACTAATTTGGCTTCACATGCTTTATATTCAAGAGATCTGATTTTCTAAGTAGTTCCTGATTTTAAAGATTTTAGGTTACAAGAAACTTGTCTTAGAGTTTTTTCATTCATTGGTCCTACCTTATGGAACTCATTAAATATTGAGTTTTTTCAACAGTTGTATGAATAAAGTTCACTTGTGCTTCTTTGAATCATGCAATTTTGCATTTTATAACATCTTCATTATATTATTCTTTGTTGAAATATGTGTTTTATAATATGAATGTGTTTATGCTATCCATGCCAAAGAACTGTGATTGTATGTTGCCTTTCCGCTTTCAACATTTCCATTTTTTTGAGGTAATAGGGTGGGGGAGGGGATTCTGGAGGGGGAGGGGAATCAGGAGGGGGGTTGCACTATTGAACAATGAGATTTTTTGGACTTTAGGTTCTTGGGTGGAGGGTATCCTACTATACCACCAACAGTGTGTTTTGAAATATGGAGGTTGGGGGAAGGGGTAGGGAAGTCCCATTGTTTTACCTTTATAGGCAGAGATGGGATGGGGAGCTACCATTCAGACAGTATTTATTCTATGTGGACAGGGTTGGGGGGGTTGTCATCGCATAAATTTACACATCTGTTTTTGTACTTTGTTGATGGGGCCGCCTCGATTGGCAGCGTGGGAAGATAGACCCTTGGGTACTTGTTGGTACTTTTGGCAGCTACTTTTTTTTTTCCACAGCTGGGCCCCTTTAAATCTACCATGGGAGCATCATGACCCATGTTAGGGTCTTGATGCTCCCACAGTAGATGAATACTTTTTTGGAATGGTGTAGATACAATAACATGGCTGACAAATTTCTTAGTCAGCCATGTAATTTTATTTACATTGGATTACCTATTCATGAACTGGTTTGCATGGATTTGCAAAATTCATGCATGCAAATGTCATACAAAGCAGCTGATTTGAATAGGGGAGGGAATTAGGTCTAATTTATTCACAATATCACGAATATCATGCGATATCACCATGATAGTGCAATATCGCATGATATACAGCATTTATCACGCGATATATGCTGTTTACATACATTATAGCTCTAACACGTCTTGATGAATCTCCTTCAAAAATGGAAAAAATGTAAGGAATCCTGCAGCGGGTCATCTCTGATTCAGCCCCATCTTTGAGAGTTGGAGAGCATTGGAATCTTTCCTGTCCCTTGATCTAGCCTTGCTGGTGGATATCATAAACCACAGCAAAAAGCCTGTGAGGGAGTCAGTTGGGCCATTAGATGTTCAAGGGGTAAAAAGGGCAGTAAGTGAGGACAAGACTATAGGAGAGACTACTAAAATTCTTTGCTTTTGTTTTTACTGGGGAAAATGTAAGAGAGATACCTATTCCAGAAGTGATATTTAAAGGTAATGATTTAGAGGAACTGAAGCAAATCTATGTGAACCTCAAGATGAAATAGAGCAAATTGGCAAACTAAAGAGCAGCAAATCATCTGGACTAGATGGTATACATCCTAGAATGCTAAAAGATCTGAAAACTGAAATTGCAGACGTACTATCAATAAAATCAGTTACAGTACATGAAATTGGAGGGTGGCCAATGTACTGCCAATTTTTAAAAAGGGTTCCAGGGGTGATCCAGGAAACTGCAGACAGGTGAGCCTGACATCAGTGATGTGAAACATGGTTGAAAGGATTAGAAAGAACAAAAGTACTGAACATATACATAGTCATAGTTTAATGGAACAAAGCCAACATAGATTTAGCCAAAAGAAGTGTTGCTTCACCAATCTGCTACATTTTTTTGAAGGCTAGAAAAAACGTGGATAAATGTGATCCAGTTGATTTAGTGTATCTGGATTTTCAGAAAGTATTTGATAAGGAACCTCATGAGAGACGAGGATTAAAAAGTCATGGGATAGTAGGCAATGTTCTATTATGGTATGAGAACTGGTTAAAACAGAGAGGAAGGCTAAATAATCAATTTCCTCAATGAAGAAAGGTGAATAGTGGTGTTATGCCCATCGGTCGCAGACAGCTGCGACCGTGCTTACATCCTGCACCATTCTCCAGCCCTCCCCGGGTCTGCTCACAGCACAGGCCAATCTCTACCACCGTGTTCCCCATGGATCCTCGTGGCGGCCAAGACGCCGCCACCATCTACGTTGTCTCCAGGCCTTCATAGGCACGTGCGTGCGTCACCGGGCCCTCCTTTGAAGCCTCTTCGGCGGGATCCTTGGGGGTGTCCCTATTTGATGATTTCATCGGATCAAGGTAATTCAGCTCCACCTTTGCCCTCAGCTAGCCGACTTGGCAACAAGTTCCATACGTCTCTACTAGCTCCTGTTCCGTGTTCCTGTGGCTATGCTAATGGACTCCGTTGGACTTTGGACTCTGTCTGGTACCTGCTCCTCCGGGGCCAGTGGGCACTCTCTATGGGGATCTTGTCTCCTGGCCTCCCCCGCTCCTCGGGCTGGCCCTGCGCTTCCTGAAGTCCTACTCTGCAAGGCTCCCTGCTCCTCGGGGCTGCCCCCTGGAACACCTTTACCATTCAGGAGTTTACTCTAGTTCTTCCCCGCTCCTCAGGGTTGTGCCTACGTGCTGTGTTGGACTGTCAGTGCTTCCCCACTGCTCGGGGCTGCATCCTCATATTTTCAAGAGACTCAGCACCCTTGTGCCCTTGTGCTTCACTGTGACTGTCCGCGACTCCCCGCTTCTCGGGGTCATGCTTACGTGCTACTAGACTTCTAGCACTTCCCGCTCCTTGGTTCTGGGCTTTTCTATCATATAGAGACTGTGCTCCCTGCTCCTCGGGTTTCTACCTACGTCATAAACGGAGACCTAACTCGGGCTTCCCTACTCCGCGGGTTGGCCTGCGTCACTACAGCTGCACCTCCCTCGCTCCGCAGCTCTGCTCCTCGAGGGTGTCTCTCCGGTATACCTCCTGCACACCAGTCTCAAGCCTTCCCACTCTACGGCCTGCCTGGTGCCTTCCGCCTCGGGGTTTCAGTCAAGGTATTATCTTCAGCCTGCTTGTCTACTGGGGAATTCCTCCTGACTCCTCAGGACCTCTCTACAGTCTCACCCAGAGTTCCCTGTCGTGCCTGACCTCGCCTCCTGACGGTGTGGGCCTGTGGGGCTCCTCCCCACAGGTGGTAACAACTCATACCTCGGGCCAAGGGTCCACATACCCACAAATCATAACAAGTGGAGTGCTCCAGGAATCTGTACTGGCACCACTGCTTTTTAACATATTTATAAATGACCTATAAATTGAAATAATGAGTATGGTGATCAGATTTGCTGATGATACAAAATTATTCAAAATTCTTAAATCACAAGTGGACTATGAGAAATTGCAAGAAGACCTTAGAAATATAGAAAAATGACAGTAGAAAAAGATAGTTTAGCCTATCTAGTCTGCATATCCATCCAACTAATTTAGCTTTAGAATTCCCATCACTCTTTCAGAGATCCCCTGTATTTATCCCATGCTTTCTTGAATTCAGATACTGTTTTTGTCTCCATCACCTTCACTGGGAGACTGTTCCATACATTCACTACCCTCTCTGTTCTTACCTTAGGGGTGAATTTTAAAAGCCAAGTGCGCGCCACAGCTGGGAGATACAAACAGAAGTTAGGCTGGTGCACGCCTCACGTATTTTAAAAGACGGCTGCATACATATATCTTCTGGTACGTGCTCAAATATTTTACTCCGAAAAAGGGGTGGGGTCTGGGCGTAGTCTGGGAGGGGCATGGGCATTCCAGGATGTATGAATGAGACCAGAGCAGAAATATTTACGTGCACAAGCGCACACCAGGTTCCCCTACTGCATAACTTTACTTCCTCTATGGATGGCGTGTAAGTCCTAAAACAAAAAAAAAAACTAGGCTCGACAGCGGGGTTGTAATGGTAGGGGCTAACAGGATAAAAGGGAGGCTAATTAAATAGGGGGCTTAGGAAGTCCTACCCTTTACTTGGGCAAACTATGAACAAAGTGGGGAAGCTGGTAATTGTGTTGGCACCTGCATTTACTAAAATCCTTCCACATATGTGGTAGAGGTGGCATCTGTGCACATATGCATGCAACCATATAAAATTGTACACACATGTACGCGTGTACAGCCTATTTTATATGTGCATATATGCATGTATGTTATAATATGGCAGCATACTTTGGCGTGAGCCAGCATACTTGCGTACATGTACGGCCACGTGGCTGTTTCAGAATTACCGTCTAAGAGTTTTGTTCACCCTTCCCCGATGATCCTCCTCAGTAGGTTTTCCAGTCTGTGTTGAAAGAAGCTACATTCCTTTTTTGACAGGTGGCGCCCATCTCTGCTCTGCAGTACTTGAAACATCATCACATGATTCAGGAAGCTGAAACACTCTCAATGACACCATTTATGCAGACATTCATTCATCACCAGAATGTGAGTTTCCCTGGCTGAGCCTTTATTCTGGACTGGGAGGATGGAGGAGAATACCATCTGTGCATCTGTTTGTTTTACCATTTCTCCCAGAGCCATGGATTCACTTTTTCATGATCTGTGTGGTACCTAGCAGTATCATTTGTGCCAATATGGGGTGAAGCATTGGATAGTAGTTTGCAGGCTTGAGGATTTTCAGCAATCTCTCCATATTGTCTTGTATTTTGGCACCCAGCAACAGCATACTTCTCAGGACAATATGTCTGGTTGGCAGGTGGATGTTGTAATAGTTTCACTGCTGTACAGTCTGCTATGACACCTCCACACCAGCAGGGGCCTCCAGCAAGCTCTGCTCAGCTACATGAACCTTTCCTCACTGACTACTTGACTCAGCAGTTCCTGAACTACTTGTCATCCTTGGCAGTACCTTGATGCCTCTTCATGGAGTCACCCGTGGCTCTCTGACCTGGGTGCTCTTATCTTGCTCCATGCCTTGTGGCCTTTGCGCCTTCTGTTACCTTTTACTATGTCTTGCAGCCTCTCTATGTCGCTCCTTGCATTGTAGCCTACAGACCTTCTCTTACCTTGTACATTGTCTTGCAGCCTATCTAGGCCTCTCCTTGCCTTGTGGTCTCCGGGCCTTCTGTTACCTTGTGCCTTGCTCTGTGGCCTACTTGGGTATTTCCTTGCCTTGAGGATCCAGGCCTGCTCTTACCTTTTACCTTGCTCTGTGGCCTACTCAGGCATTTACTTGCCTTGTGTTCTCCAGACCTCCTCTAACCTTATGCCTCCAGACCTCCTCTAACCTTATGCTTCTCCTTGCCTAGTGGTCATAGGGCTTTATGCCTAGCTGATTACGGGCCTTCTGCTTTGCTGCCTTCGGGCTTCAATGTTCTCTGATCTGTGTTGTCTTGTCTAGCCATTATCTGATCTTGTCCTGCCTTGCCTAGTCCAGTTCTCAGTATCCATTCCCTGCCTTGCCATTGCCTTGCTTACCCCAACCTGACCCTGCTTTTAGTCCCCAGCCTGAGCCTGTGTCAGTCCCCAGCTTGTGCCTATATCCAGTCTCCAGCTTGCTCCATTATCCAGTCCTCAGCTTCCAGCCTGCCTCTGTCACAACATCCAACTTGTGCCTGACCTCAGTTGCTACCTGCACTTGCCCTGTCTTATCCAGTCTGCTCAGTCTCATCCAGCCTGCCTTACCATGATGTTCTAATGCCGAAGCTAAGCCCTGCTGGTCCCCAGAGCCCAAGGGCTCAACCTGCAGGGAAGGGGGCTGGCTAGACAGAAGATAAACCCCAATCCAGCCTTGCTCCTGAGGGGGTGTTCCCCAACCCCAGCCAGCATGACAGATGCCTCCATGCCTCTTAGAAATGTGTCACTAACCACCACCACTACCCTCCATCTCCTAAGTGCAGTGGTTGTTGTTCCAGCAGCTTTGGGGTTTGCATGTTTCAATTCCTCCTCATTCTGGGATGATTTCTCCTCTTTCACATCCAGGTTCTTCAGCTTGTGGGAAATCAGTCAGGGTTTAGGGTCTATTAGTTTTAATAAACTGGATTCAGCTGTCATCTTGTGATCCGGTTTCATCTTCCTTTGTGCTTGAATTTTCCATTTTTAATGCCTTCATAAGCATTTCACCTATGCAATCCTCATTCTCCCGGATGTTTCCCAGTCTCACCACATGTTTCCTAAAAGAGTCAGTCTGCTGACACCTTTCACACTGAACTGGTTTCTCACTGTGGATCAGGTCATCTGTCTGGACAACAGTAGATGTGCTAACAGCAGTGACAGCTTTGGCAATATGATGTTTCCCGGCTATCCTTCAGTTGTTGGGAGCTTCTGGCATCTGTTGAAAGAAATGAAAAAGACCTACCGAAGTCCCTGCCTTTTTCTTAGCTGTCCTGCAAATAAATTTATGTGAAATCTAGCTTCCACCTCCACACTCAGAATTCCTATTTGTGGTCCTATTTGTTTTCTTTCTTGATGCTTGGAAGTACAAAGTGTCTTAACTTATTATTTCAGACAACAAAATATGGAGCTAATTTTTGTTTAAATGTCTTTATTCAAGTTTTCAATGCATATATGAACAAAAACAACAATAGAAGAACAACTACAAATTGACAAAATCATCAATAATGGCCCATCCCAGAACCCACCTCCCTCCCCCTCCCAAAAAAAGGTTTAACATTTCTGAAAACCAAAAATCAAAACTAGGTGCCTCACTGTGAATCCAATTCTGGAGTACACATTTCCTAGAAATACAGAATCCTTTAATCAAAAACTTGCTATCGAAATTATTACAGGTAACCTCATCAAAGAAGACATCTAAGACACAAAAAGATGCATCTAAGGGAAGCAAGATACCCAATATTTCAGACATAAATTTCACCACAGTTTCCCAAAATGTATAAATTGGGGGGTATTCCCTCATCCCATGACACACAATTGCAACACCTGTAGAAAATTTTATGCAACATGGGGAAGATATGTTTCATTTGAAATGCTTTATGAGGGGAAATAACCTGTGTATTATCCTGAGATATTGTTCCCTTAACAATACCAAGGGAATAATCAGCTATACTAGAAAGAAGATCATCATCATCAAGATCGGACCCCAAATCTAAGTTCCACAACCCCACTAACACAACAAACAATTTGTAAGATGTAATGGAATGAAGAAATTTATATAAACTTGCTAGTGATTGCTTTCTTGCATGAAACATGTGTAGCAGTCTGAAATGGGTCTAAGGAATGGGATAACTGCTTTATTTCCAGGGTTTTTGTTATGAAACTTGCCAATTGTAAGTATTGCAAGACAATATTGATCTCAAAACCAAGAAGCTCTTGATGTTGGAAAGAAAAGATTTGTCTATTTTGATAATCAATAAAATCGTTAAATGTACTATGTCACACTTGAGCTAGTTGTGTGAAAAATTTGCTGGATTTCCCTGGGATAAACCAAGGATTATCACAGATAGGTAGCCAAGAAGATAGCTTCCAAGAGAGTGACAACATTCTCATCACATTTTTCTATCCAAATTGCATATATTTCCCCAGGATATTATGGGAAAGATAATCTGGAAGATCCTTGGATCCTGCATGAAGCAAGAATCGCAAGTCACATGGGCGAGCAAAATATTGCTCTGCAGCAGCCACATCTGCAAAACTATTACTGCTCAAGAGCCAATGGTAATTTAAATTGGGAAAACCTCATTCACCTTCTAAGGAGGGTATCATTAGTCTAGCAAAAGAAACCCTTGTCTTACGTTCATTCCATGCAAATCTTGAATAGAGATACTGAAACTCCTTAAGATCCCGTTTTGTCAAAATCAAAGGCAGCATTTGCAAAGTATACAATAGTTTAGGTAGAAGAGACATCTTAAATAACGCTATCCTGCCCATGAGCGATAAGGGAAGCATCATCAGTCCTAGAATATGGTTCTTAAATTCCTTTACAATTGGTGGGATAGTCTCATGATACCACTTGTGTCTCTATGAATAAAGACTCCAAGATATTTGAGTGAGTCTACTACTCACCAGAGAGGAAAATCTGGCAAGGATCCCTTTAAAAGTCCCAAGATATCTAGAGCTTCAGACTTTTCCAAATTTAATTTAAAACCAGAAAAAAGATTCAAACCTCTGAAGAATCTCTATTATTTTAGGAATGAATCCCCTTGCCTGGGGGGATGAAAAGAAGAATGTCATCTGTGAATAATAAAGAAACTAAAAAGAGAAAATTGTTAAATATCATGTGCATTTGAAGAACATAATTAAGGGCATGTACCAAGGTTTAATAGACAAAATAAACAATAAGAGAGATAGGGGGCATCCTTGTCAGGTTCCCCTAGTCAGCTGAAAGGGAGCAGAGAGACTATTATTGACCCAAATTCTAGCCCTGAGATTGGCATAGAGCACCTGAACGATCAGATTTAAAAAAAAGAAAAAACAGAAAACCCACATTTTCCTAAAATGAATTTAAGAAAAGACCAGGAGACCCTGTCAAAAGCCTTTTCGACATTGAACCCAATTAAGACAGGGTCAATAAAATGTTGGTGTTTACAGAGATCAAGTAATAATAAATATGCCTAATACTTGAGGGCCTACCTTTTACAAAGCCAGCTTGTCCCCCGAAAATCAGGATCAGCAAAATATCAGCCAACCAATTGGCCAAGAGCTTTGCATAAATTTTAATGTCAACATTCAATAATTAAATTGACTTATAGGCAGACATCTTTTGAGGATTTCGACCTAACTTAGGAAGCACTACTATGTTTGCCGTTCGAAGCATGTCAGGCATCTCACCTGGTGCTATCATGGCATCAAACAAATGTTTCATACTCAATAACAGAGCCTGATTCAATGTTTTGTAGAAAAAAGAGGCCCTGGGGCTCTAAAATTCTTAAACTCTTTTATCACAGATTCAATCTCTGTTACCTTAAATGGGGAATTCGAACTCTCCAAATGACCAGGGGATAAAGTTGGCAAAAAGAGATTTTTTTCCATAAACGCCTAGCTTCAACATCTTCCTGTTCAGCAGTATAAAGTCGCTTATAATAAATCTGAAACACCTCACCTATTCCAGAAGTGGAAGTAACCAGTTCGCCAGAAGCACCCGGCAAGCTTGAGACAAATATTGACTTGTGTTCCCCCCTCATCAGATTAGCCAACATCTTACCAGACCGATTCCCATAAAGAAAAAGCTTATGTTTCAAAGAAAACAGAGGTTGCTCTCTTATGCAAGCAGTCATTCATTCAAGTTTTTCCTTAAGAAGAGAAATTTGTGTTGAATTTCCAGAGTTGATTATTTAATTCATGTTTGTAATGACTTAGTTGCTTAGTTAAGCCCAATATGTCCCTGTCTAACTTCCATTTTTTCTACAAATGGAATAACCAATAAATTCACCCCTAAGCACAACTTTTGCTGTCTCCCCAAACAGGATAGGCTCTGACTGACGTTGTTTATTATTAATCTCCAAATCCTGCCACTGAGACAGCAGAAACTCTTTGAAAGCTTTATCCTGACTCAGCCAATTTGGCATCTTCCAGTTAGAAATATCCCACTTATCAGATTTCTGTAAAACACAGGACACTGGACAGTGATCAGAAACTACCATGGGCTTGATAGTTGAACTCCTCAAATGTGAGAAAGAAGACTCAGACACTAACAAGTAATCAATTCTGGATTTAGAATCAACCAATCATGCATAATGAGTGAAATCTCTAGCACAAAGATTCAAGATCCTCCACACATCAAGTACCTGTAGTGAATCACTAAGGAAGGGAATACCTTTCGTGTTCCCCCAATGGTTTACATTTAGAAAGATTGACGATCAAAGTCAGGATTGGCCACACAATTGAGATTGCCCCCTAACACAGTCGGCAACTTCCCCAAGGATATAATGTGAGTGATAAGGCCTGAAAAGAAAGCATGGTCATACTGATTTGGCCCATAAACCAAGGCTAATATCATCAATTTACCAAATAAGAGTCCTAATACTATAACATACTGCCGCTTAGGATCAACAATCTATTTATGCCATTGAAAAAATTAAGATCGCAACACCATGGTTGTGGGAAGAGCCTTGTGCTGCATATACCTGGTTAAAACCTCTTTTCTTCATTTTTAAATGCTCTCTTTCAGACTTGTGTGTTTCCTGCAAAAGACACAATTGAACCTTTTAGCCTATTCAAATTAGAATGTTTATTTATTTAATGATTTTTATATACCGGCATTCATGTAAAAACATATCACGTCGGTTTACATCATACAGCAAATGTACACATTTGCATTTAAAATAGGGAACATAAAATAAGGAAAATAAAATCTAAAACATCTCTGTTTCATTTAAAAGCTAAAATGAAACTAAAACTATATTTCAAAATGCATCCTCAAACTATAAAACCTGCACCAATAAAAATTGTAAAAATAAGAAGATAAATACAATCAGAGTCAATCAATGTTGTTAAAAGCTTGATTTAAATCACCTTTTCCTTTTTTACTGGGATGCCCAACCCTGCTACATTCCAAGTTTTAAATTTAAGAGAACTCTCCATTACCCCAAGAAAAGAGAGAAATAGTAGCAGAAACCACGTTAATACATTTCAGAACAAAATTTCCCACAGCATTCTGTGAGAAATTCCAAATTTCCTCCAGCATACCTGATTGTCCAAGATGTATAACACCAATCACCAGCGTGTTTCTCCATAACATACAAAACCACTCCATAGAACTACTTCTATATTCTTCCCGTAACTCTCCCCAACCCCCAACTGAATCTTCCTCCCCTCTCCCTCCCTTACCAAACCCTCAACCGCTTCACCTCCTTTCCAGTAAACAATCTCTTGACCATCAGAGTTTGAGACACCATTAACACATGCAGGTGCCCCCCCCCCCCCTAATAACAATACCTCCCATCCATGGACTGTAAGCAAATATAGAAACACAATTCTCAAAAGCAGTTTTTATTTTTTATTTATTTATTTATTTGTGTTTTTCTATACCGGCATTCACGGAAGTTCGTATCATGTCGGTTTACATAAAACAAGGGGTGAGCAATACATTATAACGTACATAGCTAAAACGTAAGAGTATACATTACAAAAGTATAACAAGTGCATAGAAGAAAAAGTTACAATAAAACAGGGGTTATTCTAACTGGGATTAGAGTTAGAGGAGAGATAAAAAGTTTAACAAGAAGTAAAACCTTGTAGTGATTGGTTGGTATTGTCTGTTTCAGTTTAATAGAAGATGCTCAGTGTTGCTGCATTTGATGGAAGTGAATCATTAAGGGTCCGGAAATGCTTTCATGAACAGCCATGTTTTAAGTCTCTTCCTGAAGGTTGGAAGACATGGTTCCTGTCGTAATTCTAAGGGGATTGAGTTCCATAGTGGGGGACCTGCTGTGGAGAAGGCCCGATCTCTCAATGTTATATGCTGGGTAGTATTGTTGTGAGGTACTTGTAGATATTCTCTATATGCTTCTCTGATGGGTCTGTTGGAGGAGTGTTTTTTGAGAGCTATTTGTAGATGGAGTGGAGCCAGTCCATGGATATTTTTGTAGATTGTGGCGAGGGACTTATGAATTATTCTGTAGTGGATTGGTAACCAGTGAAGGTCTTTGAGGACTGGTGTAATGTGATCTCTTCTCCTTTTGTTTGTTAGAATTCTTGCTGCCGTGTTCTGTATCATTTGGAGAGGTTTAGTGTGGGATGATGGGAGGCCTAGTAGGATGAGTTGCAGTAATCAATTTTCGCAAATATTATTGCTTGTAGCACTGTTCTATAATCATGGAAATGAAATAGGGGTTTTATTCTTTTTAATACGTGCAGTTTGTGGAAGCAGTCTTTGGTTGTTTGGTTGATAAACGATTTTAAATTTAGCCGGTTGTCTATAGAAACTCCTAAATCTCTTACTTTTGAGATTTGCAAGTTGGCTGGCGGGTTTGTAGTGATTTTGCAATTATCTGGAGAGATTAGCATGAATTCGCTTTTTGATTGGTTTAGAATAAGATTTAAGCTGGATAAGAGATCGTTAATTTCTTGAAAACAGTTTTCCCAAAGTTCTAGAGCTTTAGTGATGGATTCTTTGATGGGGATCACAATCTGGACATCGTCGGCGAATATGAAGTGTTTTAGGTTCAATTTGTTTAGCAGTTGGCAAAGCGGGAGAAGGTATAAGTTGAAAAGTGTTGGTGAGAGAGAGGAACCCTGAGGAACTCCTTGTGAAGATGGGTATCTGGGGGATTCTTTGTTGTGGATTTTAACTTTGAAACCTCTGTTTTCTAAGAATGTCTTGAACCATGTTAGTGCTGATCCTGCAATACCGATGTTCGCCAGTTGCTTTAGTAATATGGCGTGGTTAACAGTATCGAAAGCTGCCGATAGATCCAATAAAATCAGTAGGAAGGCCTGTCCTTTGTCGAGGCCCAATATAATGTAGTCAGTCAGTGAGATTAGAAGGGATTCTGTGCTTGAAGCTTTTCTGAAACCGAATTGAGTAGGGAATAGAATTTTGTGTTCTTCTATGTATTCAGATAGTTGTGTGTTAACTAGTTTCTCCATCACCTTGGCAATGAAAGGCAGATTGGACGGAAGTTGTTAGGATCTTTGGGGTCAAGTTGTTAGGATCTTTGGGGTCCAAGTTAGGCTTCTTGAGGAGCGGTTTAATGGATGCTAGTTTGAGGTCGTCTGGATAGAAACCCTGGGTGAATGAGCAGTTTATGATGTCCGCTAGGGTTTTGGTTATGGTGTCCGGGATTAGCAGTAGTAGTTTAGATGGGATCTGGTCTAGTGGATGAGATGAGGGTTTCATTTTCTTAAGAAGTGTTTGGATCTCTGAGGAAGTGGTGAGTTCAAGAGACTGGAGGGAGATGTCTTTATTATGGAGTGCGTAATTGCTGGCTGGTGTGCCTGTATTAGGCTTTAATTGTGTTAGCAGGTTTGTGATTTTCTTACTGAAGAAGAATGCCAGCTCATCAGCTTTTGTTTGAGCTTGGTTAGGTGGTATGTCAGGAGGGTTGGCCTGAGTTAGATTGGAGACAAATGTGAATAGCGCTTTGGAGTCGAATATAATGTCATGAATCTTATGTGCGTAGAAGTCCCTTTTTGTTTTTAAAGTGGAGCTCTTGTATGATTGGAGGGCGAGTTTGTATGTAGAAAGTGTAAAGGGGGAAGGGGCTTTACGCCATTTACTTTCTTTTTGACGCAGGTTAAGTTTGAGGTTTTTAAGTTTGTTAGTAAACCATGGCTGTCTTTTTGACTCGCCTTGTTTGACTTTTTTTTGTTGTCCACGGACAAAGTTTGTTTGCCACAGTTTCTGTTATAGTAGACCAGGAATTTATGGCTGCATTAGGTGATGTGACGTCTATGTGTGAGAGTTCCGTGATTAGATGATTGCTGAGTTCATCTGAGGCGCATACTTTTCTGTAGAGAAATGAGTGTTGAGGGGAGGGTTTATTGCTCGTTTGGGTCATTGAGAAGGTGGTGGAGATTAAAGAGTGGTCTGACCAGGGAACTTTTTTGCAAGTGGGTTGTACTGAATGTGTTATACCTGAGTTCACAAAGATAAGGTCCAGTATGTGACCTGCCTTGTGGGTAGGTTCATTGATTATTTGTTTGAATCCCATTGCAGACATGGCTGTAAGAATGGTTTCGCAGCTGGTAGAGAGTGTGGTGTTATCAACGTGCAAGTTGAAATCTCCTAGGATTATCGTTGGGGAGTCTGGTTTTAGATAAGATGCTAAGATTTCTAGGAAGGGTGATGGATCCGCTTCTAGAAGTCCTGGGGGGGCATATACTAGAAGGATTTGTAGAGAGTCTGATTTGAAAAGACCTGTTTCCAATTTAGAGTCAGATTTGATTGGGTGATGAGAGAATCTGAGTTCTTTCTTAGCTGCTAGGAGAATGCCCCCACCCCTTTTTTTCTGTCGTGGGATCGAGAAAAAGTCGTAGGTCTGAGTTGGTAGTTGATTAATTAAAGCTATATCTGTAGATTTAAACCACGTTTCTGTTATAGCACAGAGGTCTGGGTTTGCATCTAGGAGAAGGTCATTTAAAATCAGAGATTTCTTGGATAGTGATTGAGCATTAAATAATATCAGTGAAAAAAGAGTGAATCCTAGAAGTTGTGTGATTGGAGTAATCATGATAGGGATAAGGGATTTGTAGGTGCGTTGATTGTAGAGTATGTTTGGTTTTCCTGTGAGTAGCGTTCGATGATGGAGAATCGGTATTGGGAGACCGTGGCACATTTTTTGCATTGTTAGGAGCTAGCTGAGTTGTCAGTGATGAAGCGACTGGATGTCAGATCAATAGCTGAGTTGTTTAATTGATGACGTTTAGTTGTCTTGGTATTAGTTGAGTTGTCTGGTGATGGTGTCTGGTTGTCTGGGTAGTGGTTGAGTTGTCTGGAGATGGCGTCTGGTTGTCTGGGTAGTGGTTGAGTTGTCTGGAGATGGCGTCTGGTTGTCTGGGTAGTGGTTGAGTTGTCTGGAGATGGCGTCTGGTTGTCTGGATAGTGGTTGAGTTGTCTGGAGATGGCGTCTGGTTGTCTGGGTAGTGGTTGAGTTGTCTGGAGATGGCGTCTGGTTGTCTGGGTAGTGGTTGAGTTGTCTGGAGATGACGTCTGGTTGTCTGGGTAGTGGTTGCGTTGTCTGGTGATGGCGTCTGGTAGTTTAGTTTCGTTATTTGTGATGTCTGTGTAGTCTGATTATCAGTCAGTGCTGTCTGTTTGTCTGCAACTGTGGATTCTGGTTGTCTGAGCAGTGCAGACTTATTGTTTAAGCTGTGTCGTTAGTGCAGACTGCGGCGTCTCATTGCGTTGTCTGTATTGTAGAGGGCTTGTTTGGAAGACTGGTAGTCTGGATGATGAATGTTTGTTTGGTAAGGCTGTGCTGTGTGTTTGGTTGCCTCTGTGTGGTTCAGCTCAGCTCTCAGGGTCCGCACGAAGGGGCGCACAAAGGGGCAGGCCCCTTTGTCGCGCTCCTTCGGCGCGCGACGCCCGGCGCCTGGGAGCGGCTCCGAAGTTTAAATCCCCCTAGGTCGAGGGGTGATGACGTCACGTGTGTGTCCAGTGGAGGAGGGGCGCCTGTGTAAGGCGATCGGCGTCTTTGAGGGCTTCGTCGGTTTAAGGACGGCGGGCAGATGAGCTGCCAGATGGCCCGTGGTCGGCGCAGGGGCCCTCGGAGGTAAGAGCGAGAAAAAAGTGGGCCTTACCCCGACGGGCTCAAGCGCCGACTGCGCGGCCCCTTCTCCCAGCTCCTGCTTCTGCCTCTGCTCGGGCGTCCTCCGATTGCGTTGGTCGCCGCGGGAAAGGGCGCCTGGGAGCGGCTCCCAGCGAAAAGAAAAGGTAAAGAATTGGAATACAGTTTAAATAAAAGAAAAATATAAGAGATTTTTTTATTTTTTTTTTACAAGCACAAGGGTTTAGAAATCAAACAGTGGTAGAACTGTTAATCTACTAAGATGATTCTCCAAGGTTTAGCACAACCCCAGCAATAGAAACGACCAACCTTTTAACGCTTTCTGCAGGGTCTCCAGACAGCTCACCAGATACTGGTGTCCTCCAGAATTCATCGCAACCCGCTTCTCCGTAACCTGCCGGACAAGTTTGATGGTTTCGGTCCATGGCCGGTTTTGATTGAACTTGGCATGCAGTCAATAAGTTTAACCCCTTATTCAATTGAAACAAAAATAGATAACAACAGAAGACTCATCTCAGTAAAACAGATATCGTACAAAGCAGCGACAAAATATGTGAATCATATTAGGAAAGAACACTTTTATTCAGGGAAAAAAATTCAGCAGAATTAGTCTTCCTGTTAGCCCTTCTGAGTCAAATGTAATAGTCAGTGCTCTCCCAGGCCAACAATCATGGAAAGCATATAAATCCGAGCAAAACACAAAGAACCGAAGCACTTGTTTTGTATAACAGACTCTTAAGCAACCAAAAAAACAAAGTACGGCGGAAAAATACTGAGAGACCATCAGGTCCTACGGAAAGCATTTGCCGCAACGAAGAGATTTGTGAATATTTACTCCTGATGAAGCGATTTTGATCGCGAAACACCGGCCGTTGTCGGGTGTCAGTTGGGACAGTGCAGTTTTCTTGTTGCTTGTATCTCATTTACAACGGGATCCAGAGGATATGTAATGAGTTGCCTCTTATTAGAAATACTTTAATAATATTTACACAACATCTGCCGCACATGACGAGAAGTCCGGACGGCAAGTGGGTTCACTGCCGTTGTCAGGCTTGCTGATGCGGTTCAACAATTAAATTAATTTAAATTAAAGACAAAAAAGATTAAAAAAGATTTATTACTCTGGTGTATATTAGCACCTCTAAAAAATTATTCTATACTTTGTTTTTTTGGTTGCTTAAAAGCATATAAATCCAACATAACAGAAGGGTATCATTCAGCCCACAATGAACTTAGTGAGCACGGAACTAACATGAAAAGCATAGGAATGTTCCACTGCCTGCACTCACAAGCCCACGATATGGTGCCAGCTCGGGAAATCGCAGACCTAGCATCCAGCAATGAGACCGTTCCCTCCACTCAAATAGGTGGCAAACGCAGACATCACCCTTTGTTGGCAGTCAAAAACCATAACAGAGTGATCGCTGCAGGAGGTTTTTAGCTATTAACATTACAAAGGTAACAAAAATATACTGAACACTAATTTCTTTATAAAAGTCCTGCAGCAGGATAGGTTAAAGCTTGTGTATTCCTTAGATTAGAAAGATCCACAAAACTTCTTCTTCAGCTGTAAACATCAAAAAGAAATTATGTCGTCGCTGACTTCTGAAGCACTTGTAAATTATCTTTTACTTCTTTAGCATAACCAAACATTTTAACGCCATCACTAGCCCAAATTTTCAATCTGGCAAGCTCTGGCGATTAACAATCTCAGAGCATATTGGTGCGAAATCTTGCTGCAACGAAGACACTTTTGTTGAAAAGTCCTGAAAAATGAGAAGCCATTGTCACTCATATCTGAGTTCTTTCTTCCTATGATATGCTTGCAGAATAAGGGCTTTGTGAAGATAGTTAAGGATTTTTGCAATCAACACCCTCGGCTTATTTCTGCCCATCGCCATCATTGGTACACCTACCCAATGAGTGAGTTCCATTTTAACGCGGCCAAATAAATCATGGAGGCCCAGCTCAGTGGGCAGCCATTGCTCAATTATCTCCAGAAAATTAGCATCAGATATAGTGTCCGCAAAACCTACAAATTGAAGATTCAAATTCCTGGATCGATTCTCAAGGTCATCAATTTTGGCATCTTGCGAATACACAAGTTTCTCCAGCGTGGCAATTTTGATTAGGGATGTGAATCGTGTCCTCGATCGTCTTAACGATCGATTTCGGCTGGGAGGGGGAGGGAATCGTATTGTTGCCGTTTGGGGGGGTAAAATATCGTGAAAAATCGTGAAAAATCGAAAAATCGCAAAACTGGCACATTAAAACCCCCTAAAACCCACCCCCGACCCTTTAAATTAAATCCCCCACCCTCCCGAACCCCCCCCAATGACTTAAATAACCTGCGGGTCCAGCGGCGGTCCGGAACGGCAGCGGTCCGGAACGGGCTCCTGCTCCTGAATCTTGTTGTCTTCAGCCGGCGCCATTTTCCAAAATGGCGCCGAAAAATGGCGGCGGCCATAGACGAACACGATTGGACGGCAGGAGGTCCTTCCGGACCCCCGCTGGACTTTTGGCAAGTCTCGTGGGGGTCAGGAGGCCCCCCACAAGCTGGCCAAAAGTTCCTGGAGGTCCAGCGGGGGTCAGGGAGCGATTTCCCGCTGCGAATCGTTTTCGTATGGAAAATGGCGCCGGCCATACGCGTATGGCCGGCGCCATTTTCCATACGGAAAATGGCGCCGGCAGGAGATCGACTGCAGGAGGTTGTTCAGCGAGGCACGGAACCCTCGCTGAACGACCTCCTGCAGTCAATCTCCTGCCGGCGCCATTTTCCGTACGAAAACGATTCGCGGCGGGAAATCGCTCCCTGACCCCCGCTGGACCTCCAGGAACTTTTGGCCAGCTTGTGGGGGGCCTCCTGACCCCCACGAGACTTGCCAAAAGTCCAGCGGGGGTCCGGAAGGACCTCCTGCCGTCCAATCGGACTTGGGGGCAAGATTTTGGAGCTGTGGGTGCAGGGAGGAGTGAGGTGATTGGAGACAGGGGCATAGCGACTAGGGATGTGAATCGTGTCCTCGATCGTCTTAACGATCGATTTCGGCTGGGAGGGGGAGGGAATCGTATTGTTGCCGTTTGGGGGGGTAAAATATCGTGAAAAATCGTGAAAAATCTAAAAATCTAAAAATCGCAAAACCGGCACATTAAAACCCCCTAAAACCCACCCCCGACCCTTTAAATTAAATCCCCCACCCTCCCGAACCCCCCCCAAATGAGTTAAATAACCTGCGGGTCCAGCGGCGGTCCGGAACGGCAGCGGTCCGGAACGGGCTCCTGCTCCTGAATCTTGTTGTCTTCAGCCGGCGCCATTTTCCAAAATGGCGCCGGCTGAAGACAACAAGATTCAGGAGCAGGAGCCCGTTCCGGACCGCTGCCGTTCCGGACCGCCGCTGGACCCGCAGGTTATTTAAGTCATTGGGGGGGGTTCGGGAGGGTGGGGGATTTAATTTAAAGGGTCGGGGGTGGGTTTTAGGGGGTTTTAATGTGCCGGCTCACGATTCTAACGATTTATAACGATAAATCGTTAGAATCTCTATTGTATTGTGTTCCATAACGGTTTAAGACGATATTAAAATTATCGGACGATAATTTTAATCGTCCTAAAACGATTCACATCCCTAATTTTGATGGTTAGAGCCATAGTATCATCCTCCATCATGCCGACTCTACCTTCTATAGTTTCCAGCTGAGAATTATAATCCAACAAAGACGCCTTCACTTCTGCTAGTTGCGTGGAAAGCTCATCAAATTGGGAGTTTAAGGCTGCTACAACCGCTGTCATATGATCAGAAAACACAGAGGAGCAGATTTTGAAAGCCCTGCGCGCCAGCGCGCCTATGTTACTTAGGCCGCCGGCGCACGAAAGCCCCGGAACGTGCATAAGTCCTGGGGCTTCGCTCGGGGGGGCGTGTTGGGGGCGTTCCGGGGGCATGACCGAGGCCTCCGAACCAGCCTCTGGGCCTGGGAATGGCGCGCCAGCAGCCTGCCGGTGCGCGCAAGTTGCAGCGCACATGTTATAAAATACAGGGTCGGCGCGTGCAAGGCTGCGCAAAATCAGCAGCCTGTGCGTGCCGAGCCGCGCAGCCATCCTCTGTTCCCTCCGAGGCCGCTCTGAAATCAGAGCGGCCTCGGAGGGAACTTTCCTTCCGGCCCCCCCCCCCACCTTCCCCTATCTAACCCATCCCACAGCCCTAATTCCCCCCTACCTTTATTTTACAAGTTACGCCTGCCCGAGGCAGGCGTAACTTGCGCGCGCTGGCTGACTGCCGGCGCGCCATGTTCCAGTCTGGGGGCTGGTCCAGAGGCCGCGGCCACGCCCCCGGAACGTCCCTGGGTCAGAACCACACCCGCGGCCCCGCCCCCTGACATGCCCCCGACATGCATCCTGGGGCGTTCTGGGGCTTGTGTTCTGGGGCTTGCGCGCGCGCCGCCGAGCCTATGCAGGATAGACTCGATGCGCGCAGGGGGTGGAAGGGGCAGCTTTTCAGGGTATCTTACGTGCGTAACCCTTTGAAAATCTGCCCCTAAATGCAGGTAAATGGCTCTTAAAAATTGCTACAATATATGCCATTGAATTGTCTATAGGAGTTACGTGTGTTAAGTATACTTAACGTGAGTAAATGACTTTTGAAATTGCTACAATAATACATTAAATTTACATGCATATGTCCTTTGAAACACACCTGTTAAAGTGCATTTATATGTGCAAAAGCTACTGACAATTCAATGGCATATATTGTAGCAATTTTCAAAAGCCCACTTACACACGCAAAGATTTTAAAAGCCCTGTGTGCGTAAATCCTGCTGGATTTATGCACGCAGGGCACTCGCGTGCCGGCGCGCCTATTTTGCATAGGCCGCTGGTGCGCGCAAAGCCCCGGGACTTGCTTAAGTCCCGGGACTTCGTAAAAGGGGCGGGAGGGGGCATGTCCGGGGGCATGTCGGCAGTCTGGGGGCGTGTCCTGGAGGCATGTCCGGGGTCAGGGGGCGGTCTGGGGTGGGTCCGGGGGCATGGCAATGGTTCGGAGGAGGGCCGGGAGGGCGGTCTCGAGTCCCCCGGCACTGCGGCCTGTGCCGGGGGATGCCGAGGCGGCGTGCGCAAGTTACGCCTGCTTCAAGCAGGCGTAACTTGCACAACAAAAGGTAGGGGTGGGATTTAGGTAGGGCTGGGGGTGGGGTAGACAGGGGAAGGGAGGGGAAGGTGGGGGGACGCGGAGGGAACGGAGGCAGGCTGCGTGGCTCGGCGCGTGCAGGCTGCCGATTTTGCGCAGCTTTGCGCGCGCTGACCCCGGATTTTATAAGATACGTGTGGCTACGCACGTATCTTATAAAATCCGGCGTACTTTTGTTCGTGCCGGTTGCGCGAACAAAAGTACGTGCGCGCGTACTTTTTAAAGATCTACCTCAAAGTGCACTTACATGTTACATTTACAGTTTTAAGCATATAAATCCTTTTGAAAATTATCCCTAGATTTATAAATATATGTAGTTTTGTGTTGCACCTTTTGCAGACTTGTTGCTGATGGCATAAAAGTAAACCAGAGCAACTAGAAGTTATTATAACCACAAAGATCAAATATGATGCTACCAATCAAGCTCACAAGAAATTTACGTAAATTTTCTATTGGCAACAGATTCAAATTGACCTAAATCTCTTGATATGCCTCCCCTTCTGGGTTCAAAACAGTAGATTTCTTCAACTAAGGACCAGTAATTTATCATAATCTATGATACTAATCTACCTATGATCTCTAATAGACCTACTATTTCTTATAGTTTTGCTTAGGGTTAACTTTACTACATTTGTCTAAAATCAATAATAGTTGCAGTTATACACAATTTTACAAAATCTCTTTTTAGTTTATAAAATGTGTTATGGCATCTATTAAGGGTTAGATGTTTTAACATGGACGCGCCGATTTTATAACATGCGTGCGCCTGCGCGCATGTTATAAAATCAGGTAGCCGCGTGCACACGCACGCCGGATTTTATAATCCACGCACACGTGTGTGTGTGGCACGCGCAAGGAGGAGTGAATTTATGCAAAGTCCGCGCGGCAACGCAATCGGGCCTTCCCCAGTTCCCTCTCAGTCCGCTCCAATTAAGGAACGAACTGGGAGGGAGCTTCCCTAACCCCCTGCCTAATCTTCCTTCCCCTTCCCCTCTCCTCCCCAAGCCCTAAAGCTAACTTACCTTGCCCGATTTATTTTTATTTTTAATTCTTGCTGCTCCTCGGGAGCAGAAGTGATTTACACGTGCCGGCCGGCTGCCGGCGCACACTTCCCCGGGACAGCAGCTACATGGCCTCTGTGCCGCCCCACCCCCTCCCTTCCCAGATCATGCCCCCGGCCTTCCCCTTTGAAGAGTCCCGGCACTTGTGCGAGCACCGGGGTTTACGCGCATGGCCAGGCCCCTTTGAAAATTTGCATGTAAACCCCGGATTGTACAAGCACATGCCTTTTACAATCTGCCCTTTAGCGTGTATTTTATAAAGAATCTTGTTACCTTAGCTAATAAAGATCAGACCAACTAAAGATAAATTACCTGAAGTATTTACTATAGCATTACCCATTAAGATCCCCCTGAACTTTTTTTTTTTTAAATTTATATTTTATTTATTTTCAAATAATTATAACAAGACAACCTTGTAAGGAATACAGAAACTCATTAATAGGAAATTATACATACATCCACATGTATTTACTAATACATACACTTGAAATAATACTATTAGCTGCTTTTCATTGGAAAAAGGGGAAGGAGGAAAAGAGAAAATCAAAGGAGAAACAAAGGAAATCTATTTAGCACTTTGCTGCTGTGTAGGCCTCAACTTATATAGGTTAAGTCCCTCCCTCCAGGAACTGTCTCAATTGCTCAGGCATAAAAAAAATATATATGTATTACCAGCATACTTTATAACACATTTACATGGAAATCTTAACAGGAAACTTGCCCCTTTGGCCAAAACCTCGGGAAGCATAGTTATAAACATTTTCCTCCGCTGTTGGGTAACCCTAGAAAGGTTTGGATAGACCCTAACTGTGGCTCCCATAAAGGGAGTATTAATGTTTTGAAAATATGCTTTCATCATTTTTGCTCTTTCTGGTTCAGTGAAAAAGGATACGAAGAGAACTGCCCTTTCTATAACTTACATATTTGAATTTTCCAGATACTCCGTTAAGTTTACTAAGTCAACCCTGTTCTCCCCATGAGGTAATTGAGAAGACTCTCTTTTAATAGGCAAAGGATCCCCCTGAACTTTACTTAAGTGTCCCGATTTCACAAATGACTACATTTATCTAAATTACTTCCTTGTGTTTCTTAGGCAACCAATGTCAAATTATTCTGTGTAGTCGAACCCCCTAATTAGTGGGTTAGTCTAGAAAGCATGAATGGAAGGTAGAGGTGGGTGGGTGGAGCCCTTTCCCTTCTACTCATTCTTTCTAAACCTAAGCAGTAAAGTACCCAACAAGCATAAAGGCAAAAGAAAATATCCTTTTTCAAAAATAAAAAGAACAAAAGCAGTTAAGGAAAATGCTCCCTTCAAAATGAAGTCTCGGCAATTGAATTCAAAACAAAAAAATTACCTGTTTGTAGTTAGCTCCTCCAAGAATAGCAGATCTTTCTTAACTTGACTCACCTACATACAGAACTCAGACCTTGATACAATTAACACAGATACCAAGCATCTTTCAATTCCCAGGGCTTCAAACAAAAACTTTCCCTTTGAACTACTAAATCTAAAGGCAGAAAAAAAAAAATCTTACAGCAAGGCAACTCCTACCCTTCTACTCTTCCTTTCTAAACCTAAGCAGTAATAATATGCAACAAACAATAATGCAATGCAAAATAACACTTTAAAAAAAACAAAAGCAATTAAGTAAAAATATCCCTCTTCAAAATAAGGTCTCAGCAATTGAATTCAAGCCAGAAAATGTACCTGTTTATAGTTCAGCCCTCCAAGAATGTACCTCACTTGATGCAAACCCTGTTGATGCAAATATTTGTAAATAGATTGTGCAGTTTGCCTTCTGATTGAGATGTTTTTCGCTTATTTATTGCCTTAATGCAGCATTTAGCAAAACATGTTCATTTTGGTGAATGGGTCTTAGGATAACAGTTGAATATCTCATTCTGATGCTTGACATTGGCAGGCTGGAGTACAATTGAGCAAGATAGGTTCATGAAGTTCTCTCTCTTCTTTGTGCTTTAGAAGTTTTTCAAATAAAAATCGCATAAGAGGATTTTTTATTTCTTTTTAAATCTATGATGATATTTTTTTGCCTGAAGTCCTACATCTTTTCCTAGTGGCTATCATTTGTGGTGGGCTGCCTGATATTTTCTCTTTTGCTAATTATAAAACATTTTGTTCCTGTGATCTTTTCGGTTTTGATATATATAAGGTTATGCATCCTTCTTCCTCCCATATCAGTAAATTTGTCTTCATCCTTTGGCTTATTGTTCTCCACCTTTATCCCATCCCCTAGTAATTTACCCATTGGTCCTTTCTCACCCAGTTTCATATGTTTTGTTCCTCCTAGACTCCATTTGTCTAGCAAAGTTAACTTTGATCCCCTGTTATGTATCCTAGAAATGTGATACCGTTCATTTTTAGCTTCTTGCTCTCATGAAGAGCTTAGTATTTATTTGTAACTTTGATCCCAGTTACCTGTATCCCTTGTTTGATGTAATGCATCCGTTTGCTTTTATCGTTTCACTGTAAACCGATGTGATATGTAATTTTGCACATGAATGTCGGTATATAAAAGCTCTAAATAAATAATAAATAAATATTTGGAAAAAAATATGACAACAGACCAGGAGAAACATGGGTTCATTCAGAGGGGCAGATTTTCAAAGGGTTATGCGCGTAACCCCGAAAACCTGCTCCTGCGCACGCCGATCTTATTTTGCATAGGCTCGGCGATGTGCGCAAGCCCCGGGACGCGTGTATGTCCCAGGGCTTTGAAAAAGGGGTGGGGCCGGGGGAGGGTGCTTGTCCAGGGGCGGTCCCGAGTCCTCCGGCACAGCGGCCATGCTGGGGGATGGCACGCCGGCAGCTGGTCGGCGCACACAAGTTATGCCTGCCAGAGGCCAGAGGCAGACGTAACTCCTGAAATAAAGGTGTGGGGGGGGATTTAGGTAGGGCTGGAGGGTGGGTTAGATAGGGGAAAGGAGGGGAAGGTGGGGGGGGAGCGGAAGGAAAGTTCCCTCGGAGGGAACGGGGAAAGCCATCGGGGCTCCCCTAGGGCTTGGCGCGCGCAAGGTGCACAAGTGTGCACCCCCTTGCGCGCGCCGACCCTGTATTTTATAACATGTGCGCGGCTGCGCGCGCGCATGTTATAAAATCAGGCGTACATTTGTGCTCGCCGGGTAGCGCGCAGAAATGTAGGCCACGCACGCAGGTTATAAAATCTGCCCCCGAGTGTACTGTCATGTTTCATGGATTACGTGCTGATTTATGGTTCATGTTAGTTCATCTCTGGGATTTATAATAGGTTACAGTAACAAAGATTAGGGTTGGACAATCATGTATCCAGGCTCAGATCTTCAACATTTATTCAGATAATCCAAACCAGCCTCTACTGGATTAAAATGTGGCCTTGATTTTTTGTTTAGAATCCAGACTCATTCAGATAGGGTTCATATTTAATCCAAACCTACTCTCTGTCCCCATAGAGATGTGTCTATTAATCATCCTTATGACTCTGGTTACAGAAAGATCCCTAGGAGTACTTGATTTAAAACAAATGTAGATGTTGGTGTTATCCAACACATGGCACAACAAATGATGTATCTGTGACTCTAGGAAAGAAACAACTCACAAGACAAATCCCATAGGCAATAAACTCTAAAGAAGAGAGAAACTGGAAAGAATGGCAGGAGAGGCTTAGGTGTTGCTTGCACTGCGGGCATGGATTGTTTAAGTGTGAACCCCCGAGTCTGGAGGAGGAGGGTGGAAACATCTCACGCCTCTCATGCAGATCCATCAGGCCTACTCACTACCCAGAGAAAAGAACACCAAGGGGACTTTTCCAATAGCTGACGTACCTGCAAAGTCTGTGGGTGGTTTTGTATCTGTGGACCTGGTAAGCAATTTTCACAGAAAACTAGTGCATGGCTTTCCTTTTCAGAATGTGCTTACAAATGCATCGAGTGGCAAAAGCACCCGCAGGCTTTGCACCAACTTTTCCTGCAGTTAGAGGAAATGGAGGGGAAAACTACACATGCCCATTAGAAAATGCTATTAAGAAGCACTAGGGGTGTTACAGACCAAATAATATCATTTCATGTCATGTGGTTTCACTGGGGGAGAGGTGGCCACCTGAATTTCATATCATTGGGGGCTATTTTGGGGGTCTGTTGCTTTTTTGTTTATTTTTGCAAATAGTGCACACTGTTCAGAAAAAGTGCACACTAAAAATGATAGAAAATAAAAAATCTAAATTGTGTTTTTTTCTATTGTTTCTTTTTGAAAACAGTATGAAACAATATAATTGTCAATGTCATTTCAGATGAAAGCACATGTTTATTCAGCATGCATACTTTATTCTTCCAATCTAACCACTCCCTTTCTCCTTCCAGAAACACCTCTTTTTAATGTGGCTGTACATTACATGAGTTGTGAACCATTTGCATACTTTTTAACTGTTCCCAGGAGATCAGACAAACCTATTTACCCAGAGAAATTGCTTTGAAATGCAGAGGTAAGTCAGGCACTGGGCGGGACCAGGCAGAATTCATCAAGTCCCTGGTTTTAAAAAGCATTTGCATGCTTAAAATTGGATTTTACATGTGCAAAATGTGTAAGTGGGCTTTTGAAAATTGCTACAGTATATGCCATTGAATTGTCCATAGGTTTTTCGTGTGCAAGTGCTACGATAGTATGTTACCTTTACACTTCTTTTCAAATTGCCTCCCAGGTTTCTATCACTGTTAGTGCACGCTGCAAACATACAATTACAGCAGGTCAAATGCCTACAGTCGGTTTGTTTTTTTTTTGTGGACCCTTGTGAATTCAAGCTTTCTCCTGTCTCTTCGCAGCCTAGTAAAATATACATTGCTCAGGGCTGATCTCACCTTCATTTTCTTCATCATTTAAGCACATGGGATGCCCAAAGGCATACTCGATTTGCTCTTTCCAATCACACTCAGAGAGAACTTTAAGGTCAATTTAATTTCATTAACCTGTTGCTCTGTGGCAGCTGCATTATGACAGTTCGCAGATAACCTCACTTCTTTTTTTTGCCTGCGCTTCCCTGAGATCTGTCAATGGAAATGCTCAAATCAGTTCCTTTGATGCGTCGGATAATAGTAACAGCTAAAATATATTAGAAACAGAAGGGAGAGAGAGAGAGCGAGCGAGCGAGCGAGAGATGAGTGAAGCCGATCACAACCAATCCGGGGGGGTCGCAGGCGAAGAGGCAGCCAATGCTTGCTGCAGTGGGCGGAGCCGAAGCCCCAGTCCATAATTACTAACTGCATTCCTGCTTTCCAGCACAGTTGCTTTGAGCTGCTGCGAGGTCTCATCCGAGGAAAGCCGGGCGCCCGCCTAACCCCCAAGTGTTCTCGCAAGCCCTTGTGACAATCCCCTCCTCCGTGCCAGTCCAAGACTGGACTTAGAAGGTACCAGCAACACATCTTGCCTTTCTTTTCTGTTGCTTGCTTTTTTTTTTTTTTGTGAAACCTTGATGATTCTTAATTTGGGAGTTGGGAAGGTGGTGGGGGTTGTTTAGTGGGTATATCATACCCTTGAGCAGCAGGAGGGATTTGGATGAAAATAAAACAAACAGGGGAGTGATCCCATCAACTTTCCAATGTCGTCAAATGCTAGGATACAATGCAATGGTTTTAAATTAGATTGTTTAATCTGGAGAAGTATTTTCGATGCAAGGGAGAGGGAGTGGGCAGGAGAGTCCCCCCACCTTTTCTATTATTTGCATAACATTGCATTTACTTCTTTGTCAGACATTAGCTGATCCATGCTTTCTGGCTGAGAGCAACCAAAGATCTTTAAAAAGCTGACAGCAATGGAAAACAACTTGAGCTGGGTTCCTGTGATAAAAGCTGAAAAGACAGGCATGACTACTTTTCGGTCAGAACATGGAATGTAAACAGCGCTTCCCAGCCTTTTGAGCCACTGAGTGATCTGTAGGAAATTAGAACCGATTCCTAAAGCAGAAACATTTGATTGGCAGTCATTGGGAGCGTTTTTACTTTCCACTTGTGTGTGTTTGTTGTGAGTTGCTTTAGAGCACTTGTCTGTCTCAGTGCCAGACTGGTCATCTGTGGGACCTGAGGGGAGGCAAATAATAGAAGTTGCCCAGGCATTGACTCAACAAGGAACAGACTCACGAATAGGTGGCTTGTATCTCTTTTCTTTAGATGATGACAGGCTGGGTGATAAACTGTGCCAAGTAAGAATAACAATAAAGTGAAGGGTTGATGAATAAGCTTGTAGTCCTACGGATACCAGAAAACACTGAGTCACTTGATCCAGAAAACATAGCTTTTATTGTGGCTTTGGTCCCCTGAAAAGTCATGTACAATCACATGTCTGTAAATATTTTAGTTTTGTGTAGCTTTGTTGGTGGGATGGGGAGGATATACAAGGTGTTCTTGATTGTTTTTATTTGTGCTTTTAATTATGAATTAATTTTGTTCATACTACTGGGGATTAAAGTGAGTAGGATTGTATTTGATTTGTATATGATTAATACTTTTTATATATATTTTATTGCTAGGCTATATTATGAGGAAGTTTAATGTTTTTGTTGTATGTTGTACTTTTTTTTTTCCCCTTTTAAATCACTGCAAGTCCTTTGGCTAGTGGTGTTTGCTCACCTAAATAAATAAATATAATGAGAGACCACAAGCTGTAAAGTATTTGGAAGTAAAAGGTGGTCGAGGGTGCATCTCAGCAACTGAATAATTGAGTAACACTGAACTAGGTCTTCTGTAATGTTGTTATAATCTGGATCTTGCTTTCCTGATGCCTTTTAGAAAAGACAAAAGGGGTGGGTTGGCCATCGGAGAATTATTTTCGTCTCATTTGGTACATAAAGATGAAAAACTGTAATGTGATTATTTTTTAGTAGAGATGTGAATTTGTTTGAAACAAAATGGGGGAAAAAAAGTTTTCCTGTTTCAATTCCTTTTTAAAATGAAGCAAAAGAAAAAATGAACAGCATTGTGTTTGTTTTTTGTTCATTTCTTTGGAAGTAAAACAAATGAATGCCATCGCTGCCACCAACCCTTCCCTACCATCCCTGGACCCTCTTACCCTCTTGTTGAAAATCTCTCCCCAGGGCAGGAGTGGTCCCTGGTCACTCTTACCTCACCGCTGCTGCTATTGCAAACGGCCCCAGCAGACCGAGGCCAGCACCACTGTAAATGTTTGCTGCCCAAAATGGCAAGAATTTTCAATGGCACTGGCCTGGGTCTGCCGGCACTATTTCCAGTAGCAGCAGTGGTGAGGCAGGAGCGACTGGGGGATCACTTTTGCCTCATGAAGAAAAGTTCAACTATAGGTTATGAAGGTCAAGGAGAAGAGTGGAGAAATGAAGAAGGCCTAGGAGGGTTTTTTTTTTGTTTTTGTTTGTTTTTTTTGTGTGTGGCTGCCTGCTCAACATTTTTGTTTTGATTTATTTTTTTGTTTGTTGTATTTTTCATTGTAAAGCAATGAAAGGAAATGAAACAAATAAAAAAAAAAAGAAGAAAAGAAATGAAAAATAAAACAAAATGAAAAAATGTTTGTGCACAGCCCTAATGTTTTATTAAATTTCCTGTTCCCGCTAGGAGCTTTATTTGCATGCTTCTGAATTGCTGCATACCACAGGGAGCAGTGGCCAGAGTCCCACTGTGATGTTTTGCCCTTGATACACCGAAGCACCTCTGGAGACATTAACTCCCAAACACGGTGACCAGGCACTGTTCTAAGCCTCTTCCTCCATCCACTAGCATATGAAACAAACCTGCCAGTGCAGAACTTACGCAGGGGGAAAAAATAGCTTTTGCATGTGTTATTTTTAGGTGTGACTTTGAAAACTCTCCTCAGAGTCTTTCTAAAGAAAAGATGTTTCTGAATAGTGAAAGCCATACTTGGATACCTCCTAAGTATTCATGAAAGGGATCAGAGGATTTTGGTGGGGGGGACTGAATGGCTCAAGAGAATGGTCACAGCATTACAGAGACTTTACCTTTAGGCCACTGATAGAAATCCCAGCTCAGGTGGCCCTTGCAAAATGAGATGGTGGTCTCAGTCCTTTTCCACTGGCCATAGCAGAAGCAGTCACATCATGATTCCTGTCAGATTCCTACGAATCTGTGAATTCGCTGCACACCTTGTCACTGACATGATATGAGAAAAAATATGACTTTGTACAAAGAAAGTGTTTTTCTAGTTAGCCTGTTATGAAAGTAAAAAAAAAAAAAAAGGTATATAACCAAAAGGCAGCATTAGATAGTTACTTCTTTAAAACTGTTAGTAGTATATTTCCACTTAAGGATGCTAAGGGTGCCTTTCCAGCCGTTGGAATGGGAATTAATGAAAACCTTCCTTCACTGTGTGTTTCACTGGATGTGGTTTTCTTAGCTGTGTATTGGAATGTCCATCCACTTTCTCCCCCAGTGCAGGCAGCACATTCACTGAAGAGCTGTTAGGTAATATTCAATTAAAACGTGCCATGAAAAGATGCTGAGGATGCCTGGTGCCCAAGGCAATTATTTAGGTTGGAACATGAAAGTAGAATTGGCCAATCAAGGTCCAAATTTATTGCTCAAAGAATCTCCCTAATGATCTAATGGCTAAAATTAATTGTTTTCCAACCATGTCTGAATGTTGAGGGTTTGGTGATCACAGCCCCACCATAGCACCTGTGATTCTTTTCTTGTCAGAATACCAAAAACATATGCCATTGCCTTCAGCATCCCACAGCACCTGGTCTTCCTTGGTGGTTCTTCCAGGTCTACTGTCCAGGTCCAATCATGTTTAGTTTCTAAGATATATAATGTGTTCAGGCTCACTCAGGCCAGTGTTGCTGGAAGCTAATCTGAATGAAAAATCATTTAAATAAATGTTTAGCCTTTCTTTTTAGTATTCTAATTCCATTTTAATAGCATCTTTGCCAGTGAACTTTCTTGTATAGTTAACCTCTCTTGTCACTTAGGTCCTGATTTACTAAGCTTTTTTCCCATTGACACTGAATGGGAGCAAAGTCTTAATGAATGAGGATCTTCACCTTGATTTTGGCTGTTTAATTTTCAGTACAGGTATGTAATGGACAATAAAGCCCATGCTTGTGAGTACCAAGCCTGTTTTGTGGCATTCTTGAGGATTATGTTTTACCATTACTATCATAGGGCATAGCCTGTGGTTAAGTAGACTTCAGCTGGAATGAGTTGAAGGTATTACCATGGTCTTGCCTTGCCTTTGTTATCCTTCTTATTAGCAGATTTTCCAGTGTAAAAAGTATCTGAGAATGCAAGATTAATTAGTACACATCCAACAGGCTCTGGTTAGAATTCATACAGACTAACATAGTAGATGACAGAAAAAGATAAACCAACCTGTCCAGTATGCACAGCTTTTCTTGTCCACCCTATTAAGGATATATCCCAGCTGCCAGCCATACAGCATAACTGCTTGTAAGATATCTCTCCTTATCCAGGACAGATTTTGCCTGTCCTGGATAAGGATTCTCTATTTAGCTCATATACCCCCTATGTCTAACCACAAGACTCTGTAATTGAAATGTCCAAACATCCAGCTTCCTAGGTCCCTTTGGCCTTTCAGGATGGTGTCTTGCCACCATTAACCTGCCACACTGACCTAGCTGGTCCTGGGGAGTTGTAGCTTTATTTACATAATTGGAAATGTAACTATTGTAAATGAAAATCATAATTGCATGGCAGTTCTTTAATGGTTCATCATTGTTAATTCTATACAGTCTAAGACCAATTGATTACTACAAATAGACCCATCTGCAGTCCACATGCCAGGCAAATTCCAAACTAAGGAAGAAATCATATGATTTAACTTTCAATGAAGAATAATTGTATTTTTTAAACAACTTATTCTTTCATAAAGTCCTTTAAATACACCAAGTATACCAAATACACAGTAGTCCAGGTCCAGATTGGACCTGGACAGTAGTCTGATGATTGCCTGTTTGTAGACTCTGAAGTTGATAAGTACTCCTTTTTTTGGCTAAGAATGTTATACTGGGAATTAATTTTAGTTCTTTTTATTCATTTATATATTTATTGAGATTTATGTCTTGCTTCATTCAAAACAGCCAATTTCAAAGCAACCTAAACTCAAACTAAAACATTTTTAATACAATACAAATCGGCATACAAATAAGCATAAAATAAGACATAAAAATTTGACAACCATTTACCAAATATTATAAAACTGTACACAGCATCATTGAACAAGACAGATTTTCAACTGTACAATAATCCTATAAAGCTTTCCCAAAAATTGCCGTGATGTGTTCCATACTCAATCCTTGAATATTCTTTTTTTTTTTATTAATATTCCCAGTCTATTTTTAACATCTAAGGGAATTTGTTTCAGATGTTGAATGGATTTGATGCACTCACTAAAGACACCATCTTGGCAGCACTAATAGTAGCATGTCCAAATTTGACTGGTGCATGCTGCTAGCTGAAGAAACTCTGGAAGTGGTCGCCAGATTTGGTGGATATTTTACAAAGCATGCTACTCTTTTATACAGCAAATATGGTTTTGTTTTTTTTCATTTTGGCTATCTTCAATAATCCATTGTTAACGTGTTTCAGATATTTGAAAGCACTATTAAGTTTTGATACAAGCATCTGATTGTCACAGGAGCTGTCCAGACCATGGTGCTGAACAGCAATAAGATAATAAAGCCCCTAGGTTTATTGAGTCATTCTTGTTTCCCTATCAAGTTATTAGGCAAAAGCTTTCAGTGGAAAAAGACTTAAGAAAGGTATTAATCATTAATATCTTTATTTGCAACCAGCTGACTCATAGCAACAGTGCTTGTCTGACAGTTGTAAAGGATTTCTTACCCTTGACATTACTGTAACTAGAAAAGTAAAGAATGAGATGATTTGTATGTTGAATCAGACCATTTAGATCTGGTGTATTCTGAGCCCTTTCTATTAGCCCAGATGTGCTTTACCAATCAGGAGCTTGCCAAGGACACTTACAAATCTGGCTGAAACTCATCAGAATCTGTCAGACTATTCAGCAGATTATTGTGGATGTTTCAGCAAGTCAAACGTTGATACACTTCTTTAGTCCCACTTTCAATAAGTGCCAGATCTCTATTGATACAGTAATAATAATTTTGGATTTTCCATACAGAAATGTTTTTTTTTTTAAATTGCCCACCTGATATGCAGGTAAACCTCTTCATACATAGTTTTACTTGGACTGAGCAGAGGAGTGGAGTTGGGCAGGGGTTTGCACTTGCACATATAGGGGTAGATTTTCAAAGGGTTACACGTGTAACCCCCAAAAAGCTGCCCCTACGCGTGTCGAGCCTATCTTGCACAGGCTCGGCGGAGCGCGTATGTCCCGGGGCTTGCAAAAAGGGGTGGGGCATGGGCGGTCTGGGACGTGGCGGGGGCGTGGCTGCTGTGGGCCGGCGCGCATAATTTCTTCAACAAAGGTAAGAGGTTGGTTTTTTTTTTTTTTTAGATAGGGCTGGGGGGTGGATTAGGGAGGGGAAGGTGGGGGAGGTGGAAGGAAAGCTCCCTCTGAGGCCGATTTCGGAGCGGCCTTGGAGGAAACTGAGGAAGGCTGTGCGGCTCGGCGCGCGCAAGTTGCACAATTGTGCACCCCCTTGCACGCATCAACCCTGGATTTTATAACCTGCGCGCGGCAGCGCATGCATGTTATAAAACTGGGTTGCGCGAACAAATCTACGCCCGCACGCACCTTTTAAAGTTTGGCCCACAATTTTGCGTTTTAAAAAGTATGCATGCAAATTTTCACAGGAAATTTGGGCAGATGTTTTAGCAGGTGTAATTGTGTGCGAGTAGTTTTGGTGGGATAACTTTCAAAGGAGACTTATGGACATAAGTCTTGTTTGAAAAGTGGTGTAACTTGTGTGCAATGTTACAACATTTACCTCCTTGGTGTTTCACAAGCATGTAGGCAATCACTACTGGGATGGGTGGTCTGCCTGTCCATCTTTTATGTTAATCTCTCCTTTGGAAGCTTTTGTACAGTGATTAACTGGAATCCAGGTATAGTTGAGCACATTGAGATGTGGATGAAGAAAGTAATTTTTCCCCCTAAAGATGGGGTTTCTATCCACTAGATTGCAGTCTATCTGTTAGTACTACAGTATAGCCATGTTTACCCTCTCAGGTCTGTGCAGCAAACACTGCAGGCTTATAGTCTCTCATGTTAACCCTAACTTCAGTGTCTAATGCCACCTTTCTGTACAGCATGTGAAAGTTGATATCTGCCAATATCTGTTTGATTTATTTCCTCCCTATTTGAGACCCCCTTCATGTTAAGGGCATAAACTCCCAATGCTGTTATTCTCCGCAGGACAGTTTTATTTAACACATGGGTTTGGATCTGATTACTTGCCTTTCCAATGAAAACTCAAGGCAAGTTACATTTCAAGTATAGTAGGGGGCAGATTTTCAAAGGGTTACGTGTGTAACCCCGAAAACCTGCTCCTGCACATGCTGAGCCTATTTTGCATAGGCTCGGCGGTGCGCGCAGGCCCCGGGATGCACCTATGTCCCAGGGCTTTGAAAAAGGGGCGGGAAGGGAGTGTGGGCATGGCGCCAGTCTTGGGGCGGTCTGGGGGTGGGCTGAGACCTCCGGCACAGCGGCTGTGCCAGGGGATGGCGCCGGTAGCCGGCCGGCGCGCACAAGCTATGCAACAGGCAGGCGTAAAAAGTGAAACAAGGTAGGGGGGATTTAGGTAGGGCTGGGGGCGGGTTAGATAGGGGGAGCGGAAGAAAAGTTCCCTCCCCGGCCTTGGAGGGAACGGGGAAAGCCATCGGGGCTCCCTTAGGGCTCGGCATGCAAGATGCACAAGTGTGCATCCCCTTGCATGCGCCGACCCCGGATTTGATAGCATGCGTGCGGCAGCACACGTATGTTAAAAAATTGGGTGTACATTTGTGCGTGACGGGTAGCGCGCACAAATGTACCCTGTGTGTGCTTCTTTCAAAATATACCCCAAGGTACTTCCCTGCCCCAGAAGCTTTAGAATCTTAAAAGCCGGGTGTGCACCAAAGCTGGGAGATACACACATAGGTTGGGCCAGTGCATGCCGAGCAGATTTTAAAAGCCACCTGGATACAAGCATACTTGGCCCTATGCGAACAAATGAAAAGTAAAAAAAAAGAGGCAGGGCATGGGTGTGGCCTGGGAGGGCGTGTGTGTTTCTGGATTTTTACTTGAAATTAGCACATAAATACTTATGCACACAGGCGTACGCTGAGGGTCCCCTGCTATGTAACTTTTGCTATGAATGATGTGCAAGCTATGAAGAAAAGATACATAGATCAGTGGGGTTTAAAATGTCAGGGCTAACAGGGGAGAATGGAGACTATTGAACTAGGGGGCTTTGGAAGGCCTATTCCTTAGCTGGGTGACCTGGGAATAAACCAGGAAAACTGGTAATGGCATTGGCGTGCGTGCCTTTTAAAATCCCCCACCTTATGCAGTAGAAGTGGCATTCACACACACAGGTGTGCTTTCACTTAAAATTGCATGCTATTTTATAACGTGCACACACAGACATGTGTATGTCATAAAAATGGCCAATGTCCTGGACGCAGGCTGATGAATATGTGCACGGGTGTCCACGTGCCGGTTTAAAAGTTACCGTTCCTGTCTGTATCTGAGGCAGTGGAGTTCAAAGTGACTTGCCCAAGGTCATAAACCATGTCAGTGGGAGAAGCAGGATTTGAGTCCTGTCTTTGTTGATTCTCAGCCCACTGCACTAACCACTAGGTAATTCCTCCACTCATGGTTCACTGACTGAAGAAGCCAATTCAAACCCAGGTACAGGAAGTCTAAAATTGCACTAATTTATCTTGCACTGTCACTGTTTGTCTCTTAAACTGGGTTTCTGTACCCAGTTCAGTGCTTCTCCCCAGTATCATGCCAGTAAAAGAAATATAAGCCTTCCGCTTGCAGTCCTGGCTGCTGCTGACAATCAGGTGGTCTCAGGCTAGGAGGCAGCACACTGGTCTGCTTGCTGCTCCTCTACTTGGAAATTGGCAGGCTTTGTCCTTTCCCGTTATTGAGCAGGAATGATAAATCGACACACTGAGAAACAGAGCAGCCTCCTGCAGAGGGGTTGACGTGGTGGAATCTTTTTTTTCCTCTTTCTTAAACAGGGTATTTATTAATTGAGCTAAAAGAAAATTACTGATTGTGATATGCTTTCAAAGGCATGACCTTCAGTTCTGAGTTGTTTTCAGAGGAACACTGTCCTTGTTGTAGTGTAGTAGAGGGTTTTTTTTTTGTTTTTTTTTAATGTTGTCATTGCTCTCATAGGTGTGTGTGTTGTTCCATGCAGACCTTGTTTCCGTTTTGTAACCATTTGATAGCAATGCAAAACCTTGCTCTAAGAAGCAACTCATATTAACAATGTACAGTTTATTACTGAAATCAGTGATTCCTGAAACAGCATATTGTAAAAGGCCTTGGCTGAATGGCATCATTTGATTAATTAAACAACTATTTCCATCTGTGTGGGCTTTAACAATTGAATATACCTAGCAGTTAATGGCTTGGATACATGGAACAATCTGGCTAAAGTACATATCAACAGGAATTTTCAAGTGCAGTAGTAATGGTTAAAACAAAGGGGTGGAGTCTCAGAATAAAAAGCGTGCTTCTTTTATTATGACCACTCTTCCTACTGTGGAATATATCTTTCCTTGAGTCACACTGGGCCGGATTTTAAAAGGGTTACGCGCATAACCCTTCTAAAACGGCCCTGCGCGCACCGAGCCTATATTGCATAGGCTTTGGCGCGCGCAAGTCCCGGGGCTTTCTTGGGGTGGGCGTGTCGGGGACGTGATGCAATCGGCGCGTCATCCAGGGGCGTGTCGGGTGGCGTGACGCGGTCGGCGCGTCATCCGGGGGCAGTGCCGTGGGCGTGGTTTCAGCCCGGGGGCATTCCGGGGGCGTGGCCATGGCCTCCAGACCAGCCCCCGGACTGGAACATGGCGCGCGGCAGCCGGCCCAGCGCACGCAAAGTTACGCCTGCTTTGAGCAGGTGTAACTTGTGAAACAGAGGTGGGGGGGTAAGGGAGGGGAAGGTGGGGGGAGGCGGAAGGAAAGTTCCCTCTGAGGCCGCTCCGAGGCCTCAGAGGGCCGCTCCGTACTTTTGTTCGCGCCTGGTGCGCGAACAAAAGTACGCGCGTGCGCTGTCTTTCAAAATGTACCCCATAGTGTCTCTATCTGTGCTCTCTCCCTGCTTCCAATGTGGCCTGAGTGAGGTAGGGAGAGCAAATAACATCAAATCAGTTCCATCCATATCCACTTAGATTCCTAATGGTGAAAGCAGCTAAATTAGAAGGAAATTTAAAAAGAGAAAATTTTAATTACTTAAGATATCACTAGGAGCAAATAGAGAGATCTCACTGATTTTGTTTCTCATGTAATTATTTCAACCTGTATTTGGGTAGCTCTTTTGAGTCGGATAGTAACCATACATAGCACATTTAGGCTCCTAGTTATCTTCTCAGATCACTAATTAAAATCACATCTTGCAGAGAGAAAATTGAAACCCAAATCTACAATGTGTTTTCTATGTACTGTAATTCCTTCTCTTGTAATTTGACTCTCTCTCTCTCTCTCTCGTTTTGATTATCCCCATAACATTTCCAATTTTTTTAAGTGAGTGAGGATTATTTACTTGATGCCAGGGGTGACAGAGCTGTCCTCAGTCCTACCAGGCTATTGTCTTTATTCCATTACATTTTGATTCCTAATTACTGGATATTTGAGTTATCTAATTATTTAAAAAACTGTCTATGCCATGCTATCCAATATTCTAAGCTGCTTACAAAAGAAGCATTCACAGATAAAATACAAATAAAATTGCATAATGATAAAGACATCAGAAAGCTATGTCTGCCCAGCTTGTTAGGTGTTCTAAATCAGGCACTTATCAGTCTCCTTCTGAACTGAGGCCTAAAAAATCTAGCATCGCTACAATTACTGGATCTGATTAAATGCTTCATTAAATAGCTCCATTTGCTTTTTAAATGACTTGAAACTAGATTCTTCTCAAAGAGTATCAGGTAAGTCGGTTCTGTTGCGAACAACCTTTCAAGCAACTTTGCCAGTCTCACTAACGAATCCTGGGCACCTCAAACAGGCAGCGACCAGTAGATCTTACGTTTCTTTCCGGTCTGTAAATCTTCAACACTGAACTGATGCATTGCAGTGCCTCACTATGCAGGGCTTTATGAATTTGAGTCAAAATTTTAAATCTTAATCTCCATTCAATCGGTCACCAGTGAAGTGCAAAGAATAAAAGGGTACTAGAGCTGTTCTTGCAAGTTCATCCTGAATTTTATGGTTCTGTGGCTTTCTAGCAACTTTCACTGACTGCATAAAGGTTTTACTGTGATTGTCTATCAAGTGAAAATATTAAATGAGTGATCTCACAGTTAAACACAAAATGCCTCAAGGCAGCTTCCCCAATACAATATCAATTATCTTTAATTCACGTAGCACATACATCAGATTAAAAAGCCTGTGAAAGAGCAATTGGAAAAAGGTCTTGATGTATCATTCTGGACGTTTGCTGAAAAACAGAATTTCTCAAAACATAATCACATTTCAATACATTGAGGAAAAAAAACAATGGCATTGAGAAAGTACTGAAAAAAATGGTTTCCTGTAAAAAAAAAAAAAAAAAAAAAAGTCAAAATAATTCTCAGCATTGATTGACATATAATTTGTAATGTCATATATAGTGTACTAGTCATATATAGTGTACTAGTTAAAGATAATGTATATTATTATATATAATACTTTTTGGAGTGTATAATTTATATACAGGGGTACATTTTTATAAAAAAGCGCGAGCGCTTACTTTTGTTCGTGCACCAGGCGCAAACAAAAGTACGCCGGATTTTATAAAATACGTGCATAGCTGCACGTATCTTATAAAATCTGGGGTCGGCGCGCACAAGGAGGTGCACCTTGCGCGCACCGAACCCTGCGCGTGCTGCCCGTTCCCTCCTAGGCCGCTCCCTCTTGAGGCCGTTCCCTCTGAGGCCGCTCCGAAATGCATATTGTGTATGCATGCTTGTGAATTTCAATATGGTCTACTTCCAACCCTTGACAGAGATTTCTACCTGTAGCCCTTCCTCTAGAATTCCTTGCTGCACTTCATTCCCTCAGTGCTGACTTTGGCAATTGTCAGATCATGTTCAAAAGGTAATTTCTGGGGTCCGGCCTGATAGCTCCACAGCAGCAATACAGTTCGCCTTATGGGATATCTGGCTTCCAATTCCAAGCTCTTGGAGTGTTTGGGACTGCGGATGCACCAGAAACACACAGATCACTTCCTTTCCATTCTAATCACCACCACCACCTTCTTACTATTGGGAGAGAGGATTCCAAGCATTTGCTCAACAGTGACACCTTCTGGCCAGACCCGCACCTGTTCATGGAATGAGTAATGACCCTTAATCAAGGAGTGTCATGGCAATTACTGAGCTAGATAGGAAGGGGATACAAATGAGGAAAACAAACTCAGGTGGTTGTGAAGGAAGACACTTGGCATCCTAGCTATGGATAAAAGTACCATATGAAGTATTATAACAATCTCCCAGCAATGTATCCCCTCTTAAATTTAAAGACAGCCTTGAATACGGATCCATGGAGTCCTCGCATGATATTTATTTTGATGAATTTAGAGTAAAGCAGTTGATGCAAGTCTGTTAAAACCTTGCCAATGAGTGTTAAAAAGCATCACATGCCTCAGATTGTATATTACAGCTGCTATTCTGAACAGCAAGAGGAAAATGCGTCTTTTTAGAACGTTCATGGCTGCTCTAAATAAATATGGTCTGGATTCACCATTCTAACACAGCATGGTGAATCCAGCGAAAACGGGGGGTGGGGGGCGGGCCTGTGAAAGCCAGCAGCCTTCGCACCACCGCGGTGTTTTCGCTGCCGACTTTCACATCCAATAGCGCCCGTGAGAGGTGGTGCTATGGGGTGCGCTACTGGTGATGATAACGGTGCTTACCTTATCACCGCCAGCAAAGACATTGCAGCGTCCACCTCCTCGCCGCCCAGACTCCTCCCCTCGCCACCCTGACTCTGCCCCCGGAAATCTATCGCACGCAAAAAGGGACTTTTCACACGAGATAAGCAATAGAAAATGACCCCTAAATTGGTTTACATTAGAGTTATGAACAACAAAATTATTCTGTTACAATGTTCAGTTAAAGCATTTGTATGTAAATATTTGTAATGACTAATCAATAGGTGATCCATAGTTGTATGTAAATGGTGTTTGGTAGGGGTTGAAGAAAATTCTTTCAATGGGTCTTTATTCTATAAATTTTCAGCATTCATCAAAATTCAGAAATAATTCAGGTTATTTGTAATAGATCAGATAAAGTGAGTGGTCTAGTGAATAGACTAATACACTAGGAACTAAGAAACCTGCATTCAAATCCTGCTTCTACTAATGATATGCATTGTTTTCCTAGACAAGTCTCTTTCTCTCCCATTGCATGACATATCCACCTAAATTGTAAGCTCTCTAGGGAAGGGATTGATTGCACTTTGTACGTGGTTTGTTGTAGATTTTCCTGTAAAAAGAAAATGTCAAAATAATGTTCATGCCATACAGCCAATCTCAGCATTTATTTATTTATTTTTGATTTTTATATACCGATCTTCTTGCATGGGATACAAATCAAACCGGTTTACAGTGAAACAATAACCTCGCATGAAAGCGTTACATAGAACATGAAACATTGAGTAAACTTTGAATAAAACATTAGGAATGTAGAACATTAGGTAAACGTTACAATAAATTAGTTATATTAAATATAATATAGTATTAGTGGATAGCATTGAGCAGTTAGGGCTAGAACTGGCCAAATATAAGCAGAGAACGAAATATATGGAACTTGCTAAGTTAGGTGCAGTAACATGGGGATGTGTGAACTTAATCAAAGAAGGTTGATGAGAGCCTTGCTTAAAAAAAACCTAAGAACTGGATAAACTGCTTGTTGGATGCATTATGACCTATACTTGCTGGATGACATAAAAATTATGGAGATTTAGTTTGGTTTGGCTTGTTTGGTGGTTCTGGGTAAGCCAATCTAAATAACCATGTTTTAAGGTTTTTTTTTTAAGGAGGATGGACAAGTGTCTTGTCTTGTAGGTCTGGTGGGAGAGAGTTCCATTGTGTTGGACCTGCTGTAGATAGGGCTCTTTTCCTTAGGGACATTTAGGCTTGGGGGGTGTATAGTGTGCCTTGATAGGCTCTTATAATTGGTCTGGCTGAGGTGTGAGGGCGTAGCTGGATTGTGAGATCAATTGGGGCGAGGATGTTTAAGGTTTTGTGCATGATCGTCAAGACTTTGTAAAGTATTCTGAATTTGATGGGGAGCCAGTGGAGATTGTAGAGGATAGGCGTGATATGATCATTCTTTTTTGCGTTTGTCAAAATCCTGGTGGCCGCATTCTGTAACACTGATTGACATGTCTTAGGGTACCTGTTGAGAATAATGGCTCTTGGAAATGGTGGTTGTACCTGTGAAAATAGGCTGATTTGCTGTTTGCTTTTTTTTTTTTTCTGCAAAAATTTAGGGGTAGATTTTTTTTTTTTTTTTTTTTAAATACGTGCGTGCGTCCATGTGTGAGCGCTATCCCTGCGAGCGCACGTGGTCACACGATTTTATAACATGCGTGCGCCGGCGCGCATGTTATAAAATCCGGGGTGGCATGTGCAAGGGGTGGTTGAAAATTGCAATTTACATGTGACGACGAGATCGGGCCTCCCGGAGTTCCCTCCCAATCTGCTCCAATTAAGGCGCAGACTGGGAGGGAACTTTTCTATCCCCCTCCCTCCCTCCTCCCTCTTCCCCTCTCCTCCCGGACCCCTTAGAAGGCCCTATCTTTTTTTTTTTCTTGTTTTAGATCTTATGCCAGCTCCGCCCTGCCTCGCCTCCTGGACCACCCCTTTTTCTTCAGCCCGGCGCTTGTGCACGTAACGAGGGTTCTGCATGCGGCCCGGCCCCTTTTAAAATGTATGTGGCGTGCACAAGGCCTGGCTGCAAACATAACCCCCGTTTTTTACAAGCGCCGGGCATTTAAAACCGGGCTGTTAATGTGGTAAATCATTTCAGTTGGATCTAACTACATATTACTACTTTATCACTTCTATAGTACTATTTATTTATTTATTTCTTTTGTATACCGACATTCGATCGAGATATCACATCGGTTTCCAGATAACAGGTTGAATAGAGCCGGAGCTGCCCTATTTTTACATTGTAACAAGATAACAGTTGATTAAACAATTAATATAAGGAACATTGAAACATATGAATAAAATTAAAATTAAATATTAAATGTGGGTATATAGAAATGGCATGAATGCAGCACTTTATAAAAGCACATTAATGACAGTCCCTGATTTGTAGAGCTTACAATTTAATCAAGATAAACACAGAGCAAAAGAGACTTTGGGAATTTTGAAAATGGTTAAAACCAATAAGGCTGTAAGTGAGATAATTGGGGGTTAAGATTAATAAAGCAGTTTCAAATGGTGGGTCTGTAGATTGAATTTGAATAAGGCAAGAAAGGGGAACATGATGCACCTTCTCAGGAAGACTATTCCAAGCATATGTTGCAGCTAAATGGAAAGCACAAAGTCGGAATTGCTGGTAAATAAGGGCATAGTTAAGAGTGACAATGAGTAGAGTTCATGAGGAGGGGTGCAGGGAGAGATGAGAGATAATGAGGTGCTGAAGAGTGAAGGCTCTTATAGGTGAGTAAGAGGAACCAATGTAGTGACTTGAAATGAGGGATGTAGCAACTTTGGTAAAAGTTAAGTTATGCAGCTTAACTTTGGATAGATTGTGGTGGAGAGAGATGGTTCACCGAGAGACCTGTGAGGAGCAGTTTGCAGCAGTCTCAGCAAGAGGTGATGCGAGAGGTGATAAGGGTTCTGGTAGATTGTTTAGAAAGGAAGGGGCAGATTTTGGTGATGTTACAGAGACATAAATGACACATTTTAGCAGTATTTTGGCATTGTGTAGAGAAGGAAAGCAAAGAGTAAAAAATGATCCTAAATTTACAGGCTGAAGGGACTGGTAGGATGACAGGGTTATCCACCAAAATAGAAAAAGGGAGAGAAGGAAAAATGGGTTTTGGAGGAAAGATGAGATAGATGAGATAATCAAATTTGCAGATGATACAAAATTGTTCAGAGTAGTTAAATCACAAGCAGAATGTGATAAATTGCAGGAAGACCTTGTGAGACTGGAAAATTGGGCATCAAAATGGCAGATGAAATTTAATGTGGATAAGTGCAAGGTGATGTATATAGGGAAAAATAACCCATGCTATAGTTACACAATGTTAGGTTCCATATTAGGAGCTACAACCCAAGAAAGAGATCTAGGCGTCATAGTGGCTAACACATTGAAATCGTCGGTTCAGTGTGCTGCGGCAGTCAAAAAAAAGCAAACAGAATGTTGGGAATTATTGGAATGGTGAATAAAACAGAAAATGTCATAATGCCTCTGTATCGCTCCATGGTGAGACCGCACCTTGAATACTGTGTACAATTCTGGTCGCCGCATCTCAAAAAAGATATAATTGCGATGGAGAAGGTACAGAGAAGGGCTACCAAAATGATAAGGGGAATGGAACAGCTCCCCTATGAGGAAAGACTAAAGAGGTTAGGACATTTCAGCTTGGAGAAGAGACGGATGAGGGGGGATATGATAGAGGTGTTTAAAATTATGAGAGGTCTAGAACAGGTAGATGTGAATCGGTTATTTACTCTTTCGGATAATAGACTCGGGGGCAATCCATGAAGTTAGCATGTGGCACATTTAAAACTAATCGGAGAAAGTTCTTTTTTACTCAACGCACAATTAAACTCTGGAATTTGTTGCCAGAGGATGTGGTTAGTGCAGTTAGTATAGCTTGTTTAAAAAAGGATTGGATAAGTTCTTAGAGGAGAAGTCCATTACCTGCTATTAATTAAGTTGACTTAGAAAATAGCCACTGCTATTACTAGCAACGGTAACATGGAATAGACTTAGTTTTTGGGTACTTGCCAGGTTCTTATGGCCTGGATTGGCCATTGTTGGAAACAGGATGCTGGGATTGATGGACCCTTGGTCTGACCCAGTATGGCATGTTCTTATGTTCTTATGTCCTGTTTTGGTCATGTTAAGTTTAAGGTGGTGGTAAGACATTAAAGCAAGAATGTCAGACAAACAGGCTGAAATTTGGGACCAGATTCCTGATTGAATTTCTGATGTACAGAGGTAAATCTGGGAATCATCACCTTGAAGATAGCATTGAAAGCCATGGGATGAGGTAGGAGCACTAAGGGAATTAATCTAGAGAAATAAGAGTGCTCAGGAAAGAGCCCTGAGGTAGGAAGGTGATAGAGGGGGATCCACTAGAGGACACACTAAAAGTGTGATGGGAGAGGTAAGAAAAGAAACAAAAAAGGATGGAGTCTCAAAACTGAAGTGAGTACAGATTATCAAGGATTAGGCAGTGATTAACAGTGTTAAAATCAGCAGATAGATCAACAAGGATAAGAATCGATCCTTTGGTTTTAGCCATAAACAGATCATTGGAGACTTTGGTAAGGACTATATATGTAGAATATGTAGGATAAAATCCATACTAGAGTGGATCAAGATGGCATGAGTTGTAAGAGTCAAAACAGCAGATGTGAACAGCATGTTCAAGTAGTTTGGATGCAAAATGGAGAAAGGAGATGGGTCTATAGTTAGTAGGGCAGGGTCCAGTGAAGGACTTTTGAGAAATGGTGCGATCATGATTGAAGGCAGTGGGAACAGTTGCCATGGAAAGTGATAGATTGAGGATATGACAGATAGAAGGGATGACTGCAGAGAAAATATAACTGAGGAACTGTTTGGAAATGGATTCAGAGGAACAAGTAGTGAATTTGGAGAAGAAGGTGGGCAGTTTGTTCCACTGGGATTTCAGAAAAGTAGGAGAGAGTGACAAGGGCCAAAGGAAGGGAAGAGGACTGAAGTGGTGTGTGGAGGTGGAGAAAAAGAGGTGACCCAATTGAGATCTTAAAACTAATTTTGTGAACCTTATCATGAAAGTAGTCTGCCATAGTCTGGGCAGAGAATGAAAGGGGGGGAGGGGGCGGGAGGCAAAAGCAGTTTGAGGAGGGAACTGAATGTGACAAAAAGATGATTAGGCTGGATGCAAAACAGTTGGTCAGATACCCAAGTTTGGCAAGTACAATAGCAGACTGGAAGAAGGTCAGCATGAATATGAAATGTATGAAGTCTGCAATGGCATAGGATTTTAGCCAAGGACGCTCTGTGAATTGTTACAGGAAAATAGGAAAGCAAATTCTGGGAGTGAGCCAAGACTGAGGTTTGTGTAACTTAGAAGACAAATAAAGGAAGGGGTAAGAGTGTCTAGAGCAAAGGAGAGCATAATGTTGTTAGAAGAAACTGCCTCATTCTGAGGACAGTAGTGGAGCGGATACAAGGTTCAATACCCTGAAGATTCCTGAAGAAGTTGCTGGTGACCTGACGTGGCTATGAGGGAGAGTAGTTTAGTGTGAAAATGATCAGATAGTAGTCTGAGAAGGGAAGAAGTAAAGAGAAGTCTGAAAGAGAATAGTTGAAAGAGAGGAATAGGTCAAGGCTGTTATGTTCGTGAACCCTTGGGCCAGCTGAGACTGCAGGTGTCTTGTTGTGGATACCCATAGTGGGCGTCGCAGCCGGGAGGCGGCGCTGAGGAGAGACTTCGAAGATGGCTTCACCACTGGAAACCCGAGTTCCCCCCAGGAGGAGTCCGTAGGGACCCGGGCCTCTTGGTCTTAGGTGGATCCTATGCAACCAAGGATCAGAAAAGCAGCCTGCCGAGGTAATCCAACGATGAGATGGCACCCAGGTCAGGAGAGACTTCACCCTTGGAAGCCTGCGGTCCCCCCCGGGAGGAGCCCGTGAGGACCTGAGCCACTGGGGCTTAGGAGAACCCTCCGGGCGGGGATGAACAAGTACCTGTGGCAGTGAGAAGAGATGAAACCGAAGTCCAGGAACAAGCCAAGGTCGGGAGCCAGAATTCAGATGTTGGATGCCAAAACCAGGGCGGAAGCAGGAGCCGGAGTCTAAGAACAAAGTAAGGTCAGGAGCCAGGAATCAGACGTCAGGAACAAGCAGGAACTGGGAAGCAGGAAGCACAACTAGCTACTCCGAAGAGTCAACCTCATTGCAAGGCACTGGCTAGCCTTGCCTCCGGGTTTAAATAACCCGGCAGCGTCTGACGTCAGCAGGGAGGCGTTCTCTGTTTTCCCACGCTGGCCCCTTTAAATAGAGAGCCCCTGCGCGCGAGCCTAGGGGCGGGGCCAGCAGCGGATCGCCGGCGGCGTCTCCCTCGCAGGGGGGACGCCGCAGTAGGCCGCTTCTCAGGCCTGGGTGGCCGCGTCTTGGGTTCAGCGGGCCGGAGGGGGCTCCCGCGGACAGAGCGGACCGGGTGGTGTGTGGAGATCGGGCACGATCCGGGACAAAGGCGGTAGCCATGCTGCTGAGTAGAGGTAGTAGAACAGAGCTGGAGGTCAAATGAGGAGGTTAAAGCAAGGAATTTGGAGGCATAAGAGATTAAAGTCCACAAGAATAAAAAAGTCAGAATCACAGTTGATAAATTCCCCTCCTCCTTTTTTTTTTTTTATCAGGGTGACTGATAAACAATAGCAACCTGGAGAGGTATTGGGGAGAATAGGCAGATGAAGTGTGCCTCAAAGAGAAAAAAGATGTGGGTTTGACACTGATGAATAGGTTGAAATTTACGGGGAAAGGGAGTGCAGCAGTCCAACACCAACATCACAGTCTACTGTGCAGTGTAGGTGAGAAAAGATAACCTTCATGACAGGGCACAGCAACTGAAGCAGAGTCCTCAGGGGGGAAGCCACATCTCAGTCAAAGAGAAAAGATAGTCATGAAGGTAGGCAAGCTTGATGGAAAGAGTAAGCATTCCACAGGGAACACAAGAGAATTAGGGATAAGATTGCAGGGATAATGTTTCATGTGCACATATAGCATGAAAGTTGCCTTGGAGGGCCAGGGTTGAGATTGATATCGTCTACTGAGAGAGTAGGAGAATATGGAGAAGAGAACTGGGAGGTGTGACTGCAGGGACAAAGATGAAATGCTGTTAGGGAGAGTAGAGATGGCTGTATAAGAGGAAGGAAACTTTGAAGCTCAAGAGGAAGAAAACAATGTCAGGTGAGGTAAAGAATGTAGAAAATGGGGACAGTAGATGTGATGTTAGCAGTGGTTTGCAGCAGGGAACAAGATTAGAGATGATTAGCATTGGGAAAAGTAAATGCAGTGGAGCAATAGGAAGTAAAGAAAGGGAAAAATCGATTTACCTGAGGTAATGAATGTTATGGCTGATGGAAGCTCAGGGGGGTTGGGGGTCCTCTGGGGTAGCTGGGAAAAAGTATGCAGACATATTACAGCTTCCTGAGTACCTGGCTGGCTGAGGAGCATGAGATGGGAGGATCTCAGACCAAAGTGGGCTGTGGTGACTTCTGAGGTTGATCACTGAGGCAGCTGGAATACATATGCAGATGTACTGAAACCTCTCCAGTGCATAGTATTTAGGCCTTTTTAGCAAAAATTATACCACATTACTTTTTTGTCACATGCATGCTCAGTTCAGAGAAGATTGTCAAGCAGTTCTGCACCGCTGTATTTGTTGAGAATTGTTTAGACATGCTCAGTTATTTCTTACTTATAATATTTTGCTGCTATGTTTTTAGATTTCATCTATCTCTGTAGAAATACTACTGCATATGAATATCTGGAGCATGCATGCAAACACTATTGGTACTCCTCCAAGACCCTGAGATTTGGTATGGCCCACTGAAGGAGGAGGGGCCACTGAGTTTCACTTCCTCTCTCTGTGTCCTCTGCCTCGTGCCCTTGCCTCCTCTCACCCCCATCTCCTGATCTCATTTCTTCTCCCTTAGTTTACAGCAGCAAAAGTTTATCCCTGCTGCTCCCACTCAGTGCCTATTGTATCTCTTTTAGTATGTGCTTTTCTGACTCTGTGGTTTCCGTTGTCAAAATGTTTGGGATAACAATGTTATGAGTAGATTGTGGATGAGTCATGCATGTTAGAAAAAGGATTCACATCCCTAATGTTAACGATTGAAAATATCGTACGATATTTTCAAACTCATCAGAAATCGGGGGCTCCCCGAAATCGATAGGAAAACCCCACAAAATTGTTCGTGGGATTTTCTTATCGTTTTGGAGGAGGGCGGGAAAAATGGCACACAAAAACAACCCCTAAACCTACCCGACCCTTTAAAACACATTCTTTAGCTTCCCCCACCCTCCTGACACCCCCCAAAACTTTTTAAAAGTACCTGGTGGTCCAGTAGGGGTCCCGGAACGATCTCCCGCTCTCGAGCCATCGGCTGCCACTAATCAAAAGGGCGCCGATGGCCCTTTGCCCTTACCATGTGACAGGGTATCTGTGCCATTGGCCGGCCCCTGCCACATGGTAGGAGTAATGGACAACCAATAAAAAAAAAAACAAAAAAAAAACTGATCGGACCTCACGAAAAAAAATTCACGATTGTCCCCGAACCCGGAATCAGAACCGGTTCCGATTCACATCTCTAGTTAACATACCTTTACAGTAAGACTGTAGTGTTTGTCTGTTGTAAATCCATACGGTACAGTGAGACGGTAACTTTAATACTGGTGTGCGGACACACATGTGCGCACGTTTGCCGGCTCGTACCCACAGACTTGACCATTTTATAACATTAATGCATATATGCGAGCATATTATGAAATAGCCCGGCTGCGCGTACATGTGTGCACAATTTTAAATGGATGTGCGCATGTGGCACATCTACAGCTTAAGTGGAAGCATTTTATAAGGGACGTGTGCTGCTGCTGTTTGCCATTTTCCCAGTTCGTTCCCAGTTCACCCAGTTTAGGGATATGACCAGCAATGCCCTCCAATTTAATAGCTTCCCTTTTCCCCCCGTTAACCCCAACCCTTTAAACTGCATTGACTAGCCTGGATTTTTTTTGTTTTATTACTTACACACCATCCATAGCAGTAGTAGTAAAATTACATGACAGGAGACCCTGCCATGTGCCTGTGCTCGTAAGTATGTATGCGCACATCTCTTGGCCTTCCCCCAACATGCCCCACCCAGACCACGCCCACTTCCTGCCCCTTTTTTTGCAAACGTTTTCCCTGTGCGTGCAGCAGGAGATATGCGCATCCTCGGATGGCTTTTAAAATCTGCTGGGCGCTTGCTGACCAGACTCGTGCTCGACTCTCTCGGTTTTGGCGCGAGCAGGGCTTTTAAAATTCGCCTTTAAATCGGTTGACCCATCAATATTTGTTGCATGGTTGAGGAGATGAAAAGGGGATATGTGCAAATGGTTACCAGGGTCCCTAGTTTATGTATTTATTTCAATAGTCGTATGTTTGCATGGGAGCCGAGGGTGTTAATGAATCATTTATGGTGGGTGCTTCTGTTGCCCATGCTGAATATATTTTTTTTTTCTTGGACCAAGAAGAATAGTTTCGGTTTTTTTTTTTTTTTTTTCCTACTGAATATCTTTCAATTATCTGCCATACTGCAAGTGTGATTCAGATTTTTGTCTCAATTCACCCCTTCCCTCTCCAGAAGTGAATGCTTGTTTTGTGACAGTCGAGCTCCAATGCCTGTGTAGTTTTGAAAGGAAAGAAATGGCCCAATTATAGAGGAAGATCAGGGTGACTCTGTCACAAAGCAATCCCCAATGCCCCCTCTCCCCACCCCCCCGACTCCACACACACTTACCTTTCAATTGTTAATCCTAAGGTTCATTCACATAGAACTAGTGATCCCTTTATGAAGGATCTTTGCTTGCTGTAATTATAGAAAGAAAGCAACAGTGAAATGTAGATTCAAATCACCAGCTCCCCCCTCTATAAAAGAATGTAAATTACTCCTTGTCTGTAGTTAAAATCAAGGTGAAGATTGATGAGGAAATTTCCACACTTGATGCCTTGATTAAGACATTTAAAATACGGAAAGGCCCTTTCACCAATGATGCTTAACTGGAGTTGATCAACATAGCACCATTTTTTTTAAATGTGAACAGAAACATTAGTGAGTCTGACAGATGTTCCATGCAATCCAGGCAATTTTATTTATGAAAACTGATTCTCCTGTTCTGCACTGGGATAACCTTGCTTTGCTGATGTGCTTCGTGCTTTATCCTGAAAAAGGATGAAAGGAGGCAAATATGTTAATCCTGGTGGCATCCTTGGTCATTGTTTCTTTGACAACAGCTCAGAGTCTGATGCACAATCCTGTCTGACATGTATTATATGCGGTCTTGTATTTGGGCTGCAGAACATTTTTTAAACATCCTGGCAATAATGAAGAAGTAAATTGGAAGGATTCACTTTGCCTGCCTTGGGTTTGTTTTTTTTTTTAATAGAAAATAGAAATGGTTATGACAGCCAAAGGAATCTGCAGCAAATAAGAATGGCACAGAAAATTGATTGTATTTCACTAGGGTGATTAGTATGATGTAGCTAATCATAACCTGCTATATCAAATTGACATGAAGTGACAGATCTGCATCTGGAAATCAAGACTTGAAAAGTCTTGTTAACATTTCATTGTCATATGTTGTTCTTAAACATGATAATTACAGATGTGTGAACATCTTTTAGGGATGTAGTTTTGTTTATAAATGACAGAGAAAGAACAACATTTGTTGTTTCATTCTATGTCGTTTCCTTTCCAAAATGACACAAAACAAAACAAAATGTAATTTTGTTTCATTTGCCATTTTGGCATGTGGTAAAATGATTTAGTTCAACTAAAATAACAGAAATAAAACAAAATAAACCATGAAATGAGAGGTTTTTTTCATACACACCCCTAAAATCTTCTTACCAATAGGTATTTGCCCCCTTGAGAATTGTTCACATTAAGAAATACCCTTTTTTTGTTTTCACTTTTTATCCCCTCAGGTGGATTTATGCTATTTTTTGCAAGAATTTGCAAAAATTCTTGCTTTCCTCTTTTCTCCTTGATTGTTTTCTGTTTACCAGATTTTTCACCGTTTGAACAAAACATTTTGCCCTTAAAACCTGTGGCAGAAGTTTTCATAAATGCACAGACAATATCAAATTCTCTTGAAATGATTGACAAAGTGAAAAATTTGCATTACACACGTCTTTGGTGATAATACTTAGGGATGGATTTTAAGGGGTACGGGCGGGCGTACATTTGTGCGCACAAATGTACGCCCGATTTTATAACATGCGCGCGTGCATGTTAGAAAATCTGGGGTCGGCGCATGCAAGGGGGTGCACACTTGTGCACCTTGCGCGTGCTGAGCCCTGGGGAGCCCCGATGGCTTTCCCCATTCCCTCCAAGGCTGCTCCGAAATCAGAGCGACCTCGGAGGAAACTTTCCTTCCGTTCCCCTGCCCCCCTGCCCCCCAGCCCTACCTAAACCACCCCATCACCTTTATTTTACAAGTTGCGCCTGCCTCTGGGCAGGCATAGGTTGCATGCACCGGCCAAGTGCCGGCGCACGATACTCCGGCCTAGCAGACCCACGAAGGCCTCTGGCCATGGCCCGTCCCTTTTTTCAAGCCCCGGGACATACGCATATCGCGTGGCTTGCGCGTGTCGCCGGGCCTATGTAAAATAGGCTCTGAGCGCGTAACCCTCCTGCACGCGTAAATCCAGCTGGATCTATGCGTATAGGGCTTTTAAAATCTGCCCCTTAAGTCTTTTCCAACCTCCATTTTCTTAAAAACTATCAGTTCATCCAACAAGCCTGCGTCTTCTGAGCCCTGGCATGTACAGCACAATAAAAATACCATATGCTTAGATGGGATGAGTACCTGAGGAAACCCAATAGTACACAGCAGGCTGCTTTCAGTGATACTCAATGGACTCCTATGACTGCAAGTTCCTGTCAGTATTAAGTGTTTGGCAAGCAGATGAGGATGGCCAAACTGATTTTTTTCTTGATTTTATATCCCACTTTCAATTCCCTAGCTAACAGCTGACCCAATTCACTGAACTGAATCATAGCTAGGTAAATTTGGTTCTCTTTGAATCTGAATGACTCTTTCTGACATTTATTGATGTGGCCCCAGCATTTTAAATAAGCTTTAGGTGTTTCTGTTTGGAAGGTCAAAGATGGACCACATTACTTGCAAATACAGCATTTTATCAAACTATTTGACAAATGTCAACACTGGGTGAGAACTCAGCTTTGGAAGGGGTTCTTTAGTAGCACCTAAAATACGTATGGTGTGTATGAGAATCCAGGACTCATATGACCTGCCTTTCCCACTCTGTTTCTTCAGAATTTTATATAATACTTTTTTTTTTCATAAATATAAGCTATGATGTGTGATTGCATTACCTCCTATGATAAATTGTTTAACTATTCTTGTACATAACATAGTAGGGATAGTTACTGATATTCGCTTTCCTGAAGATGTGGTCCATAAATTTGAAAATATGCAAATTCAAGTGACACTGGTATATAAATATATACAAACACTCCCTGTCCCCTGTGCCTATACATCCATACACACACATACACTACCTTTTTTCTAATTAGTGATATCCTAATATATTTGGATAATAGCTGATCTTTTGTGCAGGAACTTTCCTGTCCATGACTCAGTGAGTAGTTGATAATAGGAAATAAGGACAGAAAACCCTCTATGCCTCTGTATCAGATATGAAATAAAATAACAGTGTGATGTCTGTAATGGCTCCTTGAGGTTTGTATTCAGTAAGCCAGCAAGCAGAGAAGTTATCTGGCTAAAGTTAGTTGGATAACTTGTTATGGATATTCAGTGGGACAAGTCTCCTGCTGAATATACTTTGCTAAAGCTATCTAGGTACCCAAAATACTTTTAAATCTAATTGACACAATTTGAATATAGTCATTTTAAGTTTAAAAGTTACCAGTACATGTACCCGGATAACTTATACCTTAACTGGCTATATTCAAAATAGAGCCATTTAAGCAGCAAAACAAACAAACAAATAAATAATTCCAGGCCAGGAGATCCAATTCCACCCCCCCCCCCCCGGGTCTGTCTGGCAGGCTGCAAATACAATAAAAACTAGAAGTCCTGCAGAAATGCAGGTCCTTAAATACCCAGGTCTGTCTAGCAGGCTACATGCTCCTCATGGTGCAGCTGATTGTAGTGATGGGGCACCAGCTGCAAAGGCCATGGGAACCCGGGAGCCTGTATAGCCAGATAACAGCTATGTTGGTGTTGGTGGCTTTTGGCTAGTGGGAAAACCAAAGCTTATCCCTGGGAGTTAAATACAAGAAATAAATCAACTATTGGGGATCTGCCGGGTACTTGAAACCCAAACTGGCCTCAATGGACCTTAGTCTAGCCCAGCAGAGCACTTCTTATGTTCTTAAGCTATTTTCTCATTACTTTTCCATAAATGTCTTTCCTTTTGGAAAAACAATGTGGTAGAGTGAAGAGACCACCTGAGAGAGACACTATTCTTCTGGATTACCTAAAACAAAGAGCTACCAGAATATTTAGGGTTGCCAACTGGCTCCAGATTTTCAGGACAGGTTGATCCAGTCCTGGTTTTACCTCATTGCATGCTGGGACTTATTCTGATTTACCTATTGCATTCCCTCAGAAAATCAAGGCTATAAGTAACTGCATGCAGGGGAGTAAAACTAGGACTGGATCAACCTGTGCTGAAAATCTGGAGCTGGATGGCAACCTTAAGCGTATTCCATGTTGTAGAGAGCAGGTGGTGGTAGTGGTAAAACACTAAGACAGTGAATTTCCTACAAATATTAAGATTGATGCAACACAAAAAGACAATGGGTACTTCATGTTGAAGAAAACGTATCCCTAAGTGCATGACATCTGCAGATGGGATTCAGAAATGTAAGTTCTTTATAAGTAACTAATGATTTGTGCAAGATGTTTTTACATAAATAAGTGAGCAAACTGAACATTCTAGTTCCTTTAGAACGTTAGAATCTCCTTCTCTCCAAAGTTTAAATGGACATCAGGATTATAGGATATTGAGATTTTTCAGTTATAACCAGAAACCTTTGGTAGGCTATGATGCCATTATTTACTGAATCAACATAATGATCAAATAATGATGTAGTACAGAAAATTTCAAAATAACATAGGTGCCTTTTCAAAATTTCATCCAGAGACCCTGAATTGCTATGGACATGATCACCATGCTGGTACATACATTGCATCTGTACTATTTTCTCAGCAGTTCAATGCTATGATGGTGAAATATAGTATATAGTATGGGATTTTTTTGTGCTAGTACTAATTTCATCTGAGCAATACAGAATAGGGATGTGCATTCATCCAGGGGAGCCCGAAACCCGAAGGAATTTTTCGGGAAAAATTCATTTTCAAGTTTAGTGTGCACTAATTCCCTGTTAGTGCACGTTAACTCTCGTTAGTGCGCCCTAACAAAAAAATGTTAGCACACACTAACGGAGAGTTAGTGCGCACTAAAATGAAATTTGGGTCTCCTCGAATTTTAAAGGCCTGAACCGTGGGAAATACGAAATTTCCCATGGTGGGCTGAAAACGAAGCCCAAACTGATAGGTTTGGGCTTTGCACATCCCTACTACAGAAACCTGGACATGGCATCATCACAAGAGAGACAGAACACCATGGGATAAATTTTCAAAACTTTTCTGGCATAAAAATGTGCATATAAATACCCTCTACTTGCGTATCCTGTATTTTATAAAAGTTGAAAATACGCTCATATTTTCGCTTTCGCAAGCGTGCGATTGCTGGAAAGCTTAGCGCAGGCCTGCGCTAGCTACATCGGGGTGGAGTCAGCTCCGGAAGAGGAGGAGTTGGGGCGTCACCGGGGCCGACTCCGCGAAGATGGCGCCGACAGCGAAAAGGTAAGGAGCCTTTTTGCTGCCTATTTCGCGCCGAATAACTACACCTTTTATGGTGTAGTTATTCAGCGTGGCGGTGCGATCGCTGCCGGCTAGCGCAGGACCACCTCCCGCTTCGCCCCCCCCCCCCCCCCCGATAGCGCTGGGATTCACTAAGCCTTACGGCATTAGTGAATCCAGGCCTAAATTTGCAATCCGTTCAGTGACTGAATGGACCTCCTTTATATTCTTTATATTCTTATCAATATTGCCTGTCATACTGTATTTTAGTTCTGATCCCAATTCACTAGCCCCTCATGGAGCTGTATATCACCTTCTGATCTGTCAGTGTAGTAATCATTTATTATCACCAGAGTTAGATTAATTCTCTGCAGTGAGGCAGGATAGAGAGATGGCAGTAAACCTGACTGTGGTTTCTGGGGGGGGGGGAGGGGTACATTTGCAGTGTGCTTGTCTTTACAATTATAATATTACAGTGTCATATTGCCTATTCCAAGGTTAAACATCTCTCTGTACCTATGGATTCTCTCAGCTTTTTGCATGCATATTTCATCTTTAGAATCAGCTACAGTCAGTGAAGTTGAGCTTAATAAAATCATCTCTCTTCACCTAGGGCACCAGGTAATACAGCACATAAATATTGGATATTCATTATCAAAACAGAAAAAAATCAATAATTTTCTTGCGATAACAGCATTTCTTGATCATAAATTCCCAGGCAGGCTTTCTTTCTTTGTCCTCTTAAAAGCTATGATCCTTAGGGCATTTTTCCTTCTCTTTATATAGTATAGTTTAGAAATGCTAGATAGCCAAGAATCTTACCATTGTGTAATATATATGTTACCCAGGTAGAGAGTCCATCAAGCTAGGTTGAGAGAACATTGCACAAATGTCATCTTTGGGTGAGTTTCCTCACTCCAAGGGTCATCAAATGTTCAAAAGAAAGCACTGTTCTGTTCGTATGTCTCACATTGAATATCAAAGTGGCCCCTAACCCCCTACACTAATACCTAAACCTCATCTCGAGTTACTAGGTGGGCCTCCCATAGAGATATAAATACCTATCTAGAGTCAGGGCATTATGGCTAGTGTCTCTCTCTCTCTCATTCTCATTCCCCCCCCAGTGGTCATATGTAGGAAATACCAAATACTGGCACTTATCTCAAAGTGCAAAAAAGTGATTTCAATTTGTGGTAACTCTTCACATAGGTATTACTGCAAATTGCAATAAACTCCCTATTACCATAAAACATGCCCCTTTTCCCATCGCATGTGATATTTACCACATTTTGATAAATCCAGGCCTAAGTTCCTCAGGTAACGAATTCCATAGTTTGGGGCCTGCAACCGAAATAGCCCGTTCTCTAACCTCTGATAAATGCGCAGTTTTGATTGATGGTATTGATAAAAGACATTTATATGCAGAACGAAGATTCCTTTGTGGAGTATGAAGATGTAGTAGAGCATTTAACCATTCAGTTTGTTTGTGATTTATAGATTTAAATAGGATACAAAGCGCCTTGGTGATCCAGGCTTCTATTTACAGAAAAGTTGCATAGGAATTAGGTCACATTTCAACAGATGTATTACATTCACATGGATTCACACACTGAACATGTTTTGCTCTCTGACCCAGTATGGCAAGCTTTATGTTCTTATGTTCCATCCAAATAGGATGTCAGAATGCTTTTATAATTACATTCACCTTTCTACCACTGCAATCTCTTCATTAAGTTCAAGGGAGAGGTGCAGGCAGGTCCACCCCAAAGTTGCATAAGGGCACTGCAGGGATTAGACCAGGAGATGCCATCAACTGAACAGGTTTCAGGGTATCCACAATGAATATGCATGAGGTACATTTGCATGCATTGCCTCCATTGTATGGAAATATATCTAGAGTCCTGCATATTCATTGTGGATGTCCTGAAAACCAGACCTGTGAGTAGAACTTCAGGACTAGAGTTGCCTACCCCTGGTTTAGATTCAGCCCTGTGGCTTAATAACTAGAGGCAAAACCTTGCAAAATGTTGTTTAAACAGAAACTTAATGAGCACCTGAGATGCCAGATCGTGCAAAGTAGCGCATTAATTTTGAATTCAGTGAAAACAAGCATACAAAATTTTTTTCACAGACCAGTTATCACAAAAAAGATAACTACACCTATGTAGTTATCTTTTTTGCCAGTTTCCCCTTACAAAATTTGGTGGGCAGTTTTTCTATGGACCTCATTTTTATCCATAGAAACACTGCATGCGAACAGGCCGCTAATCTACAGGAAGGTTTTGTGTTAGCATATCCGTCTTAGAGCATTCTTTGGCCTAGATTCATCAAATTGCGATGTGTCTTCACAGGATGTGTCCCACTATTGTGGGGGAGGGGGGTTTGCGTGGGGCCCTGCCCCGAAAACACATTGTGGCTCCATGGCACGTTCTTTTGTGTCACGGCCAAACACCATGACACAAAAGAACGTGGCGAGCTGCCCTTTAATGCGATGGCAGCCCCAATCTCACGAGCTCCCATCATAGGGCTGCTAGGCCCCCAAAAATGACTCTCAGCCGAATAAGGGCTGCCAGTCAAGATGCCCCGACTCCCATAAAATACAAATAAAGTGTATAGTAAATATATGGCGGCAGTGGGCCCCCTGCTCTCCCGATACACAATCCCTCCTCCCCAGACCCCTGGAATAAGAAATATCCCCTCCCTCTTCCCCCTGGTCCCTCAAATGAGCATTCCAAATCCTCTCCCCACAGGCCTCCCTGAATGAGTAATCCCCCTCCCCACTGCCCCATGGAATGAGCAATCCACCTCTGCCATGGCCCCCCAAATAAGACATCCCCCGGCCCCTGGTCCTCCCCAAAAGCCATACTACCTCTCCAGAAACCCCCTTACCTTATCCTCAATCCTGTGGTGGGGACAGGTGCACCCTTGCATGTCCTGGTCGGCGACATTTTCCAAAATGCCGCTGACCTCACCCTATCCCAGCCATGTGATTGGGGTAAGCTGTGAGGACTGGGCTCAGGGATGGGGGATGGGGTATTGCTCATTCGGGGGGGCCAGAGGGAGGGGGGGATTGTGTATCAGGGGCAGGGCTGCCGCTGCTGCGAGTTTACTATACACTTGGGATAGATTTTAAAAGGGAGCGCACACATGTACACCCGATTTTATAACATGCGCGCGCAGGCACGTGCATGTTATAAAATCCTGGATCGGTGCGCTCAAGGGGGTGCACAATTGTGCACTTTGCACTCGCCGAGCCACGCTGCCTTCCCCCATTCCCTTCCCCTAACCTTCCCCCCCCCCGACCTTTATTTTACCTTTTGCGCCTGCCGGCCGATGGTCAGCACACAATCCCCGGCACTGCGGCAAATATGGCCACTGTCCCTTTAGTAAAGCCCCGGGACTTACACGCGTCCCAGGGCTTTACGCGCATCACTGGGCCTTTTGAAAATAGGCCCGGCGCGCATAACCTTTTTAAAATATGGCCCTTTTTTTGTATTTTTGGGAAGACGGCGGCCCCAGGTTGAAACAGGGGTCAACAATGACCGCTACTCAATCTCCCTGTTTGACTGCATTTTTTTTCCCTGCCACTTTAAATGTTTGGCAGGAGCCTTGGGGCCCAGATTAGGGTCCCTGTCCTCCTGCCACACATTTAACACAAACCAGGGAGGTGTAGTTATTTTATCTTGGCTGACCACCTTCTCAGTCAGCTGTGATAAAATATTAGCATTAAATTGCCTGGAAATGACCTTCTTTGCATGTATTTGCATTATTTATGCATGCAAATTGCAAGCAAATAAGGTCATTGTAATAGGGGAGGGTATCTGGTGGGGACATGTAAAATATCACCCGGCCATCCATTGCTCCTACCATGTGACAGGGGCTGACCAATGGCACCGGTAGCTCCTGTGACATAGTAGGTCAAAGGCTATCGGCGCCATTTTGAATACCGGCAGCCGAGGGTTGAGTGCAGGAGATGGTTCCCAGACCCCCCGCTGGACCACCAAGAAGTTTTGGTAAGTCTTGGGGGGAGGGGGGGTCAGGAGAGTGGGGGGTTGTAGTTAATTTAATTTTAGCTGGGAAACGAATAGGAATTGATGTATAAACGTATTGGGGGGGGGGGGGGCCCCTTGCCGAATGCAACGTATCTGCCCCCGACGAATACGAATCCCGAATGCAACGTATGGCGTCCCTCTGCACATCCCTACTGTTTATTTGAAATTTCGAAGGGAAACCACTCAAGTGCTTTTCCTTTGACAATTTGCATATTCATGTTAAACCCACGTATGTACTTTGCACATGCTCTTTTGTGGGGGCCGTTGTGATGGGGAAAATAGCACGTATACGTATGAAAATGCTTCATATATGCACCATTGCCTCACCTGACCTAAAGATACACTAAAGAACACTTCTTGTTAATGTGGATGCAAGTACGCACATACAGGTGAATTTTCAGTTACGCATATAAATGTAACATGCTATTGTAGCAATTTTCAAAAAATATTTACCCACATTAACTACACTTAACACAGGTAAAACTATTGACAATTCAATGGCATATATTGTAGCAATTTTCAAAAGCCCGCTTACACAGGTAAAGTGAAAGTGCAATTACATGTGTAAAACCCAGTTTTAAGCATGGAAGTCTTTTTGAAAATGATCCCCTTTATGAACTTTATGCATATTTTTAGCTGCAGTTTGAGGGTGGCAATTTTTTCAGGTGAGGCTGATATACCTTGGTATTCGGTCTTGTAAACTGCCCTCACTAAGCTTAGAATAATTTCTTCATAAGCAACAACTGGCAATGAAATACATTATGGGTGTACTTTGCCACGCATGCATTTTGTCATCCTTATCTACAGACTTTGGCTCAAGTCTCCATTTTCTTCTTGTAAATAACTATGGGTCACAAGTCAACTTCAGAGTAATTTGTTTCAGTCTCTCGTGTCTTTTTTTTTTTTTTTTCTTTCCATAAAATAACCCCACTTTCTTTACCTAGGGACATCCAGATACATCCTTCTCTGTAGAAATATACTGTTTGGGAAAGATTAGGTAGATCCCAACACATCCACTTTCTTCTTCAAAACACATTCCAAAGGACTCAGTGAATTAATTGTTCTAGATTACTCTACCGTAGACACAGTTTGTCAGAGAACACCATCATAAGCTGCTGAAGAAGCCCATCTTCTAAAACTGAGTATTTCCAAAGACATCTTTCTCTATAGGAATACACTGTTTAGGAGGGATTAGGTAGATCCTAGCACATCCTTGAATCGTAGGTGGATTTAGAGGTTCTAGATTAATTTACTGTAGACACAATTTGTTAGAGAACACATCATCATCTGTTCAGCAAGTCCAGTTAAAGATACTGACATCTCTATCTTCAGGGCCTTGCCATACCCAGGATGGGAACACTAGAGTAGAGTTATACTGACTGTCAGGAGGAACTGAATAGCGCATCTACTTCAGTCATAGATAGGATTTTGCCATTTCTTTCTCCTGTGCATAACCCATATTTAGTTATTTATGTCAGTTTCTGTTTACTTTTTTATGAATAGTGGAGTGCTCCAGGGATCTGCTCTGGGACCAATCATTTTTAATATATTTATAAACGACTTGGAAATGGAAACAAGTGAGGTGATCAAATTTGCTGATGACACAAAATTATTCAAAGTTGTTAAATCGCAAGAGGACTGTGAGAAATGGCAACACTACAAAACTGGGAGACTGGGCATGCAAATGGCAAATTAAACAATGTGGATAAGTTCAAAGTGATGCACTTAAGGAAGAGTAACCCATTAGGAGTCACCACTCAGGAAAAGGATCTAGGTTTCATCATTAAAAATACGTTGAAATCTTCTGCTCAGTGTGCAGCAGCAGCAGCCAAGAAAGCAAATAGAATGCTAGGGATTATTAGGAAAGGAATGGAGAATAAAACAGAGAATATCATAATGCCTCTGTATCGCTCCATGGTGCGACCTCATCTTGAGTATTGTGTTCAGTTCTGGTCACCACATCTCAAGAAACATATAGCAGAATTAGAAAAGGTACAGAGAAGGTTGACCAAAATGATAAAGGGGATGGAAGGATTCCCCTATGAGGAAAGACTAAAGAGTGTAGGGCGCTTCAGTTTAAAGAAGAGACAGCTGAGGGGAGATAGGATAGAGGTCTATAAAATAATGAGTGGAATGGAATGAGTAAACATTAATTGGTTTGTACTTTTTGAAAGAGAAAACAAGACCAATGGACCCAAAATGAAGTTACTAGGGTAATACATTTAAACTAATGAGAGAAAATATTTTTTAGTCAATGCATAATTAAGCTCTGGAATTCGTTGCCAGAGGATGTGGTGAAAGCTATTAGTGCAGCTGCATTTAAAAAAAGGTTTAGACATGTTCCTGGAGAAAAAGTCTATTAACCGTTATTAAGGTAGAGTTGGAGAAATCCACTGCTTATACTTAGGATAAGCAACTTGGAATCTCTCTACCCCTTGGAATCCTGCCAGGTACTTGTGACTTGGCCACTGTTGGAAACAGGATACCCTGCTTGATGGAGCTTTGGTCTGACCCAGTATGGCAAGTCTTATATTCTTATGTTCTTAATGGACACAATGTAATTTACAAGTTAAAAATATATAAAAATAGCCTGCATGTAAAAGCACTATGAAATATGATGAATAACATTTCCATTTAGAATATAATATTTAAAATGTCAAAACAGCTTATTTTCATTGACAAATGCTATTCTGAGAGCCTTTTACACAAATCTTCTGAAACCCTTGACTTTTCCATAAACCATATTCTAACAAACATAAATAATACAGAGAAAACAAATCATCAGGCCTACAGTAGATCTCTATATAAATTATAAAATTAAATATGGTATGAAGATTTGTAAGTATAGCTTCACACCAATCTATCCCTTCAGCCACTATCGGGTACAATTACTGGAAAAAACATTCCTTTATCTGCTTTCAGTACTGAATATAGTCCTTTGTCTGCTGTAGTCCATCCTGTAGGCTATTCCAAAATTTAAGTGCAATCCAGAAAAAGCTCTTTTCCGTCATCTCTCTAGTCTCACATCTGAAACATTGGGCAGGACCAAAAGCTCTTTTAGGCAGAATGTAGCTGGCATCTTGGCACATAACTATTCAATTTATCCTTCAAATAGAGTGGGCCAAGCTCATGTTGCACCTTAAAGACGAGGATACTCATTGTGAATTTCCAATAGAAGCCAGTGTAAGGTTCTCAATACTGGGGACTCATGGTCCCTTGATTTCAGACCACTTATAATAGAAGCAGTAGTATTTTGAATAATCTGTAAACACTGTAATTATTTCCGAGGTAAACCAGCGTAAACAGTGCTACAGAAATCCAGCCACTATCATACAAGAGCCTAATATCCCTCTGGTGTGAGACATCTATTCCTGACATGGTGACCAAGGTGGCTGAGGTATAAATCGGATGGTGTGTCGTGGAAATCTCCAGTGTTGCCTAGAGGAGGTCCCAAAATTGCCCTCTCTCCTATCAGGTCTATGGAAAATTATATCGCCTGGTCTATGGTTCTCCCACAGATAAGCAGGGACAGCAGGTATACAAGTTTAAATAAAAATAATAACAGAGTGAGAAGCCACTTTCCAGAGTAAAATTTAAATTGTATTCTAATACCTGATTTCCTAAAATGGATATTCAGCTGGCAGAAATGGTTTGAAGAAGTTTTCTAAGTATTATTGTCCAAAAAGTTTCAAAAATAACATGCATTATTATTGCCAGTGCTTAACATGGTTTTATCTTCCTCCCTTTTTCTTTACAGGATAACACTTTAATGGTAAATGCTGCCACATATTACTCACGCAGTGCTAGACTTATTCTAAACAGTTTCCAGAATCTTTACCTCTTATCTTCGTTCTCCTGGTAATTACTGCAATAGTTCAAGAAATGTCAGATAAGTATTTCACTCACTAGGTTCTCAAAAATGCTTTAACCACATATAAGAACAAGAATCCTTTTTCTTTCCCAGATTCTGCATAAATTCTCTGTTTTTTTTACTCTCAGGTAAATAGTTCGGCCAGGTTATCACTCAGGTGTTGTATTTCTGTCAACTTGCTATATTGCCTATAAATTGAGTGTATTTTCTGGCCAAAAAAATGTAAATACAGGCATTGCACCAGAGTTAGCTCATTAATCTTTCTTCAAGAAGTCCTCTCTCGTGCTCTAGGAACTGGATCCAGTCAGTACCTGTCTCCTACTTCAAATAAACTAAAAAGAGAGACTGACTGCACTTGTTCTTGCTAGAAATAAAGAATTAAGAAAATGTATCCCAGCTCTGTTTTATTCTCAGAGTTCTCTTTAATCAGTTTTCCTTAACACACTTTCATGCAACCACACTGCCACTCTTGCGAAAATCAGGATTTCTGCAGTAGGGAAAATCAACTTATTAGACTATAGCTGACTTTTTGGTTCTCACAAACAATCGGGCTGATACAGTAAGAATCGCGGGAGAGCGGACGATACAGTAAATAAATTTATTTAAATTAGGCCCGGGGGTAAAAAGAGGCGCTAGGGACACTAGCGCATCCCTAGCACCTCTTTTCGGACAGGAGCGGCGGCTGTCAGCGGGTTTGACAGCCAACGCTCAATTTTGCCGGCGTCGCTTCTCAAGCCCGCTGACAGGCACGGGTTCGGAAACCGGACGCTAGCAAAATTGAGCGTCTGGTTTTCAAGCCACGAGCCTATTTCAAATTTTTTTTTTTTTAACTTTTTTAAACTTTTGGGACCTCCGACTTAATATTGCCGTGATATTAAGTCGGAGGGTGCACAGAAAAGCAGTGAAAACTGCTTTTCTGTGCACTTTCCTGGTGCCTGGAGAAATTAGTACCTACCTTTTGCGTAGGCACTAATTTCTGAAAGTTAAATGTGTGGCTTGGCAATAACTTGACAATATATAGAATAATGTCTTACAATGAACAAGGTAGGATGAACTTGGATAAATAATAATAATAAATTAAAATGAACATGGGAATTATAATTTAAATACAATAAATTTTAAAGAAAATAGTGCTTGTTCTTTCATGATTACCTGGCAACCCTGCTCTCTCTCTCTCTCTCTCTCCAGAAGCAGCCCAAAACATGGCACTTCTCAGCTTGTGAAGTAAAAATATCACAGTAACATGCAAAGTGTAAAAATGTCCCTAACCACTCCCCCCCCCCCCCCCCCCTTTTTTTTTTTTTTTTTTTTTTTTTATCATGGGCACTATTCATGCAAAACTTATAGCAAAATGATAAATCTAGGTCTCAATCCTTTGGTGGATCAGCATGAGAATATTCTAAATGAACATTCACCAATCAAGGGGTCAGTCTGTTGTGCTCATCGAATGTTTGCAAAGTCAATCTTGGCATGGTAGCGGAGACCAGATATCACAGTAGGCAGGGGGAATGCTGTGGGGGGGGGGGGATCCCCAAGCTGTCTGCAGCACGACATTAGTTCTCAGTATCACATTCACTCCCATTCCCCGCTTGGTTACACACTGCTGCCACTCCAGTCTTTGATAAACTGTACCAATCCCCCTGGGCAGTGTCACTCCTGTGGGGCTGCCGGGACAGAGCATCCGTGTCCCTGGTTGCAGTACCAACCTGGAAGTGCAAACTGAATTTGTAAAGGGATAATGCTGCCAACCACCGGTGCCCAGTTGCATCCAATTTTTCAGTTGTTAAAACATAAGTCAGTGGATTATTGTCAGTTTTCACCTTTAAACTCAACCCCATATAGGAAATCTCTGAATTTGTCCACAATCGCCCACTTAAGGGCTAAGAATTCCAGTTTATGAGCAGGGTAGTTTCTCTCATTTTCACTCAGCTGCGGCTTGCATAGGCCACAGGTCTTAGTCCTTCTGGATGTGGCTGATATAAAACTATCCCTAAGCCCTTCAGGCAAGCATCTATATGCAATTTATAGGGTTTGCCTGGGTCAGCAAAAGCAAATACTGGTGCATTACACAGACACTGTATGGTCCTTCTAAAGGCAACCTTATATTCTTGAGTCCATCTTACACCAAGAGACTGATACTTTGTAATATTCCCTGTTGTCAGCACCCTATCCTTCTGCTTCTTGTTCATGGGTGGATAACCATGCATCAGCCCCAACAATGGATTTACAATCTTTGAATAATCTTTCACAAACCGACTGTAATAACCACTAAACCCAAGAAAGGAATGCAACTCTCTGAGGTTGGCTGGATGGGGCCAGGTGGTAAGGGCTGCCATCTTAGGATCTGTGGCCACTCCCTCCTTAAAAACAATATGCTCAACATTCTTAACCTCAGCTTCACAAAATTTCCATTTGTCCAATGATAATTTTAGGCCACACTGTGCCAACCGAACAAGTACCTTGAGTAGCCTTTCTTCCTGTTCCTCTAGGGTTTTCCGAAGACTCTCAGGTCATCCAAGTATACTTGCACTTCTTATTGATTCATGTCACACTAGTCTTCTTCATTAACCTCTGAAATGTAGTTAGGGCACCTGAGATCCCCTGGGGTAGTTGGTTAAATTCTAAAACCCTAGTAGACATATAAATTTGGTTTTCTCCTTGTTAACCTCGCTCATGGGTATTTGGTAATACTCACTGAATAGGTCCAGGATAGAGAATCATTGACTTCCATTCAGAGTCAAGGACATCCTTAGCTCATGGTGTAATATACTGGTCAGGTATGGCCCTGGAATTTAGGGTACGGTAATCAACACACAGTCGTACAGTCCCATCCTTTTTCCTAACTACTATAATGGGGGATGCATAAGGACTAATGTGATTCAGCAATAATCCCTGTCTGCCTGAGCTCTTCCAGATGTCTTCTCACATCAGCCAGGTCACCTGGGGCTATTCTCCTTAATCTTTCTCAGAATGGGGTGTCATCTGTAATATCTATGTGGTGTTCTACACCCTTTGCACACCCCACATCCCACTCAGACCATGAGAACACGCTAGCATGTTGGATTAATTTTTGCTGTAGTCTGGCCTTCCAAGATGGGGGAATTGGGGAGATCCAAACTGGAAAACATTTGGGTCAATTCCAGCCTTGGTCGCCCAAGGCCTCCTAGCATGCCTGTGCCAAATAGCCAAACATGTGCGAAATAGTACCCAATAGTACTGGGATATGGGTTCCAAACTGGGAATCTGGACATACCAGCATCAAAGCTTCTAGCGGCTTGGCACCCCCAGTAAGGTGTTGGGGAAACTCCACTGTCACCACTATATAGCCCTCATAGGGACAACCTTGCTTATTTATGCTTCTCAGCTCCAGTCCCTGCAATGGTTGGAGTGAGAAATGTGTCAAACTAGCATCATAGAAGCTCTGGTATACAAAGGAGACTTGGGACCCACTATTCAATAAGGCCTAGGTGGCCACACCTTCAATTTGGATTGGGACAGTTGTTTTGGGCACCACTAACCCCCCGGCATAGGGTCTCCTGCCCAATTGGATGGGCTCTGGGGTGACTGAGTTCTATCAACATATAGCTCCTGGGTGTTCCCTCCTCTCTGCATCCTCTATGGCTCCTCTGATTTTGGGAGGTCCCCACCCCTCCACTACATTAGCTCTTATAGTGCCCTAGCTTCCCACACCTGTGACACACACCAGAATGCCTAGTGTTTCATCCTGATGTGAGCACATTGTTTCTGGATTGGAGTCTGGTCTGAAGAGCCTTCAGCCTTAATTCCAACTCATGGATTCTAGCCTGGTACTCCTTCTCTGGGGTTGAGGTGGGTTCATGGTATACTCTCCCATGCCTCTGTTCCTGTGGATTCTAAACCAGAACAGGGGTTTTTGGGTGATCCTGGAGGGTCTTAACCTCTGGTACTATTCTTCCTTCCAATTTGAGGTGGGGTCCCTCTCTGTTGGAGTGACAGAGAGCTCCTCATAGCCTCTCGGTCTTCCTCTTCCCTGATCTCCCTTATTCCAATAGCAAAGAAAGGACGGCCCCTCCTCTTTCCTGCTAACCCATTTTTCATCACAGTCTCATCTGAATATAAGCCCCCCCCCCCCCCCGACTGTCTGTTCAATTCGAGCCCTGTCCATGTCTTGTGCCATGATTGCCTCCGTCCTCTCAGCTTTAAGTAAGGCATGCTCTAGGCAGGATGCATATTTAGAGAGCTTTTCCCCAGGCCTCTGCATGGTAGTTTTCTGTACTATGTCTTCTGTACTACCATACATGCCTTCTAAAATGTCCAAGCAATCCTGGGCAGTAGGATCAGCTTGGAAAGGGTCACATTACTGTGACAAGGACAGGGACACACAAATTCTCTGCCACCCTCTTCTTTTTCTCTAACTCGGTGCATTGCCATTCTTGTAGTATCTGAAGGGCCAAGACCATCCAGTGATCAAAGTCCTCCTAACCTGGAAGGGTGGGCTCAACTCATGAGAATACTCTCAACCTCATGTATGGGCTGGAATCATAATGGGGCTGCAGGCACTTCTCTAACCCTATCCCCTGGTACCAATCAATGTAACAGAGAAATAGGCTGGCTGTCTCACCTGGGGCAGAATCCCTGCTTCTTCCTGCAGAGTTTTTCCTGCACGTTAATAGGGCTGTAATTTTTCTTGCCAATTACTAGGAGGCTGGGATAGAACATCCATCCTCCCACTGTGGTTAAGGGGAACAGACACATTACTCCCCATAGTGACTAAGGGAACAGATAGTTCTTGTCCCAGCAAAACAGTAAGGGGTGATTTGTTAGGATCTAAATCCATAGAGAAAGTACAGAAAACTTTCACATTCCCCTGCGCATCATCATAAAATTTTCTCCTAAATTTTATTGCCCCAACACCTGGAGATCTTCTAGGGCCTGCTAAATGGCAGCTGACTCCAAGTCCTCGCGTATACCATTCACCAGTATAGCCCGTGACAAGTTAACCCCTTCACACCTCTCTACCAATTTTTCAACACCGATACATTCTTAGCAAACATTTTCCCCAATGTGCCAGTACTGTTCACAGTAAGAAAAATCAAAATTTATCAAATTGATCTCAGCGGTGCCTCCAAAAAATTTATATAATGCCCCCTTGACCGCTTACCTCGCAGGGCATTCCTGGGTCCAGGCCGACCTGCCAGGAGCCCCCCCCCCCCCCCCCCAGGGCAGACTCTGTCAGTCCTCACGTTCTTGGGCACCTGGTGCCTCCACCTGGGGAAGAAGGTGTTAGTGGGAGGGATTTCCCTTCCTTCAATCCAGGAAAACAAATGGGACTGTGAATGAGGCTGGCAGTATGTACAAATATATACAGGTTTATTAGACTATATAAGTAAATACATTTCTACATGACTATGTACATTGCTAATAGGATGTCAGCCAGCACTCTTTGTATACTTGTGATTAATAGTCTCAGGCCACACAACTATATACATTTCTACAAGGTAGCAAGAACAGTTAATATTTGGCAATTTGGGGTGTTTGCCCCCACAGTATACCACCGTATAGAATAAAGGACCTCTTGAGTTCCCGCTTCAACAAGTGTTATTATTATCCTTCCCCTTTTTTTCCAAGTCTCACGCATGCAACTGGGCTAGCAGGCTGTGTTGGCCTGGGGGAAGGGTCCATCGTATCTAAACCACTGCCATTTCCCCGATGTCGTTTCCGCTCCGCTGAAAGGTCCGTGCCAACAATGGGGTCTATGCTCTCCTGGGTTACTTGACTCTGCCTCCTGGTCTGTTGCTGGGGCCCATGCCCTCCCAGGGAACCCAACTGTGCCTCTGGACCTTCCACTAAGTCCCCTTCTTTCTGGGGGATCGCTCAATCTGCTGCTGGGGTCTACACCCTCTTAGGGAACTGCTTGATCTGCTGCTGGGATCCCCTTGCTCAAGAAGGACAAGAGGGACCCAGGGTCACCTTCTGATCTGCCGGGAACTGCTCGGGAACTGCTTCCACTCCACTGTCTCAGCTTTCAGTGATTTTAGCTCTGCTAAGCTCATGGCCAGTCATTTGCTGTTACCCAGCCTGGATGGGTCACCTTCTCTCAGCCAAAAGGCCAACATCCAGACAGGACCATGGAAAGAGAATTTGTGCATATCCTTCCATCCCGCCTGGCCTTTTCTTTCTGTTGTCTGAGAACTGGGTACCCAAGGGTCTGACTCCACTTGTTAGCATGAGAATCTGTTTGCTTCCTAGGACTGTTTTTCAGTACACTTTTCTCACAAATCCCTCTCATTCAGAATTCTCCAATGGAGAATTTTTTCAGTTCTGTAATTAAGGATTTTGCTATCCTATGATTTAAAGTGATATTTCACTGCAAGTTACCAACAGTAGTCCAGAGGCGGTGACATGCATATCCCCTACCTAAGTCTCTCTCATCTATTCATTGGTCATTTAAGCACTTTTACAGTAAGAGGTCCAACCTTTACAATCTCATTCTGTGTTTCCTGGGCTGGCTATTCAAGTTACATAGCTGCTTTGTCCTCTTTTTTTTTTTTTTTCTATGCTGCAATTCATTTAAATGGTAGCATTCTTTTTAACAACTGTCTCCCTTGTGAGGTGGGTTTCATGAACTTCCGAAAAAGGGGGCAGGGTGTGGGTATGGTCTGGGTGGGCATGGGTGGTACAATACTTTAACCAGAAATTAGCATGTAAATACCTATGCAATCTGAAGCGCGCCGAAGTCCCCTGCCACTTAACTTTACTTCTATTACGAATGGGGTATAGGTAAAAACGAGACATTTTGCCATTTTGGAGGGGTGTAAGGGGTCTGGGGTAACGGGGGGGGGGGGGTGTAGAGGCTATCAAACTAGAGGGGTTTGGGGGACCTAGCTGGTAACTGAACTAACTGGGAAGGAATTGGTAAAACAGGCAATGGTGTTGGTGCATGTTCCCTTTTAAAACAAATGCACTTACACAGTAGAAGCGGCTTTTGGGTACACGTCCACTTAGAACTTGGCGCACATGTGCATGGCCAGGCTATTTTATAACATTTGCACATATGTTATAAAATAGTCTGCACCCGCGCATTGGTTTTAGAATTCACCTTTTTATGTTTATAATATAGCATATGCACAAATACATGCTAGTTACCGGCATGATGTTCCGGCGAATGTCGGTATATAAAATCAATCAATAAATAAATAAAATATATATTTGCCGTTTTTAACTGTGAAACCCCTTTGAAAATGTACTTCTATTAGCATAGTTGTCTAAGAATCCATAGCTGAATTAATCTTGATCAAGTACAAGTGACTCTTGTTCTCTCACAGACAATTCTGTGTCTGATTCTTGACTTTCAAGCTCCACTTGAAGTCTTATACCCAGTGGCCAGCTCCCTATCCATAAAGCATCTGACTTAACAGTATTAATTTTCAATTTGTGGTCTTGAGACCAATCTACCACATTTTCCAGACATCAGTTTATGTTCTCAAAATCCTGCCACCCCTCTTGCTTTATGGGGCATAAAATGTGCATGTCATTGGCATGTAAGTGATAGCTTAAACCTGCTGCTTGAGAAGAATTTTGCATCATGGCTGAAACCATAGGTTGAATAAAGGGTATAATATCAAGTCTCCCAGCCCTTAGACTCCTACTTGCTCCTATCAACTCATTGAAGGCAATTCCTAAAACAAGATACAAACCATTGCAAAATGGTCCTTGTGATCCCTACTGCCTTCAACTGCTCAGTCATTAAACCATGATTAACTGTCTCAAAGCTGATAGCTTTATGTTATCCCCCATAGATGTCCATTTGAATAAATCATTCTAATAATGATACTAACAATGTCTCTATTCCATGTGATCTTCAGAATCCAGATTGAAACCTGTCAAGTAAATGTTCAGAATCCATATCGTCAATCACTTGAACTGTCACCAGTCTTTCAATCATTTTCCACCAACAGGGCTGATTTGATATACGCTTAAATTGTCTGTTTCTTCTGCCACTTTACCTGCCTAGAAAGTTCTTTTCTCAACCAAACAGCCAGAAAATTATCTGCTAGGATACTGCTGGGAGTTTGGAAAACCTCATCACTTGTACAATTTTTCATTAAGTGGCTGCTCACTCTGGTGCCACTTAGGGCTACTTGAACATACTCGCACATCTTATAAGTGAACATAGGTGCTACAAAAATAATCCTGTTTGTCACGCTTTAGCTTTCTATTTTTTACTTCTCTTAATTTATAGTGTGTTTTTAAACCATATGAATGTGACAGATGACTAGATACCAATACGGTGTGTGTACTTTTCAAAGATGCCATGTGGCGGATTAAAATAAAAGTCTACAAAAAGTATAAACTGAATAGAAACGTATCCTGCTCAGCCTTGAGAATACCAACATGTGGCTGTTTACAGCATATGCTACCTCTTGTAGCCAAGACTCATCATCTTCATTTATAAACGTATTTAAAAAATGCATAACCTGCACTTAAATCCACAGCTCAAGGCGGCATGCAACACTGCAGTCGTAGACAAATAAAGAAACAAAACTGACTGACTGCACTGCTCTTGATTCCTACTTCACGGGATAATTATTGTTAACACTTTCTGGCTTCCAGCAAGTACAACGTGTAATGTTTCATGTCATAAATCTGTTGGCATGGCATTCAATGGGCACTTTTATTTTCATATGTTTACTAAATAATCATTTGAATATAGAAGCATTGCTCAGACTGGTAAGGGAACAAAAAACTCTTTTATTTAATTAAGACACACAAGATGGAAGGAAATGTACTGAGTAATTTGAAAGCTGAAAACCTGGAATTTAGATATAAGCGGGATGTGGCATCCATGACTTCATTTCATGTCTGCTGGGCTTTAGGACACATCATTGCATGTCTTCCTTTCAAGAGCTGGTTACTGATTGAATCTGGGAAATAAAAATATGCTTTTTCAGTCTTTGTCTTAACCCACTTCTTGACTACAGATACGGAATGGAAAAAGCATACAGACTTCACCGAACTTTAAAGCCCTTACATTGCTAATGTACAATAAGCATCAACTTATTAGGTACCATTTCATTTTCTTTATTTATATGAGGCATCACTCATTGACATTCAGGTGGTAATACCCTCCCAGTTGAATATCAAAGTGGGACCATAAATAATTGCCAGCTGGGTCAGTCTTTGGTTTCTCCACCTCCTTAAGTCTTGTGAAAAACAACATGAAACAATCTTTTCATATTGGGATTTTCTGCATACTTCCAGGCAACCTGGACAGCCACTCTTGGAGATAGGCTGCTGGTCTCATCCTGTCCCATAAGAACATGCCATACTGCGTCAGACCAAGGGTCCATCAAGCCCAGCATCCTGTTTCCAACAGTGGCCAATCCAGGCCATAAGAACCTGGCAAGTACCCAAAAACTAAGTCTATTCCATGTTACTGTTGCTAATAATAGCAGTGTCTATTTTCTAAGTCAACTTAATTAATAGCAGGTAATGGACTTCTCCTCCAAGAAATTATCCGGTCCTTTTTTAAACACAGCTACACTAACTGCACTAACCACATCCTCTGGCAACAAATTCCAGAGCTTTATTGTGCGTTGAGTGAAAAAGAACTTTCTCCGATTAGTTTTAAGAACTTTCTCCAGCATGGAATTTTTTATGGAACATATATGAAAATATATTTACACAGAAAGAATGCTGGATTAATGGATTGCTCACCCAAAAGAGGTGGTGAAGACAAGAACTATGTTGGAATTCAAAAGGTTGTGGGATAAACACAGAGGATCCCAAGAGACTAGAGGATGGAAATGAAGAAATGGGGTAATCTGTGGTAACTTTTGCTATCAATACAACAAATCAAAAAGAGAACTCAGTTATAGAACCTAATAATCTGAAAGCACTGATAGTTTATCCAGAATATATGTGTAGGACTGCCACTTGTTCAGCTCATATCGTGTTTGCTGAAATTAGATGGTCTGCTTTTTTGATTTTTTTAGTTTGAATGCACCATGAATATTGTCAATTAATCCATATGGTGCTATGTTCTCATAATCCAAACAAATAATAGTGAGAAAAAATATATATCAAAGTACAAGCTGTACTTAGCTTGTGATTCTCATCATTAAATAATGCCCTGATATGTTTTGTAATGACTAGCTTCAGGGGGATTTTTGCTCCATTAAATGCTCACTTGAGGACAGTTCATGCCGTGCTCAAATTGTTAGAAGTCTCTGAAAAAGCATGGAGGAAGAATGCCGAGTTTAAAGAAAAACATGAAGTGATGCAACCGCTATGTAGTTATCACACACTATGCAAATGTCTTCAAATCACAGAATACCAATGGATTAACTCGTTCAGTTCCTCAGGGCCACGGTATATAAAGAAAAAATCCAGAATTGTTCATAATTTTTTATATCACCCCCATGATGTTATGGGCTAAGCTGTTCTGGTATAGACCATCTCAAGTCCAAAAAGGAATATGTGTACTTTAAACAATGTGAAACCATAGGAGCTGAAGACTTTGAAATGTTCAGTCAGTCTTACTCTGATACTCCCTTTCATTTGTCCTCTATAGATCAGTTTATAAGGACATTGTATTAAATATTTATTTATTTATTAACTTTTATTTACCGACATTCGTGAAACACATCATGCCGGTTTACAAAAAACTCAAAGGAGGAAAATTACAATAAAACAATAAAGTAGTAAAACAAAATAAAACAATAGAACAATAGAGCAATAAAACAGGGGAGGAGAGTGGGGAAGGAGGATACGGAAGGGTGGGAGAGGGAGGGGCTAGGGGGATGGGCAAGGCTGAAACTGATAGAAGAAGTGAAGAACACAATAGAGGCAACTATATACAGTTGACAATATGTACAGTTACAATCAAATTGTAGAGCTAAGGAGGTATTGAGAGACTGGCAGTATTAAGCAACCCTTTGTGAGGAGCAGTTTGTTTTAGATTTAAATTTGACCACATATACTAATCATGGATGTACCCATTCTGTGCCTGACAAGGTAAAAGTGCACAGATTACCATGGCCATATGGTTGATGTCCTTGGTCTGAAGATAATACTTCATTATTACTGAGACCAAGGCTAGAATGTACCACCATTTCTATAATATTGCGACCTCATGAAAAAGCTGAGCCCCTGAACCATGGCACGACTCAGGGAGGAGCCCCAAGGCACACCGTGAGAGGTGAGAACATGCAAGCACGGGCAGAGCAGGAACAAGACAAGACTAGAACTGAGGCGAGGAACTCGGAACAAGAACAAGGCAGGATCATCCCTCCGCTGGATCTACACGCACCAATGAGACCTAGCAATGCAATGCTGGTCTCAGGAGTAGCCCTCCGGCCACTCAGAAACCCTTCCGGACCCACCGCTTGGGAACGACGAGTGCATGAGGCCAGACGGAGGCTGAGGGCAAAAACAAGACAAGGACTTGGAAGACTCAGATGAGGACTTGGAACTTGGAAGACTCAGATGAGGACTAGGAACTTGGAAGGTTCAGACAAGGACTTGGAACGTTCAGGTGGGCACTGTCCATTAGGACACCCTACACAGCCCCCCATGGGCTGGTCACAGACCATCCTGTCTGCTTGCACGCCCTACACAGCCCCCCATGGTCTGGTCACAGACTACCCTGTCTGCTTGCATGCCCTACACAACCTAGGAAGGATGGGCATGGACCACACGGGAGCAAGACAAGCGCCAGAAGGGAATCCAACCAAACAAGGCTCCAATGACCCAAAACAGGAACCGGATCTATACGGATTTACCCTCGGGGTGGCCATCTGGGGACTTGAAGAGCTGGAAAACTCAGAACTTGGAAGACTCAGAACTTGGACTTCAGGAACATCAGGACCAAGGAACATCTGGAACATCAGGACAAGGCAACAAAGGAGCTCCAATGAGGAATGAGACCAGGAACATCAAAGACATGGAATGAAGAACCATCTTAGACACATGAAGACCACAAAGGACCTGGATCTGAAGAGGAGCACAGACAACTATGAAATCCAGATCGAAGGCCCTGAGGAACAGGAACTGAGCCTTTATATAGGGCTGAAGCAGGAAGTGAAGCTGATGAGGGCTTTCCCGACCTCTGGCCCTTTAAATCAGATGAAGAGGCATGGCCACGCGCCTAGAGGAGCAGGACAGAGGACAGTGGCAGCCCTGCTGCAGGCCCCGACAGCGGCACTTAGGCCGTGAAAGAAGGCGGACCTGGAGGCAGCTTCCTGCCACAGAGGAGCTCCAGTGGCAGTGCTCGGCCATGCAGATGGAAGGAGCAGTGGTGGCAGCACTCCTGCCACATAGAGACGAGTCCCAGCAGCAGCAATGCCGCGAAGATGGACTGCAGTGGTGGCAGGCACCTGCCACATGAAGAGAAAGTGGGTGACAGCTTGCAGGCCGCAAAGAGAGGATCCCGGAGGAGGCTTCTGCCATGATGAAGAATAGAAGCGGCCCCTCCTGCCACACAGGGTGGCGTCGGACTGCTTGAAGGCAGCAGCGGCGAGCCAGAATGGCATAGGCCGCCACAAGGGAGTCCTGTGGCATTGGGCCGGTAGTGCTGGAGTCAGGCGATAAGAGGTGAGTGAAGGGCCTGCTCGCGGGATGGGCTCCACAAGCAGAATCGTAACAGAAACATGGGAGCTTGAGATGATGTCATGGGGTCCCTCAGTCGCCAGACTGGAGTGAACCAGGGGTTTCAGCAAAGAAACACAGGAGCTTGAGCTGATATGCCAAGGGGTCCATCAGTCGCCAGACTGGAAAAAGGCATATAATTCCTAAGAAAGGAATTGCCATACTGGGTCAGACCAAGGGTCCATCAAGCCCAGCCAAATGAAGGGAAGGGACTCGAAGGTGCAGATTCTGCGTGCTTAACCACACTAAATCTCCAGTCTGAAATTGTGGAGCCACTCTACGTTTCTTAGTGTGTTTCTTAGCTTGAGCTTCTGTCTTGGAAATCAACCAATTGGTTTGTAGCTAGAGATCCTGGTTCTCTTGTGCTGTGAGCCAGATTGCCAGACAAGTTACTGAGAGAGAAAGTGGTAGAGAGTGGGTGCTTGCAATAAACAACGTGGAATGGGGAAGAGCCGGAGAAACTATTGACATGATTATTATGTGAAAACTCTCAGCCCAGTTTAGGAAAATGGCCTAGTCATCTTGCCTTTCATTGACATACAAGTGAAGAAAGGTCTTGAGGACCTGATTAATTCTTTCTGTTTGGCCGTTCCCTTACAGATGAAAGGCTATGGAGAGGTCCAAGATAATGCCAAATCTTTTCAAAGACACTTCTAATATCAGGCCATGAACTGGATGCCTCTGTCAGACAGGATGTGAGAGGGTAGACCATGCAATCTGCAGACATTCTGAATGAAGAGATGAGCTATCTCAGGAGCAGAAAGCAAACCTGAGAGAAGAATGAAATGTGCCGTCTTGGATAATCTATCCACCAAGACCCATATCATGGTGTAGCCATGAGAGAGAGGGAGGTCTGTGATAAAATCTGCGGACAAGTGGGTCCAGGGTTCCTCGGAGACTGGTAACAGCAGGATGCCACATCGTTTTTCACATCCGTCTTTACTTGTGGCTACCAGTAGTGGCGCTGAAGAAGTTCAAGAATACGGGCTACTCCAGGATGCCTTGAGAGGCATGAATCACGAGCCCATCTTAATACTCTTTGCAGAGATTCTTGGGTACTACTGTCTTCCCAGGGGCTACTGGAGTGGTGGTGGCGACAATGACTTTTGTAGGATCGATGAAATGTTGAGGAATCTCTGTTATGTCTTCCATCTGGAAGGAATGGGAGAGGGCATCAGCTCTCTGATTTTTACTTGCAGGTCGGTTGTAAAGTTCAAAGTCAAACTGATTGAAGAAGGACCACTGGGCGTGTCTGGGATTAAGCTGCTGCACCTGTTGTAAGTACTCCAGATTCTGGTGGCCAATGTAGATCATGATCCAGTTTTTGGCTCCTTCTAGAAGATGCCACCATTCTTCCAGTGATAATTTCACTGCAAGGGGATGTCCTGGTGCTTCAGGGCATCGGGGGTGAGTGCCCGATCCGAACCCTGTGCAGGGGGTGATAGCTCTGCGCAGCCACGCACCTGTGCAGCTTACAGGGAACATTAGCCCTAGGGCTGTTTGCTACTGCCTTTTTGTTTTTTTTAATTAAACAAGTACAAAATTCTGTTCGTTCTTTTTTTCTTTTCATTTTCAGTTCCAGGACTGGTTGCTACTGTCTTTTCTTTTTAAACACTAACAAAACAAAATGAAAACCACCTCACCAACAAAATAAAATCAACAAAACAAAAAACCTTGCATATTGCTAATGCATGTCAACATCTACAAGACCTCATAAATGGGACAATTGCCCCCTCTGTCCCTGTAACTGGAACAATATTGATGTAATTCTAATGATGGGTTTACTCATGGCAAAGAATTGCAAATTAACTCATCACTGGCTGGTTCCGAACCAGTTACCCCTTCTGCTAGCAACTTGTTTTCTAATTCCTTGTGTGTGCAATATATTAGGTATAGGTTTAATGATGCCTTTACTGTGTATTGAATTTTTGGCAAATGGGTTCTGCAAGATATGGCCTGGGATGGATACTAGATGTATTTTTGGACTTCTGGATGAGAAGACACCTCCCTCTTTCCATGATCTTTGCCTAGGTCTCATTTCCCAGAGTGAGATTCTTGCAGTGGTCCTGCCGTCCTTGTAACCCTTCTCACCCAGCGTTTGTCAAATAGGCGTTCTCCTCTATCTGAATCAACTTAAGAATACTTCATCAGTTACTGCATTTTTATTTTCAAATGGCAGGACTTGTTTTCCCCCTAGTATCTTCTAGATTTACAGTGGAAGTAAATTAATGTTCACCATGTGTTACACTTGTAGAAAATCATCCATTGAGTCCCAGGGCTGTAATAACTAAGATGAAATCATTCTTCTGACTGAGTCCCTGTGCAGCCTTGGAAATGACAACAGGGGACATCAGAGGTAGTGTTTATTATGTTAGAGATATTTCATTAGGTTTGAAGCAAAAGAACAATTACGTATACCCTGTTACTCAGAATACCTTTTATACTGACAACCTTGTTTTACTGATAGAAAGGGTAGTTTTTGTTCAGAGAAGAGACAAGGTATAACTTGATATTCGTGGTACATGGTTTTGGTGCAAAGCCATGAAAACCAGTCAAGAGAAATCTGTGTCATACCATGCAGTCTTCCAAAACAGATGGCATTTTTTAAATTTTTTTTTTTTTAATTTTTTTAGGCACTTCCTGCTAATTCCTGAGAAATAAAGGTGAACAGACAAGCGGTAGATGATGCCCGATGAAGGGCTCATGGCTCTGGAAAGCTAATAACAAATGTAATTAATGCAATACAAAGGTATCACTTTGTATCAACCCCTATTTCCTGTGTATCTAAGGAGGCAATAATCAGAACGGCTCACCTCGGTGCAAATTCTACGGATGTCAATAATTTAAAGCAAAAACCCCGCACAGGCTTTTTCTTTCATTTTTGCCCCCCCTCCCCCCGGAAAAAAATGACCTGCAGAGACTGCCCCTGCTTTCTCTGCAGATAATTAATGAAACCTATGCATGTAGCTCCTCACTGCGCAGGCCAAAGTATTCCTAGTGTTGAATAAGGTGCGTGCTGTTACTCCTTGACAGGTTGGGTAATGTGCAAAGCCCCATTTTTTTAACTCTAGGAAAGGGCTTAGAAAATTGCACTCCATGTGAAATAATATGGCAACCACTCCACTATGTCCTACAAAATCTAAACAACAAACCATGTATCTATATATACAGTTTATTATAAATTTCCTTAACTGGAATGTAATCTCATATCTTTATGTCTGTCTTCTAAACGTAAAATGGGAATATTCACTATGGAGTGCTATTATGGTGACCAGCTGCCCGGTTTTGGACCGGACAGTCCGGTTTTTAAGTTTTTTTTGTACAGTGTCCGGTTGCAGAGGTAACCGGACACTGTAATGTCTGGTCAAAACTGCATGCATTCATGTCCCAGGGACAGCGTCGGAACTATACTGGCTGCACTGCACATCATCCGGTCCCAGAATGGCATGCATGGGAGTCTGGCGTCTGCCCTCCCTCCAGGCAGATGCCTGGTCTTTGTATCAGGAAGCTGATGCAGCCACAGGAGGAGGAGGAGGAGGAGCAAGAGGGAGTTGCATGTAGAAACTGTGCCTGCACATTGGTGTTTAAGCCGCTGCTAACTTCCACTGCTTCTGCCTCCCTACAGCTTGTTCAGTCAGTCATGCATTTCCACCGGTGCTGCTGCCTTTTCCTGGCCGGGACTTGCATCACCCACCACCACAGCTGCCTCTTCTATACCCATAAGGCCAGATTTTAAAAGGGCTGCGCGTGTAAAAATGGGGGGGTTACTTGTGTGGCAGGGCCTTGCGTGCACCACATGCATTTTCGGAAGGGCCCAGTCACATGCGTAATCCCCGTTATGCGCCAAAGTGCCGGGCCTCTCAAAAGGGGCAAGCTGGGGGCGTGGTCTGGGTGGGGAGGGGAGGGGCAGGGGGGCAAGCCAGGATAGCTGTCCCGGGGAAGCGCGCGCTGGCAGCCAACCGGCGCGTGGAGGTTACTTCAACTCGGAAGCTGAAGTAAGTATTAAAACAAAAAAAAAACTAAGGGGGGGGGGATTAGGGGTCCGGGAGGAGAAGGGAAAAGGAAGGAAGGTTAGGTAGGGGTATAGGGAAGTTTCCTCCCAGTCTGCTCCTTAATTGGAATGGACTGGGAGGGAACTGGTGAAGGCCTACTCGCGTCGCCACACCTTGGTTTAGAAAATTTCCTCCCGCACGCGCGAGTGCCAGTGCACGAGCATGTTATAAAATGATCATATCCATGTGAGCGCGCTGGGAACCGCGTGCACATGGACACAAGCGTGGACTTTTTAAAATCTACCTTATAGTTCACATCTTGGCCAAGCCCATCAGTAAAGCAGCCTCTTCTTCTCATGTCACTGCTGTCTACAAATGTCCTCTGCTCACTACAGGATATATTCCCCTTCCTCCCTCCCTCAGGTCTCACTCTGCCTGGCTGCTTGTTTAGCTTCTGGTTGCTCCTGGCTGGCCCCTCCCACTTTACTCCCCTCCCCCATCATCTGTTTCCGTGCTTTCTTGTTTTTCTGTGCTACCTTTTTTTCGCTGGTGCCCCTCCCAACTGACTGCCTCTCATTTTCTTCTGGCTGCTGTTGCTGCAGCCAAAGCCAGACAATTCAGCCAGGTGAACAAGAATTGTTTACGAGGAAAAAGAACAGAAACCATCTCGCCCTTGTCCCTTATCACATTAGAATTACTTGGCGTAAACAAAAACATTTTGGGGTACGTTTTTTTTAAAAAAGCGCAAGCAAACAAAAGTACGCAGGGGTCAGCGCACGCCGAGCCCTGTGCACGCTGCCCGTTCCCTCCGCCACCCCCCAGCCCTATCTAACCCCCCCCCCCCACACCTTTATCGCAAAAGTTACGCCTGCTCGAGGCAGGCGTAACTCTGGTGCGCCTGCACCCAACCCGGAGGCCTCGGCCATGCCCCCCGGAACGCCCCGAACGTCGCGCCGCCTCCCAACATGCCCCCCTAGCAAAGCCCCGGGATGTACGTGCGTCCCGGGTTTGGGGGGGGGGGGTGCGCCTCCTTGGATAAGATGAGCAGCCAGTTAAGTCACCAGCTGCATACAGGCTACGTGGCCCTGACCCCACTACGCTGGTGGAATGCAGCGCTGGCACCCAACCTGTTGGTGAGGTGCATCAGTGCCTCCCCCCGCTCCGTCACACACCCTGTGTGAATTCCCACCCCTTTCGATAATCCTGGCTCCCTTGAGAGTGTGCATGAATAGAGATAGATGACTGTGTATGTGCGAGAGAAAGGGAGTGGGTGAATGAGCATGTGTGTGAGAGAATGAACATTTGTGTGTATATGAGAGAGAGAGGGGAGAGTTTTTGCGGCTCCCCCACTTTCTCCACCCTTAATAATCCACAGCAATCCTGGAAATCAAAAGTTCCCAGGTATGGAGTGCATGGAGATTTTTATATCCCTATTAGTTTTAATTGTTGGGTGTTATGTGCTGTTTTCTGTTTTGAAATATTTTATGGGTATTTTGAAAATGTAGCGTTTTTTATATGTTTTTAATTATTGGATGTTTTGTTCATTGTCTACATTGAAATATTTATTCTTTTTGTTAGTATGGTTTTACTATTATAATTGATGTTGTATAAATCTTTATTTTATTTGTTGTTTTAAGAGGAATGGTTATGTTTCTGTTTTCCATTGTTTCATTGGCAACAGGAGTCTGACTTCTTGCAGTTTCCAGTTCAGTTTTTGTCTGCATATTTCTATTTATACTTTATGGTCTCTTTGCTTTACAGTTGTTGAGGGTCTTTCTGTGTTCTGCATGTGTGACTGAGGTGAGTTATTCTGCTATCATGTTGTTCCTTTGTAGGGCTCTATAGCATCTTTGCTTGTTTTGTTTTTCTAATAGGAAGTTCATTGGTGTTTTAGTATGTTTTCAACAATGCTTTTTCAAAAATAAGGTTGTTATTGTTTGAGTGATAGAAATTAGTACTGGAATAGGAGGTTTACTATATTATAATTGTTTACTGATGGCTTTGGCTTATGGAGGGACAAGACCACCCCCAACATACATTGCAATATGCCCAATTCCATATGGGTTGTAAGTGGGGGGTATTTTGTGCAGAGTTTGTAGCCTCAGGAAACTGTTCCTTGAATATCCTTTGTCATGTAATATCTATTATAAATGCACACTTTTTAATTGTGTGGAGGGGACACAGGTCTATAAGGTTTACCTAGGGCACCTAATACTCTTGCACTGGCTTTGATTGGGGACACAGAAATTGTGTGCACGGGGCAGCTAAAAAGCTAGCCTTGGTCCTGGCTCTCTTCACCAGTGGGCTCCGACTGCCCCCCATGGCAGCCAACAAACAATAGGGCACCCAACACTGAACCACAACTGCAGAGCTACGCACCACAGCTTGCCCCATGTAGCTGAGCTAGTGAGAAGAAATGGGGCATGGCAGGGTGCCCCCTTTTTACTGCCCTGAGATGCTGGAAGAGAAACTCCTGCCTGTGTATAGCCTCTCAGCTCATTGCTCTTTAATGCATAAAGATAGACTCTGTGCGATCTAGAATTTATGTAAGTTTTATGCAAGTGCAGCCCCCCCCCCCCCCACCCCACCCTTCGGGGTTTTCAAGTGTCCAGTCCTGATCTGTTGAAAAGTTGGCAACCCTATGTGCTATAGGGCCAGTGAAGTCCAAGGTTCACTTTTAGCTAATTGTACATGACGGACTTCTGGGCTGTGGAGAAGGAGAAATAATGTTGACAAACTAGGGAGAAGGTGGGGGTCTAGTTCAGCAGTGCTCAAACCAGTCTTCAGGCCACTCCTCACATCCCAGTCAGTTTGGTTTTCAGGATATCTCAAATGAATATGCATGAGCTTGTGACCAGATAAGTTAAATATTTAATTTGATAGCCATAATATAGATTGATTTCTTGCTGACATTGTTCTAGTCTTCTGCATTTCTGTGTTTGAGCATAGTTTGAAATCTTGATATATTTTGTTCTACCTTGATAGAGTCTTTGTAATTTACTGTCAGGCCCATACAGTAAAGTGCGCGGGAGAGCCGGCGCTCCGAGGTGAGCGCCCAGGCATCTCTCCTGGGTGCGCGATTCACTATTTAAATTAGGACCCGCATCGCTAGCACCTCTTTATTGGTGGAAGCAGCGGCTGTCAGCGGGTCTGACAGCCGACGCTTAATTTTACCGGCGTCAGTTGTCAAACCCGCTGACAGCCATGGGTTCAGAGAACGGACGCTGGCAAAATTGATCGTCCGTTTTCCAACCCGTGGGCCGTGGGCAGATTATTTTTTTTAAAAGATTATTATTTTTTTTTATTTTTGGGGCCTCCGACTTAATATCGCTATGATATTAAGCCGGAGGGTGTACAGAAAAGCAGTTTTTTCTGCTTTTCTGTACACTTGCCCGGGGCCGTCTGAAATTAACTGCTGCCTTTGGAAGGTGACAAGGAACAATGTGTGGAGAGAGACGAAGAAATGGAAGAGATATTAAACAAATACTTCAGTTCAATATTCACAAAAGAAACACCTGGAGAAGGACCGTTGCTGATTGAGAAAACCAAAGATGAGAGTGAGGTAGACGAAACTCCATTTACAGAAAAGAATATATGGGAACAGCTAGGAAAACTGAAAGTGGACAAGTCCATGGGGATGGATGAGATACATCCCAGAATACTGAAGGAGCTCAGAGATGGTCTGGCGGGTCTGCTGAAAGACCTGTTCAATACATCCCTGGAAACGAGTGGTGCTGTGTGACTGGTGAAGAGCTGTGGTGGTCCCGCTGCACAAGAGTGGTAGCAGAGAGGTGGCTGAAAACTGCAGGCCGGTTAGCCTCACCTTGATGCTGGGAAAATTAATGGAGACGCTGATGAAGGAAAGCATTGTAAGCTATCTACAATCCAGTGAGTTGAAGGACCCGAGGCAGCATGGATTCACCAGGGGAAGGTCCTGATTGGGTAACCAGAAAATTGGATCAAGTAAGATTGCTAGATATGATTTACTTGGATTTCAGCAAAGCTTTAGATACAGTCCCACATAGGAGACTCGTGGATAAAATAAGAAATTTGGGACAGCGCAAGGTGGTGGAATGAATTACAACTGGTTGACTGACAGGGGACAGCATGTAATGGTAAATGGAACATACTCTGAAGAGAGAACAGTGTTAAGTGGAGTGCTATAGGGATTGGTTTTAGGACCAGTTCTATTCAATATCTTTGTGAGTGACATTGTTGAAAGGATAGAAGGTAAAGTTTGTCTATTTGAGGATTATACTAAGATCTGCAACAGAGTGGACATGCCTGAAGGAGTATGAAAAGTGATTTAAGAAAGCTTGAAGAGTGGTTGAAGACTTGGCAGCTGGGATTCAATGTCAAGAAGTGCAGAGTCATGCATCTGGGGTGCAATGATTCAGAAGAGCTGTATGTGATGGGGGGTGAAAAACTGATGTGCACGGACCAAGAAAGGGATCTTGGGGTAATAGTGTCTGATCTGAAGGTGGTAAAGCAATGTGACAAGGTGATAGCTAAAGCCAGAAGAATGCTGGGCCTCATAGAGAGAGGAATTACCAGTAAGAAAAAGGAGGTGATAATGCCCTTGTACAGGTTCTTAGTGAGGCCTTACCTGGAGTACTGTATTCCGTTCTGAAGACCGTATCTGAAAAAGGACAGACACATGATGGAGGCGGTCTAAAAAAGTTTACCAAAATAGTGTGGGGGTCTGTTTTAGAAGACCTATGAGGAGAGGCTGAAGGATCTGAATATGTATACCCTAGAAGAGAGGAGGTGAAGGGGAGATATGATACAGGCCTTCAGATACCTGAATGGTTTTAATGTTGCATGTTCCTTAAATCTTTTTCAGAGGAAAGCAAAGAGTAGAACTAGGAGTCATGATATGAAACTTCAGTGGGAACAACTTAGAACCAATGTCAGGAAATATTTCTTCATGGAGGGGGTGGTGGATGCTTGGAATGCCCTTCCAGAAGAGGTGGTAAAGACAAAAGCAGTAAACAAATTCAAAAGGTCTTGGGATAAACACTGTGGATCCCTAAAGGTTAGAGTTGGAAATTAAGAAAAGGGTCCACGAGGGTTAACCAGCATGGATCAGCAGATGCTACCTCGAACAGAAGGCATGGGGATTATTACCCTTAACCAATTAGCTTACTTGATTTTGACTCATAGGGATTATTACCCTTAACCAATTAGCATAAATGATTTTGATGCAACTTCAGCATTGCTCTCTGCATCGACGATGGGGAAGAGAGAAAAAGGGAATTGGATTCAGACAACAACCAATGCTGGGCCCTGACTTTTATGGTCTAGGGTATTGATGCACAGGCCTGCTTCTATGGACAAGTCCAAAAGCAAATCAAGTTCAAGCAGCAGCATTGATTGAATTATCAGGAAGGCTACTCACTGTAGAAATATTGTTAGCAATAATTTTGCTGTGGGTTTGGAAATTGCTTGGTCTTGATTTTTAATATTACTACCCTTAACATAAAGCTTGAGGGTAACCTGCACAGAGCATCAGTTACTATCCTTAACAAAAACATGGGGTTAACCTGCATGGAGTGGCAGTTACTATCACAAGAAGCTGGCTGGGCAGACTGGATGGACCATTTGGTCTTTTTCTTCCATCAAGACACAATGAAGGCGCCGCTCACGAGAATGACTTTTAAAGAAAAACTATATGTGCTTTAGAACTTTGAAACCACGAGGTGGACAATAGAAAGAAGAGCCCTCTGAGGTCCCTGAAGCAGACAGTTGTCGAAACACGGCTGATGTCGGGCAGGCGGCCTCAACCCCGCAGAAGCAGCAGGAGTTCATCCAGAATCAAAGAGAACGATAAGGGTTCTCGCTACTTTTTGTGAGTACTTAGGGAGGGTCGGGTTGACCGCCAAGGAGAGGATACCTCGGACATAGCGACCGCTCATCACCACCACACATCAGGGTGTTCCCTTGATGGTTGGTTGTTAATGATCGTTTGCAGAAGGGAACAGAAGTTTGGTGGTTGTTAAATCATTACTATCAGGGCAAGCGCAACCCACTGTGCAAGCCATGAACTTGAACAGACCCTAGAGAGGGTGGCGGCCTAAGGGCCGCCACCAAGTTGAGTGAGCTGCTGGTGCCGCTGCAAGAAGGAGGATTCACAAGACCCCACAACGAAGAGGAAGGAGTTGGAGGGCCATGCAGAAGTTCCTGAACTGCCATGCGACAAAAATGAAGAGTTGTAGGGCTGCACAGTGAAGAAGAGGAGGAGTTGAAAGATTGTATGGAGGTTTCTAACATGCCGAGCGACAAAGATGAGGAGTTGGAGAGCTGCACGCCCAAAATGAGGAGCTGCAGCCTGCAGGACCACGTGATTCCCAGGCGACCAGAAAGTAAAAAATCTGTGAGGCAGTTTCCGACCTGAGCATGAGTGTGTGTGTGTGTGTGTGTGAGGGTGCACTGAAACAGATGCAAGCTCTAGTGATGATGGAATAAGAGGTCTAAATAGTAGTAATTTTTTTTTCTGAGCAGTAAATTCTTCAGTTTATAATTGGAAAGGTTGAGCTTTTGAAGCACAGACTGGACTGCGGCAACGGAGGGGGATGTCGGAACGGGCTTCCTGCCCGTGCAGGTGAGGGGACCTGGCCAGGCTCCCCGAGGGCCGGGACTTCTAACAACCTGCATGTTTCTATTTAGATTGTATGGTCTGTTTATTCTGTATTTGGTGAGGGTCTGCATGTGTGACCGAGGAGAGGTATTCTGCTAGCGTGTAGGAATCTATAGCAGCTTGGTTTCTTCTGTTTTCTAATATGAGGTGTATTGGTGTTTTAGGGCTTGGTATAATATTTGCAGTGTTACTTTTTCTTAGGTAGGGTTGTTACATTTTTAAGTGCTGGCAGAGCTGTTTTGGTGTGGGGGATTTATTATATTTTAATTGTAATTTACTCATGGCTTTTTGAGGGTCAAAGCCCACACCTAACACACATTACAGTAGCCCTAATGTCATATGGGTTCCAAGTGTCTTTTTTTGTAGGGTTTTCTGGTTTGCACCAAAGAAGTGCAAGAAAATACTTGTGATATTTTTTTTTACTTCAGAAGACTGCACTTTGAATATTCTTTTTCATGTAAAACCTGAATAATGAATGCATAATTTTTAACTGTGTACATGGAGAGAGCAGGAGGCAGGGTGCATGGGTATAAGATTTGTCGAGGGCACCTAATACTCTCGCACCAGCAATGGGTTCCGGGGGAGGGGGAGAAGACCCGGAGGGTAGACGGGTGACAGTTTTAAAGTTTTGGTCACTAGAAGTAGCTGTTTTTGTTTTTGGGGGTTTTTTTTGGTTTTTTTTGCTGGCCTGAGACCCGAGACAGAGACTGAATGAAGTGTGTGTGTGGGGGGGGGAGCACAATAACTGTTTGCACAGGGCAGCAAAACAGCTTGCTCTGGGCCCTGATTACTATATGACTATGTTACTATGTAATGGGAGAAATATGCAACCATTGGAAACCCAGTGTTACCAGAAGTTCTGGTCCCCCTGCTCTCACTTTTTATTTGGTAGGTCGTCGGTGATGAGTGCAAGCTCCTGTGTTGAGTCACGGGACGGTGTCTACGAGCAGAACTTTGGTTCTGGCTATACGAGCTTTCCCAGGCCTGAAGTGTTATTGAAGGAACATCAGAATATTGCTAATTATGTGACCTGCACCTGGCTCCCTAGGTAAAGACTGACGATTCCCAAGGAGGATCATGGTGGAAACTGTCATTGAAACTTCATTGGTGGAGGACTTCACTATATTGGCTAATGTTTGAGGCTGAGTATAGGGACTTTACCATGATATGAGCTAGCTTTGGGAAAAGCTATGAGTAGCTATTAAGTACAGAGTGTAGTGCAGAGATATACTTGAATGCTCAGAAGGACTGAGTAATGTTTCTTCTAAATTTTTGAGGGCTGTGTGCACAGAAAAGTTCTTGTGTGCACATAGTGTACAGATCTGAATACAGCATTTTTTTGAAACATCATTCTGTTTTCCTTTTCTTCTGCGTTCTGGTTTTTCCTATGTGCACTTGTTTCATGATCATGCACACAGCTTACGCAGGGCTTCCCAAACCAGTCCTGGGGGACCCCACAGCCAGGCGGGTTTTCAGGATATCCACAATGAATACGCACGAGAGATATTTGCATACCATGGAGACTCAGTGTATGCAAATGTATCTCATGCGTATTCATTGTGGATATCCTGAAACCCCAGGACAGGTTTGGGAAGCCCTGGCTTACAGGGAACCCTCCAGTTGTCTATGAATATTCTGTTAATAAAGAAAAGAGTTTTGCACCTTATTCCAGAGCATCATCTCTTTATTTGAGTTTTACACAAATACTGGGAAGTAGAGGAGCAAGGTACAGCTGAAGAGTGCATTCTGATATTTCCTAAAAGGGTTAAAGAACCCACTCTGGCTGGGTTATACCAGAATATGCAATTATTTTTCATGCATATTTATTAGGGATACCCTGAAAACCAGCTGGCTAGGGGAGGTTGGAGGGCTGTTTGAGCATCACTGGTCTAGTGCTTAGCACCCGGCTAGGTCTGGGATATGTGCTCAAGATTCTCCTCTTCTGTTTAGCCTTTGTGTGACCTTGGGGTTTGGACTTCCTGATTTTGATCTTTGTTTACCCTTCACTTGGCTCCTGCCTGCCCTGTGATTGTTTGCAAATGCTCTTTGATTAAAAACACTATGTAAACTTGAAGCTCAAAAGCTGTCAGCTTTTTGAAGGAAAAGTATTCTTCATATGCTGAAATCACAGTTGCCAAGCCTCTCTCCTGAGGAGTGGGAACTTCCTATTCTTTTGATAAATAGTGTTACAATTTCTCAGGCTCTCATTCTTACCAATTTGTTTACAAAATGCTGAACTTTCTCAGTGAAAGTCCTCCCTCTTTCTCTATGAACCCTCCTTCTCAAGAAGTTTCAAAGTATTGGCTTGGATGTGAAGGATGGGGAGGGAGAGATTCATGCCATGTTAGTGGGAGCCTGCGAGTAAGATGGCAGATCTTATTCACGTTAACATGTCAGCTGTTAATGATAACACAACCCCTTCTCCAGTTCTGCAGCAGCTTGAGGATGTCACAAGGCTCAAACACAGTCAGAGGTCATGTGTGTGCTCTAGAAAGAAGGCTGAAGAGTGTACTTCTTGTGTGACAGCATCACAAGGCTTTTATTTTCATTGTTTCCAAATAAAATAGTTCTTTTTTTTTAAATCATTTACATGGATGATATCAAACCAATTTAATTCATGCGGGGAACCTATCACGATTAGGAAACCTGAGTGCTTTTGCTACTGAAAGAGATAATTGTTCTGTGTCTTGTTAGATTGCTAAGTGAACTGCTGACCGCCGAAGCTTCACTATAGTGAGCTGGAAAAAATTATTGCCAGTTATATGCAAAGATAGGAAAGAAGGATGCTTCCAGGAATCTTTCAATTCTACAAAGACATGCCCCCTGGTGGGTAATGAGCTTGCCAAGGCCATGTTTTTAAACTGAAATAACAAACGGTGGATAGGAATAGGTAGCCGTGCTGAAGCGAAAGTTAAATTCATATATGCAGCCTGCAGAGCTGAAATCAATTTTGAACTAGCTGTGTAAAATGAATTCAAGGATATCTAGGACTCTCAGCCATCTTAAGAAAGATGGAATTATTTTGAATTTTGTCAATAGATATTGGGTTATCTATGACTACATAACTACAGTAGACTAAACTACAAATTTTTTCCTTATCAGGAGGAAGAGTGAAGAGTAGGTCAGTATGAAAATGTCTATAGAATAATGAAAGCCCCATGCTCCAAGGCAGAGATGCGCTCTATTGTAACTAGATATACTTCCTAGTATGTTACCCTGCAAGATCCACTAGTAGTCTGTGCAACATAAGAGCCATGGCTCCATTGGCAACATGGAAAGTTGCAGACTGTCAGAAATAGAGTATCAGGACAAGGAAGGGCAGCCAGGCAAGAAAGAAGAATCATTTCATTTTTATTGCAATATGAAACCCAAAGAAATATATTTCCGTGAACAAGAGGTCACCCAGGTAGCTTGTAGTTAGAACCCCCCAGTACAGTGACTGGTGTCCCTGCTCGGGATAACCCAAGGGTCGGGAAATGTTTGTGCACATTGGGGAGTGGGTGATGAAACTCCCTCTAGTGGTAAAAAAAAAAAAAATTACATCTAAATGGCATATTCAAGGAACTTACACAGCTTATCAAAAGCAGAGTCTCATTTTAGTAGAACCGCTGCCTCGTTGGATTAGTCTCAACTGAGGCCTGTCCTCGCATGTTGGCCTTAATGCTATTCTTTTCTTTAGTAAACAATTGGATGGCGGCTAAGTTAGGACAGCATGGCCACCACGATCAGGCCAAACTGGTGCTTCCCTGCACCCCCCCTGCTAGAAAAGAGCATGCACTTGTAACCTGGGCACGTCTCGGGTTACCAATAAGTTCTGGGTTAGTGCAGTGTCAGTTAGCTAGAGTAGGATAGATGAAGGGAGGATCCATTCTCCTTCTGAGGGGTCTAGAATGGCCAGCCCATATTTAACCGTGCCCTTGCTACAGCTTGGGAGGCAGTCCTTTGAGCTGTGAACAGTATTCAGAGGTAGAAAGGAGTTTAGTTTTTGTTATTTGATCACCCCAACCAGTTTAGACAAGCAAGCCCTGTTTTGGTGGTCCTGGCCAGGGTCGGGAGGGGGTTCTGTCCAGCCAATACACAAACTGTCTGGTGGGAGTTTTCTGCAGAGAGCCCTCTGCCCATCTAAGCTTCCACATCTGACTTTGACCTTCAGTTTTCCTAAAGCTGGTAATAAAATCTCTGTATCTATGTGAAACGTACTATTCCTGACACCAAAAGAGCGTCCTGGGCACTGCAATACCTTTTCCTTTACATTTCTTAAGGACACCAAGGAGATGGCGCACCTTTTTCATTTTTTAAATTTATATTTCGCTTTTCGATACCTCAAGGCAGTTTGCATCCCGGCAATGCAGGCACCTCCACCTCCCCAGACAGCCTACAAGTTAAGCCTGCACCTGAGGCACTGGAGGAAAGAATGACCTGCCGGGAGGCCACAAGGAGCGGCGGTGATATCTGAACTCCAGTTTCCCTGGTTTGTAGCCCACTGGTTTTTTGGGTTTTTTTAATCGCCAGGCTTAAAAAATAGGCAGCCCTCATCTTTCTCAGCCCCAGCATAATTCATCTTACCAGCCTCCCTCAGGAAAGCTCCCATTGAATTGAAAGGCAGACAGCTGGTTCCACAGGCTGCTTCTCAATCACTCCCCTTGCAGAGAGGGTGGGGGGAAAACTCTAGAACTCTTTTCTGCTCGGAGCCCACTTACTGTGAAGCAGTGCAACCTCCCTGCCTATTCGCCAGTCTGCAGCCCTTCCACTTCTCCAATAGACAGACAGGCTTGATGCAATACCGTGCGCTGGCTGCAGCACATGGCTCAATGCTCGATTGGACGCGTGTCCAATTGCGCGTGTAAGTAATACACTTTAAATACACGTTGATGAGGCAATTATCTGTTCCCCCCCCCCCCCCCGATGCCAAAAAAAAGTGCGCTCAATGGGCCGGATTTTAAAAGGGTTATGCGCATAAGTTATACGCGTAACCCTCTTAAAAGGCCCCTGCGCGCGCCGAGCCTATTTTGCATAGGCTCGGCGGCACGCGCAAGTTCCGGGACGCGCGTAAGTCCCGGGGCTTTGCAAAGGGGGCGTGCCGGTGGGCGGGGTGAATTTCGAGGCGGGGCGGGAGGCGTGTCAGGGGCATGACACCAGCCCGGGGGCGTGGTCGAAGCCTCCGGACCGGGGGAAGGGGAGGCGGAAGGAAAGTTCCCTCCGAGGCCGCGCGTATCTTAGAAAATCCAGCGTACTTTTGTTCACGCCTGATGCACGAACAAAAGTACGCGCGCACGTACATTTATAAAATCTACCCCAATGTGCACATTTTTACTCGCCAAAATTAACGCCTGCCATGAGCAGGCGTTAATTTTGGAGGAGTCCAAAAAAAATGTACAGAAAAGCAGAAAATACTGCTTTCCTGTACTTCCTCCAGCTTAATATCATGGCAATATTAAGTTGAAGGAACTAAAAAAATTAGAAATGTCCCCCCAAAAATTTTTTTTAGAAAGGGTGCAGGTGGTCAGGTTAGGAAAAGGGATGCTCTAAAACTGAGTATTCGTTTCCCTAACCTGGCTGACAGCCACCTCGCCCGGGCGCCCGCTGCCGAGGAGGTCCTAGGAGCGTGCAATTTCCCCTAGCACCTCCTTTTTACTGCAGAACCCAATTTAAATAGTAAATCGGGAGCCCAGGAGAGGTGGATCGGTGCACGTTAAGGGGGGCGGGAGCTTAATCATGAGCACCCTTTTAACGTGCGCCACTATTGCATCGGCCTGTATGAGAGGGAATAAAGAGGTAGAAAATGTGGCTTGAATATACATAATTACTTACTACTATATAGATATTAGAGATGTGAATCGTGTGATCGATCGTCTTAACGATCGATTTTGGCTGGGGGGGGGAGGGAATCTGATCGTCGCGGTTTTGTTATTTTTAAAATCGTTTAAATCGTAAATCGGGGGAGGGCGGGAAAACCGGCACACTAAAACAACCCTAAAACCCACACCGACCCTTTAAAATAAATCCCCCACCCTCCCGAACCCCCCCAAAATGTTTTAAATTACCTGGGGTCCAGTGGGGGGGTCCCAGTGTGATCTTCCACTCTCGGGCCGGCGCTACCTTTGCCCTGTCATATGACAGGGCAAAGGTAGCGCCGGCGCCATTTTGGTTCCTGTCCCCCGACGTCACGAGCGCAGGAGATCACTCCCAGACCCCCAGGGACTTTTGGCCAGCTTGGGGACCCCCACAAGACTTGCCAAAAGTCCAGCGGGGGTCCGGGAGCGACCTCCTGCACTCGGGCCGTATTGCAAAATGGCGCCGGCCATTTTGCAATACGGCAATATGGCCCGAGTGCAGGAGGTCGCTCCCGGACCCCCACTGGACTTTTGGCAAGTCTTGTGGGGGTCGGGAGGCCCCCCCAAGCTGGCCAAAAGTCCCTGGGGGTCCAGCGGGGGTCCGGGATTGATCTCCTGCGCTCGTGACGTCGGGGGACAGGAACCAAAATGGCGCCGGCGCTACCTTTGCCCTGCGCCGGCGCCATTTCTATTAACACAGCCGTGGCCCGAGAGTGGAAGATCACACCGGGACGCCCCCACTGGACCCCAGGTAATTTAAAACATTTTGGGGGGGTTCGGGAGGGTGGGGGATTTATTTTAAAGGGTCGGGGTGGGTTTTAGGGTTGTTTTAGTGTGCCGGTTTTCCCGCCCTCCCCCTTCCCCCGATTTACGATTTTTGACGATAAATCGGGGGAATTCCTATTGTATCGCGCCTCTAACGATTTTTGACGATTTAAAATATATCGGACAATTTTTTAAATCGTCAAAAAATGATTCACATCCCTAATAGATATATCAATCTCTATATATATCTGTATCTATATATGCCCAGCCCACACATTTTCCTTGGCACCAAGCATAGTGGAGAGAATGTTAAACTTGGCAAACCCTGGCTACATTTGACTCCCAGAGATTTGCTTCATTTAGATCTCTCTCACACATTTGTATTATTACCCACTGGACGCAAGCATTTAATACAATTACTTTATTTATATATATATATATATATATATATAATTAATTAATTACACCCAGGTGCCTTGGCAAGGAGCTGGGGCGAGGCACAGTACTGGAACCTGGAGGCCCAGCTAGGCTCCCAGATAATCGATTGCAGCCACAGTTCTGAGGCAAGAGAGGTAATGCACACCTGCAAAACCTGGTCATTAGGGATGCTATCCACTTGCTTTGAACCTCCTAATTGGTCTTGCCTGCTGTTGTGATAAGGAGTCTCTCACTGCTGTGCCAAATCAAAGGTCTTGGGCACTGCTAATAATCAACTTCTTTCCAGCCTTACCTATAAATAGCACTACTGGGCTCTGAACCCTGTCTACTAGGGCACATGCTTTACCAACTAAGCCACCACCCTGCTCGATTATTGAGCCCCCCTCTGATTACCTGACCCTAGTTCACTGGGATAATTGGCTGTTCAACAGCCCAAGTCAGGCACCACTGTCTCCCCGGTTCCAGCATGAACTGGGAAACCCACCAAATCTTCATTATGGCGTAGTGCACATTGCATGCGAACAGAGGATAGAGTGACTTGCCAAAGGTCATTAAGGAGCAGCAACAGGATTTGTATAGACTTACCCACAATGTTTTCACCTTGTCTGGCCTGACACCCTGTTCCATAGGGAAAGCCAACGCCCTGCCTGGCTTGCTGCTCTTTTACTGCAGAGAAATCAGTGCCATGTCCAGTGGGAGTTCAGTTCGCCGCTCCTGTTACTAAAGCCATCAAGAGAGAGGATGCCCCTCCAGTGCTTGCTTCTTGGCGCTGGAATTCAAACTGCACAGAGTAGGTTCCCATGGGAGGGGAAGAGGAGGTGGCAAGGAAGGGGAAAATCAGCCCTTGGGAGGGATTGTCATCCCAGGAGAGGGCCCTGCCAGGTCTGGCTACATTAAGGGAAAGTGCCCTTAGGAAGGCCGTTGCCCTGGAGCCAGCTTTCCGTGGTCGTTGCCGTGCGGCACCAGCCCAAATGTCTGCACATCTGCTGAGGCAGAGGCAAATAATGAAGGGCTGAGGCAGCACCAGACAATTTAATGGGAAATGAAGTCGTCACTGAGCTTTTGTCTCTTCCTCCATCTGATGGTAGGAGAACACAACTCATTTGCATAGACTGGCAGGATGATAAGGAAAAGGTGAGGACACAGTATTAAGGGTCCCAAGCAGAGGAGTGGGGTGAATAATACTTGTGCCTCCTCTAAGCCCCTGACCATCATTTGGCATGAGACACCCCCAAGTGTCGCGCTTGATGTTGGGAGGAAGGGCTGAGCTGCCGACAAAAGAAGGCTCCCTCCCTGCTGTAGGGAGTGGAAGAGTAGGGTGAATAATACCTGTGCCTGCTCTAAGCCCCGTACCATCTTTGGCATGAGACTCCCCCAGCTGCCACACTCGACGTTGGAGGGGAGAGGCTGAGATGCCAACAAAAGGAGGCACCCTGTGGCATGCCGAAGCCGTGCATCAAACAGGGCTTGCACCTAGGCAACAATTCTCTCCGTAGAAGGCCTTTTCTTACTTGTTTGTAAGTTTTGACTCTCCTGGCTTTTTCTTTTGCAATGCTGAAGAGGAAAGGTCAGCTTTGTCTTTCTCATCCCTCTACTTCCTCTCAAACCACTATTCCGGGTATTTTTGGTGCCATGGAGCAGTCTCCATCAGGTGCTGTGCTCATTGTGGGTTTATCTAAGGAGACTGCAAATAATCCGCCTGAGCTTGAAACATCTTTGAGCCCTGACTATCTCCTGCCCTCTTCTCAGGCTACCGGGTTTGGTTTCTCTGACATTGACACCCAAATCTGTGGTGACAATGTTTCACCAGTTCTTGGAGTTTCTTCCTTTGGTTCAGGTGTGACACCTGATTAAACCTGACTTTATTACTTTAGAAGATGTCTGGAAAATGATTGTTGGCCTTGAGAAAAGTGTGAGCAAACAACTTTTTGAACTTTCTTCTTCCCTGGAAGTTATTAGGGGTCATTTAACTACCGTACAATCTACTTCTATTATAATCATGATCAGAGAATTGAAACTTTGGAATCTCAAAATAATTCTTTTTCAAGAATTTAAGGTTGCATCTATTAAAGATAGTTTGTCTCTTCATAGGGAGGCTTGAAATGTTTGAAAATAGATCCAGAGCATTAAATCTGCGCCTCCTTAATTTTCCCAGAGCCCCCCTCTTTCCTCCTCTTGAATTGTTTAAGAGATACAGAAGGATGAGAATCTTCATGTAACTAACCTTGACTATCTGCCTTTTAAGAAGGGGTGTTTGAGAGGGGAATCGGATAGAAAAGAACCATCTCCTAACTTAAATTTGACAAACTTTTTGGAACAGTCTATTGATGTTGTGGATGATCGTGCTACCTTATTGGTCACGTGCTCATCCGAAGCAGAACAAGAATGATCTTGCGGTTGTTCTTTTTTAATAGATGATTTTTATTTATGGGGAATAAGGTCTTCGTCTATCCAGACTTCTGTAAGCAGACTCAGCATGGAGAGAAAGCTTCTTTCCAGCTCAGTGATGCTGTGATTGGGCTTGGGGGTACTTTTTCCTTAAGATATCCAGCTAACAGGTAGATTTTACGTGCGCCAAAGCTGGGAGATATGCGCATGAGTCATGGCCTTCTGGTATACGCGCAAATCGGGAAGTCAAAAAAGGGGCGGGGCGTGAGCAGAGACTAGACAGGGCATGAGTCTTAAATTTAGTGCTTCTGTACAAAAATCCAACGGTGTTTGCATGTATTTGCCTGGACAATTTTTTTCCATGGATATTTTTTCCTTTATAAAAGTTAGAGGAAATGAAATCCTTGGACAATAGATGCTCTGTTTCAAAACTCTGCAAGCAAACTCACTGGAAGATTTTGTGTATTCATTTGTTGGGCTCTGCTTGAGTCTGAGGTTGAGCGCAAGGATAACAAATTGTTCATGATTTATATGGCGAGTGTTAAAAAGAGGGAATCTAACTGGGGTCTCCAGACTTGCGGAATATATTGGGCTGCCATTAGCTAGTGGATTGTTGAGATTCAGATAATGCACGGCATGTACAATTTAGAGTCATGCTTACTTATAATGGTTTTTTAAAACCCCTTTCTATTTAAACATACAAACAGGGGTTTTTCCACCAAAAATCTCATTTGAGAAGATAACTATGGTTATAACAAAATCTATCCTCAAATAGAGACCACCAGTTTTCCTTCCAGAGTAGTTTCCATTTAAATTGGTGATCAGGCCTTTATATATACAAGTAAGCTATGATTGCTATCTGATGCCTAAGAATGGGATTTCTGAAACCAGCTGATGTATTCCCAGAGTTTTCTACCCAGCGGAGTGTACTGGCTTGAAGCCCTGCTGTCTGTACTGGGATAAATCATAGGTGGCATGTTTGATTTTGTGACTCTTGTTGGCCTGAAGCTTGGAACTTCATCCAAAGAAAGAAGCCATCTGGGAAGCTAGTGAGTAGAAGAACATATTGCCGCCTGTGTGCCAGGTCTGCAAGCCTATGATGACAAGGATTCTAAGGCGGAAGCTAACAGTGCTGCAGAAATTGCATATAGGGGCCTGTGTACTTAAAGGCTGCTTTTTTTCTAAAAAACCTATTTTGTGTCTGAGAAAATAACGTTAATACTTCTGGCTCGTAGTCTGAAAACTGCAGCCACAAAATCCCCCCAAGAAGCAAAGAGTGTGATTAAAATCCATCCCCTTAAGCAAATAATTATGCTCCCACCATTCCAAAATCTGTTAAACAACAATAGATACATTTGTAATATTAGTCCAGACAAGGATCCCTGTGGATAATTTGCTTAGTGAGGCTAGTGACTATACTCTGAGAGTGACTAGGCATGCTTAGCTGGTCCTGATTTTGGACCCATCACATCTGTTGGCTTGTAGCTCCAGTTTTTCTAAGAACACCTGAACTACAAATCTACTGATGCCATGGGATGATGGCAGGGAACAAAAATAGGTGGGGGGGGAATGGGGGGGAGGGAACTCTGTGTAAATAAAGGATCACAGCCCTATAGTCCAACTGAGCCAGAAATGCAAAGGAGCATTGACACACTTAGGGGCTGATGTAATAAAGTGCGCTGAAGCTGCCACGGGTTTGTGAGCACCTATACGCGCATTTGTACACACATCTTCCCATGCAAAGCCCTATATGAGTATGTAACAAGGGTTTTGTGCGTGGGAAAACAGCTCGTACAAATGCGCCTACTGACTGCAGTTTTTCCTGCGCAAGTGCATGCTAATGAAATGCAAAGGAGGTGATTATCTATTCATGGGCGATGCAGGGAGCCGTGCTAGCAGGGAGATTGGATTAGTGTGGGTTTTTAAATGCGGATTTTTAGTGCCTGAGTCAGGGCAGGAGTTAAGTGACAGCGCCGGTGTGGAGACCGGTGCTTTGATACTTTTGTGGGTCAGCCAAGCGCCAGACTGAACGGGTAGAAATAAGGCCGCTTCTCAACGAAGCAGAATTGCCGATCTGTATTTCACACTCTCGCCGGCTGTTGGAGTCCGATCCTGAAGGAGTTAGATATTGCTCCACCCACCTTCACATCAACTTCTGGACCACTAATTTATTCATTTTTTCGAAAAAGTAGGCTTTTGCCCTGAGAATCAATCCAGGTGTTCACATGCCAATAGGTGTCTGCTCGGTTTTCTGTGCGATTCACTACATAGGGCCATGAGCGCACGTTTATGCACACATTATGGCGCATTTGTTTGGCATGCGTGGATTTTATGTGCGTATCTAATCAGCATATGCCGTCATTATTACATCCCGTATGTTAGTCTGTAAGGTGCCACCAGTCTCTGTGCCATTTTAATGTGGATCAGAGTCACTTCTAACTTACAGGCTGATGTAATAAGACCCGCTCTGAAATCTCCACAGAAAAATCAGCACGGATTTCTGTGGGGGTCTTATTACATCGGCCTGTTAGTTAGAAGTGACTCTGATCCACATTAAAATGGCACAGAGACTGGTGGCACCTTACAGACTAACATTTCAATTTTCCCGAATCCCCATCCCTAGAAAGCATCACGGAGACAGAGAAAGCACAGCGCTTACTCTGTCTCCACAGTGGCTGCCAATGTCGCTCCTCCTGGGCAGGGAGGGGCAGGGCGGAGCGGGACAGTGACCATTAGCCGCTGTCCTGGGGAAGCATGCGCTGGTAGCTGGCTGGTGTGTGGAAAATACTTCTGCTGCAGAGGAGCAGTAAGTAGAAAAATAAAAAAATTTTGGGTAGATAGGTAGGGGTTAGGGGTCAGGTGGAGAGAGGAAAGGGAAGGAAGGTTAGGTAGGGGGGGTAGAGAAGTTCCCTCCCAGTCTGCTCCTTAATTGGAGTGGACTGGGAAGGAAATTGGGGAGGCCCGAATGCGTCACCGTGCATATTTACAGAAAATTCATCCCCCCCCCCCCCCCCCCCTGCGTGTGCCACCTGCACATGCGGATTTTAAAATCCGGCGTGCATGTGTGCTTGGCCATCAGACTTTATAACATGCGTGCGCCGACACACCCATGGTATAAACTCGACGCCTCCATGTGCACGCTCCGGGTACTCTGCACACATGGATGGCCGCACACGTCTTTCAAAATCAGCCCCCGAGAGACTACTTCATACAATCTGACTGACCAATTTGTCAGCATGGCCAATATGAAACTTGCAAATCAGTCACTTTTAAAATTGATAGTAATAGGTTAGAAGCTATTTGTACAGCAAATCAGAAACTGGAGTTGAAGTCCGTGAAATCTACTGGTTGAAGCATATGGATTCTGGGTGAGTAGAAGTCTTGGGATGCGAGTTAAAGTTCTGTATATCATGGATTCTCCATGAGATTGGCCTGTACCTTATTTTATAGCTGTAATCAGTTTGTGTTCATAACGTTGGAGAAGAGATGACTGAGGGGGGATATGCTAGAGGTCTATAAAATCATGAGAGGACTAGAACAGGTAAATGTGAATCAATTATTTACTTTTTCAGATAATAGATGGACTAGAGCAGGGTTGGCTAATTCCAATCCTCAAGAGCCACAAACAGGCCAGATTTTCTGGATATCCACAATGAATATGTATGAGAGTGATCTGCATGCATTCCCTCCATTGTATGCAAATTCATCTCATGCGTATTCATTGTGGGGCAGATTTTCAATGGGTTACACGCGTAACCCCTGAAAAGCTGCCCCAAGCTGCCCCTTCGCTTGCCGAACCTATCTTGCATAGGCTTGGTGGTGCGCACAAGCCCCGGGATGCGTGTATGTTCCGGGGGCTTCGAAAAAGGGGCGGGTCCAGGGGCGTGATGGTGGTCTGGGGGCGGTCCAGGGGCGGGACAGAGGCCTCCTTTGTTGCGGCCGTGCCGGGGAATGGTGTGCTGGCAGCCGGCCAGCAGGCGTAACTTCAGCAGCAAAGGTCAGGATGGTGATTTAGGTAGGGCTGGGGGGCAGGATAGGTAGGGGAAGGGAGGGGATGGTGGAAGGAAAGTTCCCTCCGAGGCCGCTCCGATTTTGGAGCGGCCTCGGAGGGAACTGGAAAGCCATCAAGGCTCTCTTAGGGCTCGGCGCGCAAGGTGCACAAGTGTGCACCCCTTTGCGCGACCCGACCCTGGATTTTATAACATGGGCGCGAACAAATTTACACCTGCGCGTATCTTTTAAGATCTAGCCCTGTGTGTATCCTGAAAACCTGGCCTGTTTGAGGACGAGAGTTGGCCACCCCTAAACTAGGAGGCATTCCATGAAGTTTGCAAGTAGCACATTTAAAACAATTTGGAGAAAATTCTTTTTCACTTAAAGCACAATTAAACTCTGGAATTTGTTGCCAAAGGATGTGGTTAAGGCAGTTAGTGTGGCTGGGTTTAAAACAGTTCCTGGAGGAGAAGCCCATAAACTGCTATTAATCAAGTTGACTTAGGGAATAGCCACTGCTATTACTGACATTAGTAGCATGGGATCTACTTAATGTTTGGATACTTGCCAGGTACTTGTAACTTGGATTGGCCACTGTTGGAAACAGGATGTTGGGCTTGTTGGACCCTTGGTCTGACCCTCGGTATGGCAACTTCTTATGTTCTTACGTTAATCTTGTTTCTTCCTGGAAGCAGAGATGGGTCTGAGGTGATTAGGTGGTACCATTGCACAGAGAGTAGGTATTCAGGCTTATTTATTTATTTATTTGATATCCCATTTTGATACCATATTAACAAAGCAGTTGACAATTCTAATTAAACATTAAGCAATGTCTCTTTTTAAATCGACAAACAAAATACAGATAGACAAAAGCATAACTAGGAATAAAAACAACATAATAGCCTTTAAAAAAAACCTGTACTCATAATAAAAGTATAGCAGCCTGTCAATACTAACAAATAATTAATTCTCAAGTATATGCTTCCACTAAGGTAACTAACATATGTAGACCTCCTAGGACACAGAGGAAGACTCCTGATTTATTATTAGTGGATAACTTTTTTTTGGATTATTAATTTTTAATGATACCTTTCATTAGCAATAAAATATAATTGCCAGGGTTAAACCCATGAGACTTATTATACTGCACTCTGCACCTTTGCCAGACAGAGATTTTAAAAAATTGTTATTACAAAAATGTGGCTTTATAATTAATGGTGTGGAAGAGAGGATAGAAGCTCGTGAGGCTGGTCTGATGTCTCTGCATTAGAGCTGCACATTGTGCACAGTGCTACACGAAACACTGGGGCTAGGTTCTGTTCTCAGCTACAGACTGGCTCGCAGGTCGTATGTTGCATGGAGCTGAAAGACTGGATGGTTCTTAAAATGGATGGACCCATTTCCATCTCCTATTGAAATAAACTGGAGAATGAGTGTGTGTATGTGTGTGTGTGTCTATCTATCTATATGTATACTAATTATATTAAAGGACAGAACTAAAAATGATCCATTTCCTTTCTAGTGTGAAAGAGCTAGCATTCTAAACGGGGCTTTTTAGCAGAAGTGCAGGGGAAAACTGCATTACAGAACAATTTATAAAGGTGTTTGATATTTTGCTTTTTTTTTTTTGTGGTGGTAGAGGGGTGGGGGGAGTTTCTTCCTGCACCTTTGGGCTTTCAGCTAGAGATGTGAATCGTGTGATCGATCGTCTTAACGATCGATTTCGGCTGGGGGGGGGGAGGGAATCGGATCGTCGCGGTTTTGTTTTTTTAAATATCGTGAAAATTGTAAATCGGGGGAGGGCGGGGAAAACCGGCACACTAAAACAACCCTAAAACCCGCCCCGACCCTTTAAAATAAATCCCCCACCCTCCCGAACCCCCCCAAAATGCCTTAAATTACCTGGGGTCCAGAGGGGGGGTCCCGGTATGATCTTTTACTCTCAGGCCTCCAGTGCATGGTAGAAATTACGCCGGCGCTACCTTTGCCCTGTCATATGACAGGGCAAAGGTAGCGCCGGCGACAATTTGTTTTTTGTCCCCCGACGTCAGGAGCGTAGGAGATCGCTCCCGGACCCCCGCTGGACCCCCAGGGACTTTTGGCCAGCTTGGGGGGGTCAGGAGGCCCTGTCATATGACAGGGCCTCCTGACCCCCCCGGCGCTACCTTTGCCCTGTCATATGACAGGGCCTCCTGACCCCCCCCCGGCGCTACCTTTGCCCTGTCATATGACAGGGCAAAGGTAGCGCCGGCGTCATTTCTACAATGCACCGGAGGCCCGAGAGTAAAAGATCACACCGGGACCCCAGGTAATTTAAGGCATTTGAGGGGGGGTTCGGGAGGGTGGGGGATTTATTTTAAAGGGTCGGAGTGGGTTTTAGGGTTGTTTTAGTGTGCCGGTTTTCCCGCCCTCCCCCTTCCCCTCCCCCTTCCCCCGATTTACGATTTTTGACGATAAATCGGGGGAATTCCTATTAAATATCGCCTCTAACGATTTTTGACGATTTAAAATATATCGGACGATATTTTAAATCGTCAAAAAACGATTCACATCCCTACTTTCAGCTCAACTGGAACTGGTGTTTACTGGGGTTGTAGTGTTTCAGTTCTCATATGTAGCCACCCATGATTCTTCACACCCCTGTACCCCCAGTTTCATCCCCTCGTAGTCCGGTCATTGCAGTAACAGAATGTGACTAGAGTTCAGAAACCCAAAGAGCCTGATGGTCAGTAGCTATCACAATCGTACAATACAGGGGGCCTGCCAAGTGGTGGAACGAGTGCCGTCTCTGTAGCATTCGTTTATGAATAGCAGAGGCTGGACTCTGCAAAACTTCCTTTTTAAATTCAGCCCGTGTCAGTGATAATCTAGCGATCAATATTCAAAGCCATTTAGATGGATAACTTGCAAGTTATCCATCTAACTCCAAGTTATCCATTTAAATGTTTAGTTTTGAATATTGACCTCTAAGTGACTTCACCATCCTATGAGATTTGTGTCCTTCCTTAGGTAAGAGGGCAGTCCTTAAGCATTTTACAAAGCAGTAAGAATAGTTTCCCCACTGTTTCTTACATAGTCTGGCTTTGTCACATTATTTACTTACTGCAGAAAGTCTACGCTCCTTTTTGTTCAGTATTCTGTATGTATCCCTGTTTACAGCACTATAAAATAAATTAATGATAATTCTGCTATGCAAATGGATTATGAGCACAAAGCAATGTAGACATCTGATTGATGCTTTCACCTCGATGATGGCTTTGTAAGCAGTTTAACCCTCAGAGTTGAACAAGGTGCACGAGTTTCATCCATCTGGGATACAGTAGTGTGGTTGCTGCGTTTCTCCACTTGAATGCACAGAAATCTCAGTTAAAAGATACAAACAAAAAAAACCCCAAAACAATATATAAAGCGATACCTTTGTTGGACTAAAAGGGTACATTTCTTGATTAACTTTCAGGAGCTAGCACTCCTTTCCTCAGGTCAGGATGGAAAGAGCAAAAGATGACATTACCAGAAAACATGGTGAATAGTAAAAGGCATTCCAATGATAGTGTGAAGGAGAAAATTGAGAGTGGTGGGGGCTGATGATTGATCAGAAGGTGACAGACAGTCTCTTCTGTTGGGATCTGTGGGAGGGAGCACTCCCGATTCTGGGGGATGTGTGCCCATGGACCACGACGCAACTGCAGAGAGGAGTTCCGTGGAAGCACCACAGCAGGCAAGAAGTGCCCCAGCATGAGAGGAGCAGGCTGACCACTGCCCTAACATCTGCTGAACCTGCACACACTGGTAGAGACCAAGCAATGCAATGCTGGCCTCTGGGGTAGCCCTCCGGCCACTCAATATCCCTTTCAGACCTGCCACTGAGTAGCGGCAGATGCGGCAGGATGGACAGAGGTCGAGGACAAGTGATGGTACTGAAGCTTGGAACAAGACGAGACCTCGGCCTTAGACTAGGCTGACGGCTTAAAGAAGGCGAGGAAGCTCGGAGGCTCAGATGGAATGAAGACACGTGGAACCTGAGACGCAGATGAGACAAGGATTCAGATGAGATGAGGATGCTTGAAGACTCAGATGAGACGAGGATGCTTGAAGACTCAGATGAGGATACTTACGAGTGATCCAGACGAGCAATGGTCAAGACACGGAGAAGGCAGGCATGGTCAGATGCAACAGAGGTCAGGCTTGGGGAAGGCAAGCGAAGCCAGGTGAGGATTCCAGATACTCTGATGAGGATTTGAACTGGGGAAAAATCAGGCGAGGAAAAGGACTCAGGATACTCAGACGAAGACAGAGACTCAGGAACTGAGAGGAATCCGGGCAGTGCTCAAAGACAAATCCTGCTGGAAGAGAACTCCAGCCACCAGGAAAGTGGACACCTGAAGGAACTGATTTACTCCCAGGAAACGGTCAGCTGGAGACAAGGTCCGGGGCGAGCGGGCTGAACCCGGAGCTTGAGGTCTGATGGTACTTCAGGATCAGGACAGGACAAAAGACATCAGAAGCGAGACTTGAAACATCAGGGTTGGAATGTAGGACATCGAAGATGAATGGACACCGGTACCTCGGGACATCAAGACATCTCTGGCATCTGGACATCAAGGGACTTCTAGGGAGGAGGACCACGGGGATAACTGCAACATGACGGACGAAGATATCAGAAGGCTGAGACGTCAGGACATCTGGAGATAGGGAGACGTCTGGACATGGAGACACAGAGACATCAGGACATCTGAAGACAGGAAGACATCTGGAGATGTGGACAGCAGGACATCTGGAGACAAGAGGATGGGATCCGTCGAGAGACCAGGACATGGAACGAAGATCATATGAAGGTTCAAGAACCCATGGTCGAAGACAAAGAGGACCAATGAGGAACAGAGTGCCTTGAAGAAGCAATGAAGGATCACGGAGGACTCCTGGAATGAAGAGCTGGAACTGAAGATCCAGGAGCAGTCCGACTCCATGACTGACTCCTTGCAAAGGTGATGAGGAACTGAAGACTGAGTCCTTTAGTAGGGCTGAAGAGGAAATGCCTGGATGACATCACAAGGAGGAGCCAGAGGGTCTAGCCCTTTAAATTTGAAGGAGAGGTGCGGCCCCCGTGCCTAAGGAGGCAGGACCAGGAACACAGCCATGCTGTGAAGACTGAGCTGAAGCAAGGAAGCAGGCCTGAGGCGTCGGAGGTGGCTCCTGCCGCTGAAGAGGAACTGAAGACTGCTCCACTGCATGGAAAGAAGACTTGGAGACTCCCCGAGCAGGGGAGGAGATGGCGTCGGTGGCCTCCGGGCCACGATGAGGAGCTCTGGGGTGGCCTCCCAGCCGCAAGAAGAGGACAGAGGAGGCGGCTCCAAGCCACGGGGAATGACGCTGTTCAGCGGCGAGCACCAGGCCGCGAAAAGGAAACGGGGTGACGTTTGGTGGCCTCCGGGCCGCGAAGATAGTGGCGGCTCCCAGGCAACAGGAAAGGACGGCACTGGTGGTGGCCTCCAGACCATGGAAGAAGAAACGGAGGATGTCAGCGGCCTCCAGGCCACAAAGGAATGGCGTCTGCGGCCTCCTGGCCTCGAGGTGGAGGAGAGGCATCGGCGGCTCCTGCTGCAAAGGCAGGCTAACAGCGAAGAGAGGTAAGGGACTTCTCGCGGCCTAGCCGCGGGCAGGATTGTAACATCTTCTAGTCATCATTTGCCAAATGTTGTGCAATGCATGCTCAGAGGAAAAAAATGTTCACATGGCTTATTTTGACATGCTGATATTTTCTCTCAGGTACATTTTCTGAACTACTGATTTGAGTTTGAGAAATAAAAGGGGTAGAATCAAAACTTAAAATGGAGGTTAATCATATAGCCCTAACCAAGAGGTAATGCATACTATATGCAATACCATTTTGACAAATTTACTTACTGGAAATCTTACCTTAGTTGATGGTAGCAATAAATTTTATTTTTCCAAGAAATCTTTCTCTGCCTTTTATTTCCCTTTTCGTTCCCAATTGTAGTAAGATCTTCCCTTAGCACCTGATATTCAAAAGCATTTACATGCATAAAACTGGGTTTTTCTAGAGTAAATGCACTTTTTACCCATGTAAGTGGGCTTTTGAAAATTGCTACAATGTATGCCATTGAATTGTCCATAGGATTTACCCTCATAAGTACACTTTAGGTGCATAAATGGCTTTTGAAAATTGCTATAATTGTACTTACATTTATACGTGTAACTCCTTTGAAAAGTCACCTGCTAGGGTTTAAGTACCTTGTATGTGGGTAAAAATAGAGTTAAACTTATGAAATCCGCCACCCGAATAGCAGCATATACTTTAACACTTGTGCCTTTGGAAACATAGAAAAGAGGTTTGCTGGGGACGTGTTTTGGAAACATTGTTGAAAACAACTGTACATTTCAATTTCAAAAAAGTCTGTGTGTAGTAGGCATTCTGCTAATATGCATATTTATTAGCTGCAAAACAAGCTGATCTTCAAAAACAATCTTAAAGATGTGCAGGTCCAAATGTTTCATGTTGATTGTTTTTGTGTTATGGGTTATTTGTCTTTGTTTTGCAGTTCATTTCATTTCCCAAATCGAAAAATAAGTTATGTAAAATTTTGCTGAGTCTTACTAAACTAAAATTATGGCTGACTAACAATAGACTAGTTATTAACATGACGAACTCAGAGATTCTAACTTGTCTAGGTTCCGATCAGAAAGCGTGCCAAAATCATTGACAGTAGATGGCACTAGAACGTTCAACTCAAAAGAGATGCGTAATTTGGGTATCATTATAGATACCAACCTCTCTCTTCACCCACAAATGAAACAAGTGGTATTGTAGTTCATATTAAGGTGATGACGCCCTTTTTTGAATGAAACTGCAAATAAATAAATAACACATTCATTAGTTAGGTTATTGATCGACCACTGCAACACACTATATCTTGGCTTGCCACAAAATGCATTGCATGCCCTTTAATATATATAAAACTCAGCTGCTAGAGGTATTGCAGGATTACCGATATATCAGCACATAACTCCCTTTTTGTTGAAATATCATTGGCTGCTGATGGCATGGCGAGTGAAGTTTAAAGTTATTATGCTGGTTTTTAAAGGAATTAAAAGGCTTGTTCCTCACAGGTTTAATGCAGCATTAAAACTAGGCCTTTTGGAGGCCAATTTACACACAAACTGGGCCATCTATGGGTACATCGTTGAATCATTCCGGGTTTTGTACATTTATGTCTATCGAACACTTCACTATAGTGTTCCGTCATGACTTTTAACGGAGTCGACCCGCTCCCTCCCATTAGGATAGAATTCACAGACAAGGGAGGGAAAGGAAAACGGATAGGTAAGGGGTCCTTATCCGTCAGACACAAAAGGGTCACACTTGCCCCGACTAGAACGCGGTCGCCCGGTCTAGAACTGCGAGGCCATTCACTCTCTTTCACACAACAAGAAACCTATTCCCACTATCGTATACGTTTACTTATTATTCCATGTTATCATTATTCCATGTTACCCGCGTGGTCTTCGGAACGTAATTCCTACTAACACACTGCGTGGGGTGTGATCAAGGCCCCCTCGGTCCGCCAGGGATAGACCGGGCTATTTTCCTTATCTATTCTTCACTTGTTCCCTTGTTTCCATGATACTTGCCTGCAGGGGTCTTCCGATCGTCACGAAAGCCTTCTTCCCGGATCATCAACCCAGAGATCTCGGCAGGATTTCTGTGGAACGATCCCCTCAGAAACCTGATCGCTGAACTCAGCGGTGGCCACTCACCAGGTGTATCAGGGGGACTGCTCCGCCACCAAACTACCGGACCTTCTGGAGAGCTAAAATAGCGTCTCCGGCACCTCCTGGCTGGCTCGCCAATGTAACCGTTTCTTTTTCGTCAGTAAGGAGGTCCAGACAACTGATCCGTAAAGATAGACTTTTATTGCCAGCAAGATGCAGCTAAGACAACGGCTTAGTACAACTGCATGCCACGCCCCCTTAGGAGCAAACCTTTATGCACTTTACAGTTCTTATCTTTCACACATGCGTTCTGGTTTTGCTGAATAAACATTTTACAAACTGCTGAACAAGCAATAACTAGCGTGGTTTCTAGTAGGTGTAGCTTATGATCAGACTACTGTTTCGTCATTTAATTGACAGGTTAGCCATTTGCGACGACGTTCGTATTAATACAATACAGCTTATGAATCCAAAATGGAGTCACGTTCACTAAATGTTAGTGCGTAAGTACGTCATTACGTATTAGGTTCCGTTTGCGTTGCAAATGTTAGTAAATCAAGATGGCTGTGCGTTTCACGGCAGGCATGAAGAGACGAGAGGCATCTCAGCTGTGCAGTCTTCAGGGGTCATGGAATCGAACTCCTTCAAACCTACTAGAACATAATGATTGGCTTCCCAAATGCTGTTGGATGTACTGTCATTTAAATTCATTCATTTAGATGAGTCTTAGGAGCGCCTCTTTTATGTACATGGCCCAACACTATAGAATACACTACCATCATATCTTAAAGTAGAAATTATGCTGACAAGGTATAGGAAGATAGTAAAAGCGTTTCTGTTTCAGCAAGCTTTTAATCTGTGATTGTTATTATGGCTAGGAACAGATTCTGCAGGTATTACATTTGAAGATGATGTTTTTATTGCGTTTATTATTTTTACTGTTTTAAATATGTTATATTTGTTTTATTGGATTGTTTTATGTTAATATGTTATATTTTGAATGTTTTTATGGAAACCGCCTAGAAATGCTGATAGACGGTTTATAAATTTTGAATAAATAAATAAAATAAGCACCCCACCATAAAATGGAGAGTCCCAGCAGTCCTCCAACCCTCCCCCCCCCCCCTCCTCCTGCCCCACAGAGACAAGCCCAGGATCTGATTGGGGCCTCCCCAGGCCCCTCTGAGCCCTATTCCATCCCAAAGAAAATTGCCAGAGGTGAGGACTTCTCTAGTGTAATATTTGTGGGGGTCTACAAGGTCCAAAAGGCAGAAGCAATGCCCACTCACTCCCTCACACTCTGCTTTAAAATGGCACCTGCGACCTTCAGATTGACGCCAAAGTGACATCACTTTGGTGCTGTCTCAGGGACAGTAAGCTCCAGCCATACAATAAAATGTGCTGGCTGTACCTGAGACCAGCGCCAAAGTGACATCACTTTGGTGCTGTCTCAGGGACAGTAAGCTCCAGCCATACAATAAAATGTGCTGGCTGTACCTGAGACCAGCACCAAAGTGACATCACTTTGATGCCGACCTGAGGGCCACGTGTCATTTTCAAAGCACTAAGCACAGAGAGTGAGGGCAAGAGCAAGTGGGCATCGATCCTGCCCTTTTGACCTTGTGGACCCCCCACGGATGGTATAAATTGGGGCTGGGTAATTCTATGCAGGATGGGAGTGGAAGGAAGGAGACAATGGGGCCTGGCTCAGTGCAGCCATGAAAACCCAGGCCTTGGGTTTGTTTACGTAGCATGGGAGTGGCATTGCAGGGCCTCTGGGAGGCCCTTATTTTTGTCAAAATGAAAATATCCATGGCTATTTTTGGTTAATGTGTGCAATTTATTAAAAATGAAAGCACATCCTTAAATAATATACCTAGGCATCTTGTGTGAAGACTGGATGGGTTACTATGGGATAATGCGCATATACATCGCCAGTTAATGTATCCCCAAATGTTAGAGATTTGTAAATGCATCTGGCCCTTTTTGAGCTGAATTAGCAAAAACTTCAAGATCAGACATTAATTGCATTAATTATCAGCACTAATATCCCATGGGCAAACAGGAGGAAAGTACAACATGCTTTTTGCACAGAGAGAGTAGAAACTGAATTAAAAAAGAAGATACAGACAACTTCTGTGACCAGAAGTTGATGAGTGTGAAATATTTTTGGTAATTGTTGGTATGTTTGTATATGCTGCAACATTGCACCCCTATCATTTCTACATATTTAAGAGCCTGAAAATTGACTAAGCTAAGATTTTATCTATAGTCATTGGAAACTGTGTATGTGCTGTCTCTTCTAACACAACGGACTAATAAATGCCTTTATCCCAACAAGAAAATTCTTTCAACATAAGAACATAAGAATTGCCATAAAGGGTCAGATCGAAAGTCCATCAAGTCCAGTATCCTGTTTCCAACAGTGGACAATCCAGGTGACAATTACTTGGCAAGATCCCATATAGTAATAGATCTCAAGCAGCTAACACTTAGTAATAAATAGTGGGTATTCCCCAAGTCTACTTGGTCAATAATGATTTATGGACTTTTCCCTCCAGGAATTTGTCGAAACCTTTTTTAACCCCAGCTACTCTAACAGCCTTAACCATATTCCAGAGCTTAATTGTACATTGACTGGAAAAGAATTTTCTCCAGTTTGTTTTAAATGTGTTACTTATTAGGAGTGAACAGGATTAAACATTTAATTTAATTTTTTTATTTTGTTATTAGGTTACTTTTTCATGAATTTTGATTTGGTTAATGTTTGTTACATTTTTTTTATTTTACAAATTTAAATAAACATTAAAAAAACAGCTCAAAAACATAAAAAAACAGGGCCTCCCAAGACTACTTATTGCCACCACTCATCCTTCCCACTCACAAAAATGCCGGTGCCAGGATCCTCCCTGTCCCCCACTTACCCAGTCCAGAGGGAATCAGCTGATGAGGCCTAGGCTCAGGCCAAAGCATCGGCCTTCTGTAGCACTAGGCTGCAGTAGGTCACCGTGACCTCGGCCTAGGTCCTATGCAAAGCCCAGGCTTTGAGGCCTGGTCCAGAAGCCGCGGCCTAGGCCTGATGCCGGGCCTCAGTATGGAGGCTAGGTCCTGATGCTGGGGCTTTGGTACAGGCCCAAACCCAACATTAGGGCTCTGTCAAGAGACCCTTGTGCCCTAGGCAGACCAATGTAACATCACCCCTACCCCCCCCCCCTCCCCCTAAAATCCCCCCAGAGTTGAAAGTGCCTTTCTTACAGTGGGAAATATATACAGTGTCAGATTGGTTCTCTAAAAGAGTATCTCTCTCTCTCTCTTGTGTTCAGGATCCCTCAGGCCCAAAATCACCAGACTTGCACCTCATCAGAATCAGTAGAAAATTAATTTAGGGGAACACTCATGCCCTGCTCCTTATTCTTGACGTGTGTGTACTTCCAGGCTTCTTAAATTTTGTGTTGCTCATGCGCAGCCCACATACGCATGTGTGGGGCCATTTTGCGCGAGCATCGCTTTTAAAATTTACCTGTAGGTGAGGCCCTAGCCTCCAGTCTGGACCTAAGCTCAAAAGGTGACATTTTTCTTGTGTTTTTCAAAACAAAATGAGAAAAATCAATAAAATTTTGTTGGATTGCCAATCTTTTTGTTTTGAGAGAGCAACATTTCCTATTTCATTTCATTTCAATTTCCTATGTCATTTCTCCCGAATGTACATTTCTACTATTTACTAACTTCACGGAGAGTACCCTGGTCTTTGTATTTTTTGAAAGAACAAATAGCTAATTCACATTTGTCTGTTCTACACCTCTTATGATTTTAAAGACCTCTATCATATCCCTCCTCAGCCTTCTCTTCTCCAAGATGAACAGCCCTAACCTCTTTAGCCTTTCCTCATAAGGGAGCTGTTTCATCCTCTATCATTTTGGTTGCTCTTTTCGGTATCTTTTTTTTTTTTAATATTTCTTTATAGAATTTTCCATTAAAGAACATTCATAGAATTTTACATCAACATTAATTTGGTAACCAAACCCTTCCCTGTTCTTTCTGTTCAGTTGTGCGATTCTCCCCTCCCCCTCCCCCCCAACTGAAGCTGAGTTCTCTTCAAATCATTAAGTCTATGGTGTCATTCGAGAAGATGCTGTGTACTTATTGGTAGTGAGTTGTGTTATTAGGTCCTTCTTGGACTGTGGAAGTGTGTTCCAGTATCCCCGCCAGGTCTCCGCACAAAGGCGCTGTACTCGAAATGGCTTACTGCTTGCAGTCATATACTCATGTAGCAGTAGGGTGTCTAATCTGTTCCTCCAGTGGGCTTTCTGTGGCCTAGCGGCCGATATCCATTCAGCCATAATTGCCTGTATGCCAGTCAGCAAAGCTTTGCTGAGAAAGTCTTGCAGGCTCTTCAAGATACTCCAAGTCCGCACTAAAGAGACTGAATAAACAAATCTTGGGATCCCTTGGTATTTGAAGTCCTAAAATATTCCCCAATTCCTGTAATATGTCACTCCAGAACTTGCTTATCACATCACAGGCCCAAATACAATGATAAAATGAACCTTTTTCGGTCCTATATTTCAAACACATATCAGAGTCATAGTTTAGTTGCATACATCCAGGTACGTGACATATACATACAGTGCAACACTTTAAACCCCACTTCTTTCATGTTAATATTTTCCGAAATGGTGAAACATCCTCTCAAGATAAGTGCAATCTCAACCAAAGTGAAATGTATATTCGCCTGTTTCTCCCACTTACCCTGAATGTCAAGCAAAACAGCTGCATTGGGTATGCTGCAGATCGCTTTAGAAAAAGTAGCACAGGAGTTAGATTTACGACCCTGAGGAGATAAGAAATTCTGTAACTCCCCAAAGCATTGGAAATCCTGAGGTATTGTCAGTACAGATTGGATATAGTGCCGGGCTTGAATGTACCTATAGAAATCCTTAGAGTCTAACCCATACAGCTCCCTTAATTCTTGAAAACTTTTAATCATGTGCGATTCTGTCTCTAGGAATTGTTGTACACGTTCCAGGCCCAGGGAGCACCACTTATGAAAAACTGGTGAGTCTTGGCCCCCTGGGAACTGTGGGTTTACCCATAAATGTTAGGTATGGTGTAACCGTGCTTCTTAGTCCACATTTAACTTACATTCAAACCTCCATGCCCATCTTCCGGATTTGAGTATCAAACTATTCCCATATCTACTCGGAACCGCCATCCCCGTGATCTGGAGAAGGTTTCCAGGTCGAAACGGAGAGAGCCACTCACATATAAACTGATAGGAAGTACATACACTAGTCCCATTTACCCAGTCATATATGTGCCGAAGGACACATGCGAGATTATAATCTCCCCAATTGGGACATGACAACCCTCCCTGTTCTCTGGCCATCATCAAAGTTTGTAGGGGTAGACGGGCCTTATGCCCACCCCACAAAAATGCTCGAACAGCATGATTGATTCTAACAAGCTCTCTTTTTTTTTTTCAGCCACAATGGAATTTATTGTAACATATAAAGCCATCTTGGAAGTTCCATCATTTTTAGTAGGAAGATTTTTCCAAATAATGAAAGCGGCAGAGAGGTCCAAGTCTGTAATTTGTTTTCCATATTCTTAAGTAGGGGATCTGTATTTGCTCTGTGTATGACAGCGATGTCTTTGGGAAGCCGGGTGCCAAGGTATAGCTTCTCAGTATCCACCCAATCTGTTTGTATGGAGGTGTCTAAGGCCATAGCTTCCGATTTGTCGGTGTTGATTTTAATCCTGCAAAGGAGCCAAATCGCTCTTGATGATGTAATACCTTTGTTATGGACTTTTGTGGATTTGTCAGAAAAACCATGACATCATCCGCAAAAGCTGATATTTTAAACTCTTGCCTCCCCACCACAAACCCTATAATCTGAGGATCTGCTGTGATCTTACATAATAAGGGGTCTATGGAGAGAATGTACAGCAGTGGCAATAACGGGCATCCTTGTCTAGTGCCCTGATAGAGCCAAAAATACTCAGAGACCTGCCCATATCGCTGACTTTGGGCTATGATACAGCATAGAAATACTGTGCACTATTTCTCCTTGAATACCATATCTCCCCAGAACCGAAAATAAATAAGGCCAGGACACTCTATCGAAGGCCTTTTCAGAATCAAATCCTACGACCATAGCTTTTACTCCCTATTGCCTACACTCCTCCATGGAGATGATAAGTTTGGTTAAGTTCGCACTGATAGTTCGCCCCTTAATAAACCCTGCTTAATCTATCGGCCATGATTTTAGCAAAAACTTTAGCTTCATAATTTAGTAATGATATGGGTCTATACACGGCCGGTGAGGACAAATCTTTACCCGGTTTTTCCAAAACTGTAATAAATGTCCATGTGACCCCTTCGGGGAAGCAACGCTTCTTTTGTGCTTCTTGGTAGAATTTTAATAAAGCCTCTGAGGCCTGTTGAATCAGGATTTTATAATATTCCACACTCATACCGTCGGGGCCTGGAGCTTTATTCCATTTACTCTCTTTTATTACTGCTGTGAGTTCTTCTAGTCGGATGGGGCCATTCAAGCTCTCTAGCTGTTTCTCTGATATTTGTGGTAGTTGAAGGTGTTGGAAAAACTCCTCCTCCTTCTTGGAGCCCCCAATCCTATCCTCTCTGTACAGGTTTTCATAGAATTTCCTAAAGCGAGCACATATATCCTTACTGGAGGTTATGGGTTGTCCTCGCTCATCCCATAATTTATCTATATGTTTTCCCTCTGTGGATACGTACTAAATCTGCTAATAACCTCCCCGCTTTATTGCCAAATCTAAACAGTTTATGAGCTCCCTTTTGTAACATATTTTGGGCTCTTGAATGCAATAGTGAGTTTAGGGTTTGTAGAATATCATTATAATCTGTCCGATTCTTACTATTATTTTGCTGAGCCAGTCACATTTTGGCCTGCCCTAACTGGTGTTCAAGGCAGATAATATTTTTATGTAACGTTTTTGATTGGGCAGTCAAGTATGAGGTAATCTCCCCCCTCATGACCGCTTTACTGGTCTCCCAGTAAAGACCTGGTTATTTTGATGTATCTTATTATGGCTTTCATACTCTGTCCACCTATTCTGTAGGTACTTTTGAAACTCTTTGTTGTGTGCCAGATGACCTGGAAACCTCCATATCTGACTACTTTTCTCAGTGCTGCTGTCCACCATGTCGGACCATATGAGCGCATGGTCTGAGATTGTAATGGTCCCAATTTGTGCCTGCCTAATTTTTGGAAACAGAAAATCTGAAATTAGAATGTAATTGATCCTGGACATGGTCATGTGTACCCTCGAGACATGTGTATAGTCTTGTTCCGTGGGATGCAATCATCGCCAAATGTCCCACAGATGAAGCTCCCTACAGAGATATGTAATTCCCTTAAGCTGTCGGGATCCTCCAGAGAATTTTTGTAGAGATTTGTCTAGACTTGGCTCATGGACACAATTAAAATCCCCCAGCATTACGAGAGGCCCTTTCATAACCGGGAGGAGCATGCTTACCAAGCCCTGAAAAAATGAATGCGTGTAAGCGTTTGGTGCGTATGTATACAGAGCAAATTGTTATTTCCCGCCCCTGCAGCTTACCTATGACTATGAGAATTCTCCCTTCTTTGTCAGAGAGCTGTTGTATAAGTTCAAATCTTAAATTTTTATGTAATAAGATTGCTGTCCCGGCCTTACGCCCTACTGCGGGTACGAAAAAGCAATGACCTATCCAGCCCCGTTTTAATTTTTTAATTTCTCCCTCGGCAAGGTGTGTTTCTTGAATACCGACTATGTCTGCTTTAGCTCTTTGTAAGGCACTCAAAATTTTCTGCCGTTTTTATGGGGGTGCCCAACCCTCCCACATTCCAAAAACAAAATCTCAGGTGACCTATCCTACTACTATTAATAAGACTGCACTGCTCAACTCTCAATCCCATGGTCTGCTGGATGGCCTCTCAGCCAGGACCTACAGCCGATGGTCTTCTCGAACCTCCAATACACATGCAGTTGCTGTCCTCATACATTGAGTTATCCCGAACTCCTATAGAAGAGAAACACCCTTACAAAACCCCTACAAAAAGCCTCTCTCCCCATTAACCCCACCTCCCTCCTTAGTTCCCTGCAATTCCCCGGAGTCCCCTCCCTCCCTTTTACCCTCTTACCTTCCAGTCGTTTGCCCATCCATACTACTAACCAACCCCTCTAAAAAAAAAAAAAAAAAAAAAAAATGGGACAAGAGGTCAGTGGAATATGCGCTCGGGTACTACCCCCCCCCTCCCAAAAGGGAAGAGAAATAGCCTAATGCTTAGAGCAGTGGGCTACAAACCAGGAGACCAGGGTTCGAGTCCCACTGTTGCTCCTTGTGACCTTGGGCAAGTCACTTTACCCTCCATTGCCTCAGGTACAAAACTCAGATTGTAAGCCCTCTGGGGATAGAGAAATACCTATAGTACCTGAATGTAAACCAATGTGGTGATATCTCAGATCGAATGTCGGTCTATAAAAATAATAAATAAAACCTGTAACTATATAGTTTAGTGCTTATGTTAACAATTAACCAGTTCTGAGCATAATAAACAGGATATGTATAATCTGAGAACTCCACATGACTGGCACAGTAACTTTCCCCAACTACTGTGCGTACACCAAGGTCCCGTCTTGAGAGTCCTCTATGCTGTGCACTTCTTCCAAAGTTCAAAACTGAGCCATTGCTGTAACTATAGTCAGCCTTGACCATCCAGCTTAGTGAGCCATTCTTCAGCTTTATCTGGAACTTCAAAGAGAAGCACGTTCCCGTCTCTCCAAATTTTCAAAATGGCCGGGAACTGGAGGGCAAAGCATATATTCTTGTTGAAGAGAGTATAGCAGGTAGAAGAGAAGAGTTTTCTTTTTGCTGCTACCACCGCTGAGAAATCTTGGAAAATGATGATTTTAGCTCCTTAAGTTTCCTAAAAGCCATTAGAATCTGTGATTTATGTGACCAGTCCAGGAAGCGTGCGATGACCAGCCGCGGCTTGTGGTCTGTTTCTCTCCTAGGGCCCAGGCGGTGAGCCCTTTCCACAGTCATTTTGCCTTCCAAAGCATTTAGGTGGAGGACCTTTGTTAACTAGTCTTCAAGCCTGGCTTTAAGCTCTCCTTCTGGGATGCTTTCCGGGAGGCCCAAAAATTTAAGATTGTTCCACCGCGCACGGTTTTCAAGATCTTCCAATTTATTTTCAGATGATTTTTATTGCGGCCTCAATTACATTAACTCGCGATGTGAGCACCATATTATCCTCTTCTACTGCTGAAATCCTCCCCTCAGCAATGTCGATTCTTCGCCCGATGTCCCCATCGATTCTTTTAATGCTTGCAAAGTTTCTGTGATTCCAGCGAATTTAGGTTCCAGCCCCAGTAACACAGCTTCCGTGAGATGGGTTACTGCGAGTTCATCGAGCCCCACTCCCTCTGGGCCCCCTCGTGTGTCCGCCATTTTAGTCTCTGTGTCGGCACTTTTAAGTTTTTCCTTTCTCACCGGTTTGACGGACCTCTCCGATGTCAAAGGCTCGCTAAGGCTGTGCCTCCGCAGATTAGAACCAAAAATCTTATGTTTGGGAATCAGTATTGCTCAGTTTTAGGCAGAAAGTCTCGTTTTTAGGAAGGAAAGTACCCGGAGATGTGATGAGCGCGACTCACCCGGCTCACGTGACCTCTTCGGTATCCTTTTCAGTGTGACTATATCTTTTTTGAGATGCAGCGACCAGAATTACAAACAGTATTTTAAATGCAGTCTCACCATGGAACGATACAAAGATATTATGACATTCTCCACTTTATTCTCCATCCCTTTCCTAATAATTTCTAAAATTCTGTTTGCTTTTTTTCCTATGTGATGGTTCTTGCATTATTACATGCTAAACAGTTAGCAGCAGAGGTGTGGTAGTATGTTAAAATTTTGCCAGTCATCACTCTTTTTTCTTCCAGGAACCAGAGAGGGCTTCCTTTGGTCCCACACTCACTTTCTCTCTCTTTTTTGGCTCAAGGGAGAGGGATCCTGATGCCTGTACTGACTCCTGTCTCATCCCATGGATGAGGATCACCCAGCCCTGTGCTAAATATCTTTCTTCTACTGAGGTTTAAGGAAGTGATCTCCAAAGCTTGGTTTGCCATCTGGCTCCATGTCATAAAAGGACAGGCTAATCCACTTCTGAGTTTGTCCCATTGCATGCATAGTTGTGGTTTTCATTTCCCATTAAGTTTATTTATTTATTTATTTAGTTTTCCTATACCGGTGTTGGTACATACCTTCACACCGGTTAACAATGTTTCTTAAAATAATAAAAGCATAAAATACATAAAAAGAAATAAAACGTACATTAAATTTCATAAAAAAACAAGAAAAGCAATCATAAAAATACTAATACAAAAGTAAAATTAAATCAAGACATGCTCAAATCTAGAACTAGAATTATAAAAAAAACCTAAAATAAAATAATGCATGTCTCAGGGTACAATAGGCTAAAACCAGGCCTGGATTAGACTTGTATGACATGGAGCCAGTTGGCAACCCTACCCATGGTCCCACACTCACTATCTCTCACCTCATGGGACCTGGGAAAGACATTTGTAGGCCAGCACTGATCATGTGTGCACCATACAGTGACCATTTTTACTGTGATCACCACTATAAATACTGCCTCACAAGCTATTTTTTCCAAACTTACACCATGGGTAACCTTTTTAAACACTAGATTTTGGAAGAACTATGGATTTTACTCTTTCAAAAAGCACGTTAGCCATGTGTATAAGGCAAGAGGAGGTGCTTTGACAGAATGTTCAATAAAAGAAGTGCATTGGGTTGCGCTTTTACCGCCCGTGGTTAGGCCCGCAAATGGCTCATTCACCTCCCCCAATGCCGCCAGTGAAGCTGCGGCTGAGAGTGCCACCATTGTGGCTGAGCCTTGCTGCTGCCAGTCTTCCTTCATAGCCTGGAGTGCTGTCGCCACTGCCTTCGCAGATCAAGAATGCTGCCAACGTTGGGGGCTACTGACTTCCTCATTGCTCAAGCGTCCTCCTTTCTGCACGGTGCTTCTCTAGGCGCACACACATGTTCCTATTCACAATTTAAAGGGCCGGCACTGGGAAAATCTCTGCAGCTCTTTCTGATGACGTCTAGCCTGCAGCCTTATAAAAGGGCTTCTCTGCCAGTTCTTTATTGCTTTTGCAAGGAGTTGATTTGTCGCTAGAGTTCCTGCACCACCTCTTTGCTCCAGGAGTCCTCGGATTTCCAGTTCTTCACTCCTTCAAGGCCATGTTCCTTGTTTTTCATGGGAGCTGTGTTCTTTGTTCCATTTTCCTGGTTTCTCAATGGTCCATGTGACTTGTTCCTGATGTTCCAGTCTTCTTCTCCAAGTCCCGCCTTTCAGGTATTCTTTCTTATCCACTCTTCCAGGCGTGCCCAAGTTGTGGTCCATGACCAGCCCTCGGGTTGTGTAGGGCCCACAGCTGCGCAGGACTCTCCCAGAATTTTCATCATGCCAAGTCTTCATCATGTTCCAAGCCCAGAGTCTGTTCTGCACTCAGCTAGGCCGCGGCCAACTCTCGGGCTGTGTAGGGTACACTGCAATGTAGGGCTCTATCTGAATCCTGAACCTGAGTCTGAATCTGAAACCTGAACCTTAGCCTTCGTCTAGTTCCAAATCTTCAGTGCCTTCGTCTAGTCCTTGTCTCCAGAGTTATTTTCTGCTCTCGACTTCTATCTTGACACACAAGCTGTTCCCAAGCGGCAGATCTGAAAGGGCTTTCGAGTAGCTGGATGGCTATCCCAGAGACCAGCATTGTGTTGCTGGGTCTCACTCCTGTTCGTGCAGGTTCAGCGGGGTCTCCAAGTCTAAGTGCTTCCAAGCTTCAATCCAGCATGTGCACGGATATGCTTGCCTCCCATTAGCCTTGCCCTGGGGTTGTGCTGTGATCCAAGGGCTCACGCTCTCCCAACGATCGGGTCCTGACCCTGCAATCATGTGTCTGAAGCTGGCCAGTAGGTGTCCCTCTTGATTATTAACCTTGATTCCCTTCTTCCCTGGAGCTATAAACTGTTAGAATTCATGGGTTAGTGGACCCTTGGCCCGCAGTGAAAGATGGTACCGCCCACAGGAAGGAGCCCCACAGGGCCTCACTGTCAGGAGGCAAGGTCAGCAGCAGCAGGTGAGAGAGCCCAGAGAGTGCAGCAAGAGGTATGTGTGTATAATGGCCAGAATAGGTCCCCCTAGTGGTGAGGAGCCGGGCAGGCCCCAAGGCTCGGGGATGCAGGCTGAGTAAGGAGGAGGCTGAGTAAGGAGAGGTCCCCAGGGGTGGAACCACAGAGAGCGTCAGCACAGAGGAATGACGTAGGCTTACCTGAGGAATGGGGAAGCCCGGGGTCTCTGGCAATGATAAAGAGAGAGAGGGCACTACCCCGAGGAGCAGGGAAGCACGGCACAGTCACAATACACTACGAGCTGCCCCAAGGAGTGGGGGGCGCGACACAGTCACAAAGGGAAGGCAATGGCCCACGAAATGGGGTACACCTCCGTAGATCTCCACGAAGCAGAGTAGTGAGGCAATGGCCCACAGGACGGGGTACACCTCCGATGGTCTCCACGAAGCAGGGCAGGAAGGCAATGACCCGCAGAGTGGGGTACACTTCCGTAGATCCCACGAAGCAGAGTAGGAAGACAGTGGTCCACAGGGTGGGGTATTCTTACGTAGAGTCTTCACAAGGCGGAGTGGTTCCAGGGCAGTCCCGAGGAGCGGGGAGCTGAAGGTAGAGTCCAAGGCACAGGGCCCTCCGAGGAGCGGATAGCCGGAGACAGGAACAGGGCCCCCGAGGAGCGGGTACCCGAGAGTGTCTAACACCAGGAAGAACCGGAACCAGGAATAGAAGTCTGTAGACATATCCGAAGGATTCAGCAAGGAAGGAACTTGTTGCTAAGTCGATTAGGGCCAGGCCCCGATGGAGCTTAAGAGTCCAGGGTTAGTGATGTTATCAAGGGGAGACGCCCCTGAGGTTTCCGCCCAGGCGTCCATAATAGGGGCCTAGGGAGGCCCAGAGAGACATGGAGGTCGGCGGCGTCCTCGCCACTCTAGGGATTCCTGGAACGAAGCATTGAGCGATGGAAGCAAGTAGCCACAGCCACAAGCTTCCCCAAGGGAGAGAGAGAGGTAGAACACACAGTGAGTAATAGCGGTCATAACATAAACACTGCTTCTGCAGCATACCTAGATCCTGGCTGACACAGCAATTATATAGGAATCCTGCTGTGTGGCAGTACACGACACTTACCAACTGAGCCACCAGGCCGGCCCCTTAGCTTAGCATCCTGTTTAGTACATTTCATTCCCATTTATGGAGAATGGGGGGGAAACCCTTAGCAAATCAGGCCCTTGGATATTTAAAATCTAGTCAACAAAGTTGGGCACTCAGGTGTGTTTACAAATAGAACCACTTAGAAATAAATATCACCGCCCCCTTCCTGATCCCCCAGTCCTTTCATCTCCTCAGACTTTCAGGTTTAGTTTAGTTTATCTTGATTAATCCGGTTTCTTACAAGTGAAAATCAAGGCAATGCACAGACTTTCCCTGGCCATATGCATACTAGTCCTCCCCTTAATCACATCCTCTTATTACCTCAGCCTCACTCCAACTACACCCCTCCATCAAGCCCAGTCCAGTTTTAACCTCCCTTCAGGGAAGGGCCTGGGAGTTTGCTTTTTTGGCTATGGATTCAGCATTTTTTTTTCATTTTAAAGAAACAAAACAATAAAACAAAAAGATAAAACAAAATAAAAAAAACAACCCAAAAAGTCTGTGCACACCCCTAATGCATACAGCTGCAAACTAAGATACACAGCATGGCCTCTATTGTACATACATCTGAGGTATGCATGAGATGTATGTATGGAAGGAAATCTCTATGGGAAAAAGCCAAAATGCATCCAAATAGACCCACATATCTTTTTAAAATACAGGAGGCAGAGTTTCTCTAGCTATGTGGCTCTTTATAATGCTCAGAAAAGTAGCAGAAATAAGGATGCAATACAGTGGGCTCAGCCTAACACATAACTTGCTGTGGGGTTAGACACGCGTTTTGGATGCACTGCAATAACTCCCCATGCAATAATGGGATTAGTGCGCCCAAAACGCATGTCCAAACCAGCATGTAGCTAATAGCGCTCATCACATATAAAGGCCATGTAGAAGAGACTATTAGCTATTACTCCTGATGCAAAAAAATCAGCGTGCGCCCGACGTGCATGTTTTTAACATGCAAAACCTAACGCCTGCCCAGACCTGGTGTTAAGTCTTCATGCACTCCAAGCCACCACAAAAAAAGCCCAAAATACTGCAGCATGAAAACAAAAATCGACATGGTGGTCAGGTTAGGACAACAGACGCTCAGTTTACGAGTGTCCGTTTTCCTTACCCATGGCTGTGTGCGGGTTAGGAAAATGGGCGCTTGTTAATTGAGCCATGGACACGCTAGGGACGCACAATTTATCCCTGGCATGTTCTTTTTAGCCCAGCAGCTCATTTGCGTACTGCATCAGGCGCCCAGGAAAGGGGGATGTGCGCACTTTGAAAAAAATGTGCACCCAGTTTGGATGCACATATTTTTCATGCTTGGTATCGTATTGTATTGCATTCAAGTTGTAACAAGAAAATATCCTTTAACATGTTTTAAATGTAGGTTATTATGTATGTGTGTGTATAATATATATATATATATCTCTGTATACAATGTGAATGTGTATTTTGAGACAGACAAATGAAAGGAGAAAGGATTACTGGGAAAAAAGTATGCTGCTGGGAAGAAACACTGAAGAGTATAGAACAAGCATGTTAAAGTAAAAATAATGATGAATCTTTTTACCCTCATGTGGTCCAGGCTATTTTCTCTCTGACATGAGATGCCTTCTGATGCCTGGGCCTTTATGAGCAGATAGTGCCCTGAAGTACTTAAATCATAGGGGGGGGGGGGAAGCTACTGATAATCTATTATCCTGCTCCAACCCATAGGCAGTAAATCAATGGCAAACAGCACCACAGTGCTTCTAAAACTCAGCATTGCCCGAGGTGCACATTCTTTATCAAATCTGGGCCTGATTTACTAAGGTTTTCTCCTGTTCTGTGTCTATGGGAAAAATGATTAGCAAATGGAGCCCAAAGTTAGTTGCCTGCAGGTGATTTCCAGCTACGTTCTCTCTTGACGGTTTTTAAGCCCAGGTAGGCTAGGAAGGCATTAGATGAAAGATGCACTATTCAGCCAGTGCAGAACATGCTGCATCATATTGTCCATTTAAGCTACAAAACGAAACCAAAACTCAGTTTATTTGCCTTAGGCATTGTAACTATTTGACTTATTCTATAATTTTACTGTCCACACGGATGGTGCTCTATAAACGTAAAACAGAAACAAAAGTATTATTACTTGGCAGTATGCTAGATGTGAATATTTTAGCACTGAAAAGTGCAAAAATGGAAGTGTTCTCATTATGGATTATGCATGAAAAATTTCATTTTCCTGCCTCTGCTTGGCTTTGCATAGAATATGAGCTAGAACTCAATCTGATCCAGTCCTAGTTTTAACTCATGGGATGCATGGAGATGTAAGTTCTGGTGGGGGAAAAACCAACCAGGATTGGATCAACCCGACCAACAGAAATGGAACCAGTTGATAATCTTAGCTGCAGCTTATTCTGAAATCTCAGTTGATCATAAATGTTAATGTGACACTGTTTCCAAAATGGTCGATGCTTAACCTCTACCTGAGGGATAGGTAACTCCAGTCCTGAAGTGCCACAAGCAGGCTTTCAGGATATCCGCCTTTGCTTGGCTTCCCTTACTTTTTGCTGAATTCAGGAGCATTATCCTATTCATGAGCCTTCATGTTCTCCTATTTCCCCTCTATGCCGTACCAATTGGATTTTGCCCTCCTTTTAGGAGAAGGTTTTGGCCAGATATTAATTAGTTGAAAGGGGATTTTTGTATTTTTTTTTTTTTAGTTGCACATTGTATCACATGGTGAAATTTAGTTCACAAAAAAAGGCAAAATGATGCCACATTCTTGCAGAATATCCTTGCTTTAGACAAGGAGGCAGAACCCCAGGGCTAATTAGCATTAGGCATAGGACTGGATAATAGAGATGTGAATCGTGTGCCCGATTGTTTTAACGATCAGGTTCGGATGGAGGGAGAAAAAAATCGGATCGTTAGAGATGTGAATTGGAATCGGTTCCGATTCCAATTCACATTGTTAATTTTTTAGTGAGGCCTGAGCAGATAAAAAAAAACCCACCCCGACCCTTTACAAATGACCCCTTTGCTCTCCCACCCTCCCGAACCCCCCCCAAAACCTTTTACTTGTACCTGGTGGTCTAGCGGGAGGTCCGGGAGCCATCCCTTCAATCATACCCTCGGTGCCGGTGCTGGACTGGTTTCAAAATGGCGCCGATCGCCTTTGCCCTCACTATGTCACAGGGAGCGACGGTCGCTCCCTGTGACATAGTGAGGGCAAAGGCGATCGGCGCCATTTTGATTCCAGTCCAGCACCGATGGACTGGTTTTTCATGGCACCGAGGGTATGATTGAAGGGATGGCTCCCGGACCCCCCGCTAGACCACCAGGTACATGTAAGAGGTTTTTGGGGGGGTCGGGAGGGTGGGAGAAGCAAAGGGGTAATTTGTAAAGGGTCGGGGTGGGTTGTTTTTATCGGGCCATCGGCTCATTTTTACCAGTGGTAACCAAAATGGCGCAGATGGCCCGAGAGCGGGAGATCACGCCGGGACACCCCCCCCCCCCCACTGGTCCACCAGGTAATTTAACATTTTGGGGGGGTTCGGGAGGGTGGGGGAGGGTAAAGGATTGGTTTTAAAGGGTCGGGGTGGGTTTAGGGGTTGTTTTGGTGTGCCGGTTTTCCCGCCCTCCCCCCAAATAATTCCAGTACTCGATTTAACGATTTTTCACGATAAATCGAGGGAATTCCTATTGTATCGAGTCCCTTACCGATTAATGGCGGTTTTAAAATTATCGGACGATAATTTAAATCGTTAAGAAAGATTCACATCCCTACTGGATAAATATGTTCACATGAGGCTTACAAGCATACATTCTCAGATTTTAGTTTGTGTTTTATGTGTTGATTTGTGCAAATGGTCTTTCAATCCCTTGAGAGAGGGAGGCATGGCCTGGTGGTTAGTGCAATGGATGGAGAACCAGGCTTAAATCTCACTTCCCCAACTTATACTTTATCTCCTATTGTCTCAGGTACCCATTAATTAATTAATTTATTTATTTAAAAACTTTTCTATACCGTTGCTAAGTTAAATACCATCGCAACAGTTTACATGTAGGCACATATTTAATGTAGGTAAAAGTGTACTATAGTACATTCTAACAAGTGCCGTCAAAGGTTCGGTTACAATATATCATTAAACATAGACATTTAGTGAAGTAGTTCATGACCAATTGTACCAAGGTACTTACACCGGTAGTTTTGTCACATATAGTATTATCGTTATGCTTTATTGTGGTGTGGAGTTCGTAGACTAATCTACTGTATAGTAGGGGTGTGCATTCGTTTTGAACTTATATGTAAAATGCTACTTATTTTTTTTTTTTTTAACTTAAAAAAGTGATGAGGCGAAAACGATCGGATTTCCAACTTATTCAACATAGCTATGTATTCAACATAGCTATGTTGAATACGTTGGAAATCGCGATCGTTGATCCTAAATAAAAATTTAAACCCCTCACCCTCCTTAATCCCCCCCAAGACTTACCAAAACTCCCTGGTGGTCCAGCGGGGAGTCAGGAAGCCATTCCTCTATTCCTTTGCGAGGAGCACGTGACGGCCGCGTCACTCGTGACGCGGCCGTCACGTGGTCCACCGCGGTTCCGCTCCGGACCCCTCGTTGGACACAAACGGAACTTTTGGCCAGCTTGGGGGGGCCTCCTGACCTCCCCAAGCTGGCCAAAATTTCCGTTTGTGTCCACCGAGGGGTCCGGGAGCGGAATCGCGGTGGACCACGTGATGGCCGCGTTACTCCGACGTGACGCGGACGTCACGTGCTCCTCGCAAAGGAATAGAGGAATGGCTTCCTGACTCCCCGCTGGACCACCAGGGAATTTTGGTAAGTCTTGGGGGGGGATTAAGGAGGGTGAGGGGTTTAAATTTTTATTTAGGGAACCGGTGCACGTATGGACAAAGACTCAACTTATGGAATTCTCCATATGTCCATATTGACCGAAATTGACCCCCCTTTTCGACTTACGGACATGAACATAAACTTTTTGTCTGCACATCCCTACTGTATAGTCCTTGGACTGTGTGTCGGTGCCTTTCTGTCTTTTCCTGAATAATTTTTCTCTATTTTCCTGTCTCTTTATAAAATGCTTGTTTAAAAAACCATGTTTTTAAACTTTTCTTAAATGTCTTGAGATCACTTTGTAGCCTGATCTCTGGAGGCATTGTGTTCCAGATTATGGGTCCTGCTAGTGATAGGGCTCTTTCTCTCACTTGGGTCAGTCTTGCTGTTTTAACTGATGGAATGGTTAGGAGTGCTTTATTTGCTGAGCGGAGGTTCCTGTGTGGAGTGTGTACCCGTAATGCTGTGTTCAACCAGTCTGATTTCTCATCATAAATTAGTTTGTGAATGATACATAGGGTTTTGTATTTAATTTTGTGTTCAATTGGTAGCCAATGTAACTCTGCTAGAGTTTCAGTTATATGGTCCTTCCTTCTTTTTCCGGTTAGTATTCTAGCTGCAGGGCAGGACATGTTGTACCTGAATTCAAATAATGCCATAAGCTGCCTCATGCTTCATTTGGAAAAGTGGGCTAAAAATTATTATGTGCCCACTGAATAGAAGTTCTCTGCTCATTGATGGTTAGAGTACAGTTTTTTTTCATATCGTTTTATTGAGATATAGGCAAAAACAAAACTTATAACTGGTAAATATCTCTTGTCAGTCGACGGCATATAGCAAGAATGATATACACTCTGATGCAACCTTTTATAAATGATAACACATTTCAAACCTGTCACCTTTTCATTTTAACTCATTCACCAACCCCTCCTTACCCAACAGATCCTCCCTTAACCTTTATTCCATTCCACCTTCCAACATGCATCCCTCAGCCACACCTCACTCAAACCTTCCCCCCTCGATTTATAATTTATTGATTAATTAAGTGCTGCCAAGTTCCCCCTCTGTCAGTCAGCTGCCACTGTGAAGAATCTATCTGTTTCTATCTTCTATTGCTAAAGAATCATAGTAGCATTTACATATCATTAGATATTCAGCTGAGATTGCCTGTTTCAGTAAACACACATCATATCGGTCCATTTGCATAAAAGCGATAATTTGTTCACCTCCATATTGGAAAAGATGGAGGATTTTCATCAATCCATTCTTTTAGAATACATTTGCGAGCTATTAAAAGGGCTACAGATACGAAAATATATTGACTTCTCATCATTAGTTTCAATGGCCCACAATGCATCTGTCCCTCCCAAATGCAATCTATTCCCTTGAAATGGAAATGTAATCTTAGTGCAACTTGTAAGAACTGTAATGACTTTTTAGCGAAAAGAATAATTCTTGTGGCACGAGAGAAAAAGATGAGTAAAAGATCCTTTTTACAATTTACATTTATGGCAGTTGTCTGTCTCTGGATATGAATATACAAACTACAGGGATTTAATGTGTTTCTACATAAACTCTGGTGTCCGGTATCACTGCGAGGAATCTCTCCAAGGTAACGGTTGGGCTTCCAAGATAGGCAGGTGCCGTTTTTACTTTGAATTTGTGAATACATTTTTGTGGTATGGTGCTTGTGATTTACAATCAAGTGTTCTGACAAAGAGCTAGCTAAAGTTTAGTACTCCAAGGCAGCTCTCCTAAATGAACAATTCAGTGTGCCTTTAATTAATTTCTGCATTATTTCCAACTTATACTTTCTGAAGACTGTCTTAAATGATGTCAATAATAGACATCTCCTTGCGGAGTAGAGCCCGCCTGAACTCCTCCAGTATCTTTCCATTTCTGTAAGTAGCATACTACTCGCATCCCTGAGCCCAGTAACATATGCTTTTTATCTGTCCCCTTTCACCAAGTTTGCCATTAATCTTCCCAGCTTGTTGCCAAATTTAAAAAGATTGGAAGCTGAAATAATTAAAGGGACAAGTAACTTTGATATGGAGCAGATGATTTAGTGTAGCTCTCGTCTTGATAAACATTCTCCTATGTTCCTCTGACATGGAAGATATATGTGCCCTTTTATTTGCAATTAACAAATTAGTAAGATGTAAAATTTCAGCATCTCTCTTCCTTCTCTGTTTGGCCATACAGGCAAGAATTTCTCCTTTCATTACAGCCTTACCAGCTTTCCATAAAAGTGTGGGAGCCATACCTGGTGTTGCATTCAATCAATAGTATTCATCCCATTTATCTCTTAGAAATTTACTGAACTTTGCATCCTTAATCAACCTAGCATTCATATGCCAAGTTTGGGTTTTCTCTAACCTTTCACCCAATTTTACTGGTGGAAAAACAGGAGTATAATCAGAGACAGTACCAATCCCAATAGAGGAGTTGAGAACTGCTGGAAATAACCGATCTGAAATGAGAATATAATCAATTCTGGAATAACTGATACAGATTAGAGAAAAAGGTAAAATTCTTCTCCCCAGGGTGTATCACTCTCCATATATCCGGCACGCCCAATTCCTTTGATAGTAAATTAACCTCTCTCTGACATTCCTGTGTGCCCTTGGAGGTCTGCAGTCTTCTCCACTGTCTGCCACCGTATTGAATTCTCCCCCTATGACCAGAATGTAATCAGGATAATTAAGAATAAATTATCAAGGATGCATATAATTCTGAAGAATAAACATTTGGTGCATGGATATTTCCAGTAAGATACGTCCACCCAAATAGTGACCCAAGCACAAACAAGTAACGCCTCTCAGTATCTTTGACTGTTTTCTCCACATTGAAAGCCAAATCTTTATGCCACTCCTGTCTACGAGAATATGAAGCAAAGTGACAACTACACACCCAATCCTTCTTCAACTTAATATGCTCTTCATCAGACAGATGTGACTCTTGCAAACAAGCAATTCTGAACTTTTTCTCTCTCTAACATAGCAAGCAGCTTTGTACGCTTTACAGGGGAATGTATTCCATCACCATTCAAAGTGGCAAGTTTTATGTTACCTCCAGCCATGTGACCGAAAGAGTCAGCCAGAGCAAAGTTCCACTCGGAGCTAAAAACATTTTGGAAAAGGTGAACTCCCACACCCCCCAGCCTGGGAGCCAGGCAAATATTTTAAACATGTAATTGCTGTTTACCTCATACATCCCACATGGTCTCCCTCAGAATTTTCCGCCACAAAGGAAACTCTCCCACACCCATTTTCACAACCTTAGAAATCTCCACCCTTCCGAATCCCGACTTTGTACAACTTCCCTCTCTGCCCTAGTCAATCATCCACACAGTATCACTATTCCCCCTATTATCAACAAAGTTACCCAAACTATTGTTGCTCCAAGGAACCACCAGCATTCAGCTTTCTACTGCCTACCTTCCATGACTGCTGGTGGATGGGCCCAACGTGAACTTCCCCCCCCCCCCCTACATAAGGTTACCCAAATATTTAACATTAATAATATATTAACATTGCAATATTTGCATTTTTTGAACTGTTAGCCACAAAGAAGTAATAAAACACCTCCCTGTACTATCATATAAAACAGATTTTAAAAAAATGACCCCCCCCCCTCCTCCCCTATTCACATTTGCAGAATGAATCAAAATAATGCATGCAATAGCAGAGAAGATGCAAAATCATCACACATTCATATTATCCTCAGGTCTCACAGTTCTTGGCCTTTTCTCACTTCCAAACCGATGATCCTGCTTCAGATCTCAAAGAAGCTTTCTTTTAATCTTCTACGGATCTCCTCGTCATCGATGCCATTTTTATGATCCAATAGTTGATTCTTCTCTTGTGTTGATCTCACAGATTTTCCATTCATAACATGCTTCTTTTTAATAACAAAAGAGTTTATCTGATATTTCTCAAACTTCCACAGTGTTAAATTAGCTCAATCAGATGGGAAACTGGCTCATATATACTCCAAAGCAAGGGGGTCCATGGATCTCACACCACCCACATCCTTTCAGGCTGCCTCCGTAACCAGAAGAGGTTACTGCAACATTTAAGCATATTTTCTTGATGATTACCTGCTAGAGGGATCAGTGTTTTGAGCTGCTTTTGAGTAAGGTGATCCAGTTATGTAGACTGATAGAACATATAGAGTAGGAAATTTAAGATGAAGGTTCTGGAGATGCTCCCTTCTAGCGCTTTCCAAAATGCATCAAAAGCACTTATTGCAATGACTCAATCTGTTTTTCTGTTCATCCAGAGCCATAATAACCTCCCCTAAACTATACCAATCAAGTCCAGACCTTGCAGGTAGAAGAAAGGAGTCCTATAGGACCCAACAACATCAACTACAACATCCGGGGCTTATTCACCTGCTCTTCTTCTTTCAATGCAATATATGCCATCACTTGCCCGCAATGTCCCTCTGCTGTCTGCATAGGACAAACAGGTCAATCTATAAGGAAAAGAATAAATGGACAAAAATCTGATATTAGAAAGCAAACATTCAGAAATTAGTAGAGCCTATTGAGTAGGAAAACATTTCATCCTTCCAGGACATTCCCCATCTGACATTAAGGATGCCTTACTCTTAGAGAAACTTCAAAAGAGCACTCTAGTGTGAAACTGCTGAGTTGGAACTCATTAAAAAAATTAACACCATCATCCAAGGTCTGAATAGAGACAATGGCTTCATGACTCACTACAACTATGAACTTAACTGTTATCAGATCATTCTGACTTTTCACATTTACCTCAGTAGGCTATATTATCATGCTATTAACACTCTCCCCACACCATGTCCTTACTATCCAATGCCTTCTCTCTGCTCTGTATATATTTTACCCATTTCTTATATATCACTTCATGCATCTGACAAAGTGGACTCTGTCCTCGAAAGCTCATGCTTTAATACATTAGTTAGTCCATACGGTGCCACTTGACTCCTGTCATTTTTCCTACAAGATATGATACTGCAAAATGAGCGGGGGTTGACAAGGTTCGGGTAATTTTCAGAAGGGTAGCCTTGAAAAGCACTAGAAAATCCATGCATAGATGTGGGTTTCACTTCCTCCCTTGTTAATGGATGAATTTGTAATCCCTTCTTGGTTCCCCGGTCCCTAATACAAAGGTTACAGCAATTCCCAGGGCTACACTCACTGTCCCAGGCCATTTCCCTCTCTCTCTTCTCACTTTCACCGCAGTAGAAAGTCACTGGGAGGTCAGGATCCAATCCGGCGCAGAGGAGGACAAAGCCTGTGAGGACCTCAATGCTAGTGGTGACAGTCTCACTCAGTCTCTCACTGTATTCACTGGTGTAGCTCTCTCATCAGGCAGACTCTCCATGGATGGTATAAAAAGCTCAGGCACCGTCAAGAGAGTGGTGTTCAAAATAAAAAGGGTTTACTGACGTTTAGAGAAAAGTATCTACATGAGGATTCCAAAAATCATCATCAGGAAAAGCAAAATAATCACTCCCAAAATCACTGTCTCCTTGTCCATCCTTAGCCTGAATTAGTGTCCTTCTCCAAATATTGATGGAAAACAGCTCTTCAAAATGGAAAAAAATCCCACAGCGACTTCTTTTCGGCCCAAAACTCTCTTCTTGGGCATTGTAAACAATGTTGAAGCTTAAATAGGCAGGCAGCTTCAAAATTCCTCTTACCTGAAGGAAGGCTTCCATTCAAGGCTGAAAACAAACTCACAAAAGTAGGCCCACTCTGAAAGTCCAAAAAAACCCCTCTTCTTTCTCTCCTCTGAACACAGGGAAACCCCTTCTTGACCCGGAGGGCACAAAATGGGAATTTTCTTCTGCTATCCCTTTGTAATAGGCCCACTGGGATCTTTAAATTACAAAATGGTCACCTCCTCCAATAGTAACAGCAACTCCAACTCAACTCAAACTTTCCACAGAAACCTGAGAACCGAGTTGAGCATACTCAACCCCAGAATATAAAAAGGGAGCACCAACCAATTCCAAAAGCAGGGGGAATGGTCATCACCTGGGGAGGATCCCAGCAGATAGAAAAAAGAAAACTGCTTGGTAAGCATTGGAAGCCACTATTACTGATACGATTGACTGATTGAACTGATACGATGTGACGTGAATACTAATATGAGGCTCAATTCTAAGTGACCCAGACTGGCCACTGCTGGGCTTAATGAACATTGGTCTGACCCAGAAATAACACGTCTTAAGTTCCTATGATCAATTCAGGAACCTTTTATGCATTATGGGATGAATGCTATAAAAATATCTTTTCATGAGTTAAAGAATGATGACCTAATCAGATTGAAACAAAATAGACTCTCATATTCCTTTGTCTCAAGGGAGATGGGCCAGTGCAAGGGCATTAGACACCCTAAGTAAACCTTCAGTCTTGCACCTCCTCTCACTCTCCCCCATGCAACACACATATACACATGATGGTGGTTCTAGCACAGCATATCCACTCTCTCTCCTCACCCTCTACCAGCATCACTCTCTCTCTCACTCCCCCTCATCCATTAATATTGTTCACCCCCCCATAACAACATCTTCTCTCTCTCACTCCAAATCTCTAGCATCCTCCTCTTTCTCTTCCCAATTGCCTTTGACCCAGATCCCCCTCTTTCTCCCACCTCCTAGAAAGATATCATAAGAAGAACATAAGAAATGCCATGCTTAGATGAAAGGTCCATCAAGCCCAGCTCTTGTCTCTGATAATCTAGGTCAGAAATATCTGGTAGGATACCAAAGAATAGGTCAAATCCTTCTTGATCATAACCGGGGTAAGCAGTGGCTTTCCCAAGTCTACATGGAAAAGGTTTATGGACTTTTCCTCCAGGAACTTGTCCAAGCCCTTTTTAAACCCAACTACACTAACTACTTTCACCATATCCTCTAGCAACAAATTCCATTGTTTACATGCACTGTCTCCATTGTATGCAAATATATTTCATGCACATTCCTTGTGGATATCCAGAAAACCAGACCTGTTTTTGTCACTCCAGGATCGGAGAAACCTACCCCTGAGGTAGAGGTTAAGCATGGACCATTTTGGGATCCGTGTCACATTAACATTTATGATCATTGAGATTTCAAATAAGTTGCAGCTCTAACTGGCTCCATTTCAGCTGGTCAGGATGATCCAGTCCTGGTTGGTTTTTCACCCACTAGAACTTACATCTCCATGCAGCCAATGAGATAAAACTATGACTGGATTAGACTAAGTAGCAGAAATAAAGCCAACCCTTGCAAACCCAGATAGGCTGTGTGCATGAGGGAGGAGGGAGCATAGAGCAGTTTTCACTACTGCAGCTAATGAACCCCTCTAAATATATGTAAGAAGAAGAGCCAGTGGAAAACCTGGACCCTCTGAACTATTTTCCACTATGTATCAGTGGCGGTATCCTAGTTACTCTTCTCCTGAAAGATTCAATTCCATGTCTACATGAAATGCATAACCTCTTTGTTATTGCTACTCTGAAAGCATAGGTGGTTATTAGTGAATACTTTCAATGATTTTTTTTTTATTCATATTCACTCTGGGGTTTGATTTAGCTAAGGGATATACATAATTTGAACATGAACTTGTAGCTGGGTGTTTTAAAGTGGAATTAAACATTTAGCAATTGCTAATTGCCTGTGAGCTATAGCCATGGTTCCTGTAAGTTCTTAAATTAACTGCATTGGTCTGACCTGGAAATGTATTCATACAAAGGACATTGGCTGTTAAATTGTTTTATAGGTGATCAGAAGGCTGTCTTCCTCCAACGCAAACTAGATTTGTCTTCCAAGTTTCTTTCTTTTTTTATCTTTACTTATAGATTTTCAAAGAGATGTAACAGCAACAGTAACTTGTCAGTACAAAGATCCGGTATCAGTACAAGTAGCCCTGGGTTGTATGGTAGAAAACAGTAAGATCATACATATCACTGATGTCATACACAGATATCCAGAATGCACAGAGAACTTTCCCACTGTCCTCTTCTTTTTTTTTTCTCCCCAATTCCCCCCTGTCCCCCCTTAGTGCTGTCTGTGCTAATCTAAAGCAATGGTCCGTGGAGGCATAAGTCCTTGGTTGCCACGAGTCCAAAAAGCCGTAAAACAAGATGTCCATGATATTTAGAGCTCCTGTAGCATATATCCTGTGGCCCATTGTGGATATGAGGTTTTGAGACATATGAGGCTTTGAAACATATGAGACATTGAAACATATAGTCCCCGGGATGAGGGCAGGAAGTCTTGTACATCAGCAGCCGTAATGTTGTAGTCCATCTTCATTTCAGGTGTGGACTGAAAGATTGGGGAAGGCGACAGCTGACAGTGGTTATTTAGCTGCATCTCTCGACAGTATTGAATGGAGTCTGAAGTGGACTCAGGCCTCGCTATCACAGGGTCAGGTGGTCATGTCTAGGATTGTACTGCGGGCCCGAGGGTTGAGGGAAAGCAGGTATGGGTTCCATATGGTCAAATAAAGTCACATCGTTTAAAAGATGATGAGGTTTTTGCTGGTAACTGTTCAAAGACCTCCAGCTTGTGAAGTTTTAATTGCCATTGTGTTCACAATGGCGGTTCTGTAACTAGCCACTTTGCGAGAATGGATTGTTTGGCCAGCAAGAGAGCTTTATTTAAAAGACTGCGTTGAGCTTGGAATCGCATCCCCGGCACCGTTTCACTTATGAGATGCAATAAACAAAGTTTAGGGTCCATGGGTAGATTTATGGAAAGTAGGCGGCCTAAGTATACCAGAGTCTTAGCCCAGAATTGCCGAATGATAGTACAGTCCCAGAAATTATGGCGCAGGGTTGCCATATTCACTTCGCATTTAAGGCAGGTGGGCGTTGTCGTCAGTTTCCATTTATAGGCCAAGAGTGGAGGGATATAGATTCTGTGGAGAAGTTTGTATTGGGTTTCCCACAATTGTACATTTTCTACACATTTTGCTATAGATTGGAAACACTTTGATAGTTGGGGTGGTGAGATTGAACTGTGCAAATCTCGAGTCCTTGTTTCCGCCAATTGCGTGAGTTGGGCCGACGTATCCAGTGGAAGGAGTTTTTCACCATACCGGAACAAGTCACTCTGCCATTGCGGGCCGAAAAATGTTTTCAAGGTATCTTGACAGATAATCGTGGTGGAGTGTCCTTTCCAGGTCCGAAGGAAATGTTGAATTTGAAGATACGTAAAAAATGTTTCGTGTGGTATCCCATGGTGTGTTTGTGAAGGAGCAAAGCTGGTTCCCAGCAGATTCGTATAGTTGATGAATATGCGTGAGGCCCCTTTTTTTCCAATGAGTGAACGCTAATGCTTCCCAACTGGGAGAGAAAGTTGGGAGTCCCACAATAGTTGCATAAGTTAGTGTTTGCCACGAAATATGGAACTGTGAGCACAGCCTTTTTCACACAGTGCGACATGCGATGAAATATGGAAAATCTTTGCTATGCTGGGGTAGTGCAGACCTTGGAGCCACGAGGAGGTTGTTCAATTCAAGGAGTTTGCACCAGTCCTGTAGTAAGTCCTTTGAAATTAGAATGTCAGTTGGTCCTATCCAGTCCTTAAGATGACACAGCAGATTAGCAACATTATACAAATGTATATTGGGGCAGTTTAGACCCCTTTCAGATAAGGGGCGCATTAATATTGCTATACTGATTCGTGCTTTTTTGTTTCGCCAAAGGAATCCTCGGAGTGCCCTGTGAAGCTCATTAATCTGCGGGTGCTGAATCCACACCGGTAGCATATGCATACGTAGAGCCATTTGGGTAATTCAATCATTTTGAAAGCTGTATTCTCCCTGAGAAGGACAGGGGCAATGCCATCCAATCTTTCAATTTCTGTTTTGTCTTATTGAGTAGCGGGGTTATGTTAGCAGCATAAAGGTGACCAATATCAATCGGTATGTGGATCCCCAAGTACCTCATTGTGGTGGCAACCCATTTCAAAGGGAAGACTCCAAGCCAGGTCGTCCGCACCTGACCTGTGACATCTATGGCTTCTGATTTATCGGTATTGATTTTTAAACCAGAGAATTGGCCAAATTGAGCCTGTAGCTCTAAGACCTGTTGTAATGAAGTAATTGGGTTTACCACAAATATGAGCATGTCATCAGTAAATGCAGCAACTTTAAAACTTGGGCTGCCCACCCTCAATATCCACATCTGCATTTATGGCCCTTAGAAGGGGATCTAATGAAAGAATTTATAACAGGGATATGGGGCACCCCTGTCTGATACCCCAATGTAGCGCAAACGTAGCATCAAGCGATGTAGCATCAAGCCATTGGCTACTATAATAGATTGTGGCTGCCAATATAATTGAGTTATATTCTGTAGAATAGACCCTTGAAATCCAAATTTCTGCAAGACGGTAAACATATAATCCCAGGCCACCCTATCGAACGCTTTTTCTGCATCTAATCTGACCGTGAGGGCCAGGATGCTTCGCAATTTACAGTGTGTCATAGCTATCCACAACTTAAGAAGATGTCTACAAGCTTTCCTTCCATTTATAAAGCCTACTTGACTGTCTGATATTAAATAGGGCAATATCCCACTCAGTCTTGTGGAAAGAATCCTGGCAAAAAGTTTAACATCATAATTTAGCAACAATATGGGCCTATAAGAGGCCGGACTCAGGGGGTCCTTGCCACCTTTGGGGAGGACCATGATATATGCTGTAGTGGCTTCTGTAGTGAACCCCCCTTGAGAGACCGCTGAGAAATAAAGCTTTAGGGGGCTACTAAGTTCGGTCCTCAATAGTTTATAATAGTCGTCATTTAAGCCATCGGGGCCTGGGGCTTTACGGGATTGACTGGTCCCAATACCTTCCCATATTTCCTGTTCCATAATTGGAGCATTCAGAAAACATAGCTGGTCGGCAGTGAGGGTGGGCAAGGATAGCGACCTAAAAAAACTTTGTTCTGCTTCTACTGCTTGTGATGGAGAGTCAGCAGTGTATACATTTTCATAGAATTTCCGGAATAATTCACAAATTTGGGAACCGGATGTGTGGCGTATACCATGATTGTCCTTGAGGGCTGCAATAAAAGCCATTCCCAGTTGTGCTGTAACCTGATTTGCCAGCAATGTACCCATTTTTGTTTTACCAAATCTGTGCAATTTGTGGGAATAGAAACGTATATCCTGTTGCGTCCTACGGTGTATATAGCAATTAAGCTTATTCAGTAGATCTCGATAGGTCTGTTTGGATTGTTGGGTGGGCTGCCTTATTAGCTTCTGTTTCACCAGGTGAACTGCCTTCCCTAGATCTATGAGCTACTTACTAGCTAGTTTCCTCTGCCTAATGACATACGCTATAATTTCGCCTCTCATTGTGGCTTTACTGGCTACCCAGAATAGGGTCGGATTTTCTTGATGTTACGATTTGTGTATAGCGCTTCCATTTTTCCTGAAGGTAGGGTCTAAAGCCTTTGTCTTTGGAAAGATGTGCCGGGAATCGCCACCGTGGCTGAGTCCGTTTTGGGCTCCCTGACCTCGCATCTATCCATATCATAGCATGGTCCGAGCATTCCTCAGGTCCAATCTCCGCTATCCCTATTTTGTTAAAACATTGTGGAGATACCAGGATACAGTCTATTCTAAACATAGAAATGTGGGCATGGGCTATATGTGATGTCACTCTGCTCAGGATTAAGAAGTCGCCAAGGATCTACTAACTGTAAATTTTGACATAGGTACGGGAGCCCTTTATGGACTGTCTTCCTTGCTCGAGGCCCTGGGTTTGAGCAATCTAACTGAGGGTCCATCACTTGGTTAAAATCTCCTGCTATGAGAACTAAACCCCATTTATGTAGTGTAAGGAGTTGTACCAGAGTTGTAAAAAATCTATGCTGGTACGAGTTTGGAGCATAGACACTACAGAGAGTTTCCGTGCCAAATAGTTTCCCTGTCACCAAAACATAGCATCCCTCGGCATCAGATATTTATTTATTTATTTATTTAGAACTTTTCTATACCGACTTTCCAGTAACAGAATTACTGATCAATTCGGTTTACAATTTGAACAATAACAACAGTGACAAGTAAACATAAAGATATAACATGAGCCTCTTCAAAGACTGTATTTTCCCTAACAATATTGCTACTCCTGCTTTCCTATTCTGGGCTGGCGAATAAACCACTGTACCCACCCAGTCTCGAGTGAGTTTTTTACTTTCCGCTGCCGTTAAGTGTGCCTCTTGTAAAAATGCTATCTTTGCCTTGTGCCGTTTTAGTGATTGCAATATTTTTGCCCTTTTTACCGGGGATCCGAGACCAGCTACTTTCCATGATATGTACCTTAACCTGTCAGCCATATTCTTTGTTTGTGTTGGTTACTGAATTGGAATTAGGTCCATTTTGAAAAACCATGGGGTACACCCCCCCAGCCTAGGGGTGTCTCCTCTTTGGGCTATTATGGTGCTTGTTGGCATAAGCCGCATTACTGATATTACATGAACATGTCTTCCAGAGGCTATAAAATGTCCACTTGTGAAAACCCCAGCGTTACCCAATTTCCCCTTCCCACCCCCTCCCCTTATCCCCCACCGCCATCTTATTGTTCTACCAGTATCCTCCATATAATGGAGGTGTGAGACCACCCGCATAAACCTACTGACTCCCCTGCCAGTAGTGATGGAATATTAATAGGCACCAACCACCATAACACTATGTAAACCATCTTTTTTCAGAATCAGCATTTGTAACAACATAGAAAAACTGATTAACAGGAGCATTGGTAGCCCTCCGTAGAGGAAATCAATTAAGGCATATCTATTATTTTAGCTTCACCTTGAGTCCAGAGTTCCAGTAATAAATTGTTGGACCGTGTCCACAGATTCAAAACTGCACCAAACTCCATTATGTTCCAGTCGGAGCCAGGCTGGGTATTGCAGCATAAACGTTACTTTTCTGTTGAAAAGATCTGTGCAAATAGGGGAGAATGCATGGCATTTGGCGGATAACGCTGCAGAATAATCCTGAAAAATCATTATTTTACTCCCTTCATAAGCTAGATTAACATGGCGCCTTGAGGCTTGCAGTATTGCTGTTTCATGGTAAAAATTCAAGAACCTCGCTATCACCACTCTCGGTTTTGTAGCATCAGATTTTTTTAATCCCCAGTCTGTGCGCTCTTTCATCAATTACATTGCCAGCAAGTTCTTCTAGGCCCAGCTCCTGCACCAACCAGGTTTTTAAGGCTTTAGCCAGCTCTCTCTCTGGGACTGATTCTGGGATCCCCACAAACCTCAGATTATTTCTCCTAGATCTATTTTCAAGATCCTCTACTTTTGTTTCCAGTATGTTGATTTGCTTTACCATCTGTTCCTGCACTTGCACTAAATTCTGGGTCTCTGTCTCCACATCGGCAATTCTCTGTTGCGTGTCTGCAACTTGATTTTTTTTTTCTTGTAGCGTTTCATTACCAGTGCTGATTTTCTGAGCTAGGTCTGTGAAACGCGGTTCTAATGCCTGTACGACGGCCTGAGTGACATCCCCCACAAGATCTGACCTGTCTGTAGAGACACTGGGGCTCAGAGGCGCGGCGGCCATTTTGCCCTCGGTTTGCCGACCCCTAGTTTTCTCCTTTCTTTGCGACTTAGCAGCCATCCCGGGCTCTCTGCTGACAAAAAAGTGTCGATCGCTATCTGGAGTGGACCTGATTCATCCGGAGCCACCACGATTCCCGATGGTAATGCTGGTATGGTGTGTAATTTTGCGGGGGAGTCGGGAGCGCGGTCTGCCTGCAGCCTACCTGCTCATCGGGTCACCCCCAAGTTTCTTTCTTTTATCTTCAAGTGTGGATTGTCAGCATGGTTTCAGGAAAAACAAGCATAGTAATTTAGTATGTGAAGGCAGAAAAAGACCACATTGGCCCATTCAATCTGCCCAGTTACTTGAGAACAGAAATTCTCAACCCAACACCAGCTCTCCACCCCTATTGCTTATCTCTAAATTTTCAACCCCTTTCCTACCTTTGTCTTCCATTAGGGATGTGCTGTAATATGAAATGACATAGGTATGGCGACCCTTTCGGATCACCACTGAATGACCCTTGTTCCTAAAATCCTTTTGAGCCAGGAGTAAGAGATAGGGAGTGGAGAGAGGGTGCACCATTCTCAGAACTGCATCTCCACAGAGGTTGCCTAAATGTTGGCCCCCTGCTGGTATAAAAGCAACTTGCATCGTTGCAAGGTATAGCGGGTGCAGCTTTGGTTTGGAGTTGAGAGGAAGCAGGACATTTTTTTCTTGTTTGAAGTTTGAACCTATGCCAGGGACCAGGCCTCACAGTCTAGAAGCCAGGGGAGGTGAGAGACAAATCCTTTCCAGTGCGCTCAGTGTCTGATCGTGTTGCCTCCAAAACAGGTTTGTTTTTTTTTTAAGATTTTGCTGATTTTTATTTATTTTATTTATTTGAGTTTTTTTTCTATACCGGCATTCACGGAAGTTCGTATCATGTCGGTTTACATAAAACAAGGGGTGATCAATAAATTGTAAACGTACATAACTATAACATGAGAGTATACATTTACAAATTATAACAAATTATAACAAGTGCGCAGAAAAAGCAGTTACAATAAAACAAGGATGGTTCTAACTGGGAGTAGAAGAAGAGGATGATAGAAGTTTAACAAGAAGTAGAACGTGCAGTGGTTGGTAAGTCTGTATCAGTTTAATGGGTGATAATCAGTCTTGCTGTATTTGGTGGAAGAGCATCAGTCAGGGTCCGGAAAGGCTTTCTTGAACAGCCATGTCTTAAGTCTTTTTCTGAAGGTTGGAAGACATGGTTCCTGTCGTAATTCTAAGGGGATTGAGTTCCATAGTGGGGGACCTGCTGTAGAGAAGGCCCTGTCTCTCAGTGTTATATGTTGGGTGGTATTGGCGTGTGGTACCTGTAGATATTCTCTGTACGCTTCTCTGATGGGTCTGTTGGAGGAGTGTTTTTTGAGTGCTATTTGTAGATTGAGAGGAGCCAGTCCATGAATATTTTTGAAGATTGTGGTAAGGGATTTATGGATTATTCTGTAGTGGATTGGCAGCCAGCGAAGGTCTTTAAGTACTGGCGTAATGTGATCTCTTCTCCTCTTGTTCGTTAGGATTCTTGCTGCCGTGTTCTGAATCATTTGGAGAGGTTTAGTATGGGATGATGGGAGGCCCAGTAGAATAGAGTTGCAGTAATCTATTTTCGCAAAGATTATTGCTTGGAGCACTGTTCTGTAATCATGGAAATGAAATAGGGGTTTTATTCTTTTTAATGTGTGTAGTTTGTGGAAGCAGTCTTTAGTTGTTTGATTAATAAATGATTTTAGGTTTAGTCGGTTGTCTATCGAAACTCCTAGATCTCTTACTTTTGAGATTTGTAAGTTGGCTGGCGGGTTCATGGTGATTTTGCAGTTATCTGGAGAGATTAGCAGGAATTCACTTTTTGATTGGTTTAGAATTAGGTTTAAGCTGGATAGGAGGTCATTAATTTCTTGAAAACGGTTTTCCCACAATTCTAGAGTTTTGTTGATGGATTCTTTAAGGGGGATCACAATCTGGACGTCGTCGGCATAAATAAAGTGTTTTAGGTTCAATTTGTTTAGAAGTTGGCAAAGCGGGAGAAGATATAAGTTGAAGAGTGTTGGTGAGAGAGAGGAACTTTTTTTTTGGAGATCTTTGTGAGATTCCTGGTTCTTGGACTGGGAAGGGATTATGGGGAAGTCTCTTTCCGAGGTGGCAAGAATAGGGAAGTCCACAGTCTGAAATTGGTAGCCAGCGGTGAGCAGCTACTAGAGAATTTCAAAGCTTTTTTTTTTTTTTACTTTTGAATGAAGAATGTTTTGAGGGCTTGGGAAGAAGATTTTGCTGCAGCTTTTCCTGCCTGAAGTGGGGAAAAGCAGAAGAGCGGTTTGGTTTCCTGCTGCTTGGAACTTTCCAATGAAAGATTCTGTCAGAGAGAGAAACTGTGATTAAGAACTTTATTTTACATTTGGAGACCACCCCCCTCTCCAGAGTTTTCACCCTGGGGAGAAGAGAGAGACTTGGGAGGTTGTGCAGAGATCAAGACCCTGTGGTTTTTGTCTGCCAGTGTTCTTTTGGAAGGGGATTTTGCCACCCAACTAGGATAGCCCTGTGTGCCGGAGAAACCTTGCGTTTCCCTGCCCTGGAAGGTGGGGTTGTTCCCTGGCCCATTTACTGAGAGACATAGATGAAGAAAGTTGGAGTTTGTGCCAAGAACTGGTGTGTAAAGTGCCACTAATTGCTTTTGAGCAATTGCTACAGTAAAGGTTTGCTATGGGCACCCAACTGGCATGTCCAGAATATTCTGTTGCCACAGGAAGGGAAGAGAGACCTCCCAGTGAAAAAGTAGAATAGAATCAGGCCCCGTCACTTTAGGCATTGAAGGAGTATTTCCTGCCCCCCCCCCCCCCCCCCCCCCCACTTGATTACTAAGAGCCTGACACCTTAAGAGTTGGCCTCGGGACCCGTGTACCTCTACCATTCTAGGTTCAAGCATTGAAACTGGGGCTACACACAAAAGGTCATTGCCATTTCCTATGTCATTTTGTTTAGTTTTGTAAACAAAACAAAAAAAAACAAATTCAATTTTGTTCATTTTTTGTTTACAGCCTGTTCTGCCCTCCCCCCCCCCAACCTTTCTACAAGCCCCCCAGACGTGTCCTCCATCCCTCCCACCCCCATGAATCACCCCCCATCTTACTCAAGTTCCAGGGTCCAAAGGGGACAGAAATGATCCCCAGCTGGTCCTGGTCGCTGGTGCTCTACTCTAAAATGGTGCAGAGTGACCTGAGGCAGGTGCTGGTTTTGGTTACAGCACTAGTGGGACAGGATTCCCCTTTGAATCCCAGGCTTTAGGTAAAATGGCGTGCAAGCCCCAGGGGGACATTTTTAATGTTTGGAAGTCAGCTTGAATTGGCATAGGGTGGAACTGGCTACCAGCTTTAAAATGTTAGAACAAAATGAAACAAAAAAAAAATATCCTGGGAAGCAAAATGAAATGAAAAAAATTCAGTATCAGTCCCAATCATGCTTTAGGATCAAAGTACTGACCTCTACCACCTCCACTAATTAGCCATTTCAGACTTTGTAATCTTCCTATGACTCTTACAAGATCAACCCTAATTCCAAACCCCCCAAATACCTCCCCTCCTCCCAACAACCCCTACACACCTCCCTCTACACACACCCATATCCCACAAAAATACCACATACATTTACTACTTACAAACTCTCTCTTACACACTCTCTCGCGCACATAGTACATCCACACACAAACATACACTCTCTCATGCACATACACCTACACATCTGCTCCTAACTTGTTGCCACACCTCTGTATCCACACCCAGTTGGGAACCCACCTCTCACTCCAACATAATTGAGGGTTTAAGAGCAAATTTTCAAACAAGTATAATATGGTTTTAAATAAATGTTTTATTTTGCAACAACCCTGTCTTCTGTTTTCCAGCAGTATTTTCTTTTCTTTGTAATCGGGGCACTTATAGGTCCATATTCAGTCAGCAAGCAAGCAGCATAATTTTCTGGATAAAGTTACCTTGATAACTTCAGCGAATATTCAACAGGATAAGTCTTCACCTGAATATACTCAGGTAAAGTCATCTGGATAACTTATGCAGTGATGCTGAATACAATTGGTTAAATTTGTCTGGGTATGTTTATCCAGATTACTTTCAATTTACCCGGTTTGCTATATTCAGAAGACTAACACATTTATTGAAGCATAAGCTTTCCAGGACAAGAGGATGAAGCAGATTCTTGTCCTGGAAACTTACGCCTCCGTAAATGTGTTAGTTGTCTATAAGGTGCCATCAGCCTCAGTGTTGTTGTCTTCATGACTCATTTAGCCTCTCGGTCCCAATCTTGGAGTCCTTTGAAAGAGATCTTGAAACCAGGTAACTTACGGTGTGCTATGTACACTGATGACGCTGTGTGATAATCTATCCCACAAGCCACATACGGCACTGGATAACTGAGCTCATTTCTTGCTAAGGAATGCAATTACAGTGTGTCATTCTGTACTGATCCCCTATTTAAAGCTAAACCCTGCAAGACAAATGCTGAAAGCAAAGGCCAACCTAATAAGGGAAGGGAATCAAACTCTCAGCGGTGTGATTAGAATGAATTTCAGATCTACTGAATGCAAAAATAACCTGATGCACTTGTTACTTACCAATTACTGTATGCCCATTTAGAATATTTAATGAAATCCCTGTGAAACAAATGGAAACGCATGCTTGAAAATGAAGCGTGGTTGTCTGTATAGTGCCAGCCTCTTAAAAATAATTGAAAAACATACATCAAACAGTGGATCAGATGTAGACGGTCACATGGAATATATAGATATTTCAATTTCAACCAATGGAGCTGTTGCAAGGTTCCTGTGGTTGACGTGATACATTTTGTCCCTCTTCCTACCTTCTCTTTGCCATATTTATGGGTTTCCTTTTCTATGCTTTTGTCTGGCTTTCTTGCAGGTGCATTGAACATAAGAATTATCCATTGATCTTACAGCACATGAACTTCTGAGACCATACAGTGTCATCCAATAACACAGCTACTAGCATCCTAGGCTTCTAATTTTCTTTTTTTAAAGCTAAACTTGTATTCTTTACTTTTTTTGTGTAGCATTGAGAGATTTTAAGCTCTTCCATTTTATTTTTTTGACCCGCAGTTTTCCCTTGCTCCTTTGTGCCTTCAACTCAACTTACTCCTGGGGAAGTGCTATATAACTGTGCAGCACATAATTTGTGCAGACTTCCCTTCCTGCACAGAATTTTCATATTCTGCCCAGAATTTGGAGAGTGACCTGGCAGCCATGAGCAAAGCCCATCCTGCTTGCAGCTGAAGATCACAGAAGCAGTGCGATCCATGAGCAGAGCCCATCCCACTCACAATCAAAAATCAGTGAGGCCCAGTGGGCCACGAGCAAAACCCATCTAGCTCATGGCTAAGGAGCAGAGAGGCATGTTGGGCTGTGAATGGATTCCATCTTGCTAATAGCCAGAGATCAGCGAGTCCCGATGGACTGCAAGTGGAGCCAAGAGGCCAGTGGGCCATAAGCAAAGCCCATCTCGCTTGCAGCCGAGGATCAGAGCCATGAGCAGAGCCCATCCAACTTGTGGCCGAGAAGCAGAGAGGTCCAGCGGACCATGAGCTGAGCCCATCCCATTTGTGACCAAAGATCATTGAAGCTCTGTGGGCCGTAAGCAGAGCCCATTGCTCTTGCGGCCGAAAATTAGGCCCAGCAGGGCACAGGTGGAGCCCATCTTGCCTGCAGCTGAAGAAGATAGAGAGGCCCAGAATGACAGTTCAAAAGAGGAAGTGTGCATATGAGGATCTGTGTGTGTATGTGTGTGTGTGTATGTGTGTATTAGAGAGAGAGAGAGGGAGCCTGTGTGAGGGAGTGTATATGTGAGTAGGAGATTGGGAACCTGCGTGCATGAGTGAGGGTATACGTGTGAGAGAGGGATTCTGTGTGTGTGTGAAGGAGTGAGAGTGTATGTTTGTGTGCGAGAGAGGGATCCATTGTGAAGGGTGTGTGTGTGGGAGAGAGAGGGAACCTACGGTATGTGAGGGTGTATGTGTAAGAAAGGGAGATGGAGTCTGTGTATGCGTGCAAGAGAGAAAGAGAGCCTGTGTACAGGGCTGTGAGAGTGTGTGAGAGAGAGGGGGAGGGAGCCTGGTGAGGGTATATGGGTGTGTGTGCAACAGAGAGAGGGAGCCTGCATTAGGGTGTGTATGTGTATGTAGAAGAGAAAGAAGGAGCCTGTATAAAAAGAGGGGTCAAACTCTGCGAGTGGAGGGCTAGGAGGGTGGCGATAGAGTGGAAGGGTTTGAGCCTGGATGGGGAAGGCAGGAGAGAGAGATTGGAGAATGGAAGAGTTGGGGGCTTGAGAGGACAGAGTGAAAGAGCTCTGGCCAGGGGAATAGGGAGAGAGGGTGGAAGGGATACTCTTACAATGTACTTCTAGGGGAATTGCACTCAAAATCTTTGAGTAATCAGTTTTCTGTACTACATTTTAAATCAATTACTCAAAGACTGTGACATATATTGCGTTATGTTGACAAATATAAAGTAGGCAGAATTTTACATTTTTTTTGTGCATGATTTTAAAATGTTGTGTGCAGAATTCCCCCAGGAGTATCAGATGGAACTATGCTATGGGCCTTGGGCCTTCATTTGCTGCAACCTGTGGATTTCTGTTTTATAACCCCTTCCATGTCCATGCATCTGGGTTCCTTCTGGAACCCTGCTGTAATGGGCCCTGAATCTATCCACTAGGCATCCACCTTTATTGATGACCAAGGACTGTGCATGCTGCCTCCACAGGGTCCCCAGTCCCAGCAGAAGACCTGAGTCAGGGATCAGACCAGGAACCAGTGCACAGCACTGCCTCACTGAGCCACCAGGCTGACCCTTTAGACCTGCACATGGCTTTAAGTATGTTCTGTCATGAGATTATAGGCTGCTTAATTTGGGGGGTGGTGATTAGATTTTGGAGTATAGCAGCACCTTGGTTTCCATAAGCTTTCTAAAGCTTACAACTCGTGGCTGTAGAATGTGTTTTTTTAAAACTGTAAAGATAGCCCTCACCATAGACGGAGTAAAGAACTGCCAGAGCCTGATTTTTTTTTTCTAAACATATTTTAGAAAAAAAAAAAAATCTCTTGGTTTAGCTAGAAATTGAGAGCCCGACAGGTGGATTCATGTCTTTCTCTTTCTCTTCCTTTTTATCATGTCCATAACACCAATTGGGAGACGCTTCATAAGCATAAAATTAATGGTTTGGGATATGATAGAAATATTTGGGGGGTGGGGATGGTGGCGGTTCTAGGCAGACCTTGTTAAATTATTTGACCAAATGGAGGCGATCTGGTGAGTGTCCCTTTGTAAGAAATTGGGAGCCACCTGCAGATTATTTCCAGTTTCATGATAATTTGACAGACACTTATGTTCTTGTCTTACAAATTTAGAAAGCTTACTATATTTATGTATTATAATCGCTCCATTTTGTTTTCTCCTGTTTATCTTCTCACCATCCATGTTCAGTTCTTTTAATTGGGCTGTTCAATCAGTAAACAAGTTGGAGCACATCAAGTTTTAAAGTCTTCCGACCCTTTGAGGTTGTATTAGAATATGAATTACTTCCACCACGCTTGAGGTGAAAGCAGTTCTCAACTCCATTGCTTTTATGGCCCCTTATTACACAGTCCATCTGACTGTGTCACTGATCCCTTGCTTTATTACCAGAGAATTGGATGCTTTCCTGTAAGACTTGCAAATACTGTAATACGATCTGTATAACAGCACAGCTGTCTGCTTTCCCTTCCTATTGCTAATTTGCAGTTTCATTAGCGGGTAAATCTAGCAGTCACATTCTTTTTTTTTTTTCTTGGGCTGGTGGGGGTGAGAGGGGGAGCAGCTTGTGAATGATGCAGCAGAAGTCTTCGATGAGATTATAATTCAAGAGAAGATCCAAGAGCTTGACAGCAGGAGCCACGTTAACGGGGCCAGATGTAGTAAGCTTTTTTCTCGTAGACATAAAATGGGAAAAACCCTTTAGTACATCAGGTCCCTTGTGGGACTATTTAGTTATGACTATTAGTACACATTTGGCTAATAATCAAAGAAATTAACCTATCTCAGTGAGCAACATGGACTCTATTCATTATGACATAGTAGTACGGTAGATGACAAACGCAATTTCTGGAATCCAACAAATTACAAGATGTGAGGCAGCATGGTTTTACTAGAGAGAGGTCTCGGCAGATTAATCTGATCAATTTCTTTGATCAGGGTAGAACATTAGAAGTAGTGTATTATGAACTGAATGCCCATGCTATGGGCCCTAAAGTGATTGAATGGGAGGTTGTGATGAAGTATACAGAAAACTCCCTCAGACTTAAAGGGCCAGGCACAGCTATCTCACCCAGACCTCCTTAAAATCCAAACTCACAAGGAATCCAGGGTGAAGGGAGGAGCACCTCACCAGAGTTCAAGAACTCATGATCTGGAAGGTTTAAACAGGCCCTGGGGAGCAGGCAGAGACCCACCCTACACTAAGACCTGCCATGTTTTAAGATTGTTAGTTACCTGAAGTTAAGGTGAGCTGCACTGTTTTTGGTTTGTGTCCTGTAAATAAATTGCACCTAAAGAACAGTCAAAATCTGCCTCTTTATTTCTCTGTTTCCCAAGCCACTAGTGCCCAAGTTACCACATATGGTGTCAGCAATGGTATCTCTTGCCTAAACATGAAGCACAGGCAAGAGCCCACAACAGCAACATCAGAGAGAAAAAACTTGCAGAGATTTTTTTCTTTTTCCTGGGGCCTCCCAGTTCCTCTCACCCTCCCTTCGAATAACTGGCCAAGGGAGCTAAAGTAAAGAAGATGCTCCAACTCAAGGTTATAGAAAAGTCTAACAGTGATTGGTCCTCACTCATAGTGTTGGTGCCAAAGCCAGATGGGAGCAAAGGTTCTCCATTGACTTTAGAAAGGTAAACGGAGTCTCAAAACTCAAGGTGAACCTGATGCCATAAGTGGATGAACTGATTGAGCGTTTGAGATCAGCATCTTTCCCTTGAACCTTACAAAAGGCTATTGGCAGGCACCTCTCATGCCAGCGGCAAAGGACTTTTTCAATTTATTGTTCTCCTGTTTGGACTCTACGGCACCCCACAACATTTCAATGCTTGGTCAACTGCCTGCTCCGCCCACATTATGGGTTCACAACCACCTAATTCGATGACATTGTGGTGTACAGCCCAGATTGGAAGACACATCTAAATCAACTCCAAGCCGTGCTAACCAGTCTGAGGAAAGCAGGACTAACGGCTAATCCCAAGAGCTTGTTGGGAGTGCAAGTAGTCCAGTGTCTGGTTACACCCTGGGGATTGGCAAGGTCCTGCAAAGAAAAGTGAAAGTGAAAATGAGGGCATTCTTAGGTCTTATGGGATACTACAGAAGGTTTACCCCAATTGCTCAGAGAAGGTGGAGACTCTCACAAGGATGTTGTTGAAGAAAGCACCAGAGAATGTCCAGTGGTCATCTGAAGGAGAGAAGTTCTTCAGAACTCTGAAAGATGCTCTGGACTCATCCTGATAAGCCTAGAGTTTACCAAACCCTTCACAGTGCAGATTGATACCTCAGAAGTAGGCTTGGGAGCCATCCTAGTCCAAGAGAAGGATGGTTAAGAATAGCCTGTAGCCTACATTATCCAGAAGTTGATGCCAAGAGAAAGGCGTTACTCAACAGTTGAGAAAGAGGCCTTGTCAGTCAAGTGGGCCTTAGAGGACTTGCGCATCCCCTCTGCTGGGATGGCAGTTCACGTTCCTACCAACCACTCTATGGATAAATAGAAATAAGGAGTCCAATGTAAGGATGATGAGTTGGTTCCTGGCCGTACAGCCCTTCAACTGTCAAATACAACATAGGACAGGAAAGGAAAATGCCAATGTGGTGTCCCTTGTACAGGCAGGTGCCCATTCTGACAAGGCTGAGCTGAGGGGGAGGGTATGTGAGGAAATATACAGAAAACTCCCTCAGACTACCTTAAAGGCACAGCTGTCTTGCCCAGTGCTCCTTAAAATCCAAACCTACAGGGAATCCTGGGTGAAAAGAGGAGCCCCTCACCAGAATTTAAGAACTCAAAGCCTGGAAGGTTTAAAAAGGCCCCTACACTAGAGATGCTTCTAAGATGATTACCTACCTTCTCCAATTTTTGGTGTTCTCTCTTGCAAGAGGAGGAGGAAATACAACCTATGGTGGCACAAAGTGGTGTTCCTCCATTCTCTCCCCTCTCCTATTTGTTTTAAATGTACTACTTAGTAACTTCATTGAATGTCCCCTAGTTTTTGTACTTTTTCAAAGAAAACAGCCGATTTGTGTTTACCCGTTCCATTTTCTCACCTCAGTCGTCTCTTCTCCTCATAGAGGGAATCGTTCCATTCCTTGTATCATTTTGGTCGCCATCTCTGTTCCTTTTCTAATTTATATCTTTATTGAGATATGGTGACCAAAATTGCAGATAATACTCAAGAAATAGTTGCAGTATGGAGCAATACAGAGGCAATATGATATTCTCTGTTTTATTCTCCATTCCTTTCCTACTAATTCCTAGCATTCTGTCTGCTTTCCCTGCCACACACTTAGTAGAGGATTTCAACATATTATCCAGTATTGGAGGTGAAATTCTTCTAAGCACAAAGGAAGAGCGTGATGGGGGGGGTAATTGTATCCGATGATCATAAGGTAGCCAAACAGGTGGATAAAGTGATGGTAAAATCCAGAAAGATAAAAGGTCAGCAGAAAAGGGAGGTGGTATTGCCCCTGTATATTTCCCTGGTGAGACCTCATTTGGAATACAGTGCACAATTCTGGAGATCGCACCTTCACAAGGATATAAACAGGATGGAGTGGGTCCAGAGGGCGGCTACTAAAATGGTCAGTAGTCTTCGTTCTGAAACATATGGGAATAGATTTAAAGATCTAAACATGTACACCCTAGAGGAAAGGAGAGATAGGGAAGATATGATAGAGGCATTGAAATATCTCAAAGGTTTCCATGTGTTGTGACCAGGGATGTGGACCCTTGGGCCGGATGTGCGGAGAAGAACAGGTGGACTCTGCAGAGAAGAAGTGGCCAGGTGGCGGCTAAGAGTCAGAAGACCAAGTATAATCTTCATCCTGGAAGTCCGAGATCCCCCCCGGAGGAGCCCGTGAGGATCCAGGCTGCTGGGACTTAGGTGAATACCTTGGGTCGAAGAACGGTTGCGTGAAGACGGTCCAAGTACAGGGCAAGCGGCAGCCAGATGTACGGGAAGACGAGCCGGAGTCAAAACCAGGAAGGCAATCTGAAGAATGGGCTAGGCTGGAACCTGGAACAGCGAACTGAACTAGGAGCAGAGGCAGAAGCAGGAAGGAACCTGGAACTGGAGTGCAGCAGGACTAGAGACAGGAACTGGAGCAGAAGCCATGGAGAGATCAGGAACAGGATCTGGAACTAGAATGGAAGTGGAGACAGGAACAAGGCGAAGTAGGAACAGCAACTATCTACTCACCTGGAGTCGACCACGTTGCAAGGCAAAGATCTTCGGTCAGACGCCGGGTTTAAATCTCTGCCGGCGTCTGACATCATCGTTGGGGGCTGGCCGCGGTTTCGCACCAGAGCCCCTTTAAAAGGATTCCCCTTGCGCGTGCCTAAGAGGGATGGAGCCAGAACTCGGAGCTTAGCAGCGTCTCCCTCGTGGAGACACCGCCACGGAGGGCTGAGTAGGCCCAGCAGATCCCGGAGCCTGCTGCCGATTCTCCCGGGGAAGAGAGGTAAGGACCCGGTCGTGAGGGTCACAACCAGGACAGCAACATCCATGCACAGGATGTGAGCCTTTTTCAATAGAAAGGAGGCTCTAGAACAAGGAGACATGAGAAGAGGTTGAAAGGGGGTAAACTCAGGAATAATCTTAGGAAACATTTCTTTACAGCGAGGGTGGTGAATGTGTGGAACAGCTTCCCAGTGGAGGTGGTGGAGACAAAAACAGTATCTGAATTCAAGAAAGCATGGGATAAATACAGGGGATCACTAAGGAAGTGAGGAAGGATTATAATGCTAAACTAATTGAACGGATGGGCAGACAGTCTTTTTCTGCCATCATGTTTCTCTGTTTCTGTGATGCCTAGATCCTTTTCCTGAGTGACACCTAATATGAAATCTTGCATTGTGTAACTATAATTTAGATTACTCTTCCCTAAGAGGATAATTGTAAAACAAGTGCAAGTGAGCTCATATTCCTGCCTATATGTGCACGAGAGCACATGCACATGAATTTTATATCGTCTAAGCAAGTGCACACACATTATATAAAATATCCCAGTTCGCACATATGTGTGCTCCTAATTTTAAGTATTTATACGAGGAAATGTTATTTGCGTATTTTCCTTAGCATTTGTCAGCTTTTAAATACACAAGTCAAGACATTTTGTAACTGGTGCACGTGAAGGAAATGCCCAATTTTACCAATTAGTTCACCAGTTTGGTCAGTCTATAAGTCACCTAGAACCCCCCCCCCCCCCACACACACACACACACACCTTGGTTATTCAGCCTGCAGTACCTCCAGTTTACCTTGACCCTTCACCCACTCTGACTTACACCTGATAAATAGCAGAAGTAAATCTGTGCAGGTAACTGGTGTAAGCTCAGGCTTGTGAACCCTTGGGCCGACGGGAGGATGGTATACATTGGAGAAGATCCGTAGGTTCTCCTGTCGGGAGGCGAGGCAGGAACAGAAGATGTGACCAGCTGACCCTTGGCACTGTAGACAGAGATGACTGTGGAGGCAAACGAAGAGTCGTGACGTCGGGAACGGAAGTGTATCTTCGCCACTGGAAGTCCACGGTCCCCCCAGGAGGAGCCCATAGGGACCCGGACCGCTGGAACTTAGGTGGACCTTTGAGAGGTCAAGGAAACGGACGTTCGGTGCAAGGGGAATGGAACTGCTCCCCTATGAGGAAAGACTAAAGAGGTTAGGACTTTTCAGCTTGGAGAAGAGACTGCTGAGGGGGGATATGATAGAGATGTTTAAAATCATGAGAGGTCTAGAACGGGTAGATGTGAATTGGTTATTTACTCTTTCGGATAGTAGAAAGACTAGGGGACACTCCATGAAGTTAGCATGGGGCACATTTAAAACTAATCGGAGAAAGTTCTTTTTTACTCAACGCACAATTAAACTCTGGAATTTGATGCCAGAGGATGTGGTTAGTGCAGTTAGTATAGCTGTGTTTAAAAAAGGATTGGATAAGTTCTTGGAGGAGAAATCCATTACCTGCTATTAAGTTCACTTAGAGAATAGCCACTGCCATTAGCAATGGTAACATGGAATAGACTTAGTTTTTGGGTACTTGCCAGGTTCTTATGGCCTGGATTGGCCACTGTTGGAAACAGGATGCTGGGCTTGATGGACCCTTGGTCTGACCCAGTATGGCATTTTCTTATGTTCTTATGAGCTTCACCCCTGGAAGCCCGTGGTCCCCCCGGGAGGAGCCCGTAGGGACCCGGGCTGCTGGGACTTAGGTGGGCCCTTGGAGACTATGGTCAGGAAGAAGTCCAAGGTCAAGTGCCAGAGGGTCGTCTCTTACCAGTCCAAGGTCACACACTGGGGGATCACCGCTTGCCAATCCGAAGTCAATACCAAGAATCACTGCTAGCCAATCTGAAGTCAATACCAAGAATCACCGCTAGCCAATCCAGTCAGGAACCAGGAACACTAAGATGAAACAGGAAGAAGGAATCAAGACACTGGAACTCACCGAAGCAAGCAGACCTGACCAACGTAGGACGTTGCCAAGTCAAGGAATGAGCAGAGGAAGCCTCCCTATATACTTCCTCTGCCCTGGATATTGGAAGCAGGTGAGTATCATTAAAGGGATCAGGGCCCTTTAAGTCAAGCCAGGGGGCGCGGCCTCGTGCCTAAAGATGGCGGCGGCCATGTTGGATTTCCTCCGCGGAGGAAAGCCAGCAGAACGCCGTGAGGGAGGAGCAGAGACGGGCACCGGCCCAGGGGACCAGATCATGAGTCGCAGCGGCGGGTTGCCACCGCAGTGGAGGTAGGGGGCCGCGCCCTTGGCTGTCCACAGGCGCGGGACACAACACTCAGTTTCTCAGCTGCAGCAGGCGTCTGGACAAACCGCCTGTTGCCACCTGCTTGGTAGAGACCTTTATAAGGTCAGAAATAGTATTCTGTGACGGATGCCGCTGCTGATTCCATCTGCACTGCTTCTGCTATGCTGGATTGCGATCCTTCTCCACCCACTCCCAATGGAGTCTTTTTTTGAACCAGTGAGTTACTGCCCTTGCTGCATACCCCCATGGATTGCTGCTTGTAACAAAAGGCTAGATATCGTAAAGGTTCTCTTTAGTAGCCTCCAGCTTCCTGTCTTGGGGGTCCTTCAGAGCCACTCCCCATTGCACTAGAATTGTAGTTTTCCTTGCTGCTGCTGCTGCAGACACTGCTGCTTCTACCTTTGCCAAGTACAGCACACTGTCTCTCGCTTGTTGTTCCACCAAAAACAGCTTCTCCGTCATCCTGGCTCTTAATCTAGATTCTGGAACCTCCCATTCTACTCCTATTATGTCCTTTATGGCCGGGGCAGATTGGCCTATCGGGGGATCGGGCATTCTCCGGTGGGCTGGTCACTCCGGTCACGTGGTCTGTCAAGCGCGGCCACGACAGAACCGCGCTCGGCAGACTACGGGGTATCTCCTGGGCCGGTTTTGCCGAAAATCCCCAGGCCAATCTTTTCCTGGACTCTGCCCCTGTTTATGGCTGAGTGGATTGGAAAGGCTTTTGCCAGCTTCTTAATTTCTGTTAGAATGGGATCCCATTTTGGTCTTATTTCCCTCAGTTGGTCCTCTGACAGCCTTAGAGCCTGAGAGACTCTGGCAATGACAGCCTCTAGCTTCCCTAACCTGAATAGTCTCTCAACTCAATCCGCCAGATAAACCCTCCTCCTTTTCTCCTTCTTCTGACTCCCCTTGGGAGGAGCCTCCTTCCTCTGAAAGTAATATGTCTTTTTCCACCTCTGAAACTAATCTGGACCATATTGGTGCTCCCTTCCTGCACAGGCCTGCCCTTTTTATCTGGCAGTAGGTCTTGTGCATAATTGAAAACAAATCAGAAGAGAATTCCTCTTCCCTCTCCTCTGGGAAATTTGGCAGTTGCAATCCTCTCTGGGCCATCACTCCAAGTTCAGACGCTGCTGAAGAGTGCCTCGTGTCTGTCTGTCGCATTTCCCTGCTCAAACATTGCAGGAAATGTGATTGAAGTGAGGATGTGCTGTTCCAAAGGGCCCACCCCACCTCACTCCTCGAGTGCTGCTCCACCCTCGGCACCATCACACATTCTGCAAAAGGAGCCCGTGATCCTTGCAATGCATTGGGCTCCACAAATTCTATACTTCTCCTCTCCATACCTTCAATGAAGAGATGCTCCAGGGGTGATACAGGCTAGGCACGCAATTAGTCTTCCTTCTGCCTGCCCTCTGTGTTTACCACTCATGGCTCTGCCGCCCTGTTATGCTCATAAGAACATGCCATACTGGGTCAGACCAAGGGTCCATCAAGCCCAGCATCCTGTTTCCAACAGTGGCCAATGCAGGCCATAAGAACCTGGCAAGTACCCAAAAGCTAAGTCTATTCCATGTTACCATTGCTAATGGCAGTGGCTATTCTCTAAGTGAACTTAATAGCAGGTAATGGACTTCTCCTCCAAGAACTTATCCAATCCTTTTTTAAACACCGCTATACTAACTGCACTAACCACATCCCCTGGCAACAAATTCCAGAGTTCAAATATGCGTTGAGTGAAAAAGAATTTTCTCTGATTTAAATGAGCTACTTGCTAACTTCATGGAGTGCCCCCTAGTCCTATTATCCGAAAGAGTAAATAACCGATTCACATTTACACGTTCTAGACCTCTCATGATTTTAAATACCTCTATCAAATCCCCCCTCAGCCGTCTCTTCTCCAAACTGAAAAGTCCTAACCTCTTTAGTCTTTACTCATAGGGGAGCTGTTCCATCCCCTATATCATTTTGGTAGCCCTTCTCTGTACCTTCTCCATCACAATTATATCTTTTTTGAGATGCGGCGACCAGAATTGTACACAGTATTCAAGGTGCAGTCTCACCATGGAGCAATACAGAGGCATTATGACATTTTCCGTTTTATTCACCATTCCCTTCCTAATAATTCCCAACATTCTGTTTGCTTTGTTGACTGCTGCAGCATACTGAACCGATGATTTCAATGTGTTATCCACTATGATGCCTAGATCTCTTTCTTGGGAGGTAGCTCCTAATATGGAACCTATTCTGGGTTTGTTTGTTTTTTAAGACGCAGTACTCCATTGATCCAGTGAGAAATGCAGACAACAAGGAGCCTAATTGTCCTAGGGAAAGAAAGATCAGCTCTTGTAAGGACTGTCATTGTGAGGAGGGTCCCCTAGCCTGGCCCTGGCTAAACTCTGAGAAAATAGATCTTAGGGAACAGTGTTTCCCCAGGAGCCTGACTTCTTCCTCTTTCCTGCTGGACCAGCTGACTTCTACCATATGCTGGAGGCAGAGAGCTTCTGACTCCTTCCCTGTTGTAGCTGCCTATAGGGATGGAAGTCAGGATAAAACGCTTACACTCTGCCTCAGTCTGCTGGTGAGGGGAGCAAATCCCATGGCTCTGGACTGGTTTGGCAGGACAAAGAGGAAAGAAATGTTAAATAGTAGTAATGTTGGATAGAGAGAGCAAACATGAGCATCTCCATTTAACATAAGGTGTCCCCTTCACTACTCATACCCCACTCCGGGAGTAGGCAAATATTTAATATTTATAATGAGCTCCTCTTCCCCAGTGACACTTTCCTGGGAAAGCATGAATTCATTAACTCTTAGAAACAAATCGGGGTCAGGCCTACCTAGTAGGAAAACCACCAGTGAAGGCCAGATGCTACGGGCTGAAGAAAGTAACGGCAAACCACTGTAGTGCCCTGCCAAGAATGTCATGGTCATCACGGTAAGGCTGGGCTTGTCTAAGTCTGTAAGAAGCAAGGCACTTACAGTAAGCCCCCAAATATTATGGATATAGTCTTAGTCCTATGATATCTCCTGTATATTTTTCATAGCCCATAATGCTTAAGGTACTAGGAGCTTTGATCAGGAGCTTTTAAAGTTCCCTACTTCTAGAGACTCCTATAGAGCTCAAGGTGCAGCATATTAAGTGAAATGCATGTGTCGGTTTCTTGCATTTTCTAGGTGCAGCACAGTAAAATGATAGAAGCTTGCTTTTAAATGCACCCCAGCATGATTTTGTATAAGTTGACTACCCAGGTCTCTGTTTTAATATGGCAGAGTGCAGAGTTAATAACATGCTGTGGCATCTGCTTTAATTTATATCAGCTGAGAATGACTCATCTCTATCTTTGCAGTTTTCTGGGGTTTTTTTTTTCCAACTAGTCTGACGATAAAAGGTTTTGATTTAGAAATCTGTTTTTCTTTTACTGTCTGGCCTGATTTTCCCTTGCTTGTGTTATTGGAAGCTTCAGGAGGATTACCCTGGTGTTCTTAGCACCACTTATGTGCTAGAAACAGAAGATGGTCAGTGGCTTCCTCCACCACATGGCTGTTCCACCAGCTGCAAGAGCCGGCAAGTGAACTGACTACCAAGGCTCACCTCGGACGACGCTTGAAATGCTTTGCCCGGACATTTGTTTTTCTAAAACCTAGAAGGAGATATGCTGTAAACTGGGATGAGATAGTTTGCTCTGCACAGAGTATTAATTACAGTATAGAGTGCAGTGGAGTGGTGATGTGGGGTTACCTCATAAAAATACGTCTGAGGTCAAATAAAATCTCTCTGTAAGCAGGGCTGCTTCCTGACCACTTACGTTGGTTGTAAAGTGCCATAGACCAGTGTATTATTAAGAATGCTACTGGGTAGATACTGCAGTAAGTAGAACCTATGGACTTTGACAGAGAAAATAAAATGTACCAGACCTTCAGACTATCAGTAACTCCACCCTAGGGTACCTAAAATGAGGGGAAGGTTTTCCCTATTAAAGAAGGGTCTGCCTCCCAAATTGATTTAAGTGGGTTCCAATTTATAGGTCATGCAGGTGATGAAGTGGACCTGGAAGGGGTAGCTTACAAATCTCTGGACTGCTCATGGAGAACTTCCAGCATCCTCTCCTCTTTGAACTCTGGCCCTTAAAGTATTCTGTAGTGCTGGCAACAATAAATCAGTAAGCGGAGACACGAGAACCACAAACTCTTAACTTTATTTCTGGTTTTACTCCAGTCACTCTATACCAGGATAGCATAGGATAGACATATAAATACTGAAAACTCAGAATTCAAATTAAATCTTCTCCAAAGTATATCATATGGTACTCTGCAGGATAAATGTACCAGTCACTCAAACTACACTTGAATCTCAGCTAGATCTCTCAACTCCACTCTCCAAACTATTCAAAAAAAGTTTAAAAACATGGCTGTTCAAAAAAGCATTTTACAGCGAGAATGGAGAATAAGAAAGATAAATGAACAGGCGATTAATATCAACACACAGCATAAAATCACCAAGATGCGTAAATGCATTTGTATTATCAAACTTTACCGCTAATGTTAGAGAAACTCTGTTTAAAGCACAATACGTGTATATTTACACTATTATTCATATAAATGGACCTGATCTATGTCACTTATCATATACCTTATTTTATGAAAACCTGTAACTGAAACATTATGGACATTCTTGTTAGAATAGTATATATAAACAAATATTTGTGCCTCCCTGTAAACCATTGTGATAGTACTTAACTAAACGACGGTATAGAAAAGATTGTAAATAAATAAATAAATTTTAAAGGACTCAGTCCCCACATTACAGTTCTCCCGTTTTTACTCCAGTAGGTACTCTTTCACTTTCATATCTTAACCCACTTCCCAAATCACAAGGAACATGTACGACACTCCCAGATCCCTCTTCGTTTTAAACTCCAGCCTCCAACTCATGTGAATAAACAAGGTTGTCTCCTGCCTTAGGAATTACTTAGGCACGCTCTCTTTGATCAACTGCTTAACAATGTGATCTCTTCAGGTCGTCCCTTCAGCAACGTGCAGTTATCCCCAGCATCCTTTACAGCCTGGGCTCCTCCATGGGGCACTCCTCATCTCAGAACTACCCCTTTTCTCCTTCCTCTTGGTCTTTTCCTCGAGAGGAGGAAATGCCTCTTATCCACCCTCTGCTCCTGACATTCCCTCAGCATTCTTCCACTCCATGGCATTCTCCCTTGAGGGAAAAAGCCCCACTCCATACTGGCATGGTCCCTGGGCCCACCAGCCTACAGGTTGGCTGCTCCAGGCCAATACATCCTGGAGGTCTTTCTCACAGAAACTCCAACCCGGGAAAGGGCAAATTCCCTCCAAAACCTCCCATTTTTATACCTCCCTCTAAACCATTTTCCACCAGTCACAAAACCCACAATCTTAAGGAGACCAGCATCCCACCCATTGAGCCCACCCCATTAACATAATCACGTTGCTCAGCTCTCACAAAATGCCATCCATGGTCATTCAACATTATTACAAGTGCAACATATAATATGTTAGATAAAAATGTTAGAAATCCCAAAGCAAAACTTCCACTCAAAAATCAATTGAATATACCATATCTGGAATTCATATATTTATGAGAGATGGGAGGGAAAGACCTCAGAAATACAGACATATCTTGAAACACGAACTTAGTATGTCATGGTCCCTTATAATCATCGGTCAAAAACCTCCATCCTCCCTATGATATTCAAACAATCCTCATTTAAATTTATTCTCTTATTTTCTCTTAATATCTTATCCATGTTTTAAATAAAAAATGGAGACTTGTCTTCACAATTCGACAACTCTTTTTCATTTTTTCTTTTTTCTTTAGAAATAAGAACTTATCTTTTATGAAACAAACCCCTGCGTTTCCCTTCAAACGCTAAAGATGTCCAGACACAAACCACCACTAGGAACTTATCTTTTATGTGACAGTCCTCTAACAGTTTCCTCCAGATGCTTAAAATATCCAGACACAAGCCGCTAACGCTGGCCAATCGTTTCGCCTGTTAGGTTGTCTCAGGGCGGAATGTTAAAAATAGATAACCCAATCATTATTAAATGTAAAGTATAAATCTCAACGTTAAACAATAAACTCCCCGGGTCTTCCCCACCCAAACTGTCTTGTGCTGCTACAACAGAGCATGGTATACTTTAAGGAGGGGTCCCATACAAGTATATTTTAAGGATTGTGAAAGATATTGCTGACTAATATTAATGCCAAGATGATAATTTGTGTTACTGTAGTTTTGTCCTTCATAACTTGAAAGTTCCTTACAGTGAAAAGGAAAAATGTATGACTTGCAACTTTATTAATTATTTTTTTGGGGGGTGGGGGAGGGAAGATTTAGCCAGTGTCAATGCAGATTCACCAATTCTGCCTGCTGAGGACCTGGCAAATCAAGTGGATCTGCTTCAACTCCTCTGCAGATTCTGTTTCAAGTAATCTGCCTCTTTCTAAATGCAGGTTACCAAACTGATTTATTTATTTTGTATTTATTTAGCAAGTTTTATAAAAGGAATAAGCAGATAAGCACCAACACACAGTACTTAGGATGATACAGTAGAGTAGTCTATGAACCCCACATCACAACTAGCATATTGATAACACTATGTATGATAAATTTACCCGTAAAAGTACCTTCAGTACACTCGGTCATGACCCACTTCTCTAAAAATTATTTTGTCTAATGATATATTGTAATCGAACCTTTGACGGCACCTGTTAGAATGTACTATAGTACACTTTTACCTACATTAAATATGTGCCTACATGTAACCGTTGCGATGGTATATAACTTAGCGACGGTATAGAAAAGATTTTAAATAAATAATAAAAAATATACCGATGTTTGGTGTTGACCTTCACAACGGTTTACGGTTTCTTTATGAAAGCAAAAAATACAATAATATAAAATTACTCTTATCTGCTAACAAAATTAAAACATTCAATAAAAATATAAAAGTATAACCTATTAATAAAAAGCAGTATAATCACCCATTAAATTAATAATAGAAGTAAATTAATGATCACTAAAGTAAAAGTAAAAAGCGATCATACACCAAGTCTGTTGCAGATGCAGCTACAACCATCTGCATAGTTGCATGGTTGATTGGGTTGAAAGAAAACCTTTAAAGAGTTTAGGAATCCTAACTTTCAGAGTTAGGCTCCTATGGCCTTCTTGGAAATTTACTAGGGCGTAGTCTCTATATTTAGGCTTCTAGTTTCAATAGGTTTTTAAATTTAGGATTCGAAAAAGTGGATGGCTATGAGGGCAGAGTTAGGGCAGGGAAACAAAGTTTGGAGCTTAGCACTTCAATTAGGATTCCAATTCTAGGAAAATAAATAGCAGGCCTAAATTTAGGTTCCTAACTTTATGTGAATTTTCAGTTGAAAACTTAGGGATCTAATTTAGAGACCTATATTTAGGAGCTCAGCCTTTTTTGAATATCTGCTCCCAGAAATCTACTGAATGCAAGCTTCCAACTGCTTCTGATATCCCTTCTTCCATACATTAAGACTACTCAACACAGTCCTTTCAGAAGAATTTTCGTTCCATAACCTCTTATCAGATACAGTTTCCTTGAATACAAATCCATTTTACCCCTTGCAAACCATTGTAGCATCTAGTGCACCCAGAACTGTAACTCATACTATGCTCTACATCATGGATTTTAAATTTCAGTAACATGAGAAGCCTGTTAGGCCCAATTTCTTAATTGTATTTTTGATACCCACCAAACAGTGCATTATTAACACAAGTGAGAAAGGACTCTGGTGCTTTGACCTTTTCATGAAGACGTTTTCATGCCGATCTTGGCAGGAGGCCTGAGCCTAGCCTTTTACTGAATGCTCTTCCCACTGACAGAGCAAAATGGATTTTAGATGTGAGTCAGAATGCCATACCTTGAAAAGACTACAGTTAAATTCATCATTGAAAACTGGGGTCTCTTTATATGCTGTTTTGTATTTTGGTATTTCTAACATTTATCCATATATTTCCAACCTATGTTTTAGCTATAAATTGATACCTGTAATTTTTACCAGTACATAATGCATTTTACTTTGGCACCTGCTGCCACGTCTACTTGTTTAAGATCACAAAAAAGGCAAATATATAAAATATATATCACGCACTCTAGTACAACATATCATATAGTGATATATAAATTCATCAGAAAAAATTTTTATTGCTGTATACAAAACCTTTTATCAAAAAACTTCACAAAGCATTTAATTACTATTCATTATTGGATACATCGAGTAAAGCTTTTAGGTAACAGCGGTGTGAGAATGCTGAGCAGTTGGGAAGCTGACTTTTAAGCGTTATAGACAAAAGTCAACAGCATAGGTATTTTGACGTTGTGCACTCACTGTAAGATGGGAGCGTCGGGAAGAGCCCTTTAAATTGTTTACTGCTTAGATAAATAGCTGTATGAGAACGCTGAGTGCTCAGGAGCGTTACTGATGGAAGTTAATGGTTAAGGTTTTTTTTTTAGGTGTGGACCCTCTGAAGAATGGGAGTGTTGGGATGAGTCCTTAAATGTGTGGATACATTTGGGTGATTTTGTGGAGGAAACCTTTGAAGAGCTGTGTATTGTGTTCCCTGAAGAAGCCGATTGCACGGCAAGACATGTTGGGAGTAGAACAGCAGAGAAAGTAGAACAACGGAAGAAATAGAATACAATGGTGTAACGAGGGAGTGGAGTAAATGTATTATACAGATTCACTAAAAAAAAAAAATTTTAATGGTGTGTTTGAGTGTATGAATGTGTTTTTATGGTGAATATTTGTAATTTACTCTAAGTATCCAATAATGAATAGTAATTAAATGCTTTGTGAAGTTTTTTGATAAAAGGTTTTGTATTCAGCAATAAAAATTTTCTGATGAATTTATATGTCACTATATGATGTTACATCTACTTGTTTAGCAGACTGGTATCTGTGTACCTTACACCTCTATATTAATGATTAGTGAATGCTTCTCTTGCCTGCCTATTTATTTATTCATAAGATATAGAGCCCACTCTATCCATGGTTGTAGGCAGGCTCCCTAAAGTGCAATTTAGATGGTTTTTGGAGGGAAAGATAGGTGTCTTAAAGATTATCTTGTTCAACCTGGGCACAGATGTTTCTAAATTGCTATCTTCTGAAACATAGAGACACTCAACTACCATGAGCTTTGAGCACTTTCATTAAGATGACTAGATAGCTCCATGTCACAAAGGACAGACTGCTGCAGTTCTGGTTTGACCCCATTGCATGCAGGAAGTTGTAGTTTTCTTTCTAGGGAAATCAGAATTGTATCTCCCTCCATGTAATGGGGTCAATCCAGGATTGGATCAGCTATTTCATTTGACATGGTTATCCTAACATTCAGGCCGATACAGTACAGTGCCCTTATTCAGTAATGGGCAGATTTTAAAAGCCCTGCTCACGTAAATCCGGGCGGATTTACGCGAGCAGGGCCTTGCGCGCCGGCGTGCCTATTTTCCATAGGCCGCCGGCGCGCACAGAACCCCGGGACGCGTGTAGGTCCCGGGGTTTTTGGAAGGGGGCGTGTCAGGGGCGTGTCCGGGGCGGGGCCGAATGATGTGGCATTTTGGGGGTGGGACTGTGGGGGCGTGGTGCCGGCCGGGGGGTGTGGTTCAGGCTTTCGGACCAGCCCCCGGGTCGGAGCACGGCTCGCGTAGATTTACGTCTGCTTCTTGCAGGCGTAAATCTACGGACAGAGGTAAGGGGGGGTTTAGATAGGGCCGGGGGGGTGGGTTAGGTAGAGGAAGGGAGGGGAAGGTGAGGGGAGGGCGAAAGAGAGTTCCCTCCGAGGCCACTCCGATTTCGGAGCGGCCTCAGAGGGAACGGTGACAGGCTGCGCGGCTCGGCGCGTGCCGGCTGCCCAAAATCGGCAGCCCAAAATCGGCAGCCTTGCGCGCGCCGATCCAGGATTTTAGAAGATACGCGCGTATCTTATAAAATCCAGCGTACTTTTTTTAAAAATCTACCCCTAAGGGGAGGAAAATGCGCGTCCAACCCTCGGGATGTATGCGGGATATGCACGCAGGATACAGAAAGTAAAATGTGCAGCCAAGCCACACATTTTACTTTCAGAAATTAGCGCCGACCCAAAGGTAGGCACTAATTTCTTCCGGCACCGGGAAAGTGTGATATTAAGTCGGAGGTCTCGAAGAGTAAAAAAAGTTTAAAAAAAAATTTTTTTTTTGAATTCGACCCGCGACTGTTGGGCCGAAAACCGGATGCTCAATTTTGCCGGCGTCCGGTTTCTGAGCCCGTGGCTGTCAGTGGGCTCGAGAACAGACGCCGGCAAAATTGAGCATTGGCTGTCAAACCCGCTGACAGCTGCCGCTCCTGTCAAAAAGGAGGCGCTAGGGACGCGCTAGTGTCCCTAGCGCCTCCTTTTGCCAGTTTTTACCGCTGGACCTAATTTAAATACTGAATCGCGTGCATGGGCGAGTGGCCGGTGCGCGCGCCGGGAGAGCGGGTATTCGCCCACTCTCCCGCGGACTTTACTGTATCGGCCTGTTTCATAGTCTACATATATTATAGCTACAACTATACCTTTTGTCAAGGCTGTACCATTACCTTATATATGGGTGCTTGTAACGTTTTGCATATAATATGCTACAGTGGCATTTGTTGTACTTCTTTTGCCTGTATCTGTAGATTGTGGAGTGGTCAACTTAACGGGATAAGTAGTCCAGCATTTGCTGATTGAGCCAATAGGCTACTAAACCCAGAATGAGTTGCACTAAGAACCTCAAAAACTAGGATAGAGCCTCATGTTTTATGGAATAATCTATTCACTTTATTATACTGTAGATTCATCTCTGTACTTTCTATCTGTAGGACAGCAGCTGTTTTTCTTCTATTTGGCCTTATTTAATCCCTGAATGACAACATTTTGTACATGGCAATGAAGTTTCCTTATTACAAGGTCATGGCTTGTAGTATACTTCATGTTGAGTGACCATGGATCTGATTTTGGAAGAGGATCGGCATATGGGAAAGAGAAATTTTTTGCCTGCCTTGCCCAAGTAAGGCCTAAAGTGGCTTACAGCAATATTTTGAATTCAGATACAATAATTCCCTGCCCCTAAGAGTTTACAATCTACATGAGAATCTGAGGCAACAGAAGATTGAGTGACTTACCGAAGGCTGCAAGGAGTATCAGTGAGAAAAACAGGACTTGGACCCTGGTTTCCCTTGTTCATAGCACATTGCTCTGAACACTAGGCCACTCTTTCTAGTGGATAATACATGCCTTGGTTTCATGTTGTGCTATATGGACTTTGCATTCCCCTAAATTATTTGTGCATTGACTCTGTCCTTTGCTCCTTCCTCTTGCTCTGCCTATCCCATCATAGTCCCTTGATTTCTACATTTGCTTGATAATGGAGAAGGAAGAAGTACTTGCTTTTGAGAAACCCAAATAATTCCAACTACAGGTACCCCAATGCTGGGTTCCATGTTAGAAGTCACCACCCAGGAAAAAAGGACCTTGGATTCCTTCTGGACAATACCTTGAAATCTTTGGCTCAGTGTGCAGTGGCGGTCAAAAAGACAAACAGAATGTTGGGAATTATTTGGAAAAGAATCAAGAACAAAACTGAGAATATCCTAATGCTTTTGTATAGATCCATGGTACAACCAACCTTGAGTATTGTGTGCAGTACTGGTTGCCCCATCTCCAAAAAGACTGCGGACATAGAAAAAGTGCAGAAATGGTGACAGAAATGATAAATGGGATGGAAAAGCTCCCTACTGGATAAAGGCTAAACAGATTAGGGCTCTTTAGCTTGGAAAAGAGACAACTGAGAGGGGATGTATGATTGAGATTTATAAAATCATGAGAGTGGCATGGAACAGATAAATGCCTTTCAAATACAATGAGACTAAGGGATACTCCATGAAACTAGCAACTGGCAGATTTAAAACAAATCATAGGAAGTCTTTTTTCACACTGTACACAATCAAGCTATGGAATCTGTAGCCAGAGAACGTGGTCAAGATGACTAACATAGTGACGTCAAAAGAAGGTTGCATACGTTCCTGAAAGTATTTATTTTATTTTCTCCGCTTTTTGCACTTTTGCACTTTTTCAGCGCTTCAAAGTGGAAAATTCCTTAAATGGTCAATTAGCCAGGCAAATTTTGGAAAGCCAGCGCTTATCTGTGGCAATGAGATAGAAGAAATAGATCAACTATTGGGAATCTGCCAGGTACTTGTGACTTGGATTAGCCACTGTCGTAGACAGGATGCTGGGCTTGATGGACCTTAGTTTTTCCTAGCAGAGCACTTCTTATTTTCTTAAACTGATCCAAATTCATTTTTGTTGTTTATTTAGAAGTAGCATGAAGTATATCAGCCCTCAGAAGGGAGTGCATGCTAATAAAGGATTAATTTTCCAACCCACTGCTGTTAAGACATGCTGCAAGTCCCTTTTCCAGCTAGTTAGACCTCTCATTTGGGCTGATGTACTAAGCTGCAGTAGACCTGCCATGGGTTTTGCATGTGGTATTGCGTGCGTTTTCCCATGCTAATATTACATGTGTATGTAATAATGCGGTTAGTGTGGGAAAACCAAGTGCAGAAACTCGCTCATAAAGACAGGACTGGTTTAGCGCAAGTCCATGCTAATACCATGCAAAGGAGGCAATTAACTATTCATGGGCAATGCAGAGAGCCACGCTGGCATTAGTGTGGGTTTTTTAGAGCCTGGGTCAGGGCAGGAATTTAGTTTATGCACCTGTCTGGAGGTCAAAAGATTCAATGGCTGAAGCCAGAAGAGAACTCAGAGAGGGAACAGGCACATGTCAGAAGTGCTGAATGCTTTTGTAGCCCGTTTCAAATCTCCGTTGCAGTTCCCCCATTCACCGGCATCCGCCATTATACCTTCCTTGCGATCAATGGCGGATGTTGAAGGGGTTAGACATTGCTCTACCCATCTTCAGTCCCACTCCCGGGCTACTGTTGTCTTATGAAAGGAGAGGGCTTTCAACGGAGAATCAATCACGAGTCACCACATTCATGTGGGTTTATGCATGGTTTATTGCAGAGGGCCTTCAGTGCATGTTGTAGCACCCATATCTGCATGGATATTGTTTTGTGTGGATTTTCTGTGCGTATCTCATTTGCATGCCATCCCCTTATTACGTTCTGCAGAGACACCTGCTTTTGCCGTGCACACTAAAAAAATATACGCGTAGACAACTAGCACGTATTTTACCACAGGTCTTGCTACATCAGCCCCATTGTCAGGGAAGCTAGTTCTGAATCCAAAACCTGTATTCCAAGGCTTCCCAAACCTGTCCTGGGGACCCCACAGCCAGTCGGGTTTTCAGGATATCCATAATGAATATGCATGAGATGCATCTGCATACCATGGAGACTCGGTGTATGCAAATTTATCTCATGCATATTCATTGTGGATATCCTGAAAACCCAACTGGCTGTGGGGTCCCCAGCTGTATACCGTCCCAATGACAGTCTGTGGTGCGATGGTGAATTCCAGTCCTCGAGTGCTAAAAACAGGCCAGGTTTTCAGGATATCCACAATGAATATGCATGAGAAAGATTTGCATGCATTGCCTCCATTGTATGCAAATCTATCTCATACATATTCATTGTGGATATCCTGAAAACCTGGCCTGCTTGTGGCACTCAAGGATTGCAGTTCGCCATCACTGGTCTATGGTATGGACTGAAAGACTAGTCTTTTTTAGATGTTAATAAAATATATATTATTTCTTTTTATGTATGTTTACGCTTTTTCAAAAGTTATTTTGGAATTATAAAAAAGGACACCAAACTTACAACTCAAAGGGAAAGCGACCCAGTCAAGAACCAGGCAGCTTGATATATTTAGGAATCTAGCTAATACCACTCCTTTAATATTAGAACCTCTCTTTTATTTATATGAAAGAAACTTAAATGCCCTGAGAAAGCTGATCCAGCCACTGAAATAAATGGACTGCCTGGAGTTTCCTATGGCAAAGTGGAAGGGGGCCATCACTTATTCATGCACGTCACTATTTCTGGGTCACTGTTGCATCGCTGACGCTGCCTTAGCTTGAACCAGAGCTGAATGGAACTCAGTTGTGCATTGATCCACAGCAGCAGCTGGTTCTGGTGTTCCTTTTGAAAGAAAGTTGTTGAAAGACTGAAAGAAAACCAATAAATAATGTGTAAGGATAAAAGAAGAAAGAACAATACAACTTAGAATAGAAAAGACTGAAAATGAAGGGTAAGAAAGAAATACATTATATATGTCCATGTTATTCGGAGTTATGCGGGGTTCACTCAGACTTTTCTATTCATGTTCAGGGAAGGCAGTATAAAAGTGTAATATACCTAGGGCTTCCGATTTTCAGTTCTAACCTATAAACATCGATATGGAAACTGGGCTTTTCGATTATAACTGGAACTTCCCTGGAAAATGACCTTCCTCGCGATAATGTCATCTCCCCTGAATCCCCTTGCTCTCATGAAGAGGTGGCAGGCGAACATCACCCAGGCAGTGCCAGCAAGAGACGAGCAGGCTCTGGAGCGGGCATGAGCATGTGAGGGTACTCCCCCCCCCCCCCCCCCACCCCGCCGTTGAGGCCCACCACAGTTGTGGCAGCTGTCCCCGGAATAGCGCAAACATCTGCTTGGAGAGAATAGCGAGCAATTGCTAAGTCAGGAGTCTGCTATTGTGGCCCCTTTGCTCTAGCGAGAGCCCTCCTGGCTGCTGGGTGCTGGAGAAGGGAGGAAAGGGCGGTGCCCACAGTCCCAAGGGTCGAGTGGGACACCTGACTAAGGCCAGTTTGCTTCTGGTTGCAGATATGATTGCTACATATCCTACATGGATTGTCCTCCTCCAGGTTAAAAAAAAAAAAGTTCCACAGATGCAGCCTTTGTAGAAGAAGAGATTTATTTATTTTATTTCATTTATTTTTCTATACCGATGTTCATCGGACATATCACAACCGGTTTACATTGGAACAGAGGAATGTTAGAGTGGATTTCTAGTTTTACAATGGAACATTGTGTCGTTTACAATTAAACATTTTTAACATTTTACATTGAAATTTGTGACATTTTACATTGAACATTTTACATTTAATTTTGTGATCTGTTGTATTGGGCTTTAAGACATTATGTAGTGGAGCTTTACATCAATTTGTGTTCAGACTTTGCGGTAAGGGTAGTAGAGGATGGGTGGGGCATCATGATGATCACACCTTCAGCACCAGCATTTACCTGATTAAACAAACAAAAAAAAAATTCCAGTTTCTCTGGGCCTAGGCCAGGCGCTTTGCTTTTCTTTTTTCTTAGGGCATACTTATTTAAAGCTTTAAATAAATGTTGTGCAAGTCTTGAAGGCAGGGGGGGTTGTAGTTCCAGCTAGGATTTTTTAAAAATGAATTCTATGCAAGGTCAGGCTTTTCTTTTCTTTTCTTTTTTTTTTTTTTTAATTCTTTGTTCATTTGCCTATTTTGTGTGTGTGTGTGTAAATTATATATATAATTATTTTTTTTTTACTTTCCTCTAGCTAACTTACCCAAGGTACATGCAAGGAGTGATAGTTCTGACTCTAAGTGACATCAATGGAACAATGGGAACAGCTCCATGCATTCAGGGGGGGGGGGGGGGGGCAAAAATTCCAAGCTGAGGCAACCTTGACAATCTTATTATTATTAGTCGTCTGTATGTTTTTTGTAACAAATTCTGTACGAGTCTTTCACGGTTGTCTTAGGCTCCTGGTAATGTGTTTACTATATTTTTAAATAAAGCATTTGAAAAGCTTTTAAAGAATTGAAATAAAATTATATTAAATGGCTGCAGAAGTGCAGCAGGAAGGGAAGACGGGCCTGGCAGTCAGTATCATATTGCAGTACAGGAGAGATACATCTGGTTATTCTGAAGAACTTGTCACCTCATGTATAAAAGAATAAACATTATCCTCAGTACAAAATCAGATTGTTGCACTTGTTTAAAGGTGAAAGGCATCTTAAAACACATTTGGCTAGATTCAATATAAAGTGTTGGGTGGGATGGGAGCAGGGAAGCAGGGTATCCAGCACAGTGCTCTACTGATGATTTTAGACCGTAAAGCCAAGAGCCAGCTCTTTGGGCAGGATTATTTGTGGCATCCATATCTTTACAGCATGAAACTATGGGGAAACTGCTCTTCTAAAGATCAGGATGTGCAGCATTAGAGATCCAGAGTGGAGCCTGTGATCATTTGGGTTACAGAACTGACAGGCCGATACAGAAAAGCGTGGCCCCAGTTACCCCGTTTTTAACCCGCTGTGTACTCACAATTTGGCCGCGTAAGTCTAACCCACGATTCACTATCCTTTTTTACCGATCCTTACCGCTTCTTGAACTCGACGCGTATCCCTTTCCGCCTGCGGCATGTATATGATATGTAAACGATCGGATTAGCTATTCCCTCCGATACAGTAACATGCGCCCAGATTATCGCCTTTTTAACCAGCTATCTTGCCGCGTCTTTAACCTGCTAATTTACCACCTACCCCGGCGTTAGTGTGGTGAACTTAGCCACCCAGTCCCAAACCAACCCAATCCAAGCGTCAGGCAAGCCCCAGCAGAGAGAGACTAAATTTCACTGTCACAAACCAAATGAACCCAATCCAATCCAAGCCCCAGCAGAGAGAGACAAAGCTTTCCCCCAGCCCCCGCTCACCTGCCCTGGCCGCGGCCACGCCAGCCCCCAGCAGCAGCAGTAGAAGGGCGTCCATGGGTGCCGGTCTCCCATGTGAGGCGGCTTCCAACAGCCCCGCCGGCGAAGATGAATATGCACACGCCCGTACGTCCAATTTGGCCGTGACCTGGTGCATGCTCGCACGCCGTGACCTGGAGGTCACAGCGTGCGAGCATTCGCCTTCGAAGCCTTGAGCGCCCAAATTGGACGTACGGGCGTGCACGTATTCATCTTCGTCGGCGGGATTGTGACATTTGAAATGACAGGTACCAGCGCACCCAGTAAAATGGATTGCGCTTCATGGACGCTTCATGGACGCAGCTTGCAATTTGCATGCCATTTAAATACTGTATCAAGCGGTATGTGATCTCAACTGTGTGTGCGGCAAACGAGCAGGCGCCCGGCACTGCCGCACTTTTTCTTGCTTTATCTGCCTGTGAGTGAGAGGAGACCTCAGCAGGAAGAAGCTGGGAAACTCACAGAAGCCCCATCTGTACTGTGGGGAGAAAGTCCAAAAATACAATATGAAATGCAATTTCTGTAAGAAGAGACAGGCAAAAACGGCTTTCCCAGCTCAGCTGCTCTGCAATACATTCCTGAGGTGCCCTATAGAGTATTAGCAGCAGGCTGTTTTCAATTTATGGGTAGAAGGAAATCAAATTCTGTGGAGTAAAAGCATAGCTACATCTGCATAGAGAGCACCTAGGCTGCTGTAAGAACTGTTTCCTTTTATCCTGGGCTCGTAAAGACTTGAAAACCTGCCAACAGCCATTTCTCACCACTGACCATTTAATCAGACCTCTTCCTAAGCTTTCAAAAGCAGCTTGTCCACATTCCTCAGAATTCTTATCTAGGCATCCCCGTGCCCTCTCCTCTCTGGTCTTATTCTTTGTTCTCTTTTTTTTTTATTTTAAATATATTTGCTTATGGTTTTTTATTTTATCATTGATTAAAAGGTAGCTCTTGTCTACTTTAGAGGTTAGGACTGGGCTTAACTGTTTCAAAAGTATGTTCTGTGCTGCACTGAATCTGTGATGACATGTAAGTTTCACTGGTGGTATTTTTATATTGATCCTGCATTAGTAACTTTTCAAGGGTAAAATCAGATTCCAGTGTTGCTTTTTACATCTGTTTGCTATATTTGGTAGCATCCAAAACCCCCATCCTTGTTCTTAAAAATGTTCTCTGATGCCCGTTGCTATCTATTTTGCTTTCCTAGTTTAGCCATGGCTAATGGTTCTAGCTCTTTGGAGCAGACACAAGCAACCCAATTGACATAATGCCTTAATGTTGGGGAACAGATAATTGAGAGGGGTTTTTAAACACTTTGATCAGTTTATCTCATTAAATTCATTAGTAGTGCCTTTTTTCTGAATTGTGTTCAAGATAAGTGAATTAATATAAAAAACGTGTTAATAGTATTGACATTTTAAAAGAAGGCTGAGGCATAGCCTCTGGGTCTGATTTATTTTTCAGAAAATTGAGATGTGCTTTAGAACTCCTTGGACAAAAACTGAAGTCCTTTCACCTGCTCTTTGTTAACTTTGGCAAATTATTGTATGCACCTTGTTCTCAGTGAGCGGGCAACACCAATATTGCTTCTATTCCCTTCATCCCTGAAGTTTGTGTGCTATTCATGCATCGCCAAGACATGCAACCCAGGCAGAGGTTGTTACATCTAAAATGCTGATGTACTAAATTGCAGAATTAAAAAATGCTTGGGATAAGCACAGAGGATCCCTAATGGCAAAGAAGTGAGTGAAAAGACATGGAACTGAAGCTGAGCAGACTAGCTCAGCCTAATGGTTCTCATCTACACTCATACTCTGAGAGTGGTAGGAACAGGGTTGGGAGTTTGCAGTACTGCAAAGAACACACACTTTACTCCCTCAAGTGCAAAAGCAAGGGTAGAAATGATAAGTAGCAAAAGGAAGCTCAACCTAGTGTTACTGTAGGGCAGAAGGTAGCTGGGTTGGTACCAGAAGACTACAGCTCCTCAGATACCCAGCCGGGTTTGGTTGTGGCTGGGTACTTGTCCAGCCAGGCCATGGGAGTATAGAAGGTTGAATGTTTGAGCAACAGATTTACTAGGGTAGCTGTCTAAATAAAGCTTGGTGGTAAAACACACAGTAGGGGAAGAGTTCTGAATATTGGATTATGTATGGCATATTATATAACCAAACAACCAAATCATGTACTGGTATGAAACTCTAAAGCACCTTAATACCGACACAACAAACTTTTGTTAGACCCTCTATACACGAGTAGGCATAGAACAGACCATCTCGTTTTTTATAAGGGGTGATTTGGTTGTTTGGTTGTTTACAGAGTGGTGTACTGGAATACACGAGTGGTGTTTAGTGGTTTTTTGTGTGATTGATATGGCATATTATATAGTCATCTATCCAGGATGATGAAAAGCCAATGAGAACGCAAACAAAAACTGACTTGACTGAGGACAAGCTTCTTCCTTGCAGTGTGGGCAGGCCAGATGATCCAATGGGTCTTTTTCTGCTATCATCTATTATGTTACTATGCAGCGAGCTGGGGTCCTGCTTGAATGAAAGGTGTACTATAAATCCAAACATTATTGGGGCCAATATTTAAATATAGCCGATTATGTAAGTTAGCGGGATAAGACTTATCCCGCTAACTTACATGGGATATTCAGTGGCACAGCAATGCTGCTGAACATACCCAAATACGTATTACAGTTAGCAGAATAAGCTTATCCAGCTAACTTTAGACCTACTGTGGGGCACGTCTAACTTATCCGGTTAACTTAACCAGATAAATCTGAATATCACTACTTATTCGGCTAAATTATTTATTTTAAAAGATTTATATCCCACTTCCACAAAGTTTGAAGCGGGTCACAATATGCACATTCATAACTTTACATTGAAAAAAACAAGAAACATAAAACAAAAAGACACAGCTCGGGACTTAACTAATATATATTAGCAGCCTGCAGGAAGGTTCAGAGTGTCTGCTGATTTATCAGGGCAAATATTAAATGCTTCTCTAAACAGATGAGTTTTTAGTAGCTTCTTAAATCTTGCCTTATCTATTGTCAGCCTGATTAGCTGGATAAGTAGCTCCGCCCAGTTACACCCATTGCTTGCCCACTGACTATCTGGCTAACTACTTAGCCGGATAAGTGACTTACCTGCTAAGTGGTATAGCTGGATATTCAGTGGCAGCCACTTAGCTGGATAAGACCAACCTAGCCGGCTAAGTAATGTTTGAATATGGACCCCTATTATTAATAAAACTATGACAGTAGTGAATCTGGTACTGGATTATTGTTGATATATTCATTCTGATCCATTTGGTTTATTGCTGGTGTGTTGTTTTCATGACCAGATGAAGACCTCTGACATTGATCAGGAGTTGTTCACGGAAAGTTATTGCAAAGTCTGCAGTGCTCAGCTCATCTCACAGTCTCAGAGGGTAGCACATTACGAGGTAAGAACCAGCTCCTTTCTCTGCTTTCAGTTTAAGTCTTGCCTGCCAGATTGTGCTATATTTAGTAAATATTATTTATATCCTTAATCTGAGAGCCATGTAACACGCCGCTGTTAAATATCACAATCCTGTGGTCCTGTTTCTTAATAAAACGGAACTCTTGGTCCACCCAAGTAATTCTTATGACTATCTGATACAGCAATCAAAGTCTGTTACAAAACAAAAATATATCTTTATGATAAAACCATCAACTGCCAGATATATTTGATAGGAAGGACCATCATATTCTATCACATCTATTACATAAAAAGTGAGTTATCATTGAATATATTCTCATTCTAGAAGACTGAAAGATTTTGCCCAAGGTGACTAAATACGTCCATATTATCATGTTCATTTCTTGGGTTTTTGTAAATTAAACTTTATTAATTCATGTAAGAAACTACCACGAAAAAATGTAAACTGTAATATGGAAAGAGAGTAGGAAAGAGAGTTGATGTTTTAAGTAGAGGTGTGCATCCGTTTTCCACGTATTTGTAATCCGCAACTTATTTTTTGCTATCTGTTAAATACGTGGGGAGGCGAAACGCATCGCGACTCCCCACGTATTAAACAGATTTCTGTTTAATTCGGCCCTAAATAAAAATTTAAACACCCCCCCCCCCACCCTCCTGACACTGAAAGGCGATCGGTGCCATTTTGAGTATTGGCGGGACGGCGATTTTGAGTCTCAAAATGGCGCCGATCGCCTTTGCCCTCACTATGACGGCGATCGGCGCCATTTTGAGTATTGGCGGGATGACGATTTTGAGTCTCAAAATGGCGGCGATCGGCGCCATTTTGAGTATTGGGATTGGACGGCCGGCGTGAAAGGAGGTCGCTCCCGGACCCCCGCTGGACTTTTGGCAAGTCTTGTGGGGGTCAGGAGCCCCCCCAAGCTGGCCAAAAGTCCCTGTGGGTCCAACGGGGGTCCCGGAGCGACCTGCCGTCCGACGCCAGGACTCAAAATGGCGCCGATAGCCTTTGCCCATACTATGTCACAGGGGCTACTGCGGTGCCATTGGTCAGCCCCTGTCACATGGTAGGAGCACAAGATGGCGCCGATGGCCATGTGACAGGGGCTGACCAATGGCACCGGTAGCCCCTGTGACAAAGGCTATCGGCGCCGTGATGAAACTAGCACCGAGGGTGTGAGTGAGTTCCCGGACCCCACCGCTGGACCACCAGGGAGTTTTGGTAAGTCTTGGGGGGGGGGGGTCAGGAGGGTGGGGGGTTGTAGTTAATTTAGTAGTAACGTATTTACAGATCGACAACTTATTGAATTCTCCATACTTCCGCATGAAACGGAATTGACCCCCCACGAATACGGATCACGTACGCAACGAAAACTTTTTGCCTGCACATCCCTAGTTTTAAGCTGCTTTGTTGATTATGTATAAACTGTCTGGTGAGGCAGAAATAAGGCAAACATTTTTCCATGCATAAGATGCTGTGTCATGGCATATGCTGAAAAAAAAGAGGGGGGAGGGTGCACGGGTATTAGGCACATTCATTGAATCTTCAGGCTTGGGTTCCCCCAAATTTTCTCCTCAACAGGAGTGGCGGCTGTCAGCGGGTTTGACAGCCGACGCTCAATTTTGCCGGCGTCGGTTCTCGAGCCCGCTGACAGCCACGGGCTCGGAAACCGGACGCCGGCAACAGTTATGACCTACCCACAACTATTCCCAATCCTGTCAAGACAAACAATTGGATATAGGCAGTTCAAAAGCCATTTACATGGGTTAATACCAATTTACCTTGGTAAAAAGGCTTTTAAAAATATGTTCACCCTCAAGGCAACCAAGAGTGTGCACGGTTGAAAGGGAAAGTATGCTCGCACTTTCTTTTTAAGAATTGGTGCAAAGCCTGCAGGTAAAAAGTACCTGCACCTTTGGACCAAAACACATAGCTTTAAAAATTGCCACCCCCCCCCCCCCCATGCTTGTGTGTATATGTAAGGGTCTGTCTACAGTGCTGTCCTTCCACCGGCAGGAGACCTCAGTGGGTCAAGATCCCAGCTGCTCAGTCTTCCAAACCCTATGGCTTGGAGGATCTGCTGGCGGCCATGATTCCAGCACTGATTCAGCGTTTAAGCATGCCCTACCCCTGAGCTCCTTGCCTCATCCTGGAGTCAACTCTGCTCCTAGCTGTGACCTCCTAGTTCTTGTAACCTAGCATTTGTTCTATGTTACTCTGTGTATCAGTCTAAGTTTGTGGCTTTCTAGTATCCTGGGTTCTTCTTATCTTTGTATCATGTTTGTTTAGTCTTTTTGTCCTGTGCTTAGTCCTATTACAGTGGTCATCTTGTCCTGTCTGTGTCTGTCTTGTCTTAAGTTTTGTGCTGCCTAGTTCTGTGGTGCCCTCCTGTCTTGTGCATTGTTTGTGGGCACCCTCTTGTTCCCTGTTTTTGCAGCCTGTCCTGCCCTAGTGGGTGCCGCCTTGTCCCAGAGTGCACCTCCTGTGAAGTCCTGCCAGTCACCAGAACCTAAAGGCTGCTCAGGTGGCTGGTCAGACAGAAGAAATGTCATCAAGTCAGTCCTGTCCTGCACAGTTTGGTCCTGCATACCTGCTGTTCTTGTGTCCAGCCTGCTCTTGCCTTGGGGTTGCCCAAATACTGGCATGCTGTGCTCTGACGGTATATATGCACACATAATACAAATATGTTTCAGAAATCATGTTGCAGTGTCTGAATGTGCCATCTGGGATTTTTGATGATAAAACTGCAAAAAAAAACCCCAAACCCAGAAATAGATACAATTTATTTATGAAAAGAAATCCATACCACGTTGGCTGAAGTGGTCTGTGAAATAATTGGCAGGCTGGGCTGAATTAGGATGTTCCAATTAATATAATGAGCTGAAAACTAGGGAAATCACTTGCCTCATTCTCATTTCTGGTGATTCGAAGCAAATTGCTTTACCTCTTGTTGTCTATGTAAGCTCTTTTGGGTTGGGACTTCATGTACTTGAAATCAAAAAATTCTGTAAGCCACCTTGAGCATTATTTGGAAAGGCAGGCTAAAAATCAAAATGTATTATTAGTAATATGCCTTCTGTTGGGAAAACAACAAGCTTGAGTACACAGAAACTACATGGGCCTCGCTTCCTGCTACTTCACCATGTTTGAGGAATTGTAAACACCAAGAATATGCATTGGTTGACTGTACCCTGATGAAGAATGCAGCATTCAAAACATGGACCCGTGTCGGGCAAGGGCAAGATAATAGAGACATACACAAACAGAGGTGATACCTGATATTCAAACTATCAGGATCAGAAGGACACTGAGTCATGTGGAGAAATAATTTCTATATTTGTGGACCAATAGAAGAGGCTATTTTTGATGTTTTTCAACATTGAATTATAAATAATATTTTAGAGGGATTGGTCCTCATTTTTAAATGCATGAAAAATGTTCTTAAAAAAATGGGGAGTAATCTATTAAGTATCAATGATCGCAACAGACCAATGACTATATATATATATATATATATATATATTTATATATATATATATATATATATATATATTTATATATATATATATATAGAGAGAGAGAGAGAGATATATGGCAGAATAAACTGTTGTGTAAGAACACATCTGATGATGCCTAGTATGAAGGTCACCACATATACAGGCCGATTCAGTAAAGTCCGCGGGAGAGAGGGCGAATGCCCGCTCTCCCGGCGCGCGCACAGACCACTTGCCTGTGCACGCGATTCACTATTCAAATTAGGCCTGGCGGTAGAAACAGGCAAAAGGAGGCGCTAGGGACACTAGCGCGTCCCTAGCGCCTCCTTTTTGACAGGAGTGGCGGCTGTCAGCAGGTTTGACAGCCGACGCTCAATTTTGCCGGCGTCTGTTCTCGAGCCCGCTGACAGCCATGGGCTCAGAAACCGGATGCCGGCAAAATTGAGCGTCCGGTTTTCGACCCGACAGCTGCCGGCCGACTTTCAATTTTTTTTTCTTTTTTTTTTTTAACTTTTTTTACTCCTCGGGACCTCTGACTTAATATCGCAGTTTTTACTGCTTTTCTGTGCACTTTCCCGGTGCTGCAAGAAATTAGCGCCTACCTTTGGGTAGGCGCTAATTTCTGAAAGCAAAATGTGTGGCTTGGCTGCACATTTTACTTTCTGTATCGCGCGGGAATACCTAATAGGGCCATCAACATGCATTTGCAAGTTGAGGGCACTATTAGGTTCGGCGGGTTGGACGCGCATTTTCCGCCCCTTACTGAATAAGGGGTAAGGGAAAACGCGTGTCCAATGGCAGGTTAACAGTGCGCTCCATCGGCCTGATAATGAGATGTGACTGTGATATCGATAAAGTGAGGGGGAATATATTGACACAAGATAAGATATCCTCTCTTCACATTTAAAAAAATTGAAGGGTTCATATTTGGAAAAATGATAAAACCACATTCATAGTAAATTTGATCTTAAAAAATTATACAATATAAACATAATAATAAGGAGGTCCATATTCAGCTGCTATGCAGCTACACTAGTTAGTCTGTTATACCTAACCAGCTAACTAACAGGATATACTCAGCAGTGTGATTGCGCCGCTGAATATACCCAACTATCTGAAACTTAGCCAGTTATTTATAACTAGCAAACTCTAAGACAGCCCTGCAATCTGACCAGAGTTAGCCACAGAAGGTAACCAAATAACCACTCCTCCCCAGAATGTCTCCTGCCTGCCCTCAGAAAGCCTCCGTCTTATCTGGCTATGAATTCTGGCTGAAGGAAGGAATATAAATGAAATAAAAATCCATAAATGAAGCCCAAACTCCTGATATTAAAATCCACTTCACAATGGAGGGTGAGTAGAAGATGGGCTGCCTCTAGAGCAGGGGTTCTCTATGCTGGCTCTTTGTTTGACACATTGAAATTGTCGGTTCAGTGTGCTGCAGCAGTCAAAAAAGCAAACAGAAAGTTAGGAATTATTAGGAAGGGAATGGTTAATAGAACGGAAAATGTCATAATGCCTCTATATCGCTCCATGGTGAGACCGCACCTTGACTACTGTGCACTGCATCTCAAAAAAGATATAATTGTGATGGAGAAGGTACAGAGAAGGGCGACCAAAATGATAAAAGGGATGGAACAGCTCCCCTATGAGGAAAGGCTGAAGAGGTTAGGGCTGTTCAGCTTGGAGAAGAGACGGCTGAGGGGGGATATGATAGAGGTGTTTAAGACCATGAGAGGTCTTGAACGAGTAGATGTGAATCGGTTATTTCCTCTTTTTGATAATAGAAGGACTAGGGGGCACTCCATGAAGTTAGCAAGTAGCACATTTAAAACTAATTGGAGAACATTTTATTTTTCACTCAACAGTGCAGTTAGTGTAGCTTGGTTAAAAAAAGATTTGGATAAGTTCGTGGAGGAGAAGTCCATTAACTGCTATTAATCAAATTGCCTAAGAGAATAGCCACTGCTATTACTAGCATCAGTTGTATGGGATCTGCTTAGTTTTTGGGAATTTGCCAGGTTCTTATAGCCTGGATTGGCCACTGCTGGGAACAGGATGCTGGGCTTGATGGACCCTTGGTCTGACCCAGTATGGCACGTTCTTATGTTCTTAGCCGGATGGAATTTAGCTAGATAAGGGCTGAATATAGCTGGTTAAGCCATTTAGACAGATGACTATTACGTTATCTGTTTAAATGGCTTTTGAATATGGACCTCAAAACAGTATCCATGGTTAGTTTCACCGAAATGTCAATGGCAGTTAATCAAAAACTTGTATAAATAGCCTTTAACAACTTTCCTGAATTTCATGAAATTACTTTCCAAATGATCATGTCCAACATTCATCTTCATTACATTTATATTAGGAGAGTCCAATAGACTCTCCTAATATAAATCTCTGTTCCTAAGTACATTAGCATTGAGCTTCATTAATTATAAAGTGGAGAAATGCTAAGGAGCCCATGTAAATGTCAGCATGCCTAATGTTAAGCTTATTTACATATTTTTGGTAGAAATCAGTGCCAGCGCTTCACTGATAGCTCTTAAGACCTACTGGAATATTGTGAGAATATTACATATGGATGTGCACTGATTTTTTTTTTCATGTCATTTTCTTTTAGGCCATTATCTGTTAGATTTTGTTTTTAAAATGGGGAGGTATTTATTTCATGTTTTCCTACTTTCGGAGTTAGTGTGCACTAACAGGACTGGGTGCGCACTAACTGAAAATGTTACCTATCAGTTAAAAAGTGTTAATTTGGGAGGAATTCGTTAGCTAGAAGTATGGTTCTGCATTCCATTGGCTGCCTCCTTAGTTACTGGTACTTGTTTGCGTTGCTATGATTGCAAGGTGGTGTTTGTGGGGGTAACAAGTGTAAACAAACAAGTGATGTAATTTTATAGCATCAAGTTCTAGTCAGGAAAAGCATGGAACGCAAATGCATATTCAGAATTCACCAGTCCTTTTGTATTTTAGGAAAGGGGCCCTGGCATTTTGGGGTGTGTTGTGTGTTGTGTGTGTGTGACTGATGAGAGAGGAAGTGACTTGGATGAATGTATGGCGTGACAAGTGAGAGAGTCTGGTTAGGGTGGTGACTGGAGAGAGAGAGAGAGGTGGCCTGGTGTGTTTGGGAGGTAACCTGTCACCCCATACAGTTACCCCAGTCAACCCTCCCCCCAACACACACACACACCAGGCTGTCTCTTTCCCACATGTTACCCTTTACAGTCACCCCAGTCACTTTCCCTCTCACTAGTCCCACCCCATACCCAACAGGCCTTCCATCTCTCACCAGTCACTACCCCAAGCAGTCTCTCTCTCTCTCTGTCACCTGTTACCCCCAGAGAGTCACCCCATTACTCCCCCTCTTGCAAGCCACCCCCCTCCCCACATACCAGGCTGCCTTTCTCTCACCAGACACTACCTCAACCAGTCTCTCTTCCCCTCACCTGACACACCATACTCACCCCAGTCACTCCCCTTCTCAAAAGTCAGCCCCACATACCAGGCTGCCTCTCTCGCACCAGTCACCATCCTGAATAATCTATCTGTCACCCCATACAGTCACCCTATTCACTCCCTTTCACCACTCACCACTCCAATCAGTCTCTCTCCCACACCTGTCACTCCATATAGCCACTCAAGTCACTCCCCCTTTCACCATTCACCCCCACACACCAGGCTGCCTCTCTCTCTCACCAGTCACCACCCCAACCAGACTCTCTCCCACCTACCATCTCTTACATTCACCCCAGTCACTACCCCTCTCACCAGTTACCACCCCCCACACATCCAAACACATAGACACTAAGGGAATTAAAAGTATGCATGTACCAAAATACCAGGGCCCCTTTCCTAAAATACAAAGGGACTGTCAAATTTAAAATATGCATTTGCAATACATGCTTTTGCATTTGATGACTAGAAACTTGATGGTTTGAAATATTTATTATATCAATTGTTTGCTTATGCTTGTTACCAGGCACTGGCCATCACCCCACAAATACCAACTTGCAACCTTGGCAACACAAACAATAACTGTGGGAATGCATAACCATAAATCTAGCTAACAAACTACTCCCCCAATTGACACTTTTAACTAATTGCTAACATTTTCAGTTAGTGAGCACCAAGTCCTGTTGGTGCGCACTAACATGAAATACTAATTTTTATGAAATTTCATCATTTTTTTTCGTTTCGTGGCACTTCTGAAAGGAGACGAAATAGAGAATTTTGTTGCCATTATCTATTTCGTTTAAAACAAATGCACATATCTAATATTTATAAGATTGATATCCTGTGGGTGGAGAAATGGCTATAGGGTTCAGGTTAAGTTGGTTAAATAGTTCATGTAAAGTTTCAGTTAAACAGTGGTCAGGGACTCAAGTAAGAACATAAGCTTAGCACATTGTGTCAGACAAAACATCCATCAAGTTCAGAATCCTGTTCCAAAAGTGGTCAATCCAGGTCACAAGTACCTGGCAGGATCTCAAAAGATTGATAGATTCCATGCTGCTTTTCCTAGGGAAAAAGCAGTGGATTTCTCCAAATCCACCTTAATAACCCTTTTATCTTTTCCTCATAGTGGAACTGTTCCATTCCCTTAATCATTTTGGTTGCCCTATTCTGTACCTTTTTTAAAATTCTGTTTTATCTTTTTTGAGATGCGGTGACCAGAATTGCACAAAATACTGAAGGTGCAGGCACATCTTGGCCATACAGAGGCATACTTTCTTGGCAGCCGCTGCACACAGAGCAGATGATTGCAACACATTATCCACCATGAAGCCTACATCCTTTTCCTGGGTGGTGGCTCCCAATATGGAACTTTGCACTGAGTAGCTATAATTTGGGTTGCTCTCCCCTATATGCATCACTTTGCACTTGTTCACATTAAATGCATTCTACCATTTGGATGCCCAGTCTCCCGGTCTCGCAAGGACCTCTTGCAATTTCTCACAATCCTCTTCTGCTTTAACAACTTTTAGTAATTTTCAGCAAATTTGATCACCTCACACATTGTTTCCATCTCTAGGTCATTCATAAATATCTTAAAAAGCAATAGTTTCAGTACAGATCCCTGGGTCATTCCACTATTTCACTCAGAAAAATGTATCATTTAGATCTACTCTCTGATTTCCATCTTTTAACTAGGCCTCCGTCCACAACAGAACATTGCTTCCTATCCAATGATTTGTTAAATTTTTTTCAAGAGTCTCTCATGAGGTGCTTTGTCAAATGCTCTCTGAAAATCCAGATACACTATACTAACAGGCTCATCTTTATCTATATGTTTATTCACACCTTCAAAAAAAATGTAGCATATTGGTGAAGCAGGACTTCCCTTGGCTAAATCCATGTTGGCTTTGTCCCATTAAACTAAGACTGTTTATATGTTCAGTAATTTTGTTCTTTAAAATATTTTTCAACCATTTTTCCCAGCACTGACATCAGGCAAATCAGTCTATAGTTTTCTGGATCATCACTGGAACCCTTTTTACAAAACCGGCATTACATTGGCCAGCTTCCAATGTTCAGGTACTGTAGCTGATTTTAATGATAGTTTACAGAGTACTAATAGTAGTTCTGCAATTTCCTTTTTCAGATCTTTCAGCACTCTGGCATATATACCATCTGGTCTAGGTGATCTGCTACTCTATTTTGTCAATTTACCTTAATACATCTTCCAAGTTCACTGAGATCTGTTTCAGTTCCTCTGAATCATCACCTTTAAAACACTTCTGGCATACGTATATGCCTTGCATCTTCCTAAGTAAAGACGGAAGCAAATAATTTATTTAATCTCTCTACTAAAGCTTTGTCTTCCCTTAGTGCCCCTTTTACCCCTTGATCATCTAATGGTCCAACTTACTCCCTTGCAAACCTTTTGCTTCAAATGTACCTGAAAAAGTTTGTATTATGTGCTTTTGCTACCATAGCAAGCTTCTTTTCAAATTCTGTCTTTGCCTTCCTTATCAATGCTTTGCATCTAACTTGCCATTGCGTATACTGTTTCCTGTTTTCTTCATTCGGATCCCTTTTCCATTTTTTTAAAAAGATGTTCTGTTGGCTAGAATAGTCAGACCTCACCTTTTAGCTATGCTGGCAGTCATTTGGCCTTCCTTCCACCTTTTTTAATGCATGGAATATATCTGGTCTGGGTTTCCATCTTGTCCTTCTTCCAACATGCACTGCACCCAGCATTGGTATTGTATTTCAAACTTGGCAGCATTGATTGAATAACAGGATAACAAACAAAATAACCCTTCAAAAAGAATGCTCTTCAGGATATTCTGCCAAGCGTCTTTAAGTCTGCACCACTTCTCCAAAGGATATACACACAATCCATTTGACTCCTTTTCAATGGGGTCAACTTCTCACTTGTTTTTTCCTACCCTTTCACAAATTATGTTTCTCTTGTCATCATTGCCAGACTTCAAGTAAAATTTCTTTGCATATTTTATTTTAAACTAGTCTTGGAAGTATACCTTCAGACTACATTTCTTCCCTTCAGCTTCAGAGAGCTGCTCCACAGTGGATTCACACCACAGAGCTAGTTCATAAGGATGTGCTTAAATTTTCAAATGACATGGAAATGTATTTTGCATCTAGAACTAGAGAAGCCATATAACAACATTTCATTATGCTTTTTGTGTAATTTTGGATGCCTGTCATTTAAAAAAACCAATGTAGTCCAGTGAAGGGGCCCCACCTCCCAATCCCATCTACCTGGCTGCCATTTAATAAAAGTATCAGTCAGTCCCAGGTCCTCTGACTGCAGTCCCCCACCCAGCTGTTGTAAAAGAAGGTGGCTTCTGCCCTCCACCCCACCCTAATTCAAATGCTTTATAGCCCCAGGAATGACTATATTCAGAGCAGTAAAATCTTGATTTAGCTGCTGTGCATTTGGCAATATTCAGCCCAGGGGATCTTGCTTGTTAACTCCTTAACAGGCAAGATCCCCTGGGCTGAAAATGGGCTAACTCCTGAGTAGTCGGCTAAATCCCTTTGAAAGTTGCCCTCTTAAGTGTTAATTTTCATAGCCATTTATGTGAATAGAACATGGGCTTATGAGCTTAAATGGCTTGTTAAAAAATTGCTTCAGGTTTGTGCACAGGAAATATGCACGTAACTCGGTTTCGCACATACGTTTGTGCACATATAAATAGGTGTTTCAGGGTGCAGAGTTGGGATTTAGGTACATACTTTTGATTTTGCAAAGTAGGCACATAAATTAAAATGCACAGGTTATATCCTGGAAAGAGCAGTATAACTTTGTGCAGGTTAGTTTGTGCACATTCATATGTATATGTTTGGTTTGAAAATTATACCTAAGTTTGATTTGAAAATTGGCTTTACTTATGTGCAAAGGCAATGCATATCTTATGGAAATTACTATAAAAATTACACTTTCTGTGTTAGCACTGCTGTCTTCTTCTGTGTCTGGCATTTTGTATGCCTAGAGCAGGGCTTCCCAAATCTGTCCTGGGGACCCTACAGTCAGTTGGATTTTCAAGATATTTGCTATGAATATGCATGAGAGATATTTGCATATAATGGGTATATAGTATATACAAATGTCTCTCATGCATATTCATAGTGGATATCCTGACAACTCAACTGGCTGTGGGGTCTGCCAGCAATGGCAATTTTCTAAAAAAAAACCAAACAAAAAAGATGGATACCTCCCCACTCCCCAGGTATTTGAAGTACAAGGTGCCAAGGGAGGGTGGCAACATCCTAGAACTAAAACTATCCACAACCCCAGTGACTATAATGGAGAAGACAGTGTATGAGTGCAGGTTCATTTGCTTGCTGGTGGGGGGAGGGGGGGGGAAGAAGACAAGGTCTCTAATGCAACTAGGGTTGCCAACCAGCTCCAGATTTTCAGGACAGGTTGATCCAGTCCTGGTTTTACCCAATTGCATGCTGAGACTTATTCTGATTTACCTTTTATATTCCCTCAGAAAATCAACTATGTGCATAGTCCGATGCCACCTGGTGGTGGTACCAGAGCAGTACGTGCAAACTTGGAGCCCATAAAGGAGAACCAAGAAAAAAGACCAATCTAAACTAAAATTCAACATAAACCGGTTAATGTGCCTGTAATTAAAAAATGAAATACAGTGCACCAGGGTAAATCAAATGTTGAAGTGTAAAACATAATCCGGGGGGACAGGGTGTGAGCAGAGCACATTATTTGGTGCCCACTGGCTGGTGAAGGTGTCAACTGAGCCAGTAGACACTGCAAAATAGTGCTCTGCTCGAAGGCGGGAGCGCACCAATGCCCGGAACAGGACCTTGCAGTCCATGGGAACCTCCCTGTCCAGTTGTTGCCTCCTGGGCTTGAGAATGGCCATTTTTGCAAGGGCCAGGAGAAGGTAGACAAGGAGGTCCTGTGCTCTATGAGAATGGGTCTGGGATGTGGTGCATCCAAAAATAAACATGTGGGGAGAGAAATGAAGCCAGAACTGCAGAAGAAGGTTTATGAGGAAAATAAAAAGGGGCTTCAGTCTGGCACAAAAGAAGTAAATGTGAAAGACGGACTCTGATATCCCACAAAAGGGACAGGATGGTAAGGAGTCAATGAATCTGGCTAAAAACTCATCCGTTCTGAGGGCACCATGCACAGTTCTCCAGCTCAGATCCCCGGTGAGCCTTGGAATATGCTGGGAATAGAAAGATGCCCACCGGGGCTTCTTGCCCTCAGATGGTATCTGGACAGGAGATGAGAGCGAGGAAATGCATGGTGTGTAGCACAAGTGAGTAGATCTTGCGCCTTGGCACGGTGCAGAAACGTGCCGGGATGAAATCAAATAACCTGGATGGGGAGGCTGAGGGGGCTCGTGGAGTGTGCAATTGATAAACAGATCCGGACATACGGGGCTCTGAGTCTGGTGGGGTTGTCCAGTCTGCAGAACCCCCTCAAGGAAGGAGCGCTGATCAGGTGTTATGGTGTTCCTGTTCTCCTGGAGCAGACGACGGGTGATATGAGGGTTTGCAAGACCCATGAGATGGGCTAGGGTCTCTGGTGTCACCCACTCACATTTATCATAGTTCAGGAGATCACCGACCTTTGTGATCTCTAACCTTTGCCAGCATTAGCTGACAGCAAACCATGGGGCACTTGAGCATGCTCACACTCAGGCATGGGTTCAGGAGTAGAGACTTGGCTAGAAACTCCACACTCATAGCCGCTGGGGCTTCTCTGGTCATGGAGATCAAGTTCCGGGCTTTAATCAGATCTTGATAAAAGACTGGCAGCCTCAAGAGGTTTCTGCTATAATCTTTCGGATGAGTACAAAAAAAGCTGCCAATCATATTGTAGGTTGCATAACTGGCGAAGATATTAACAGAAAAAATTCCACTAATAAAAAGGTAATTGTGAGGTCAATGAAAATTCCAACAAGAAACAAAACCTTCATTAGTGTATGTTTCACAAGGTTCATATGTAATTACTCATGGATGTTAAAAATTGGAGGGAAAAAGACCTCAGCACCTCATGCTTGTTCTAGCCAGAACATACAGCATTTTTGAGAGGTAATTTAAATCATAGGTCTTAAAAAACCTCCAAGTTCTTTTTATTCATTTTGAAAATAAGTATTTTTGTGTATTCATTTTGGGCCGGATTTTAAAAGCCCTGCACGCGTAAATCCGTCCGGATTTACGCGCGCAGGGCACTCGTAAATCCGTCCGGATTTATGCGCGCAGGGCACTCGTGCACCGGCGCGCCTATTTTGCATAGGCCGCCGGCGCACGCACAGCCCCGAGAAGAGCGTAAGTCCCGGGGCTTCGTAAAAGGGATGGGGAGGGGTGTGTCCGGGGGCGTGTCCGGCATCAGGGGCGGTTCAGGGCGGGGCTGGGGGGCGTGGTGCTGCCCGGGGCATGGTCAAGGCCTCCGGACCAGCCCCCGGGTTGGGTAATGGCGCGCCAGCAGCCCGCTGGCACGTGCAGGCGTAAATCTGCACGTGCCAGCGGGCCGGTATATAAACTCTTTTAAATAAATAAATAAACACTAGGCTCGACGCGCGCAAGTTGCACAAATAAGATAGCCGCGCGTATCTTATAAAATCCAGTGTACTTTTGTTCGTGCCTGGTGCACGAACAAATCTACCCCTTTATGTTTTCTTAAAAATTGCACATTTAAACTCAAGCTGTGATTTGAATATAATTCTTATCCACATTCTGAACCCGATAACAATTGAAACATCTGTTTGTTGCATTAAATAATGCTAGTAGTAAGCCGGATATACACTGTATCCATTCATTGAACCAAACCGGTCAGCTAACGTTTCGCCATGTGGCTGTATCAAGGCAATTGCTGTATGGATGAAAAGATATAACTATATCAAACAAACAATGTTGACAACCAGCTTGTTACATCAGTGTCCATAAGGTCTCAACATACCTTCTAAATCACGATATTCAACATCCGAATAGTTTTCTGCTGCGGTCCAAACCGCTACTGGCGACTTAGTAACAAAACGCCGGTGCAAGCACAATCTATTTATGTGTATGCTCAACTAATGGGATTGACTCTCTGTCCTTAATCACTCTGAATTGTTTAAATCCCTGTAGTGGTTGATCTACCATAAACCCTCCTTGTTTAGTTCATCAATTTTGAAAAATTGTTTTCCTTATTAAATATGTATTGAAACAATTGTGTATTAATAGGTTTACACTCATGCAATGAAATTGTTTGTTTTTTAATTGAAAAAATATAGTATGGCCCCTGTTGGAACAAAATGTAATAAACAAAACATCAGTAAATGAAAAAAAAAAAAGGGAACCAATCAATTTCTAAGTTCAAACCCAAAGGAGAAAAACTCTGCAATCTGTAGATCAATCTTGATTCCTTCTGTAATAATCTTCTGCCTCTGTCACCTCCCCTGGTAATTGATTTTACTTGTTCTAGGTCACTGCATCTCAGATCCCAAAAATTGTGGTTCAATTCAGTACAATGAAGTACCATTGATGCTTCAATTTTACTGGTCTTTAAGCAACTTTTATGTTCCGCCAACCTTGTATGTAGGGGTCTGATGGTCTTACCCATATATACCAATTTACATGGACATGTCAGAACATATATCACATAATGAGAACTGCAAGTGGTAAAATCTTTCAAAAACTATTTTTTAGAATCTTTGTGGTTGATGAAAATGTCACTTTGCAACATGATTTGACAAAAAGAACAATGTCCACACCGGTGGTGTTCCTTAGGTTTGTTACCCCATAATGTATTTACAGTGTCCACCTTCTTTTCAACCAGGTAAGAAGGACTGACAATTTCCTTGATGATTTTAGACCTGACATATGATGTGCATATCCTGCAATCTTTGAAACAAGGAAGTCATTGCAAAATATCCAAATGTGATTTCAAAATTTTTGCCAAACCCGGAGTCAGATTGGTGTATCTCATCACAAAATTGAGGTTACTGTTATCATTTGAATTAGATCTAGATATATTAAATAATTGCTCTCTATTGGAAAAACGTTTCCTCAAAAGTCTATGTGGATAACCTCTTTCCAAAAGATCAGTGCACTTTTGTTGGGAATGTTTCTTAAATTCACTCAATGTGGTGCAGTTTCTCCAGATCCTGAGTAACTGCGAATTTGGTAAACTATCTTTTTTAAATGTGTGGAATGAAAACTGTTGTAATCCAGAAAGGTATTACGATCAACAGCTTTCTTGTATAGTGTTGTTTCCAAAGACCCCTCTTGCGATTTATAAACTTTAACATCAAGGAAAGAAATGACTGAAAAATCATATTGCATGGAAAATTGAATCTCTTCCTCACAAGAGTTCAACCAAATCAGGAATTCATTCAATTCTTCTACAAAGCCAGACCATAGCACAAACACATCGGGGTACATTTTAAAAAACAGTGCGCGCGCGCAAACAAAAGTACGCCGGATTTTATAAGATACGCGCGTAGCCGCACGTATCATAAAATCCGGGGTCGGCGCGCGCAAGGGGGAGCACATTTGTGCAACTTGCGCATGCTGAGCCCTGCGGGCGCTGCCTGTTCCACCCCCCGGCCCTATCTAAACCCCCCTACCTTTATCGCACAAGTTACACCTGCTCGAAGCAGGCATAACTCGCGCGCACCGATGGCCCACTGCCGCGCCATCACCCGTCCTGGGGGCTGGTCCGGAGGCCTCGGTCATGCCCCCCAGAACGCCCCCGGGCCGGCACCATGCCCCGCGGAACGCCCGGAATGTCGTGCCGCCCCCACCCTGACACGCCCCCCTAGCAAAGCCCCAGGACTTGCGCGCCGCCGAACCTAAGCAAAATAGGCTCGGCACGCGCAGGGTTTTGTTTTTTAAGGGTTACGCGCTTAACTTAAGCGCGTAACCCTTATAAAATCTGGCCCATCATCTATAAATCTTTTCCATAGAGATATCTTCGCCGAGAAGGGAGAATTCAGTATCCATACTTTCTCGAATCTTTCCATGTATAAACTGGCTAATAAAGATGCCATTGTTGCACCCATGACAGTTCCAGCAGTTTGCTGGTAAAATTTTCTATCAAAAATGAAGAAATTTTTCATTAATGCAATTCTCCTAAGGTGCATGATGAAACCGGTGGGAACATCATGGGGATGTAGTCTATGACTCAAAATGTCTCTAATGGTTTCCATCAATGGCATTTATGGTATATCAGTGTATAAAGATTTAACATCAAGGGTTACAAAATAGTAATTCTGAAAGTCAATTTCCAAACCTTGCAACATGTTTAAAAAATGGGTCGTATCTTGAATGAAAGATTCTATTTTATTAACATACTGTTTTAAGAAACTGTCTACGTAAATAGATAATTTCAACCAAGGGTTCAGTGATGGAGAAATTATCAGTCTTCTTGGAGGGTTTATTGAATCCTTATGAATTTTGGGTAATGTATATATAGTTGGGATGCATGGAAATTTCACATTAAGAAACTTAGGTTCCCTTTTGGACAAGAAACCACTTTCAAAAGCTTGATCCGTTAACATTTTGATTTCCTTTTGTATCAGTTTGTGGGATCTGACTTCAAAACCACATAAGTGGATGTATCCTGTAGTTGACTCAATAATTCCTGCACATAAGTTTTTCGATCTTGTATCATAATCGATCCTCCCTTATCAGCATGCTTAATCACAATGGATTGATTATCTTTTAAACCATATAGAGCCGTTCTTTCCTCAAATTTCAAATTGTTGTTGGAATATATGCCTTGTTTAAAATGATGGTTTTCACATTCTTCCACATCATGGAGCATGATCTTTTTGTATGTCTCTATCACTGGATCCAATGAACCTGGTGGGTACCAACTTGATTTGTCATGGACTCTGGAAATATGTATATTTTTATATGGTTGTTTTGAAAAAAATAGTTTCAAAGATACGGATCACATACATTTTTCAAAGTCCACCCTAAATTGAAACAGGTTATGTTTACACTGCGGAACAAATGACAATCCTTTGTTCAAAATATGTTCTTCATTAGGAGTCAGGATGTGCTTTGACAAATTAATCACTGCTGATTCCATGTGTACTGGCGTGTTGATGATCTCGTTGATATCCTCTGCTCTTGGTGTATGTTGTAGTCTCCTTGTTGGTTTCTCCAATTGTAGCATCCCCTCCCTCTCCTCTTCTGTTTGTATCCCTGCTCTAAAAAATGAGTGGTGTCATTTTGTGGTCTACTATCTGTTTCTTCCCCCTCCAATGACGAGTCTGAAGAAGACATATTAAAGGTAACAAGTTTGGACTCTTTCAGCTGACCCTTTGTCCATGGATAAATAGATCTACTTGCATAGTCTTTCTCAACCCTGCTGAATTTATTTAATTTATACTTCCTCAGATCATTCTTAAAATGATCCACTGATTTTTCTAACTCATCAAAATTAGAATCGAAGGACTCTGTGGTGGTATTTCTTTTTAGCACATTCATTTGGACTTCCACTTCATTTTTTAAATCTTGGATTAATTTCTTGGATGACTCAATTATCAAAATCATGAAGTCACGGGAACATTTGTTGAGTATAGAGTTCCATTTTGTAATGAAATCATTATCTTCCACAAACAATTTGAGAGCTTTCATAACCCTGAGACCTCTAGGTATTTTCTCAGTTTTACACTATTCACCGAGTGTTACTATGTAATTCAGCATGAATCAGTCTTTTATGTAATGAAAAAATGTCAGACCATTGCTGTGAGGAATGTCTAGAGTATCACTATGCAGAGATGAAACATCTTGTAAAATGGAATACACATATTCAGAACTATAACTAAATGCGCTGCGCCCGGCATTATCCATACCCTAAAGTCTCAGAAAAAATTCCACCAATAGAAAGGTAATTGTGAAGTCAATAAAGGAAGGAGTGCTGATCGGGTGTTATGGTGTTCCTGATCTCCTGGAGTAGACGACAGGTGACATGAGAGTTTGCAAGACCCATGAGATGGGCTAGGGTCTCTGGTGTCACCCACTCTCATTTATCATAGTCCAGGAGATCCCCGACCTTTGTGATCTCTGACCTTTGCCAGCATTAGCTGACAGCAAACCATGGGGGACTTGAGCATGCTCACACCCAGGCATAGGTTGAAGAATAGAGGCTTGGCTAGAAACTCCACGCTATTAGCCGCTGGGGCTTCTCTGGTCATGGAGATCAAGTTCCAGGCTTTAATCAGATCTTGATAAGACTGGCAACCTCAAGAGGTTTCTGCCATAATCTCTCGGATGAGTACAAAAAAGCTGCCAGTCATATTGTAGGTTGCACAACTGGCGAAGATAATAGGCCAACGTGTGCGACTGCGGAGGTGAGTCTGCATAAAGGAGCCTCTGCAAGGTCGGGAGGTGGAAAGTTTGGACCTAGCTTTGGATACATTCCAGATTCTGCCTGTCCTCTCCCAGTGGGAGGCTCAGAACACTAGCAGAGACCCAGTGCCTCCTGGCCCAGAAGAAATCTAGCAATTCAGGGGTTGGACTCAAGGCAATCAATGCAAAAGTGTGCTTGCTACTAACTGATTGATCATCAAGGGCCTTCCCCTGAGGGATAGCAACTTGAGCAGCCTCATCCACAACCTCAGGCGAGTGCCTAATTTGTCTTCCAGCTCGTGCCAGTTGACAGGGGCTGTGTACGCCTAGGTATTGCAACATCTCCCTGCTCCAAGCTAGATGATGAAAAGGTTGGGGGAGCATATCCACCTGTCTTCCTACTAAAAGCCCAGACATTTGGCCCAGTTGATCCTCGTCGAGGATACTGCAGAATACACCTGCTGACACTCCTGAGTCCTCACTAGATCAACCGGGTCTCAGGCCCCAAGAAGTACATCGTCAGCTTATGCCGAAAGAGTCACCTGCATCTCAGATTTCTGCAGCACAGCCCAGTAAGCCTCCTGCATAGGAGGTACAGGAAAGGCTTGATGGCCAATGCATACAGTTGCCTTGACAAGGGGCACCCTTGATGTACTCCTTGCCTGAATGCCAGAGGTGCCGTTAGGGACCAATTGACCTTGATGAGGCACTCTGCAGAGCTGTACACGATTTGGAGAAAACCCATAAAGTGTGGGCCAAAACCAAACACCTGCAGGGTTTCCATGAGCCACTGTGTCAAATGCCTTCTCTTCATCTAAAGCGAGAAGGGCAATTGGCAGACCAGTCCTGCAAGCGAGGTAGATCAGATCCCACACCAAATAGATGTTATCAAATATGGCCTGGCCTGGGCTCGTGTAGGACAGGTCAATTAGCACAGACTTAAGCCACAACGAGATGGCTTTGGCTATGATTTTATATTCTGTGCTGAGCAGCGAGACCAGGGACCAATTCTTCATGTCGTGCAGGTCCCCCTTCTTAGGCATCAGTGTTAACACTGTGCAGTGGTTTGACAACTGTAACCACCCAGTCTTAAGGACTTCATCTAGGACCCTCAAGAGGTCAGGCCTTAGCTCACTCCAGAAGTGATAACAGAACTCCACGGTCAGCCCGTCGATGCCCGGAGACTTATTGTAGGACATCAGACCCAGGGCTTCACAGAGCTCAGCAAGACCAAGAGATACATCCAGTCATTCCCTGTCATCCTGACAAGGGAAGCTCCTCCCATAAAATCCTGAAGGCGTCTGGGTCAGTGGGATCTGGAGAGAAGAGTGTCAAGTAGAATTCTCTAGCTCTGGGTCGAATACTCTTTGGATTGTTGAGGAGAGACCTGTTCGCAGACAGCAGACATGATATCTACTTCTTGGTCCCCCTTCTCCAACCCGTAGAGGTGTGAGCCACGATCCATCTCCTGAAGGATTTGGATGTGTGACCTGATGGAAGCCCCTTGGTTCCGATGTTCGACTAGGTCCCAGAGGGTATGCTTCTTCTCATTGTAGAGGCTCTGCAGACCTTGGTCCCCAAGCACAGGTAGGCGCTTCTCAAGATTGAGTACTTCCCCCTCTAGATAAGAACATAAGAACATAAGATACTCGAACCCAGCATCACACCTCCTGCTGGCATACTCCTGACAGAGGATCTTGAGATGGACCTTCCCCACATCCTACCACAGACTCAGTGAGAAGAAGTCTGCCTTGTAGCCATGTCAGTCATCCCAAAATTCCTGAACCAACGTCACAAAGCCTTAGTCCTCCAGTAAGGAGTTGTTAAAATGCCAATAGGCTGCTCTGGGCTCTGCTGACGCTAACCCTACTGTCAGTCACTGCATTGAGATCAGTGAACGGTGCCAATCTAATGCCATTGGTTCAGGCTCATGACATCAGCTGGCTAGATATATAGAGTCTGATGATTCGTACACCACCCCCCTCTCTCACCCTGACAAAGGTGAAGGTGTCGGAGGACTCGGGGTGGTGTTCTCACCAGACGTCAACCAGGGAGGAAGTGGCAGACTAACTCCCTCAGGACAGCCAATTAACCCTGGTGTGGTTCCTGGCTGTTCCTGTCCAGGGTCTCAAGGGAACAGTTAAAATCACCCACAAACACCATAGCTTCATCGACAACCAAGCTGTCAAGATTGGTTAACATCTAGTTGAAGAATTGCTGCCTACTGGGCCCTGCGCTCGGAGTGTATACATTAACAAAATTAACAATTCTGCACTTGAACTGGACCCTGATGTGCAGCAGTCTTTCTAGCATGGCAGCCTTCACATAAAGCACCTCAGCCTGAAAGGTGTCTGTGAATAGTATCACCACCCCAAAAGATGTAGCAGTGAGGTGAAAGAAGACACTGCCACGCCACTCCAGCAGCCAGTTTGCCTCATCAGCCGGAGTGGGTGTGTCTCTTGGAGGAAGCTTACAGCATACTTCTCCCCTCGTAGGAAGCTGAGTATCTGGAGTCTCCGAAATCCCACCCTACAGCTGTTGACATTGAGTGTGCCTATGCTAAAAGCCATCTTCTGTTGATGTTATTCTCAAGTCCTTACTTGAGGAGCTTGAGGCTGTTATAGAACTTATGGAGACAGGCATGTTTGGACGTCCCGTACAGTTTGACCCGATCATTGGCTTGGTGAATGGTCCAGACTGAACACTGCAGCAACTCTGCATCTGGCCACTTCTCCAATGCCAAGCGCTCCTTCTTTCTGAGATGCAGGGTTCCCTCTAGAAAATGAAGGATCTCCTGCTTTGGGATGATGGGAGTCTCAGAATCTGCAGGCTCTGCACTACATATAGTCTCATCATCCCTTGCCTCCCCACTCCTGAGGATTTCAAAGCTCTCCCCATGTTCAGGGAGAGACTTCCTCCTCAGCTTGATCTTAGATTTTTTTTTTATATATATATTCCACTTTTTGCACTTTTCTCAGCACTTCAAAGTGGATTACATTCAGGTACTGTAGGTATTTCCCTCTCCTCAGAGGGCTTACAATCTAAGTTTGTACCTGAGGCAATGGAGGGTAAAGTGACTTGCCCAAGGTCACTAGAAGCGACAGCAGGACTCGAACCCTGGTCTCCTGGTTCATAGCCCACTGCTCTAACCACTAGGCTACTCCTCATTGCCCCAAGATGGTGTCTCTGATTGTGAGGGACCCGTGGACTCCCCAGCAGTGGAAACTGGAGATGCTTGGTATGGCGCCTCTGGAGCTGAGGAGAAAGCTTCCAGCAAAGTGACAGGCACCCTCTCCAGGAGCTCCTCTGGAGGGGTTATGGTCACCATTACTGGGACCTCAGGAGAATGGCTAGTGAGAGAAGGAGCAACCTCTAAGGAGGCTGCAGGTGTTGCTTCCTCTTCCTCTGATGTTTCAGCAGAGCTGGTCTCCATGGCCAAGTCCAGGGTCACAGTCTGGAACCCCCTTCCTCCTCAGCTATTGTGTCCTGCTCCGCCTCTCCTGAGGTCTAATATGCCCCACTGATTGTCTCAACCTCTGTGTCTGTGACTAGGGTCTGACCTGGCTCCCCACCCTGACCAGGTGGTAACCTCGAGGAGGCGCTCTCTCTCCTCTTCAGCAGCCCAGGATTCAGAGGACTGCGGGCTGGCTGGTGGTGGCTGGAAAGAAGGGTGATGGGTTTCCTCTGAGGTTTTGCCAGGAGGAGAATTTTCCGCCCCTCCAGAGCCACAATGGCGGAGGGGGGATCTCACCAAAGGAGATCTTTTTAGGGACTCACTCTTTCCACGAGTGCTGATGTTTCGGGGATTTGGCCACTGATGGTGTAACTGCTTTGGGGCCTGATGTTTCAGACCTCCCTCCAGGCCCATGCTGGTAATTGGGCCTGGATTATCAGAGTCCGATTCTGAGTTCCTTGTCCCATAAGGGACCAACATCCTCCTCCTGACTTTGGGAGCAGGCTTTTCTTCCCCTGTGCACTTAGCCCACACCCAGTCCACCCCTGGCTCCTCCCTTTCCCTCTTTCCAGTCTTTATTTCTCCTCCAGCAGAGGTGTTGGAAGAGATGACATGGAAGGGGTTGGGAGGGTTTGATGCTTCCTCCATGAGGGTGGACTCAGGTGTGGATATTGACAGGGAAGGCATTTGCTCTCCTTCCTTAAGCCGCTCCATTATCTTTTCTGCAGTGGCCAGATCTCCAGAGGTTGTCCACACCTCCCTGCTGAAATTGGGGAGGGGGGGGGGGGGTGTTGCTAAGTCTTCTGCTGATAATGGTTGCATTGGGGTGGCAGCCACATTCTCATTAGCTTCAGTCACCTGCAAGATGGAATTTGCAGGGGTGGCTGCCACATTACCTTCAATCCCCTGCAAGTTCGAATTTGCAGGGGTCACTGCCACATACTCTCAGGGGCAAGTCCCCTTTGGGGTGGATTATGCAGGGGTAGTTGCCTCATTCTCATCCAAGGAGGTCCCCTGTGAGGTATTATTTGCAGAGGTAGCTGCCTCAGTATTACTAGGGTGAAGAGCAGACCTCTTTGGGATGGCGAGTGGAGAGACTGCATTGTTACCATCACTCTAACATGCCCTGTTGGTTTTCTTTGTACCTTTTTTTTAGCATGCTAGAGCAAGTTGTCAACTTATTGCCATATTTGGCAGTAGGGGTTCTGGCTGTGATGTTCCTGGGGACCTCTGAGATGGCTTTAGAGGGCCACTCCTATCAAGGCCTGCTGTTCCTCAGTTCTGCCAGTTATGTTGGGGTGATAGGCATTTGGCACTGATTTGGCGGTGGAGGGGGAGACCCGAGTGGTGTCAATTGGGTGGGTCCTAGCAGAGGTGGTAGGGATGCTAGGACCTTGGCCCCCAGAGATACAGGTGGAGTTTGGGCTGGAGGGCTTTGCAGATGCCAAGATGTCAGTAGCAGCTGCAGAGGAGGGGACAGCAGAGGAGGGCAGCTCGGAGGCAGCAGACTTACTGGCTTTCTTTGCCTTGGGGCATACTTTGTGGGTATGCCCCACCTCTAAGCATAGGAAGCACCTCAGCTCCTTGTGCTGTAGTAGTGTGTGGGGCCACCTCATGTGAGATAATAAAAGAGCCCTCCACTTCCTCCCTTCCCTGGGGCAGCTTCATGGTCATCTACAGTCTATAGGACAGGATGTGGCGTATAGTCGCGTGCCTGCACCCAGGGGTATCCCAGTGATGGGAGAGCGAACCTCCCCCAGGGTGCGCAGGTGACCCATTATTACTGCCTCAGGTATATAGGGTGGCACATTTGATAGTACCACCTTGATTCCAGGGACCTCCAGAGGCTCAACTGGTACAAAGACCTCCTCCACCACTATGCCCTTTACAATTGCCGTATGTGTGGCAGCCAGTGTATGGAGGAAAAATACTATTTTTCCATACATCCTTTCAGCCGCCACAATGGCTGCAGGACCCACCACGTCTGCCACTACCATGATGTGGTCCATGATAGTTGCCCCTCCTACACCTTACCCCATGCCTCCGGGTTAGCTCAAGGAAGAGGTAGGTGACATGTTGTATTGGGTATGAGGCTCTACTGCCTGATCCTGGCTGTTGTGCTCGTCCTGCACCCCTCCCGGCAGAGCCACCAGCTGCTGTGCCTGACACCTCCACCGCATAGGATCTTGCGGTTTGACTGCAGCAGAAGTGGAAGCAGTGACCGGGGAGGAACTTGTGCTCTGAGCTTTGTGTTTTTCGTGCCCTGCTGCTGCCTGAGGTGTTTTATTAATTTCCGCAGCAGCAGGGACACCGCTTGTCTCTCTGGCCGGCGACGCAGCCACCTCTGAGGTGGAAAGACGGGTAGTGTCAGCCAGAATGGCTACCTCAGTGGTGGAAGGAGCTGAGGCAGGAATGGTGTTTTGCGTGGCTAGTGTAGTAGTGCCAGCCACTAAAGGGTCCCCTAAAATAGGGGTCTCTGCCCTATCAGATAACAGTGCTGGGACAGGAGTATTGTGCCCAGCAACAGCAGAGATGTTATTATTAGCTGTTGCTGGGTTAGATGCTGCATTTTGAGGGGGTGCAGCGCTAGGAGGTGCTGGGGGGAGGCAGCTGATGTTGTTGTTGCTGCAGCTTTTGGGGTGCCAGTCAGAAAGTCACGGATGTTCTTCTTTGGTATTGACTTCCAGCTGACACCTTTTTCCCCCCCAGTTTCATTGAGGCCTGCTTGAGGCTGCTTCTTCCCCATTGCCCAGGCGGTTATTTCTATGGAGATATAGGCCATGGGGACTGGGATTGAAGCAGCCGCTACTGAAAATAAGAGAGGTGAAAGATGGCTTAAAGAGTGACTCTTTTTTTTTTTTTTTAACAATTGTTTTTAATTTAAATTAAATGTGCAAAAATAAGTGAAATGACAGTGAGGTTTTAAATGAACAAGTGAACTAGTGCTCCAAAATTAAAAAGAGAGTGCACAGGGGAGTGAGAAGTACAAAATAGACTGGAAATAAAACTTCCTTAGAAAAGAAGGCTCCTTGGCTGCTCCGGGAAGGCCTACAGCAGGTGCCTGATTAGAGCTCAGCCGGGCTTCAGAGCTTGTGGTCTGGCTGAGTGGCTGAGCCCTCCCCCGCCCCGAGCCTCAGTAATTAAATAATGAAAATAAAAAGGTAAGAGCTTGCTGTTCTTTTAACTTATAAAACTAAAATAAAATCATAAAAGGCAATTATGGGGGAAAGGTTGAAATTAAATAACTAAATCAAACAAAACAGATGAAATAAACCTGAAGGAAAGAGCACAAAGGAACTTAAAGCAAATAAGAAAGGAAATGTGCCTTGAAATGAATCCTGCCTGAAACAAAACTTACCCTAAAACTAAGGGTCTGAAAAAACTGTCCCTGCCTAAGTAAAACTTTGCCCTAAATCAAAGAAAAGTGTGTGTAAGTGAATGGGGGAAGGGGAGAGAGGCTGCAGTCAGCATACAGAGGAAGGCAGCTCCTCTGCCTTCCACTCAAACAAACAAGTCAAATAAAAGGCTAAATACATGAAGTAAACTCTAATTAAAAGTGAGGACTGATGCCTCAACACAAACTGAACTAAAATATGTCAAAATTATATGGCTAAGTAAATGAAAATATCTGAAAATTAAGGTTTTTAAATCTCTGCTGCAGAAGCAGGATGTGCACACAGCCTCTCTCTAGCAAGGAAAGCCAGGACTGGATCAGCCTGTCCTGAAAATCAGGAGCCAGTTGGCAACCCTGATGCAAATCTCGAGGGGAGAGGCTCCTTAGACTTCTTCCTGATAGCTCTATCCCCCCCTGTCCTCCCTTCCCCATCTATAAATCCCACCGAGAGTCATGCTAAACACAGTAAATACACACCACAGGATTAAACTTAACACTTTTACAAGAAAGAAAGGCAGAGAAGAGGTGTTAACATACTGAGGGTTAAAATAGAGACTCAATTTAAAAAATGCAGCAATTTACTTGAAAGGTATTTAAATAAACCAAATGATAAAAGACCCTATAGAGCAGGGGTGGGCAACTTTGTTCCTTGAGAGCCACAAACAAGCTAGGTTTTCAGGACATCCACAAGGAATATGCATGAGGCAGTTTTGCATGCAGTGTAGAAAATGCAAACTGACTTGTTTGTGGCTCTGGAGAACTGGAGTTGACCACCCCTGCTAAACATATCCTGTTCCTTAAGGCAGTGCCCCTTACAAAATACATGGCTCTCAATGTTTAGAGTCCTTTGCTTCAACAAAAAATCTTTTACCAGTCCTATGGTGTGCACCCAGCTAAAATAATTATTTGGCAGGAAACCTCTTAGAAATTCCTTCTCAACATGGTTTAATATTATAGATGAATAAAGAAATAACTGAGTTCCTACTTCAATCAGATCGCTATTAACAGTACTTTAGAGTCCAGTTTCAGTCCTCATGGTGTGTAGATAATCAGTGGCAAATAATCACTGTAGGTTTTATAGTGCAGATTGATTATGGGTGTGCAATGGTAAAATTTGTAGAATAATTATGAAGGAATCCCTTCACAAATCTTATATTGCTATCCAGGGAATAAATGTTCTTTATCTCTCCAAAACTTGTTAATGTTTTGTTTTATGTGTGATTTTATGAAGGTTTTAAGAATTATAACTCACCTAGAACCCATAAATCTTGTAAATAAATAAAATAATAAATAAGTGGTTAGTCTCTGATTTGTTTTTTGTTGGGTCTTCCCTTTCTATGTGAGCAGTCAGAAATATTCCTTTGTGGCTTTAGTTGCAGCACAGGAAAGGGGTTACCCTGGCTTGTCAACTTAGGTAAACAGTTTTCAAAGAAAAATATTTTAAGTAGTAAAGAGCAAACTGCAGCAAAGGCCCCTTTGGTCTCACCAGATCAGCCCGTAGGCTCCTCTATCCTCAGGACAGCTCGCAGGGCAGAGAATCTCTCTCCTAGACTTCAGGAAACCACAGCTTCCCTGGGCTGTCCCTGACAGGTTTCATCTCCCTGGGTGTCAGGCAACCAGAGAGCACCAAGACAATCTCCTCAGCATACATGCTTCTCTTTCTGTCCATTTCTATCTCACTCTTTCCTTTCTCTCTCAGCATCTTTAACTCCTTCCTAAATCCAACCTCAGAAGCAGGAAGTGCAGTTCCTAGTCATGCTGAAAAGTCAGACCAGTTCTGACTGGTCAAGGAAAGTCACTCTAGATAAGAGGACGGCAGAGATGGTGTGCTCTAGCATCAGCTAAGGTGCTGATGATGATGAAAAGAAGGCCCCTGCATGAAAGTAGGCAGGTTGCAAAAAAGAGTGTTTTTTGTTTTGTTTTTTTTAAATGTCTGACATCCTAAATCCTGGTAAGATACAGGCTCCTTTAGTCACAATCTATAAGGGAACCCAGCAGAAGGTTCTTGTACAGTGCAATTAAAGTCTGGATAGAGGTTAGTGGATATCAGCAATATATAGACTCTCTCTACAAAAGAAAAAAAAAAGCAGCAGCCTCCACTTTCTACTCCAGTTGCAAGAGGAAAAGGAAGCAAGGTAAAAAATGTTCCAGGCCAGTGACCTGGCAGAAAATCATTACTGGTCCTTAATACAGATTTGAGAAGCCCTGGTCTAGGGTAAACAACAGCTCCAAGCCAAGGTGGACAATCTCAGTCCGTCCTCGTTTTAACCATTGCATTCATGGAGATTTAGTTCTGTTTTTCCCTGAGAAGAACAGGCCTACATCTTCATGCATACAGCAGAGTAAAATCAGAACTGGCTCAGCCTTTCCTCCTTAACAGGGAACTTTATGATCACCCTGTATAGGCCCCAATCAGTTCTGCAAATTGACATCATCACATGCACGGTGTCATTATAATTTAAGCACTCTGGAAACTAAGACAGCCTCCTTTTCACCCTTTAAAATAAGATTGGAGCATATTCAACAAAATATAGGAAAACAAACCTTAAACTGGACCATGGCTTAGATTTTAATTTATATGTACCTCCACCCCCTTTGCAGTAGGCCACCTTCAGGCACTGCAGGGTTGGGAAAAATGGACTGCAGACCTGGATCAGGACTCATCTAATGGGGGACAGCAAAAGTTAAGATCCAAAGTAAATCACACACCAATTTAAAAACCCACCACAAGCCACGCCCAAGTTGTGTTCCAAAATAAGTGTAATCCATGGGATGGTTGAACCCGGACAGTGGTTCCAGATATCATATTTCAGATACAGTCACTGATGGTAAACTTTCCTTGATATCATAATACTTCAACTTCCAGGATTCCCTGAGCAGGGGAAAAATAACTTTCAAGGTCTTTGCATTGCAAACCATTAAGTCCCAATTCAAATTCTTTGTATACAACAGTGATAATAACAGCACTGATGAGCATTAAATAGAAAAGAGAGTAAAAAGCGCATTGGAAGTTGACTTGGTTTCCAAAATTACTTTTACGGAGATGCTGTGAACTGATGAAGATATCCTTTACAGCAGTTGATTCGCTTATCAATGTTACAAGTGCTTCTAAATAAATTTGTGACTTCTCAACATCCTATTAAAGTTCGAGGTGGTAAAGCCAATTAATTCATTCTATAATCAGATGTTTTCCCCTCCCCTTGGCACAGAGTAAGTTTTAGTTCTTCCCTTCTAATGCAGGTGTCGATGCTACAGATGAAATCCATTATTACACAGTCATTTATCTCCTACTTCTCCATGCTGTCTTCTCACACTCTTCACAGTACCTGAATGGCATCCACCTTTAAGTATCAAAGCAATATTCCTGTTTACTCCTCTTCTGCAAAATCTCCAGTAGATGTCCATCGGCCCTATAAGGGATCCATCCCTGCCGCATTCTTCCACTTCTCCATCTTCTCCTCTGGATGGCTGAAAGTCATCCTCCCTCTGGAGACTGTTGATCCACAGGTTCCTTCTCCAGGAAAGCAACTTCTCCTATTCGTTTTAGAACACCAAAGAAAATAACTGAGTCCCTAGTTAATGGGTGCTCAGAACTCAACTAAATCAGCATAAAAATATAAAAGGGATAGGAAGCGTAGAAAGAAACTCCCAACCAAAATAAGAAGCTCGAGGAAGGCATTAACATTATGCAGCTCCTGAAGAAAAAAGAGAAAACCCACACCCTAAAAATAGTGGTCAGAGTATTATATCAGAGGAACACACCCTGTATACTTTTCCACAGGGGAACTACCTATAAACATATTTAATATGTTTCTTCCTCACATAAACTGAATATTCTGAATGGTTTCTAGTAGGGATCCAGCAGGATCTCTACACAAGAAAAAATTATTTAAAATCTAAAAGCTAGAAGGCAGAAGAAATCCGCAAACAGTACAGAATGCACAATAACAGGGAAAAGCAGTTTCTTAGTCAATTTAGAAATTTCCTTTCATGCAGCTTCGGTCACCGGTTAGCAGAATTTTCCAACACGCGACCTGAGGACGTCATCTGTCCTCAGGCCCCAGAAAGAGAAACCTCTCCATTCCTTTCCAAACACTGTGGCAGCATGGTTCCCCAGAAAAAGAAATGATGTCCCCCTGGACCAGGGGACTGTTCCTTTCGGAGAGTCTTTGCACTGTGCAGAGAGATTTGATAGGTCTAAGTATCTGGTGGACTGACAAAGCGCCAAAGATGAGCACCACACTGGCGATGCCCTCCCTAAGCCCCACACAAAAGCTTTTACTCTAATCACATTTTCTGAAAGATTTCCAACAAGCAAACTCCTCTCTAAGTGCTCATGGAAGCCCCATATATATCATCAAAACTGCCCATCCCCTTTCAGAGAAAAACTGTACTATCACTCACTATCCTAATCACATCTTCTTGAACCTCCCATTCCTTGAAAATTCTCAACATTAAGCCCAGCGCACCCTTCAGCATTATAATAAGGCCTAGGCTGGCTTACAGAGAAGACAAGCTAGGGTTAAGTTCTCTGGGTGTCTGGATAGAATTTTTATTGCTTTGTTAGTTGCAGAAAGCCATTAATTCCTGCCACTTTCTGTTGTTACTGACACCTTAACCACTGGAATCCAAGTGTACATTTGAATGCCTAATACATTATGTGATACATAACTCTCTGTCTTGTTGCTTCAACCTCTGAAAGTCCCCTGAATGTTGACTAGCTGACCATTTCACCTCCCCTGCCTCTCCCATACCTACTGGGGGAGGGAAGTACTGTAAGGCCTCTAGTGTATCCATTTTCTAAATGCAGAAAAGGACAACATAATAAATTACAACCTGATCAGTTGGAAGATCTAGGGAGGCGTAGAAAAAATCATGATGAACCCAGGAAACTATTATGTGCAAATTCTCTTCTCAGAATAATAAACACAGCAGGAGAAGGAAATGTTACATATTCAGAGTCCAAGGGCTACCAATTGTACTTAAGATTTATTCAGTATAAACTAATTTTCATGAAGCAACTTCACTTTATTATTATGTTTGCTATATCAGTAGGTCACCTGTGCTAATCTGTGTTAAAAATGTGCTGGAAATACATCTGCTAATTGCATGTAAAATAGACATAGTTATCTTGTGTGTGTGTGTGTGCTTATATCATTATCTGTTCTGTCTCAGATTGTTATGGATTGCTATGATTTAGTTCTAAATGTCATTATTTGTACATTGAAACTGGTAAAAGAATTTACAGTGATGGTGCATTGTTGATGAGGCAGTCCATTGACTGCAACTTTCTTTTACTTTCCTTCAGGCTTTCTGTACATGATAGTCTAAGGAAACATTAAAAAAACTCTACTATACAACAGCAACCTGTTTGGAGAACAGTGCATTAGGATGTCTTCCTGAAAGCCCCTCCCCCCATCCCATTGTGGAGATGGGTTCATCTCTGGAGCACTTTTCCCTAGGGTCTGTGTATGTCAGTGTACCCACTGATTTTTTTTTTCTCCTCAAAAACCTTGACCATTTTTCCTGTGAAACCATTGCTGTAGACGTATGTTTGTTTATTTATATTCAGACTTTATGGCTTGCCTTTGTACTAAAAGTACTCATGGTGGGTTACAACAATCTTCAAAACTATCCAATTAAGAGAATAAATCCATTACAACAAGATTTACCAACAAATTGCAATTTATCTTTTTTTTTTTTATATTCCACTTTTCACACTTTTTTTTTCAGTGCTTCAAAGCAGATTACATTCAGGTACTATACGTATTTCCCTATCCCCCAGAGGGCTTCCAATCTAATAGGGTCATTTTCCAACTCCATAGAAAGCAACTATTTATGCTGCTATAGGAAGCCCACCTAGTAACTCGAGGTGAGGTTTAGGTAGTAATGTAGGGGTCACTTTGACATTCAGAGTGAGACGTAACGAACAGAACAGTGCACTCTTGTGAAGATTTGATGTCTTTCGGAGTGAGGAAACTCGCACAATGATGAGATATGTACAATGTTCTCTCAACCTAGCTCTCTCTCTCTCTGGTAGGTAATGCAATAATTGTGGTATTACTACAAAGTGTGAAAATATAAACATACCCCTCTTCCTATTGCTTGCAATATTTTGATAAATCTAGCCTTGAGTTTGTTCCTGAGACAATGGAGAGTAAAGTAACTTGTTACAAGGAGGGGAATTGGGACCTGAACACTGGTTACATGGTTCCTAGCCCACTGTTCTAACCACTAGGCTACTCCTCAACTCCAATAAAAACTACCATGTAGAGCAGAGCATTTTATAGACATTATCTGTATCCAGTGGCAAAACTTTCCATGATTCCACCACTCTGAATACAGAATCTCTTGCTGCTTGTTCATTCCCCAGGATGAAAGCTATTTTTCCTCTTTGCGAATACATTGATACAGGAACACTACACTTCAGAAGAATTACTTCAACCAGAGAGATGCCCATTGATTTTTATTTGATAGCAAAATTTTCATTTTCCTTCACTGGAAGAAGATAATAGTTTAGTTTAAGACAATCACAGTATTCCACCATCAGCTAGAATCCAGAGTGTCATGCCTCAGGTTTTTGTCTAGATTTGTGCTACAGGTAATCAAATTCAAACTGAAATGCAGAATTTTTATGGCTATTTCAGATTTGCCAGACTTGGCTCTGTTTCATTTTAACAAGAGCTGGCATGGATTTGCTTGAATCCCATCCTGCTCTAGTATCAAGTGAATGACAATTTTGTTTTAGCTATTGAGTGATTGACCTAAGTACAGGCTTCCAATTTGTAGCTATCTTTTCCCAATTTGGCAAGACAGTGCCAAAACAAAATTTGCAAGTTGAGTTTCAGTGGGCTTGAATTTTGGAGAGCTAGAGCTTGAACATTTACATATTCACATTGGATTGTAGCAGACCAGAGTCAACTGCAGCTCAAACTATTAAAACTGAACCAGAGAACCTTCCTCCTTAACTCTTTGATCAGGAGAAAGTTAATATCTAATCTGGATAAATTCGCTAGTTTTTTTTCTAAATCATTTTCAGTATCATCTGCAGGTTAATGAGTGAGGAGGGAATGGGGGATAGTTTCTGTATGATGCCCATTATCAAATTGCAGGAAAATGGAAAAGGAAGCAGATACCCAAGCAGTCAACTTTGACAGCTCTCAGAGAAGCATATCGGAGATAACTACATCAAAAATAAGGAGAAAGAGGAGCATGATACCTACAATTTCTATGCTTGGTCTTTAACACCTTCATGGTGGTATTTGAATAAAACGTGGTATGATGTGTTTTGCATTATAATTAGTTTGCTATACCCCTTTAGTTGCTACCAAAATTATAGCCTCCAAAATATTACTTATATTTCCACTTAAACTGGTGGCTTCCCATTTATGAAAACATTATGCTAACTCTTGCTAGAGTCCTTGACTGATAGCTAGGACAGAAAGTCTTCTCCAGATTAATGGACTTGATTGAGTTTGGTCCCTGTGATTTTATGTGAACTGTTTTATTTGTTTTCTTTCTGTCTTAAGGTCAAAAGTGGCATAGAGCTGGTGCTCATAGCAAACATTAAGGACATAAAAATGCTTGTCTCAAAGCAGAATAAGCCAGCATGGCTATAAGTGAAAGGCAGTCTGTATTGTTAGCCAACCCAAAAACTGTAGCTCCCTTTCACAAAATTAAAAACACAGTACATGCATAAACTCCCCCCCTTCTCTCATGTATGTAAGAGATGTTTTGTGTAACATTCTGGACCTTCTGAAAAGTCCTTAAGAGTTTTGAAAAATAATCTTGGTTTTGTTCAACACTATTCAGCTCTGAAAACCTTTACAAATGGACTATGGCACTTCCAGAGAGAGAATGTAAGCAAATAAATAATGGAAACAGCCTCAGGGTATGTAACCTGGACTTTAAATAAAACAAGCATTTACCTGCATCTGCTATCATTGATTACGCTATGTTCTCCATACCAGTGGTCTTCAGCCTGTGGGATGCAGCCAGACCTAAAGTGGGTCATGTTTTAAGAACATAGAAACATCACAGGCAGGGCTAATGTAGCAGGTGGGGGTCAACCAGGGCAATTACCCTGGGCCCTTGCCACAGGGAGTCCTGCAGGCTTCGTGCCTACCCAAAGGAGGCACAGTTCTGTCTCTAGTCCATCCTACCAGTGGAGGCATAAACCTTCAGTCTGCAGCAATAGGACTGAAAATCAGCACAGGGCTGTGATCAGGCGCATACTCACAGGCTCTGTAGCAGCCCCACCCCTCCTCCCTTATGGGCTTCACATTTTTAAGGAAACCCGTGCAAGGGTGGGGATGCTGCAGGGCTTGTGAATGCAGGCCGGCTCATAGTCCTGCACTGATATCCTTTGATAGAGCTACGGCTGTTGCTGCCAGGCCTGAGAGCAGAAAAAAGGAGGAGAGGTAAGAGCTAGAAAGGACATGAGAAGGGAGTCAAGGCAGGGGAAAAGGACTAGGGAAGGTCTATGGGGGGTTAGGAGGGAAAATAACCAAGAAGAGGTCATGAGGGGAAGAAAGGAGAGATGAAGGGAAAGGACCCAGGAAGGGATGTAGGGTACAGGGAAGAACAGGAAGGGTCATTGCAGAAAAGAGGAGGAGGAGGAGGGTTAGGGCCTGAGGTGACAACAGTCAGAGAGGACGTGAGACTGGGCAGGGAAGGCAGGAGGAAATGGACTCAGGAAGCTGCCATGAGGGGAAAAGGATGAAGAGTGAGGGGACCTGGGATTGGAAGCCTCCTCTCAGGTTTCTGCGTTGGGTGCCAGAATGTCTGAGGTGTGGAAGGAGAAAGAGTGAAACCTGGAAGAGGGAGGCTGAATGAGTAACCCCCTAGGGGCAAAGGTGCATCTAAGAAAGGCCAGCCCCATTTTGGAAATGGAACTGCCAGAGAGCCAGGAATTTGAAAGTCAGGGGTGGTTGGAGGGGAACCAGGGGGGGGGGGGGAAGTCATCTTTTGGACACCAACAGGATGAGGTTTAGGATGGGGGGGAGGGAAATACAGGAGAGGAGATGTGCTGGGATAGCTCTGAGACCATTTTGTTTTAATTTTTGAAACTTTTTCCACCTCAGAGGGTGGCAGGGGAGTGGGAAAGGGGTCTGATTAGCCCCAAAGGGTATGGATATTCCGGCCAGGGGGCTTGGGGGAGGGGGGGGAGGCTACATGGCCCCTTTAAAAGATGGCAGTCCTGGGATATGGGGCTGTCATTATGTGGTGCTGTGTAATTGTGTTATTTTTCCCAGAGGTATTTTACTGCAGGGAAAAATACTGTGGGATTCACTAACATGCAGGAACAAGCACCACCGTCTTAATGAACCCTGTGATACTTTTCCCTTTGGTTGAAAATACCACAGCTTAGTAAAGCCTTCTGGGGCAAGGAAATACCTATAGTACCTGACTTGTAACTCCCTTTGAGCCTGGATTTGATAAAGGAAGTAATTAAATACAAAATTCAGATCCAGATGTGAGTCTCTGATTCAGAAAGGTTGAAGACCACAACTCACGCCCTTGGTAACCCTTCCCGACTCCCAGTGCAGGAAGTCAACATTGCTGACGCCTGCAGTCATTACTTTGGAAAGGAATAACTTGGAGCATTCATCTGTTGGCTACTTATGACCCTGCTTTGTAAATAAGAACTCCAGGAGAAATGAGACCTGCTACAAGACTAAAATAATTTCATATGCTTTGCCAGCACTAGGGACCCAAAAAGTTCTTGTGGGTTCCGTAAGAATTTGCCTCACTTAACAATCCCAGCGGGCTATACTGCACTGCTGGTTAGAGAGCTCTGCTCTAATCTGATGTAAGGCTGTGTGGCCCTTATCCCAAAATTATGACCTTTAAAAGCTATGGTTGGATGCATAATTAGAAATCAATATTTAAAGCCATTTAGACAGATAATTCAAAAGTTATCCATCTAAATGTGCATTTTTGAATATTTCCCCTGCTTATCTGGCTAGTAGTTATCTGAATAAGTCATTACCTAGCTAAGATTTCGCCAGATAAGCAAGGGGCATGTTGGGGCATTCTGGAGAGGGCTGAGTCAGCTGAATAACTTATCCAGCTAGCTCCGATATTTGGAGTTAGCTGGATGAATTATTAGGATACATCTAGCATGCCCGAGAGCAGGTCTAAAGTTATCCGGGAACCTGTTCAAAAGAATATAACTGGTTAAGTGGCAAACTGTTTGGAAAAACAAAAAAAAAGAAAGGATTGGGGGCCTACTGATCCAAACACAGCTCCTTTCCTCCCTTCCACCCTGAGCTTGCAAGCTTCCCCCAAAACCCATTCTCTCTATTTTTGAAAAAAATTATACACGTCTGGATTGGTGGCAGTCTTTGCCCCTCCCTCCACCCCTGTTCTCTGATCCAGTTCAATTTTTTAAATGTTTAAATCTTTGGGGCTCCCCTCGTCCCCTCTTCCCCGCATCCCAATCCTTGCCTCTTACCTTCCCTTGTACCTTAAATTTAGATGAACCTTCAGCCTGGATCGCATTAGCAGCCTCTGCCTTTGCTGTCTGCTCGCTGGCTTACTGAATATTACCCCCTTAAACCCTACCACCTATTTTTTCTTAGGGGGGTCCTGCTGACTTTTTTTCAGCAGTGCTTCCTGGTTCTTACCAGCCCACAAGGGATCTTACTGGTCCTGCCTTGGATGCCAGGCTGCAAAGAGGCAGCTCCTAGGCACTGGTGATGACTAATTTCTCCTTTTGGAGCCCTAGGAGGAAGCATGGGCACAACTTTTAGAGCAAAGTTTCCTGCCTGGATAGAAACTCCTCAGATTGACAAGCTCTTTGTTCAGGCATTAAAAAAAAAGTTTTAATGCCTGAAATGCTATTGTTTTGTTTTTCTTACTGCATAGAGGAGAGGATTTTTCGGTATATCCTAGCCATCTGGCTAGCTATCTCTGCTGTGGAAGCCCGTGACTCATGTTTTGTGATTTGTTGCTAATTAGCTATAATTATTGTATTTATATTTTTTATTTAAATGCTGCTGCATTCAATGCATATAATGTGTATGTTTTTAAATGTAAGCCACCCTTGGACCTTTGTTGGAGCAGGGTGACACATTAATTAAAAGTGTAATGTAATATACCTCAGAAAATTATATAAATTGATTTCAAGTTCGAGCCACCGAGCCCACTGTATTGGATTTCAGTTATTTAATCTCAAGGTTTGGGTTTGAGGATCAAGGAGCTAACAAGAAGTAGGTGGCTAAGATTTCATTTAGAAGGAAAGGACCACAGTTTTTGTCACAAAGTGGAAATGTTTTGATTTTATTTCTTCTTCTCTCTCCAGTGGAGGGCTTATATTCTGTCATGACTTGGGTTCTGGCTGGATGCAGGGAGCACCATCCTAGGAGAGGTGCAGGACTGCAGGGCAAGGCTTGGGCCGGTCTTCTGCCTAACCAGCCCCCTCTCCCGCAGGTTGAGCCCTTGGGTCCTGGGAGCCAGTAGGTCTCTGCTGCGGGTGTTTAACATGGTGAGTCTGGAGCATGGTGGACAGGCTAGGCTGGAGCAAGGCTTGGACAGGCTGGTAAAGCTGGAGGAAGGCTCAGATGAGCTGGGAAGGCTGGAGCAAGGCTTGGATGGGCAGAATAGGCTGGAGCAGGAACTGGAACAGAGTGCAGGTAAGGACTGGTCTGGAACAGGAACAGAATGCATGTAAGGACTGAACTGGATCTAGAAGTGAGTGCAGGTAAGAGCTGGAGCTGGGATTGGAACAGAGTGCAGATAATGACTAAGATAAGAACTGGAACTGAATGCAAGTAAGGAGATATATGCAGGCTGGGACAAAACCACACAGAAACAGGACTGGACAAGACAGGACAGGACTAGACAACAAAGACATGGCAAGGCAAGACAATACAGAGCAAGGAATAGAGATGGCCAAAGGTAGCAAAGCTGAAGGGCCGTAGGCTACTAGGTTCAGAGAAGCCCCAAAGGGCAAGGCCAGGCAAAGCCTAGATAGGCCACAGAGCAAAGTAAGGCCTATTCTTTGGTTAGCAGTATGCCAGGGAAGCACTAGGTAGAATAGGTTAGTGGATGGGGGCAGGACACATTTCAATTTGGTCCCTCCCTTTGAGGGGCCTGGGAATGGCCATCCCCCTTGAAGGCTTTATAACAGCTCTCTCCTGAGATTCTGGAGGCAGCCTTGTATAATTTTTGGAGAATTAGGAGGTAGTAGGCGCTTACCTTTTGTTGCATTTTCAGGCCCAGTCAGAGGGAACATGCTAACCCAGCCTGGGATTCCTGACAGGGTCAGGATAGTGTTCCTACCAGTCTGCTCCCTAGCTGGTTCAGATACTCCTCCTGGTTGTTTTCAGGATTTTGGTCTTTTCATGGTAGGAGCCCCACTGGACACATAGGGGTAGATTTTACAAATCTACGCGCGTGCGTACTTTTGTTCGCGGGATTTTATAAGATACGCACGTATCTTATAAACTCCCGCATGCGCTGACCCCTTGCATGCGCTGCGGGGTCAGCGCATGCAAGGGGGTGCACATTTGTGCACCTTGCGCGCGCCGAGCCCTGCGCGAGCTGCCCGTTCCCTCTGAGACCGCTCCGAAATCGAAGCGACCTCGGAGGGAACTTTCCATTCACTCCACCGTACCTCCCCCGGCCCTATCTAGGACCACCCCCCCCCCCACCTTTATCAGAAAAGGTACTACTGCCTCTGGGCAGTAGTAACTTACGCACGCCGGCGCGTCAGGCCCCGACACAGGCCGCTGTGTCGGGCAGTTGGCCATGCCCCCGACCGTCCCTTTTTGCAAGCCCCGGGACTTACATGCGTCCCGGGGCTTGCGCGCGCCGCTGAGCCTATGCAAAATAGGCTCGGCGCGCGCAGGGGCCTTTTAATAGGGTTACGTGCATAACTTATGCACGTAACCCTTTTAAAATCCGGCCCATAGCCCTTTCTTAGATTCAGGGCATGGGAACCCTATGTTCAGGATGCCCAGGGATAGGGAAGACCTACCTTCAGAGGTGGTGACCCATTGTGAGGAGTAACTCTGGTGTTATATTCAGTTAAGGAAAAAGGGACATTGAGTATAACCATCCAGGAGGAAGCTTTTTGGCTGCCCCTTCTTTCCTGCATAGGAGCAGGGTAAGAAACCTGTTTCCATGGATCCCTCTCATTGGGGTTCCGATGAGAATCAGAGACTGAGAAAAATCCAAAGAGAGGAAGAAATTGCTAACCGTGAGTGCAAGAATTGTAAAGAGATTAGAAGACACCAATCTGGAGTCTTCAGCCCCTGGGGAGAGACAAGAGATTATCTATGCAAGGACAGCATTTTGGCCATCCACGGAAGGGGTTTTTGTCCAGCTTAAAAGTTGCCCTGTCCATCGGGACCTCCATCTCACCTAACCCAGGAGGGTGGTAAAAACCCTTGCCCTTTGAAAGATTCCTGCAGATGGAAGCAAAAGTTTTAATTGAGAAGAGAAAAGACTGTGGTGCTGAAACCATATTTATTATATCACCTGCAACTATCTTATTCAGTAAATTTAAGTTTGGACACTAACTCAGTGCATCCAGCATCTTTATTTGGGCATGCAGCACATAGGAAGAGAAGTGACCCCTCTCCCAGGGATAACCAAGAGGAAGTCAGCCACCCCTGCATTGGGACCTGAAAAGAACCAAAGAATCCACACCCTGGAGGAAGGGACACAGAAAAGAGCTAGTCAGGGTTCCTGCCCAAAGAATTTACAAATAATTTTAAAGCCCCACCCATGCAGGACACACACACCGGGGTGGGGTTACACCTAGATAGGCCACAAGGCAGGGCACCGAGCAAGAAGGCCCATAAACCGCAAGTGAAGGTAAGGATCAAGAAGGCCTATAGTCCACAAGGCAAGGCAAGGAGCAAGAAGACACACAAGGCAAGGCAAGATAAGGAGCAAAGAGGCCTGTAGGCCACAAGGCAAGGCAAGAAGCAAGAGCGGCCAGGTCAAGGAGACAAGGGAGACTTCATGAGAAGGCACTGGGATGCTGGTGAGACAAGGTTATGTAGGGCTGGAGTCTTGGTGTGGAACTGGCAGGTAGGCGGAGCTTGGCAAGGGAGGTGGCTAAGCTCACTGAGGGCTCCTGGAGGCTAGGAGGCTGTATAGTCAGGCTGGCAGCGAGGAGATGGCTCTGATGGCTGGAAACAAAGTTTGTTATGGGCCTCTGCTGGTGGGGAGGTGTTCTTGCAGGAGGCAGCAGGGTAGGATGAGGCTGAGTAGCAGGCAAAATCCTAACATATTCTCTTAAAGGTAAATTTTAAAAGCCCAGCACGCGCCAAACCGGGAGATATGTGCACAAGTTGGCCATCGCATGCCAAGCGGATTTTAAAAGCTGCCCGAGAACACACGTACTTGATGCTACACGCACAAATGAAAAGTTCCAAAAAGGGGAGGGTGTGGGCGTGGTCTGGGCGGGGCATGAGCGTTCCTGAATTTAACATTGAAATCTGCATAAAAATACTTACGTGTACATGCGTATGCCGAGATTCCCTGCCGCGCATCTTTACTTCTGCTATGGTTGATGTGCACGTTATAAAATAAAGACAAATAGATCAATGGGTTTTTAAGGGTCAGGGTTAACAGGGAGAAAGGAAGCTATTAAACTAGGAGGGGTTTGGAATTCTTCTTCCTTACCTGGGAAAACTGGGAACGAACTGGTAAAACTGGTAATGACGTCTGCAAGTGTCTTATAAAATCCTTCTACTTATGCGGTAGAAGCAGGATATGCACTTAAAATTGCGTGCAAATGTGTGCGCGCTCAGGTTATTTTATAAGATGCACACATATACGCGCATATGTTATAAAATTGCCACGTAGTTGGGTGTGGGCCAACAAACGCACACAAATGTGCACCTGCGCACCTGTTTAAAAGTTACTATCTTATCTTCTAAGGCCATCTGCTTGACCATTTTTGAACCCACAACCCAGGTGCCAGGAGAAGAATCCCTGAGTATCAGGACTTTTATTTCAGATGACTCTGCTGAAGGTTACATATGTTTGTTTTTTTCTTTGAAAAAAAATCCAGTTGATACAAATGTCTATATATTTTTAAAAGCAAGCAATTGGCTACTGTATTTCAGAAATTAGATCCATGCAGCATTATAGCAAATTTTAGACTGCAACCTTGTAGTTGACTAATGCAATGGTAGTAGTTGGGAGTTTGCTTGGCATTTAAGCGCTGCTTTATATCGTCTCTGAACAGTTCTAGCATTTAGATAATGAGTTTCAAAGAGGCTTTGAAAAATAATTGGTCTTTTTTTTAAAGTGGCCTGGAATCATTAATGGGATGTCGAGAGGGCATTCTCCAACCTGCAGAAGCTTGTTTCTCAGGGACATAAAGAAAAGTGGCCGATTTGAAGAAGGGTGACCTTTCTCTGCCTCCAATTGCAGCGAATTCTCAATGTCCTCTAAGCACAAATTCCAAACTGCCAGGATCAGGTTATATGACCCATAGAGAAGGGAAGAATGAAGATAAGGCTGGGGCAGGAAGAGGGGAAAGGAAGGACACATGCTGAGTGATTATCTCCTCATGCTGGTCTAGATGAGGCAGCTCTGTGGCCAGCCCATGATGCGCTGAGCAAGACTTGTTACTGTACAATCCGGATGTTAATTACAGTTTTGTCTTTAAGCACCTTGCATCCAAATGTTATGTTTCACACTTCTCTGATAAGGAAGACACATTCCGTAATGCAGGGGATTGATTGCCTGTATCAGGGCTGCAAGAAGCCTTTCCGAAGATGATGGAAAAATGAGGATAGCGGTGGTTAACATGGCCTAGTTCAGTGCTTCTGGACCCAGAACTGGAGGCATACTTCACCAATCTTGGTTTTCAGGATATCTGTAATGAAGATGCAGGAAGTATGTTTACATACAATGGAGATGATTTGTATCCAAATCTGCATCGTGCATATCTATTGTGGCTATCCTGAAAATCAGACCTCCTTTTGTATCTCTAGGTCAGGGTTGAGAATCACTGGTCTAAATTATAGTTTAATAGCCTGAAGAGAATAAAAGTAAAATAAAGCAACTTTCTTAAGGTTATACAGTGAGTCAGTGGTGGATAAGATTTGGATTTACAAGACCTCTCTTGACATATGATTAAGTATCCTAACTGCTAGCTAATTCATATGCAAATACACTAAACTGAGCACTATGGAAGAGGGAACTTGATTTATCACAGTCTTAATCCACTCAATAATTGGTTCCAGCTCTGTCAAAATACTTGTGATAGGGGATTGTTTGTTAGTAGAACTGGACACTTTGCTGAACTGAAATTCAGATGCATTTGAACTATTTCCATTACGATTTTTAAAGGGAGAAAATGATAGTTGAATGTCAGTTATTTTATTTTATTTATTTATGTGTCGAGTTTTATATACCATCATTCGGTTTCGCCATCACAACGGTTTACATGTTTCGACTGATAAAGAAATACAAGTTTGGTTCCTAAAGAAGGTTATTATAGGTACATAAAGGAGTCATAGGTACAATTCAATTTTGTTGAAAAGAAACTTCTAACCTATCAGCCAAGAGCACAGATTGATTAGGAGCAATTGATACATTATAACCTGCCAATTTATTAATAATATCAAAAAACATTTAGATCTATTATCTATTAACCTCAGTTGCTTAATAATGTAGTTCCACTTAGCCTTCTTAATTTCAGACTTATAATGGCTAACCTGTTACAAGTACCTACTATCAAAAATGCCCATTTTGACATTACCAGAAGACGTGCATTCTCGGTTGCTGGCCCCAGGGCCGGCGGAAGCACTAGGCGGTCGCCTAGGGCGCCAGCTTCCCGGGGGCGGCACTGCCCCGGTAAAATTAAGAGAGCCGCGCTTTCAAGCATGTGAGTCCTTTGCTGTCAGCCCGGGCGGAACGCGGCAGGACAGCTGGAGTCAGCGGCACCGGGCGTGCTCTCTTCTTCCCGCCCCCCCCCCCGCGGTCCGGAAGAGGAAGTGGAGAGCATCGGGTGCCTGCGCGGGAAGAAGAGACCACGCTAGTGTGGTCTCTTCTTCCGCGCAGGCACCCGATGCTCTCCACTTCCTCTTCCGGGCCGCGGGGGGGAGGAGAAGAGAGCACGCCGGGCACGACTGGAGTCAGCCGGGTGCCAGCGCTGGAGTCATCGGGTGCCTGCGCGGGAGTCTTCCCGCGCAGGCACCCGATGCTCTCCACTTCCACCGGGCCGCGGGAAGAAGAGAGCACGCCGGTGCCGCAGTCAGCGGCACCGGCGTGCTCTCTTCTTCACGCGGCCCGGAAGAGGAAGTGGAGAGCATCGGGTGCCTGCGCGGGAAGAAGAGGCCACGCTAGTGTCCGACGGGAAGAAGACTGCAGCGCGGCTCGGAGGAAAATGGAGTTTCAACCGCGGCCGATGGGACTCCGCCTCCGCGAGGGCTGAAAATGAAAAGGTTAGCGTTGGGAGGAGGCTGCTGCCCCCGCGAGTTCCCGGGGTGGGGAGAGAGAGAGAGTGAATGAGCGAGCAAGCATGTGTGTTTGAGATCCTGTGTGTGTGAGTGAGAGATTGCATGTATGTGAATGATTGAGAGCCTGTGTATGTGAAAGAGAGTATGTCTGTGATTGAGAGCCTGCCTGTGAGAGAGAGAGCATGAATGTAAGTTTACCATTGGGAACCTGTATGTGTAAGTTTGTGTGAAAGAGTATGTGTGTATGATTGAGATCCTTTGTGTGTGAGAGAAATCATGTGTATGTATGATTAAGAGCCTGTGTGTATAAGTAAGAGAGAGATCATGTTGTCTGTGTCTGATTGACAGCTGGTTTAGGTGATGGAGCATGTAATTATGTGATTGAGAGCCTGTGTGTAAATGAGAGAAAGAGAGGACATGTTTGTAAGCATGTGAATGAGAGTCTGTGTGTGAGAGAAAAAGTCAGCATGTATTTATGTGATTGAAAGCCTGTGTGTGTGTGTAAGCGTGAAAAGATAGACAGCATGTGTGTAAATGTGTAATTAAGAGCCTATATGAGAGAGAAAAAACATGTGTATATGTGAGTACTGAGAGCATGTGTGTATAGGTGTGACATTGAGAGCCAGTGTGAGAGAGAGCGCTGGTATGTGACTGAGAGAGGAGAAAGTTCCAAGCAAACCACCCCACCTCCTGCTAATTCAGAACAATCTCAGGACACCTGGATATCAAATGTTCCCAGGTATGCAGAGCAAAAAAAATTTTGTATCCTTATTATTTTTCATTACTGGGTCTTTGTGTCTGCTATTTTTAAATATTTTGTTGGTATCTGGAAATGTTTTATATGAGTTTTTAATTATTGGATATTCCACTCATCAGCTGTTTCGAAATATGTTCTTTTTGTTAGTACAGTTTTACTGCTGCTGATTTTATATTTCTTGATTTGTTTTATAAGGATGGGTGATGTTTCTTTTTTCCTTTGTTACACTGCATACAGAGACTCTGGCTTGTTGCAGTTTCCAATTCAGTTTTTTCTGCATGCTTCTTGTTATGCATTTTGGTCTCTCTATTCTATGTTAGGTGAGGGACAGCACGTGATTCAGGTGAGGTTTTCTGCTGGTGTGTTGTTTCTGTGTAGGACTCTATAGCAGCCTGACTTGGTCCGTTTTCCTAATAGGAGATGTATTGGTGTCTTAAGGCCTGGTGTAATATTTTCAGAGACTTATTGTACTTTAAAAGTGTGATCTTACATAAAATGCACACATTTACTTGTATTTAGTTTTAAACATATTGTATGGCTCTCATGGAATTACATTTTAAAATATGTGGCGTTTATGGCTCTCTCAGCCAAAAAGGTTCCTGACCCCTGGTATAGAGCTTAGCCACTACTGCTGCTTCTGGTGTGTACTACAGCCTGCATGGAAGAAGAGTAAGAGAGCTGCTGGAGGGGGTAAGTAAAGATGGCTTTTTAAGTTCATTTTTCTTGATTGACTGCCATTTTAATTATTTAATATTATGTGATGTGTCTGCTTTTTTTGTTTGAGCAACAAGTATAGCTTTGGTTTATGTTTATTTTATATATTTTTATTTATTTATTTATAAAAGAGTTTCTATACCGTCGATAAGACAAATCATCTCAATGGTTTACATGGCATAAAAATGTCAAATAAGTGTTCTGTTATAAATACAGACTTCGTTATTTTCATTAATGCACAATGTAAGTTAATTGTGTGTGGAGGCGGGGGGGGGGGGGGGCGCGGCGGCATAGCTGACGTTTCGCCTAGGGCGCCTAATACCCTTGCACCGGCCCTGGCTGGCCCCCAACTCTGGCATATTATACTAGCTAATTTGAGATACCTTGCCAATTTGAAAGAATTCAAGAAGAAACTAAAAACTTTCCTCTTTAAATGCACTTTCGATCCTGTTCCTACTGTTTAATTATCCCGCCCCTCCTACCAATCCTACCTTCTCCTCTCTACATTTATGTATTGGTATATTCCAGATTTTGCTCCTACGTTATGCAGTGACTTGTATATTTTATACTGTGATCTTTTTATTTTCACTGTATTAAATTTTTTAGTCTTTATGTTTTGGATTTTAATTATTATGTATGTTTTATGCTGTAAACCGCTTTGACTATGACTACATAAAATAACTGTATATATATATAATTTTAAATAAATAAATAAATAAATAAATAAATAGTAGTGGCTCTACAGGCCCCCAAGTTCTCCATTGACTCGTTTTTATGCTATTTTTTTTCAGAGCAACAAACCTGATACTTAAGGATAATCAAACTTGATGACATCAAATTGCCTTTGCATTTTGATTTGTCTCAGTGGTGCTGCATCATTCAATGCATTTTCCAAAATTGGGTGCTATTCCTCAATTTGCATAGTTAATGGTAATTCTGTGAAAAGTTTGAGACTGATTTGGCTAACACAGACTTATCAATAGGCTGAAGGTTCAATCTACCAATGATGATTGAAGATTGGGGATCAATTTGTAAAATACAGGAAACAGAAAAGATAAGCAGACCATGATCACATCAGGAGAAACAATTAATAGTAGGTGAGACCACTAATTTAATATCTGCAGGGGTCATTACAAGATCCAAAATATACCCCTTGATGAGTAGGACCTAAAACATGTTGATCTAATTCTAAATCTGAGATGACATTTAAGAATTCAAAATCAGTAGAACTAACAGGATTATCAACATAAATATTAAAATCACCTAAAATAATCAGGTGATCATATTTAGCCATATAATCTACAAATTAAAGAGTCTCAGTAAGAGAGGATCTAGATTTATCTAGAGGGTTATAAATTACCAAAATCCAACAAATATGTTCCTAAATTATTTTAACTAACAGGACTTCAATACATTTAAGGGGCCTTAGTTCAGTCTCCACAATCATTCATTCCATAAGGCCATATAGCATTCAGACAAAAATTCCAAAATTGTTACCTGTAGAATAAAAAGGATGAAAGATCACCTCCTCTTATAGGCATTAGGAGGTGTTGTGCAATGATTATATTAATGAGCTTATTTAGGCCTGAAAAATATAGGTGTTTAGTTCTGTGTTATGATGCTTTCTTATTTCATCTTTATGTGTGCATAAGATTGCTTATTTTTTAGTGCTTTAGTTGGATTGTTTGTACTTCCGCTATTGGTTTCTATTATTAGGAGTACAACAAAGACAATGACTTAGAGGGTCATTTTCCAAAGGTATCACACGCGAAAAGTCCCTTTTCGCGTGTGATACCTAGATTGGGGCGGGTTTTGGGCAGCATCCGCACCGGAAGGGGAGAAGTTGGGGCGGCACCGGGTAGGACACCGTGAAGATATTGCTGACGGCGAAAAGGTAAGGAGCCTTATCGCAGTCAGTAACGCGGCCAATAGCACCACCTTTCACGGTGGCGCTATTGGTTTGCGAAAGCCGGCAGCGATCACACCGCGGTGGTGCGATCGCTGCTGGATTTTGCACGCCCGCCCCCCCACTTCGCCCCTCCGCCCCCCGTTACCGCCAGATTTTCTAAGTTCTGTGAGAAAATCCAGGCCATAGTCAGCACCTTGGATCCTTAAGGCAATTTCTTCCCCTTAACAAAAAATCAACTTCTAAAAATGTAAAATGGAGGAAAAGTTCTTATGTGTGTTGTGCTAATGCCTAGTTATGTAAAATAAGATAATTAAATGTAATGTTTTTAACTACTTCATTATCAGACTTCTGCTTCTGATTGGACTAGGGGTTGAACTGATTTAATAAGACCTGTTTTTTCTTCTCTGCTCTTTGTTTGCTGCTTTCAGTTTCACTTCTGTTCCGCTCTGCATCTGAGCTGCAGCTACTAGAGAATAGGCATTCTTTCTTTCTTTCATTTAAAAATCTTATAATGCACAACTTCCATTTTTGTTCAGTGTAGCATACATCATAGAACATTCATAATAATCTGACATAAAATAATTAAAACAATCAACATAAAATATAAAATAAAATCATTCACCACTTCCATATACCTTATTAAAATAAAGGACCTTCACCTGTTTCTGGAATATTTTTATATCCTTCTCCCCATGGAATGTCAAGAGCAAGGAGTTTCAAAGGACTAGTTCAAAATACGAAAAAGCACAGGAGTGCATCATTTGCAGCCCCTAGTTGTGAACAAGGGAAATGACCAAGAAGTGAGCTCTCTCTATGGGAAATACATCTGCAGCTTGCTAGCCAAAGAACAGGGAGATTCCCTATATAGATGTTTATGCACTAAACTATTTTGATTTTAATAGGGAGCTAGTAGAGATCACACATTACAGGAATTATATGTCTATACGACCTACATCAGACAACAATCGAAGTGTTTCATGCTAAATTAATTCCAGAGTTCTGAGATGTTATTTTGGCAGTCCCACATGACCTATTATAATAGGTTAACTGGCCATAAATTATAATTTGCTAAACTGATCTGAACAAATCTGCAGACAATAGCCATTTCAGTGTTTTCAATAGCTTAATCTTAAAGAAGACTTTACTAACTGCATGATCTGAGTCTTTAAAATTAAATTAGTCTAGCATGATACCCAGATTTCAGACCACATTTACTATCTGAATTTGCAATCCTCCATACTCTAATATGGGAAGACAATTTGGTACATGCCTGCCAACTCAGAAGGTAGTTTTTGCCAAAGTACTAGGGATGTGCAGAGGGACACCATATGTTGCATTCAGGATTCGTATTTGTCGGTGGGGCAGATACGTTGCATTCGGCAAGGGGGGCCCCCGATACGTACATGCGTTAGTTCTTATTTGTTTCCTTGCTAAAATTAAATTACCGTATTTTTCGCTCCATAAGATGCACCTGACCATAAGACGCACCTAGGATTCAGAGGGGGAAAATTAAAAAAAAAAAATAAATTGTGCTAAACCGGCTCTGCGTCTGGGCGTCTTATGGAGCAAATTAGGGGAGTGCATAGCTTTTTTTTTTCTCCCCATTTTGTTTTCAGGTCTGGGGAGGGCCATTTCGGTCCACTCCCCAGATCAGAAAACTTTTCTTTCTCTGGGAACCCCCAAAACCCAACCCTTTAAATTAACAACCTCCACCCCCCTGACCCCCCAAGACCTGCCGAATTAATTTCCTGCAACCCCCCACCCTCCTGACCCCCCCAAGAACTGCCAAACGTCCCTGGTGGTCCAGCGGGGGTCCAGGAGCGGTCCAGGAACGATCTCCTGGGCGTGAGCCGTCGGCTGCCAGTAAACAAAATGGCGCCGACGGCCCTATGCCCTCACTATGTCACTGAGACCGACTGCTGCTATTGGTCGGTCTCAGTGACATAGTGAGGGCATAGGGCCGTCGGCGCCATTTTGTTTACTGGCAGCCGACGGCCCTATGCCCTCACTATGTCACTGAGACCGACCAATAGCAGCGGTCGGTCTCAGTGACATAGTGTGGGCATAGGGCCGTCGGCTGCCAGTAAACAAAATGGCGCCGACGGCCCTATGCCCTCACTATGTCACTGAGACCGAGTCGGTCTCAGTGACATAGTGAGGGCATAGGGCCGTCGGCGCCATTTTGTTTACTGGCAGCCGACGGCCCACACCCAGGAGATCATTCCCGGACCCCCGCTGGACCACCAGGGACGTTTGGCAGGTCTTGGGGGGGTCAGGAGGGTGGGGGGTTGCAGGAAATTAATTTGTCAGGTCTTGGGGGGGGGTCAGGAGGGTGGGGGGTTGTAGGAAATTAAGTCGGCAGGTCTTGAGGGAGTCGGGGGGGGGGGGGGGTTTTGTTAGATTTTTGTTTGGTTTTTTTTTTTATATTCGCTCCATAAGACGCACATACATTTTCCCCCCACCTTTGGGGGAAAAAAAGTGCGTCTTATGGAGCGAAAAATACGGTAAGTACAACCCCCCTCCCTTCTGACCTCCCCCAAGACTTACCAAAACTCCCTGGTGGTCCAGCGGGGCGTCCGGGAGCCATCTGCACTCACACCTTCGGCTGCCGGCATTCAAAATGGCGCCGATAGCGTTTGACCTTCTATGTCACAGGGGCTACCGGTGCTATTGGTCAGCCCCTGTCACATGGTAGGAGCAATGGATGGCTGGTGCCATCTTGTGCTCCTACCATGTGACAGGGGCTGACCAATGGCACCGGTAGCCCCTGTGACATAGTGAGGGCAAAGGCTATCGGTGCCATTTTGATTCCTGGCAGCCGATGGCCCGAGTGCAGGAGATCGCTCCCGGACCCCCGCTGGACCACCAGGGACTTTTGGAAAGTCTTGGGGGACCCTCCTGACCCCCACACGCATGCACGCAAACTAAATGTGGATCTTGTTTTTTGGGCTTATATTGAAGAAGAGTCTGTCTGTCTGAATATTTGGCCCACTTATAAGCTTATTTTTCCACCTTTTTAGGATACCCCCATGCCAAGAATCTATCACATTAACTCAATAATTCAAATATTCACACCACAAACAAACATACAGCCATTCACACTTCATACCTCATACATACCATTCATAACAATCAAAATTTTTGATATGAGTGGGGGGAGGAGCCAAAATGGCGGCAGTGTTGGAGTAGGGCTCAGAATGCTGTCCAACATTTCTCTTGATTATTTTCTTCGCCGTATTCAAATGCCTCTTAAACAAAAAGGCAGGGTTCGGGTATTTCCCGCGGTACCCCCCCTACCTCCTGGACAGTGGACTATTCCCGAGCTTGTTACTGGCTATCCGAAGGTGGAGGAGCAATGCCCCGCAGAACAGACCGGAGGAGGAGCAGCGGCCTACTCGGGGGAAATCACTCTTAGCCCTCCAGGCTCTCAAACACCTCCAGCACCAATTCCCCAGAAATTCTCGAGCCTGGTAAGTGCAGAAACAGATCCGCTGTGTTCTGGACAAGCAAACGCGGGACTCGCCGCGGGAACCGGGAGGAATGAGCAAGAGCTCGAAGGGAAAGAAATGGCAAGAAGGCAGACAGCCTGGGAGCCTCAGATGGGAACTGTTGCCACATAAGAAATTTCTGATATCAATACTTCAGTGAATGTTCCCCCTGGTGGGGCTCTGCCAGAGCTGGGAGCCGTGAGTGCCATTTTTTCCCAAGCCACCTGCGGTGATGCTGGACTCACTGTGGGAACTAATAGCCAAACTGGGAATTGCACTACAAGGATATTCCCAGCAGCAAGCTTCAGTTTCCTTAAAAGTGGTTGATATGACCTGAGACTTTAATTCTCAATATATGGAACACCAGCAAAGAATCCAGACATTGGAAGATCAAGGAAAGAAGATACAAGAGACACAAACAGCTTTAATTCAGGAGTGGATGATACTAAACAGGAAAATGGAACTAATCGAGAATAAGCTGAGACATCTGAACCTAAGGTTTCTAAATTTCCCTAAGGTTTTAGAACAGCCAAGAATAACACTTCACAAGCATTTGATTGAAATACATCATATTTCCCCAGAGAATATCCCGGCTTTTAATAAGGTATATTTCTTGCCATTTACACGAGCGAGAGAGAATGCTGTATCTCATTCGATTGATATGGGAAACTTAACAGACTTTTTAGAAACCTCGATGCCTGAGATAATTGAGAGAGCCACTCTCTTAGTATCATTTATATATGAACAAGACTTAAGTCTGATAATGAGAAGTTATTTCCAATATATGAGAGTTGAATTATTGGGGAAAGTGGTGCAGATTTTCCCAGATTTGGCCAAAGTTACTCAAGAGAGGAGGAGGAGGTTCCTAGCGATACGGCAGGAAGCCCGCTCTCTAGGTGCTACCTTTCTGCACAGGTACCCTTGTAGATGTATTCTAAAATTAGATAATGTGCCATATTTTTTTTATACCAGAGCAGTTAAAAATGTTACTAGATAATAATAGAAAGAGATTGATGCCTATTCCCTCTGTGCAAGAAAGTCCCATTACAGAGCAAAATGGATAGGATAGCATAAAAAACACATTATGCTTATCTAATTAAAAAAAAATGTTTCTGTGGGGGCCTTACTAAATGTAATGAACAGATATGAAATGTATGATTGTTTCTAAGGTTGGAATACTTTAAAAAATCTAATTTTTTTCTTTCTGTACAAAGTGCGTATCCTTTGTAATTATGATTAAAATTAATAAAGAGAACATAAAAAAAACCAATCACAATTTTTTAATCTAAAAAGCATCTGTTTGTATTCCATTCTTAGTGATTCTACCACAAGGGATTTTTGGTTAAATATGAATTCCCCTGATGAAGCCAGAAATATGTTGGGCCAGTGAAGGGGTTGACAAGAAATAAGAAGTGAGCTGTGTCAAGAAATAAGAAGTGAGCTATATGGCCAATAAAGGGGTTGACTATATGTGAGCAGTGAGAAGAGAGTTAAAGCAGTTCGCTTGTTGCACTTTACCCTCTCTGGGATTAAAATCATCTTCCTATTGATGTCTGCTATGTGTGATTTATGTGTTGATGTTTTGAAAAACTATGCACTATAACTTCTGTTCCAGTAGAATCTATATGGGTAGAAATCCCATGTGTGTTGGGTAAGAGTATAGTGATAGGAGTATACTACCATCCACCTGGCCAAAATGGTCAGACAGATGATGAAATGCTAAGAGAAATCAGGGAAGCTAACCAATTTGGCTGTGCAATAATAATGGGAGATTTCAATTACCTACTCACACAAGGGAGTCAGTGGTTAACCACAATATAGAATCAAATATCCAAAAATGTGGAACCCAAAAAGCAGCTTCAATAGTAACCTATGAAGGTGTCAGCAAGCCTTGACGTTATGTATCACTTATAAATAGACACTAACCGGTCTTATCAATCATTCACCTTCCTCATTTATTTAATACAACAAACTATTTTTTATTTTTTATTTTTTCATTAAATTAAAACAGTCCTCCGTTTTTATCAACCAGAATGACAGTTGACAACATTGCCCTTACACTGGCCGGTGTTTCGCTGGGTAAGCTTCCTCAGGGGCATATAAAGATAATTAAAGCGAGAGCCATGTATCTAGGGAAAAATTGTATAAAAATACATATCAATAGTGTGGAGGGAAGGAGTAAAAAGTAATACTTATCTCAAACCACCATGGCTACCTTCTTAGACGGGACCAGACGTCTCAACCATCTTGCAGAAGAAACAAACGGAGGAACCCGAACTGAGGCTGGCGTCCCTTTAAATACGCCATATTGTAATGACGTCAGCCATCATTGATGAAATAATCACTCTGCCAAAAAGAAATCTGTCAATGATTAACCCAGAAAAGCATATAAATCTAATTCATTGTTCAATCCAGATGGAAAAACAGTTTTCAAACGATAGATCCAACGTTGCTCAGATTGTAATAAAATACGTTCACGGTCACCACCGCGCCAATGTGAGGGAACATGATCTATTGCACAAAATCGCAAGTCATCAAAAGTATGTCCCTTATCCAAGCAATGTGATACTAATGGCTCACTGACTCTTGCATTTTTAATATTGGACCGATGCTCAATCATGCGTGTTTTCAGAAGACGCTTAGTTTTCCCAATGTACAGTAGGGAACATGAACATTCAATCAAATAAACAACCATGGAGGAGTCACAGGTAGTGTCAAAACGCAAGAAAATTTTATAGCCAGATGATACAATCAATTGTTCTTGAATGGTCATAGAAGAATGACAAACTGAGCATGTATTGCATGGGTTATGTGAACCCGTGGACCGCTGAGAGATAGATGACATCATAGAGCTGTCAGATTTAACCAAACATTTTTTTTAATTCATAGCACGTGAGAAGGTGACTCGTGGAGGTAATTTGAAAACATCATTGGTTTGTAGAACATGCCAATTTTTGAGAATGGATTGACGGATTTTAAAAGCCACAGAGGAATATGGTAATATACAAGTATGACGTGCAGAATCCTCCACAGATCGAGGAAGAAAGAGCCAATCACGGTTTGAATATTTGGCTCTTAAGTAAGCCTTTAGAATACTTGAATATGGATATCCTCTAGCTGTGAAACGATTAAATAAACTGCGGGATTATGTTTCAAAATCCATTATAGTAGTACAAAGGCGTCTCAGACGTATAAACTGACTAACAGGTAAATTACATTTAAAGTTTCTGGGATGTGCACTAGAAAAATGCAAGTAGGTGTTAGAACTAACTGACTTCCGAAAAAGAGATGTCACAAATGTCCCAGCCTTGATGTTAATTTGTATATCTAAAAATGTAATTGAAGTCGAATTTATGGAAGCAGTGAAATTCAAATGTGTATTTTTTGAATTTAACCAAACCCAAAAAAGAGTCAAAGCTATCTTCATCTCCTCTCCACAGCATAATCGTTTATATATCTTTTCCAGACCAGTAATTGTTGTTGATATGGATGATCTTTCAAAAATACTTCTTCAAAATGATGCATGTAGAGGTTTGCCAAGTCTGGGGCCATTGTGGCCCCCATAGTGGTCCCACAAGTCTGAAGAAAAAATATTTTATTAAAAGCAAAAAAATTTTTCTTTAAAGCTATTTGTAGCAACTGTATCAGAAATTCGCTAGGGATCCGATGAGGTCTTGGTCGTTGATCAAAAAAGGTTTCTGCAATATCAATTGCTTCATCCTGTGGAATTGACGTATAAAGAGCTTCCACGTCTAAAGTGGCCATTTTTAAATTTGTCATGTCCATTTCAAGATGTTCCAGAAAAACTATCATATCTGATGAATCTCTGATATATGAAGGCATCATAGGGACAAACGGAGCTAAAAAATGATCGATAAAACGAGACAAAGGTTCCAACAACGAGCCACAACCAGATACAATTGGGCGTCCTGGAGGATGATCCACATTTTTATGTATCTTTGGCAACGTATAAAAAACTGGAACACGTGGGTATTTTTTATTCAAAAAATTTGCCTCTTTTAAAGTCAAAAAGCCGGACTTAACTACACTTTGTACAATGCAACCAATAAGAGTCTGTATTTCAACAGTGGGGTCTGAACTCAAACGTTTGTAAAAACGAGTATCATCCAACTGGCGCAATACTTCATTTTCATAATCGGTCCGATTTTGTATGACAATCTTCCCACCTTTGTCTGCTGATTTTATAATAAGATCAGAAGATGATTGTAAATCATGTAAAGCAGTTATTTCAAGACGTGACAAATTTTGAAAAGTTGAATCAGTCAGATCTAAAGTGGAAATATCATATGACACCAAATCATAAAACACTTTTAACGCTGGATCTTCTGGTCCCGGAGGGATCCACATAGATGGATTAGATAATATGGATAAATCAATCGATGGTACATGAGTGGAAAATAAATTTTTTATCTTCAAATTACGGACGAAACGAAATAACGCCACCTGTAGAGAAAATTTGTCCCCTCGATAAGTAGGTACGAAAGACAAACCACGTTCAAGAATCTGTGTGGATGAAATCTGTGTGGATGAAAGTTATTGAGAGGACAAATTCAATATCAGAGATCTTTCATGTGTTGAGACCGTGTTATACGAGGTTCGTAGGTCTCTGAATGTCCGGTGGATTGGTAGCGATTGTAGCGAGCCCGATAAGGACGACGGGATCCTCGTGAGGGTTGTCCTAAAAAAGAAGAGGAAGTGCCGGATTCAGATCGCGGGAGACGAGAACGTGTCTCATCATCACCTGAAGAAATATCATCACCACTGGAATCAAATGTGACATGTCGAGCTGACTTGGCCATATGGTCATCCAGGGATAGACGTATCCTTTAGTGTAGTCTCTTTCATCCCGACAAAGCTTTTCAAATTTAAATTTGCGTAAATCAGTATGAAATTTCTCCATTAATTCGTCAGTGGCTTTCATTTGTACTGTAAATTGATCAGGTTCCACCGAAGAAACCAGCATAGTTTTAGTAAGTTCTATTTCCTCTCGTATCAATACTTCCAATGCCTGTGATTTCTTGATAATTAAGATCATTAAATCGAGACTGCATTTGTTCAGTATTGCGTTCCAATCAGAGACAAACTCTGCATCCTCTTTATGTAAATGGGGTGCTTTAATCATCCGCAAACCTCGAGGAATACGCTGAATCCTGCAGTATTCTAATAAAGTATCAGCATGGGAAGTTGTCCGGATAGAACGACGAAGCAATCTTTGTAAAGTGAACCATTGCAAATCAGGTGAAGCAGAACTGGCAGATGTGGTAAAAGAAGATGGCTTCTGTAAAAGAGCCTGTAGGTCAGCTTCTGAAAAACTCAATGTTTTCAAAGGAACCACGGTTTCGGCCTCCATGACTCAAGGTCAGTGATACACTACTCACACAAGGGAGTCAGTGGTTAACCACAATATAGAATCAAATATCCAAAACTGTGGAACCCAAAAAGCAACTTCAATAGTAACCTATGAAGGTGTCAGCAAGCCTTGACATTATGTGTCACTTATAAATAGACACTAACCGGTCTTATCAATCATTCACCTTCCTCATTTATTTAATACAACAAACTATTTTTTCTTTTTTCTTTTTTCATTAAATTAAAACAGTCCTCCGTTTTTATCAACCAGAATGACTCTTTCATAAATAGTTGACAACATTGCCAGTAGTGTATTTGTTTTAATTTAATGAAAAAAGAAAAAATAGTTTGTTGTATTAAATAAATGAGGAAGGTGAATGATTGATAAGACCGGTTAGTGTCTATTTATAAGTGACACATAACGTCAAGGCTTGCTGACACCTTCATAGGTTACTATTGAAGTTGCTTTTTGGGTTCCACATTTTTGGATATTAGATTTCAATTACCCCAATATTGATTGGCTAAATGTAATATCAGGAATTGCTAAAGACATAAAGTACCTGGATGTAATAAACAACTGCTTCATGGAGTAACTGGTTCAGGAACCAACTAGAAAGGAAGCTATTTTAGATTTAATTCTTTGTGGAACGCAGGATTTGGTGAGAGAGGTAATGTGGTGGGGACACTTTGCAATAGTGATCATAACACGATCAAATTTAAACTAATAACTGAAGGGGGACAATACGTAAATCTACAGCTCTAACACTAAACTTTCAAAAGGGAAACTTTGATAAAATGAAGAAAATAGAAAAAAACTGAAAGATGCAGCTGCAAAAGTTAAAAGTGTTCAACAGGTATGGACATTGTTTAAAACTACAATCATAGAGGCGCAGTCCAGATGTATTCCACGCATTAAGAAAGGTGGAAGGAAGGCAAAATGATTACCGTCATGGTTAAAAGGTGAGGTGAGAGGCTATTTTAGCCAAAAAAAATCCTTCAAAAATTGGAAGACGGATCCATCTGAAGAAAATAGGATAAAACATAAGCATTGTAGTTAAGTGTAAAACATTAATAAGACAGGTGAAGAGAGAATTTGAAATGAAGTTGGCCATAAAGGCAAAAACTCATAATAAAATATTTTTAAAATATATCCGAAGCAAAAAACCTGTGAGGGAGTCAGTTGGACCATTACATGACTGAGAGGTTAAAGGGGCTCTTAGGGAAGATAAGGCCATTGCAGAAAGACTAAATGAATTCTTTGCTTCCATGTTTACTAATGAGGATGTTGGGGAGACAACAGTTCCAGAGATGGTTTTCAAGGGTGATGAATCAGATGAACTGAACCCAAATCAATGTGAACCTGGAAGATGTAGTAGGCCAGATTGACAAACTAAAGAGTAGCTAATCACCTGGACCGGATGGAACTCAAAAATGAAATTTCTGATCTATTAGTTACTATTTGTAACCTATCTTTCAAATTATCCATTGTACCTGAAGACTGGAGGGTGGCCAATGTAACCCCAATATTTAAAAAGGGCTCCAGGGGCGATCCGGGTAACTATAGAAAAGATCAGTGAGCCTGACTTCAGTGTCGGGAAAAATAATGGAAACTATTCTAAAGTTTAAAATCGTAGAGCATATAGAAAGACATGCTTTAATGGAACACAGTCAACATGGATTTACCCAAGGGAAGTCTTGCCTAACAAATCTGCTTCATTTTTTTGAAGGGGTTAATAAACATGTGGATAAAGGTGAACCAGTAGATGTAGTGTATTTGGATTTTCAAAAGGCGTTTCACAAAGTCCTTCATGAGAGGCTTCTAAGAAAACTAAAAAGTCCTTTCGTGGATTACACAAGCTGATTAAAAGACAGGAAACAGAGAGTAGGATTAAATGGTCAATTTTTTCAGTGAAAAAGGGTTACAGTGGAGTGCCTTAGGGATCTGTACGTGGACCGGAGCTTTTTAATATATATATAAATGATCTGGAAAGGAATACGACGAGTGACATTATCAAATTTGGGGATGATACAAAATTATTCAGAGTAGTTAAATCAGAAGCGGATTGTGATACATTAGAGAAGGACCTTGCAGGACTGGAAGATTGGGCAATCAAATAGCAGATAAAATTTAATGTGGACAAGTGCAAGGTGTTGCATATAGGGAAAAATAACCCTTGCTGTAGTTACACAATGTTAGGTTCCATATTAGGAGCTACCATCCAGGAAAAATATCTAGGCATCATAGTAGATAATTCTTTAAAATTGTCGGCTCAGTGTGCTGCAGCAGTCAAAAAAGCAAACAGAATGTTAGGAATTATTAGGAAGGGAATAGTTAATAAAATGGAAAATGTCATAATGCCTCTATCATAGAAACATATAGAAACATAGTAATGATGGCAGAAGAAGACCAAACGGCTCATCCAGTCTGCCCAGCAAGCTTTCGCACTTTTTTTTCTCTCACATACTTATCTGTTTCTCTTGGCTCTTAGTAACCTTTTTTTATTCTATTTCCCTTCCACCTCCACCATTAATGTAGAGAGCAGTGTTTGGAACTGCATCTTAGTGAAATAGCTTAATTTAGTTAGGGGTATTAGCCACCGCAATAAGCAAGCTACACCCATGCTTATCTGTTTATTCAGACTGTGAAATTCAGTTCTTGTTGATTGTTGCCTGAATATAGATCAACCTTTCTTCATTCTCCCCTGTCGTTGAAGCCGAGAGCCATGCTGGCTATGTATTGAAAGTGAAGCATCAGTCTTGCTCCCCTGCCGTTGAAGCAGAGGACTATGCTGGATATGCGTGAATTGTCAAAATTTCCTCCCCTGCTGTTGAAGCAGAGGGTTATGCTGAATATCTATCCATGGTGAGACCACACCTTGAATACTGTGTACAATTCTGGTCGCCGCATCTAAAAAAAGATTTAGCTGCGAAGGAGAAGGTACAGAGAAGGGCAACCAAAATGATAAAGGGGATGGAATAGCTCCCCTATGAGGAAAGGCTGAAGAGGTTAGAGCTGTTCAGCTTGGAGAAGATATGGCTGAGGGGGGATATGATAGTGGTCTTTAAGATCATGAGAGGTCTTTAATGAGTTGATATGAATCGGTTATTTACAATTTTGGATAATAGAAGGACTAGGGGGCATTCCATGAAGTTAGTGAGTAGCATATTTAAGACTAATCGGAGAAAATTCTTTTTCACTCAACGCACAATTAAGCTCTGGAATTTGTTGCCAGAGGATGTGGTTAGTGCAATTAGTGTAGCTGGGTTCAAAAAAGGTTTGGATAAGTTCTTGGAGGAGAAGTCCATTAACGGCTATTAATCAATTTTACTTAGGGAATAGCCACTGCTATTAATTGCATTAGTAGCATGGGATCTTCTTGGTGTTTGGGTAATTGCCAGGTTCTTGTGGCCTGGTTTGGACTCTGTTGGAAACAGAATGCTGGGCTTGATTGGTCTGACCCAGCATGGCAATTTCTTATGTTCTTATTTTTTTGGAATCAGTTACTATATGAATATTATTTATCTGGAAGAATGATTGTGATAGGACCTAAACAGTAAACAACGATAGAACTGAACTGTTGCCCATTTTGGAAGGACTTTGTCCTATATATAAAGAATTGAGTTGAACAACTCTATCATATAATTATTTGGTTTCATCAACATTGATTTTCTTATATTTTTTATGAATGGTATAGGTATGAAATGTGAAATGGTTGTATAATAGTTTGTTTGTGGTGTGAATGTTTGAATTAATGAGTTAATGTGCAGTTTTAGCTGGTATATTTTTGTAATATATTTTGTATATTTTTGCACCATACTGCTTCTCTGAATGGATTTATATATATTAATTAATGTGTATGGATACCTCATTTTTGTTTTCTATATTTTAAAATCTATTTGTGTCATTTTCTATGCAAGACGTACCCATGGAAAAAGCAGGTGCAAAGGTTTGTGGATACTTTTCCCCCAGGGTATATACTTTCCCTGTGAGAACTGGTGCAGAGTTCATAAGAAATAATTATCTGGGGACTTTGTATCACTGTGGACAGTTTGAAAATTGTTCCTGTGACATCATCATTTTGGTAATGATTTGCAATGATTTGTAATGTTTTGCATATCTGTAAGTGTAAAGCATTATGTTGCAATCTGTTCTGTAGCACTAGTTTTTACAATTCTTACAGCTTCTAGGGGCAGATTTTAAAAGCCCTGTGCGTGTAAATCCAGCTGGATTTAAGCTCGCAGGGGGGTTACGTGTGCCGAGCCTATTTTGCGTAGGCCCGGCGACACACGCAAGCCTCGGGATGCGCGAATGTCCCAGGGCTTGAAAAAAGGGGCAAGGTATGGGCAGTCCGAGGCGGGGCGGGGGTGTGGCCAGAGGCCTCCATAGGGCCTCTAGGCCGGGGGATCGTGCTCTGGCACTCGGCCGGCCTGCGTAACCTACGCCTAACTTCCCCTTTGCAGAGGAATTTAGCTCCCATCATCTGGAGTAGATTTTTTCTGGAGGAGTCTTTCACCTAAAGAGATCCAGTGATCCTTCGAAGGTCGTGCAAAGGAATGGATCTTCATTCATTCATTCCTGGGAGGAAGAGAGAAGGAGGAAGGAGAACTATAACCCCCATCTGGTGTTAACCACTATACATATCATCAGGATATTCTGGGTAGAGGTTGGAGAAACAGTAAGAAGTCTTGTTAAGACATGTGACTTGAATTATACCATTTAGATTACTTAAAGTATCCTGAAATTGGAATGTGATACAGAAACAAATATCAAATAACGCTGTCACTACAAAGTCACAGATTTATTGGAAGAGGATTATGTAATGAATTGTATTGAACAAAGACTTGTAAATTGTCATTTACTTCAATTTAAAATCAACTATAAGTAAAGTTATACTGGAACTGCATCCTGAGTCTGGCGTGATTTTTACTGTTACAATTAAAGACTAATAATGCTCAGGACACTGACAGGGAATCCTGGAATGTAGTGGGCTTATGGACAGAATGAGATAACAGGATACCTTGAGCCCTTGAAGTGTGCCCTTGGACTTCTCAGTGAGGAACTCAGCCCAGGGGTTATGTATGATCAGCAATAAATTAAATATTAATTACCTTATGTTATCAAGGCACTGAAGTAATACCAAGGGCTTGACCTGTGTGCTAACGTTTAACATTTATATTGCTTTTCTGTTACAAGATAAATGAATACTTTTGTAAACCGTTATGATGGCTCAACCGAATAACGGTATATAAAACTCAACAAATAAATAAATAAGAGATAAATATTCAGTATCACTTAGCTGGATAAGTAAAGACCTATCCAGCTAAGTGACTGTCTGCCTATCTGGCTGTGTTTAGCAGTCACCACCTATCCAGATAAGTACTTATCCAGCTAAGTGCTAAATAGCAGGTCTAATGTTAACCAGCTAAGATTTATCTGGCTAACTAGCAATTTTTTCAGGGATATTCATCAGCATAGCTGTACTACTCAACATCTCTTGTAGGTTAGCCAGATAAATCTCATCCGTCTAACTTATTTATTTATTTATTTATTTAAAGGCTTTTATATACCGGAGTTCATGCACTTGTGCATACCACTTCGGTTTACACAGAACAAGGAACAGAAAATTACATCAAACAGATTGAACAATTAAACAAATATACAATTACATCCAACAGTTGGGTATAAATAACATGGCTAACTTAGTAGGAACTTAGAGTTTGAGGTAAAGGAGAGAAATAGTACCAAGTGGTAACAGAACAATGTTAATAGCTAAATAATAAATATAAATAGTAAATACAAATTCTTATAATAAATACAGGTGTTTACAGATTACAGTCTTCATGAAAAGTTTACGTCTACAGAATAGGGTTAAGTAAATAAGAACTGGCGGTTATTTCTATAGGAGTGAAGACTTCAAAAACTGAGGTTACATCTGGATTAAGAGGTATTGGTGTAGCATGCTCAAATATTTAATGATTTGGAATTGTGAGACCAAGGATAAAAATTAGGAGTTGTTTGATATGATTATAAAAGCGAGAATGATTCAAGTTCTGGGATGTGGTCCTGAGCTAGACCTTTAAGTGTAGGCTTTTGTAAAGAGCCAGGTCTTGAGTTTCTTTTTGAATGTTCGAGTACACGTTTCGAGGCGAATGTCCGTGGGGAGGGCATTCCAATGAAGGGGGCTGGCAGTCGAGAATGCACGTTTCTTGAGTGAGGACTTGGCTGAAGGTACGTGTAAGGTGCCTAAGTATCTGTTTCTGATTGGTCTTGAAGACTCGTGTAGGCGAAGTGGAAGGCTTAGATCTAGCGACGTTTGTGAATGGATGTTCTTGTGTGTTATAGTTAGCACTTTGAAAATGATTCTGGATCTGATGGGGAGCCAGTGTAAGTGTTTTAGTATGGGTGTTATGTGTTCACTTCTGCTGGTGTTAGTGAGAATCCTTGCGGCGGAGTTCTGCAACATTTGTAGAGGTTTTGTGGTTATGGTTGGAAGGTCTATAAGCAGAGAGTTGAGGTAATCGATCTTGGAAAATAGTATTGTTTGGAGGACTGTTCTGAAGTCCTGAAAATGCAGGAGAGGTTTCAGCTTTTTCAGAATATGTAGTTTATAGTAGCATTCTTTTGTTGTGTTCTTGACAAATTCTTTGAGGTTCAGCCTTTTGTCTAAGGTGACCCCCAGGTCTCTTACTTGAGTGGAATTGATCATTGGTGGTGAGGTTAGGTTGTTGGTAGGCTGAAGGTTCTCATCTGGAGTGATAAGCAAAAGTTCTGTTTTTGACGTATTAAGTACTAGGTTAAGGCTAGATAGGAGTGAGTTTATGGACTGTAGACAATTGTTCCAGAAGTTGATGGTGCTGGAGATGGAGTCAGTGATTGGCAGCAGAATCTGAACATCGTCTGCGTATATGAAGTGTGTGACCTTAAGACTTGAGAGTAGATGACATAGGGGGAGAAGATAAGAAGAGCATTTATTTTTCAATACCTCTAAGAAGATAGGAGAATAGTAAGGATATTACAATTCTAATGCTAAAATCTGAGGCAAAAAAAAATTAAAATACTAGAGCCCTTCATTAGAAGTCAAAAGATTGATATGTCTTTAATTCTTTATCTTGTCATGGACAAATGATTCTGAAAGCAGTATTGACAGTCCAATTAATAATCTGTTTCCCACACTGGTTAAAAATGACCCTGGAGTTAATCAGCTGTCAGATGGGGTATACATTCAAGTATTATATTTTCAAGAAAACTCTTCTGTCAAAAGGAAAATTGGCACCGTTTACTACATAAATAGCACCTTCTAAACCATAATGTGTTTACATAGAAAAGCAAGCTGGTAGTTCAAATATTAATATATGAAAGTAAAATATAAGTTAATAAAATAATGCTGCATTGGAGCACAAGATACTAAAGTATTCTTCAGAGAAAAGATTCCAATTGGGAGGCTGCAGGCAGGAATATGCACCTATAGAACCAGTAATGCACATTTCCAATCCCCATGTCCCTTCTACCATCCCCTTCTTTCTCTCTCTCCTTGCCTACACATTGATTGACTGACATAGAGGATTGGCACAAGAATGCAAAATCTTTTATCTTTAACATTGTAGATCCCCATTAGAATAGAAGAGGAAATTCTTAATCCTGCTTTGTGGCATATGTAAAATGGACTGAGGGGGTTCCATGGAGCTCCCATAGGATGTTTCCACATCACTAACCCCACCACCATGACTGACCCTGTCATTGGCCAAAGACTGAATTTCCATAAAGCATGATCTTCCCTTTCATTTTAGTTTAGTTCGTTTTAATAGGTTGTTAAGTTGCACTGTTATGTGTACATGATGTTTTGTGTAACCTCTCCCCTTTTTCAAGGGAGTCACCTTCCAAGCCCTACTAAGAACTGATAGAGCAGTACTGGGGACAGAATTAACTTTATGGCCCTAAAGAGGATCACGCTCCAAAAATAAAATTATTTTATTTATTATCTATTCTTATATTCTGCAGCATCTAATACAATTATTCTATGTGGATTGCAAACATTAATTCCCATAATCTTAATAAACAAACAATAAAAGACAGCATGACAATCCTTAAATCAGCAAAATAGAATAAAATAACAGCTATGCCAATGCAAGACTAAAAAGCAGGGAAGATAACTTTCAAAGAACCGCGCACAAGCCCATATACACGAAAATGTTACACTGAACACGTATAAATGCACGCAAAATATAAAATATGTGTAAACTGAACATGCATGTTGCACTGGTATATTGCATGTACACTTGTGCTTACATTTGTGTGTACATTTGCGCATGAATTGTACACTCACATTTTTCCGCAACATGCAATTTCCAATTCTTCCAGGGCAGGCTCATTCAGTAATGCCACCACCAGCTTGCTGTTGCGCTTGGCGGTCTGCGGGCTCTTCCTATGAACCGCCACACTCACCTATTGGGCAAAGGCCCAGCATTCACACTCTGGCACCACCAAGACGCTCTCCCTTTCCACGTGCCAGGATGCCATTGCCAGTCAACAGGCCCTCCTAAGGCATGCCCATGGCCCACAATGTCTCATTTAAAGGGCCCGCAGTGGGAAAAGGCCAGCGGTATCCTGTGATGACTTCAGTAGGAAAGGCCTATAAAAGCCACTGCAGAATCTTTCTCATTGTCTTAGCAACAGGTCTCTCTACAGCTTGTGTACTGTGAGTTGCCTCAGCATTCCCAAGTTCCTGGTCTTCATCTGGTCTTCGGTTCCTAATTTTCATCTGGTCTTTAATTCCTGGTCTTCACTTTATCTTCAGTCCCAGTAATCTTTGTTTTGTCTTCAGTTCCTTTTCAGTTCTTGAGTCAATTCTCAGTTCTTCAGTGTCCCTCTTTGTCTCTTCTGCTAACCTATGTTGCTCCTCACCTCCCTATCCTGCCTATGCATCCTGCCTTCCCTTGGATGGATATCCGGTATTGATCTCGGCCTGCTTTGTGGACTCCCCTCGAATGCTGCCTACCACTGACTACTGATTGTTGCTGGACATCCTTGATTGCTGCCTGCCACCAACCACAGCCTGTTACTTGATCTCCTCAAATGCCGCATGCCCTGACTCAAGTCTGCTGCTCAATTTAACCTCACCAATGGATCTTCCTTTCTTCGGCAGAGGCCCCCACTTAAGGTCTGCTGGTCCTGACAACCAAGGGCTCAACCTAAGGGGGAACATGGGCTGATATAGGTGAAGCTCCAATTGGACCTCTGCCTCATCCAACTCCGCCAGCTGAAAGCTGGGACCTGCAGGTTGCGCCAACTCCACCTTGGTTCAAGGGTCCATGCCCACAACATGTGCCAGTCAAATTTCATCACCTGGGACATGTCTCAGTTGTCATCCCTGGTAATGAGAGATGAGCATCTGCTCTTCCACATTAAGGGACAATAGAGGAACCTCCTCACTATGAAACAGCCTGGAAAGGCCTGCTGTGTGAATTCATTCACGAGCATCGTACCCATGCTGGGTAAGTAGATTGTGGTTAATAGGGGTAAGAGTTGATTGGGGGTGTGTAATTGATGTCAACAGTGGGGGCACTAGGGGTGTGCATGTGGGGACTGTTAAGGGTGTGTAAATGGGGTCACTAGTGGGTGCTAGGTGTGTGGGATAGGGACTGTTAAGGGTGTGTAAGTGGGGTTACTAGGGGAGAACAATGTGGCATACAGTTGGGCAAGAGGCAATAGGTATGTTTGGATACTGTAACAGATGTACATTACATTAATGGCATGATCAATGCAATGTGTTAAACTTTATATAATGCAAGAGTACAATAGTTGTTGAGTAACAAGGGATGACTTTAACCAATAATCAAAAGTATAGTAAAGGTCCAATTACAAGATAGACCTTCCTCTGGGACATGTAATAGATTTAATGGTGGCTCCTATAGTAGAATAAACCATTGTCCTTCTTTCAAAAGAGAGCTTTAGCCATGTCATATAGTTCCAGTTATTCTCCAAAGCAGTGTTCTCTCTGTAGTCGCAGAGATATCTCTCATTCCGACTTCTGGCTTTAATTATCACCTTGTCTGAAGGCAGTGAGGCAATATGAAAGGGCGATAGCTAAAGCCAGAAGAATGCTGGGATGCATACAGAGAGGAATAATCAGTATGAAAAAGGAGATAGTGATGCCATTGTACAGGACCTTGGTGAGGCCTCACTTGGAGTACCTTGTTCAGTACTGGAGCCTGTATCTCAAAAAGGACAGAGAGAGGATGGAGGTGATCCAAAGAAGGGCAACCAAAATGGTGAGGGGACAGCATTGGAAGACTTATGAGGAGATGTTGAAGGATCTGAATATGTACCACCTGGAAGAGAGGTGGTGCAGGGGGGATATGATACAGACCTTCAGATACCTGAAAGGATTTAATGATGCACAAACGTTGAACCTTTTCTGTTGAAAGGAAACAGTAGAACTAGGGGTCACGAAATGAAAATCTAGGGGGGAAGACTCAGATCTAACATAAGGAAATATGTTTTCATAGAGAGTGCAGTGGATGTCTGGAATGCCCTTCTGGAAGAAATGGTGAGGATGAAAATAGTAAACTAATTTAAAAGGGCATGGGAGAAACACTGTGGATCCCTAAAGGCCTGAGAATGATAATGAAGAAAAGAGTATATGGGATCACCTGTACAGAGCAGCAGTTAATACCCTTATCCAGAAGCCATGGGGGATTACTACCATTAACCAATTAGCCTTGATGATTTTGATGTAACTGCAACATGGCTCTCTGCTTTGATGGTGGGGCAGGGGAAAGGGATATTTGATTCTGAAAACAGCCAATGCTGGGCCCTGATTTTTATGGTCTAGGATACAGAATAAAGCTTCTGTGGCCAAGTCCAAAGCAAAGATCATTCTAGCAGCATTGTCTGAATTATCAGGAAGGCTGCTCACCATGCAAAAATGTTGCATTTTGTTATGAGTTTGACAGTTGCTTGGTTTTTGCTTGTATCCTTAACATAAGGCATGGGGTAACCTGCATGGAGCAGCAGTTAGTACCCTTAACAGACATTTGGGGGTAGCCTGCACAGAATGGCAGTTGCTACCAAGAGAAGCTTTCTGGGTAGACTGAATGGACCATTTGTTTTTTTTTCTGTCAACAATACTGTGTTACTATGTTTGTTGGACTGACTAGCTAGCTCCCTTATGAAAATGGGTACCATGGCAGTTCATGGATTGCCTCTGTTTTGGAGTTCTCTCGGACCTTGTGGCAGGACACTACTTCTAGGCACATTAAGGGAGTACAAAGGGCCATGCTATTAACTTCAAACTTGTATTGAAAACGTAGAAACATATCAGTATGGATGTTACACTAGCAGCCATATTATGCACTAAACTTTGTATTTCTATTTCTCTATATAGATTGAAGATCTGAAGAAGGCCTGGGAGTTGAGCAGAAAACACTGAAGGAGGCTGGATTATGTGTGAGGCGAGATGGGGCTTAATGTAAGTTCAGACATGGCCATCAGGAAGATTAGAAAATGGTCTGTCTATGCCCTGCTTCCATCACCAGCCCCATTACTGATCTGCCACTCTGCAAGACCATGTCTCTGCCATGAGCTTCAATAAACTGTTATGTCAAAAAACATTGTCCTTGGTATGTCTTTGGGTCACAGGCAGCATTTTCATGAAGTATGATTTGTAATACTTCCTCAGACCTAGTATGAAATTCTAGAGGGTATTATAACACTCCTCTAAAAATATTATCAGGGAAAGTATATGATCCCTTCCTAGAGAGACCCATACATTAGGTGGCACTTCATGGCCTTGTGACTTGGCTACCGCACCCCAACACTAACTACTCTGACACATAGACTACCTCTGAGCTTATATAACTAGCTTGGAACATGTAGTTAAATAATGCTGAACTGAAGCTTCCATAAATCAATAAACCAATATATGCCTTGCCAGAATATATATATAGGACATGGGTGTACCACATCTAGGAGTCCTTCCCTTTGTCTACATCTATCCCAGAAAAGGAATGCCTTCTAACTGCTTCTGTGATCATTCACATCACACTGTAGCATATGAGAAATGAAATGACACAGCTTTTGTTCTCTTCACAGATGACTCCACCTCAACATCGTCTAAGGATGATGAAGAGAAAAAAGATGGTGACAAGTGCCCAACCCCTCCTGATGGTGCAGCAGCCAATGCCACTGCTAGGAAGGATCAGTCAGCACTATTGCCATCCCCTCCACCATCACCAGTGAAGGACTCAGTGTAGCATTCCAGCCCCAAACCTCCCCCCCCCCCCCCCTTTTCCAGACCTGTTACTGTAGACATCCTTCTCCCCATCCCAATAAAGCCTCGTCCCCGTTCTGAACTGGGACCTAGGGACGCAGGTCCTGAGGCTGCTGAAGGGAGGTGAATACCCCCTAGACCACTTCTGCCATCATCTGCTGAGCTACCAAGAACTAGTGAGCCTGCTTTAGTGCCAGGAACCAATCTGACAGGAGTTGCAATGGTGGAGAAACTAGTTGAGGCTCAAGAGAACAGCACAGCTGCTCTTTTTTTGTATAACTCTTTAGGTAATTTTATTGCACCGCTGCTCTTGAGCTGATGGCCATGAGGCCACCATATTCATTATTAGCCTTCTAGGCCTTCAGGACCTGGTATCCCCAAGTCTCAGGGTCATTTTTTTTTTGTTCTCTAATTTGTTTTTTCCCTAGTTAGTCCCACCCCTACCCTATTTTTTTCAATTGTACATAATATGACACATTTTTAAAGTTTTAATATTAATATAAACGCTGATAATTTTGTAAATCATTTTGATTGTGTGTCTATGTTCTTTGCTGCATGCTATGGTTTATTTCCTTCAGCAGTAAATTCCCTTTTTAGGGTATCCTATAACCATGAATCTCTGATCCACACATGGGTCTGCATATAGCCTGCCATGCTAGTTAGTACACTAATTCTTATCATGTTCCTATCTACCATTAAAGCAGCATTTTTTTTATTCTGTTTATATCTTGCACTCCTGAGAGACCAACTAGTAAAGGAGACCATAAATCAGAGGACTAAGTTTACATGTACTACTTCCTTCCCCTTTGGGCTACAGATGTGAGTGCAGCCATGCCACAAGTAGGGATTTAGTATATATAGTGAAATATCTTTTATGTGTCCTCTTTAATAAAAGTACTGCATAGGGAGACCAGGAGAACACAAGAAGTTGCCCTTTATGTTTCTGCACACTTAACAACAAAGATGATGTGCCATATAGATGTCCCATTAGGAGCCGCAATTACCTGAAGCTGGCTGCTGCTGCAAAGTCTACTAAGTCACCTTGATGACGCATAAATTTTAGATGTCATAGAAATTAACTGCTGTCTTTTTTTATACTACAAAGATGAAGGCCTAACTGCATTAATACAGGTGTCTGACATCTATATAGTACCAAGCTTATCCTTGTCCTTGCTCACAATGGCTATCTTCACATGTAGGACCTTGCTTCATTCCTGAAGGCTCTCACTTCTCATCTGTCAACCCTTTCATGGGCTTTACCACACGTATATATCACCAAGACTTACCTTTCAATGGACATCTGTCTGCTAGAAGACTGTTTAGCCTTGTGTTCTTCAATACATCTCGGATCATGTGCTATGGATTGTCCACAGTTTTTCAACAGTGAACAAGCAACTATCAATCGATGGGATGGAGTAGAGAATTAGAATCATATATTTAAAAATAGAGTGAGCATTTGTACCTTTTTATGGGCTGAGTGTTTTTATAGGGTATATATGTGGTGTGAGTGTGATTCTATTTATTGTTGTTATAGGGGTGTTGGGGGTGGCATGTCCGGGGGATAAAATATTTGAACAAGTTAAAAAATATGTTGGAAAGAATTTAAAAAGTTTGAATTATCATTGATATGTTTGTGTGAGGCAAAAAATTTAGGTATAACCATTTATTCAGATCTTTCATTAAAACAACACATATCCATAATTACCAGAAATTCATTTTATAAGCTTCAACTCTTGAAACGGCTTTGTCCTCTACTTTTCTTTCACGATTTTCGGACTATACTTCAATCACTCATCTTTTCTGGGCTTGACTACTGTAATTCTCTTTATATAGGTCTCCCAGATAACACACTTCACTCACTTCAACTAATCCAAAACGCAGCAGCACGTATCTTAACAAACTCTTCCATAAAAAATCACATCACTCCGATACTTCAATCATTACATTGGTTACCAATTAAATACAGAATACAATTCAAGATCCTGTCCATTATACACTCTCTCATCTACACTCCTAATTCAATTACCTTATGTTCCATTCTCCGGATTTACAAACCCACCAGACATCTAAGATCACTGGACAAAAACCTCTTAGACATCCCATCACCACGACAGGCCCGTCTTGACATCACCAGAAAAAGATCATTCTCTGTCATTGGACCAATCTTATGGAACGCATTACCAGACTCTTTAAGATCCATATCCAACTCCAAACACTTCAAAAAATCCCTAAAAACACATTTATTTCAATCTGCTTTCCATATATCACACACTAAATAACATAACTACTTCTCCATCACACAGGGCACAACATTATTATATATTGATTTGTTTTTTATGTAAACTATTCATTGTTTTAGATTTTTATTTTTATTATATATTTTTGTAATTTTGAGCTTTTATAATTTGATAATCTTTATGTTCTTTTAAATTTAAATCTTTATTTACATTTGTTTTTTATTTAGTTATGTAAACCGTTTTGATTAAACACTGTTTATAAAGACGGTATACAAACACTTTTAAATAAATAAAATAAATGATAATGTAATACTTATACAATGTGCATGTGGTTTGTGGGGATGTGCAATATAATAAAAAATTTTAATTAATTGTTAAATACAAAAAACATGTTTTTGTGAGTTAATGTATTAACTAAAGTGTAGAGATATATTGTTAATGCAGTCGGGAACAGGATGTTGTTTACTAGTTAATGATTCCCATAGTGATGTTTAGTGTCAGAATTGGGGGGGATCAGGTAGAGGCTCTCTTTGTTGTGTGCCACCTGGGATTGTGCCAGGGGTCCAAGGGCACACTTCCTCTAAGGGGGACTGCTCTCCCAGCGCTCCCCATAACAGAATGCAAGGCCTCCATAACAGGAGCAGCAGAGGAGCACCCAGTGACACAGCATGGATACCTGGAGGAGGAGAAGGAGAAGGAAGAGGAGAATCTGAATCCTCTGTCACACACACACCAGAGTTCTGGCAGCAGGAGGTGGGCATCTTGCTCTTAGACAGAAGAGAAGATGCAGGCCACTCCAATGGAGAGGCGTGTAATGGATCTGAATACTCAAGTGGTGGAGATCAGTGGCCTGAAGCATGACCTGCAGGGCCTGTGGAATATGGTAACAGAAGAGATGCAGGGTATGTGGCAGGAGATTTAGGGTGTGCAGCAGGAGCTAAGGGGCATTTGTGAATCAATAGAGGCCCAGACAGCTCTGTGGAGGGAGATATTTCAGAGGATGCTAGCTGCAGTTCCCATCAGCTCCATGCTATATGATGCCTTTCTGGATACAGCCCCCACCAGCACTGGTAGCACCACAACCACCCTTGATGGTAGGGATGTGAATCGTGTCCTCGATCGTCTTAACGATCGATTTCGGCTGGGAGGGGGAGGGAATCGTATTGTTGCCATTTGGGGGGGTAAAATATCGTGAAAAATCGTGAAAAATCGAAAAATCGCAAAACCGGCACATTAAAACCCCCTAAAACCCACCCCCGACCCTTTAAATTAAATCCCCCACCCTCCCAAACCCCCCCCCAAATGACTTAAATAACCTGCGGGTCCAGCGGCGGTCCGGAACGGCAGCGGTCCGGAACGGGCTCCTGCTCCTGAATCTTGTTGTCTTCAGCCGGCGCCATTTTCCAAAATGGCGCCGAAAAATGGCGGCGGCCATAGACGAACACGATTGGACGGCAGGAGGTCCTTCCGGACCCCCGCTGGACTTTTGGCAAGTCTCGTGGGGGTCAGGAGGCCCCCCACAAGCTGGCCAAAAGTTCCTGGAGGTCCAGCGGGGGTCAGGGAGCGATTTCCCGCCGCAAATCGTTTTCGTACGGAAAATGGCGCCGGCAGGAGATCGACTGCAGGAGGTCGTTCAGCGAGGGTTCCGGCGCCTCGCTGAACAACCTCCTGCAGTCGATCTCCTGCCGGCGCCATTTTCCGTACGAAAACGATTCGCGGCGGGAAATCGCTCCCTGACCCCCGCTGGACCTCCAGGAACTTTTGGCCAGCTTGTGGGGGGCCTCCTGACCCCCACGAGACTTGCCAAAAGTCCAGCGGGGGTCTGGAAGGACCTCCTGCCGTCCAATCGTGTTCGTCTATGGCCGCCGCCATTTTTCGGCGCCATTTTGGAAAATGGCGCCGGCTGAAGACAACAAGATTCAGGAGCAGGAGCCCGTTCCGGACCGCTGCCGTTCCGGACCGCCGCTGGACCCGCAGGTTATTTAAGTCATTTGGGGGGGGTTCGGGAGGGTGGGGGATTTAATTTAAAGGGTCGGGGGTGGGTTTTAGGGGGTTTTAGTGTGCCGGCTCACGATTCTAACGATTTATAACGATAAATCGTTAGAATCTCTATTGTATTGTGTTCCATAACGGTTTAAGACGATATTAAAATTATCGGAAGATAATTTTAATCGTCCTAAAACGATTCACATCCCTACTTGATGGTGCCTTCCTAAGCTGGAGTTGTGTGAGCCCCATGACCAGCCCCACCTATTCCTCCACAGCTGCCACAGTGGTTGAACCTCCTCTTCTGCCACCACCACCTGCAGTGAGGCAGCCTACAATATCACCAACACTACCTCTCAATCATCTCAACCACCACCACTAGAAAGATATGCCCCCCTCTCCAAGGCACAGGCAGTAGAGGAAGACAAACCCACCACTGCTGCCAGTCCATTCTCACAGCTGCCTCTGAGCCCTCTTGGCCCCTCCAGCAGCTATCCCAATGAGCTACTGCTCCCAGCTCCCGGGTCCTCAGAGGGCAGTATAAGCTGTGATAGAACCCCATTGCAGAGGGGCACAAAACTTGGAAAGGTCAAGGCAACAGAGCTTCTCCAAGCCTGAAAGAGACTGGCACACAAATCTTTGATTTTATTCAGAATTACATTGATCACTCCATGTAAATAATTGCACCTTCAACTTTTAATTAATCTTTGCATACCCTGTAAATAATTGCACCTTTACTGTCTAAAATGGTTTTTATTAGAGTGTTCCTTTCCTATATAGCTGGCTGTAGTTTCTGGTGATATATCTCCTAGTCATGTGCCTCCTCTTCCCCCCTCCTCCCTCTGGAGGAGGCAGGCTTCTGTTTTTGGACAGATAATGAAGCATGCAGCAGACTAGAAGGATCTCACAGGGGGATTGTAGAGAAGATGTTCCCCAGATCTGTTCAGGAATCAGAAATATATTTTGAGTAGGCTGTAGGTTCTTTTGATGACTGCCCTGTCAGTGGGCCCTGTTGTTACGAGCCTGTGCAGTGATCTGTGGGCTAGCTACTGAGCCAGGTTTTGAATAGATACTCTCTATCACCTGTAGGGGATAAGACCGAGAAAAACAGAGTTAGTGTTGGGTGGAGGAGAGTTCTCAAGATTGGAGTGGTTCTCCTGAGCAAAGGTTGTAAGTCCACCTAGATATGAAGAAGACCAAAAGAAGAGGTTAGTAGCTAGCTATATGATAGTAGTTGTAAGTGCATTCCTACCAGAAACCCAGCCCTCCCCCCCCCCCCCCCCCCCATGATATGCTCTTCCTGGAAGTGGTCTTGAATTCTTGACTGTGAGAGGAGTAAGCATTGTGACTAGATCCCTGAAACCTGGGCACAATGTCCAAGATGATGCCCTGGGCATCACAGATCACCTGCATGTTGAGGGAGTGGAAGCTCTTGTGGATGCAGTGTGTGGCCTCATCATCCCCTGGTATCCTTATAGGGATGCAAGTGGAACTGATAGTTCCCAAGACAGAGGGGATGTGTGTAAATTGGTAGAACTTAGTCATAATTTGCTTTGTTGCTATCTGCCCTGAAAGAAAGAGATATATTGGTTAGTTTTCCTGAGAATGGTAGCCAGGATCTGATTTATACACAAGGAAGCCACAGACTGCTTATTCCAACTGTGACCCCTAGAAATGCCTGGAGGCACTGATGGCCAAAAATGCCAGGGTAGTAGTGCCCTTGATGTGTCCAGGCAAGGCATGGCCTCTGCAAGTGAAAGGATGCAGGTCCTGCTTTAACTGCTGCCATAGGCACAGTATAGTTTTCTTGTTGAATCTAAACTTAAGTATGACTTAACTCTTCTGAAAGATCCAAATCTGTGCCCTAGACCTATATAATCTCTGTAAGTGGTGCCTCTTTCTCCTCTTCCTTCTCCTCAGTTACCTTTCCCTCCTTAAACACAGTAACAGTAACTTAATTTTTCAATAAATCATTCAAGCCGTGAGATACTTCACTATAATAAACTTTATGAAACACAGAGATAAAATCTTAAAACTATGTTCTCGTGTCAATAGGTAACCAGTGTAATTCCTTAAATTTTGGGGAGATCTCATCAGTAAAAACAATGCTAGAAATAACCTAGTTGCAACATTTTGGACTGATTTCAAAACTTTAATAAAACTTTTGGAGACACTCACATATAAAGAATTGCAGCAATCTAACTTACTGATTACCAATGTCTGTAAAATATTCTAAAATCTGTAGGAGATGTATATAACATAAAATCTAATCTGACACACCTTTAAAAATGCTGATCTAGCATTCTCCTTAATCTGAGATTTTAAAGATAACTTTGAATCTAAACAAATTCCAAGGTAGTGAACTTCGGTCAAAATAGAACAGAAGAACAGAAGAAATTGCCATACTGGGTCAGACCAAGGATCCATCAAGCCCAGCATCCTGTTTCCAACAGTGGCCAATCCAGGCTACAAGCACCTGGCAAACACCCAAACACTAAGTAGATCCCATGCTACTGATGCCAATAATAGCAGTGGCTATTCCCTAAGTCAACTTGATTAATAGCAGTTAATGGAATTCTCCTCCAAGAACTTATCCAAACCTTTCTTAAACCCAGCTACACGAATTGCACTAACCACATCCTCTGGCAACAAATTCCAAAGTTTAATTGTGCGCTGAGTGAAAAAGAATTTTCTCCAATTAGTTTTAAATGTGCTATTTGCTACCTAAATGGAGTGCCCCCCTAGTCCTTCTATTATATGAAAGAGTAAATAACCGAATTACATTTACCCATTCTAGACCTCTCATGATTTTAAAGAATTCAATCATATCCCCCCTCAGCCGACTCTTCTCCAAGCTGAACAGCCATAACCTCTAACCTTTCCTCATAGGGGAGTTGTTCCATCCCCTTTATCATTTTTGTCACCCTTCTCTGTACCTTCTCCAGTGCAACTATATCTTTTTTTGAGATGCGGCGACAAGAATTGTACACAGTACTCAAGGTGCGGTCTCACCATGGGGCGATACAGAGGAATTATGACTTTACGTTTTATTCACCATTCCCTTCCTAAAAATTCCTAACATTCTGTTTGCTTTTTTGACTGCCACAGCACACTGAGCTGACAATTTCAACATATTATACACTATGACACTTAGATCTCTTTCCTGGGTGGTAGCTCCTAATATGGAACCTAACATCGCGTAACTATAGCATGGGTTATTTTTCCATATATGCATCACCTTGCACTTGCCCACATTAAATTTCATCTGCCATTTGGATGCCCAATCTTCCAGTCTCGCAAGGTCCTCCTACAATTTATCACAATCCTCTTGTGATTTAACTACTCTGCATAGTTTTATATCATCTACAAATTTGATTACTTCTCTCGTCGTATTCCTTTCCAGATCATTTATAAATATATTGAAAAGCACCAGTCCAAGTACACATCCCTGAGGCACTCCACTGTTTACTCTTTTCCACTGAGAAAATTCACCATTTATTCCTACTCTCTGTTTCCTGTCTTTTAACCAATTTGTAATCCATGAAAGGACATCGCCTCCTATCTCATGACTATTTAGTTTTCTTAGAAGCCTCTCATAAGGGACTTTGTCAAACACATTCTGAAAATCCAAATATACTACATCTACCAGTTAACCTTTAACCAAATGTTTATTAACCCCTTCAAAAAAATGAAGCTGATTTGTGAGGCAAAACTTCCCTTGGATAAATCCATGCTGACTGTGTTCCATTAAACCATGTCTTTCTATATGCTGTACGATTTTGATCTTTAGAATAGTTTCCACTATTTTTTCCAGCACTGAAATCAGGCTCACTGGTCTATAGTTTCCCTGATCACCCCTGGAGCCCTTTTTAAATATTGGGGTTAAATTGGCCACTCTCCAGTCTTCAGGTACAATGGATGATTTTAATCATAGGTTACAAATTTTAATTAATAGATCTGAAATTTAATTTTTGAGTTCCTTCAGAACCCTGGGATGCATACCATATGGGCCAGGTGATCTGCTACTCTTTAGTTTGTCAGTCTAGGTACATTTATTTTGCCAAACATTAAATATACCTGAATCTTCAGCAAGGGTGACCTTCCTATCCAACATACCACAATTTTTTGTAAATTAACCACTAATTCATTTCTTTATATCCATAGCATAACTACTTCTAAACAGCTCTCCAATAAAGCACTTGGAAAGCTACCACCAGGACTGTAGGACAAAAATTATGACAAAAAGAACTGTATGGTCCACAGCAAACTGAGCACAACTAGCACTCAAATATATATCCAAACCAGAAAGTGAGTGCTAGAATAAAGGGTATACAGTCCCGGAATTCCACATCAATTTTTAATGTCACATATTTTTATTATTCATATTGGCAACTCTACTGTATAAATCAGCAATTGTTTCAACAAGAAGGGTCCCCCGACACGGACCCGTGTTTCGCCAGGGGCTGCATCGGGAGGGACGCACAAAAGAGTTTAAATGAGTGCTGTAAATAAAACATAAACATGGGACTGTATTAGAGGAAGCAGCCAGTGCCATATATACTAGTCATTTCATAAGTATAAAGTTTAAAAAGAACACTTACCAAGGTGTAGTCTTTAGAAATTATGACAGGGAGCGCGTTACCTATAATCAGACAGGGAGCTTTAAAGCTGTCAAAAGGCGCCAAAACAGTCACAGACCAATCGGCTGAGGAGAATAACCCACCAATCAGGACCTAGAATTCTTATCCAATCAGAAACCACTGGGTATCTTTATCTCATACAATATCAGACTTATTCTTTTTTGTATTGGAAGTGGTTTCTGCCCTCCCCAGGGGAGGGGATTTTGATTCCCATTTGATTCATTGTGAACAACGGTGGATTCACCGTTTAAACACTGTTACTCCGGCAGGGTTAAACAAAGAAATTGAATGGGTTCATTTCACCTGATTTCTGATTGGATAAGAATTCTAGGTCCTGATTGGTGGGTTATTCTCCTCAGCCGATTGGTCTGTGACTGTTTTGGCGCCTTTTGACAGCTTTAAAGCTCCCTGTCTGATTATAGGTAACGCGCTCCCTGTCATAATTTCTAAAGACTACACCTTGGTAAGTGTTCTTTTTAAACTTTATACTTATGAAATGACTAGTATATATGGCACTGGCTGCTTCCTCTAATACAGTCCCATGTTTATGTTTTATTTACAGCACTCATTTAAACTCTTTTGTGTGTCCCTCCCGATGCAGCCCCTGGCGAAACACGGGTCCGTGTCGGGGGACCCTTCTTGTTGAAACAATTGCTGATTTATACAGTGGAGTTGCCAATATGAATAATAAAAATATGTGACATTAAAAATTGATGTGGAATTCCGGGACTGTATACCCTTTATTCTAGCACTCACTTTCTGGTTTGAAAAAGAACTGTATGCCATATAGATTCAATAGTCACTCTGTACCCAATGATAAGAGGATATTTCCAAAAGGATATAAATATATATTGAGCAAAGTGGTAGAAGTGTTTCTCATTATCTGCCAACCAGAACATTTACCATCATTTTTTACTTTCTGTTTTCTATCTGTAAGGATAGAAGTGAATCAGACTAGTACCATATTGCCTATCCCAAGTGAGCGATGACAAGATATTTAAAATCTCATAACGCATATCAACTGCAGCTGATATATACAGCATAACAAATAATGATGAGGATCCCTTATTAACCTGACACTTCAATGAATCCAGTAACAAAATCATGAGTCTCTATGCCGCAACCTTTTCTAAAGCTGTACTCTTGTGGTGTGCATTCGTTTGCAACGAAATAGGAAATAAAGATGATATTTCCTATTTTGTTGCATTTCTGGAAGCAGAAAAAATGAAAGGAAAACCCATGAAATTTCGTGTGGTTTTCCTATCATTTTTTTTTTAGGGGGTGGGGGGGGGGGGGGGAGGAAGGGCACGTCTACTAAGAAAAACAAAACCCCCCAAACCCTTCAAGTTTAATTAAATACAACACTCCCTACCCTCCCAACCCGCCCAATACTTGCCGAACATCCCTGGTGGTCCCCAGTGGGTGTCCCAAGAGTGATCTCCCACTCTCGGGCCATTGGCACGGGCCATCCATTGCTCCTACCATGTGCCGGTGCCATTTTGATTACTGGCAGCCAATGGCCCGAGAGTGGGAGATTGCTCCTGGGACCCCCGCTGGACCACCAGGGACTTTCTGCAAATCTTGGAGGGGGGGGTCAGGAGGGTGGGGGGGGTTATATTTAATTAAATTTGAAGGGCTGGGGCTTTTTTTTTTTTTTACATGAAATTGGGAAGAAAAAAGTTTTCTGATCCAGGGAGAGGACCAAAATGACCCACCCCGGACCCGAAAATGAAACAGCAACAAAAGAAAAATGTATGCACACCACTATTATACTCATTCCCACAGTTTTGTTCCAAACAAAAAGAAATGTTCTTATCCAAAAGGTATACTCACAAACTGGTATTTCAAAATCAAACCCAGGAAAAACAGTTTGCTAGATTCTACGAGCAAAACCTGGCTATTTAAGCAAGCTTATCAAAGAGAGTGGGGGAATAGTGAAACCGGCGAAGTACGAGGTAGGAACAAACGAAAATGAATATCAAACACACACCATCACAATCAATACGTGTGTAGCTATATTTTATTCTATATTACTTTATTTTATCATCCATCACTATAAGATAAAGTGACACTTATAATGTTAGTATTGCTTTTAATTCTGAAAAAAATAAAAAACCTCCAAACTGTATTGTATCACATTCCAATTATTTTATTTTAAAAAACTATGTACCGAACTGATATGGCACTTGGTAATTTAATGTCTCAGCATCCCTATTTTTATGTGCCTACTGTAAACCGTTGTGATGGAAGCTACTTAACGACGGTATAGAAAAGAATTAAATAAATAAATACCAATACAGGTTCAATTCTTTTATGCTTCTTAAGTAAGGTTCACTGGGGGTGGTCTATACTGAGCACCATTTGTCTTGCTAAATTTGGACTTAATACCCAAGAAAGGCAAATCCAAAATTGCAATATTATCGCAGATCTTATAATAACAAATAGCCAATATCCAATGTTTAAACACGCATCAGCAAGCCAGTCGGTGTGCCCTAGTTGAAACGGGCCACCTGGTCTACATCATTTGCGAATTGTGCCAGCCTATTTTTTAAGTTATTTTTAGATGCACATAAAGACGATGAGTAGTAACAATGATCGCGGCTCAACACCGGCCAGTGTTTCGCAGAAAGGCTTCTGTCAGACTTTATAATCAGAATGTCCAAAGAAGCTATTTGCTGGTCTTGAATGTTGCCAGTGAATTTCAAATGACTATCACAGGAATTAATACATGACAAAAATTGTGCAAAGTTAGAACGAGTATCTCCCCAAATCGTAAAGAAGTTGTCGATGTAATGTTTCCATACTAATATGGAAGATTGAAATGAATGTTGTTTGTTAATCCATTTGTCTTCAAAATTGCCCATAAAAAGATTTGCCAAATCAGGGGCCATGGTTGCCCCCATGGCTGTACCACAGCTCTGTTTATAGTATTTACTTTCAAAAGCAATGTGTTAATGCAATTGTAAGCAGATCATATAAAAATTCAGATGGAATGTGGTATGGGCAAGGACGTCGTTCAAAATATGACATTGCAATATTGACAGCATCATTTTGGGGAATACTATTATATAGAGCTTCTATCTAGAGTCATGAAAAAAAATCATTAGTATTTAAATGAAGATTTTCCAAAAACAAAATCATTTGTTGAAAGTCTCAGATGTAAGATGGAAATAATTGAACAAAGGGAGGAAAAAAAAAATCAATAAATCTTGAAAGTGTTATGCTTTGTGGGTATGTGGACCCTTGGCCCGAGGTGCAAGTTGTTACATCTCATGGGGAGGAGCCCCACAGGTCCGCACTGTCAGGAGGTGAGGTATTGGTACTGCAGGAAGCTCTGGGCACAGTAGTGGGGAGATCCTCAGTGACCAGGAGATGACCCTCGTAGGGTGAGAGATAGACAGTACTTGGAGTGAGACCCTGTAGAGAGAGAGGTGCCAGACAGGCTGCAGAGCGGTGGGTGCAGGAATAGCCGAGCCGAAGGTTCTCCGGGAAGACAGCCCTGAGGGCAGAGCCGTAGCGTAGTGGGCGTAGACTTTAAGGCACAGGCCAAGCCACGAGGCAGGGAAGCCCGGGCTTGATCTCAGCTGCTTAGGAAGACAGGAACCTGGAGATCGGAGGTAAACCAGCTGACTAATAGAGAGGCAGGCCCAAGGAGCGGGGCAACTGACACGTGTTAAGTACTCCGAGGCAAGCCCCGTGGAGCGGGGAAGCTCAAGGAAGGTAGTCTCTTGAGTGATGAGCGCGGACAGACTTATAGAACACAGGAGCAACCCTGAGGAGTGGGGAAGGCTAGTGTCCAGTGTCCAGACTCCCAAGTATGTGGGACTCCATGCCTGGACCACCGAAGAAGACATATGAGGATTGTGCATACTGAATACAGTCACTTTATGAAGAAGAGGGACTAAGTCCCTTATTTTTCCATGTTTATAGGGGAGGGAAGGAAAGGATAAGCTACTAAAGAGTGTTTTGTTGTTGCCATTGTTACTGCTAACTCAAGTGTGAAAAGACCCTATGCTCTCTGATTTAATTAATGGGAGGTCATATTCAGTGGCATTTAGCTGGACTTTTGAATATTTTGGGCTGAATTATCTGGCTAAAATTTAGTGGGATAACATAGAGGCATTCCAGGTTAGCTGGCTAAGGGGGTCATTTATCAAACTACTTTATGGTGTTTTCACATGCGAGAAAAACGTCTTAATGCATGCGAAAAGCACCACAATGCATGGTGCGATGCTAATTTGGAAAAGGGGGAGGACCATCAGAAGCGCCTACAAAGGCACATTAGCCGCAGCTCCTGCCAAATCAACACTAAGAAAAAGAGCACTCTCCACTGCGGGACCACACCAATGGAATGCGCTCCCACCAGACCTACGACTCGAACCCAATCTACCAGAGTTCAAAAAAAGGTTAAAAACCTGGCTCTTCAGGCAAGCGTTCCAATTCCCAGAGTGTAACTAGGCACCTCCTCCTGACTTTCAGATCCAACCATTGCAGGGTGTCACTAACACCTTGACACTTAATTTCATACCGTACTTGCTTATTCGCATGTCTATTTAACAGTCATTATTCACCTTTATATAACTGTTTACTGCAGACCATATTCGCTACTAAAGTTCCTTGTAAAAAGGTGAACACACACATACTATTCAATACACGAATAAGGTTATTTGTTAAATTTGTTAAATATTATTACTTTCAATGTTCCTTGTAATAATGTTCAATGGTTGATTGTTATTGTTCAATGTTCTATGTAAAAAAAACCCAGGTCTAACCTCCCACACCAGGGCAACCTTTTCGTTACTTGTAAACCGGATTGATTTGTATTGCATACAGGAATTCCAGTATATAAAAATTAAAAATAAATAAAATAAATAAATAAATGTCTGTCCAAGTGCAAAGCCAGCCCACACAGGTTTAACTATACCGTTTACATTTCTGTTAAGCTGTGCGATATGGCTATTACCTCATAATGAGGCCCACCTAGTAACTTGAGGTGAGGTTTAAGTTGTAGTGTGTCTCAGAGTGAGACATATGAACAGAACAGTACACTCTTGTTAAGATTTTATGACCTTTGGAGTGAGGAAACTCACATAATGTTCTCTCAACCTAGCTTGATGTTACCCAGATAGAGAGTCCATCAAGCTAGGTTGAGAGAACATTGTAGAAATCTCATCTTTGTGTGAGTTTCCTCAGTCCAAATCAAATCTTCACAAGAGTGTACTGTTCTTTTCATATGTCTCACTCTGAATGTCAAAGGGGCCCCTAACCCCTAAACTAGGGGTGTGAATCGTGTGATCGATCGTCTTAACGATCGATTTTGGCTGGGGGGGAGGGAAATCTTATCATCGTGGGTTTTTTTTTTGGGTTTTTTAAATCGTTAAAAATCGTAAATCGGGGGAGAGCGGGAAAACCGGAACACCAAAAAAACCCTAAAACCCACCCCGAACCTTTAAAACAAATCCCCCACCCTCCTGAACCCCCCCCCCCAAATGTTTTAAATTACCTGGGGTCCAGTGGGGGGGTCCCGGCGCGATCTCCTTCTCTGGCCACGGCTGTGTTAAGAGAAATGGCGCCGGTGGCCCTTTGCCCTTATGTGACAGGGCAAAGGTAGCGCCGGCGCAATTTTAGTTCCTGGCTCCCGACGTCACGCGTGCAGGAGATCGCCCCCGGACCCCCGCTGGACCCCCAGGGACTTTTGACCAGCTTGGGGGGGCCTCCTGACCCCCACAAGACTTGCCAAAAGTCCAGCGGGGGTCCGGGAGCGACCTCCCGCACGCGGGCCGTATTACCAATCTTCAAAATGGCGCCGGTGCTACCTTTGCCCTCACTATGTCATACGGGCGACGGTTTTGAAGATTGGCAATACGGCAATACGGCCCGCGTGATAAGGGCAAAGGGCCACCGGCGCCATTTCTCGTAATGCAGCCGTGGCCAGAGAGAGGGAGATCGCGCCGGACCCCCCCCCCCCCCACTGGACCCCAGGTAATTTAAAACATTTTGGGGGGGTTTGGGAGGGTGGGGTATTTGTTTTAAAGGTTCGGGGTGGGTTTTAGGGTTTTTTTGGTGTGCCGGTTTTCCCGCCCCCTGACGATAAATCGGGGGCATTTGTATTGTATCGTGCACTCTAACGATTTTGGACGATTTTAAAATTAGCTGATAATAATTTTAATCGTTTAAAAACGATTCACATCCCTACCTAAACTACTACTTAAACCTCACCTCGAGTTACTAGGTGGGCCTCACATAGAGGTATAAATACCTAACTACTATAAGGGCCTTATAGCTAGAGTCAGTCTACACTTTGCAATAAATAGGCTATTACCATAAAACATGCCCCTCTTCCTATCACACACAATAGTTTGATAAATCTTGGCCTAAGTTATGTGGCTGACTTTGGTCATTCCATAGAGCAATCCTAAATTTAGCCAGCTATCTTTTAGGTAATTGGCTATATTTAATAGTATGATTGAATATCCTTCCTAAGTTAGCCGGGTAAGTTTAGCTGGCTAGATTTGCAATCTGGCCAGGGAATTAATATGTACCTCTAAATTTTTAAGACTTGTTTTCTCTGACTGTTGGAAACCCCAGAATGGAAAAATAAAAATGAGTTTCTAGTTAAAGATATGTTTGTGTGAGACCCTCCTTAATCCCAAGATGTGGATTTGTGAGATGCATCTGTCAGTCCATGGAATCATTTTGGGTGCAGTTACAGGAGTTCACAGAAAGGAAAGAAAAGTTTAGTGGGGCTTTCCCTATCTAGGCTGAGGAATACAGCCTTCGTGCTAGGTTCAATATACCATCTGCTGTACCATTTTTGAATGGAGAACCCACAGAGTCTGGTGCTTAGCTCCCAGATAGGTATCAGATATGCAGTATTTTATGTGCTTCAACAAGGGGTTACAAATACATGTTCTACTTTTGCGACAGGGATTTTCCTTTAAAACTCTACTGCTGGCATTCATTGAGGGCCTTGCATTTATTTTAAGTATTTTACTTTGTCTTTGAGGTATCTGACTCATGTTTGCTATGAGTAGCATCGGCATTAGAATTCACTTTGCATCATTTGGTGGATGCATTTTTCATAGGGTTTTTGCCATAAAATACAATTTGCTTCAGTCTTGAGCATGCTGTAGAAATTCACTGGATAAAAAAGATCTTGATACAAATGATCTTTATTATGTCAAAGGTCCTTCAAACGTCTGTCATTAGTAATGAGAACTAATTCCCTATTATAGCATTACTCATGATGAATTAGTTTGGTCCTCTTCTGAATTGCTTCCATTGTAATCTCAGTCTAATTTAAGATTAATGCCTAGAAATGATTAAGTGTTACTTTTTAAAAAACATTCCTACCAGTATCTTTTGCCATAAATGGATAGCACGATCCGTCTCCTGTCTCATGTAATAGTTATAGGGACCTATGTTTTCAGTTTGTATTTTATTTTTCCTTAGAATTTATTAAGATTTCTTATAACAAACAAAAACGGCAGAAAAATCAGTGAAAAAAAAAAAGACTCATATTTTCAACTGACATTCCTTCCGTTTTTGTTTGTTATAATAAACACTGATAAATTCTAGGGAAAAAATTAAATAAAATAGAAAATGAAGGTCCCTAAATATTTAATATGATTTACTACTTAGAAATACTAGAACTATTTACTTATGAATGTTTGCCAACGATTATGGATTTAGAGCTCATTAAAAAAAATCCCCGAGAACTGGTATTTAGACACTTGAAGTTTGAGGATGTGCTTGTCAGGAATCCAAAGCCTACTACTAATGAAAAGCAATTTAGCTAGAAACTTCAGTCTACACTTAATGAGGGCAATCTCCAAAAGTTATTTACTTGGTTAAATACCAATTTACTTGGGTAAATGGCTGTCTGGAAACTGGCCACCCCTAACCCAGCTAAAAGTTTGTGTGGAGGTCCACAACATGTGTATGTTTACTTTAGCCAGTGCCATAGCTAGCCTATGGCCAGTATGGCCACGGCCATAGGTGCCACTGCTGGAAGGATGCTAACTGCACTCACTGCTTTGACTTATGCAGTAAGTCGACTGGCCAGAATGTCCCTGCCGCCTCTCCCTTGCCAGCAGACCTTTAATTTCATAATTGCAAGCTGCTGCAAGCTCTGTTGGCGCTAGAACTGCAGTAGAATCAAGCGGTGAAGACACAGAGCGATGGAAGAGAGTCTGCCCAAGCTCTTCAAGGCCACACCTCTCACCAGGAGGGAGTGAGGCCATCCAGAGCCTGGAAGGAGAGCGTCTGTGAACATTTGATATCTCTGCAGGCCTTCACTACTTGATTCTGCTGCAGTTCCTGCCACAATAGGGCTTGGAGCAGCTTGCAATTAAGAAATTAGGAGATCAATATTCAGCCATGGCGCAACCTAATGGGGATATTTGCGCTACTGAATAGAGGTGTGCTTCGTTATTGGCCTGCCGTGGGAAATTTCAGTTTCTTGCGGTTCGTGCCTTTTTTTTTTGGCCGCCCCGAATTTCGGGTTAGCGCGCATTAACTCCCCGTTAATGGGGACTTAGCGCACTAACCACGAAAAATGAATTTTCCCGAAAGTTTGGGAAAATGTGCTTCGTTTTTCGGGGTTGCCAAAACAGGATGAATTAATCAATTTCGTTGAAATTGTCTAATTCGTCCTAGATGAATGCACATCTCTACTACTCAATAGTCAGATAGGTATACCCGGCCAACTTTAGGACAGCCTACTGTTGTGACCATCGCTGCCCGATGGCTTCACTCCACCTACCTTTCCTTTTCTGCGACTCCTCCTGCTCTTGATGGACGCCTGGCTGCCACGGCATCTGTCTGCTGTCTTCTCTGGTGTCCCTGGACCGGCTTGGGCACTGCCTCCTGCCGTGCTCACCAGGTACCTTAGGGTGCACGCGCCGTGTGGCTCTCATTCTTATTTCTTCATTGGCGTGTTCCTCAGGGGCGTCCCCCTGTGATGACATCATGCTGCCCGGATATTTAAGCCTACTGTTTATTGCTAGCCATTGAGTTAGCAAGGGTGATCTTACGGATGGGATTCGCTCTCCATACTCAGCTACTCTGCCTTCCAACTTCCATTGGACTCTTTCTGCTAACGGGGTACCCGCTCCTCAGGGGCCTCTTTGTTTCTTTCAGGTCACTGTCAAGTAACCGGTACTCGCTCCTCGAGGGCCCATGTTCCCTGACCCGCTGCCTGCATCTATCTCCTCTTCTACTTGGAATAATTCGCTACAGACACCATCAGTGAGTACTACTATCATCTACTCCTCAGAGCTGTCTCCCTGGAGCCAGGAACTCGCTCCTCGAGGGCCTGCCTCCATTCCAGAGCCAGTGCCATCTCTTACGTGGAACCTCTGTGTGAGTACTTTGCCAACGAGTCTCTCTACCTCCAGGGATCTGGTACTCGCTCCTCGAGGGCCAACTCTCCCTATCTTGGAGCTTCTCCATATTTGGGACTCTGTGAATGTTCTATTGTACTCACTTTCTCAATTCTCTCCACTACAGCACTGCTACCGGAGAAACCGCTGTTCCAGTGCCCTGGGGAATACTAGCCCAGCCGGGCTACATCATCTACTCACCTCTGCCACCTCTGATGGTTTCTCAAGCTGTCTAAATAAAGAACGATCTGTGTTTGTGTGTCCAGAGCTGAGCCTGACCTATGGCCCCTCACGGGACTTCCCCCCATGGGCATGGTCAGCTGCCACAGACTCCAAGGGTCCACCCAAACCTCACTAACTATAACACCTACAGTGCGACCAGAGTTTACCATATTGGTTAAGCGGCTAACTCCGAATATTGGAGTTAGCTGCATAACTTATGTGCTAACTCTGGCCTTCCTTGAAATGCTTCCCACCCACCCTCAACTTATGCGTTTAAATTCTATCCACATTAGTCATTATGTGGTTAAATTCTAGCCGCATAAATCATTATGGGGCTAGAATTTAACCACATATGGCTTTAAATATAGCAGGTTACCCATTTAGATAGTTAACTTTTCAGTTATTCATTTAAATGGCTTTTGAATATCAACCTCTAGAGATCTGCCAGCAGGGGAGAGGGAGCGGGGGCATTTTGGGCCACAAGAAAGCAGAAGGTCACAAGGCCAATCTAGGCAGCCCCCCCCCCCCCCCCACACACACACACAGAGGAATTGCTGGATCAGCCAGGTGATGGAGGAGCATCCAGGCCTGAAAGGGATCTTGGGTAGAGGAATGTGGAGGTCTGTGGAGGAGGGAAATGCTAGGAAGGCAGAGGGAATGAAGGAGAGAGATAAATAATGGGAAAGGTGAAAATGTTGGGAAGTGAGGGAGAAAGAAAAGAGAGAGATGCTAGGAAAGGAGGTGAGTGAGGATAGAGATACTGATAAGAGTGCGGGGATATGCTAGAAAGTGGGAGGGAGAGAGTGGCGAGATTCTGGGAAGTGGGGGGGGAGGGGAGAGGGGAGAGAGAGCAAGAGAGGGAAGAGGGGGATATGTGATAGGGCAGAGGCAGGCAAGGGAGAAGCTGAAAGGAGAAGAGAGATTCTGAGAGGTGTAAATGCTGTGGAGAGAGAAAAGGAGGATATGCTGGGAAGAGAAGAGAGAAGGGAAGAGAGGGGAAATATGCTGGAAAGATAGGGAGGAGAGAAAGGAAAGATGCTAGAAGGGTGAGAGAGAAAGGGGTTCATGGTGGGGGTAAAGAGAGGGGAGATTGGTGGAATAAGCAACCTGATGAGAGAGGTTTCTCCCTGCTCTTCTCATAGAAGATAAAGAGGGAGAGCAGGGAGAAATGGTGCAAAATGAGATGAAAAGTGAAAGATCAATGTCAGAGAAAGATGTAGGGGAGGAAGTGAAGAAGGCAAAGAGAAAGAAGAAACAGAAACCCTGGAAAAGGAGTTAGAGGAAAATAACAAGAGGAAAGCAGAAAAAAAAGGGACTGGGGCCAATGGGATTAGAAAAATAAACTGACCAGACAATAAAGGTAGAAAAAAGTATTTTATTTTTACTTTAGTAATTAGAATAAGACTGCTTTGGGAATGTGCGTCTCTTAAATTAACTCAGCCAGGAGAGAGAAGAACAGAGAAAGGGATGTAGATGATGATGGCTGGGGGAGGAGGAGAGAGATAGGGAAGTCGGTGGTAGTGGCTGGAGGGAAGACATGGGGATTTCAATGGTGGTGGTTGGGGGAAACAGAAGAAGAAGGTTGATGATGGTGGGTGGGGGGACGGGGGGAATGTTGATCGCGATGGCTAGGGGGGGAAGAGAGAGGGGACGTTGGTGGTGGTGGTGATGGCCAGGAGGGATAAAGAGGGTATAACTTCATATGGCCATAGGTGCTAAATTGCCATGGCATGGCTCTACTTTCAGCTGCATTGAGAGAGGTGTTCCTGGTGTGAAGGTCCATGGATACTTTGTCCCTGCGGCAATTTTCAAAGTGAAAGTATGTGTATATTTTTCCTTTGAAGATTTGTACAAAATCCACGGCTGCAAATTACCCAGACCCTTTACAAGTGAGCGGGCTGTTGTGAAATTTGCTCCCAGATGGATTTGAAATAAGTAAATCAAACCAAAGCACGTGATCAGTTTTTGATCTGTAGGTCTTTTTGATACAACATTAACGTATAGATTTTGAAAGTATAATAAAAAAAATATTTTAATAACATGTTGTTGCTATTGTAATTTACTAAGGTCTTGTTCTAACACTCACAGCTGACCTTAGACCTCTACTGGGTACTATATGAGGGAATCTGATAGAGCTGAATACTCTGAGAGGCCTTTAATGGAAAAAATACATAAATATATATATAGGTATCCTTTGAAAATCACTTCTGGTATAAATTATCATATGCTCTAGTGTTTCAATGGAAAAAAATATGTTTGTCATTAAAAGGTATCTTAACAAAAAACTTACCTTTATATAATCTTTGTACAAGTATCTTAAAAAAAATATATACTTACTATGAGTCCCATAAGAAATATGAATTTTAAAACTACTTATTAGTAGAAGTTGGAAACATCACCATGACATGGGCCACGATTTGGTGTTTCTCCTGTGTTTCTCCTGCATCAGGTTCCAAGTTATAATTACTTTGATGCTCCTACTAGAAAATCTATAAATATAAACCTCTAGATGTAAGAAAAAATAAACTATTAGTCCACTCAAATTATTGCAAAGTAAGAAATTGGTTTATTTCTTCCTACTAGAAAATCAACAAGAGAATGCTGAGAAACCAATATTAGAATCAAATACAAACTTAGCAGGAGAAAAATAGCTTTCTATATAAATATTTTTTAAAAAATGGCAGTGAGATATCAAGGAACAAAATATATGTAGTATAAGGTTACAATGCTGCAACAAATCGCAGTACTTCAAAAGACTCAGCCAGAAGATAATCCAATAAAAAAAGAATGCTAATGCTACGAATCCTTCTTTAAAATCATGGAGACAAATTTAAAGATCCAAACAAAAGCAGTTATGCAGTCAGCCCCAAACTGAGACCAATGAGAGAAAAAGTTTGAACATTAATAGCAAATTTGTAGAGAAAGCAATCCACATTGGGCCTTGCATTAGCTGTGAAGGATTATTGCATAAACTTTACACCTCTCATGTTGTAGTTTTTACATTAGTTTATGGCTTAATACAAATTGAGATAGATTTTAAAAGTTATGCGCGCAGCCTACATTTGTTCACGCTACATGGCTAACTCCGAATCTCCCCGAAATGCCTCCTGTTCACCCCCATAAAGCCCCTGATTTATACAGCTAAATTCTAGCTGCATAACTCATTGTGCAGCTAGAATTTTGCTGGATACAGCTTTTAATAATTCAGGTTAGCCATTAGGGATGTGAATTGTTAATATCGTCAGATATCGGGGGGTCCCCGATAGCGATAGGAAACCCCACGATTAATTTAGTGGGTTTTCTTATCATTATTGGGGGGGGGGGGGCGGGAAGAAAGGAAACAACCTAAAAACACAACCTGACCCTTTAAAATGAGTTTGTTAGTATCCCCCCCAAAAAAAGTTTTAAATACCTGGTGGTCCAGTAGGGGTCCCGGGAGCATTCTCCTGCGCTCGGGTTGTCGGCTGCCACTAATCAAAATGGCGCCGATGGCCCTTTGCTCTTACCATGTGACAGGGGCTATCGGTGCCATTGGTCGACCCCTGTCACATGGAAGGTGCACTGGATGGCCCGCGCCATTTTTAAGATGGTGCCCGCCGTCCATTGCTCCTACCATGTGACAGGGACCGGCCAATGGCACGGATACCCTGTCACATGCTAAGGGCAAAGGGCCATCGGCGCCATTCTGTTTACTGGCAGCCGACGGCCCAAGTGCGGGAGAATGCTCCCGGGACCCCTGCTGGACCACCAGGTATTTAAACATTTTTGGGGGGGTCCGGAGGGTGGGGGGATACTAACAAACTCATTTTAAAGAGTCGGCTTTATTTTTTGGTTATCGGCTCGGGCGCAGCCGATTTAAAAAAACAACCCAGACTGCAAGATAAAAATTTAACGATGTGAATCGGAACCGGAATCCGAACTGATACCGGTTCCGATTCACATCTCATTAGCCATTTAGATGGATAACCTTTTAGTTTTTGAATATTGACCATGTTATAACTATGGGAATTGCACTGCGGCATTAATTTTAAGTGTGTACTTTGTACTTATCTTCCTTGCATTTTTGTGCTTTTTCTGGATATTTTGTTGTGTTTTTAAATGGAAAACAAAATCACCAGTGGAGAAAGAGATTAGTTCCAGTTGTGTGCTACTCTGAAATGTTCTGGAAGTTCTGACATTCTTAGCATTACTTATTTTATCTCTTGAAGCTTATATAATGCAAGGTAACAATGTCATTTGTTTGCAACTAAGCACTTCAAGAAAGACAATTTGTAGGAATGTGCAGCAAAAAAAGTTTAATTTTATTTTGTAGGGCACCTGAATTTGTTTCATAAGTTTCAAATGAAAAAAAATTGTTTTATTTATTCATTTTCTTACCATTATAATTAAAGGGAGAAGCAATGTAGTCTATTTTTGGCTGACAAATTAGGATTTTCTAATCATTTCTAATAAAACTGGTGGATAAACATCATCAGAAGGGTGAAGACATGCTAACACATCAAGACTATGTCAACGTGGCATAAAAAGTGGCATGAAGGATCCAAGGACCCATAATGTGGTAAAACAGTACCAGTATTTTAAGGAATTCTCCAAGGCACCATCAAAGGAGTAAAACAGCAACAAGACTGGCCAGATCATCCCAAGGCTTCAAAAGTAGGGCAAAGGATATAAAAAACAGTGGCATGAACCCCACTCCAAGTCTGTATGAGAGGGGCAAAGTGGTACCAAGCATGGCATGAAGAACTCAAGGCACCATGAAAGGGGAACAAAGCACCAAAAGAGACAGAATCCCTCCCCAAGGTAGTGCTAGAGGGTGAAAGCAAGTGAAAGAGTGGCATGAAGACCTCAAAGCATCATGAGAGAAACAAAGCAGCCACCCAGAATAGAAGGAATACTTCAGGGCTCCAAATGAGTGGTAAAGTGCACCAACCAAATTAGTAGAAAGCCCTAGGCAGGGAGAAACCAAAGGAAATCCCTGTTGTTTCCATATTGCATTATTAGGTGAAGGAGTTGGCTGCTCAGGCTTGAAGTTGGTCTTCAGTGGAAACTAAGATGCTACTGCCTTGAGGCACCATATGCTCTTTAGCCTCTAGCTGTCTAATATACTGTAATTCAGGGAATCCAAGACACAATTGTTCTTTTGAATCAGTTTTTTCAAATACTGCCTCCATTACCTCAGAAGCAGAAGTGCAGTTCCTGGTTCTGGGTGCTACACTTCTGCAGCCCTTACCATTTGCTGTGGTGCAATGCATCGAAGACTAAATACTGGGAAAGATCATTAATCATAAGAACTGTAAGGGACCTGAGTTTGAAGAAAATGTACAAGAGAGCATGAAACCTTTAAAGATTACTGACTGGGTAAGGCCTGTGAAAAGCATTTGATGGCCAGGGCACAATCAAGAGTTGGCAAGTACCATAAGGGAAGGGGATTTGGAAAGAACCACTTGAACAGCCAGAGAGGAAGAGGAAGGTTATCTTAATGAATGCAGTTCCAGGTGATGGAGACCAAGAATGTTGTGTGATAGGTACAAAGACTGACTTGGAGCAATGCCCGGAGCCATAAAATCCTCAAGGTGTGACCAATGCCAGATTTAGGCATGAGTAACAGAGGCAAGTTCCTAGGGCACCAAATTCTGAAGGTACCCAAAAACTGGGACTACCCTGCTGCTCTTTAATTTCCATGGGATAAATCCCTTTGAGAACCATCCTCTATTACAGTGCTTCTCAACCGGTGTATTGCGACACACTGGTGTGTCGCCAAGCACCAGCAGGTGTGTCACGTGCTCCCGGTCTCTCCCACTGCTCTTCCTTCCCTGTTTCCATTGCCACCAGGCTATCAGTACTTCAAGCCCAGTGGGAACAGCAGCGGTGGTAGAAGAAGCAGTGCCACCTGCGGCTGGCCTTTTCTTCTTCCCGTGCCCCCCCCCCCCCCCCGTGACCCAGAATAGGAAGTGATATGCAGTGTGCGGGAAGGAGAAAGAGCCGTGCCGCATGGAAAAATAGCAGCGGCACAGCTTTCTCACATACCCAGAAATCTGGGTATGTGAGAAAGCATGGGCATAAAAAGCCTGGTGTTGTGTGTGTGTGTGTGGGGGGGGGGGTGTGAAAGAAAGCATGGGAGTGAGAAGCCTGATTATGTGAGAGAGAGAGCATGGGAGTGGGAAGCCTGTGTGTGTGTGCATGCATGAAAGAGAGAGACTGGTTGGTATGGGTACGGTGTGTGTGAATGTGAGAGAGAGAATGTGATTCAGGGAATGAGAAGCCTGTGCACGTGGAGAGCAAGCATGGAAATGAGAGAGAGACTGGTTGTGTGTAACAGAGAAAGTGATTATGGGAATGAGAAGCCTGTGCATGTGAAGAGTGAGCATGGGAGTGAGAAACCTGGGTGTGTGTGAGACACAGCATGGGAGTGAGAAGCCTATATATCTGAAAGAGAACATGGAAGCCTGTGTGTGTGTGTGTGTGTATATGCATGAGAGAGGTCAGGTGACTGGTGTGTGTTTGTGTGTGTGTGTGTGTGAGAGAGAAAGAAAGTGATTATGGGAATGAGAAGCCTGTGCATGTGGAGAGAACAAGCATGGGAGTGAGAGACTGGTGAGTGTGTGTGTGTGTGTGTGTGTGTGTGTAAGACAGAGAAAGTGATTATGAGAGAGAGAAGCCCATATATGGAAGTAGAACATGGGAGTGGAAGCCTGTGTGTGTGTGTATGGCATGAGAGAAACTGTTCAGGAAGGTGAATGGTATATGTATGTGTGTCAAAGACTGGGAGATGATTGGTGTGTGAGAGACAGAAACTGGTCATGGGGGCATGACTGGTATGGTGTGTGTGAGAGAGACATGGGCACGAGGACCATGAGTATAGAGCTTAGCTTCTACTGCTGCTTCTGGTGTGTGCCACGGCCTGCATGGAAGGGGAGTAGGAGAGCTGCTGGAAGGGGGTAAGTAAAGGTGGCTTTTAAGTTTATTTTTCTTGATTGACTGCCATTTTAATTATTTAATATTATGTGATGTCTGCTTTTTTGAAATATTTTATTGGTGTTTGGAGAATGTTTAATAGTTTTTATGAGTTTTTAATTATTGGATGTTATTCTGTTCATAGCTATTTTGAAACATTTATTCTGCTTATTAGTATAGTTTTACAATTATTTATGTGTGGGGATCTATAGCTTCTTGCTAGTTCTGTTTTCCTAATAAGAGGTGTATTGGTTTTTAGGGCCTGATTTAATATTTGTAGTGTTGCCTTTTCATAGATAGGGTTGCTCCTGTTTGAGTGTATTCCATAATACAGGTGTAACTGTGTGCGGATTAATTTATGTGCATTACTACAGATCCTGGGAGTATGTTAGGTCGGTTCTGTGTCTGTTACAGATGAGATATTTTTCTAGCATGTAAGCGTTTGTATCAGTCTTATTTGTTGTGTTTTCTCAAGAGGACATGCATTGGTGGTAAACTGCTGTCTTTTCATAAGTAGGACTATTGAGCCTGGAAGTAGAAGGAGTTTGAGTTGCAGTTACTGAGATGACACCAGAACCAGAATATCTTTTTTGTAGGGTGAGTTGTATGGGGAATGTCATAATTCTGCTTTACATCCATTATTGTGGGTCAGAGGGGTTCCCGTGGATGCAAACTGTACTTTTACATCTAGCCCCATGACGATCATGGGTCAGTGTGTCATGCATGTGAGAACCATCTGTCAGGTGTGTCCCGACAGAAAAAAGGTTGAGAACCACTGCTCTATTATATTAACTGGCATGAACAACTCATACAATGAATAAATGAAGGAATAGGTTCACAAAATTACTGATCCACAATATCCTTCCATTTATTCCTTCGGATTCTGAAGGAATATGCAGTCTTTTTATTCATACTTAATCCATTTTACAAATTAGACCTTTCCATTCCCATTATCAAAGGGTTAACCAGAACAGAGCATTCTTTGTATCTATCACACAACATTCTTGGTCTCCACCACCTGGAACTGCATTCATTAAGATAACCTTGTCTATTTTGAAGAGGTACAGAGGGGTAAAGGAGAAAGAGATAAATAACCCACATTTGCTGCAATAAGCATAATAAAAATCATTTTTTATGTCAGTTATTAAGGAACTACAACTGGTACAGCTATATAATGAACTTTGTTAAGTAACCTTCCTTAATAGAGATGTGCATTGTTTTTTTCTGTTGACTCGGGCTTTGTTTCAGGGCCCCCAGCGGGAAATTTCATTTTTCCCCGCAGTTCAAGGTTTTTTTTTTCCAGGAACCCGATTTTTGGGTTAGTGCACACTATCGGGAGTTTTTCAGTTCCCCCGAGCTATATCAATTCGGGAAAAAATAATGCACTTCTCTATTCCTTAAAATTAAAGTGTGTTTTGGATTAAGTAGTGAGTCACTATCAATAATAGCAAGGATATTGTCATAAAGTCATGGTTTTTGTGAGCCTCTCGGCATATTCTCTGCTAACTTTACTGATGCCATTACTTTACAGTTCAACTTGTTTCCTTGCTGTTGTCAGTATTTAACAAGAAACATTACTTTTAATGTACTCTTATGTCGGCCTTACATCATAGTGACAGACAAAAGCAGAGGAGAAACCAGTATAGCAGGATCCTAGTGATAACTCTAAAATGCTTGCATGTAAGAAAAAAACAAAAACAAACCAGACTTCATTACAAAATGTGATTAATCATAGGAAGGTTAGGAATTCACTATGAATGGTTTTTTGTTGTTGTTTATTGCCACCAACTATGACTAAAACTCATCAGAGCTTCAGAGCTAGCAAAAGGAAGGGCAATGTCAAAGGTTTTTACATGGGTAAATGTGTTTACCCACATAAAAATGCCTTTTGAAAATTGCCGCCCCCCCCCCCCCCCCCCCCGGACACCTTCTCTCAGTGCAGGTAAAAATATGCAGGGAAAATGGGGGCAGGGTTAGGTCAGGAGAGGGAAAGTCTGTGCAGTGATTTCTTTTTTAAAGCATAGACCTTCAAGAAACTTTTCTGCACTTGTGGTGTTTACACATAAAAGGTTCATTCGACCATCAACTTCTCCCGCCGGAGCAGAATTTTTCTTCATCACAAAGAAGAAAGACGGATCCTTAAGGCCATGTATCAATTACTGCAGCTTAAATGCCATCATGCGTAAAGACAAGTATCCTCTGCCTTTGATCTCTGAACTGTTCGACCACCTTCAAGGGGCTTCCATCTTTAATAAACTAGACCTATGCAGAGCCTACAACTTGGTATGCATTCGCCCTGAAGACATCTGGAAAACAACTAGGGATGTGAATCGTTTTTTGACGATTTAAAACAATCGTCAGATATATTTTAAATCGTCAAAAATCGTTAGAGCCGCGATACAATAACAATTCCACCGATTTATCGTCAAAAAATCATAAATCGGGGGAGGAGGAGGGCGGGAAAACCGGCACACCAAAACAACCCTAAAACCCACCCCGACCCTTTAAAACAAATCCCCCACCCTCCCGAACCCCCCCCCCCAAAATGTTTAAATTATCTGGGGTCCAGTGGGGGGGGGTCCCAGCACGATCTCCTGCTCTCTGGCCACGGCTGCGTTGAGAAATGGTGCCGGTGGCCCTTTGCCCTTATCATGTGACAGGGCAAAGGTAGCGCCGGCGCCATTTTGGTTCCTGGCTCCCGACGTCACGCGTGGAGGAGATCGCTCCCGGACCCCCGCTGGACCCCCAGGGACTTTTGGCCAGCTTGGGGGGGCCTCCTGACCCCCACAAGACTTGACAAAAGTCCAGCGGGGGTCCGGGAGCGACCTCCTGCACGCAGGCCGTATTGCCAATCTTCAAAATAGCGCCGGCGCTACCATTGCCCTCACTATGTCATACGGGCGACGGTATCAGAGACCAAGAATTACTCGCAATTAAGCTGGCCTTGGAGGAATGGTGCCCAGCACAAATTTACGATTCTCACCCGTCATAAGAATCTTGCCCAGCGTCTCAACACCCGTCAAGCCCGATGGGCCCTGTTCTTTTCCAGGTTCAAGTTTGAACTCCGGTATCGCCCTGCAGAGAAGAATCTCTGAGCGGATGCCTTATCTCGTTCCTTTGAACCCAAAGATGTTCCTGAAGAACCAAACCACATCATTGACCCTGCCTGTATCTCCTTGCCTGCAACTCTCCCAGTCCCTGATGAGAAAACTGTTGTGCCTCGTCGCCTCCGTGAAAGAGTTCTCAGATGGGCACATGATTCCAAATTTGCTGGCCACCCAGGATGGGCACAAACTCTTGCTTTACTCCAGCGATTCTTCTGGTGTCCCACTGTGGTCTCTGATGCCAGAGCGTATGTTGATTCCTGCAATACCTGTGCTCAACAAAAGCCCCTGGTCGGTCGACCTTGGGGCCTGCTTCAACTATTTCCTGCTCCAGAAGAGCCGTGGACATATCTTTCCATGGATTTCATTGAGGATTTGCCAACATCCAAAGGTCAAACAGTCATATGGGTTACCATCGACAGGTTTTCAAAAATGGCCCATTTTGTTACATTGTCGGGCTTACCTTCTGCTTCAGAATTGACACACCTGTTCCTCCTTCATATATTTCATTTGCACGGCTTACCCAAGGATATAGTTTCAGACAAAGGCCCCCAGTTTGTCACCCGCTATTGGCATGCCATATGTTTCAAATTTGGCATCAACATCAGCCTCACCATCCGCAGGCCAACGGTCAAGCTGAACGTATGAATCATTCCCTAAAGGCCTTTCTCAGCGCCTACATAAATGATCGGCAGGACAACTGGTCAGAACTTCTTCCTTGGGCGGAGTTCTCCCACAACTCCCATATTGCCGCTGCCACAGGAACATTGCAATTCTCCATTGTCTATGGTAAGCAGCTCCGGCCTCCACTACCTATACCGCTGTCTATACCTTCTCCAGCTGCACAAGCTACTGCGAATTCCCTCAAGACTCTCTGGAATCAGACTAATCTTCACCTGTGCCAAGCCACAATCCAGGCCAAGAAGTCCATGGATACTCATCGACGCTCTGCTCCTGAGTTTTTTCCTGGTCAAAACGTCTGGTTAAGTGCATGATACATCTATCTTAAGATACCTTCTCAAAGGTTCGCACCAAGATATATCAGACCATTTCCAGTTATTCATCATGGTCTTGTTACCTATCAGCTCCGGCTGCCACCAACTATGGGAATTCACAACACATTCCACGTGTCACTTCTGAAGCCAGTAATTCTCTCTTGGCCTTCTCGTAAGGTTCCTGTACCTTCTCAGCTGGTAATGGAGTCCGACACCACTTACAAGGTCCACAAAGTCCTCGATGTTCGCCGTAGGGGCTGTCGGTGGGAATACCTCCTTTCCTGGGAGGGGTACGGCCCAGAAGAGAATTCATGGGAGCCAGCTCGTAACATCCTGTCTCCACGGCAGACGCCTGTGCACTGCAGCGGGCCTCCCCGCATGGTCCGTGGAGAGACGCTGCTGTTCCGTGCCGCACTTGTTGGATTCGTGGACCCTTGGGCCGATCGGAGCCGGAAGAGGAGCTGCTGTAGATGTTTGTAGCAGCGACCCCGACCGGGAGGCGGAGCTGACAGACTAGTGGCTGGTCGAAGGTGGAATCCTGGGAGCTCTATGCGACCAAGAGCTCTGGCGAGGAAGGCGGAGATGAAGGCGCTGGCACTGTGCTGAGAGAACCTTCGCCCTGGAAGCCGATCCTCCCCCGAGAGGAGCTCGTAGGAGTTCGGCCGCTGGGACTTAGGAGATTCACCCTGGAAGCCGGAGTCCCCCCAGGAGGAGCCCGTAGGAACCCGGCCGCTGGGACTTAGGAGGGCCCACGGGGGCCTGGTCCGCTGCAGTCCAAGGTTGAGTGTTGAAGGGTCTTTGCTCGCCAATCCGGAGTCAGGAACCGATGGATCACCGTCAGCCAGTCCGAGGTCAGAAGCCAGAGAATCCACGTAAGCCGGTCTGGGGTCGGAAGCCAGGGGGTCAACGGAAGCCGGTCCGAGGTCAGAAGCCAGAAGAAATCCAATTACCAGTCCGGGGTCAGAAGCCAAGAAGAAACGTATGCCAATCCGAGTCAGGAACCAAGTGGAAGCCGAGACAGCAGGAACGCAGCAACTGGAGACAGGAGAAAGCCTGGGAACCTCGTTGCAAGGCGACGATTAGGCCTGGCTGCAGGGTTTAAGTACCCTGGAGGCGTCTGACATCATCAGGGGCGTCCCCAAGGCTTTCCCGCGCTGGCCCCTTTAAATAATCAAAAGAGACGTGCGCGTGCGTCTAGGGGGCGGGGCTTAGCGCCGCGAGGCGCCGGCTGCTCCGGCGAGGCAGGGGAGCGGCAGCAGAAGCGGCTGTAGGCCCGGGCGAGCTGGGGGAACGCCGGGCCTGCGGTCGGCGGCGTCCCCGGGGCCCTGGGGAGCGCGGGATCCGCGCCAACCCGCGAGCCGGTGAGTGGCGATTCCGGGGGCGGCCCGGAATCGCAACAGTACCCCCCCTCCTACGCCCCCTCCCGGGAGGCCGTGGCTTATCCGGATGGGCCGAATGAAACTGACGAAGGAGCGCTTTGTCGAGTATGTGGGTAGAGGGCTCCCACGAGTTCTCTTCAGGGCCATAACCCTCCCAGGACAGGAGGTATTCCCACCGACGACGATGAAACCGGACATCCAGCACCTCTTGTACCGTGTAGGTGGTATCCGGATCTGAGGAAACTTCGGAGGGTTCTGGCGGAGATGGCCGGAATCGGGAGAGCACCAGTGGCTTGAGGAGGGACACATGGAAGACGTCATGGATCTTGAGCGTGGATGGCAGGCGCAGTCTGTAGGATACAGCCCCAATGCGTTCGGCCACCGGGAAAGGTCCGATGTAACGCGGCGCTAGTCTCATGGACGGAGTCCGCAATTGGATGTGTTTAGTGCTTAGCCATACCCTCGTCCCGGGTAGGAAGACCGGAGCGGGCCGTCGAGCCCTATCTGCATAAGCCTTAAAGCGGGTGGCCGTCCTGCGAAGTTTTTCCTGAGTAGTAAGCCAGAGGCGTTGGAGCTGACTGGCTGTTAGTTGTGCCGCCGGGGAGGTAACCTGCACTGGTAATGGCAACGGAGGTCTAGGCACCCTCCCATAAACTAGCTGGAAGGGAGGCTGTAGTGTAGCGGAGTGCTTGTGGCGATTATAGGAGAATTCCGCCCAGGGGATGAGAGAGGCCCAGTTGTCTTGAAGCTCATCTACAAAGGCTCTGAGAAATGTCTTCAGGGAGCGGTTAGTTCGTTCCACCTGTCCGTTACCCTGGGGGTGGAATGCCGTGGTAAAATCCAGTTGTACCCCGAATTTCCTGCATAACGCCCTCCAGTACTTGGCTGTGAATTGCGGGCCTCGATCTGAGGCGATATGCGACGGTAGGCCATGCAATCGGAAAATATGTTGAACAAATAGATCAGCCAACTCAGGGGCCGTAGGTAGCTTGGGAAGCGGGACGAAGTGAGCCATCTTCGAAAACCGATCAACGGTGACCCAAATCACGGTTTTCCCCTCAGAGAGCGGCAAGTCCACCACAAAATCTGTGGATAAGTGGGACCACGGTTCCGTGGGAATAGGGAGTGGCTGGAGCAGGCCCCAGGGGCGGCCCGGAAGTGGCTTTTGTTGAGCGCATGTGGGGCAGGACTGGACATAGAGCCGAACATCCTCCCTCACTCTTGGCCACCAGTAGAACTCGGTGAGCAAGTCAAGGGTTCGGGTAACTCCGGGGTGGCCCGCCGTCAGGGAGTCGTGTGCCCATGCCAGGACTCTTCTCCGGGAACGAGCCGGAACCACCGTCTTCCCTTCGGGACCCAGTTCCGTGGCCGCCAGTAGCACTTTAGCTGGATCTAGAATGTATTGAGGAGTTTCCTCCCCATCTTCAACCTCGGTAGTGCGGGAGAGAGCATCCGCCCGAACATTCTTGGCTGCGGGTCGGTAGCGAAGCGAGAAGTCGAACCGACTAAAAAAGAGAGACCACCGGGCCTGCCGAGGGTTGAGCCTCTGTGCATGTGACAAATACTGTAAATTCTTGTGGTCGGTGTACACCAGAACCGGATGTTGAGCTCCCTCCAACCACTGGCGCCACTCCTCAAAGGCCAACTTTATGGCCAGTAATTCTTTGTCCCCAGTCCCGTAGTTCCTCTCTGCCGGTGAGAACTTACGGGAGAAGTATGAGCAAGGCCAGGTTTTGCCTGCCGGGGAGGTTTGGAGCAGCACCGCCCCTACCGCGACGTCAGAGGCATCCACCTCCACGATAAACTGACGCTGAGGATCTGGATGACGGAGACAGGTGTCCTGTAAGAAGGCGTCCTTGAGATCCTGGAAGGCCTGTGTAGCAGCGGGGGACCAGTTTCGCGCATCCGCGCCCTTTCGTGTAAGGGCCGTCAGGGGGGGCTACCAGACTGGAGTAATGCGGGATGAACTGTCGGTAGAAATTAGCGAATCCTAAGAATCGTTGGAGTGCTTTCACCCCCGACGGCTGTGGCCAGGTCCTGATGGCGCTCACTTTGTCGGGGTCCATACGGAAGCCAGTGGAGGAGACAATATACCCCAAGAATGGCAGAGACTCCTGTTCGAATTGGCACTTTTCTAGTTTGGCGTATAAACGATTCTCCCTTAGTTTCAGTAGAACTTGGCGCACATGTTGCCGATGTGCCTCGAGGTCCTGAGAATATATCAGTACATCGTCTAAATATACGATGACGGAAGTGTATAAGAAGTCACGGAGCACCTCGTTCATCAGGTTTTGGAATACCGCGGGGGCGTTGCAGAGGCCAAAAGGCATGACCAGGTATTCATAATGGCCGTCCCTGGTATTAAAAGCGGTCTTCCACTCGTCCCCAGGGCGTATGCGGACGAGGTTATAGGCGCCTCGGAGGTCCAATTTAGTGAAGACGCGAGCGCCTTGGAGGCGGTCCAGCAGCTCCGGAATCAGGGGCAACGGATAACGATCCCTGCGAGTGATCTGGTTCAAGCCCCGATAATCTATACAGGGGCGAAGAGACCCATCCTTCTTTCCCACGAAGAAAAACCCGGCTCCGGCCGGGGATTTCGATGGCCTGATGAAACCCCGATCCAAGTTCTCCTTTATATAGGCTGACATGGCTTGGGTCTCTGGCAGAGACAAAGGGTAAACTCTCCCACGGGGCGGTGTAGTTCCTGGAAGTAAATTAATTGCGCAATCAAATGGTCGATGCTCCGGGAGCAACTCTGCCTTTTCTTTGGAGAAGACATCCTGGAATGCATGGTACTGGGGAGGAACCGTTAACGGGGCTGTGCAGAGTGAGACGGGTTGTAGTGGGCGTGCGGGAAGGCAATGACGGCGGCACGCCGGACTCCAGGAGACGATCTGAAGGGACCTCCAATCAATCACCGGGGAGTGTTCCCTAAGCCAGGGTAGACCCAGGATGACTGGGTGGATGGATTTCTCGAGAATAAGAAACGAGATTTCCTCCTGGTGGAGGGCTCCAACCTGGAGCTTCAGAGGACTGGTGCGAGTGGATATTAACCCAGGAAGGGGGTTCCCTTGAATGGAAGAAACCCGCACAGGCGGTTCCTGCGGACGGACCTCGAGCTGTAGCTGCTGTACCAGCTCCTGGAGGACGAAATTCCCCCCGGATCCAGAGTCGATTAGGGCTAGGGTGTCGAAGTCTCCCTCTGGAAGGCAAAGTCGTACAGGAACGGTGCATGGGGAGCTGGGAGAAATGTTGCCTAGAGTCAACTCCCCGCTGAGCTCTAGGTTCGGGCGTTTCCCGGCCGTTCGGTACAACAGGCCAGAAAATGCCCCTGGGCCCCGCAGTAAAGACACAGTCCTAAGGTACGGCGGCGTCTGCGCTCCTCGGAAGATAGAGGGCCGCGGCCCAACTGCATAGGTTCCTCTGTAGATGGAGTTGTGGCTGCAGGTGGTGAAGGCCGAGCTCGAGGCGGAGTGGTCCGACGGGTGGAGAGCCCCTGGGCGGGCCTTCGCTCTCGGAACCGGCGCTGGATACGCCGGTCCACGCGCCCGGCCAATTCAATAAGTTCCTGCAAGTCGTCCGGAAGATCTCGGGCCGCCAGTTCATCCTGGAGCCGAGAAGACAGACCCTCCAGGAAGATCCCATGCAAGCTGTCCTCGCCCCAACCCAGTTCGCTGGCCAGGGTTTGGAATTCCATTGCAAATTCTTCAAGGGGGCGATTTCCTTGCTTCAGTTGAAGGATCTCTGAGGCAGCTGTGGAGGCCCGGGATGGTTCGTCAAATATCCTGCGGAAAGCCTTGACAAATTGCACGAGGTTATTTATACGGGAATCTTGGCGCTCCCACAGGGAGGAAGCCCAAGTCAAAGGTTTCCCATCCAGCAGAGAAATAATGTATGTCGTCTTTGCTCGGTCTGTGGTGAACTGTGCTGGCAGGAGGTCAAAACGAATGTAACAGTGATTAAGGAATCCCCGACAGGTCTTCGGATTCCCAGAGTACCTAGGAGGTGCTGGCACCTGTACCGGAACAGGGGAATTTGAGTGGATCTGAGACGTGGAAGCTGCGGAGTGAGCTGCAGAAGTCCCTCCTACCCGGTCCGTCAGGCGTTGGACGGCAGACATCAAGGTATCCAGGCAGGATTGCTGTTGCTGCAGCTTCTGGGCAATACCCGGAATGGCTTTTAGGCCAGCAAGGTCCGCCGGGTCCATGGCCTTGCAATCTGTTGGATTCGTGGACCCTTGGGCCGATCGGAGCCGGAAGAGGAGCTGCTGTAGATGTTTGTAGCAGCGACCCCGACCGGGAGGCGGAGCTGACAGACTAGTGGCTGGTCGAAGGTGGAATCCTGGGAGCTCTATGCGACCAAGAGCTCTGGCGAGGAAGGCGGAGATGAAGGCGCTGGCACTGTGCTGAGAGAACCTTCGCCCTGGAAGCCGATCCTCCCCCGAGAGGAGCTCGTAGGAGTTCGGCCGCTGGGACTTAGGAGATTCACCCTGGAAGCCGGAGTCCCCCCAGGAGGAGCCCGTAGGAACCCGGCCGCTGGGACTTAGGAGGGCCCACGGGGGCCTGGTCCGCTGCAGTCCAAGGTTGAGTGTCGAAGGGTCTTTGCTCGCCAATCCGGAGTCAGGAACCGATGGATCACCGTCAGCCAGTCCGAGGTCAGAAGCCAGAGAATCCACGTAAGCCGGTCTGGGGTCGGAAGCCAGGGGGTCAACGGAAGCCGGTCCGAGGTCAGAAGCCAGAAGAAATCCAATTACCAGTCCGGGGTCAGAAGCCAAGAAGAAACGTATGCCAATCCGAGTCAGGAACCAAGTGGAAGCCGAGACAGCAGGAACGCAGCAACTGGAGACAGGAGCAAGCCTGGGAACCTCGTTGCAAGGCGACGATTAGGCCTGGCTGCAGGGTTTAAGTACCCTGGAGGCGTCTGACATCATCAGGGGCGTCCCCAAGGCTTTCCCGCGCTGGCCCCTTTAAATAATCAAAAGAGACGTGCGCGTGCGTCTAGGGGGCGGGGCTTAGCGCCGCGAGGCGCCGGCTGCTCCGGCGAGGCAGGGGAGCGGCAGCAGAAGCGGCTGTAGGCCCGGGCGAGCTGGGGGAACACCGGGCCTGCGGTCGGCGGCGTCCCCGGGGCCCTGGGGAGCGCGGGATCCGCGCCAACCCGCGAGCCGGTGAGTGGCGATTCCGGGGGCGGCCCGGAATCGCAACAGCACTCCTCCCTAGGCACGTGCGCATCTCTGTTCCTTTGAAAGGAGCCGCGGTGGGAATCCAACTGCGGCCCCAAATGATGTCACTGGGTTCCAGTATATAAGGTCGGGCCCAGCTCCTGTTAGTCGCCTTTGCAACATGTGTCCATGCTGGCCGTGTACTTCGTTGCCACCTCTGGAGATTTCCTCATGTTCCTGGTTCCTATTCTTTCCGTGTTCCTGATCCTGGTTTCATCTTCTCCTGGTTCCTGTGCTTCATCTTACTCTACTAGATTTACAGACTGATCTCCTGGACCCGACCTCTGCTTTGCCCAACCATGCCATTTATCTTCTCCTAGACCCGATCTCTGCTTTGCCCGACCATGCCATTGATCTTCTCCTGGACCCAATCTCTGCTTTGCCAGACCATGCCATTGATCTTCTCCTGGACCTGATCTCTGCTTTGCCTGACCACACCATTGATCTTCTCCTGGACCCGACCTCTGCTTTGCCCGACCACACCATTGATCTTCTCCTGGACCCAACCTTTGCTTTGCCCAACCACACCATTGATCTTCTCCTGGACCCAACCTTTGCTTTGCCCAACCACATCATTGATCTTCTCCTGGACCCAACCTTTGCTTTGCCTGACCACACCATTGATAGTCTCCTGGACCCAACCTCTGCTTTGCCTGACCATGCCATTGACCTTCTCCTGGACCCGACCTCTGCTTTGCCTGACTATGCTACTGATCATCTCCTAGTCCTGACCTCTGCTTTGCCCGACCATGCTACTGATCATCTCCTGGTCCTGACCTCTGCCTTGCCTTGCCACTGCTCCTTGCTTGCCATCTGCCCTGACTTCAGCCTGTTCTACAACACCTCTACAGTCTCAACCCTGGACTTGGCCTTTCAGACTTCGGCCTGCTTTTACCCGGGCACCCCCTGGCTGTCTCTTGTTCCTTTTGGCACCAGGGTCTCCAGGACTCCACCTCATCCAGTACAGACTCTCCATTTCCACTGTTGCTGGCCTCTGGCTGACTTCCTTATCTCTCAGAAGACCTCAGATGGAGGTTCACCTAACTCCAGCTGGCCCCAGCACCCAAGGGCTCAACCTACGGGGAATGAGGGCTTGTATTGGTGAAGCTCCAGCTGGCCTCCGTCAGTCTGTCAGCTCTGTCTACCAACAGTGGGGACCCATAGGGCCTCCCCTACGGGTAGTATCAACCCCACCTCAGCCCAATGGTTCACCTCCTGTGCAACAGTGAGCGATTGCCTTGATGAATACAAAGAGGTTCTGTGGTAGCGGACAAGACATTCCTGGGTTGGTCAAAGATCTTGCAAAATGTTTGTGTGAAGTTTTTCAAGTCCCTAAGAAGTAAGCCATCTTGTTCCCACAAGGGGGAAGCCCAAGCAAGAGTGGGACCATCCAACAAGGAGAAGATGTATGTAATCTTGATATGATCAGAAAAAAAGTCAGCTGGCTGTAACTTGAAATGCATCTTGCAGACATTGAGGAACCCTCTGCATCCCTTAGCATCACCACTATACCTCAGAGGTAGATGGAGCTGTATCCTGGATTCCACAGCCCCAATGGGTACCAGTGCAGGGTTCAACAGAGCTGGTATGGAGATGGAGGCCAGATGCTGAGCCAATGTCTGTAGGAACCTATTTACTTGATCAGGTTGCTGCTGGACATATTGCAAGAACCTGTTCAGGAGCCCATTCAATTCAGTCTTTTGTTTCTGCATCTGGATGGCCAATGCAGGGATGGCCATCCAGCAACATGATGTGATTGATGTAAATGTGAGTACCCCTTGCCATGGTGCAATTGATGCAACCTCGAGGGTAAAACCCTAAGGTCTATGCCAATGGCAGGCAGACAAATCTGTGCACGGGCCAGACTAAAGGAAAGTCCAGAAATTGGTAGCCGAAGACTTGGATGAAGACAGGCTGAAGACTTTGAAGGAGACAGAGGTTGAAGACTTGGATGGAGAGCTAAAGCTGAAGACTTGGATGAGGGCTGAAGCTGAAGACTCGAATGAAGGCTGAAGGATGCGTGCTGAAGCTGAAAACAAGGCTTGGATAACCTTTGCTGAGGCCATGCTGGAGTGTCGAAGGAGCTCTTTTATAGGGCAAGAAGCTATGATGTCATCCAAGGATGCTGCAGACTTTTCCTGCCATGGGCACTTAAATGAATTGGCTTAGGGCATGCACATGCCTAAGGGAAGTTCCAGGGGTGGCGGTCGTGGTGGTATCCTACCATGAATGCAGACCGATGGCATCCTGCTGCGCAAGGCCCACCTACCTGCAGGTGAGTGCAGCCGCTTGTGGAGCCATCCTGCAAGTGGCAAAATGTAACAGTAGTTCTGTGGGGGCAACATGGCTTTGGCGTAATGATGTAGGGGAGGAAGTGCTAGCTGACAGGCTGCTGTTCGTGCTTTCACTACTCTCTGGAGTGGCTATTCTTTCCTGCAGCTGTTCATGCACCCTAGCTGCCAGTATATCTTTCATGTACGTGAGATGCCAAGACTGGAGGGTAAGTCTTTCTTTCGCCTATGGATCATAAAGTGTGGCAAGCATGTTAGTATCATTTTCTGTCAGATGTTTCAGCCTCAATTGCACTTGCTGCTGCAAGGAGCCCAGAAACTTCAACAGCTTTGCTTCTATTTCCTCTTGCTCACAGAAGCCCTCTAACTTTTCCTCCAGAATATTTACTATAGGGATGACTTTACCCAGGTTGGTGCTTCTAGAACTCAGATCCTGCATAATATCGTTGAAGGGCTTCAGGATTTGTATCAGCTGCCTCATCACTCCCCAATCATGATTCCCCAGGCGTCTGTCCACATCTGTCTCTGTTTTCAGAAACAGATCATGAAGGGATGTTTGATGCTCCACTAACTTCTGCAGCAGCAGATAGGTGAAATTTTAGTGGGTGCCAACATCTTAAATCAGATGCCTATGACGCATCATGCATTCTTTCTGTTTTTCATGGAGAAGCTGCCTTACTGCCCTGCCTTCACACTTCGATGGATATGCTATGCTATTTTCCTGCACCTATCAGGGCCTTCAGGACTAGAATCCTGTGGTCCTTGGGCTCCAGCCCCAGGGTAACCCTCATTTCCAGTTGTGGGAAGTATGCAAAGCAAAAGATCCTCTGAAAGCACCCATCTTCCATTGCCCTTATCATATTTGCACTATTTTCTGTTACAAAAAAGCCTGCCTGAAGACTTCTGCCTCTCCAGTCTAACTGCCAACCTTCCACCATCTTTCTTATGGCTGATAGGATATTGCACAAATCATGAGGGCTATCCATCATCTGGGTGTGCAGCACAGTCCACCTGTACCCTGAGGCTCAATCCCCTCTAGAGCTGCTGTCTGTCCTTGCCTCAGCCAACTCTTACCAGCATGCCATCAGGGAGAAAGGTAAGCCTACATAGCATTTGTGTTGTTCCATATGTCGCTGGTGAAATGAACACTACTCCCCTCTGCTTTAGCCAACTGCTCCTGCGTGTGACTACGGCACTGGTTGTACAGAGCAGAGATAAGCGTACTAGTAATCTGACCAATTACCATCCTGTCTCAAACTTGCCCACTTTAGCAAAGGTTATAGAATAAAGTGTCCTGTTACAACTAGATGAGTATATGAGTGATTATGACATTCTTGAAAAAACAGTTCAGTTTTCGCAGGGGTCAGAACACAGAGCTGCTATTACAGTCTTCATCTGACACATTGCTTTGTCACATGGATCAGGGCAAAGCTAGCATTTTGCTGCAGTTCGACATTTCAACTGCCTTTCACACTGTTAGCTACAGTGTTCTTGTCTCCCGTTTAAATATGATTGGAATATCTAGTTGGTTTTGAAATGGTTTGAGTCATTTTTGACTGGCAGAAGAAAATACATTCAAATCAAGGAGTCATATTCACCATGGTATGCCATACATTTAGGAGTGCACAAGGTTCAACACTGTCTCATGCACTTTATCATCTTTATCTTTTCCAATTAGGAACACTGAATAGCGAATTAGGATTGACGTATTTTATCTATGCAGACGATGTGCAAATATATTTTCCTTGTGACATATCCAGTTGTTTCCGGAATTGTTATTCCAATCATGAATGCTAGAAATAAAGCAGTGGCTAGTTAATAATGACTTGGTTTTAAACTTAGCAAAAACAAAACTGCTTTAGGTAGAAAAAAAATCTCCCCCTAGCATGCCTCCAGTTTCTGTTGATGGCACTGTGATGAGGTGAAAAGCTTGGGGGGGAATTGTTAGACTCTCAGTTGACTTTACATCCTCATATAAGACATGCAACACAGTTAGCTTTTTATAAACTGAAATGTTAAATTTATTTTGCCACCTGACATGTTTCGGAGAGTTCTCCAAGTCCTAATTTTAGGACAGCTTGAATATTGTAGCTTTTAATTCAGTTTCTTTCATTCTTACTTCAATCTTACCATGGCAAATCAATGCAATGTACAATAAAAATATGTAAGACTAACTAAATGGAAATGAATATTAAATTATTTCATCAATAATATAATTTACATCAATAAAACAATATATTAAAACAAATCTAAAACAATAGTAACATAATAAAATGAAATAAAAATATTAAAACCCAATTAAAAAGCAGGCATAAGCAGTGGATTTATGGCAGTACGTTTTAATAATGGTTTAGAGACTTTTCTTCCAGGAACTTGTCCAAACCTTTTTTAAACCAAGCTACACTAACAGCTTTCACCACAAACTCTGGTAACGAATAGTGGAGTTTAATAGTTCAGATTGATCCAGGTTCCCTTTCAACCACCATCTGTCACCTCCCTCTTCCCTCTATCCTAGTGTAAACCCCACCAGCCCATACCCCTCCCCGTCCTTGACTGCATTTAGCTCTTGACATCCTCTTGACACAGATCCTTTATTGCATACTATGTAAATATTCACTGTAAATGCGTTTTACTATGTAAATATTCCTGTCCCTTTTCTCTTTTTTCCTCCTATCCCAGTTGGTAATTTCCTTGTTCATTGTAACTATTATTTTCTGCACCAGTTCAATTACCCTAGTTCTATGTTTATTACACGACTTGTTAAATGTAAACCGACTTGATGCAACCTTTGGTCGTGAAAGCCGGTATAGAAATTAATAAATAATAAATAATAAATAATAATTATGCATTGAGTAAAAAAGTAGTTTCTCTTATTTGCCTTAAATATATCATCTAGTAACTTCATTGAATGTCCTCCTAAGAACATAAGAACATAAGATATATCATATTGAGTCAGACCAAAGTTCCTTCAAGCCCAGTGTCCTGTCTCCTACAGTGGTCAATCCAGGTCACAAGTACCCGGAAGGTTAGTGCGCACTAACTCGAGTTAGTGTGCACTATGAAAAAATTGTTACTTAATGGTTTAAAAGTAACATTTGAGGAAATGTTCGTTAGCTAGAGGTGCACACTAAGCTGCGCATGCTTGGTGCATCCCCCGTGGCCATTTTGCTACCAGATATAGCACGCACTAGCCAGAAAGAGAAAAAAAAGTGCCAGCAGGCTGCAGGAGTGACAGTGCCAGCAGTAGCCAGTAGCCAGTCTAGCCTCAGCCTGCTCTTTAAATTTAACCACTGTAAATATAATAAATTAATAATAAAGTTTTTTGTTTAGTTTTTCTATAGTATGTTAATGTTTTGAAGCTCAGGTTGCAAGTTTCTTTATTAAATGTTTTGTTTCACTAAAGTAGAATATAGAGAAGTACTTAATTTCATGTTATGTAAAGTTTCTTTTGTTTAATACACAAAGTACTTCATTTTATTTTATTCTACTCTAGTGAAAAAAAGAAGTTTAGTTTAACACAGGAACTGCAAACTTGAGCACAGTGAATTGGGGGGGGGGGGGGGGGGAGAGGGATGTGAAGGGGGAGACAGCCCCTGCATTCAGCAGCTCTGATTTTCTAAAGAAATCTGTCCTTCAGAGACCAGGGAGTGGGACTGCTTGGCCTTTCACCTCCCCCTTCCCTTCCCTTTGTCAAGCTACCAACCGTTTCCATTTCCCATCCCTCATATATTAAACCATCACCTCAGTGGGAACCTTGGTAACATCAATAAATAAGAGGCAGCCAATAGGAATACATATTCATTCCTAACTGACCTTAACTGACCTGAAAAGTATCAAATTGTATCATTTTCTGTTAGTGCGCACTAACCCGATTAATGATTTTTTTACGATACAATAGCAATTCCCCCGATTTATCGCACTCTTTAACGATTAATGACGATATTAAAAATATTGGACGATAATTTAAATCATTAAAAAATGATTCACATCCCTAATAAGAACAGATTGCTACTCAGCAGTCTGACTAACAGCAGACTTATTACAGATTGTTAACTAGAGATGTGAATCGGAACCGGAATCAGTTCGGTTCCAGTTCCGATTCAAATCTTATAATTTTTATCGTCCGGCCTGATTGGTTTTTTGTTTATCGGCTGCGCCCGATCCGATAAACAAAAAACCCACCCTGACCCTTTAAAACTGACCCCTTAGCCCCCCCCCCCCCCCCAAAAATGTTTGAAAATTACCTGGTGGTCCAATAGGGGCGCGGGGAGCGATCTCCCGCTCTCGGGCCGTCGGCCGTGCTAATAAAAATGGTGCTGATGGCCCTTTGCCCTTACCATGTGACAGGGTATCCATGCCATTGGCCAGCCCCTGTCACATGGTAGGAGCACTGGATGGCCAGCGCCGGCACCATCTTTAAAAATGGCGCGGGCATTTTGGTCGCCATTCTCTGAACCTTCTCCAGTGCAACTATATCTTTATTGAAATGTGGCGACCAGAACTGCACACAATATTCAAGGTGCAGTCTAACTATTGAGCGATACAAAGGCATTATAACATCCATCGTTTTATCTGCCATTCCCATCTCAATAATTCCCCAAATTCTATTTGCCCCTTTAACCGCATAGCACACTGAACTGATGACCTCAATGTAATATCAACCATGACAACCAGGTCTTCTTCCTGGGTGATAACTCCTAAAATGGAGCCCAACATCGCGTAACTACAGCAAGGGTTATTTTTCCCTATATGCATCATCTTGCACTTGTCCATGTTATATTTAATCTGCCATATGGATGTCCAATCTTCCAGTCTCACAAGGTCCTCTTGCAATTTATCACAATCTATTTGTAATTTAACTGCTCTGACTAATTTTGTGTCATCTGCAAATTTGATCACCTCAGTCATTGTACCTCTTTCCAGATCATTCATAAACACTGGTCTAAGTACAGATCTCCTAGGCACTCCACTGTTTACCTTTTTCACTGTGAAAATAGACCATTTAATCCTACTCTCTATTTCCTGTCTTTTAATCAATTTGCAACCTACAATGGACATCTCCTCCTATCCCATGACTTTTTAGTTTTCTTAGAAGCCTCTCATAAGGAACTTCTGAAAATTCAAATGCACCACATCTACTGGTTCACCATTATTCACATGCTTATTTACCCCTTCAAAAAAATGCAGCAGATTTGTGAGGCAAGACTTCTCTTGGGAAAATCCATGCTAGCTGTGTCGCATTAAATCATGTCTATCTATATGTTCTCTGATTTTATTCTTTATATTAATTTCCATGATTTTTCCGGGCACTGAAGTCAGGTTCACCGATCTATAGTTTCTCAGATCACCTCTGGAAACCTTTGCACTTTTAAAAAAAGTAAACACACGTTTATCCATTCCACTCCACTCATTATTTTATTGACCTCTATTATATCTCCCCTCAGTCGTCTCTTCTCTAAGTTGAACGGCCTTAACTTCTTTAGCCTTTCGTTATAGGGGACTTGTTCCATCACCTTTATTATTTTGATCACCTTCTCTGTACTTGAATGGGCTGTAAACGTGAATGAGTAACATTAACGCATGAGAAGAAAATTTTGTTTTTCCATTTGTTTCAAATGAATGCACATCCCTAATGAAAGAGGCTGCAATGAAATTAGCATAAGACTCCATAGAAATCATATTATGGAGTGTACACAAACTGAATAATGGGAGTAAAATTGGCATAAGAAATCAACTTGGGCTCTTTGCTGACATAAAAATGACCATATAATAATTTAATTTTTCTCTATGGTCTAAGCAACTTTTTCTTCAGGCATATCTTGCTTTTTATAAAGGTGGAAGGTTATTGTTTTTTCTTAAAGTTTAACCAGGTTTTCCACTGAAAGCTGTACAATATTGGATAATGCAGATAAATTCACAAAACAATATTATTTTCTTGAATGTGAATGTTTTTTCAACTAAAACTGAAACAAAATTTGATATCACAGCTGACAAATACTCAGTTTGCCTCATCTCTGCTCTGCTAAGTAGAAATTGGCTCAAGGAGGGCAATATGGTCCTTGCAACTAGTTAATTATGCAACTAATGTCAATGCTCAGTGTTAGGAAGTTGATATAATTGTTAGGGATGTTTGATAATATGGCAAAAGCAAACTCATCAATAACCTTAAACATGTATTTAATTAAGATTGAATAAGGCTGCAGTTATTCCATGGCATTTAAATACCAGTTCATTATGTAAAGTATATTTCTTTGAGGCTTAACAACCATGTAAGAAAAATGTGCCATCAACACTATAGTTAATCCTCCTTAAATATGTAATCAATTGAACATGTATAACCTATATTAACCATCTCATTAATTTTTAAAGTGAATGCATACAAGATACACTTAATTTAGAGTGTTAGTCAAGTGTGTAATCAAGCTGTTGCATTGTTAATGAAAATCACCTTTGTAGAGACTATTATCAGAGACATTTTATCTGCCTGAAATCCCTTCAGTTACACTAAGTACCAACTTACAGCAATCCTGCTAAGACCACTTTATAAGCCAGGGCTTATTTGAGAAGGTCTGTTGTATCACAACTGTACACAAATTATTTTAATAGCAGAGGACCCAAGAATTAAAAGATGGCTCTTGAACACTGAGTTTCCAAGGAGTATAAAGCAAGCAGCAATTTCAATCCCTGGAGAGAGAGGGTGGGCAGATGTCCTGCTAGGCCAGGAGTGGACAAACTTTTGTTTTTTTTTGCCATGGGGCCACTTTACTGGCTCTCGCTTGCACTGAGGACCAATTAATGAGCAGGAGGTGGATCCCTCCTCTCTGCTGCAGTTATTGGGGACTGGGGGGAGCAAGGTTCTCCTCTATGTGCATACATGACTGAGTGTGTAACTGCATGTAGTATATAAGTCACTCTCCCCTCTTTGCTTCCCTTCTAGCTCATCTTACCCTCCTTCCCTCAATCCCTTCACCTTTCCTTCATTGTCCGATCCTCTCTCCTCTCATCTTTTCTTCCCTCGCCTTACTTGTTTTGTGCGGGTGGGGCCAAAGGTATGAGGTCCTGCTGGCATTCTCGCATTTCCTGTGCTGCTGCTCTTTTTGGCTAGAAGGAGATATGGGGATCCGACCTTCATCCCGGCCTTTTCTGTGCCACCACAGTATCTGCCTCACTCTTGCCAGCAAAGGGATGGCGACCTGCTGGAACACCAGCCACTTCGAGGTAGAGCGTGCATCAAGCTAAGACTAGAGTACATTGTGGAAATCTTATCTTTGTGCAGCTTTCCTCATTCCAAATCACATCAAATCTTCACTGATGTGTATTGAGCTGTTCCATACATCTAACTGTGAATGTAAAACTGGCCCCAAAACCCTAGACCACTACCAAAACTTCACCTTGAGTTACTAGTTGACCCTCCTACAGTGAGATAAAGAGTTTCTCTCTCTCAACCTAACCATGCCCCTTTTTTTTTTTATCATGGGCACTATTCATGAGAAAGCTATCTAGGCCTTAGATTCCTACTGGAGGGAAATTTGGCACATGACTCTGGTTATGAACCAATGCAATGGGATGTCTGAGGTAAGAAATGGTGGAACATGGAAAAACTTGAAAGATGTGAATGACGGTGCTATTATAACTCCATCTTGGCCCCTCTCCTTCCCCCATTTTATAATCCTGTTAAATCATCTTGGGAAGGTGATACATCGGCCTACATTATATATCTATTATGTGACATTCTGGTCCAATATCCTTAGTTTTCCACTTCTTATTTTTCTACTCCTCTGTGACTGAAGATTGTGGTTGTGTCTTAAGAGATAATATTGGTGATTTTTTCATTTAGTTTTCTGTTTCCTCTCTTCGCATTATCATAGTCTGTGATCATGCTCCATGCCCAAATTATGGATTGCATTTGCATTTGGAAGCCACACATCTTTTTTTGGCCCATCATTATATAAAAGAGAAGGATGCCAACTCTTAAACCAATAGTATAAATGCTAATCTTTGCTGGCATGCACATGAATCATACTAGTTTAAGCGCCAAAAGTTGAATAAATAGCTGCTATCGTCTTGACTTAGCAATATGTGCCAAAAACTGTGTAGATTTTTTTAAAATCCAGTTTGGAATTTCATTTAAAGTTTGTTTATTTATGTCCTGGCCATTAATGAAGTATGCTTCATTTTTAAATCTTAATTCTCCTTTTACCCAATCTCCTTCTCCTCTATATTTCCTTTGATATATATTAATCAAAGTGTTAAGTGAATTTTTACTAGGCTATGAGGCATTGTGCACAGGATATTATTTATTTATTTAAACTGTTTACATCTCACCCTTTCACCACTTTATGCAGCTAACAAATTACATTCAGAAATAATAGCATAGAAATGCAATACAAAGTAAATTAATAAATCAAAACATATACTGTATATAAAAATTAGAGTGGTGCCTGTGAACCTTTAGCGGTCCGAGGGCAGGGCGGGGGCGGGACCAAGGCCTCTGGCACAGCGACTGTGCTGGGGGATCATGCGCCGGCACTTGGCCGGCACGCGCAACCTAAATACAAAAATTAAGTTGGGGAGGGTTAGGTAGAGCTGGGGGGCGGGTTAGATAGGGGAAGGGAGGGGAAGGTGGGGGGGTGGAAGGAAAGTTCCCTCCGAGGCCTCTCCGATTTCGGAGCGGCCTTGGAGGGAATGGGGAAAGCCATCAGGGCTCCCTAGGGCTTGGCGCATGCAAGGTGCACAAGTGTGCACCCCCTTGCGCGCGCCGACCCCAGATTTTATAACATGCGCACGGCTGCGCGAGCATGTTATAAAATTGGGCGTAGATTTGTGCGCGCCGGGTTGCGCGCACAAATCTACGCCCGCGCGTAATTCTTAAAATTCAGCCCATAATGTTCTTTCCTCCACCACCACCCTCCAGTGCTAATGTGATCCTCTCATTTACCCTCCCTGCTCCTGGAAAATTGAGGCTTTGTAGTGTCTTAGGCCACTTTCACATTCTCAGCTGCCGGTGTCTGAATGACATCATCAGGCGCTGACAGTCAAGGAAGAGGAAGCAGCCCACATGGCAAGACCACGATCCTCCAAAAACAGGTCTGACTGGGCCGATGCAGAGCCTGTCCCATGGCACCCAAAAAAAGTGGTTCAGGCTGCCGTGCAGCTTGTCCCGCCGGTGGCTTCCACAGCTGAAAATGAGAACACCTTCCTGCCTGCATGCATGTGTGTGTGGGAAAACATGCCTGCCTGCATATGTGTGTGTGCGTGTGTGTGACAGTGCCTGGGTGTGTGTGTGTGTGTGTGTGAGACAGTGCCTGCCTGCCTGCTTGTGTGTGAGACAGTGCCATCTTGCTTGCCTGTGTATGTGGTTGTGAGTGCCTGCCCTTGTGTGTGAGAATGCTTTCCTGCCTGCCTGTGCGTGTGTGTAAAACATGCCTGCCTGCATATGTGTGTGTGCGTGTGTGTGTGACAGTGCTGGGTGTGTGTGTGAGACAGTGCCTGCCTGCTTGTGTGTGAGACAGTGCCATCTTGCTTGCCCGTGTATGTGGGTGTGAGTGCCTGCCCTTGCGAGTGCATAAGTGCCTGTGCGTGTGTGTGTGTGAGAATGCTTTCCTGCATGTGTGTGTGCGTGTGTGTGACAGTGCCTGGGTGTGTGTGTGTGTGTGTGTGTGTGTGAGACAGTGCCATCTTGCTTGCCTGTGTAAGTGGTTGTGAGTGCCTGCCCTTGTGTGTGAGAATGCTTTCCTGCCTGTGCCTGTGCGTGTGTGTGTGTGTGAGTGTTTGCCTGAGTGTTTGGGCAAGAGAATGTGGGGAATGTTTGAGAGAATGAACATGTGTAAATGTGTGAGTGTAAGAGAAGGAAAGGATAACATTTGTCTGGCCACCCGCTCCCCATTCCACAACATTCTCAGGGTGACTGGCCATCAAAAGATCCCAAGGCGGGTGTTTTTTTTTTTACTCTACTACATTTAATTTTTGGGTGTTATTTGATGTGTTGGTTGTTTTGAAATATTTTATTGGGTTTTGGGAAAATATTAAAACAGTTATATGAGTTTTTCATTATTGGCTGCTCTGAAATATGTGTTCCTTTTATTAATATGGTTTTACTATTATGAATGGGCGGAGCGAGGGTAAAGCTTGGTTTGCTCTCCCAATCAAACATTGTTCTGCTACCAATTTTTACTCTCTTTCCTCTCCCCCTTCCCTCTTGTCTGCAGGGAACAGGAAATCAGGGCGTGAGGCCAGCCAGAGTGGACAGCAGAGCAAAGAAGAATTCACTTTTTGTCAGCTTATTACTTTTTAAAATATTTTATTTATAGAATTTCAAACATTTTAATCAGCTATTTTCTGTTGAGTAGAAATATATAGAGAGGATTAGGAACAATCATCAAAGGAAATCTATTTATTTATGTATTCAGTCTTGTATTCCACAATTTCACAATGGTCGGTGCTGATTACATAAAAGCATACATAATTAAAACAGTAACAGAAATGAATAAAGCATTATTAAAACATTAAACAATTAATACAATAATATATATTTAACCCAAAGGAAATTAAAGCCAAAATAAGAAGTAAAGGTAACAGAAAAAAGAATTGGCGACAATGTAGCAAAAAACAAAAATCAAAAGTACACTCTCAACCATCAAAATGTGGTTCTAAGGGATGTTTCCCACTGCCATACAAACTTCCTCAGTTCATCAAGATCATAGAAGAAAAAGCAATTGCCCCCTATTTGAAGAACACATTTTGCAGGAATTTTTACAATAAAATCTGCCCCCAAGGATAACAAGTGCTGATGAAGGTTCAAGAAAGATCTGCGCTTAGCCTGAGACTCCTTGCTTCGGGTCTGGGAAAATCCTGACCTTATCACCATAATACATCCAATTCTTATTATGAAAAAAAGGACCTCAGCACCCAGTCTCGAGCTTCCAGTTCTAATGCAAATACAGCAAGCAAAGTAGCTCTTAATGGGATGACTCTAACAATGCAAGCATTTGTAAACTGTGAGATCACAATCTTGAGGACCCCTCTCGGTTGCAGTCTTCCTCTTGAAAAAGGATAAGTGAGCCTTGAGATTGGTGGAAAAACACAAATAAATACGTCTTCAACATATCAATTGGCCGTATGGTTGATGGTTTAGGAAAATTAATAACACGTAAATTATTCTTCCTTGTAGCATTCTCTAAGACCTCCAGTTTACTATGAAGTGCCACATTATCTTTAAGGAGGTCCGCATTTATTCATTTATTTACGTTAGTTATCTGATTTTTATATTCTGCTTTTTGGCACTTTAAAGAGGATTACATTTAGGTACTGTAGGCATTTCCCTATCCCCAAAGTTTGTAAAGAGGAAATCTCTTTCTCACAACTAAATGGTTTTCCTGCTTCTTATTCACCAAATCTTGTCAAGGCAATTTATTTCTGACCCTTGATAAGAAGTCACATAATTGGTGAACACACCCTATTAAAGAAGTCTCTATCCTAGCTACCATCACCATACTTGCCCATAGGACACATCACTTGGTGGTCTGGGCAACAGAGAAAGAGAAAAATAGATGGCTTTTGGTATTGGAGAGGTACTTAATCCAGCTATAGCAATAGCTCTCCCAGTGACCCATCTATACTATCTTGGCCTAACTCAAGAAGCCTCTGCTCACCTGGATTTCCAATCACAATCCTCAGGGTCAGTAGAGCATCTTCCATTTCAATAACACTTCTGTTTGCTGCTACAGCCTCTTCTCTCCCACCCTGCAAGGCAACTCCCACCAGGGACTTCACAAAGACACACCATTTATTGAGGCCCCATCATCTCACAGCGACTCACTCATGTCGTTATCTATACACATACAGATGCACACACACACACAAAGTTTAGTATTATGGGTTTTGTACAGGATTGTTCTGGAAAGGGAGGTGATAGGGTGATAATGATGAATGAATTTAATTATCAAAATCTTGAGGGGGAGGGGGAGTCTATGTTCTAAAAGGTAATTGGAGGACTGTGCAAAGTTGAAGATGCTTAAAACCTTTCTGCCCGTCCTACCTATAGAGCAAGGTTTTTAGCACTGAGTTCAGGCTAGCCGGAAAGAGGAAGATGCCTCATGCTGTGCTTGCAAAGGTATGCCTGTACCAGAAGTCAGAGGTACGCTTGTGCCAACCTCCTGCAAGGGCCAAAAGGAGGAGGTGGTGTGCAGCTACGTTCCCATCAACTAGCGCGGAGGAGGAAAGCTGCAGGAGCAAGCCAGCAGTATCAGATTAACAGTTGGGGAGGGAAGGATGAGAGAGCTGGGCTCGGGAAGGAGAGGATGGGTGCTGGTCAATATGAAAACAATAGAAGGGGGTCTATCTACAAACTTTTGTGCAGAGCTCCTTAAGTGGTTAAAGCAGCCCTGAGTGCCATAAATGCTTGGCATTATGTTGGAACAGATCACAGCATGCACTGTTGCTTTAAGGACAAAATTAAAACAAATGTTAATAACAAGACATCAAACCCCAGGCTTTTGAGTACATGAAGCAACTTATTAATGTGTTGCAAAGTTTTGGCAGGTTGGTTCTGTGGATTTAAAAGGTTTCTGATTAGTACCAAGAAAATTATAAAAGATTTGCTACCATTCAAAAGTTTCTAGCTGGCAACCCCCATTTCTTACTGCCAATCAAATATTTATTATTGTAAACCCATATACGAATCCATATGTTCAGCATGTGTTCTGCAGAGGCCATAGGGCATGTGGTCTGTAATGATTTCCAAGCGTGTGTACTGTAGTACATTTCATGATAGCTTCCGTAAGAGAACAGAAATGATCAATAAAAATTATGTAATTTGTTGATCAGGAAAACCAGCAAAAGAAAAAAAAAGGCTTTATTTTCCACTGTGTCCTGGAGGCAGAAGAATATAAAGTGACTCGCTGAAGGTCAGAGAGAGCGCCCGTTGCCAAGGGAAATCTTGAACTTACCGTATGCTGTAGAAGTCCTTAGTGATAGTCTGGCGCTCTAACTACTAGGCTATTGTTCCTTCCTGTAACCTGAAATAACGTATAAACCTGTTCATTGCATGTTTGCTTTTATGGGTTCCATCTAGGGATAGACGAGACAAGATTGTACAATGCAGCACATTACAATGGATATGCCGTCTTCCTTCAAAAGAGAACTCAGAGCAGTTCACATGCATCAGTAATATATCCAAATTACAAAATGTTAGGGATGTGAAGAAGCAAGATTTTCTTTTTAAGGGTTCCCCCCTCCCAGTTTTCAGGATTCAGTTTGTTCACTGTTTATTTTGGGTTGGTTCATTTGCCGAACCAAAATAAACATTAAATTAACATTCCCTCCCCTGCAGTCCCACCTCCCACTTGCCACCTTACACAGCAGTGCTGGAAGACTTAGAAGGGCAGAAGCAATCTCCAGTCACTCCTGCCCCTCAGAGTCCTCATTCAAAATGATGCTGCTCCCAATATGTGCTGTTTTACGCTCATAAAATATTATGACCCTAAAGCAATATGGACGCAAAACAAGCTTTACCCAGATGACGCAAACTCACTATTGATTCAGATCCATTCTGCACCATCACCACACATCCACCATGTTTCGGGATTCTGGATCTGACCTTCCAACTCAGAATGGTATCAAAGCACAAGAGAACAGCTAAAACAAGAGAGAAAACTCCAGCTCCCCAAGTAAATAATTACTGTAATTTATCTTCAGGTCTCATAAACACCAATGACCAATGGAATTGGGCAAGCAGGGGTCTTAGGTTATCCATAGTGGGATACAATTAAGTTACAGCCAGCTTGCTGCTCCTTGTCACTTACCTAAACCATTAATGAAAGTCAACTGATTTGGAAGACAATTCACAACTCTATGCCCTTACTTTAACATCATCATTATTATTATTTTATATATATTATTATACTTAGGGAATATTAGTCATAGTGATAGCTGCTATCACTTCAGCTATCCAGTGCTTAGAATGCCCTTTCAACTGCAAGCTGTACATGTGAGGATGATCTGCTGACCCTCATTACAATTTCAAGTTAAATGAGGCTGGCTAGCAGTCTGTAGCCTTTTAGGAATGTATAACATAAAACAAGAATTTAATGTAGGTTCCATGTTTATTAATGCGCAGGTCTAGATGTAGGCTTAGGCGACATTGGCAACTGCCTCCGCTGACAAATTTGGCAGGCAACCGGAGAGTTGCCGCTGCTGCTATGCCTTTACCTGGACCCTGCCTCCCAGCCGCTTGTTACCAAGAGCAGCGGTGATGGCAGCATCCGGATCAGGCAGCAAAAGCAACAACTTTAATAAAGAAATTCAGCACGGGACCTCCAGTCTCCCGTCGCATGCTCAAGGCTTTACGGCTGCCCCACCCCTCGCATGAATGTCCATAGCAACAGGAAGGGGTGGAGCCACCACACAAGCAGCTGGAAGGTGAAGAAGGGGTGGAGGGGACTGGAGAAGGAAGGATCTGCACAGGGCAGGGTCAACTGGGATCCCTCGTTCTCTCCTCTGCTCTCCCTCCCCCTACCTGTTTCATGATTTTGAGAGGGTGGGATGGGAATAGTCCCTCTCATCCCATATCTGAGGAAGCAACAAGAAGGGGGAATGGGGAAAGAGAACCTCCCACCCCATGCTACCTATGTAAATCCAACCCTGTAAATAGAGGTGGGGGAGAGGAAGGGTAATGCTATCTTAATGCAACAGGTTAATAGATTTTATCATTAGTATATAAACATAGTTCTCCTAAAGATTCCTAAAATGTATTCAGCCTACCTTGTATTCATTTTACAAAAGAAAGTTCTTATTGCAAGAAACTTGGGAAGGATAAAAGAACACTTGGATCAGAAAAGCAATTTAATTTGCATGTAATTTTCTTTTATCTAGGTTTGTTATTTAGATTTTTTATTTTAATCTAAATGCACAGACATTTAGAAGTCAGCAATAAAATACCAGTAAAGTTACTTGTTCAACTATGTGAGCTTGCTTTGTCCCATTAAATTTTGTAGTATGTGATCACAAATCTTTCCACAGTAGAGCTTATGTGCATTGGTGTCTGTCTTCAGCTAAGATGCTGTCCAGTGCTTATCTTGGCCTTTATAAACACATTGCCAGGCGAAAGATATTTCTTAAAAAATTGTTTTTGGTTGTTCGATATTTTCAAATCAGTAGAAGTCAAAGTTACTGTGATGGAGCGACTCTGGTTTCCCCCAGGTTGCATGTGCAGGACCAGGCCTGGTCCACCATAAATCCCACAGAGGGAGAGAGCTCTGCGGGCAGGATCCTGCTGGGACAGGGAGAGGCCTGAGGGCGGGACCAGCTGCAGAGTATAAGAGTGTAGGTCCAGCTGGGTTCAGAAGGCCCTTGCGTCTCCAGGAGTGTTACGTCAGTCGGTGCTAGATGGCTTCGTCCCATTTGCCTCACTTTGTTCACGGCTCCTCCCTCTTATCTTGGGAAAATGGCTACCACCGCGTCTTCAAGTCGCCCTCTCCAGCGTCCCTGGATCGGCTATGGTGCTGCCTCCCGCCACGCTCCTCCCAAGGTCCTCCGAGGGTGCATGCGCGCGCACCACCCACAGTCTTATTCCAGCATTGGCGCAAACCTCTGGGGCGTTCCCCTCTACTGACATCACGCCATCCGGGTACTTAGCCTGAACTCTTTTGCTAGCTCGTTGAGTTAGCAACGATTGGTCTCGGCCGGTCTAAGCTACTCTGCTGCTTCCTTCTGCCGCTGGAAGCTCTCACTCTACCCTTCGGGGTAACTGCTATCCTGGGTACCTGCTTCTCAGGGGCCCTCTGCTTTATTTCAGGTGCCTTACAGGGAACAGGTACTCGCTCCTCGAGGGTCTGCTCTCCCTGCCTCGGTGCCAGTACCATCTACTTCAGCCTGGTGGAATCGCATACCAACAGCAACGATCTAGTGAGTAATCTCTCATCCACTGTACTGCATGGCTGGGAAACCTACCCCGGAATCCCCCTATACCAACGGGGTGAGAAGGGCGCCCTCTGCCGAGGGTCCTGAGACTGCTACATCCAGACTACCTCACTACTGCCACCTCTGGTGGTACTCTTCAAGCTGTTTAATAAACGAACTAATTCTGTGTTTGTGCATCCTGAGTCTAACCCAGTACTGTGGCTCCCCATGGGGCTCCTCCCCATGGGCGTGGTCATCTGCCACAGTACCCAAGAATCCACCCAAACACCGCTTAACCATAACAAGGAGAGGCAGCTCCTGTAAAACTATGCTGACTAGGGATGTGCAATCGTTATTCCCGAATTAGGCAATTTCAAGAAATTCATTTTCGGGTTAGTGCATGCTAACTCCCCAGACACGAAATTCTAATCCGAAGCACATCTCTTATGCTGACTCAAAGCCCAGGGAGTGGTAAATATTAGGGATGTGAATCGTTTTAGGACGATTAAAATTATCGTCCGATAATTTTAATATTGTCTTAAACCGTTATGGAACACAATACAATACAGATTCTAACGATTTATCGTTATAAATCGTTAGAATCGTGAGCCGGCACACTAAAACCCCCTAAAACCCACCCCCGACCCTTTAAATTAAATCCCCCACCCTCCCGAACCCCCCCCAAATAACTTAAATAACCTGCGGGTCCAGCGGCGGTCCGGAACGGCAGCGGTCCGGAACGGGCTCCTGCTCTGAATCTTGTCGTCTTCAGGAGGCGCCATTTTCCAAAATGGCGCCGAAAAATGGCGGCGGCCATAGACGAAAAAGATTGGACGGCAGGAGGTCCTTCCGGACCCCCGCTGGACTTTTGGCAAGTCTCGTGGGGGTCAGGAGGCCCCCCACAAGCTGGCCAAAAGTTCCTGGAGGTCCAGCGGGGGTCAGGGAGCGATTTCCCGCCGCGAATCGTTTTCGTACGGAAAATGGCGCCGGCAGGAGATCGACTGCAGGAGGTCGTTCAGCGAGGGTTCCGGCGCCTCGCTGAACGACCTCCTGCAGTCGATCTCCTGCCGGCGCCATTTTCCGTACGGAAACGATTCGCGGCGGGAAATCGCTCCCTGACCCCCGCTGGACCTCCAGGAACTTTTGGCCAGCTTGTGGGGGGCCTCCTGACCCCCACGAGACTTGCCAAAAGTCCAGCGGGGGTCCGGAAGGACCTCCTGCCGTCCAATCTTTTTCGTCTATGGCCGCCGCCATTTTTCGGCGCCATTTTGGAAAATGGCGCCGGCTGAAGACGACAAGATTCAGAGCAGGAGCCCGTTCCGGACCGCTGCCGTTCCGGACCGCCGCTGGACCCGCAGGTTATTTAAGTTATTTGGGGGGGGGGGGGGTTCGGGGGGGGGGGGGATTTAATTTAAAGGGTCGGGGTGGGTTTTAGGGGGTTTTAATGTGCCGGTTTTTCGATTTTTCGATTTTTCACGATTTTTCACGATTTTTCACGATATTTTACCCCCCCAAACGGCAACAATACGATTCCCTCCCCCTCCCAGCCGAAATCGATCGTTAAGACGATCGAGGACACGATTCACATCCCTAGTAAATATACTGCAAAGGTAGACAATCATTCTTGTGTTGAAGTGTTGTTACTCTGAATACGTGAAAGTGCATTTGAAAAAGGCTGGAGTTACTGTGGCTTTGTGCCTTCAACCAGGAAAACACTGCTTGGTCTCCTGCATATGGTATCAGATCGGGAGATTTTTTTTCTCAACCCTGGGCACAGGGAAAAAATCCAAGTCCCCAAGGGATGACTGTTAAATTTGTTGTGTGGTCTGCCTAAAGAAGGAGGCAAAGCAGCGCTGCAGAGAAAAGGGTGTGGCTCAGGGAGTGCACTGAAGTACGGCAGGCTGCATGAAGGAAGTTTGTCTCTCTGTGCCTAAGGAAGGAGGCTAGAACAGAAGAAAAGTGGTGCTCTTAAACTGTGTAGAAGAGCACTGTGAAAGATAGAGGCTTGTGGGCTTATAGAGGAGCATGAAAAAAAATACCTGAAAACTTCCTTTAAACTAGCAGTGGTTTGCGAAGTCTGCAGGCAGCGTAGATTTTTCTTTGCAGATGAAGGGGAGAAGCCGTGTCTGAAGTTGGAACTGTTCTATTCAGTACAGTCAGTGCTGGTGAGGCAGGATTTTTTGTACTTTTTCTTTCCTTTTAATGAATAAAAAGAGAGTCAAAAAAAGTAGTTGTGCACTGTGGCTGGAGCAGAGTGTGACCCAGAGTGAAAGTGAAACTGCTACCAAGTGCAGAAGCCAGAGAGCTTAAAGGCCTGGGCATTACTACTGAAAACCTGGTCTGGGTGCAGTGTAGGTAGAAGAAGAAAGAGATGCCAGTGTGCGTAAAAGAAGAGTAGCCATGTACTTCATGGGGGTTCCTCATTCTAAAGTCCCGGCGGAGAGGGAGAATCTGAGATTGGAGGTGTGGCAGATGGAAAGGCCAGCCAGGCTAGTGGGGCCAGCAAAGCCACTCCCACGTTCTGTAGCCCAGAGAGAGGAAGGCAGAATTAAATGGTGTCAGTTGGTCGATAAAGCACAGTATATTGCAGCAGAGGTGACCCAAATGGAGGCGGAGCAAGGCAACTCACTAGAGAAAACACTGTGGTAATAAGTGAACTGATAAATTTATTTTATTTATTTGTTTTGTGTATACCGATATTCAACAAAAGTCATCACATCGGTTCACATATAACAAAAGTAAGCGATTACAATTTGAAAAGTACAGGCAGAAGTATTATACAAAAAAAAGGGAGAAAATAAAGAAGACAGAGGAGAAAGAGAAAGAAATGAGAGGTAATTAAGTTTTGCCATACGGCTGGTGCCATTTTGCGCAAAATGGCGCCGGCCGTACGGCAACACGATTCAACTGCAGGAGGTCGTTCCGGACACCCGCTGGACTTTTGGCAAGTCTTGTGGGGGTCAGGAGGCCCCCCTAAGCTGGCCAAAAGTCCCTGGGGGTCCAGCGGGGGTCCGGGAACGACCTCCTGCAGTCGAATCGTGTTGCCGTACGGCCGGCGCCATTTTGCGCAAAATGGCGCCGGCCGTACGGCAAAACGATTCGAGTGCAGGAGGTCGCTCCCGGACTCCGCTGGACTTTTGGCAAGTCTTGTGGGGGTCAGGAGGCCCCCCCAAGCTGGCCAAAAGTCCCTGGGGGTCCAGCGGAGGTCCGGGAGCGATCTCCTACGCTCCTGACATCGGGGGACAAAAAACAAAATGGCGCCGGCGCTACCTTTGACCTGTCATATGAAGGGGAAAGGTAGCGCCGGCGCCATTTCTACAACGCACCGCAGGCCCGAGAGTAAAAGATCACACCGGGACCCCCGCTCTGGACCCCAGGTAATTTAAGGCATTTTTGGGGGGTTCGGGAGGCTGGGGGATTTATTTTAAAGGGTCGGGGTGGGTTTTAGGGATGTTTTAGTGTGCCGGTTTTCCCGCCCTCCCCCGATTTACGATTTACATGATATTTACAAAAAAACCGCGACGATCCGATTCCCGCCCCCCCCCCCCCCCAGCCAAAATCGATCGTTAAGACGATTGATCACACGATTCACATCTCTATGAAATAGCCTATCAGCATAAATGTCGGAGGCCGGTACTGACGTGCCCCTCTAACATCTTCCTTCAGGTTAGAGCCATCCTGGATCAAAATAATTGGCAAAACAGAATGGCAGAGGCGACAAGCAGTTGAGTGTCGGTTCAATCTTTAGTAAGCCCCTGAAAGTGCTGTATTTCCTTGGCTATCAAGTTGCTGCAGGCGCAGTCTTTCTGGTACCTAGATGATGTTTCTTCTAAAACAAGATGGTGGTTCCTGTAACAAATTCCTAATCTTGTGTTGAGAATGAAAAACTTCTTCTCAAATATATGTGATTCCCTTTTAGTCCAATAGCCAAAGCTGGATGTATCCTTCTGCTTCTGGAAGCCAAAATAATAATCTGCAAACCTTTTTTTTTTTTTTTTTGGCGGGGAGGGAGAGTTGGGGCCAGCAGTTTCCTCCAATTCCTTTTGGACTTCTCGTTCAGTTGGCAGTGGGGCTAGGATCTGGCACCATGAGCCTTCGTTAGTGCGATGCTTAAGGCCCTGCACAAAAAGAAAGGTAAAGGGTTACAGTTTCCTGGTCAGGGTTCCTTTCATTTGGAAAAGAGGGAAGTTAAACATTACCTAGAATCCTCTACAATGCAATTTCTGGTAGACTTAGTAAGGAAGTAACTCAGGCAGGGTGTAGTCAGCTCTTAGGTAAAAAGCTGGCTGCCAGGTAAAAGAAATGAGCCAGCTTTAGCAAGAGAGGCACATACAATGGAGGAGGCCTGGAGAGAAGTCAGCCAGCCAAGTATTTTCTGCAATGGAAGAGGATGCAGAGTCTGAGAAACCTCCTAACTCCCATGCTAAGCTAAGTTTATGGGCCCAGCAGCTGTAGGACAAACGAGTGAAACCTTGGGGAAACTTTAAGCAAAGTCATAAGAGAATGGGAATATACAAGGGAGGTGTTTGATTAAGGAAAATTTAGAGCCCAGGCACTGCTGAAAGTTGGTGGTTGTGTAGCAGTTCTGTGAAAGGGAAAAGAAGAAAACCTTTGTTCAGAGTGGGTGGTTTAATTTGCATTAGGGGCTCAGCTTACCCAGAAGGAGTTGCAAAAATTACTAGAGAATTTATGGGGCGGATTTTAAGAGCCCTGCTCGCCTAAATCCGCCCAAATCCGGGCGGATTTAGGCGAGCAGGGCCCTGCGCGCCGGTAGGCCTATGTTCAATAGGCCTACCGGCGCGCACAGACCCCGGGACTCGCGTAAGTCCCGGGGTTTGGCGAGGGGGGCGTGTTGGGGGCGGGCCCGAGCCGCGCGGCGTTTAGGGGGCGTGTCGGCAGCGTTTTGGGGGCAGGCCCAGGGGCGTGGTTACGGCCTTGGGCAGTCCGGGGGCGTGGCTGCGCCCTCCGGACCCACCCCCAGGTCGCGTCCCGGCGCGCTAGTGGCCTGCTGGTGCGCGGGGATTTACGCCTCCCGGAGGGAGGCGTAAATCCCCCGACAAAGGTAAGGAGGGGGTTTAGACAGGGCCGGGCGGGTGGGTTAGGTAGAGGAAGGAAGGTGAGGGGAGGGCGTTAGAGGATTCCCTCCGAGGCCGCTCCGATTTCGGAGTGGCCTCGGAGGGAACGGGGGTAGGCTGCGCGGCTCGGCGCGCGCCGGCTATACAGAATCGATAGCTTTGCGCACGCCGATCCAGGATTTTAGCGGCTACGCGCGTATCTACTAAAATCCCGCGTACTTTTGCTGGCGCCTGATGCGCCAGCAAAAGTACGCCTATTCGCGCGGTCTGAAAATCTACCCCTATGTGAATAAGAGGGCAGTTCTTCTTACTACCTCTGCACAGGTTGTAAGTTACAGGTTTATGTTGAAGCAATTATCAATTAAGTTTGTTTAACGTTTGTGGAAAATTGAAGCAGTTTAACCTAAGAAATTAGATGTTTAAACCCAGAATATTATGCAACATAAGCCTAACATAAATCTGATGGACGTAGCAATGCAAGTGAGAGCAGATCCTTAAAACCCAGTACCTGATTATTAAATAAGGCTGCTTTCCTGTTTTACAGAGAGAAACCCTGCATTGCTGGGCATGGGGTTTTGAAAGAGTTTAAACTGCATGTTTAATTGTTGAAACAAGAGCTTTTCAGCCCAGTAATAAAGGATAGTGTGGGGACGGCTGAATGATCCTAAATGGTTTAAGCAGTGTTACCCAAATGCTGGTGCTTTGTGTGTCTGAAGGCAGATGCCTAGAATGTTCTCTCAAGTTTAATGACTTATCTTCTGTGGCAGACATAATAACTGTTAAAACTGCTGCCAATTCTAATAGGAACTATGCAGTAAGATACCTGGGGATTGATATTTTTGGTTATAGAGAATTATACTTTTCGGAAGCTGTAATATTGACAGTGCATAGATTGACTCAGAACTACATAGTAAAAGTGCTTAGATGTCTTATGGTGTATGGATGAAGTTATTATTCACAGGCTAAGACAAGTAGGCAAACACATTCCCAGGAGCCACACAGGAGGGAAAGCCAAGGTTAAGTCCAGCCTATGAGTCTCTGTAGATGAAGTAAGGAATTCACAATCACTTCTCAAGCAGTCTGTTTCCTCCTAATATAGTGATAGAGTTCAAAGGGAATGGCCAGAAGGGCTCTGATCCGAGAGGTTCCTGTACCCTTGAAGTTACGGGAACTCTTCAGCCCAGGCAGCGTGGACTCGCTCTTCAGAACCGCACCACACACAGGCTCAGGCCAGGTGCCAGGGCCTAAAATGGGGGCAGCATGAGCAAGGATTGGTGAAAGCACTGCTCCAGCCAAAGAGACGAGTGAGCGATCCCTTACAATTAGCAACTACTCTGCGATTTCCTCTTTGATATTCATTCTCACAATTAACTTTCAGTCCAATCGTTGCCCTAAATTCAGCTATTAAGCATTATGGTTGTGCAATGGCTGAGACTTCTTCCCCTGCAATGCCTCTGCAGCTTTCCCGGCCTCAGCTGACCTAGGGAGTTGAAGAGCAGAGGTAGGAACTGAACTCGGATCTTTCTGCATGATGATAGTACACAGCATTGCCACTGAGCTACTTAGCCAGCCTTTACTGTAATCTCCTCATTTTATTTGCTAATGAATCTGTTTTTAAGAAAATATTTTTGGATGATACTTTCACCCTCATGTTTTTTCAAAGGATATTGTGCTTAAAAAAAGTCTCTGTACAGTGACAAAAGCCTTGCTTATTACCGAATTTTACCAGCAAGTTGTCTGTCAAAACAGAAACACTATTCTGATGATCCAAAGTACCATCTACAGTGCATTTTATTAGTCACAATCCCATCTCTTTGTAATGAAATGGCAGGGCCTCATGGGGGTACCACTGATTTCAGTGGCTGGTTGTTGCAGCCACAGCTGTTTGTGCTCCTGCTCAAGCTACGTGCCTTCAGTAGCCGGGCAGAAGGAACTTATTTTATGATGCCTGTGAGTGCTGGAGTTTTGGGTTGGGTTTTTTTTCTTTTTTGCTTTCACTGTGAGCGTAAATGAACATGCTGCAGTTTCTGACCTGAAACAGTAGAACTCAAGTACTGCTTGCCTGCTTAAGTGCTGCCAATTACGTTTCCAGTGAAAATCTGAAACGACACAAAACTTTTGAGCAATAGAGCTGTAAAAATGATTTCCTGGCAGATAGCCCTGAAGTTCATCTGGTTGATTTTTTTTTTTAATGCCTCTCCTATCTAGAGCTCACTGGAAAGGAGCTATTTGCAACAGGAGGTTCAGGATGGAAATGAAGGAGGGATAAATAAATAGTGGATGCCTTCCCCCAAAGGGGATGGGCTGGGAGTGTGGTATAAAAGTGCTTCCCATGAGGCACGGAGCAGAGTTGTCTGGAGGCTGAGAGAAGCTCAATAGGTCTGTATTCAGCTCAAGGAGCTAAAGGCTGAAGTGTGCAACTTGTGGATTTGTGGGAGGAGCAAAAGGGAGCTCTCTTCAGTGCAAACTGGAGAGCCAACCAGGAGGACAAGGAACTTCAGATCAAAGGGATACCGTTCTTCCTGGAAAGCTCACAGCCTAACAGGCCGATACTGTAAAAATCACCTATCCTGGGCGCATGATTCTCTATTTAAATGAGGCCGTGTGCTAATAAGGAGGCGCTAGGGACAATAGCATGTCCCTAGTGCCTCCTTATTAGCATTAGGGATGGCTGTCAGTGGGCCTGACATCCCACGCTCAATATTACCACCGTCGGTTTTTGAACCTGCTGACAGCCACGGGTTAGGAAAACAGATGCCGGAAAAACTGAACGTCCAGTTTTTTAACCCGCTGACCGGCGGGCAGATTTTTTTTATTTTTGGTTCCTCCGACTTAATATCGCTAATATTAAGTCGGAGGAACCAAAAATAAAAAAAATGTGCGGCCATCCTCGCAAAAACTAATAGCACCCATCACATGCAAATGCATGTTGTTGAGCCTACTAGTTAGTCGCCAAGCCGCACATTTTACTCTCAGAAATTAATGCCTGCCCAAGGGCAGGCGTTAAGATCTAAGCAACCTGCTTTTCTGCTTTTCTGAACACTTTCCCAGGTTGCTTAGATCTTAACGCCTGCCCTTGGGCAGGCATTAATTTCTGAGAGTAAAATGTGCGGCTTGGCGACTAACTAGTAGGCTCAACAACATGCATTTGCATGTGATGGGTGCTATTAGTTTTTGCGAGGATGGCCGCACATTTTTGAGGCGCTGTTACCCCTTACAGTATAAGGGGTAATAGACGTGTCAAAAATGCGTGGCCCAATGGGTGCTAAATGGTGCGCTTGGCCGAGCCCACCGTACAGTATCGGCCTGTAATTGTTTGGTAAAGGGGACTTCTGCCCTTCACTGGGGCCTTAGTGGGGATCTGAGAAGGAAGAGCCTTCTATGGCACAGTACTCAAGTGACCTGTGAAAGGGGCGGGGGGTGTTTCTCCTGTGGCCTGCTGTTTTCTGTGCTGTATACTGAATTTTCTGCCTTTTTTTCTGGACTGCAGTTCCTTTTGGGAGTTTAAATAAATTCCTTTTCTCCATCTTGAAGCATGGCTTGAGTGTGGCCAGCTGCTGCTTAGCCAGGGTGCGACTTCCCCTTGTGCCCACTGGCAAGAGCTGGGCTGCAGAGAGGGTTTTCCCATCCTTGAAGCTGCTGAAGGTGACCTCTGGTGAAGGGGTACTATCCTTAATTGTGTGTTTGATCAGAAAACTTTAATTTCTTTGCCTGTGGAATATGGCACGGAAAGACTTTAAGAGTCATAGATGGTATATTAAACTGTCATATCAAATCACTTTTCCTGACCTTGGGGGAAAGGGATATCTGCTCAGGTTCCAAGTGCAGATATTGCATGCCCTAGATTTTTTTTGCTACAAAAGGTGATTTTCATTAAACTTGTCAGGCTTCATGTACCCATGGTACTGTTCTGATGTAGGGCCCGAGTCTTCTGGCGCAGAATGACAGAGAAGCTTTAGTGCGTCAGCCCCCCTCCCCCATCTATACCAATAACCTCTTCCTTTATGAATGACTCTCAGCAAAATAACCTTCCAGCCAGAAAACTTCGAATCGCAGCCTGGCTTTTGTCTGTAGTCCATTTAAAAGAAAAGTTTCCCAGTTTTTGTTTTTTGTTTTTTTTAAAATCAGCAATAAAAGCAGAGAGAATCCACAGAATCAGTAATAGGAACTGTAGGGAGAAGTTAGGATTTCCAACCCCATGTCCCTTTTGTGTATGTACCTCCTATTTGCTAGCAACCTTTCCTGTCTGTTTGCTTAGAGAATTCACCAAACTATTTGTCTGAATAATGCTTTATTTCTAAGTTACACAGCGCTAAGCTTAATACTTCCTCAGGAAACGGACAATTAGAGAAACAGAAAATAAGAAAAACAATAGTCATGAAAACATGCTTGACATCTGGTACTTATCAGATTACAATGAATTAATGCTAGCATCACCCACCCATCCCCAACCTAGCAGAGACTGGAATGTGAAGTGCTAGAAGCCTTAACATCCTATCCCACTGAATAGGGAATGGAGCCCACAGTTTCTCACCATATGGGATGGGCAGGGACACATACTCTCTGGGTCTGGACAGACAGTCTTGTCCCTTCTTAGGTCTTCAATGTGGGGCTAGAGAGGGCAGCTTCTGCCATGGAAGCAACAAGCTGTTCAGCTCTCCAATCTCTGATACCTGCTTTGCTGTGCCCATGGTACCCACAATTTGCTTCTGCCCAGGATTCCCAGAAGCAAGGGGGGCAGGGAGGAGGCATCAGCATTCAGATGGGTCACCTTCCTCTTTGGGTGGGCAATGATCGAACATCAACAACCCTGACTGCTTCACCCCCACTGTTTTAAGGGCTTATGTATGCATAATTCAGCAGCTTCATGCATAGTCAGGTGAATGCATAATTAAGCATTCGGATGGGTCATCTTCCTCTTTGGATGGGGGAGGGGGAGTAGCAGCATTCAGATGGCTCATCTTCCTCTTTGGTTGGGGAAGGTGAGGCAGCAGCATTCGGATGGGTCATCTTCCTCTTTGGATGGGAGGGGGAGTTAGCAGCATTTGGATGCTCGTCTTCCTCTTTGGATGGGGAGGGTGAGATATCAGCATTTGGATGCTCATCTTCTTCTTTGGATGGGGAGGGGGAGGTATCGGCATTTGGATGGGTCATCTTCCTCTTTGGATGGGGGAGAGGCAGCAGCATTCGGATGGGTCATTTTCCTCTTTGGATGGGGGGAAGCAGCAGCATTCGATGGGTCATCTTCCTCTTTGGATGGGGAGGAGGGCAGCAGCATTTGGATGGGTCATCTTCCTCTTTGGATTGGAAATCATTGCATGATAATGACTTTGAGGGCTTGAACCCTTCTGCTTTTAAGGGCTTACCTGTGCATAATTCATTAGTTCAATCCAGGTCACATGTACTCCATGCTCTTGAGGAAGACTTACAGATTTCCTCCAGGGATCCTTGTAACCACCCTCCCTTCTGGCATAGCCAGAGGGGTACACATTATTGTACCAACCAATTATGAATTTAGGTTTGTAATGCCCACTAGGTACTGTTGGTGTCCCTCTCTATTCTTTCCTGGAAAAGGTTGTACAACAACAATGATGTCTAAGGTCTATATAGAATGGGACAGAATTACAATATAAACCCTATACCTCCTTTTCTATAAACATATTCTGCATCTACAGAAACTCTCCCAACAATGGGTGTAGATCAGAACTAGGATGTTTACTCTTAAAACTCACCACACTAAAAAAGATTTCAGATTCTGGTGTCTCTTCAGTAAGAGTAACACAGACTCACAAATTCCTTCCACTACCAGGCATATTGCAAAGTAAAACAAACGCCCTCCAAACAACTCACTCAGAACCCATAGAACAAATCTTCCATACCAAAATGGCACTAACTCAGTGAAGTCAAACAGTAACAACTGTACCTATGAAAAGACAATACTATAAATATTACACTGGGCTCTAGACCTCCAAGATACCTTGTATTTGAGAAATCAAAAGTCTAGATACCTACACAAAGATTGTATGCTAGCAGGATATCTTACCTCAGTTACACATGCAGAACACTGAAAGTCCCTCACCAAATAAAGAACTGACCACAAATTAAAAATCAATAACATGCAGACAAAAAATGAAATAAAGACCCCCCAAAAGCCAATGTCAATATGTAGTGCAACACTGGAGAAATATAAATAGAAATGCATTTCCTCTTATGCTAAGCAAAATACAAAATATCTGAGATGCACATTCCCAAAAATTGACACATTCCAATCACCAAATCTATATAAATAAAAATGTAAATGTTTGTTTGTTCAAAATCTTATATCTCCAAAAGTTCTTTACCGATTGCTTTCAAATTTTCACACAATGTTGCATTCGATTTCGCACGTGTTTTTATGTACCTATATTATATAGATGTTACACCTGTGACAGGTAAAAACATGCTTTTCGCAAAAAACAGCGCCATCTGTTGGACGTAAAAGCGACACACACTGTCTCTGACTGACGGACCGCAAATGCGCAATAGAGAGCAGCTCTACCGTGCATGTGTGGACCATAGACCTCTGCACTACGTGCTGGGTGTCACGGAGGGGAGGAGAAAAGGGCAGACGAGTCACCGCTTCGAGAAATGGCTCTGCCCGTTCCTCTGCCGCTGAGGAAGGGGGGAGGGAGTAGGGACTGCCGGACAGTTATACACAGGAGGAGGAAAGGGTAAAAGACTCTCTGAGCCAGTCCATCCACCGCCGGGGAAGGGGGGGAGGGAGTTGGGACGGCCAGAGCAGAGCTAATGCGCATTGTGAAATTAAACCAGACTGAGCCACGGCAACGCGCTCCGAGAAATGGCTCAGCCCGTTCCTCCGCCGCTGGGGAAGGGGGGAGGGAGTAGGGACTGCCCGACAGTTACACACAGGAGGAGGAGGAAAGGGTAAAAGAGTTGCCGAGCCAGTCCGTCCACCGCCTGGGAAGGGGGGGGGGGGGGGAGTTGGGACAGCCGGAGCAGAGCTAATGCGCATTGTGAAATTAAACCAGACTGAGCCACGGCAACGAGTGCCCGGGTACTGCTAGTAAAAATATAATGCATTTTCTACCTTTGTTATCTGCGCATTCTATTTTTTCGAATTGTTTTAGTTTGTCTCTTTCCTTTCATCTTGTCTATTTTCTCCTAACTCCTTTTCCAGAGTTTCCTGTTTCTTCTTTTCTCTTATCTCTTTCACTTCCTCTACATTTGTCTCTGACATTGATCTTTCCTATTTTATCTGTTTCTCTATTTCTCTATCCTCTGCTTCTATTCGCTTATAGCTATATTTCATTACTCTTTCTTGCCATTTCTCACCATCCAGCTCTTTCTGTCTCAATTTTTGACTTCCCTACCTCTGTCTTCTATTTCTCCCTCTCAGCTCTCCATTTCCCCCTCACTAGATTTCTCCCCACAGTCTCCAGCAATGTGTCTCACTTGTTCTCTCTTCCTCAACTGCTTCTGGATCTCTCAGATCTGCATCATAAATCATCCCCATGCTGTCTCTCTCTAATTATTTTCTCTCTCACTAATTCTCTTTCATATTCCCTTTCATTCATTGCTCTTCTCCAAATGCTGCTAACACCGATCCATCATTTCCTCTCATTCTTTTCTATTCCCCATCATCACCTCTCTACCTCTGCCTCCTTGGATTCTTGTCATATTTTTTATTGTTGTGGATTCTCCCTATCTTTGGTCTTACTCATTCATCTCCCCCATCCCACTTCTGTCTCTTAGCTTCATGATTCTTCCTAGCCCTCAGAATTATCTCCCTCTTTTCACCTTTTGTCTATCTACTAGTTTTTAATCGCCCATTCTCACCTCTTCCCAGCCCTCCCATTTTCTCTCTCTCTCTCTCTCTCTCTCTCATTTCTTTAGCAGTTTAGGGAGCAGGTGCAAATAAAATAGTTACCTTTTTCCCCATCTCTCATCTACTTTTCCTCTGCCTCTCGTCTCCTCACCAACCCCCCAGTTCCTTTCCTATTGTTCATCCCCTCCCCTTCCACCAATGTCACTCTTTGACCCCTCCTTAGCCAGTTCTATTCCCATCCTCTCTCACCTTCTTCATGGACCCCAGTCCTCTTTTACTGCCTCTAACCTCCTCCCTAGCCATCCCTCCAAGATCCATATTCTCTCACCCCTTTCACAGACCTCAGTCATGTTTCACTGCTTCTCACCTCTTCTAAGCTCTTCATATTCTTTACACCATCTTGCCCCCATCCCCAGCTCATACATCCTCTCTGAATTTCCGAGTTCCTGCTGTCCCTCCCCATCAACAAGAATCATCTTTATCTCCTATTCAAGCCCTGTTTAACCCCACCCCAGAGCTGCTCCTCCTGCCTGTGTCCCAGGTTCCAACTCGCTCCCTCTATGTGAAAGTTCTTTTTCACTCAATGCACAATTAAACTCTGGAATTTGTTGCCAGAGGATGTGGTTAGTGCAGTTAGTATAGCTGTGATAAAAAAGGATTGGATAAGTTCTTGGAGGAGAAGTTCATTACCTGCTATTAATCAAGTTGACTTAGAAAATAGTCACTGCTATTACTAGTAACAGAAACATGGGATAGACTTAGTTTTTGGGTACTTGCCAGGTTCTTATGGCCTGGATTGGCCACTGTTGGAAACAGGATGCTGGGCTTGATGGACCCTTGGTCTGACCCAGTATGGCATGTTCTTATGGCCCCAGCTGGCAGGAAAGTGGGACAGAGGCTCAGCACTTCTAATTAGTTCTTCCCATCAGTAGCTACTCTAAATCTGATGTGATTCATAAAGCTGGTCTGAATTACAGGGGACAGAGAGGAGTTGGCAGCAGGAGGAGCAGGTCTGAAACCTCAGGATGTTGCTCTGCTCTCCTAATGGCCAGGACTGTGTTCAGAGTTTGAGTAGGGCTACGTTCAATCCATGGACTTCGTGGGATGCATTAATGGGAGCAGCATCTCCTTTCTCAAACCCACTGCTGGCCACATTGGGAGGAGTAGGTGGCGTCTCCTCTCTGACCCCATTCCAGACTGCACTGGGAAGTAGGGGCAGGTGGTGACCTCTCTCTGGCTTTGCTTCAGGCTGTATCAGAAGGATGGATGGATGGTGACCCATCTCAGACCTTACTTCGGGCTGCCTTGGGAGGAGGAGTAGACAGTGACACCTCTCTGGTCCCTCTACAGGCCACTTTGGAAGGGGGTAGTTGGTTACTCTTCTGATAGGCTGAGAGAGGAGTTGGCAGCAGTTCTCATTTGGCTCTGCTGCAACCACATTGGTAGGGGACAGGAGCTCTATGGCCCTTCCCAGGGCCATATCAGAGGGGTGGCATGGGGTCTTTTCCCTTCAACTACTAGAAACAGACAGTAAATATTTTGCTATGCTTCCACTTCCCTGAGATTTGCCACCCTAGGCACAGGCCTAGTGTACCTATTGACAATTCCAGGCAAGGTACCAATCTCTGTGCTAGGAACTGGATTTATTTAAGTAGGCAAAATACATTACACACAGTTATATAGTTGGTTAGTTTGAAAGATGACCAGAAGCTCTAGTTATTGTTTCTGCTACTGAGCGTCTCTTCAATCTCTGATCATCTTCCTTTCTTCCCTCTTTGTATCTTTCTCTTCCTTATTGTTATCTATCAATGGAATTTTGTCACTATTTTATTTATTACCGTCCCTGCTGGTAGGTGATTCTAGGCATCCATTACCCTCTTAAGGGGTCATTCATCAAATTGCGATGGGCCGTTATAGCGGAATGATGAATCTAGGAGCTAGTTAGATAATATTTTCTGTGAGTCTTCTTCTTTTCAACTTCATATTATGACCCCTTGTCCTTGAGCATTTTTTTTAAAATAATACTTTTATTTAAACCTGCTATATTTGAATGTTTCTATATTGAGTCCCTGCTCATGTTATGATTATGAATTTTTATATTAAGTTATTGTTTGTGCTATATTTTGTTTTATGGTGAATATTTTAAATTGTAAATTGCTTAGAGACCTGACAGTAGGTGATTTAAGAAATGCAAATAAAGAAATAAAATAATAAATAAATCTCCCCTTTTTCCTTTTTTGTTAGAGGATGCATGTTAACTGAAAAAATACACCCTTATGAAAGAGCCACAGATACTGATTGTACCCAGAGGTGAAAGACAAAACTTCCACTTGTTCACAAACACAATGCAAAAGGGACAAAAAAGCAAATCAGCTAACCAAAAGCAGCTCTTTATTGAATAAATTAGTGGGAAGGTTCCAGGGGATCAAAGAAAAACATGAGCACAGATAAAATGCCATTGGGGATTGTTTGTCTCTATCCCTCTGAAACGTTCTGCTTTAGGGGTAAGCAAGTAGCTATTTTTGCCTCTTTCTTCTGTGTTTGTGTGCAAGCAGCTGTGTGTTTTTTGCTGTCTTGTGGCATTTTTAATGACTTGAAACACAAGTAAAAAGGGATTGATCTCTGATATTTTAATCTTTCTAAATCGTGGTCTTGGGTCATGTCATGACATTTTGGACACCCGGGTGCTTGCTCAAACACTACAGTAGTTCTTAAATGGGTGCATTTCTGCAAAATAAAACCTTGCTTATATCTTTACTTACACAATTAAGAACCTGATACAGAAAATATGTCCATTGTGAGTTTCCATTTCCAGTGGAAAAATTCTTATTTCTCCATATTGAGCATGACATTTAGCACATTACACAACCTGTTGGGTTTTCAGGATATCCACAATGAATATGCATGAGGAACATCTGCATAGCAGATATAGAAAAGATGCAGAGAAGGGTGACAAAATAGACAGACGATAGAAAAGCTCCCTTATGGAGAAAGGCTAAACAGATTAGGGTTCTTTAGTTTGGAAAATAGATGCCTGAGAGGGGATATGATTGAGATTTATAAAATCATGAGTGGGGTGGAGCAGATAAAGAGGGAATGGTTATTTATCCTTTCAATAACATTAGGACTAGGGCACACTCCATAACCTAGCAACTGGTAGATTCAAACAAATTGTAGGAACTATTTTTTCACTCAAAGCGCACTTATGCTAAGGAATCTGTTGCCAGTCCAGAGGATGGGGTCAAGGCAACTAACATAGTGGGGTTGAAAAGAGGGTTGGACAAGTTCCAGAAGGAAAAGTCCATAAACCATCAGTCCATTAGCCAGGTAGACTTGTTCAAACACAACAGCAGTACTTATCCCTGGGAGTGAGATACAAGAAATAGATCTATTGGTGATCGCCGGGCACTTGTCACCTGGACTGGCCATTGTTGGAGGCAGGATGATGGGCTCAGTGGTGGTTGGTCTGACTCAGCATGACATTTATGTTCTTACCAGATATCTAATATAATCAAATATCTTATGCTTATTTATTGTGAATATCCTGAAAACCCGACTGGCTCTGGGTCCCCAGGACAGATTTGGGAAGTCCTGGTGTACAACCTGGAGCATTCTACACTAGAATAGAACAAACGTGCTCCATATTACTTGGAAGCCCTTTCAAAACCACCATTTGTATTGTACAGAGCACCAATTTGATTTATTGGACAGTTTGATATATTAAGTTACCTTTACCATCTGCACATTGTAGGGTTGGGCTCAATAACCAATTGTGATTCACTGGTTGGAAGACTTGCAGATCAGGATCTATGGATTACAGATTTTAGATCAGCCATCTCTATTTAAAATTATACAATAATTGTGTGTGTGAAGAGAAGGAGGGGAAATGTAGAGAAAAGAGTAGTTGAAAATGGAGGGGACAATAAATCTCATGGCTTTCTTACTGTGCTACCAAATAAATTTATTTCCATTTTATTGCTGAGTCCCTGTCACACTCTCAACTAATTTATAGTAGTACATCAGCTAAAGACAGTGTATCCCTCAGTCTTGCCCTCATTTGAGTAAATCGGGATTCTCTCCGTATAGCAAAATTACATTTTCTCTATCTGTAGTGCAAAAAAAAAAAATAATAATAATAACCTGATGCAAGGTTTTGATATTATCAAGAATTTATTCTATAGATTTTAGTTTGTGTATATATCTGTGATCCTGTTTAAAATGTGCATGAAGACTCTTGCATACAAATGAAGTGTGTTTGCTCCATGGGAAAATGATTTTACCCGTACGTAATGGTAATCTAATTTTTCCAACCTGTGAGTCAGTGATTTGAAATTGTAATGTGGGAGAACAATTGTCCTGTGGGGCAGTCAGAAATGAAAACTGTAAGTAAATGTGTTAGCATACTAATGAGTGGTCTGTGTGTGTATCGTTGGGTTTCAAAGAGCACGAATCTCTTCAACTCAGATCTAGGAATATCTGAATGCAGGAGATTTAAGGTCCAGAAAGAAGCAGAAACAACTACCCGTCCCTGGTTAAGGCCACAATTTAATTTTTTTACTCCTCCTATCATGCAGTCTTCCTCCTCCCCATAGGAGGACTTGTTTTAGGGATGAGCGTATTGGTTTGGTTTTATACTGCAGCCTCTAGCACAGATGGGAGCCAGAGGAATAAATCTACCAAAAAAAAAACAACCCAAAACCCTGAGGGAAGCCCTACCAGGAAAGGTATTTCTCTCCCCGTCACTATGTCTCTGGCTGTGGGAAACACCAAAACACATGTGAATTCCTCAGACCTAGGAAGGCTAATTTTCAAAGGGATTTCTATGGGCAAAACAAAAAAGTGCTTTACCTGCAGAAATGGCCCTTTTGAAAATTGCCCAGCTGACGTGCATAAAATTACATTCATATACTATAGAATATGTCTGCAGTTTTAAGCATATTAGGAAGAAGTGGTCTAGAAGGAGGAGTCTAGGTGTGGCTTACATTTACATGCATATTTTACAATATTGAAAAGTATGGAGTTGATTTTCAAAGGAGTTATGCACATAAATGTGACATACTATTGTAGCAATTTTCAAAAGCCATTTACACGTGTAAAGTGCACTTACATGTGAATATCCTATGGACAATTCGATGGGCATGTATTGTAGCAATTTTTCAAAAGCCCGCTTACACGGGCAAAGTGCATGTATACGTGTAAAACCTACTTTAAAACATGTTAAATCCTTTTGAAAATTCCCCTCAGTGTGTAAATTTCCCCCAAATCTTTCCCCACACAAAATAAATATGAGGCGTAACTTTGTGCAGGTAGATTTTGCGAGGTAATTTTAAAAGCAATCTTACATGCGTAAGTTTAACTTTGAAAATTAGTGTAAGTTAGGATGTATTAACAAATTTATAAAGGCTGTTATAAAATTTCCCCCTTAAAAATGTCACCTTGATGAAGATTTTATGTCTTGGACTGAAATGCACTTCCTGTGTTTTACTAATGCAACTTAGAAAGACGTGCTTTTCTCCGCAGAGTCGGAAACATGCCAGTAAAGTTCGACTTTATTACATGCTGCATCCACTTGATGGAGGCTGTCCGGCCAAAAAACTCCGATCTGAAAATGTGAGTATCAGAATTATATAAATAAACGCTCACAGTTTGTGGTTTTCCTCCTCTTCTTCTTCTACCTCCAAATATCAAAAATTATATATTTTCATTTAGAATCAACTGGATTATTTGTAACATGTGACAACATGCATCAAATCAACATGAAAATAGTGCAAAGATGTCGTTCTGCATGAGACTTTGAGCTCATTTAAATACCTTTGTAAGACGTCACATTTCAGGCATTCTCACCCACTGTCTGTGGTTTTGTTTGTACCTTTTAAGGCAATTTCATCAGCATAACCCTCGCACATAATCAGTGTATCACTTTCTGTTCTATATAACTCATGGTTGTGATTATGTTAGTTCATGTGACTTATTCCCAGACGTCATGAGCATGTTAAATCTGGCATGGACAAGTCTTCTAAAATAAAACACCATGGCTAGCACTTCAGCCCTCCCCAGTTTAGGGTTTATATTTCTCCACATGCAAAATTAAAAAATTAGGTGTAGAAGGAAAGCAGCCCCCAAAATATAAAAATGAGCAAAAATAGATTAGTCCTTGTAAAACTATTACTTTAACACTACTATACCAATAATCAAGGTTTATATTAACTGGGTCTAGCTGAACCATTACAGGTGTGTTCATATATTCTGGTAACTCATCATCCCTGATACCACAAACTGGTTACAACTGCGTGAGTCAACCAAGTTTTACGGGAAATGATCTAATTTTGCGCATTGACACAAATGTAATTCTCAAATCCTCCAAATAGGACTATCACAGATGTAACTGAATGGTCACACAAAATATTGAGAGGGTCTGACTCCTGTGTGAGCTGAGAGCTAGCCTCTCGGGTTAGGGTTCAAATGGAGTTTTGGTTAAGCAGATCGTGTAGTGCACCCAAGCCCAGAAGCAGGAGGGATAGAGAATTTTCCTTGAACTGGAACAGGGAAATCAACCCCTTCGGTTTCCCCAGGCCTGGGGCGCAACCGGGTGTGCATACTGTGCATTTGCACGGGGCAGCACCCCCGGGAGAGGCAGTGAGCCAGTGGCAGCAGCTGAAGAAGAACAGAGGCTGTAAGCTGCCAGCACTCAAGCCGCCTCCGGGCGACAGAGAGGCCTGTCTTCCGGTTACATGTGGGCGTGCACTGGCACGCACACAGAGCTTCTGCTCCCCCCCCCCCCCAAACAGGAAGGCCTGCTGGGCCAGCCCGAAGACATCAGGAGGCCATGTGTGTGCCTGAGAGCCTGTGTGTTTGTGCATGTGTGTGTGTCTGTATGAGAACCTGTGTGCCTGTGAATGTGTCTGTGTGAGAGCTTGTGTGTATGTTTGTGTACCCGTGGGAGTTCATGTGTTACATATAGGCTCTCACAGGCACACATACACACATAATGTATGTGAGTATGCTACAGAGAGGGAGTGTGTGAGAGAATGAATGTGTTATTGTGTGTGTGAGAGAGAAGATAAAATTTGGGTGCCCCTACCTCCCACAATCCACGACAATCACAGAGTGACTGAAAATCAGAAGATCACAGGTATGGCAAGCAGAAGATTTTTTAAAATCCTTATTAGTTTTAATTATAATTATTATGATAATTCTGCTCTTTTGAAACATTTAAATTTTTTTTGGGGGGGGTGATACAACATTTTTTTAATTATTGGATTTTTTATTCAGATGTTTTGAAATATGGTGTTTGGGAGATTTTGTATATTAATTAACTGGTTTGAAATATGTATTCTTTTTATGAATATGATTTTACTATTATGATTGTTTTATATTTCTTGATTTTTATTATTTAATGTTTTATGAAGAATGGTAATGTTTCTGTTTTTCCATTGTTGCTCTGCATATAGAGGCTGGCTTGGTATAGGTTCCAGTTCAGTTCTTCTCAGCAAGTTTCTGTTTATACTTTCTGATCTCTTCATTCTGTATTTGGTGAGGGTCTCTCTGGTTCTGCATATGTGATTGAGGTGAAGTATTTTGTTGGCATATAATTTCTGTGTGGGGATCTATAGCAGCCTGGTTTCCTAATAAGAGTTTTATTGGTATTTTAGGGCCTGGTATAATATGTAGGGATGTGCATCGTTTTTCTGACGGATGAAACTAATCAAAATGGCGCCATTGGACCTTTGCCCTTACCATGTGACAGGGGCTATCGGTGTCATTGGCCGGCCCCTATCACATAGTAGGAGCAACAGATGGCCCGCGCCATTTTTTAAGATGGCACCACCCGTCCATTGCTCCTACCGTGACAGGGGCCGGCCAATGGCACTGATAGCCCCTGTCACATGGTAAGGGCAAAGGTCCAATGGCACCATTTTGTTTACTGGCAGCCAACGGCCCGAGAGCAGAAAAAAAAAAGCGGTCAGAACCGCAGGAAACGAAGATTTCCCATGGATCTACGAACCCGATACCGGAAACAATTCCAGAACAGATTCACATCTCTAGTAATATGTGCAGTGTTGCCTTTTCATAGATGAGGTTGTTTTGGTATAGGAGGTTTATTATATTATAATGGTAATTCAGTTATTCATGGCTTTCTGAGGGCCAAGCTCACATCCCATACACATTACAAAAAGTCTAATTCCATAGGAGCTCCAAGTGTCTTTTTTTTTTTTTAGATTTTTCTGGTAGGCACCACAGGAGTGCATGTAAATATAATATGCATATTGTAAGTGATATTTTTGCCTCAACAGACAGTACTCTTGAATGTTCTTTTTCATGTAAAATTTATAATAAATGCATAATTTAATTGTGAGTGTCTGTAAAGGATATGGGGGTGTGTGGGGTGCGTGTGTGCAAGGCTGTAAGGTTTGCCTAGGGTACCTAATACCCTTCCCTATCCACGGGTTCAGAGGTGAGGGGGCATGTCCGTTTTAAAAAAATATAAATTGCATGACGGAGCTGAGCTTTATTTGATTGGCCCGGGACTGAATTTAAATGAATTGGGGGGGGGGGGCAGCACAGTAATTTTTTGCATAGGGCAGCAAAAATAGCTAGCAGCAGCCTTCGGTTTCCCCTTTGTGAGCCCTGTTTCTCAGTCACTATCTCTATTGTGTGTGCTGTTAATTGCTATATTCCCCAAATAAAAACACCAAGTTAGATTCCAAAACCATTACATTTTCATTGTCTGGGATAACCAGCGTAGCAAATATTTACAAGATAGTAGAGGATATCGGAGGTTATGGAGATAATCAGAGTTCACAGGCTATCACAGCTAAGATACAGCTTTAGAGATATTCAATAAATAGTTTATCAGCCAGTTACACAAAGAGCCCAAGAGAATTACTTCAATCTCTCAAAAAAAACCAAAAAAACTCCTCTAACACTCATGCCGATTATTGTGGAAGCATATTGCTCATATTTCTTTAGTACTTTATCAAACCATATGCCCACCATAAGCTCTGCATCATGATCAGTCACACACGCATGCTTGTTCTCTCTCCCACACACACACACACACACTCTCTCTCTCCCACACATGCTTTTTCCCTTTCTTTTTTTCTCACTCACGCTGTCTTTCTTTTACACTTATGTACTTTCACTCTCTCACACATGCGCACTCTTATGCATACATGCACTCGCGCACACACACACCCCTATACTTTTTCATACACGCAGGGGTAGATTTTAAAAGGTGTGCATGAGCATTCATGTGCGCACGGTTCCCGGCACTCACACGGATTTTATAAAATGGGTGCACCAGCATGCACCTGTTATAAAATCCACGGACCCCACGCAGGTGCGGGCGGTGCGTGCGGAGGAGGGTGATTTAGTAAATTATGTGCGGCGATGCAATCGGGCCTCCCCCAGTTCCCTCCCAATCTGCTCCAATTAAGGAGCAGACTGGGAGGGAACTTCCCTACCCCACTACCTAAACTCCCTCCCTCTTCCCCTCTCCTCCCCACCCCCTGAACCCTTCATTTAAACTTACTTTTCTTTTGTTTTCTTACTGCTCCTCTGAAGCAGAAGTAATCTGCGTGCGCTGGCTGGCCTCCTTCCCACCCTGTCCCTCTCCTGCCCACCCAGACCACGACCCCCGCCCACCTTTTTTCAGGGCCCGGCACTTGTGCGTGTATCTGCAATTACTCGTGTGGCCGGACCCTTTTGAAAACGCACGCAGTACGCGGGACCCGACCACACACACAAGTGCCGAGTTTTTTACGTGTGTGGCCATTTTAAAATTCAGCCGCCAGTCTCGCACACTCGTGATCTCTCTCACACACATATGCTAACTCAGGGACCTTCTCTCACTTACTTTTTCTCCCTCTTGAAGCAGGAGTAGCAGCAGCAGCATTTTCCTTCAGCTCCCACGGCTGATGGGATGATTTTTTTCTTTGAGCTACAGGGACCAATCCAGCTCTGGCCTTGTGCCCCTTCCTGCAGGGAAGGCCGCACCTCCTCCTAAGACTCCACCAGTCTTAGGAGGAGGGTCGGCCTTACCAGTCACACTACTGATTCTGGTAGGGCTGGGCCGCTCCTCCTCCTGACTCCACCAGCCATGCTGCCAATACCAGCAGGAGCAGGTGACAGCGCTTGCATTGCTATGGCGCCCTTTAGATAGCAGCTCCTATGGCTGAGGCCATGTTGGCCACAGTCAAGCCTACTGCTCTTCTACTATCATTAGAGCCCTTTAATAACTCTATCTAGAAAGTTCCCCATTGAATAACTTTCAACAGGTTTTACAAACTATTTCCTGTGCCATCTGTTGATGGTTCACAGGGAGTGCACATAGATTTTTTTCCCCCAAATTACTTAGAAAGAATTCCTGGTGCTCCTCACCCAAAAGTCTCTTCCAGTACCACACCCCAAGACATTTACCCAGTTTAGGGGCCCTGTCACATAGAGAAGAAACTAATTTCCAAAAGTTGTGTTGCTTCAAAATTATTTCTTCCAAATGTTCTTGCATTGATTTTTTATTTCTGACTCCCCAAAAAAAATCACCTTTTTTCTTTTTTTTAAGTATAAATTCCAGTCCTTCCTTTCCTTTTCACTTCATTCTAATCATATTAAAATGTAGAAGTTTAGCAGATTGTCGTGCCTTTTATGGACCAATAAAAAAAGAATGTGGTGGTAGCACCTGAGCTTCTGAGACCTGAAAGACCACTGCTTCTCTTGTACAAAAGGTCTCACAACCTACAAAGATTTCTGTTTTCTCCAGGGCCAATAAAGCTGCTAAAATCTTGCAGTATTTGAATTTTAGACAAAGAATACCTTCAGAAAAAGTTGGCATGATTGCATGGGAACTGTATGCCGTTCATCAAAGGCCAGAGTATTAATTAACTAGGTCATCAAGAATAGATTGAGCCAGTCCTACTGTTGACCCATGCACCATGAGTGGACTTGCTGTCCTGTCTGTCTTTGAGAAATGAAAAACTACAAGCCAGGGAACAGAAGCAGGAATGATTCCCTGTATCCCTAATTAGCCCATTGCCGTCTGGTAATCCTGTAGCACTGGCTCCAGATTATAATGAACCATCCCAGTTTCCAAATCGTTCTGGGAGTTTCTCAAAGCTTGCAGCCCTAGACATGGATTTGAAAAGCTACAATGAATTCACTGAATGCTTATTTCCTGGCATCAGATAATCTTCTGTATACCCCAATTCATTACCCATTTCAGGCTATAGTGGATCTGTACCCAGAGTGCTTTTATAGATACAAATTTCTCTGTGTGTTCCATCTGCATTTGAAGTTTATTAAATAATTTTGCTGTAGTGCTTTTTTAGTTCTGGGTTAATAAGTTTAGGAATACGTTATTGCATTCATTTCACCTCTGGCATGCCCTTTACATGGCAAGATGCCATAATGTAGCATCATCCACCATGATGTCATATCAGGAAAGCTTGCGAGGTCACCTTGCCTCAGCACAGGCACTGCAGCATAAATTTTAAAGAGAAAAATGTCAAAGCATTTAAAAACTGTGTAAAAGATTTATAAAAATGTAGTGTATTAATACCAATCTTCTAAGTCAATATTCGGCCAGACCACTTCTAATTAAAAAGGATGTTCTGTAAGTGCTGAAACAAAGCCCACATCAATTTCTAGGATATTTTTTAGCATTTGATTCTGTTTCATAAATGAGGTGGAAAATACCACACAATACATGTGTGATATGTCAGGGGCAGAGGCAGCCCAGACTCTCCCAGATGACCCCACTGAGTCACAATCCTATTCTGGAGGGACAGTGGCTGAGATTAAGATTTCTATTTGCACTATGCCTCTGTGCTCACTAATTAGCTGACACTGATGCTGCGGGAGAACATGGGGTTGGGAGTACCAAAAATGCTTGTATCTCCCTGAGACTGCCACATATGTATTTGATAACTCCACTGTTGCTATGGTATGGATTTTTATTTATTTTTTTAGTTTCATTGGGCTGGCTATAAAAGTTGAGTGAATGATTTTCTCCTTTCTTTAAATATTTTGAAGCAGATATTCTGCACTGCTTAGCTAGAGAAGAAGCGATTTCTCTGGCTAAGTGGTGGCATCTGAATATCTGGCTGCAATTAGTGGTCGCCACTTAGCCAGATAAGCACTTATCCTGCTAAGTAGTTAGCTGGATAAGTTGTTAGTGGGCAGATCCGGGAGGTTCTATTTATCCCATTAACTTGGCCAGATAAGTGCCAATATTCCGACTTATCCAGTTAAGTTAATCAGATAAGTTAAACTCCTCAATAGCAGGTCTAAAGTTAGCCAGATAATACTTATCTGGTTAACTAGTGATTTTTACAGGGATATTCAGCAGCATAACCATGCTGCTGAATATCCCTTGTAACTAGTGTTATCCGGCTAATTTACTTATCCAGATTGGTTTGAATATCTACCCCTTTGTTTTCATGCAAGCCTTGAATGCTTATCATCACTGGAAAAGTTCAGAATAAATATGAACGAATCAGATGAAATTTGGTTCACTTCCTTCCATATCATGTCAGTCAGTAAAAAAGTACCTGTGATATCAAATCTGTGCAAAATCAAGAAAATACTGTTTAAAATGTTCACTATATAATACTATTCAGGGAAAGTTTCAAACATGTTTAAAGGTGAATTTTTTAAGAGTTGTGCGCATAAAAATGAGCACATGCAAGCACAAAATAGCTCCTGTTATTTTCTAAACCTCAAATATACATGCGCAAGTAATGGTGCCTGAATAAATTTGCTCATATAAAAAGGGGCAGGCTAGAGGCATTCAGCGTCAGAGCCAACATTTACACGTATAAGGCATTATTTTAAAACCTGCAAATGCGAAGTACGCATGGCTGGGTGAGGGGTCTGGGTAAACTGGGGGGAGTGCAGGCTGAAGAAACAGGGGGGGGGGGTGTCTTAGTGACCTAGAAAGAGACTGGTCAAATTGGTGGACCAATTGGTTTAACTGGAAATTTCCTTCACAAGCGCGTGTCATAAAACTTGATAAATTACACGCATAAAAGCCGACAAGTGTTAAGGAAAATACTCAAGTTACATTTCCTCATGTAAATGATTAAAATTAGGAGCACAAATACCCAAGCATAGCAGATGTCCACCACTTATCTGGATAATATTTGATAATCTGGATAAGTCTTAAAAAGTGCTACATAGCCAGATAAATAAGATAAACTGATAACTAGCATTTGAAGACTTATCCAGCTATCTTACTTATCCACCTATGTAGCGCTCTTTTTTTTTTTTTTACTTATCCGGTTATCTTACTTACCTGATAAGTCTTAAACAGCTCTGTTTAGCTGGATAAGTCGCCACTTAGCCAGGTAATTCAAAACTTATGCAGCTATGTTTAAAGTACATGCAGCACATTTTTTGATATGCGGACATGGGTAGATTTATATTTTGCGTATTTTCTATATTATGTGCGCATTTGCACACGTGATATAAAATGCATGTGCATGTTCATATAGCTGCGTATATGGGCATGCTCACGCATGTGTTATCCTCTTATCTAGGTAAATAGCGATACACCCAGGTAAATTAGTTGCCTGTAAATTACCCTTCCTTGGTCTGGCTAAAACCATTTGTGATCTTCCATAATGCATGTCCTTTTTAGCTGAAACAAGCAAAGGTTTTCCTGGGGGTGCGTTTTGGGCAGGATGGGAAACAGCCATACATTGTATTTTCTAATCGTCCATGTGATTTTATTTAAAAAGATTTGTTCCCACTCTATCCGAGTTCAGGGAGGAGTTCATAAACAAAATAAATTATCTAAAAACATAAAAACTCCAATTCAATCATGATCAATATGCACACACATCCTGCACTCCAATAAAGGAAAAATAATGCAGCCAACCAAGTGATGTGTGCACCCTAGCTCTGGAGTTTCCATTGCAATGTCGCTTGCACTAAAAGCACAGCTACTTTGTACCCATGGATAGTTTTCAAAGCAAATGTACACGTGTGCTTTCCCTTTGAAAATTAGATAAAACTGCCCATGGGCTTTGCACTTATGAGTTTGAAAAATGTCCCCAGCAGTCTGCATGGCTCGGCTTAAGTTGCTCCACTATTGCCTTCCTGGCTCTCCAGTCATTCAAGGTACGTTATGCTACGGCTCACGTAAAGCTCTCCGCCATGTCTTTACGGCTCTGTTATTGGTGCCGGCACTATTGTCATTACTACATTAAGGATAATCTGCACGATCACTTGGTTTCCTCACTCCAGCACTTCTGTTTCTGTCTGCCTGTCATTAGCTGAGACATGCATCATTATACACACAGCAGGCGGCGAAGTGGTGTCATTACAGTAGTACCAGTTAATCAAACCTTTTCACAGAAAAAAAATAAATAGAATCAATAATTCCTTCAAGCATAGAGGGCTGCTTATTTTGCAGAAAATCTAATATGCCTTATTTGTCCTTGAAACGAAAGACACAGTAGGGGACAACCAGAATAGAAATAGAAGTGATTCAATTAGAACCATTACAGAAAGTGAATCTGCCATGTTTTTTAAATTTTGGGGGGACAAAACTTGAAATGTTTAAAAATTGGGTGAGTAAAAATATGCAAGTTCTGTAAAGTAAAATAAAATTTGCGATGAGAAAATACTTTAGCATTTGCATATCGCGAGAGGTCAGACTAAGTTGGTTATGTGATGATTACTAAAGATCCCTTTCCAGTCTGGCCTGTTTAGGCACGAGAGAAAACATGTTTTGTTTTTTTCTCTACATTAAAACATAACAGTGACTTCAATTTGTGGTACATTTTGTGTGCCTGGAAGAAGATAAACTTTCTCTAGAGAGTTTCAAGAAACGTCAATATTCTGGTGAAATTTCTTACAGCAAATAGTATTTACAGAAGATCAGATCTTTGAGGGTTTAAAAATTCTTCTGACAGGAAAAAATCTTTGAGATATCGGAGACAAATTTATCTTGAGGCAGTTTGCTACTCTTGGATGTCTCATAATAATGATCTTGATAGTTATTGATGGTTTTGCAGAACCCAATGGAGTAAGAATTCACCAGGGCACCTACCTGCAAAGTTACACATACAGTTATAAACCCACTCACATTACACTGCTTTTCAAACACAAAGTACCTGCCTACATTGAATTTGAAAATCTTATTATAGAAACACAGAAAAATAACAGCAGAAAAAGACCTTATGGCTCATCTTGTCTGCCCATCCACTACCATCCCTACCATGCCCTCAGAGGTCCCTTGTGCTTGTCCCATGCTTTCTTGAATTCATGTACTGTCCTTGTCTCCAAAACCTCCACTGGGATGCTGTGATAATCCCCTTGTACAGGTCCTTGGTGAGGTCTTACCTGGAATATTGTGTTCAGTTCTGGAGACCTTATCTCTAAAGGGACAGAAACAGGATGGAGGCGCTCCAGAGAAAGGCGACAAAAGTGGTGGGGGATCTCCATCAAATGACTTTTGGGGAGAAGTTGAAGGACCTAAAGATGTACACCCTGGAGGAGAGGAATTGCAGGGGAAATTATGATACAGACCTTCAGATACCTGAAAGGTTTTAATGATGCACAATCGACAAACCTTTTCTGTTGGAAAGAAATCAGAAGAACTAGGGGTCACGTAATGAAACTCCAGGGAAGATGCCTCAGAACCAACTTCAGGAAATATTTCGTCACAAAGAGGGTGGTGGATGCCTGGAATGCCCTTCTGGAGAATGTGGTGAAGACAAAAATGGTGAAAGTTTTCAAAGGGGCATGGGATAAACACTGTGGATCTCTAAAGGCTAGAAGATGGAAATGAGGAAAAGAGCACATGAGGGTAACCTGCTGGTGTGGTAGTTACTACCCTTAATCAACAAGCCTTCATACTGTTCATGCAATTGTTCATGCTATTGTTCTCTGCTTTAATGGCAAGGAGAAAAAAGGAAAAGGGGAATTAGTTTTGGACAGCAACCAACAAGGACATGAATTCTACGGTCTGAGAAAACAAATAAGCATGGGGGTAGCTTGTTGATGCGGCTTTTCCTACCCTAAAGGGTAGATTTTCAACCGCCCGCACACATAAATCCCATTGTTTATGCGTGTGGCTGGGCCTTGTGCAGGATGAATTTTCGAAGAGGCACGGTCACACGCGTAAATGCCAGTACGCGAAGAAGTGCCGGGTTTCTTTGAAGGGGTGAGCTGGGGGGGGGGGCATGTTCTGGGTGGGGACAGCGCCATTGTTCGCTGTCCCAAAGACCTGGCAGCCGGTGTGCGCAACTTACTTCAGCTTGGGAGATGAAGTAAGTTGTGAAACAACGGAAAGAAAAAGAAAAAGGTAGGGTTTAGAGGGTGGGGAGGAGAGGGGAAGGGAAGGGAGGTTAGGTAGGGTGGTAGGGAACTAGAGAAGGCCAGAATGCTTTGCCGCACAGAAATCGCAGAAGTCCCACCCCACCTTGCGCCTGCACATACGCGCGCGGATTATAAAATGCAGCGCGCATGTGCACACAGCCCACGGTTTTTCCACCATGCTCGCGCATGGTAGAAAATCGGCACGTCCATGTGTGCGCGCAGCCGCACAAAGTGGAAAGTCTACCTCTTAACCGATAGCCTTGTAATGTAACTCAACATTGCTCTCTGCTTCAAATGGCAAGCGATAATAGGTAACGGTGAATTGGACTCAGACAGCAACCAACAAGGGCCCTGACTTTAACAGTTTAGGAAACTAAGTAAGGGGGTGACCTGTATGGCATGGTAGTTGCCACCACTCCCCTCCCCGTTGATACCTCTATGGGGGGAGACCTGTATGGCATGGCTGGTGCTACCATAAGCTTACTGGGCAGACTTGATGGACTATTTGGTCTTTTCCTGCCATCATTTCTATGTTTCTATATATCCAACAACCTCTTTGTAAAGAAATATGTCCTCAGATTACTCCTGAGTCTACACCCTTTCACCATCATCTCATGACCCCATTTTCCAGAGTCTCCTTTCTGTTGAAAGAGACCCACCTCCTGTGCATTGATACCTTGGAAGCATTGGAGTACCTCTATCATATCTCCCTTATCTCGCCTTTCCTCTCAGGCAGAGGTTCCCAAACCTGTCCTGGAGGACCCCCAGCCAGTTAGGTTTTCAGGCTATCTACAATGAATATGCCTGATGGAGATTTGCATGCACTGCCCCAGAGTATTGCAAATTGTATTTCATGCAAGATATAAATGTTTAGATCATTAAGGCTGACCCTATGGGGCGGATTTTCAGAGCCCTGCTCGCCGGTAGGCCTATTTTACATAGGCCTACCGGCGTGCACAGAGCCCCGGGACTCGCGTAAGTCCCGGGGTTCTCCGAGGGGGGCGTGTCGGGGGCGGGCCCGGTCGTCGCGGCGTTTCGGGGGCGTGTTGGCAGCGTTTTGGGGGCGGGTACGGGGGCGTGGCCATGCCCTCCGTACCCGCCCCCAGGTCGCGGCCCGGCGCGCAGGAGGCCCGCTGGCGCGCGGGGATTTACTTCTCCCTCCGGGAGGCGTAAATCCCCGGAGAAAGGTAAGGGGGGGGTGTAGACAGGGCCGGGTGGGTGGGTTAGGTAGAGGAAGGGAGGGGAAGGTGAGGGGAGGGCGTTAGAGGATTCCCTCCAAGGCCGCTCCGATTTCGGAGCGGCCTCGGAGGGAACAGGGGTAGGCTGCGCGGCTCGGCGCGCGCCGGCTATACAGAATTCATAGCCTTGCGCGCGCCGATCCAGGATTTTAGTGGATACGCGCGGCTCCGCGCGTATCTACTAAAATCCAGCGTACTTTTGCTTGCGCCTGATGCGCCAGCAAAAGTACGCCTATTCGCGTTTTTTGAAAATCTACCCCTATATGTTTTACAACAAACGCCCCCTGATCATGTTAGTAGCCACGCTCTAGACCAACTCTATCCAGTTTATATCATTTTGCACATGTATTTATGCAATGTGAAACGGAGGTGTAAAGTGAAACATGTGAACGGCATGTCATTTATGTGCATACCGTTAGAAAATGCTCCTAAATCTAATACAAACCCTTATCATGTCCATCTGTAGTGGCATACTGCATCCACAGGGTGGCATGGCATGCCCTAAGCTCTCAGGATGCAGGATTAGGTGGGGATTGCCAGGAGGTTAATTACAACAGGTTTTTTCTTCATCATGCAAAAGTGAATTTATTTTCCAGGTTCTTAATTTTCAGAGTCTGGGGTGAACTTTCCTTCATAAACATCTACTTTGGAATGAAACAACAAAAGTTGCAAACATACACGCCAGAAAGCTAATTGGCTCATATCGCTGTACTCATTTCTGACAATTCAGACACAGGGTTGAATTTTCAAAAGGTTGCGCATGATAAAATTATCATGTATGTGCACCTGTGCTATTTTATAAACATCAGACACACGCACGTGAATAAGGATTCGAGCGCAAATATATTTGTGTAAAAAGGGCTGTTTAGGGGAGTTCTGTGGCAGGGCCAACGTATATGCACATACGTTGCTATTTTAAGAGATTTACCTGCGAGGATCTAGCACCTGCTGAATATCTTGCGTAAGCAATATCAAGCGGTGTTCATGCTGTTATATTGATGGGGTGGGAAGTCTGGGGGAGGTGGCAGGCATTCAGGTTGAAGGACCCAGGAGGGTCTCCATGACCTGGAGATAGACTGAACTGGTGGAGTAATTGGGGAAAAAGGGTTGCACGCATGTTAGAAAATCTGACGATTTAAATGAGCAAAGTGGGACTTACGTGGATAAGTCCTACTTAATTTTTGCATGTAAATTATCCGTGTGTGTAATTTTAAAATAGATTTGGAAAAATCTAAGAACATAAGAAAATGCCATACTGGGTCAGACCAAGGGTCCATCAAGCCCAGCATCCTGTTTCCAACAGTGGCCAATCCAGGCCATAAGAACCTGGCAAGTTCCTAAAACTAAGTCTATTCCATGTAACCATTGCTAATGGCAGTGGCTATTCTCTAAGTGAACTTAATAGCAGGTAATGGACTTCTCCTCCAAGAACTTATCCAATCCTTTTTTAAACACAGCTATACTAACTGCACGAACCACATTCTCTGGCAACAACTTCCAGAGTTTAATTGTGCGTTGAGTAAAAAAGAACTTTCTCCGATTCGTTTTAAATGTGCCCGATGCTAACTTCATGGAGTGCCCCCTAGTCTTTCTACTATCCGAAAGAGTAAATAACCGATTCACATCTACCCGTTCTAGACCTCTCATGATTTTAAACATCTCTATCATATCCCCCCTCAGTAGTCTCTTCTCTAAACTGAAAAGTCCTAACCTCTTTAGTCTTTCCTCATAGGGGAGTTGTTCCATTCCCTTTATCATTTTGGTAGCCCTTCTCTCTACCTTCTCCATCGCAATTATATCTTTTTTGAGATGCGGCGACCAGAATTGTACACAGTATTCAAGGTGCGGTCTCACCATGGAGCGATACAGAGGCATTATGACATTTTCCGTTTTATTCATCATTCCTTTTCTAATAATTCCCAACATTCTGTGCTTTTTTTTGCCCGATATACACATTCAGCGGTTTAGCACCACATAATAAGATAAATTCTGACTGGCTAAGTGGCAGCCACTGCAATCAGGTAAAAAACTGGCTAGCTCAACACCAACCCACCTAAATACACAGTCAAAAAACAAAATCAGGGAGAGTGCCCATGAAACAATAATAAATGTGTGTGTTTGTGTATATAGATATAAATCACTTTAATTAAAAAATCATTACAATTATCCCACCCCCATAGACCACAACATACAAACACAATCAATACACATAAACAGAACCCTTCCAATAAAAAATACAATATTGTGAAAACAAAACAGACAAACACAGTCTCCCCAACCCACTCAAGCACTTCTCTGTGCTTGTTACAGCCACAAAACCTTAAGGTGTCATGCTCTACTTCTCCTGAATCATATTTTGCTTGTCAAACAATGGAAAAGAAAGCAATCATCAAAACAACTGAGTTATATAATATCAGCACCATCTATAGCAATCTTGCACAATCCAGCTGGATCTGGGAAGAGTGGATTGTCTGACAAGCAAGATTATGGAAGATTGCTATAGACGGTGCTGGATTTGAATATCAAGAGATTTTATCTTTTTTTTTTTTTAAACGTACCCCTGGTGGTTTTGCTGCAGTCTGCTGAAAAATCCTGGAAGACAAATATTTTTATGTTCTGGAAAGTGAATTTGCCTGCCTTCCTTGTAGCAGCCTCCTTTATTATCTTGGCTTTATCTCCATCATGCACTTGATTATAACTGTTTGGGGCCATGCGTTCTCTCCTGACATGGGTGCCATAATCCTATGTGCACGGTCAATCTTTATCCCGTTTGGCCCAGTTGCTGTATTGAAAAGAAATGCACAGGGTCTGCATCTTCTGTCTTTTTGTGGAAGACCCACTATTTTTATGTTTCTCTAGATCATCAGCTTTTCCAGCAGTGATTTTTGGTTCCTCTCTAGCTTCTATCAGGGACTGTATCAGGCACTCCATTTCCTCTTGCATTGCACCCACTCTAGGAGTAGTCTCTCCTGCTGTGGATACCAAGTGGGCCACTTTCTCCACAATTATTTCAAGCCTGACATTGAGAGAGGAGTGAATCTTCCCAGCCAGCTTGCCATGACTCCCTTTGTTGCTTTCACAAGGTTTGGAGAAAGGGACGGGTCAGCCATGCCATTCTCTTCCTCTGAGGCCTGTTCACTTTGCGCTGTCTTCTCCATCGGGGCTTTTTTTTTTTTTACTGCTTTGCTTGGATTTTGCCAGCTGATCAGCCCAAATTTCCAGTAAGGATCTCTTGGTTGCTTCCTGAATTCACCATAAAGTAAGGATTTTAAGAGATGCAATTGTGGGAGCTCAGCAGATTTGTTTCCTCATAGTTCAGTGCTTATCTAGTGCCCCCGTTCCCCATGTTAACTCTATTTTACCTGGTTAAAAGTTGGTTAAATCTCGAGGAGGGTAATTTTCAAAACATTTTCTGTGAGTAAACAGGTGTTTGCCTATGGAAAAAAGCTTATTTAAGAATTTCCTCTCCCCTCAGTGTACATAAAATGGGTAGCTTTAAGTCAGGGGAAGGAAAGTATGCATGGGGCATTTCATTTTGAAATCCCTTTGCATATTTTTACACATGTAATTGTACCTACTTCCAGGCAGGTGCAAAGTATGCAGATTCCCCTGCCAGTCCAAATTGTTCAGCATTTTGCTTTTCAGCCCCACTACCAGTGTATAAAATGTACCCCTTATAATATACCCCAATAGTTCTGCCAATAGCTGTACATCAACATTTGCAAAGGGAGAGCAGTTATTACATACCTAGAGGGCATGGAGCATAAAATTAAACATGAGGCAACACTGTGAATAAAAAATGATTTTTCAGTAATTGAAAGAGCTATGCTAAACAACCCAAGTATCCAGCTCATAGGAGTTTTGATCAAAAAGAACTGTCTCATGGGTATTATACTTAGTATAAATATTATTTTCTGGCTTTCAGGATGATGGTTTTCCTGACAGATGCCCTCTGGTCTTTGTAGTCTTAGAGATGATGGCATCTATCATTAAGAAAACTGTTTTCCAAGTTGTACGTAAAGAATAATTTTAATATACAGTCCATTCTGAGCTGGGAAAACAATCACACACACACTTGGAGATGGAGCCAGGCAAGCTAGCGTACTTATGAATCCTTGCGCGTCACCATTATAGGTATATTATATTTCAGGTGCTTATGCTAGTAATTGTGACTTGAAATTGTTTAAATTGTGTTCACTGCTTCAATTTTTTTCTTATGATCTTTGGGACTAAGTGTTTGAAAGGCTTTCTCATCTTTTGGGCTAGTGGAATTACCATCATTAATGCAAATGTATTCCACCCGTTGCTTACAGGTGTAATTTCTCACGTCATGCACCAGTGATCCTAATGAATATTACAAACGTGGGGTACTTCAGTGTGTCATGCCGTACTGTATTTGGTGTCCAATTAAGTTTTTCTATTAAAGCATAAGTAGCTAAATATGCAGCAAACCTTTTCAACTCTTATCAGAGGAAAAACACGACTGCTTCAGTGTGGCTCTGTGAGGAATACTGTACCACTAACTAAAAATTATTGCTTGATGAAATAAAATGCTCTTTTCAAGGGGAGCAGAGAAGATCTTGCATCGTACAGAACAGGCCTAGATTTGCATGCAGATTTGATGATTCCATGATCTGCATGCAGTGATCCCTCCGATTGTCTTTTAGATGTCCACTATTGTTGGGTGCATAATTCTTGCAAGTGACTATCAGCAATGGGGGGGGGGGGGGGAGATGACCCCCATCCCCTCTGTTTGTATGGGTATATTAATGCTGGGGGAAAATATACATACAGAAACTAAGAATTCACATTTTGAAAGCAAACCAAACTGCTGTGTGGTTAATCAAGTAAAGGAAGCTATAGATCAAGGGTGGCCAACTCCGGTCCTCGAGAGCCACAGACGGGCCAGGTTCTCAGGATATTCACTGTGAATATGCTTGGGATTGCTTCCATTTGGTATAGAAATCTATCTCATGCATATTCATTGTGGGTATCCTGAAAACCTGGCCTGTTTGTGGCTCTTGAGCACTGGAATTGGCCACCCCTGCTATAGATTCCTACATAGAAACCAGCTGCAGATTACCTCGCCTATATCTGGTACAGGCACATGCAGTCATTTTGTATCTACCAGCACTAGCAAGGAGAGATACATTTCAGTCATGCATCCCCTTCAGATGTTATATGTACAGGCTTGAAAAGACATGAGAAACACCCTACTCAAAAAGCAAACAAAACTAAGATACTGCAACTATTCATTCCTTATATTATATACAATATTTCAGACTCCACAAATCAGTGCAATTTGAAACAATTCTTTACTAAAACCCTCATCTTCCTGGTGTGGCCGGACTACCCCCCAGACCTTACCTGGCCCCCAGACCTTACCTGGCGCAGGGAGATATGGTGTAACCCAGGGTCAGAAAAAAACCCAAAAGATAATAACTGGACTGGTGACAACTGTATTCAGAATCCAGATTTGCAGCAAGGGGACAACTGGGCACAGTTGTTTTTCCCTGTGGAGCAGAGAGATGTCATAAGAAAACGATGTCAGTTTAAATCCAACATGAGACTTGTGCTGTTGCAAAAAAGCAGCCCAAGTAGAGGCCTACCCTGAATTTCTAAATCCCTGCATCAGGGCAGGGAACCAGCTTGTTTCCCCTGGTCTGGAGCTTCCCCAGAGAGGGCCATTACTTTTCAACTTATGCAGCCTGCATTGACTATGATTTAACAACCATTTTTCTTACTTATACTCGTGCCCAATGTTCTTGTGATTTTTTTCCTTTTTTTTGGGGGGGGGGGGGGTATACACTCCTTGGACTGGGGTGGGGAGGACTAATGAGAGTAACAGTAGCACATTCTGTTGTGCACTGGTAGGACATTTACCCTTAAGGTCTCGGGTAACTATAAGATTTTTCCAGAAGGGCAGTCTGAGCAGGAGAATCCACAGACTGCTACTGATAATTCAAGTTGCCCATTGACCTGGTTGACTGGGCAGGTTGCTTAATTTACTAAAACATATTTTATTTATTTATTTATTTTATTTATTTAAGGTTTTTATATACCGGCAATCATGAGCACATATCTTGCTGGTTTACATGGAACGGGAGTGCATTAAATACAACAACTAGAACTGTGGTGATCGAAGGAGCAGTTACAAATAACAAGGGTAGCAGAACTTGGATAAGAAGGAAGAGATAGGAAAGAATAAACGGTTAAACGGTATACAAATAAATTAAATGCTATGTAAAAATGGCATGATTAATGGCTGAATATTTGAAGTCCTTGGTTTGTATCTATAAGGTGATATTAGATTGTGTCTGGGAAAGCTTGCTTGAATAACCATATATTTATATATTTATATATATATACCATATATATATATACCATATATTTATATATATATATATAAATATATATACCATATATACCATATGTATATATATGGTATATATGGTATATACCATATATATATATATATATATATATATATATATATATATATATATATATATATATATGTATATATATATATATATGTATATATATATATATATGTATGTATATATATATGTATATATATATATATATATATTGTATATATATCTCTGTATGTATATATATATCTATGTATATATATATATGTATATATATGGTATATATGGTATATACCATATATATATATATAAATATATATACCATATATACCATATATACCATATATTTATATATATATACCATATATTTGGCCAATTGGTGATTGTTAGGCTTATGGACGCGTGCTATGAATAGTTAATTCTCCCTTCTTTTGCGTTATCATTTCTGTAGTTGTCTACGTATCTGTTATTAATAGTAAAAGAATTGCATGTTTTTCCGTAGAGTGGTGATTTTTGTGCTGTACACTGTTCCCAGGGGTGGGGTGGGAACCACAGAGACCCCTAGAAGAGAGGATCGGGGCATTTGGATTATTTATCCCAGAGGTGCTAGCGTAACCTGCAACCCCCTCCCCCCTCCCCCCCCGACACTCCAACACACGGGTGCAGTTGGGGGGGATTCTTCTTATGCAGCCCCTCTCCCTTGGCAGCAGAAAAAAAAACCCGAGAGGGTGCTAACACTGGTTACAGAAATTATCAAACGATGTGTGGCCTTTCAAGTCTTTTCCCTGCCAAACTACCCTGGCTTTTCTCTATGGAAGCTGAGAAGAGCAATGGAACAAGTTTTTCAGTACTGGGAAAACAAAACAAAATCGTTCCACTCCTGATGCCATAAAGTTAAAACCAGTGGCAGGGGGAGCGTTATATGTAAGCAATCCATTCAAAATGTCATTAGGTCCGTCCCCCGCCTTGTTTTCTGCATATTGTAATTTCACTTTAAATTGTGCTGAATTTTCAAAAATTACTGAAGCGATTATCCCCCCTGCTCCTCCTGTCCTAGCCTTCTGATGATGACCTAACCTGAAAAAAACCTACGAGAAATACAAAAAGCCAGATAGAATTAAAAATGGCACAAAAACCTGCAGGATACCAGGATGCAAGCTGTGGCAACACATTCGGAATAAAAAGGGGTTCACGGCCGTGCTTTTCTGAGAATGTAATATACACGATGCAGTGCAAAACATGTGAAAAAGGGCCCTACACTGTTTAAACGAGTCAAAAAATTCAGGCTGAAAATGAATCTTCCTAGATATTACAGAGAACAGGATCACAGCGCAGTAGACTAATGCTTCTCAAAGGAAAACCTCCAGGACTGGACTGCATCCCAGCTACTTAAGAAATACAAGTGCTTCCCTACCAGTCCCCTTCTTCTTCTCCTGCCTTGGACAATTGCATCCGTCTACAAACCTGTTCCCCTATTGATATTCATATTTGCCAAGGAAGCTCCTTAAGAGTTTGCAGCCTGAATCCTGATCAGCTATTTCTGACTCAAGCATGAAACAAGCGACAGTAGGGACCAGCACCAAAACCTGAGACATTGTCCCTGATGCTCTACTTTCTGTAAGCTGTACCTTTACTTGATATTATTATTTTGATTTTTTTTTTTGTTTCTTTCGTACCCTTTTATTTTAATCATTCTGTCTATTACTTTGGCAACATGTAAAATTGTCATGCCAATAAAAGTTATCTGAATCTGTGAGAGATTCTCTCCACAAACAAATTACTGAATTGAATTATGAATGTGTATGAATGTGTATGAAAGATGCATGGATGGACAATAGCTAGAAATGAAACCTTGATACATTTGAACCTTTTGGTGTGTCTTTTACCACTTCTCAGTGGAAGATTGCTCCCTTAATGTCACAATCAAGGTACTTAAAGGGAATTTTAGGAATAGACAAGAATGCAAAAGATTTAAAATTCAAGATGATTAACACTTGGAAATAAACACAAAGGATCTTAATAAGGAAACTGACTTTCTCACCCAAGTTTCACTGTCTGCCATTTCTGTTAACCCCCTCTTCCCCTCACTGAGCTATTTAAAGCCAGGGTAAATGTACTATTTCCTCACTGACCTATGAGGATCCCTGGGAAGATCTACTTTTAAATCAATGCAGAGGCACACTGTGTTATTGATTATACCATATGTGAAATAACTTCTAAATCCCCACACCTCTTAATGTAAGCAATTATCTGCGCATTCCTGATTGACCATCATAATAGGCGTCATTGTGTGGCAATCCATGCCTTTTCAATCACTCTGCCTTATGCATAATCATTGGTCAGTCCATAATACATTTTTTTTTAAAGAATTTTTTAGTGCTTAAGTGCTCCGTGTGTTTAAAATACTTAAAATGTTCACTGTGCTGTTAGCAACTTTAACCAAACTTTTAATTCTTCTTAGTACTTAGCTTTTAGTTGAAATTATTGCAACTCTTGCCCGAGTTTCTCCAATCAGATAGTCCAGCAATGCGACCGATACCACATTGCTATGTCTGTGCCCAACGCTGTACAGGTTTCGGACGGTGTCGTCCTTCCTCAAGGGCAAAATTCATTACTGCATCATGATGGCTCTCAGCGTTTTTCCGTACGCTGAGAGCCATCATGATGCAAGGCTTGCCAATAATCCCTGGGGGTCCAGCAGGGGTCCGGGAGCGATTTCGTTTTCAGCTGCCAGTAACCAAAATGGCGCCGATAGCCTTTGCCCATACTATGTCACAGAGGCTTTCGGCGCCATTGGTCAGCTCCTGTCACATGATAGGAGTACAAGATGGCGCCGATGGCCATGTGACAGGGGCTGACCAATAGCACCGAAAGCCCCTGTGACATGGTAGTTCGGGCTATTCGGCACCATTTTGAGGCGCAGGGCTTGCACTACACCGGGCACGGAGGGCAAATGGAAGCCGGGACCCCGCTGGACCACCAGGGATCTTCGTAAGTCTTAGGGAGGGATCGGGATCGGGGGGGGGGGGGGTGTATTATAGCTAATTTAAATGTTTGGGGTGGTTTGGGGTGGTTTTTTATTTAAAAAAAAAAATTTGTGCCCCTCTCCCCAGGCAAACCCGAAAACCGAATTTTCCCCGAAACTCGGGGAAAATTCATTTCGGGTTTCGGGGACAACGAACCAGCAACGAAGTAGGAAATTTCGTTCAATTTCCTACTTCGGGCGAAAAACGATACACATCTCTACTAATTAATGCACGTCAGGCTTTTAAATTTTCCCTCAAATTGAGTCTTCTCAAGCTAAAGTTACACACACAATTCTTGTAGGAAAAGTATATTCAGCTTGAGACTTGTGTGCATACATCCCATTGAATCTCCATGAAAAGTTACATACACATCATCTTCCTTCACATAAATTTGTTTCTCACGATCTTACTGAATAATATTGGCCTCATTTTTTAGACACTTTTGATTTAATATTCCTCTATAACTCACTTGCTTTACTAGGCAATGTCTGCCACATTGTGGTGTTTTTATTGTCCATTTTTAGTTTATGCTCCATCAAGGCAAATTTAATGACTACAGATGGGAATCTTTTTTTTAGATTTTTCAAGACATGAGGCCTAAGTTGCAGAATTCTTTGCAGGTCACAAATAACCCCTGACAGAAATGATAAAGCTGAATTCTTCACCATGACACTTTTTTTTTTTTATGTGATTAAAAGTCATTCTTATATATGTGCCTTCAGCCTGAGCAACCCATGCCATTGTGGAAAAGTGCTGGTCTAGTGGCATCTAATTGATTAATACTATAAATGGTGTTGTTGACTGGACACTTTTAGATGCCTTGCCATGCAGAAGCATTACATTAGCAGCCCTCGATAATAACACGGGAAAAGGAGGAAATCTCAGAATGTACTAAGTGCTGGCACTCTGATGTAGGCAGTGTAAACCGGAAGACAGGAAGAGCAATGGCACTGGAGGGAGAAGAGGCAGCATGAGACTAATAGGACTCAATTTTGGAAATTATGTACTGACTGTTTTGATTATATTTTTGTTTTTCTCATAAGGAAGAATTGCCTGGCAGTTTTCTGTACTTGAGTTTGCTAAAGAGCTTCTTTCTTATACTATAAATATTTGGTGCTGATTCATATCAAACCTTTTCCATCTGAAAAATATTCTGTCATGCTTTGTTAATGCATTCTTTTAAATTGTTAAGATCGATGTCTACATAGCTCGTTTAGGTAGGAACAGGAAAAGTGTGATTCTGTCCTAGGGAAAGGGTGCAAGGAAGGGAGGGAGAGGCTCTTTTAAGACAACAGTTGATCTAGAGAGAAAAAAAAACAAACCGAAAAATGTAGTATAATGAAAGAGGGAGAGAGTGGAATTAGCACGAGCTGTGAGATAGAATTAAAAATAAGGTTTTCCATATAGAATAGGCTTCTAATGATCACACAAAAACTTGATTTTATTTTTTTAAATAAAAAACACATCACTTTCATATTTCTGTGAAGAGTTCTTGCATGCTGTAATTCTCAGTTTGCAGCAATAACAGAAATCACAGGAAAGATTAAGTTACAGAGGAATATTCTGATTCTAGAGAACTAATGGTAGGAGATTTGAATTTCTCATCATCTTAGTAACATAGTAACAAAGTAGAAGCTGGGAGAAAAACCAATTGGTCCATCTGGTATGTGTTGCGGACGTGAACCCTTTGCCGAGGTGGTGTAGGCGCTACCCATGGGGAAACCCCTACGGGCCCCCACCATCAGGAGTTGGGGCTGAACGGGAAGCGGAAGCTGACTGGAGCTTCATCAATACCAGCCCTCGTTCCCCGCATGTTGAGCCCTTGGGTACTGGGGCCGGCTGGTCTTAGATGGTCCTCCGTGTGGTTGATCCCAGAGAGAGTGTCCCAGGCAGGGTGCCAGGAAGCAGCGGAGGTGCAGGGTCCATAGGAGCAAAGTCGAAGACAAGGCCAGGTTCCAGAAGCCCAGACAGCAGAAGCAGGCAAGTGATTAGGAACAAGGTTAAGTCCGGACTTGTTAGTAGGCAGATGCCTAAAAATAGGCCAAGTCCAAAGACACTTAGCTGGAGACGAGATCAGGTTCAAGCTGGAGTCAGGGCAGGCGGCTGAAGACAAGGTCAGGTTCAAGCAAGGGTCAAAGACAAGGAATCCATTGAAAGGGTAGCAGGAACAGGAAGCTGGAACTGGAACACAAGGACTGGAACAGGATCAGGTACTGGAACAAGAACACTGGAACAGGTACTGGAGCAGGAACACGAACAAGCAGCAACTAAGCACACGACAGGAAGCATGGAGACCTGTTGCCAAGGCAAAGACTGAATGGTGAGGAGGTGCCGGAGCGAAGCAGGGACATGAGCGCGTAAGCAACTGCCTACCGCTGCCAAGGAGGACGGGCCAGGTCTGGGACACGGGTGTTGGGGGTTAGTAGAGCCAGCCACGGGCCTGCCGTGGCTGGGAAATGCAACAGTATGTCCGGTTGTAAAACTCGACTCTGCCAATCTGTGGTAGCTCAAGCGGTAGTGGCAAGGGAACAGCCAGAGGGAAAAAAGAGGCAGGCTCTGGCTGTTCCTTAAGTGCAGTTTATTTACAGTGAAAACAAACAAAAGTGCAGTGCACAGCAAAACCAAACAACATAAGCAGCACACCTTGGCTTCAGATATCTCACAAATCACAAAGGTTAGGGTTAAGCAAAACATCACTTGACGGTAGCTCACCTTGACTCCAGGCAAGTCCCAAATTTAAACTTAGCAGGTCTTAACATTGTCAGTCTCAAACCTTAAATGTAGCAGGTGTTCATGACCAGGCTGAGAGACTGAACATTTTACCTGAGTTCTGCTTCTGCTAAGTTTAAAAGTCTAAATAAATTTAATTTTCTATATTTTTCTCAAGATATATTGCTTTTATCACTGTTTTGAATCTGTTGTGTTTGGCTGGATTGTTGTTTTCTCGGTAAGATTGCAAATTTCTGCTGTGTTGCTATCTGGCTTGTATGTGGCTGATTGAGTTAGCTAAAAAGAAAAAAAAATCTCCAATCAACTTTTATTTCTGCGGTTTGTATGTTGCTGGAATCTTACACTTGTTTTCTAGGTGGTGGTATATTGCTTGTGAGAGGCAGCTACAAGCTATCTGAAAAAAAAAATGTCCTGCAAGAAATCTCAACTGTTTAGTTCTCTTCTTCCTTACCCTCTACCCACCCACCCCTGAGTTTACTTTTCTTATACAGTCTTCCCTGGACTCCTAGATTATTAGCTCAATTACTTCATCTCCCATTAGATAGTAGTTCCTTACAGCTCAGATAAAAGTAACTTAAACTGTCATATTGCTTGAAAAAATTGGTTTTCATATTCTACCCATTAATCTTTACTAGCTAACACTAATACTTTTAGTTTTTATTTCAAATACCTATTACAAATCTTTGCTAGAGCCTACATTTTACCTTACCTTATCTATATGATTTTAAGGAATTAGTGATAACACTGAGGAACAATTTTTAACATAATTCCTGTTGAGTTCGATTTTTCAGCTGTTTTAGACTTAAATAGGCATGCTGATTTCAAAACTGCAGTTAGTTTTCTTCTATCACGTCAAGTTTTTTCTCTACAGTCTTATCTTAGGCCTGGATTTATCAAAATGCACTAAATATTGCATGCGATAGGAAAAGGGGCGTGTTTTATGGTAATAGCGCACTTTGTGATAAACAGCCTATCTTAGCGCTTTGCATAGGTATTACCACAAACCGCGATAACTTTTTTGCACTTTGCGGTAAGTGCCAGAATTGTTGTAATTCCTACCTATGACCACTGGATGTTTGGATTTGAGGCATAGTGTAGACTCTTAGGCACTATGGAGATGACTCCTCCCATGGGGAGGGGCCCCATGGGGAACCACAGCAATAGGCTAGACTCAGAGAGTAGACACTGGAGATGGAAAGCTTTATTGTACTGCTGTAGATAGATGGTAATAATGCAGGAAGAGATGGCTCTGAAGTCCAGCAAGGGGCCAATACATTCAGACAGCCTCAGATGGAAAGTCTCACCCAGATGCACAAGGTTGGTAGTGTTCCACGAGCGGGATAAACCGAACCTGGTGGGTGGAAATGGAGAGCTGGATCTTAGAGGTACTCACTGAAGAGTAGTGCAGGGATCTTCCTGGTGGTTGGTAAAGGTGGGACCAGCGGTCCGTGATGTAGGATACCACTGAGCTGGAAAGGCCCTCGAGGAAGTGAGTACCAGGAAGCACAGCTGATCCTGTAAGAGAAGAAAAGACCCCGAGGAGCGGTTGTCTCAGTTATTTATTTATTTTATTTAAAATTTTGGTAGAAGCCCCCGAAGGGTTAGTTGGAAGCGAGAGGCCCCCGAGGAGTGGGTGCCCAGAGCTTCTTCAGGAGCGAATACCCCGGAGGGTAGCGAGGAGTCTAAGCGTGCAGCTTAGAAGTGGTCAGAGTAGCTAAACTGAAGTCCTTGCTAACTCATTCATTCTGAGCAGAGCAGAGCAGAGGCTTAAATACCCGGAGGTATTAACATCATGCATTGGGGATGCCCCCGAGGTTCCCACCATGACGTGTAGATAAGTGTAGGCAACGTGTGCGCGCATGCCCTAGGGGGCCATGGGAAGGAGCATGGCGGATGGGGACGCCCATGCTGAGTTGGAGACGCTGAGGGTTTGGCACTCGGCACCGGAGGCAGCCATCTTGCCCATGGATGTGGAGAAAGGCAAAAAAGAGGTGAGGCACAGTGGTCGCAGCCATCTGCGACCAACGGACGCAACACTGGGGGTGAGGGGGAGGTGTTTTGCAAATAGTGTTTTCAGTATTTTAAGCTGCTAGGGGAGACAGAGCATGGCCTACCATCAGTGGGGAGGGGGGGGGGGGGGGGGGGGTGGAGATCGTCCACAGATTGAACACTGCCAGAAAAGCTATAAGTGTAAATTTTTACCTTAATATGTATGTTTGGTAGCAGAACTTTACTACTTGTACACAATTTGACTTACAGTATCAATATATAGCCTTTGTATGAATAAAATAACTAAATAAACAGTATATTCAGGTAATTTTTTCTTTTATTTCCTTTGTATGTACATTTTGTATGATCTTTGGGACAAAGGGGGGGTATCTTGTACCTTAAAAAGTTGACGTCATAGAGAAAAACTGAGGTCATTTTTAGATTCAGATGTCAAAAGTTAGTAAAAAACAAGTGTCAGATTTAACTCAATGAAAATTGTGTTCCCCAGTAATTTAACAAAACGTATTTCATTCAATGTAATAATTGTGGTGCTTATGTCCCAAGGCCTATCATTTGGAGAATCAGTGGTTGTCCCGTTTGCCTTCAGCTGCCTGCAATTAAAATGGAGCTGCTTCATCTAAGGGAGGAATTGTCCAGGTTTCAATTAACTTTGAACCATCCAGCATCTCTCACCCATCTCCCACAGAAGTTTCAGAAACCCAGGAAAAAATGGTTTACAGTGGGTTCTGGTAGAATAAGACAAGTGACAAACAGACATCCACCTTCCCCAACTTTACAACATCCTGTGCATCAACCCCCACTCCCACAGAGATGTCAGAAATGCAAGATTCAAAAACCTGAGAACAATTAGATAACAATGGGTTCTGGCAGAATAAGGCCTGTGATGAAGAGACACCCACTCTCCACATGTTACCCCTAAAAAATGCTTTTTCTGCATTGGAGAATGAAGAAACCTCAGCAATAGATTTTGGAGTGATTTCTAAAAGTGAAGTCTCCCAGTGCACCCAGAAGCCCTTCAACAGAATCAAATGTCATAAAAGAAAGCGAATTCTGCTGGGAGACTCGATCATCAGAGGAACCAATTTGGGAGCACATTTTGATGGTGACACAATAGCTAAATGCCTTCCAGGATCCTCAGCTAATAGAAATGCCAACCAGATAGTCCAAGTCATTGAAGAGGAAAGTAGGAACTTTGATATCAGTGTTATCATCCGTCTGTGGATCAATGACCTCAATAGAAATAGTATCCATGAAGTACAAAAAGATTTCCAGAACCTAGGAAGGATAAGACACACTGCAAAGGCTATTACCTTTTCGGAAGTATTACCTGTTCTTGGAAAGGAAATTGAGAAGCTGTACAGAAAGTGGTTCTGGATACATTGGAAGCTGGGGTCATGTAAGGAGCAGTAAAAGGCTATATGGTAAGGATGGTCTACAGTTGTCTGTAGCAGGAAGGAAGATGCTAAGTGATAAATTCAGATCATATATTACCAGACATTTAAACTAAGGAATGAGGGTGGCAGAATAGATAGAAGGGAAAGTTTGTGTATTTGTGGATACACGCTGGAAGGAGTAGAGAAAATGAGACGCGATTGTTACGGTCCCGGGCTGTGCCCCGGGCCCTTCACTCACCTCCTGGTCCGGGCCGGCAGCAGGAGCTGCTCCCCTTCGGCCTCACAAGCCCTAAACGCGGCCTACCGTGGCACTCTCCCTGCGAGGGAGTCGCCGACGATGATCTGCGGCTGGCCCGGCCCCTAGGTGCGCGCGCATGCCGGGGCTTCAGACTTAAAGGGGCCAGCGCGGGAAACTCTGGGACAGCCTCCCACTGATGTCAGACGCTGCCAGGTTATTTAAACCCGGCAGTCACTGACATGCCTCGCCTTGCAACAAGGTTCACTCAGTCCCCTGAGTTGCTAGTTGCTGCTTTGGATCTTGGATCGTCTCTACTACTTCTGGCTTCCGACCCAGCTTCATCCATTGACTTTGTCTTCGCTTCCACCCCTGGTTTTGGTTTGGACTTCTGACTTCTGGCTTCTAACCCTGCTTTGTTCCTGGACTCCAACTTCTGTTCCCGCTGCCTCTTCAGGTATCCGGTTCTTGCTGGCCCAGGGGATTCTCCTGTCCCAGCGGCTCGGGCTCTCACGGGCTCCTCCCAGGGGATCCGCGGGCCCTATCGTCCTCACCATCTCTTCGGCCGCTTCCTGGATCCTTGGTCATAGAGGGTCCCACCTAAGTCCAAGAGGTCTGGGTCCCTATGGGCTCCTCCTGGGGGGACCTTGGACTTCCAGTGGTGAAGTCTTCTCCAGAGTCTCTCTTCTGCACCGCCTCCCGGCTGCGGCGCTCACTGTGGATCCCCACATTTCAACATCTGCAGTTTCAGCCGGCCCAAGGGTTGATGGACGTTTGGCTGCTGCGGCATCTGCCTGCTGTCCTCTCCAGCGTCCACGGTCCAGCTTGGGCACTGCCTCCCGCCATGCTGTCCAGCTGCCTTAGGGCACGCGTGCCGCATGGCCCTGCTTCAAATACTTTCTTTGGTGTGAACCTCAGGGGCGTCCCCCTGTGATGACGTCATGCATCCCGGATACAAAAAGCCTATACTACTGCTAGCTAATTGAGTTAGCAAGGGTCAGGTATTCATACTGATGAACTCCTTACGGATGGGATTCGCTCTCCGTACCTAGCTACTCTGCCTCTCCATTATTGAACGTACTCTATTTGGGGGTACCCACTCCTCGGGGGCCTCTCTCTTCTCTTTCAGGTCGCTGTCTGGAACCGATACTCGCTCCTCGAGGGCTCATGTTCCCGGACTCGCTGCCTGGACTTCACTTCTGCCTGGAAGATACTGCTGCCTACACCATCAGTGAGTTACTATCTACTTCTCTCAGAGCTGTTCCCTGGAACCAGGTACTCGCTCCTCGAGGGCCTGCCTTTACTTCAGCTCCTGTGATTCCTAACGAGAGAAACCTCTGTCACAGCCATTGTGGGATTGCTGTTTCAGAGCTCTGAGGGACTACAAGCCCAGCTGGGCTTCATCTCTGCTCACTACTGCCACCTCTGGTGGCTCCTCAATACTGTTAATAAAAGATCTATCTGTGTTGAGTACCCTAAAGCTGAGCCTGACCTATGGCCCCTCATGGGACTTCCCCTGTGGGCATGGTCAGCAGCCACAGTGTCCAAGGGACCACCCAAAACCTTACAAACAATAACACTTGGTCAAAGTGGAGGAGGTTCAGTTATAGCTTGGGGTTCCTCCAGGGTAAATACCAACTGCCCAATGGGCAGGAGATGGTTTCTGTGTACCGTTTTTACTGGTCCTGTACTCCATTCTGGCCTTACCCAGTAAACAAGCAGGTTGTTCATATTTTCCTCAACTACATGGGAGTAGACCTCCACCTATTAGCAATTTTGTGTCTCCCAGACAGCTCCCAGTTCTCTAAGAGTACTCAGTCCCCTGCCGTAAAGTCATTCTGCCTCACCTTCTGGTCATATCAGTGCATGTTTCCCTGGCTCAGTTTGTAGGCAGACTCCACAGCCAATCTATAGGCTTCCCCGAACTGTTCTTTTAGCCTCTTCACATAGCTTTGAAAAGTCTGAGGCAATGACCCATCTACTGAAACCCCAAAACACAGATCAACTGGCAATTGGGCGGGATTAATGAAAATGAAGGGCAATATCGCAGGGTTTTTAATGCCAGAAATAACTACACCTTTTTTCCTGGCATTAAGCTGTGTGATATGCACAAAACAACCATAACACAATTTGTGTTAAAGATTTCAAATTGCATTTCAGCCATTTCTGGGCTTGGGCGGAGGGAGAGAGAGAGAGAGACTCCCTCTTAGGAGGCATTCACTATATTCAACTGTTTATATGCCTATAGGAGGCCCAGCTAATAGCTTGAGGTGAGGTGTTGGTGGTGGTTTAGGGGCCAGTTTTACATGCGGACGAAGACCTACGAACAGCACAGTACAACTACTGTTACCTTGCCCTAGCTTTATGGTATCTTCCTATAGTGTCCATCAAGGTAGGGTGAGAGAACATAGTAGAAATGTCATCTTTGTGAGACTTTCCTCACTCCAAATGACATCAAATCTTCACTGACGTGTACTGTGCTGTTCATGCATCTTTGTCTGCATGTAAAACTGGTCCCTAAACCCTAAACCACCACCACCTCCTTACCTCGAGCTATTAGCTGGCCCTCCTATAGGCATATTATGACTACTATGAAGACCTTATAGATAGTCTCTATCTCTGTCTCTCTCACAGCACAAGCTGCACCATGCCGTACTACCTATGTGAAGCAGTGTGAGTTATGGTTTGGGATTCATTGATCTCCAGGTTTTGCAGTTCTGTGCTTCAATGGCATTGATTGTATACAGAAGCGTACTGTACATGCTAAACTCAGATACGCCAATGCAGGGATAGAATGAATGATTCAGGCTAATCATACACATACAAGTTAAAACGCTTGCAGCTTCAGGGCCTAATTCATCAATGTCTTCCCACATAGACACTCATTAGCTAAAGATTCAGATTCTGGGCCACCTTCAAAAAGGACTTTTTCCCCATTCTCTGCCTGCCTATGGATAAAGTTTTTATTGAATTTGGCCCACTGAGCTTACTGTTTACTCGGTGGGCCAGACAGTGAATGATTCTGACCAGCTCATCTGCCTCTCAGTGGCTTGTTAACAGGCTTCCGAACTGCCAGCTTTTAATTCTGCTCATTTTGAAGCCTGAACGGTTATTTCTATTTGAATTGATGGCACGGCAAGACTTGCATGCAAAATTACCAGCCAAGTCCTCCCTTGAATATCCCAGGAAAATGTATTATAATTTTCTTTTTTCATTTGCACACATTCAGATGGAAAAAAAAAACCCCAATGTATCTGACCGGTTATAAATGTAACTTTCCAAATTCTTATGGAAAATAATACGGAAGAAATGTATGCTTTAATAGTAAAAGGAGAAATCGCACTTGGTGCTGGAATTAGGTACTGTGAGGAGACTTTTTTTTTTTCACCTTGTGCAATTATAGGAGCTCGAAGCCACTTGACCAGTGAGGAAAGAAACCTGTTAGGCTCTCCTTGCAGACTGCCTTTCAGTACTGAACACAAGCCTTTAACAAAATGACCCCTAATTACCCTTTGGGGTAATAACAAGGCTCTGAGCATCTGGCTTTCTTGGTGTAGGGAGCTAAACCTAACAGAGGAAGCAGGTAATGCTGCAGCTATAATATCTAATTAACAGTATTTGATACAAAATAAGATCCTTTCTGGTAGAGATTATTATTAGCAAGGATCATGATAGTGAGAGGCAATGAGCATTAGGTTGTTATAAAAGGATGTGCTCATCATTACTGAGAGAGAAGGAACGCGGAACAGAGTGAGCTGGAATTGATAATGGTATTGTACCACCACACAGAGATGCCGTATCGTGGGCTGGTTCCTCCACCAGAACCTTCTCTAGGAGACACTTGCACCCAGTGTATTTCGATGGCGCTTAAGTTGTCTAAGTCACAAATGGCTTGAATGTCACCTATGGTATAGTGAAACTGATATCTTCCAGCAGGCTATAAAGAGCTGCGTTTGAGCCCAAGATTATTGGTCTCTGTAAGAACATGCACACCTTCTTAAAAGAAGTTTGCAAAATAGAATGTAAAACCCACTGGTAATTTATTTTTTTTTTGGGGGGGGGGGGGGTGTCAAATTAGTTTGAACTTTTTTTTTTTTGACAGAAATGGGGCAAAATGCGCAACAGATGCAAAATAAATAAATAAATAAATAAATTCCCTGGCAGGTCTATACAAATTCTATGGCACATTTCTGTAAGTCAATGGATTCCTGTGGCTCTTTCTGATATCCAGGGCTAACAAATTTGGATTTTCTCACCAGAAAAATCTGGGTCAAGTCCACAGGAGTGTGTAAGCGTATTTGTGTGTATGTGTGTGTGTGAATATATATATATATATATATATGGGGCATGATTGGGGAGTTGTGTACTTTTGTTTCATGTGTTTTATTTCTGTTTTTATTAATATACTCTGCCTAGAATAGAGGTGCTGCAAGTAGGCAGAATACACGTTTTGTAAATAAAAATTAAATATCTGAAACATTTTATTAATCTCCACCCAGATTGAAATCCCTGGTCCTGCTGTTAGAATTGCATGCAGTATTTGAGGTCAAGAAAGTGGGTAATGGCACAGGTGGTACAGGAAGCTGCCTACTCATAAGAAATAACATCTCCTCAACAATAAGTGAGAACATGTTTATGGGTCCTGGAAATCACCCACTGGGGTCAAGATCATATACTTTTGTGGTAGTTCCAGAAAACAGAATAATATGATGTAGAAGGTGCCTTGCAGAGGTTGTTCAAAGGACAAAGCAGCTGCTCTTCACATCTATGTCAAGGACAGTAACATGTCAATGAAGAACGTCATAGCTATGATTAAATCAATCCCTCCCCACCAAGTTAAAATGAAAACTACAATGTGACCCAGGTCTCTGAATCAGCCTTTCAAAAGCTGATGACGTGCGACTGTAGGAAGGCAGCCTCAAATGGCATCCATTCCTAAGGCAGTCACCCTCTCGAATTGCACTTTTACTGGGAGGAAACAGTATGGGAAAAGAAACAAATCAGCCGAGCAGATATGTGCTATAAATTGCACAACAGTTTCATGTAGGCTTCCAAAGGTCTTGCTTCTAAAAAATTACTTTTTCTCTGGAGGCTCACTTTAAGGAAGATACATAGTTAATAAGCATCTTTCAGCAAAAGTGTTTGGATAATTGGAACAATTCACAACAATCAAGTTGTCCCAGTTCATGCAGCTGCCATGGCAGAACTAATATTTTTTGGTTTGCAGGGTCTGTTTCTCATAAGGTGCAGCTGCTCGGTTCTATACACTTTAAATAAGAATGAAATGGAAACCGCGAGAGAAAAATATGAAATGTAATTTTTAAATATACCTGCCTCCTTTCATCTTCCCTTCTGATAAATCCTGAAGGAACACTGCAGCCTCTGACTGCTGTTATCCAGCAGATGTGGGTGTAAATGCATATGTGTCTTCTAAATATTATTATTCAACGCTACAAAACGTCTCGGACTAGCCCTTAAACCACCAGAAAGGACAAAAAACACAATTGCAAAGAAAAGAAAAAGGTCCCCTGGTGTAAAATATATAAAACAATAAACATCAACCAGTATGCTCGCAAATAAATCAGTCTCAAAATAATTGTTTTAAACAAGTGAAAAAAGGACTTTCACCACCATCCTCATATCTTAAACATCAGAATGTGTGGTCATAAGATGTAGTCATAGGCACCAAAAAAAGCAAAAACATAAACTGTTATAAAGGTTATTAATAAACTTCACAAAGTGTTATTTTTAAATTTGCATAATGTCCCACTTAGCAGTAAAATATATACAGTCCACAATACGTAAATATGAAACAAATAACTTTCCTTTTATTATAAAGCTATACCCATAGCAGGTCAGCCTCTGTCATGGACCATGTTTCATTATGTTGCTTTCTCACGGAAGTGCAAAGAAACCTAAGATACATCTTTCAATCACCAGGCTGTAGACATTTTAGTTTTCCAACAATCTAGCTATGGAGACTTCCATCAGTCTAACAACAGAGACTTTTTTTTTTTTTGCATAAAGTGTTTGTTAAAATTTTCAACACCAATAGACAGGTAACGCATTACAGATGATATCCTCTTACAAGCAATTTTCATATCAGAGTTAAATTACCATCAGACACGGATACTGATAGATGCTTCAAGTGTGCAATAGAAAAGGGAACACTGGCTGATGAGTTTTGGTATTGTACTCATGTAAACACATATTGGCAAAAGATTTTTCAATACTTGGCTTTTTTGTTAGGCCAAATGGGCCAATACTCTATTGATGTTGAATTACTTGATGATTTTTCTAGATTAATAAATCGGGGAATGGTAAAAAGAATATATATATAGGAAAGCTCTGTTAGTTGGGAAGAAATCATAGACCGTAACTTTTAATCAGCCGCTTGGATACACATATACGTGTGTATGCCGGCTTGCGCCAGAGGACATGGCCATTTTAAAACATATTTGTGTGTATATGCGTGCCTGGTATAAACTAGACTGAAGACGCATACCTGTACGTACAATTTTATATAGACATACGTGTGTACACACAAATGCCACCTTTACCTCGAGAGTGGGGGAATTTTATGAGGGACACCCGCAGATCCCATTACTAGTTTTCCCACTTCGCCCAGTTAAGGGATAGGACTTCCAAACCCCCCTAGGGTATTAGCCTCCCTTTCCTCCTGTTAGCTCCAAGCCTTAAAACCCCGCTGACTAACCTATTTTTTTTTTCATACTTTTACTTACACGCCATCCATAGCAGTAGCAAAGTTACATGGCAGGGGACCCTGGTGCGCGCTTGTGCGTATAAATACTTACACGCACATTTCATGTTAGTCCTGCGTCGGCGTGACGCAGCGTCACGTGATTCCCCTCGGGTTCGCTCCGGGACCCCTCGTTGGGCCCAAAAGGAACTTTTGGCCAGCTTGGGGGGGCCTCCTGACCCCCCCAAGCTGGCCAAAAGTGCCTTTTGGGCCCAACGAGCGAACCCGAGGGGAATCACGTGACGCCGCGTCACTCCGACGTCACTGCCGACGTCACGTGATTCCCCTCGGGTTCGCTCCCGGAACCCTCGTTGGGCTCAAAAGGCACTTTTGGCCAGCTTGGGGGGGTCAGGAGGCCCCCCCAAGCTGGCCAAAAGTGCTGTTTGGGTCCAACGAGGGGTCCGGGAGCGGAACCGCGATGGACCACGTGACGTCGGCGTCACGTGATTCCCCACGCGTCCGCTTTTTGGCCAGCTTGGGGAGTTTTGGTAAGTCTTGGGGGGGGGGGATTAAGGAGGGTGAGGGGTTTAAATTTTTATTTAGATCAACAATCGCGATTTCCAACGTATTCAACATAGCTATGTTGAATAAGTTGGAAATCCGATCGTTTACGCCTCAAAAAATAAGTTGCGTTTTCCATTTAAGTTCAAAACGAATGCACACCCCTAGTGTGTACTGGGAGATACACATGTACTTGGGAGCCTTTTAAAATCCATGCAGTGCGCACCGGCCGACATACTCTCCATTGTCTCCTGGCTTTGGTGCGTGCTAGGTTTTTAAAAATTTACCTACTACTGAGTGTTTGGTGAGCTTCTGAGCTTCCATCTTTTTGGAAATGGAGACATGTACTCCATGATACCATGCAGATAGAAAACTTGGCTTATGGTATCATCTTTTCAGGTAGGAAATTCTTTTGTGATTCTAAGGAACTTCAGAGCCTCCCAGCAAGGGCTAGAAGTGTGATTTTAAATTACACCTAGAGATCTCTCAAGTTACCACTTTGCTGTTTTCGTAGGTAATTTCTGACCTCTTTCTTATTCCCTACAATTTCATCTAATTTTCTTTGATTTATTAAAAACGTACGCCATTCTGGCTTACCTTCAGGGGAGGGAAAGGGAACGGGTTGGTTGCTGTTTTTTCTTTGATTATTATCTTAGAAAAAAATATTCCATAGTGATTTAATCTCTAAGATGGTAATGTACATAAGGAGCCAATGTACATGGTCTTTCTTTATTCTGGTGATCTCAGTTGTAACAAGGAGGATGAGAAATAGATAAAAGTTGAATTTATCCTTTAAACAGTTGAGCATGATATACTGCAATTGTTTTATAACTGCATTTGATATTGTGAAATGTATTCCTGACTTATGAGTTGTTCTTGCTTCTTTTCCTCAATAAAAATAAAGGTGTGTGCAATATTTAGGGGCAATTTTCAAAAGAAATAAAAGCCATGTCTCACTTGGAAACAGGAGGCTAACTTTAAAACAGCTGTGCACATGTCCATATACACATGTACATGGGTGCACACAAAGTCGCTATAGTATTTTATAACCTGTGCGCAAATGATACACGCAGGTTGGAAAATGAGTACATATGCATGCAAACATGCTCACGTATGTAAAAACCACACACTGCACAAGTTCAGACTTATCTGGAGAAGTTCTGAATTATCCACTACTTAGCAGGATATATCTGAAAAAGGCTACTTAGATAAGCGTTACAAAGATACTTATCTGGCTAAGGGACGTATTTTCAAAGGGTTACATGCGTAAGTTATGCGCTTACCCCGAGAATCCACTCCTGTGCGCGCCAAGCCCATTTTGCATAGGCCCAGCGACGCGAGCAAGACCAGGGACGTGCGTATGCCCCGGGGCTTGAAAAAAGGGGCGGGGCGGGGGCGGGGCCAGAGCCTCCAGGCACAGCGGCCATTTGCCACTGTGCCTGGGATCGCGGGCCGGCTGTCGGCCAGCGTGCGCAACCTACGCCTACCCGGAGGCAGGCGCAACTTACAAGACAAAGGTTAGGTGGAGAGTTTAGGTAGGGCTGGGGGGCAGGTTAGGTAGGGGAAGGGAGGGGAAAGGGGGGGGGGGCGGAAGGAAAGTTCTCTCCGAGGCCGCTCCGATTTCGGAGCGGCCTTGGAGGGAACAGGGAAAGCCATAGGAGCTCCCTTAGGGCTCGGCGCGCGCAAGGTGCACAAGTGTGCACCCCCTTGCGTGCGCCGATCCCGGATTTTATAACATGCGCGTGCATGTTATAAAATCGGGCGTAGATTTGTGCGCGCTGGGTTGCACGCATAAATCTATGCCCGCGCATACGTTTTAAAATCTGGCCCTAAGTCAGATAGCTGGATAAGTCTAAGAGGTCCTACATATTCAGCTATATGTTAGCTATTTTTTTATGCTCGCAACTTTTGAAATTCACCTTTTAGCGGGTGCAGAGATTGGGGCAGATTTTCAAAGGGGTACGCGCGTAAGATACGCACTTACCCCCTGAAAACCTGCCCCAAGCTCCCCTTGCGCGTGCCAAGCCTATGTTGCATAGGCTGCTGGTGAGCACAAAGCCCCGGGACACGTGTCGGGGGGTGTGACGCGGCCAGCGCGTCATCGGGGGCGTCGGGGCGCATGTCGCGGCCGGCGCGTCATCAGGGGCATTCCGGGGGCATGACCACAGCCTCCGGACCAGCCCCGGGACCGGACCATGGCGTGCCGGCAGCCGGCCTGGTGCGTGAAAGTTACGCCTGCCTTGAGCAGGCGTAACTTTCGCGATAAAGGTAGGGGGGGAACTAGTTAGGGCCGGGGGGCGGAAGGAAAGTTCCCTCAGAGGCCGCTCCGATTTCGAAGCGGCCTCGGAGGGAACGGAGGCAGGCTGCGCGGTTCGCGCGCGCAGGCTGCCGATTTTGCGCAGCCTTGCGCACGCCGACCCCGGATTTTAAAAGATACGCACGGCTACACGCTTATCTATTAAAATCCGGCGTACTTTTATAAAATCTACCCCTATGTGCTTTAAAAACATTCACAGCTTTACACCTCCTACATATGTAGGTGGCCAAAGGGGGCAAACTAGTTTAGGCTGTTAGAGGAAAACACACTGTTTTCCTCTAACAGCCTAAACATGTTACTTTGAAAGTACCTCCATGTTACACATTTTTTTTCTCTTATTACTGAGCAGTTTTCAGTACAAAATGAATGTAAATACTGTCTTTCAGGACAGTGCTGCTTCTGGGACATGTAAAATAAACCCTATTTTCTTTTTTTAAATTATGTTCCAGCCAAACATCCCATGTGTTTATTTGACAGTCCTGTTTACTGAAGAGGCAAATACTGTTTATTATACAAAGAAGAAAAAACATGTAACTGTATAGGTAATGAACCACTAAAATGTGCTTCTAGTGGATGTCAGATAAAGATTAAGTAGTTATTCCAGTCTGCCCAGTTATTCCTGTCCACACTGCAGGGGCAAACCAGCTGCCAGCCGTAAAGCATGCTCACTTGTGGAATATCATGCTTTAACCAGGACAGTTTTAGTTGTCTTCCTCCCTGGCTCTGTACCATCCTAGATAGATTTACATACACATTCCTATTAATTCAACACGTCTCCCCCTCCCACCTTTTCCCATCCCTCACTCCCCTGACACCCACACAGTCTTTACCACCAAGCTTTATAATAAACTAAACTACTACTAAAACTAAAAAGGCTTTTGTCTGAACATATGGCCTCCTAGCTCCCCATGGTTTTGCTGGCTGGTACCCAGCCACCAGCACCCTGAAAGCATCAACCCTGTTGGTTCCAATCTGGCTACTTGTAGCTTATGGAATTACTAGATCATGTCTTCTTTCTCTGCCCTTTGCTTGTTATAATCATTCAGGCCGATACAGTACAGTGCGCACTGTTAGCCCAAGTTTTGACACGGGTTTTCGACGCGCTAGCTTTACCTCTTATTCAGTAAGGGGTAATAGCGCATCGAAAACACGCGTCCAACCCCCCCCGAAACTAATAGTGCCCGCAACATGCAAATGCATGTTGCGGGCACTATTAGTTATTCCCGATCGATACAGAAAGTAAAATGTGCAGCCAAGCCTCACATTTTACTTTCAGAAATTAACTCCTGCCCAAAGGCTGGTGTTAATTTTGGCCGGCACCGGGGAAGTGTACATAAAAGCAGAAAAAACTGCTTTTCTATGCACCCTCCGACTTAATATCATGGCGATATTAAGTCATAGGCCCCAAAAGTAAAAAAAAAAAAGTAAAAATTAAAAAAAATCGGCCCGCGGGTCGGAAGACGGATGCTCAATTTTGACGGCGTCCATTTTCCGAACCCATGGATGTCAGCGGGTTTGAGAACCGACGCCGGAAAAATTGAGCGTCAGCTGTCAAACCCGCTGACAGCCGCCGCTCCTGTCAAAAAGGAGGCGCTAGGGACGCACTAGTGTCCCTAGCGCCTCCTTTTACCATGGGCCCTAATTTGCATAGGCCACCCTCCTGAATCGCGCGCCCAGGAGAGTGGCCTGTGCGCGCGCCGGAAGGGCGGGCGCTCACCAGCTCTCCCGTGCGTTTTTTCTGTATCGGCCTGTTTGTTAGGTTGATCCTTTAAACGATATTACAAACTACAAAAATTCTAGTTTTCTCAAGGTCCAAGAGCTACTATAATTTTCTTATACTTTATAAAACATTAGCAGATTGAAATTAATTGCTTTATCTGACTATAAAAACTTGACAGGTGGGAGAAGAAATACTTAATCCATATTTACTAAAAATTAGAAGAAATATGTAGCGTATTCGTAACTTGTACAGATTCTAAATCATCATGTTGTAATTAATACTGCAAGTTAAAAAGTGCACTATGAAAATTAGTTTTGAATTTTCAAGTGCAAAATATGGAAGTGTATTTAATTTATATGCAGTTTCAAAACTACTTAGTCACACAATCTTCAACTGATTAGAAATTAAACACAAGTATATATAAGGGTTTTTAAATAAAGATTTTCCTTCTTGCCAATGTGAAAAAGACCGTCTTCCCAATTAATAAAGCATAAAATCTGCACCTTTCCTATTGGCTAAACTGAGTTACAATGAAAAACAAATTCCCATATCCCACACAACTGTGTTAGTAGTTATGTTTACTAGGGGTCCTCCGACCAGGGCTGGCACGAGGCATTAGGCAGGCTGCTTTCTCTCTACTTTCTTCCCTTTTTTCATCCCTTTCCCTTCCCTCATCCCTATTCTTGTTTCTCCTCCTCTCACTCCCCTCTCATGCAACGTGCCAGATTCTTGTTAGGAGCAAAACAACCCCCTCTGGAGACCCTGTTCCAGAGAGAGAAACTCAGATTTGGTATCTGGGTTATAATAATGAGGGTTTCTATACTTTGCATCTCCAAAGCCTGCCTGCATAGGGGATGACGCCCATGCACACACCCACACCCCAACCCACCTCCCCACAACTCCAAAGAGATGGCAGTACAATTACTTGACTTTCCTTGTCATCTCGCTAGAACCCATGGGTCAGTACCATCAGTGCCTTCCTCTCTATGACCAGCACTGTCCTTTACTTCTTAATACTATGCTGAAACCTCACTTTCTATCTATGGCCCAAATTGTTCTACCTGAAGAAGCAGCACGAACACCAGCAGTAGATAACACAGCCTATCAATGGTAGCCATTCACCAACATGCCCTGTCCACGCCGCTCTGACATGCTTCTCCTTGCACTTGACTCCACTGCAGCACCAGATCACTGTCATCACTGCTGTAGGCCGGATCAAGCTTGGGGGACCTTTGATATAACTGCAGGATACTTATTTTGCACTGAGGAAATGTGAAAGGATTTCTGACTAAATAAAGTCCTCCTATATGATCATATTCAGTTATGTGGGATATGGAAGGTTTTTTTCATTGTAATTCCCTTAAGGAAGGGAGAAGAATTTATGCTATAATAATCAGAGAGATTGTCTTTTTTTTTTTTTCACATTAGCAAGAAGAAAAAATTTATAAAAAAAACCTAATATAACATAATATATAAAATTAAAAAATTATTTTGGCAAATGATTGTATACTCACATTGAGCTGAGTATGCCAGCTTTCACAAGTAAGTACTTATGTTTAATAATAATTTGTTGAAGCTTGTGTGACCCACTATCTTTGCAATTATTTGATTGGAACAATTGGGGGTCCATATTCAAAAGCATTAAGCCAGATAACTCGGAGGTTATCCAGCTACAGATGTGGTGCCAGACAGGTGTGGATGCAACCAATAACCTGGTGCTGCAGACAGAGTAGAGAAGGTGAAGCGGTCACAAAGCCTTCACCTGCCTGGTTCCCAGGTGCCTTAGCGTACTAGGGAAGGCCTGAGATGTGGCAGAATCAGCGGGCTTGTGGCGTTGTCAGTGCGATGGCATCAGTGCCTTGTGATATCACCGCATCAGGGTCGCCCAGCAGCAATGTCATGGTAAGAGCTTCAATTGCTAGTCTGCCAAATGTGTGCCAGTTCTGAGTTGCTAAGGATGATGGTTCTGAGGTGTTTGCAGCTAAATCTATTGGTGCAAGTGAGTCACATCACTAGCTTGTGCAACAAGATTGATGACTGTCTTTCTTGTTGCAAGTGGAAAGACTTCATGAGGCTAGCGATGGACGCCAAGGAATCAGGGATGTTAGTACTGGCACACCTCTGGATGAATGGAGAGAAGATGCACTCGAGCTGCTGCACCAATAGATCGCACCATCTACCTGGCATGCATATATGAGGGGATAGGAGGTCATGAACTCCCCACTCCTTTCAGACCAGCCAGAGGGTCCCATCCTTGCTCATGTAATAGTGTAGCACACATAGTGCGAGCCCGGCAGAGCGCCATATCCCAGGGCATAATACAGGCCAGCCTGGCAGGCTATGCTGCCTTTGCTAAAGCTGAAGGATGGCCCAATCCGGTCAGAGACTTTGTGCTTAGGCGGGTCCTGACTAGGGAGGGCTAAATCAAAGCCCAGACTTCCCGACGTGCGCAGGCCAATTTTGTACGAACACTTATTAGCTTTGTGGCCCGTCTTGCCAATGGTGGCTGACCCTTTTCAGCTGGACTTGTTTTGCGCCGCCTTCACCACGGTATTCTTCACTGCACGCAGGGTGAGCAGTCTAGTGGTAGAGGCAAGTAATAGGGATGATTATTCTGGCCTCCATGTCTCCGATGCAGCAGTCACTAATGGCAAACTGCTAGTAAGGATTAGGTGGTCCAAGTGGACCAACTAGGGCGGGGTGCTTTGAATTCCCTGGCAGCGGTCCCTGGGTTGCCCACATGCCCCCCTTCTAGAATGTTTCATACTACTTTATGTGTGACTTAGGCCAGACCGGGGGGGGGGGGGGGGGTGTCCAATTTGTGGTGCACACCAACCTTCTCCCATTCAGCAGATTTCAAAGTCAATGCCATCTTGAAGCAGGATCTGGGCAGGCTGAGCTGCAGGCAGAGCAGTCTGGTCTCTCAGTCACTGCCATAGAACGAATTGGAAGGTAGTGCTCCCCTGCCTATCTTATGTTAGGCAAGGGGACAGTGCTCAGGGCCACTGTACACCCTAGCGAGTCTCATCCTGGTAGGATAGGGGGTGGGTATTATGAAGCACCATTGTCTGATTCCTAACAGTTTGTAATGTTCTAGGCCTGCGTTGGCAAATGGAATGGATCGCAGGACACTCATTTGTATTTTGGGCCAAGCACGGGGGGCAAAGAAAGGAGTGTTAGGTGTGCACTTGAGTCTTGCATCTCGGGATGTAATGGTGAAATGGTTGAGATGAAAAGGAATGCGTTGGAATCAGCTCATCCCCTTTCTGTGGAACCAACTGATTAGATCGGCACCACCTGAGGTGTTCATCATTTACCTGGGGGGCAATGATCTGGGGGGAATTTCCGTCTAGCTTCTCTTGGATAACATGAAAAACATTACACTTATTTTGTCCTTGATGCCCTTTATGAGTATTGTGTGACCTGAGATCATCTCTTGCCATTTGTTCTTGAATTCATGGCTATAGGGGTCACTGGATGCAGAAGCTGAACAAGCAGATCAGAATCGTTGCTGAGCGTCATGAGGGGGATCACCATTTTAGGCACAGCTAGCTTTGTGTCAAGTGTGGTGACTTGTTTTGCAAGGACAGGTTGCACCTTTCGGAAAATGGGTCAGGACCTTTTCTTGAACACCCTGAGGCAGGCCATTTAGAGGGTACTGGATGGTGACTAGTCCTTAGGACACAGCTGCAGTGGGGGAGGGTCCCAGGCAAGCTGTTGGGCTACCTGGGCCCTTTGGCAGGGATACTTGAGTGGGGAGCGGGTTTTGGATCAGAGGCAGTGCATTATATGCTTGTGATGATGGCATGTGAACCTGTCTCCAGCATGCCAAGTCACCAGCAGGATGCATCAGATGCCCAGCCAACTCATCCCACCATACCTGACATGACAGCATTGGAGCCACAAACAGCCATCTTAAAAAATGGCGTGGGCCATCCATTGCTCCTACCATGTGACAGGGGCCGACTAATGGCACCGGTAGCCCCTGTCACATAGTAAGGGCAAAGAGCCACTGGCGCCATTTTGATTACTGGCAGCCGACAGCCCGAGAGGGGGAGATCACTCCTGGGACCCCTGCTGGACCACCAGGGACTTTTGGCAAGTCTTGGAGGGGGGGGGGGGCTCAGGCAAGTCTTGGGGGGTCGGGATGGTAGGGGTTTGCAGTTAAATACATTTGAAGAGTTGGGGTGGGGGTTTCGGGGCAACCGAAAAAAATCGGCCCGAACCACAGGAAACCGAAATTTCCCAAAAGGTTCGGCCGAATCATCTCTAGTTATAAGTAGATTCATTGTAGTCTCTGGAGGATCACTGATAAACAAATTTTCTTCTATATGTATATAATTCACTTACTAGGACCTGGAGTCTGTTGGCAACAGAGACCTGGAGTCTGTTGGCAACAGAGATCTGGAAGACTCATTTGCATACTACTCCCAGCAGCCCCAGTAAATGGCACTGTGAACCATTTAGGTTTTAGCTTCCAGAGCCCCTGCCCGCTTTTCAGCAGCAGAGGACCTGAAGGTTCATCTGCTTTCTTCTCCCATCAGCCCTAGCAGAAATCTCCAATGGACACTGTGAGCCATCTAAGTTTCAGCTTCTACAGCCCCAGCTTCCACTTTCTCTACCCTTTTTTGTAGAAATAGAGGAGCAAAAGGCAACAGATTTATTTATATGATACAATAACAGGGAATTAGTTCAAAACAAGAATTAACAAAGTGTGAAACCAGTTAGTTATAAGTAGATTAATTGTACTCTCTGGAGGATTAGTGACAGACTAAAATAAACCGATGTATTTAAAGTACTTTAGATTAAGCTGAACATCCTTACTTCCTTAGAAATGTTATATCGCTAACAATTGATCAAAATTAAGATGCAGTCAGTAGTCTAGCAGTCAGAGGAGGACTCTCTAGTGTTTTGCACCGAGTCCACATGTATGATTATTTAGCAGTTTGTGAGAGGTTGCATGTGTGAGCTTGGTGCAAAGAGCTACTAGACCTCCAAGAACCTGTCTGATCTCTGGAGGTTAGAGGGCTGGGGGAGGAGGGCTGGCTGTACTGGGGCTTCTAGGAAGGAGGGCAGGCAGTGCTGGGGCTGGAGGCGGGAAAGCAAAAGATAAGAGCCTCTGGGGAATTTCCATGGGTGGCTGTGCATCTGCTGCAGCTGGGGGCGGGGAGGGCAGGCTATGATGGGGATGAGTATGCTGTACTGGGACAGAGCAGGAGGGCAGGCTGTGCTGGGACTGGGGTGGGGGGTGGGGTTGGAGAGCAATTTACAGGGACCTCCAGAGAATTTCCATGATGATCAGCTAGCACATCAAAAAAGTACTTTGGGGTTTTTTTTTTCAAAAGTAGTGTGACTCTAAGAAATTGTGCCGATATAACAGTGACCTTTTTTATATTCTGGGTTGCAGTTTCTCCGATTAGAGCTCATTCCTCCGTAAAAGTAACTCTTACGGCTGGTTTTTATACAGGTCCACTTCTAAGCTGCTAAGATTCTGTGGAAAGAAAAATCCCTGTCTTGTGTGTGTAATTACTTTTTTCCATAGAAGAGGAGGAGGACCATCTCTTTATCTCTCTCTAACGATCAGCCTAATCCTGCTCCGTGAATCAATGCATCACTGTTATAACAAGGAAAGAAGCTGGAATGCTCCAGGAGATTCTATTTACCAGGCACACCACGGTGCGTTATACAATCTGCAGTCATTTTTATTTGCTGTAGGTGGTATTGCACTGCTGATGCCTGCAGGTTCATCTGCTCAGCAGCTTATTGATTCTTATCTTGAACTGATTACGCTTCATTCTGTGCAGAAAGCTCCCACAAATGGCATTCCAATTATTATAGGAGCTCCTTGGGAGGACGCGGGTATTTCTTTAGTATCCATTAGTGAAACAGTGCAATAACACCAGCATCCCATAAGCATGAAATCACATATTTCATTATTTTATTGGGAATTAGGGTTTAGTGTTCTTTATGACATAGCATGAGGCTGTCCTCTGGTAAATTATGTAGTTTTACCAGTTTTAAAACTGGAATGGCAGTGCTGTTAGGGCCTTAAAAAAAACATTAAGCAGTTCTCTGTTGGTTGAATGCAGGTGCTCCAAAAGCAAATACTTGCAGGCAGTATATTCCCCCCAGAAATCCCAAACCTTGAGCACACCTACTTAAAATAAAACAGTTTGTATGATGGACCAGAACATCAAGTAAATTTGTGTATGTAACAAATTGTTTTCCTTTCTTGTAGTCGGTCGTATTTTATTTTTCCAAAATATATAATATGTGGTTTTACTAAATAGAGGCAACCATGTACTGATATAAGAAGGGAAGATGAAACTTTTAAAAGGCAGACTAGAACTGCAGTTTGTCTTTAGTCAGTAGTATCAATTTTAAATGTTCCTTCTCCTCCATTTTCTCCTTATGCTAAATTATTCATAGTTCTCATTGTATCATTTATTTTCATTAAATTCTTGTATAGCTGGGGGATCATGAAACATGTCATATTAGCAGCCAGGAGAGTGAAATTCGTGTAACCATCGAATAAATCTAGACAACATAAGCAGAAAAGAATAAGGCAGTCTGTGCATCCATTAAATATTTGTTCTATCTGTTGAAAGTGACATCTAGGGGTCAGTTGTGAAGGCAATTCTATTATGGACAAGCCTATTGCAGCCTTTTACATTTATCGATATTGAGGAATTCTATAAAATTGTCAATACAAATTAAGCATTGTGACTTGTCAGCACCACATGACTGCAGAAAAATCCTTAAATATACAGGCAATAATGACAGGACAGCATTAATGCCCAATGACATAATATAGCCTAGCTCTACTGTAATTTCAATTGAGTCTATTGAACATAGAGAGGGTAATTGGTAGGTGCAAATACACAAACAGCTCCGTCTGTACTTCCAGAGGCCTCCGACTGAGCGGCCATTGCTGCTGTGTCGGAGGATCATGTGCCAGCAAGCTGCTGGCACACGCAACTTGCGCCTGCCCAGAGGCAGGCGCAAAAGGTAAGACAAGATTCGGGGGGTTAGAGTAGGGCTGGGGGGGGGAAAGGTTAGGGGAAGGGGTGGGAAGGTTAGGTTAGGGGAAGGGAATGGAGGAAGGCAGCGCGGCTCGGCACATACAAGGTGCACAATTGTGCACCCCCTTGCATGCGCCGACCCTGGATTTTATAACATGCGCACACCTGCACGTGCATGTTATAAAATCGGGCGTACATATGCTCGCGGTAGGCCATGCACGCTTCTTTTAAAATCTACCCCTAAGTGTACACTGGACATACCAAAATAGCCAGATCTGAGCTTAAAGTATACAAAAAGTCAAATATACAGGAAGAGACAAAAGATACAGAAAAGAACATAAAGAAAAAGAAGGAAACACACATAGAAAACAGAAAGGAAGCACACTAACATAAAACATAAAAGTCATATGCGATGGAGAAGGTACAGAGAAGGGCGACGAAAATGATAAGGGGAATGGAACAGCTCCCCTATGAGGAAAGGCTGAAGAGGTTAGGACTTTTCAGCTTGGAGAAGAGACGACTGAGGGGGGATATGATAGAGGTGTTTAAAATCATGAGAGGTCTAGAAAGGGTAGATGTGAATCGGTTATTTACTCTTTCGGATAATAGAAGGACTAGGGGGCACTCCATGAAGTTAGCATGGGGCACATTTAAAACTAATCGGAGAAAGTTATTTTTCACTCAACGCACAATTAAACTCTGGAATTTGTTGCCAGAGGATGTGGTTAGTGCAGTTAGTATAGCTGTGTTTAAAAAAGGATTGGATAAGTTCTTGGAGGAGAAATCATTACTTGCTATTAATTAAGTTGACAGTCACTGCTATTACTAGCAACAGTAACATGGGATAGAATTAGTTTTTGTGTTCTTGCACGGTTCTTATGGCCTAGATTGGCCACTGTTGGAAACAGGATGCTGGGCTTGATGGACCCTTGGTCTGACCCAGTATGGCATGTTCTTATGTTCTTACTTACCTGAACAAGAACATAAGAAAGCGCTTGTTGACCTGAAAGACTTAAAAAGGACACAATCTCAATTCTTTAAGGAAAAACATTATTAAGAGAAAAGTAAAGCTATTTTAATAGTTAAAGAAGATAGACATAATTACTTATCAAATAGTATTTATTCCATTGTCTTGTTGATAAGCTTACATAGGTCTAGATCAGTGGTCCCCAAACCTGTCCTGGAGGGCCACCAGCCAGTCGGGTTTTTGGGATATCCACAATGAATATGCATGAGAGAAAATTTGCATGTTATGGAGGCAGTGCATGCAAATTTTCTCTCATGCATATTCATTGAGGATATCCCAAAAACCCGACTGGCTGGTGGCCCTCCAGGACAGGTTTGGGGACCACTGGTCTAGATGGTCTGTGTGAAAGTAAAATTATTAATACCTGTATAAAGAAAGAGAAAATATAGAAAAAGTATTATAATATAAGGAAAATTATTAGAGAAATGTATTACACACTAAGAAAGAATAATTGTTTAAGTTTAATAAAAAGAAACTCTTCGTTTGCCTAATACTGTGAAGTGAATTGTAACTGTTGTGTTTATATATCCTTGCCTCCCCTTCCTAGCTTGGCGGAAATTACTGGGTGGGTTGCGGACCCCTATCCCTGTGGGAGACCTAGTTGGGAGGAAAGCATTAAACTGCACCCTTGTGGGTAACACCTGAGATCTTCTGCCCTGGTCACACGACTACACTCTTAACATCAAACTCGGCCCTGATAGCAGCCTTCACCCCACAGGGGCAGTGGTTTACATTGTTACATGAGTACTTTTAGACTACCTACTTAACATTCAATTTTCCAAGGAGAACAATGCACCCCTTTTGAAATTTGCAAATAAAAGGTTATATGTGCCACTAAAGAATACTGCAACCGCTTATGCAGTCCCGAAAAGATAGGGTTATATGTGCCACTAAATAATATTGTGGCAGCTTATGCAAATCCTACAAGAGAAAAGGTTTCCTGAACACTCAGTAAAACCTGACTTTTATTTGCAAATTTCAAAAATTAAAAAAGAAAATTTGAATGAGACTCATGATGTAAAAAAATTGTAGCACAGCATAAAACCAGTGATAGTGACTTTTTTTTTTTTTTTTTTTTAAATAAAGTGAAAATGCACTAATGTTTTCATTTGCTATGCATATATGAAGGTCTCTACCTCATTCTTGATCCTGGTGGTTAGTTGTAATTTCAGTTACTCCTCAACTTAAACATACCCCCAAAGGGGTAGATTTTAAAAGAAGTGCGATCAGCCTACTTTTGCTTGCGCATCAGACTCAAGCAAAAGTACGCTGGATTTTAGTAGATACGCGCAGAGCCGCGCGTATCCACTAAAATCCCTGGATCGGCGCGCGCAAGGCTATTGATTTTGTATAGCCGGCGCGCGCCGAGCCGCGCTGCCTACCCCGTTCCCTCCAAGGCCGCTCCGAAATCGGAGCGGCCTCGGAGGGAACTTTCCTTTGCCCTCCCCTCACCTTCCCCTCCCTTCCCCTACCTAACCCACCCGCCCGGCCCTGTCTAAACCCCCCCCTTACCTTTGTCGGGGGATTTACGCCTCCCGGAGCGAGACGTAAATCCCCGCGTGCCAGCGGGCCTCCTGCGCGCCGGGCCGCGACCTGGGGGCGGGTACGGAGGGCGCGGCCACGCCCCCGGACCGTAGCCACGCCCCCGTACCCGCCCCCAAAACGCTGCCGACACGCCCCCGAAACGCCGCGACGACCGGGCCCGCCCCGACACGCCCCCAACACGCCCCCCTCCGAGAACCCCGGGACTTACGCGAGTCCCGGGGCTCTGCGCGCGCCGGGAGGCCTATGTAAAATAGGCTTCCCGGCGCGCAGGGCCCTGCTCGCGTAAATCCGCCCGGTTTTGGGCGGATTTACACGAGCAGGGCTCTGAAAATCCGCCCCAAAATGTACAAAACATGAACCCCCAAATGTACAAAATATACCACCAAGGCTCTTCCCTCTCATCCACCATTTTCAATATCTACCTCATCCCCTTCTGCCATCTCCTAACGGATCTTGGCCTCAAATTCTACCTCTACGCAGATGATGTTCAAATCATTATTCCTGTTCGCAACTCCCTAACCAATGCCCTTGAACTCTGGAAGAACTGCCTTGCCTCCATAAATACCCTTCTCTCCAATCTCCACCTCGCCCTTAACTCCTCAAAAACAGAACTGCTCCTCATCTCACAACATATTCCCCCCAATCCCAACCTTGCAAATGATCCTGCCTTTAATGCCTATCTAATGCAACCCTGTGCACGAAACCTTGGGGTTCAACTTGACCAGCAACTGAACCTAAAAAAACATATCAATAAAATCCTCAAAGAAGGCTACTACAAACTCAATGTTATGAAAAAACTAAAACCTCTACTGCACACCAGTGACTTCCGTACTGTCATCCAAGCCACTCTTGCTCCTAAACTTGACTACTGTAACTCACTCTTCCTAGGCCTCCCCTCCACCTTCCTAAAACCACTACAACTGCTGCAGAATGCAATAGCGCGAACTATATCCAATGCCCGCAAATATGACCACATTACTCCCATCCTCAAAGACCTGCACTGGCTCCCTATCCCCTCCCGTATCATTTATAAAATCCTCACCATAATCCACAAAGCCATACACATTCATAATTCCAATTGGCTAGAAGAACCATTCCAACCCAAACGCTCAAAGCGACTCACTAGAGCTTCCAATAATGGGACCCTTCATGCGCCCACCCTAAAACAAGCTCACCTCATATCCACAAAGGAACAAGCTATTTCCATAGCTGGACCTTCTCACTGGAACTCCTTACCTACCAACCTATGGCTCGAAACATATCCCTCCAAATTCAGAGCTAACCTAAAGACCTGGCTCTTCAAACAAGCATACCCCCAATAATCCCAGCTCCACCTTCCCTCTACTCGACATGCCAACTCTTAGATGAACCCTGTACATTGTTCCGTTACAACTATTTTCATAACTATAACTTTAATTATACCTATAAGTATTTATATTTCTTATTGTTATTTAAGTAGTTGATGTTTGAGTGGTTTATCGTGTCATTTCCTTGCTAAGCTTACTGTTCCTATGTATCCCATGTATCCCCCCCCCATTTCCTGTTCATTGTAATTTCCACCTGCTGTTATACTGTAAACCGATATGATGTCACTTTGAATATCGGTATAGAAAAGTTTATAAATAAATAAATAAAATAAAATGTCCCCGTTTAGTGCAGCTTTAAGTACATATGTTTTGAATCCTGTGCGTACTTCTTACCTGCTCTAAGGAAGGCACATTACAGGCAGGCTAACTTACTCAGGTAAATCAGTAATTATCCACATAACTGACTTTGAAAATTGTCCTCCATTATTGGCAAAGTGCTAGTTACCAACTGGCTGCATTGTTTCAGGACAAGCTGTTCTGCTCCTGGCTTTCTCCTATTACGTATCTGAGTTTTCCTTGGACTAATCACAGCTACTGTCCATGTATGCAGTGAAGTGAAATTTTGGACTTTAGCAACCAGCCCTGAAAACATGGTTGTTGACCTTAGCAAAAATGCTTTAATGAGCAGCTTATTGGATATGATGGCCTACATGACAAATCATGATTAGAATGCACAGCATGGTTCAGAATGCAAAATGGTGCTTCAGTAACTTGCAGTTTTATTGTTGTAACACAGTTACAATACCATCTGCCAAAAGATGGTGAGGATTCCTATTGATTCCACTGACTTCCTTTCTCCAAACCGAGGGAAATGTAGCATCAGGTTCTCCAGGTTGTTTTCTAAGAAATATACTTATAATAACCTGTGACTAAAAGTTAAATATTGCACTTGATTTTCTTCCCCAGTGGCCCGTGGCAGAATCAGTGACAGATACGGAAAATGTACTATACATTTAGAAAAATGATTGGAGGGTAATATTAAGTTACTGGCCGGATTGCAAAGTTAGCCAGATAAACTGATCTGCCTAACTTTGGAGGGATATCCAGTAGAGATGTGAATCGTGTCCTCGATCGTCTTAACGATCGATTTCGGCTGGGAGGGGGAGGGAATCGTATCGTCGCCGTTTGGGTGTTTAGAGTATCGTGAAAATCGTTAAAATCGTGAACCGGCACACTAAAACCCCCTAAAACCCACCCCCGACCCTTTAAATTAAATCCCCTACCCTCCCGAACCCCCCCCCCCAAATGCCTTAAATTACCTGGGGGTCCAGCGGCGGTCCGTAGCTAAATCGGGGGAAGGGGGAGGGCAGGAAAACCGGCACACTAAAACCCCCTAAAACCCACCCCCGACCCTTTAAATTAAATCCCCCACCCTCCCGAACCCCCCCAAATGCCTTAAATTACCTGGGGGTCCCGGCTGAACGACCTCCTGTAGTCGATCTCCTGCCGGCGCCATTTTCCGTACGGAAAACGATTCGCGGCAGGAAATCACTCCCGGACCCCCGCTGGACCCCCAGGGACTTTTGGCCAGCTTGGGGGGCCTCCTGACCCCCACAAGACTTGCCAAAAGTCCAGCGGGGGTCCGGAATGACCTCCTGCAGTCGAATCATGTTGGTCTATGGCCGCCGCCATTTTGCAAAATGGCGGCGCAGATTGGCGCCGGCTGAAGACAACACGATTCAATTGCAGGAGGCCGTTCCTGACCGCCGCTGGACCCCCAGGTAATTTAAGGCATTTTGGGGGGGTTCGGGAGGGTGGGGGATTTAATTTAAAGGGTCGGGGGTGGGTTTTAGGGAGTTTTAGTGTGCCGGTTTTCCTGCCCTCCCCCTTCCCCCGATTTACGATTTTTTGACGATAAATCGGGGGAATTGGTATTGTATCGTGGCCCTAACGATTTTTGACGATTTAAAATATATCGGACGATATTTTAAATCGTCAAAAAACGATTCACATCCCTAATATGCAGTGGTAAAGCTGCAGTACTGAATATGGCCAGTTATATTAAAGAGAGCAGGATAACTTTATCCAGTTGACTTTAGGCCTATTCTTTCATATGACCAGTTAGCAGGATAAGTTCTCTAGTTAAATCTGAATAACCTATCCAGCTAACCACTTAATTCCCCCCCCCCCCCGCCCCCGAATGCCCCTACCTTATCCTGCTAAATTATAGATGTATAATGAGTTATCGGTGTATAATTTAGCCAGATAGGTGCTCAAAATATTCAAAAGTCAGCTTTTAACTAGATAACTTGTGAGTTATCCGGCTAAATGCTTCTGAATATTTCTTCTGTATGTATTGCAGCAGGGCATTGCAGGGCTTTTTATCACCCCAAAAGCTTTTATTCCTCAATGTTGCCCTGTTTGTTTGTTTTTTAAACTTTCATTCCAATGTTTTCTTATCGTAAAATAGGATAAGGTCTACCACTCTGATCTTCAGTGCTGGTGAATTTATTACACTGAAAAAAATACCTTTGAGGCATGATTCAGACTTACGGTAAACATTCAGCTATGCAAGCTGCTATACAGAAAAAACATTTGGCCAATTCAGGAGCCATTCCTATCAAAATTGAATATTCAGCAAATAGGTCTTTTTGGCGTGAATGTGGTTTTTAAAATGTGCCGCAAGACGTTGGATCATAAATGATGCTTGGTTTTGGCCCTGTTTCACTTCATCATTGAGGTGCCACAGTTTTTACCCCTTTACTACTAATCGAGCAGGCTATGTTATAATAATATCCATCTTTTCTCTCTATTCAGGGCAGCGATGACACCGATGGTGATATTGATAAGAACAAGTGCTGCACGCTTTGTAATATGTCTTTTACCTCAGCAGTGGTGGCTGAGTCGCATTACCAAGGGAAAATCCATGCCAAAAGACTAAAACTGTTGCTAGGCGAGCCAGCAGTGAAGCCCACAGGTAGGTCCACTGATGAGGCAATTAGAGATGCATTAAGAAACTGAACGCTCTCTCAAATGAGCACAGTCCTACTGTGCAGAAAGAATTGGCCAGCAAAAGTATTATTAGTACACTGAAACCTTTACAAAAGATAAATATATCTATGTGTAGCAAACCTGAGGCATCACCTTTGGAATTTTGCCACAGCAGTTGTCATAACAACCTTTATGGTACAGCTCATGGTCACTGTCCTCGCTCTGACATATTAGGTGACTCATTGATCATCCTATGATAACCTGTACATTGGAATGTGATCTCTGTGTACCTCTTTTTCTAAACATATATTCAGACTCAAAAATAATGTGTAGGGATGTGCATTCATTTGCAACAGAATGGGAAACTTCAATTTCCCATTTCATTTTAATTAAGTTATGGTAAGAGGGTCCAGGGAATTGGGGGAGGGCGGCTGGGTCAGAGTGAAGGCCCAGAAGGTTTTTGTTTTTTGTTTTTCCTGCAGGGCTTGATATTCCCTTTTGTTTAGTTATATTTTTCATATCTTTTTTGTTTGTTTGTTTTTAATCTCATTTGTTCTTGGTTATTTTTTTCATTTTACATAAAAAAGAAATGAAACAAAAATTAAAATAAAAACTAAACAAATGATGCACACACTTATTAACTTAGCTGTTTTGTCATTTGTTACAGATTTCAAAGGGAAGAGGGGGAGGGAAGAGGTTAACTACCAAAAGCTCTTTGATAAACCTGTAAACAGATCAAGTTGCTTCAGGAGGTTGCATTATGATACCAGAATACAAACTATTGAAATGATAGGCCAGGTCAACTTGGTGGAGGGGTGCTGCTATATGTTAAGGAGGGCATAGAGTCAAATAGGATAAAATTCCTGCAGGAGACAATGCACTGTGGAATCTCTATAATTAGAAATTCCTTTTGTAATGGGGAAAAGTATAGCAGTGGGGGTAACTATCATCTACCCGGCCAGGATGAAAAGAGAGAGAGAGTGAAATGCTAACAGAAAGTAGACAAGCTAACAAGTCAACACAGTAATTAGGGGTAGATTTAAATTATCCAAATATTAATTGGGAAATATCTCATCAGGACATAGTAGAGAGGTAAAATTTCCAGCTGCCATAAATGACTGCTTCATGGAGCAGATGGTGCTGGAATGATGAGAGGGGGAATACTCTAGATGTAATCCTCATTGTGTCACAGGATCTTGTGTGAGAGGTAACAGTGGTAGGTCTGCTTGGCAAAAGTGATCATGATATAATCACATTTAAAATAATCCCTGAAAAAAGAAAATAAAGGAATACTAAAGAGCATAGCATTTAACTTTAAAAGGGGGGGACTATAATAAAATGAGAAAATTAGAAAATACTGAAAGGATTGGTTTCAAAAGTTAAATACTTTCATGAGACATGGATACTATTTAAAAACAACAATAGAAAAGGAAATGTCAATCTGTATGCCGTTTCCCAATAAAGTTGGTTATTAATTTTAAATGTATTTTTGTGTTTTTTTTAATTTTTAATTTTTTATATATATATATATATATATATATATATATATATCTAGCCGCATCAGCAAGCCTGTCGGCGTACTTTCTTATGATATTTCAAATGAAAGCCACCCGGACTTCTAATCATTTGCGGCAGTCCTTGATATTCTTGATATTCTTTTGTTATATAGTGTATTCCTAAAATTTTTCATTAAATCATTAATAAATTCACTAATGTGCCGTATGCTTTTACAACACTGTTCACTCCTCATCAAGTATATTTTCTCAAAACGCAGTGTGTTGACAAAGTCAGATCTTGGTTCAATGATAGCTCCAAAACGCAGTGTGTTGACAAAGTCAGATCTTGGTTCAATGATAGCTCAACAACCGGCCGAAGTTTCGCAGCTTATGCTGCTTCATCAGGAGCTTGAATTATAAAACTTTGTCAGAGCGGCATTTGACTCTATTGAAAAATGATAAACATGATAAACATAGTGATTTCAATGTTTAAAATTCAATGAATAAACCACTTATCTGGGATCAGCAGAGACTCAAACCTTCAAAACAGGACGACCTCGTCTCATGACATCTTGAAAAGAACAGAGACCATTTTGACCATATATAAAAAATTAAAAATTAAAAAAAACACAAAAATACATTTAAAATTAATAACCAACTTTATTGGGAAACGGCATACAGATTGACATTTCCTTTTCTATTGTTGATTTGGCTTTTGTTGGAAATTATTTGCGTTCTTTTTGAGTCGTACTATTTAAAAACACCATCTTGGAAGCCCACACTAGATGTATTCCATGATATAATGGTATGTGACGGGGTGGCAAATTCTGCTTCTTACTAGCAGAGGTTGCCTTTTAATGGTATCACATCTATGGCTACAACAGGCGTGATTGCCAGCAGTGTGAGTCGGAGGTCTCCATTCAGACCCTGTCTCTATGTGTAACATAAGTGAAATGAAGTGTATTAATGTAGTTTACTACCCTCTATTGAGAGGGGTTGTAAGGTGTATAAAATTCCCTGCACCCATGTGATACGTTAGAGGGTCCAGGAGATTGGAGTCCTGAATCAGCTTTAGCACAGGGCTGAGTGCAGCAGGTGTGCTGGGCCTTATTCCTCCACAGGAAAGGTCTAGGGAGAAAAGAAGGAAGAAGTTCTGGGATTCCAGAGAGAGTTGGGAAGAAGTGTTCCCAAGAAAGTTTCAGATTCTGAAGAGACCCCATATAGAGAAGGGAATTCTTCAGTGTGGTGGTTAAGGGTACTAGGTAGACCTATGGAAGAATTGTCTACCTGTGAAAATGCACAGAATGCTTGGCTGATTAAGCAAATCTGCCAAAAGCTCACTTAAGATTAAAAAGAGAAACTGAGAGGGTCTACAGATATACACAAGGTACTGGGAGGGCTCAGTATGGAAGGGAACTTGTCCAGAAGAGCTTACCTTTGTGGGAGAGAGTATGAAAGAGACTTGAGTAGTATTTGCTTTGGAGATTTTGGACTTTTACTTGGTGTAGTGCACTATTTTTGGTGTATTTGTTATGAATTTTGTTTTTCTACCAGTGTTGAGTAAAATCTTTGTTTTTAATCACCCAGGGAGGGCATTTGTGCCAAATATGCGAGGTGGGTTAGGAGTCCCCAACTTAGGGTGGTACTTTGCTGCCTCCCAATTCCGTCCTACGATTGATATGCATATTCTGCAGTGGGTCCTCCTTGAACAGGCATTGGTAGGGGCTATGCCTTTATCTGCTCTTCCTTGGCAACCAAAGTCCTCTTGGCGTCTGATTACCTGTTTTCCCTTTGCCTTGCACAAACCCATGAGAATTTGGTTCCAATGGATAGATAACTTGGTAGGCACTAATACTTATTTTTTTCTCACCCACCTTTTTCACAACACTGCTTTCCTACCTGGGTTACAATTGCAGTCTTTTTCAAAGTTGGATGGATTCAGGTATTTCGCTTATTGACCATTGCTTGACTCAAGGCTCTAGAGATGTGAATCGTGTCCTCGATCGTCTTAACGATCGATTTCGGCTGGGAGGGGGAGGGAATCGTATTGTCGCCGTTTGGGTGTTTAGAGTATCGTTAAAATCGTTAAAATCGTGAACCGGCACACTAAAACCCCCTAAAACCCACCCCCGACCCTTTAAATTAAATCCCCCACCCTCCCCAAATGCCTTAAATTACCTGGGGGTCCAGCGGCACACTAAAACCCCCTAAAACCCACCCCCGGCACACTAAAACCCACCCCGACCCTTTAAATTAAATCCCCCACCCCAAATGCCTTAAATTACCTGGTGGTCCGTAGCGGCGGTCCGTAGCTTAAATTACCCCCGGGTCCGTAGCTAAATCGGGGGAAGGGGGAAAGCAGGAAATCCGGCACTCTAAATCGTGGTGTCTTCAGCCGGCGCCATTTTGCAAAATGGCCGCCGCAAAATGGCGGCGGCCAGAGACCAATACAATTCGACGCAGGAGGTCATTCCGGACCCCCGCTGGACTTTTGGCAAGTCTTGTGGGGGTCAGAAGGCCCCCCCAAGCTGGCCAAAAGTTCCTGGGGGTCCAGCGGGGGCCCTGGAGCGATCTCCTGCCGCGAATCGTTTCCGTACGGAAAATGGCGCCGGCAGGAGATCGACTGCAGGAGGTCGTTCAGCGGGGGTCTATGGCCGCCGCCATTTTGCGGCAGCCATTTTGCAAAATGGCGCCGGCTGAAGACACCACGATTTAGAGTGCCGGATTTCCTGCTCTCCCCCTTCCCCCGATTTAGCTACGGACCCGGGGGTAATTTAAGCTACGGACCGCCGCTACGGACCACCAGGTAATTTAAGGCATTTGGGGTGGGGGATTTAATTTAAAGGGTCGGGGTGGGTTTTAGTGTGCCGGGGGTGGGTTTTAGGGGGTTTTAGTGTGCCGCTGGACCCCCAGGTAATTTAAGTCATTTGGGGAGGGTGGGGGATTTAATTTAAAGGGTCGGGGGTGGGTTTTAGGGGGTTTTAGTGTGCCAGTTTTCCTGCCCTCCCCCTTCCCCCGATTTACGATTTTTTGACGATAAATCGGGGGAATTGGTATTGTATCGTGGCCCTAACGATTTTTGACGATTTAAAATATATCGGACGATATTTTAAATCATCAAAAAACGATTCACATCCCTACAAGGCTCTGCTCTTGGATTTCAAGCTATTCAAACGCAGTATAATATACCAACTAGACATTTTCTGGCTTATGCACAACTTAAACATTTTTTAGATTTCATAATGTGTAAAGGTATGGTACGCCAGACTAAGTCCCTATATGAGAATTTCTGTAACCAAGCTGAAAGTATGCGTGGGCTGATATAAATATTTTATGATATTCTCAATGGTCAGTTACCTGAACCACTGAAGCACATTAAAGCATGAGAATTAGACTTGGGGGGGTCCTTTAAGTGCTGAGGAGTGAGAGCTAGTGTATACTTTTGCTAGAAAATGCTCTTTGTTTGCTTCACTACAGGAGAATTGTTATAAACTTTTATACCGTTGGTATGTCACTTCTGCTAAGTTATATCGTATGTATGCATGCTTCTGTGTCAGATTCTTGTTGGAGGAAGTGTGGACATGCCGGTACTTTCTTCCATCTATGGTGGCAATCTGAGATGGTTGTATCATTTTTGGGATCACCTTTTTCAATGGATAGCTCAGTCTCTGGGAATATTGATGATTAGAATATTGATGATTATGTTTTATTAAATATCCCCACTCCTGGTTTTGATAAACATCCACAACATTTTTGCCAACAAATGTTCATAGCAGCTCAGATTGACTTAGCCTCACACTAGAAACAACCCGAGACTTCCCCCGGTTTCAAGGGTTATTCATCGTCTGAATACCTGTTACTGTTTAGCACACCTTACTTCTATTTGAAATAATCGCTATTCTGATTTTCGAGCGACTTGGAAGCCATTGATTCAATGGTTTCAAACATAGTCCTCAGTTTTTTGAAGCACACAATATCTAATTCATTTTTTTTTATTATGCTTTGCATCTTGATTAATAGTGTTATTGCCCTTCTATCATACTTTAGTGATTGTTTCTTGGTATCTTATAGTGATGGAAATTGTAGCTTGGTGTATTCTTTATGGAGAGGCTTGAGATCAGCTGCTTATATTCTGTATAATGTTATGAAAACTTTAGATTCTAACAGCAAGAAAGCTGTTTCTCAAGAACTACCCAGCACAGCGTTCTTGAAAATCACAGCAAATACAGCCATGATGTGCCAAAGAGAACTAAAACTAGCACTCGTAAAGGTAAAATCTGTTTTCAAGCCCAGAACAGCCTCCTTGCACAACACCACTAACAAAGACCCAAGGTGCCAAGAGAATTTTAAAAACGTTACCTGATAAAGGCAAGGTTTGCTTTTGGATCCAGCCAGGACAGTCAGGAGCTAGCATAAGCGCTGGGTACTCCTGCTCCTGAACCATTGCCTGGGTATACAGAAGTTTTGAGACAGAGCTAATTGATTGTGCCTCTAGATCTCAGCTGGCCACAGCTGGAGGTTACAAGCTGTTAAGGAGATCAGCACTGACTCCTAGGAAGGTAGGGTGCACCTTTCCCATACCTGCCTTCTCAGAATCCCTCCTGAGTGAGTAAGGCTTTGAGATTAGCTCCACTCCAGCTGCACAGAATCCTCTCCAAGTTCCTGTTCCCACCACAGCTGCAGTTCTGTTTTCAGGGAAGCACATTCTATCTCATCTTTTTAGCCTGAGGGAACAGCAACCCCATTTCAAGTGCTACCAGTCTCAGCTGATCCACTCCAAGAGGAGCAGTCCAGTCCTGATGATCCATTCCAGGAGGAACAGTCCAGTTCTGCTGATCCACTCCGGGAGGAGTGGGCCAGTCATGCTTATCTGCTCTGGAAGGAGCAGTCCTGTGCTGCTGTTCCGCTCCAGGAGGAATCCATTTCATCCAGTCCACTCCAGGAGAGACCCAGTTCAGTGGATCCTCTTCTGGGGAATTCCATTCCAGCTATTCCAGTCAACCAGTACCAGTCAGAGAGATGCCATTTCAGCCAACCTGTGATGGAGAGATGTTGTTTTGGCTACCCAGTGCCAGAGGGATGCTGACTCAGCTACCCAATGTCAGAGGGCTGCCGGCCAGCTACCCAGTGCAAATGAGACCCTGGCCTAGCTATCTGGGACCAGTGACACACTGGTACAGCCACCCAATGCCTTGGAGATGCGGGTCCAGCCACCCAGCACTCAGGAGATGCGGGCCCAACCACCCAGGGCTCAAGAGATGCAGGCCTAGCCATCCAGTGCCAGAGGGGCTGTAAGCCAGCAGTGCTGCCTAGAAGAGACTCCAAACCAGTGATCCAGCCTCAGAGGGGCTCTGAGCCAGCAGTCCAGCCTCAGCTAGGCCCAAAACCAGCTGTCTTGTCTTGGAGAGATCCTGATCTAGCAGTCCAGACTCAGAGGGTTGCCAGCACAGCCACCCAGAACCAGAGAGGTGTTGGTCTGGCTTCTCAGTCTTCCAGAGACATTAATCCAGTGCATCAGAATTAGAGAGGCTCTGGCCCTACACTTCAAGGTCCAAGAAAACCTGATCCAGCACCTCACTACCCCAGAGAACCTGATTCACTGCGTCAGCAACCCAGAGAACCTGATTCAACACTTCGGTGCCCCAGAGAACCTGATCCAGTGCTCCAGTGCCAACAAAACTACTGGTCCAAGACCACTGCCCCAGAGAAATCCTGGATCTATACCTCTGTTCCAAATTCCTTTGTCTCCCTTCAAAAAACTGGACACCACTGACTGCAACCAAGGACACCTAGTGCCACAACCCCTTGGCAAATGGGACCCAGGAGGAGATGGTCTTAAAGGGGGGGAGGGGTTTCACCTGCTATACCTAAGAGCCAAGTATCAGCCCTATTCAACCCAGTCTGGCCAGAACCTTGATGCCTGTTCATTGTGTCACCTCTGCTCTCTGAATTGGCCACCTATATCTTAATATTCTACCTTGCCTTGTGGCCTACCTAGGCCTCTTGCCTTATCTTGTGACCTCCGGGCCTTCTGCCATGGTTAGCCCTATGGCCTCCAGGCCTTCTGCCTTACTTACCCTTGTAGCCTCCAGGTCTTCCACATAGCAGTCACTTAGCCATCTGCCTTGTGGCCTCTGTGCCCCTCTGCTTTGCAGTCTCTGGGCTTTCTGTGTTCTTTGTTCTGTCTTCTCCTTGTCCAGCCCTATCCTTTTCTATTCCTTGCTTTGCACTGCCACAGTACTCAGCCTTTGTCTCCAGTCCTGCACTGCCACAATACTCAGCCCTTATCGCCAGTCTTCCATTGGCACAGCACTCTAGGGGTGTGCATTCGTTTCTAACATATTGGTAATCCACAACATACCTTATAGGGCCATATTCGTTGTATTCGTGGGGAAGCGAAACGTATCACGATTCCCCACGAATACAATGAATCTTCACTGAATTATTCGGCCGTCTAAAGGAGCAAATTTAAAGAAACCCCCCACCCTCTTGACCCCCCCAAGACTTGCCAAAATTCCCTGGGTCCGGGAGCAATCTCCTGCACTCGGGCCATCGGCTGCCAGTAATCAAAATGGCGCCGATAGCCTTTGCCCTCACTATGTCACAGGGGCTACTGGTGCCATTGGTTGGCCCCTGTGACATAGTGAGGGCAAAGGCTATCGGCGTCATTTTGAATACTGGCAGCCGACGGCCCGAGTGCAAGAGGTCGCTCCCGGACCCCCGCTGGACCACCAGGGACTTTTGGCAAGTCTTGGGGGGGTCAGGAGGGTGGGGGGTTGTAGTTAATTCAATTTTAGCTGGGAAACGAATAAGAATGAACGCATTAACGTATCGGGGGGCCCCCCTTGCCGAATGCAACCTATCTGCCCCCCAACGAATACGAATTCCGAATGTAACGTCTGCACATCCCTACAGCATTCATCCCTTGTCTCCAGTGCTGTACTGCCACAGTACTCAGCCCTTGTCTCCAGTCCTGCCCCGCCAATACCAGCCTGTGCGTCCAGTACCAGCCAGCACCTGTATCCAGCTCTCAGCCAGTATATGTGACTAGCTCTCATATAGTACCTCTATCCAGCTCTGTGCAGGCTGGGAGAAATGTTCAGGCACTGGCTAATGCTCCCAATCTAGCCATGATGTCCTACTGGCCCCCAGCACCCAAGGGCTCAACCTGTGGGGTAGGGGGCTGGCTAGGCAAAAGATCAGAAGCAGCCCAACCCTGCAGTCCTTTTTAGCTCCTGTCGGAATGCTCCCTGCCAGACTGCCGGACCATGACAATGTTGAGGTGAAAAAGATTATTAAAGCCAAAAGGGCATCTTTCAAAATGATGAAAGCTGATCTTGCTAACAAAACCGCCGACTTTGGCCAATCGTTTTGCCAAAGAGGCTGCTTCAGGGCAGAATTGTTTGCCTGTAATCCAAGACCTTGACGGTTTTGTTACCAAGATCAGCTTGAAGAGAAATGCCAGTTTCAATAAGGCTTTTGTGTGACAGGTATTGAAAAGTAACATCATCTTAAGATAAGTTTTTTGGCAGTTTCTTTCCTTTAGAAGAGGATGTCCAGTTATGACAAGCTTCAAATTTTAAGAAAACAAAGAAAATAATATTAAAAAGGTTAAGTAAATATCAAGAATAAAAATTAATAAAAGATTCATGGATGGGTGGAGGTTTTTTGACCAATGATTACAGAAAAAAACATTGACATTCATAGTTCGATAGAACAAGTTATGTCAAGAATCTGAGGTCGTTTTTCTCCATTTATTAAATATTTAGAATAATCCCAGACATTATTTAAGAGTTTTTCTTTTTTTTTTTTAATATCGAAAATCTAGTCATTTAGCTATGTTAGCCAGATAGACATATCTGTCATACTTAGATGGGATATTCAGCGACATGCGTATTGAGTAGGTCTAACTGAGCCAAATAAGTTATCTAAGGCTGTATATTGCTACTTAGCCAGATAACTTTTCTGGCTAAGTAGCACTGCCCCATTCCACCCATTGCCTGCCCACAACTTGTCCGATTAACTAGATAGCCGGATAAGTGACTTATCCGGCTATCTAGTAGCTGCTAAATATAACCAGATATTCAGCTTCTGCTACATAGCCAGATAAGTCCTACTTATCTGGCTATCTAGTGTTTGAATATCAACCTCTATGTTTAATAAGAGCTATAAAATTTGGTTTACTTATGAGCTAGAGTTTCTGATTGGTTGGGCTATAAAACTTTTTGTCATTTGGCAACACTTCCTTGAATGCTGAGAGAGCTTTTGATCGCATAGAGTAGGCCTGTTTATTCTATATCTTGGGCGATAGCACAGAGGAGAAGCGGAGTGAACAGCACACACAGAGGAAATCACAAGAAGAAAATGTGCAGCATTCAATGTACTGGACAATAACAATATATTACAACCAAGCAATTATTTATTTTACATTTGCACACTGAAAAGTGTGCATAGCATTCAATGTATGGTATACAGTATAGTAAGTGCGACAGGGCCCCGACATGGCCGTGTTTCACTTCCAGCTGCGTCAGGGGGACCGAATTTTTGTCAAAATGTATATATTTTGTAAATCAGATGATTCTAACTGTTGGAGAACCCGCTGGAATCAGCTTACTGAAGGAGAATCAAAAGTCCTTTACTTGGAGACCGGATCGGCCCAATTCTCGGTAATTTGGAAATACATTATATACCTCCTTGCCCGCACGATATCGGATGATGTAAAATAACAGAGGAAAAAGTTCTGCATACACAGCATTTGCGCTAAACTATCACCCCTACAATTATCCCGATATCTGCGGCTTTGTTGACTTTTCCGGAGTTTTGTATCAACTCCAGCCGCGATGCCTCCAGCACATTGAGCTCTGAGTTATGAGCCAACCCCAACAACCCGAGTTCTCCTTCAGTCACTTGTAAGCTGATTCCAGCGGGTTCTCCAACAGTTAGAATGATCTGATTTACAAAATATATACATTTTGACAAAAATTCGGTCCCCCTGACGCAGCTGGAAGCGAAACACGGCCGTGTCGGGGCCCTGTCGCACTTACAATATTGTATACCATACATTGAATGGCATGTACACTTTTCAGTGTGCAAATGTAAAATAAATAATTGTTTGGTTGTTATATTGTTATTGTCCAGTACATTGTATGCTGCACATTTTCTTGTTGTGTATTCTATATCTTGACCAGGTTTGAGTTTGGGACACGTTTCTTGGCATGGGTTCAGTGCTTGCATTACCACCCTACAGCACACATTTGAGTTAATGGCCATATTTCAAGGCCCTTTTCTCTAGATAATGGTACCTGTCAGGGTTGTCCATGCTCTCTGTTTCTTTTTGCTCTAGCCTTGGGACCATTAGTGGCTAAAATTAGATCTAATGTAGAGGTTAAGGGGTTGTACTTTCCAATAGGGATAGAATACAAAGTAGCACTTTATACAGATGATATGCTGTTGTATGTCAGAGATCCTGCCACATTTTTAGATATTATAATGTCCATTATTTGCGCTTGTGGATCATTCTCTGGATATAAGCTAAATATAACTAAAACAGACATTTTAGAGTTGAACCTGAGTAAAGAAATTAAGGAGATATCCTTTTAAAAGGTCTGGAGAAGCTATTAAATATCTGGGGGCTATACCTCTCTAGTAATTTAAATAACCTATATTCTTTAAATTATGCTCCTCTTTTGAACAGGTTAGCTCAAGATTTGATGATAGGGTCCCCTTATTCCACCTCCTGGATAGGGCAGATGGCGACCATTAAAATGAATGTGCTTGACTATAGTTTTGGTTAAGACATGGTACATATCAAAGGTTCAGGGGTCTTTTTCTCTAAATCAAATTCTGTAATTTCTAAATTCTTATGGCAAGAGGAAAAGCCGAGAATTCCTAGGAAAGTATTGTCAGCCTAAAAAGAATCCGGAGGCTTGGGTCTTCCTGAATTTCAATAGCATAAAAAAGCAATACATTTGAAAAGTCTACTTACTTGGCACATGTGTTCAGTGGATAAACAGTTGGTCCAACTTGAAATGGAATGGACCAGGAAACAGGAATGGCTTTTTTTCACCATGGATGGCAAACACAACAGAATTGGGTATTGGGAGATTTTATCATTTTATAAGCCCCATTTTAACAACTTGGAATACACTGATAAGAAAACACAGATTTCGATCCCTTCCCCTCTTTTACCCTTGTGGGGAAATCTGGGTTTCCTGAGCCAGTTTATTCTAAAGTGCTTTGCTTGGTGGAGAAGCTTGAATTTTAGCAAAGTAGGATAAATGTTTAGTGGGATGGAGTATTGCTATCCATTTCTCAACTAATTCAACTAGAGAAGTGTAATTCCCTGCCTGATTAATGCGCACATTAGGGTCCCTTGTAGTAGACCACTAACTGCTTTTGAGCAATTGGTGTTAAGACCTGTATTATGATAGGGATTTATCTCAAAATTATACCAGTTCCTTTTGTCTATACAATTAAATGTTCTTAGGAAAATTAAATAAAAGTGGAAAGAGAACACCAGACAGGATATTTCAGATGATTACTGGGATTCTATTTTTAATAGACTTACAAAGGGGAAATGTATTTTTCACTATGCAGGATCCAGATATAAGATTCTATATTTTTGGTACTATACTCCAGATAGGCTGAAAAAGATGGGATTTATGAATCATGACAACTGTTGGCAAGAATGTGGAGAGAGAAAGGGACTTTCTTTCACCTCTGGTGGATTTGTCCCAAGATCCAGATATACTGGATAGAAGTCCTGTCATGGAGCCTTCACTTTACTAGTGTGTTTCTGCCGCTAGACCCCTTAGTTCTTTTAGGTAAGCCAGATGGGAATTTTTGCCTTGTTAACATAAAGGGTTATAAGTATAGCAAACCATTGCTTAGTGGTTACAAGGCAGAATATTTATGACATTGGAAATTAACTTTATCTCCCTCATTATCTACATGGATTCAGTTACTGTGGCAAATTTATACTTTACCTTTAAAAAATGTACCAAAAATTTGGGGTCCGTTTCTGAGTAAGGTGGTTTCTGTTATGCAAAGTATTGACTGACTTGACTTAGTTTTTATTTATACAGATCGTCTTTTGCAACCTTCTGCAACAGATAGCCATTGATGAATGTCACTTTTTATCTAACTGTCATACGCTACATTGGTGTATGTATTGGCATGCTTTCCTTGTTCCAATTTTTGCAGCATTGTTTTTGCAAGCTTCAATAAAGTGTTATAAAATGTGAAAAAAAAAGCAAATAGAATGTTGGGTATTATTTGAAAAGAAATGGAAAATAAAACAGACAACATCATAATGCCTCTAAATCGATCCAGTGTGCAACAGCCCCTTGAGTGTTGCATGCTGTTCTGGTTACCCCATCTCAAAAAGATATAGTAGAACTAGAAAAGACACAGAAAAGTGACTAAATGATAAATCGGGATAGAATGGCTCCCCTATGAGGAAAGACTAAACAACTTAGGGCTCTTCAGTGTGGAGAAGAGACAGCTGAGAGATGATAGAAATTTATAAAATCTTGAGTGGGGTGGAATGGGTAAACGGGATACAGTTATTTACCCTTTGAAAAAGTACTAGGATTAGGGGATAGCATAATTAAAACAAATTGAAGAAATTTTTTTTTATAACCAGCGCACAACTAAACTGTAGAATTTGTTGTCAGAGGATGTGGTGAAAGCAGTTAGCATAGTTGAGTTTATAAGAACGTAAGAACATAAAAAATTGCCATACTGGGTCAGACCAAGGGTCCATCAAGCCCAGCATCCTGTCTCTCCAACAGTGGCCAATCCGGGTTACAAGAACATGGCAAGTACCCAAACACTAAGAAGATCCCATGCCACTGATGCTAGTAATAGCAGTGGTTATTTTGTAAGTCAACTTGATAATAGCTGTTAATGGACTTCTCCAAGAATTTATCCAAACCTTTTTTAAACACAGCTATACTACCTGCACTAACCACATTCTCTGGCAACAAATTCTAGAGCTTAATTTGTACCGTGAGTGAAAAAGGATTTTCACTGATTAGTTTTAAATGTGCCACATACTAACTTCATGGAGAGCCCCCTAGTCTTTTTATTATCTGAAAAGAGTAAATAACGATTCACATTTACCCATTCTAGGCCTCTCATGATTTTAAACACCTCTATCATATCCCCCCTCAGCCGTCTCTTCTCCAAGCTGAAAAGTCCTAACTTCTTCAGCCTTTCCTCATAGGGGAGCTGTTCCATCCCCTTTATCATTTTGGTTGCCTTTCACTGTACCTTCTCCAGTGCAACTTTATCTTTTTTGAGATGCGGCAACCAGAATTGTACACAGTACTCAAGGTGCGGTCTCACCATGGAGCAATAGAGAGGCATTATGACATTTTCTGTTTTATTCCTAATAATTTCTAACATTCTGTTTGCTTTTTTGACTGCCACAGCACACTGAGCAGACTATTTCAATGTATTATCCACTAGGACGCATAGATGTTTTTCCAGGGTGGTAGATCCTATATGGAACCTAACATTGTATAACTTCAGCATGGGTTATAGTTCTCTATATGCATCACCTTGCACTTGTCCACATTTGGGTTTTATCTTTTAAATAAATTTTTCCTTCCCCCCGCGCTAACCCAAACAACGAATTTTCCCTGAAGTTCCGGGAAAATCCGTCTTGGGATTCGGGTCCTCCAACCCATGCCGAATTGGACTATTTCTTTGAAATTTTCCAATTCGGCAAAAATGATTGCCCATCCCTAATATAGATTCTACTGAGCATTTAGTCTCTTGTATGATCTTTATCCTGTTGAATTCTATACCCAGACATAAAGTGCCCCACCCTCACCAAGTTGATCCTCCCTATCATTGCGATATAGCTCTGTCCCGTTGGTTATTTCCCTTTCACCAGGTCTCTGAGATGTCAATTTCATCATTTACTGCAATACACTCTAACTCTCCCATCTTACTTCTTAGACTTCTAGCATTGTTATACAGACATTTCAAAGTGCATTTTTTTGTTTGTGTTAACAGCCTGCTTTTTAGTTGATATGGATAATTTGGAATTCTTTAGCTCAGGTAATTCGTTACTTATAGACACATGGACTACTTTTGCTTTTATTGGAACCTCTCTGTTGGGATGCCCTAACTCTCCTGTTTCATTAGTATCCTTCAAAGATACATTCCTCCGAACCATGGACTGCCGAGTGACTGTCAGCTTTCCTCCTTGTTTTAGTTTAAAAGCTGGTCTCTCCTTTTTAAAAGTTAGCGTCAGCAGCCTGGTTCCACTCTGCTTAAGATGGAGCCCGTCCTTTCTGAAAAGTCTCTGCCTTCCCCAAAAAGGTTGTCCAGTTCTTTACAAAACTGAATCCCTCTTCCCTGCACCATTGTCTCATCCATGCATTGAGACTCCAGAGCTCTGCCTGCCTCTGAGAACCTGCACGTAAAACAGGGAACATTTCAGAGAATGTCACCCTGGAGGTTCTGGATTTCAGCTTTCTATCTAAAATCCTAAGGGGCGGATTTTAAGAGCCCTGCTCGCGTAAATCCGCCCGGATTTACGCGAGCAGAGCCCTGCGCGCCGGTGCGCCTATTTTACATAGGCCTACCGGCACACGCAGAGCCCCGGGACTCGCGTAAGTCCCGGGGTTCTCCGAGGGGGGCGTGTCGGGGGCGGTCCCGGTCGTCGCGGCATTTTCGGGGCGTGTCGGCAGCGTTTTGGGGGCGGGTACGGGGGCGTGGCTATGGCCCGGGGCGGTCTGGGGGCGTGGCCGAGCCCTCCGTACCCGCCCCCAGGTCACGGCCCGGCGCGCAGGAGGCCCACTGGCGCGCGGGGATTTACGCCTCCCTCCGGGAGGCGTAAATCCCTGGAGAAAGGTAAGGGGGGGGTGTAGACAGGGCCGGGCGGGTGGGTTAGGTAGAGGAAGGGAGGGGAAGGTGAGGGGAGGGCGTTAGAGGATTCCCTCCAAGGCCGCAACGATTTCGGAGCGGCCTTGGAGGGAACGGGGGTAGGCTGCGCGGCTTGGCGCGCGCCGGCTATACAAAATCGATAGCCTTGCGCGCGCCGATCCAGGTTTTTAGCAGATACGCGCGGCTCCGCACGTATCTACTAAAATCCAGCGTACTTTTGTTTGCGCCTGGAGCGCAAACAAAAGTACACGCTCGCGTAGTTTTTAAAAATCTGCCCCTAAATTTGGCTTCCAGAACCTCTCTCCCACATTTTTCTATGTCGTTGGTGCCCACATGCACCACGACAGCCGGCTCCTCTCCAGCACTGTCTAAAATACTTCTAGATGACATGTGAGGTCCACTACCTTTGCACCAGGCAGGCAAGTTACCAGGCAGACCATACGCCCACCAGCCACCCAGCTATCTGCATTTCTAATAATCGAATCACCAGCTGTGATGGCCGGCCTAACCCTTCCCTCCTGGACAGTAGCCCTGGGAGACTTGTCCTCCATGCGAGAGGACAATGCATCATCTGGAGAGAAGGTCCTTGCTACAGGATCTCTTCCTTCTACACCAGGGTGAATGTCTCCAACCATCCTGATCCAAGACAACACTGGGGCTGCCAAACTGGATTTGGGACTTGGCTACTATATCCCTGAAGGTCTCATCAGTGTACCTCTTTGTCTGCCTCAGCTCTTCCAGGTCTGCCCCTCTAACCTCTAGAGATTGGACTCATTCTCTGAGAGCCAGGAACTCTTTGCACAGAGTACACACATACAATCTCTCACTGGCAGGCAAAAATTCATACATATGACACTCAATGCAAAAGACTGGAAAGGGTTTAGGCAAGTTCCTAGACGAAAAATCCATAAATTATTATATGTCATGTAGACTTGGGAAACCCACTGCTTATCCCTGGTTGTGAGCAAGAAGGATCAGACCTATTTGGAATCCTTCTGGGTACTTGTGACTTGGATTGGTCAAAGTTGGAGACAGGATGCTGGGCTTGATGAACTTTTGGTTTGATCTAATGCACCGTTTATCTTATGTCTTGTTTTATTATCATAAAATCAGGGTTAGTTTAAGTATTTAGTTGAGATACCTTGAATGTAATATCTAAGTTGCATGGTGTCTGGAATTTTATAAGGGTAAGATACAGCAGTGCAATTACTGCTTTACCTGTAAATGGTAATTTGGTGTACTTAAGGGTGTTATTGTCCTTGCAGACTAGGTTTGTGTTAGATTACAAAAAAATTGAAAACAGCAAGAAGTGAAGGAGAAGACAAAGATCAACTGAGATGTGTATGGCATTGTACCAGGAATGAACATGAACAGGCTGGATGGGAGAGGTGCAAGGTCGAGTGTGGGGCAGAAACAGGTGGTCAGTGCTGGAGTGGTGGCTCAGTGGCAGTGCTAAACACTGTCACGTGGAGGGTCCCAAGTTCAATTCCTGGATTGGATCTTTCACACTCTGGGTCAGTAGGGCTGGAGGATGCTGCAGAGGCAGATTCACAGCTGCTGTGGGGGGTAAGGAATTATAATCATCTCTAAGGGCAATACTTGGTGGCTTGATTTAGTCCATGATACAGGGTTCTGCACAGTAAGGAATTTAGCAAATGAAACAGACTGCTTCAGGCCCATGGCAACCAGGGATGCATGGGACACAGGGCCATGTCTCAGGCAGCCCAGCACCGATGAGGCTGAGCAGGCATCAAAAGTTTAGGCCTGATGGTGGTGATAGGCCTAGGGCTGTGGTTCCCAAACGTTTCAGTGTTGCAACAAATCCCATGCTGCGTTACCAAATTTTAATTTAAATATTATAGGTAAAAATAAGAGTAGTTAAAAATAAAAGCAAAAACTGAATTACAAAAATATATTTGCAAAGTTCATAGAAAATAATGAATAATTATTTTCAGTCAATTATAAAAGTATTGGATTTATTTAAATACAAATGATTTAATCGTATCTAGTCAGTAGGAAAACTATACCTGATGCAGCCCACACAGTTTTTTAGGGATGTGGATTCGCTTGAAACAGCACTCCCTATTCAGTGGTGTCTGGCAGGTGCCTACAGACATCCATAAACTCTGAAAGTGATTCTTTTGAGTCCTGGCCATGAACTTCAAAGACTCAAAATACAATTATCAACACCCTGAGCTGCCAATGAAAAGGCATGTGCTAAACACACAATCAAATTAAAAATAAATATGTTAACAGTTCCATTACCAGTAAGCGCTGGGAAATTGCTAGTGCAGTGAGTGAGGGATAATTAGGGAAGGATCCTTTGAGGGTGCTGGAGTGGCCATCCTCTACTTTTGAGGTTTATAAGCATCTTTCCAAGGAGAGCTAAGGAGGGCAGTTTAGTTTGATGTTTTGGAGGAAGGTCTGAGGTTTTCTCCAAGTTGGATTTTGTGATCTGCTTGAAGGCCTGAGCTCTATACTGCCTGGGACCCTTTGGGGAAAAAGACAGGGAGAAGAGAACTGGCCGGAAGCATATCAGCCCCTAAGAGACTGACAAATTCTCTAGTGGAGTGCGGTTATCTCCCCAGGATGGGGTTACAAATAAATCATGGATTACAAGTGGACACCATTGAATAGGGAGTGCTGCCTAGACATAAGTTAGCATGATTGATATTCTTTAATCAAGATGTGTCCATGCCATTCACAATTCCTATTAAGTTGATGAATATAGTTGTAACATTGTTTGAGGGTATTTTGGAAGAATAGAATTTAAGAAATAAAGAACTTAATGTGTTCTTATAAATCATGTAGTAGACCACTGGTTAAGAATAAGATTGATTTTTTTTTTTTTTAATTATTGCATTCATTCCTCTGCAGCTAAATCCTACTCAGTACACATAAAATTGTAGTGCTTTCCTACCTTGTTTTTGTGCTTCTCATGGAGGAACAGCCAGGGCACTAATGATTAGTGATGCAGAAACGCCAACCATAATATGGCTACCAATGATTAATGATGCGGAGACCATTGCAGACAACCATAACATATCTGCTTCAGTTCTATCACTGCACCATGTAACTGCCCTGTGCTTCAGAAAACATGACTAAGAGTCAATGGGTGGAAGAGGAGGATCAGTTAGAAAGAGAGCGAGAGAGAAAAGAGCAGATAGGCTGGCTTGCCTGAGCTGAAAGCAATCAGCTACTCTCTGCAGTGAGTCTCCTGCCTAGGCTGGGCCATTAAGATAAACAGGCAGTGTAAGAGGAGCTGCAGAAGGAACTGATGAGGTCTTGCTGGAGTGCTGCATTTCTAGCCAGAAGAGCTGGGATAAAGATTCCTGCAGCAGAGATCAGAATGCTATCCAGTAGTCCTTGAGAGCTAAGTAATCTTCTGACACAGGCACAGGGAGATATACTTTGGGCACCAAACTCCGTGTTGAGTTCTGAGCTGCTATTTCACTAATGTGACATTTACCTCGGGCAGGCGTAACTTGTGCAACAAAGGTGGGGGGGTTTAGATAGGGCTGGGGGTGGGTTAGGTAGAGGAAGGAAGGGGAAGGTGCGGGGGGGTGGTGGTGGAAGGAAAGTTCCCTCCGAGGCCGCTCTGATTTCAGAGCGGCCTCGGAGGGAACGGAGACAGTCTGCGTGGCTCGGCGAGCACAGGCTGCCGATTTTGGGCAGCCTTGCGCGTGCCGACCCCGGATTTTAACAGATATGCGCGGCTACGCGCATATCTATTGAAATCCGGCGTACTTTTGTTTGCGCCTGGTGCGCGAACAAAAGTACGCGCGCGTGTAGTTTTATAAAATCTGCCCCTTAGTGAAGAGATCTTTCATTGCTTTGTTGCAATTAATATTGGAATGTATTTGCATTTCTTTATCCTAGTCCATAGAGTGTAATAAAGTTACCAGATTACGTTGAGTGCAAAATGGCAGACATTTAGTGGTGCCCAAAAAAATGAGTTGACCCCCCAGTTCTCATTAATGTGTGGCCACACGGGCAGTAACTCTCAGGAATTCCTGCCACTCTGCCTGCAGTTTTCAAACAGTACAAAGAGATGAAGCTCTTTGAGGAAGCACCTCAGTGTGCAATGCTCCAGGGACAGGGTGAGCCCTTTTAATCACCATTTGGCCGGGACGGCTTTTACCACTTTTTAAATGGAAATTAAATCAGGTTTTCATATTCTAATATAGGAAGAGTGCTGCTCAGTATTTTCTTTCTTTAAGTGCAGACTGTATTTTTAAATGTTTCCCACATAGACTATGCTTGCAGTGACCAAATAAAGCTGAAAATGATTAACGATTCTTATAGAAACGGTTTGGGGGAAATAGATATTTATTATCCAGTACGTGCCTACCATGAACCATGATTCACTTTGAATTATTTTGTCCCAGGATGTCAGAAAGCTAAAGATAGGGCAGGCCGGATGGCTCAGTGGCCATGCTATGTGCCAGCATGCAGGAAAGTTGCTGCATAGGCAGCGTTCCCAGCCCTTAGGGAAGGACTCCTGAGCATCACTTTATAGGAAGGCCTTGTTTGATTCAGGGCACAGGTATACTAGGTTCCAGAGGGAGCCACAGTTTGTGTCACTGCCATTGCTGGGTTAAAAGGAGCAGGTTTAACAATGGGGGGGGGGGGGGGAGGGAAATCCCAGGAAGTAGCACATGAAGCCTCTTGATGCTGTAGTTCTGACAGAGGCCAATTCCAACTGAGTTGGAAGCCCAAAGGAGCAAGAGAAAACTACCAGACAAAAAATAAAGAAGGAGCAAGCTAAAGTTAAATGCTATTTTGAAATGTCTGGTCCACTATTGTGGATTGTTTAAAAAAGTCTAGTTCTATGGGATGCAGCCATGCCCAGTATGTATTTTCGCACAAAATTAATTTTGGGGTCTAACTTTTCCAAATTGTTTTCATTATACTGCTGCTAGTTAAAAGTGAGTGTGTGTATGAAATAACTTGAGTTTAAGCTTGTTGTATTAGCCAAATTTATTACATAGAACTATTAGAGTCTGGTTTTAATTTGGTATGTTAAAACAGGAGGTAAGATTTGTCCATAAGGATGCGCGTTAATTTTCCTTTTGAGAAACTAGTTTTATTCTATCTTTGTAATCTGCTTAGTACATTCTATTGATATTTGATGGAATATAAATATTTTAAATAATAAATCTAGTTCTGTGTTGTTTAAGCATTAACCTTTGACTCCCCTAGGCATGGAAGGGGAATTTTATTTTACTTATCCTAGTTGAACCAGCATTGTAATTCAATATTGTCTGTCAACCTCAGAAAGTCAAAAGGCACTTCACATGGCTGTTAACTTCTGTGGGTTAAGGAACATTAGGACCGAGGAAAGAAAAAATGCGCTGAAGGGGGGGGTGGCTGAGTGTTCAGTGCCTGCTTTTCTATCGTGTGCCCAGGCACCTCTTCTGGTGCCATGCAATATTTAAATTAGGGGTCATGCTGGCAGGCGCCCAGGAGAGGTCGGCTATCTGTGGGTTAAGAAAGCGAACACTGAACTTATCAGCGTCTGTTTTCTTAACCGGCGCTCAACCACAGGTTAGGGAAACGGACGCTGGTTAACTGAGTGTCCATTTCCCTAACCTGACCTTTTTTTTCCTAATTTTTTTTTAAAAATCTTTTAAACTTTTTGTTCCTCAGATTTAATATCGCCATGATATTAAATTGGAGGATGTACAGAAAAGCAGTATTTTCTGCTTTTCTGTACAACCTTTTGGGGTGCTCATGAATTAACACCTGCTCTGGGCAGGCGTTAATTTTTGAGTGTAAAACTGTGTGGATTGGACACACTTTTCTTTTTGCATGTGGGGTGACTACTAGCCTCATCAACATGCATGTGATGAGTGCTATTAGTTTCACCAAGCGTTGGATGCGTGTTGTGGACATGCTAATCCCCTTATAGCATAACCACGGGTTAGACAGTGTGCTCTGCTGAGTGCAGTGTTTTGCATTGGCCCCATTGAGCATTGCAATGTTCATGTGAGGAGGGCTGGAGGCAATTGTATTTGTTTGTGCATGAGTAATACTGATTAGTGTAGTTATGTATCCTGGAAGCATATAGCGGACTCACTGATAATTTATAAAAGTATATCAGGCTTGGGTACAGGGAAATTCAAAGATATACAACATTCACGGTTGATTATTCTAAGTGTAAAATATTACTGCATATACTGATTATGGATGTTTGCACTTGTACTGTATATGTTTAACCTTTTATTGCACAGCTTCTAATACAGTCCTGCTCCTGTAATAATAAAAGCAGTCCTGTTTTATTTCAGGGTGTTTGTTGATGCAAAGGATCAGTTCCCCTCAGACGTCTATTCACAGAGGGGGAATCCATCATTACAGAGATCCCTGGATGGGGCTAAATAATATTTCATTGAGTTTTATTCTGTTTTGAAGTTAGAAACATTTAGTTTGACTTCCAAACTGAAGATATGCTGTAATAATCAAACTCATATCGTGTCCCATCGTATAGTACAAAGTACTGCCTTTCATAATCTCTTTGGTATAATATAAAAGTTTAGAATGAAGCCAGTCTTTGGTTACTTCGCATGGTGACATATCACAATTCAGTAGAGTAATACAGAGCAGCTAGCTAGTAACACTACTAAGCAAATTGTTTGCAAGTATACCAATGGCAAATGTTGACGGCAGCTGAGTCAGATAGTGGAAGAATATTGCCCTGAATGCAGATTTGATTAGCAGAAGCTAACATTGCTCCAAGGTTAAGGACAGATATGTATCTGGAAACTGCTGATGATCTCTACCAAGGAGTAAATCATTTTTTGCTATAAAAAAAATATAGTAGTCTGTATGAAAGTGTTCTTGACAGTTCATTAGAAAGAAGTTGGATGTCATTATGTCGGACATTACTTCCTATTTGAATTGTTGTAAAATCGTTTCGTTGAAGGTCATGCAATTGTGTGGACATGCGACCTTAAATGATCCAGTGTGAAACTGTGACATAAATCTATCTAAGGCATCAGAAAAACTGTATAGAGAATATAACTGCCTATTGATGATTCCCAAAATGGCTCAGTGGTGATTTTAGCTGACAAGATTCAATATCTTCACAGACTACTTCAATCATATATAGGGGTGAGAGGTGGAGAAGATGAAGGTGAGGGGCATTTTCAGTTCCCATGGGAACTAACCTTGGGACCTTGTATTACAAAAGTAGATATACTTTTCCTTTATGAACTGGTGCAAAGCCTGACAGTAAAAAGTATTGGCAGACTTTGTTCCTCTGCTGGCAGTTTGAAAATTTCTACTACTACTACTACTACTACTGTTCTACTCTTACCATACCATTACTCAACAAGCACAGTCCTGTACAAAATCATGAGAGACTGCTCAGACAGTCATTTCCAATCTAATCAAGACAAACATACAGGACAAAAAGGACTTTGGAAATATCATTTAAGAAAATGGTTAAAATCAATAGGTCTGTAAGCGGAATAGTCAGGAATTAACATATAAAATCAGCCTCAAAAAAAGTGGACTTTTAGACTGGCTTTGAATAGGGCAAGAGAAGGAGGTTGACTCATCAACTCAGGAAGTCTATTCCGTGCATACGATGCATCCAGAGTCAGGAATTGGTGGTAGAGGAGAAGGGCATAGATAGGAGTGAGTTGCCTGATGAGTGGAGTTCACAAGAAGGGGTGTAGGGAGAGATAAGAGAGGAGAGATAGGGAGAAGCAGGTGCAAGTTCCTCTTCGTTTCACAGACCTTAATACAGGGGTCATAGCATCTTCCAGGGCCACACTCACTGTCCTGGACCATCTCTCTCTCTCTTTTCCCAACTTTAGCTCAAGCGTAAGCCACTGGGTGGCCGGGATTCAATCCAGTGGGAAGGAGCACAAAACCTTTGGGGCTCTCAGTGCTAGTGATATTCTCACTCAGTCTCACATTTTCAGTGTCCCAATCTGATTCGCTGGTGTAGCTCTGTCTTCAATCAGTCTCTCCACAGGTGACATAAAAAAACTCAGGCACAGGTAGGAGAGTGGTGGTCAAAATAAAAAGGATTTAAAGAAAAGTATGATTCCAAAAATCGTCATGAAAAGTAAAATAATCGCTCCCAAAATCACTGGCTCCTTGTTCATCCTCAGCCTGAACCAGTGCCCTTGTCCTAAAATTGAAAATAGAAAAAAACCTCCAAATGGGAAAAAAAATCCCACAACTTCTCTTCAGCCCAAAACTCTCTTTTGGAGCACTGCAAGACCCCTTGACGGTTAGGTAGGCAGGCAGCTCAAAGCATCTCCTACTCTGAGGAGGCCTCCCTTCAAGGCTGCATAAAACTCACAAAACAGGCCCACTCTCCCAAAAATCTCTTCCCTCTTTTCTCGGAACACAGAGAAACCCCTTTTTGACCTGGAAGGTGCAAAAATAGGAATTTCCTTCTGCTATCCCTTTGTAGTAGGCAGCATGGGGTCCACTGGGATTTCTGACACCCAAAATCACCAAGTCTACAAAACCCCAAAAGGACAGGCAGGCAGCCAACTCCCAACTATAACAGCAATTGCAACTCAGCTCAGCTCAACTCACGCCATCAGCGAGTTGATCGTGCTCAATCCCAGAATATAAAGGGGGGAAACTGACCTGATCCCAAAAGGAGGGGCAATGGCCATCATTTGGGGAGGATCACAAAGATGCAAAATATCTCACTGAAGATGAAAAAAAAAAAAAAGAAAACTGCTTGGAGAGGGCCAAGGGGATGAGGCCTCTACTACATAGGTGCGTATAGGAAGCTTGAATAATCTGTGAAAACGGACAAGGAGCCAAAATAAAGTGCCTTGAGAAGAGGGTTTATATGGGAGAAACAATCTTGGTAAAAGAGAAGTCATGCAGCTGCATTTTGGATAGATTGTACTGGAAAAAGATGGTTCACTGGGAGACCTGGGAGGAGCAGGTTGTAGTGGTATAAGCAGGGGGTGAGGAGATAAGGGTTCTGGGAATGTGTTCAGCAAGGACGGGATGCATGCTGGTGATGTTATAGGGAAAGAAACAGAGTATAATGTAGTACTCTCTGTATCTATTTGTTTTTGAAAATGTAATTATAAGGAAATTCGGGCATGGAAGAGATTATAAATAATGAATATGGGGCCAAGGACAGTAATATTTATAGATTTGTCATTTACATATGAATATCTGTATACAACGTATAGAAGCATAGATGGTAAGAGAAAACATTTGGAGTTCTAAGTATAACAAATCGGGTTTCAAAATGCTGGCCTAATATACATGCGTGCAATATCAGTTTAATAAACTAAAGTTATCAGCCACTGATACCTTTCAGTTTTGCTGCCCTTGACTCGCTGTCTGCCCACCTTTGTTAAATTCTGGACTCTTTCTCGGGATAAGTCAAGAGCTATAAACTGGTGCTTATTTCAGGATTTGTGTGGTTAACTGAGTACAGCTAAGCTATTTTCTGAGCAACTGCAGATGAAATATTGACTGAAGTACGATAATTATGCCAGTGACCTTCCTTCCTGACTGGAAATGTGGAAGTACCTTTATCTTCAGATAATAATTTATAGAGACTCATGAGGAAGGAATACTGTACAGGCAGCAGTGACCTAGACCCTATGAGGGACAACTGATGACCCAATTACAGTGTTGTACAGAAGACTTAATGGATGTCTTTGTTTGTAAAGACGGTCTAATGTAGGGGTGACCAATTCTAGTCCTTGAGAGCCCCAAACAGGCCAGGTTTTCAGGATATCCCCATTGAATATGCATGAGACAGATATGCATGCACTGCCTCCATTGTATGCAGATCTGTCTCATGCATTTTCATTGGGGATATCCTGAAAACCTGGCCTGTTTGGGGCTCGCAAGGACCGGAGTTGGCCACCCTTGTCCTAATGTGCATACTGTAGTGACCCTTTCAATATTCTGCGAATGTATGTGTTGTGTGAAATGTGATTCAGGATTCTTTGGCGTGTCTGACGAAAGAGCATGCAAGTAATAAAAGCATCCTTGTCTGTTCTATGATTTGCATGCCTCACAACTATTCTGTCCATGGCACTAAGGGAGGTCATTTTGGTTACAGTTTTTTTTAGGTGGCAATGTTCACTAAGCTGCATGGTGGCAAAGGATGGGTGTATCTTGAGGAAAGTTCCAAAGTGAAACTGCCCATATAGTTTGCACCTGCTATTTCTGCGGATGAGGTATGACAAAGGAAATTAGGTGCATAGATCTGAAACTTTCAATGTCTGGACATAGTTTCCCCCTAACCAAGCTACAGTCCCCCAGGAGCACCTACATTGAAGGTAGCTGATCATAGCTACAGAATGAAACCAGATGGCTCTGTTTAGCCACTCAGTGGCGGGGAAATTTGAATCTAGTCACCTAACTGTGATGAGCCCGCTGGATCCCTTTGAAAACTGCCCATGAGATTATTTAGGACAAAGGGGACCTAGTTTACTAACAGGCCGATACAGTACAGTGCGCTCCGATGGAGCGCACTGTTAGCCGGCATTTGGATGCACGTTTTTGATGCGCGAGCGTTACCCCTTATTCAGTAAGGGGTCGAAAACGCGCGTCCAACCCCCCTGAACCTAATAGCGCCCGCAACATGCAAATGCATGTTGATGGCCCTATTAGGTATTCCCGCGTGATTCAGAAAGGAAAATGTGCAGCCAAGCCACACATTTTACTTTCAGAAATTAGCGCCTACCCAAAGGTAGGCGCTAATTTCTTCGGGCACCGGGAAAGTGCACAGAAAAGCAGTAAAAACTGCTTTTCTGTGCACCCTCTGACTTAATATCATGGCGATATTAAGTCGGAGGTCCCAAAAGTTACAAAAAGTTTAAAAACATTTTTGCCAGCATCCGGTTTCCGAACCTGTGGCTGTCAGCGGGTTTGAGAACTTACGTTGGCAAAATTGAGCGTCGGCTGTCAAACCCGCTGACAGCCGCTGCTCCTGTCCAAAAAGAGGCGCTAGGGACGCGCTAGTGTCCTTAGCACCTCTTTTTACCTATTTTTACCGCCGACCCTAATTTGAATACTGAATCGCGCACACAGGAGAGTGGCCTGTGCGCGCTCCGGGAGAGCAGGCGTTCGCCCGCTCTCCTGCGGACTTTACTGTATCGGCCCGTAAGTTTTTTATCCCCATAGGCAGATTAGAAGAAAAGCCTTAGAGGATAACTTTCAAAAAGGTCTGTGCAACATCATATACATGCGCGTATGGCCACATGGAGGTCTACAATAGTATTTTATATCCTGTGCATAGCAAATACACACATATTATAAAATACTTTTATTTACAATATTTACAAGTATTTACAATACTTGTCTCTCCATACCACAACAAATGTGTGTATGTATGCATGCTTATGTGCAAATACATTCAATGCAATGTATTGAAAGTATTTCAATACATTGAATGCTCATTTTTTTCCTACCAATTTAAAAAGTATATGCATGCATATTTTACATGCGGAAATAATGTAGGACATGTATGCATAAAACCCAATTTATGCATAGAAGTCGGTATATTTTAACACAGTGATTCCCAAACCTATCGTGGAGTGCCCCCAGCCAGTCAGGTTTTCAAGATATCCACAATGAATACGCATGAGATAGATTTGCCTAAACCACATCCATAGCAAGCAAATTTGTTCTAATGCGTATTCATTGTGGATATCCTGAAAACCTGACTGGATGGGGGTCCTACAGGGCAGCTTTGGGAACCTCTGTTTTAAAACATTCATGCATAGTTTAAAAAATTAACCAGTTTGCCAATTACTCCACCAGGTCACCCAGTCCTTCTCCAGATCAGCGAGACCCTCCTGGTTCTTCAACCTCAACTTCCCCCAGTTCCCCCAAACCCCCCACCCAACCAATGATACATAACAAATCTGATATCAATTATCCAAGACAATCAGCAGATACAAAATGACATAATTTGCCAAACATACATGTGTCTTTTAAAATAGCAATTTAAGTGAGTAACTGTTGGCCCCATCCTGGAACACCCCTGGACTGCCCCTTTTCTACGTGTGTATGTGTGCACGTGAAACTTAAAGTTTGTGCGTACTTTCGATGCTTTGAAAACACCAGTTGCATGAGTACAGGAAATTTACATGTGTTTATGCTAATTTTTCCACACATGTTGTTGTTATTATTATTATTATTATTATTATTATTATTAATAATAATAACAACCTGCTTTTCAGTTGACAGGGATAATTTGGAATCTTGTAGCTTAGCTGGTTCCTTACTGTTACCGCCGCCGGTACTAATGGGCTGCGGGCACCTCCTCTTATCCGCAGTCCGGCTATCCTGGATCCCTCGGGGGTTCTTGCCGCAGCGGCAAGCCACTGCTGCCGCTCCCCATCTGCCCGGGCAAACGTAGAGTTCCCAACACCGCCGTCTCCGATCCTCTCGGGCATCCCCTAGCTCGCGCACGTGCCAAGACTCCGCCTCTTAAAGGGGCCACTGCGGGAAAACCAGGCCCAGTCCCTAGCTGACATCAGGACTCCCGGCCTTCTTAAGGGAGCTCCCCCGGTCGCACTATGACTTGGCAACAAATTCTTACTGCTTTCTTCTGGCCTCCCATGTGGACTAGCCCTCCAAGTAGCTTTCATGTTTCTTCCTTCACTTCGACCGGAACTGACACCACCTTCAGCCGCCTGCCCAGACCTAGGAATTGTACCAACTTTGGCCCCTCACTCGACAACTGCTGCACTAGGTGGGACAGACCTCTAAAAGATTCTCTGATGTCCATTGTAGGCCTAGCCCGCAATTCAAACCAGGTGAGAAAGTATGGCTTAGCACATGGTACAATCCAGCTTAAGCTCCACTCCATGCACCTAGCCCCCCTGGCAGGCGACAGCCCGAATGCAGGAGGTCGCTCCCGGACCCCCGCTGGACTTTTGGCAAGTCTTGTGGGGGTCAGCAGGTTCCCCCAAGATTTTCCAAAAGTCCCTGGTGGTCCAGCGGGGGTTTGGGAGCTATCTCCTGCACTTGGGCCGTCAGTTGCCAGTAATCAAAATGGCGCCGATAGCCTTTGCCCTTACTATGTCACAGGGGCTACTGGTGCCATTGGTCAGCCCCTGTCACATGGTAGGAGCACAAGATGGCGCTGATGGCCATGTGACAGGGGCTGACCAATGGCACCGGTAGCCCCTGTGACATAGTAGGTCAAAGGTTATCGGCGCCATTTTGAAACCGGAAGCCGAGGGTGTGAGTGCAGGGAATGGCTCCCGGACCCCCCACTGGACCACTAGGGAGTTTTGGTAAGTCTCAGGGGGGTCAGGAGGGTGGGGGGTTTGTTTAAATTGTTTTCTTTAAGTGGCTGAATAATTTGGCGAAGATTCGTGTATTTGTGGGGAATCGCAATACGTTTCGCTTCCCCACTAGCAGTTTTGGTAAGTCTTGGGGGGGGTCAGGAGGGTGGGGGTTGTAGTTAATTTAATTTTAGCGGGGAAACGAATAGAAATTGACGTATTAACAGCCGAATGCAACATATCTGCCCCCCGACGAATCCGAATCCCGAATGCAACGTATGGCATCCCTCTGCACATCCCTAGCCTACAGCAACTGCCATGAGGTGGTTCAGATGCTCTGTAAGAAATACTGTCTCCATTGGTAAGCACCAGATCCAGTATCACCCCCCTCCCATGTGGATTCCAGTCCTAGTTGACAGAACAATCCAGGATCTCCCTCCTCCTAGAAATCATCCCAATCAACATCCAGCAGACTGAAATACCTAGCAATAGCACCTCCCTTTTCATTGCAATTTTGTGAATATCCTCCATTAAATCTCTATCCATTTCTTCTATCTTTGATGGGGGACTGTATATAATATAAATAGATATTCCATTCCATCTTTCCACATCAACCCATAGAGCTTCTTCTTCACCTTGTAAAGCCTGCAATTCTGTTGCTTTAATATTTTTATATATAGTGCCACACCTCTCTATTCCTTCATACCCTGTCCTTCCTGAGTAGATTGTAGCTCAATATAACTATTAATGATTTCTGTGCATCATGTCTCTGTGACAGCCAGTACATTCAAGTCAACTTCTTCCATGAATGCCTCTAGTTTCTGGACTTTATTTCCCATACTAAATGCATTAGTGTACATAGTTTTCCAGATATTGCCCTTTTTCCCATTTTTATACACGTATTTGTTTTACTTAACTTTTTGTTCACCCATCCCAATTGATCCTAGTTTAAAACCCTCCTTAGTAGATTTTATTTTTCAAATGCCTCCCTAAAAAGCCAAGTTTTTAATGCTGCTTTAAACTATTTCTGATCCCTCAGTAGTCGGCAGGCTTGAGCATTTTTAGCAATCTCACCATAATTTCATGAATTTTGTCACCTGGTAGACAGCACACCTCCCAGAACAACATGTCTATTTGACAGTGAATGCAATAGCGCTCTTCACATGCAAAATGTGAATGAGGCTATTAGGCATTCACTCCCGAAGCAAAAAGAAAAATGTGTGTCTCGGACACACATTTAACTGTCATTTATTAATGCCTGCCAGGAGCAGACATTAATAGATGTGTGCATCAAAAAAAGAAGAAAAATAAAAGAAATAAGAAAAAAAAATTGACAGTCGAACCCATCACAAAAACCGACATTGAGTTCAATGGCGTCAGTTTTCCTTACCGGTGGACAGCCATGAAAACCGACGCCGATAAACCCGGTTCTGTCAAGTGCGGTTGAAGAGCCGGGCCTGCCATAGAAGAAACTTCAATCCAAGTCCCAGGGCCAGCTACAGCCTGTGGAGTGCTGGTGATTAGGGATGTGAATCGTTTTTTGACGATTTAAAATATCGTCCGATATTTTTTCAATCATCATGAATCGTTAGAGTGTGCGATACAATAGAAATTCCACCGATTTATCGTGAAAAAATTGTTAATTGGGTTAGTGCACACTAACGGGAGTTAGGACACAACCTAAAAACCCACCCCGACCCTTTAAAACCCGCTCCCTTAGCCTCCACCACCCTCCCCCCCCCCCCCCCCCCCCGGAAAAACGTTTTAAAATTACCTGGTGGTCCAGTGGGGTTCCCGGGAGCGTTCTCTCGTGCTCGGGCTGTCGGCCGATAAACAAAAAACCCACCCCGACCCTTTAAAACCGCTCCCTTAGCCTCCACCACCCTCCCAACCCACCAAAAAATGTTTTAAAATTACCTGGTGGTCCAGTGGGCCCCGGGAGCGATCTCCCGCTCTCGGGCCGTCGGCTGCCATGAATAAAAATGGCGCCGATGGCCCTTTGCCCTTACCATGTGACAGGGTAACCGTGCCATTGGCCGGCCCCTGTCACATGGTAGGAGCACTGGACAGCCAGCGCCATTTTTAAAGATGGCGCCGGCCGTCCACTGGATGGCCTGCACCATTTATAAAGATGGCGCCGGCCGTCCACAGGAGGAACAGCAGGAGAAGCATGGGGAGACCGGATCGCTGCGGCAAAGTGAGCCAAAGGGGCGGAGCTGACGGATGCCACCCCCTTTTATAATCCCACCCAGTAGGCCACATTTTTCTCCCCTGATGCAACGGAGCCACCCAACCCGACCAATCAGGTCCCGAGGAGGCGGGCCCCGATGCATCAAAATTTAAAATGACGAAGCCGAAGGTGAGGGTGGGTGGAGAGGGCCGGCGCTAACAGTCCTGACTGCCCTGCCCCCTCCCCGGCCAGTGCGTTGCCAACCAGAGGAGCCAGCCCGGCGCTCACATTATCGAAGGCTTCCGGGACTGCGCCCTTCCAGCCCTTTCAATAAATAATTAACTAATATCTAAAACAAGACACATATGTCCTTCGAAGAAGCCATCTTTAATTGCTTATTTATAGGACTGCTTAAAGCAATTAAGGGGCCCTGGCCAAACGTTTGTTAAAGGGCCTTCTTTTATTCCACCTGCCCCTGCCCCCCATATTGATTATTACCCTCCCTCTCTGTCCATTCCCAACACTCTCTTCCTTTTCTCTCCTCCTACCCCTGTTAATTGGATGCTGCTGATCCATTGCTGAAGCTTTCCTCCTCTACGCTGGCTGACAGAGGGCAGTTGTGCACCGCCTCCTCCTCCTGATCCATGAAGGCCAACTCAAGCACACCTCTACCTTCTTCCAATCTGTGCAGGCCAACACAATCACACTTCTGCCTTCTTATAGCCCCTGCAGGCTGGCACAAGCAAGCATTCATTATTTATTGTAAAAAATTGTATTCTGCTGATCTAAAAATCTCAGCAGATTCCATCATTACATTCATAATCATATTGACAGATACAGCACATATACAAATACAACAAATACATGGTGTTAAATAAATAAACCAATCAAATCACATAAAGTTCATGGTACCTGCTGATTGGTTTCCTGGGAGCTGCTCAGCAGGTCATGGAAATAACACCACCGGATCACTAGTCATCATCATTTATGGTCAGCACTACGACGGAATCTGATTGTCTTCAAACCTCCGATTTTCTTTCTTGATTAATGAAAACATTTTTGGCTAATGCTTTCGCTTTGGTTTGTCTTTCACTTTTGTATTACCCCATGCAAAAGTGACAAGAGGCATCTTCCTTCTTCTGGTCTATGTGGCCCTGGCGCAAGAGGTGGAGTTAAGAGCATGGTGCTATGAGCATATCGGGTGTAAGGGTATTAGGCACTCTAGATGAACCTTCCGCCTTGCCACCCTTCTTATTAACTTTCAAGTTCTTAGAAACCTCCCTCCCATGAGATTTTGATAATTAAATTCAATAATCTTTATGATCCCCATCACTCCCAGAACAATCCTATAAAAACACATTATTGGACATCATATTTTTAAATAATGAACTTAGTTTCATATATATATATATATATTTATTTATTTATTTGTTTATTTAATATCTTTTAATATACCGATACTCAAAATAAAGATCTTATCGTACCGGTTTACATCAAACAAGGGATAAGCAACGATATAGTAGCATAAGAGCATAAAGTTACATGAAACGGTGATGAACTCAGGACAACTGTAGAATGGATAACAAGTAGAGTTAAATAGTAACTAGGCGAACGATTTAGAGAGTGAACATCTAACAAACATACAGTTTTTTAAATTACTAAGTAAGTGGTCAGACAAACAGTTTTAAGGGGTAGTGCTATCTGTGCAGGGCAAAGGTTCTAGGGTTGAGGCTGGTGGAAGGGGGTAGAAGGCCAAAAAAAGAGGAAAGATTAAGGGAGGGAAGTGTGAAAGGTGGGTAGGAATCTGGCGGGGGGTTGCAATATTATTGGTTTGGGCGTAGGAGAGCATTCTGAGCTTAAAATTGTAGAAGGAACAGAGTATTTTTGTTGGAGGCTATGACAGAGTATTTATGTACAATCTATGAAAGGATAATTGTGTCCAATCTTAATTTGTGTAGTTTGAGGAATGGTCAATCGGGGAAGGCTTGTTTGAAAAGCCAGGTTTTCAGTTTCTTTCTGAAGGTGACTGGGCATTGTTCCTGGCGAAGCTCTGGTGCTAGTGAGTTCCATTGAGAGGGTCTGGCAGTGGATAAGGCACGTTTCTGAATGGCGGGGTGAAGTGAAGCTTTGGTGGGGGGTGCGCGAAGAGATCCTTTGTATGCCGTTCTGATTGGTCTAGTAGAAGCGTGAAGGTTGAGTGGAATTTTCAGTTGGAGTGTGGATTGAAGATAGATGGTTTTATGGATGATGGTCAGAGCCTTGAATAATATTCTAAAGTTGGTGGGGAGCCAGTATAGATTTTTGAGTATAGGTGTGATATGGTCTCTTCTCCTTGAATTAGTTAGAATTCTAGCTGCAGCATTTTGTAGCATCTGTAAAGGTTTTGTAGTGGAGGCAGGAAGGCCGAGAAGTAAAGCGTTGCAGTAATCAATTTTTGAGAACAGTATGGCCTGAAGGACTGAACGGAAGTCATGGAGGTGTAGGAGAGGTCTGAGCTGTTTTAAGACATGTAGCTTGTAGAAGCATTCTTTGGTGGTGGTGTTTATGAACTTTTTGAAGTTCATGCGGGTGTCTAGAATGGCTCCGAGGTCTCTCACTTGGTTTACTGCTGGTGTAGATGGGTTGTTGACTAAAGGGTTGGAGCCATTGGGAGAGATTACGAGGATCTCCGTTTTTGAAGTGTTGAGGACAAGGTTGAGATTAGAGAGGAGAAGATTGAAGGAATGAAGGCAGCTGTTCCAGAAATTTAAGGTTTTGGAGATAGGCTCTGTGATGGGGATCAAGATCTGTACGTTGTCTGAGTAAATGAAGTGTGTCAGGTTGAGACTTTCTAGAAGCTGGCATAGGGGTAGCAGATAAATATTAAACAATGTAGGGGAGAGAGACGAACCCTGAGGTACTCCGTGAGTGGAAGATACGGATTCATTATTATTTATTCTGACTTTGTAGATCCTATTATTAAGGAAGGATTTAAACCAATTGAGGGCGGTGCCAGCGATGCCGATGTCCGAGAGTCGGTTGATGAGGATTGAATGGTTCACTGTGTCGAACGCTGCTGACATATCAAGTAGAGCCAGTAGAAATGATTGGCCTCTGTCTAGACCCATAAGGATGTTGTCTGTTAGGGAGATTAAGAGGGATTCCGTGTTTAGGCGTTTTCGGAATCCGAACTGTGAAGGGTAGAGAATGTTGTGGAGGTCTAGGAAGTCGGAGAGTTGGTTATTGACAATTTTTTCCATTAGTTTGGCAATAAATGGTAAGTTGGCAATAGGTTGATAGTTTGCAGGATTAGATGTATCCAGGTTGGGTTTCTTTAGAAGATGTTTTAGTGAAGCGAGTTTTAAGGAGTCGGGGACCTTTCCTTGTGAGAGTGAGCAATTTATTACATCAGCCAGGTGCTTGGCAATGGTGTTTGGGATGGTGAGTAAGAGGTTTGTTGGCAGGTGTTCTGAGGGATATATGACAGAGATCCTTAAATTGGGTCCCTGCGCCCATGAGCCTGCACTTTGCTGAGGCTGCATAGTGAGACCCAAGAGAATTATGCACAACTGAACTGTTAAAACTGTGCTTCACACTTGCCTACACGGTCCAAGCCACTAGCTACAAAGGACAACAACAACCACAAAACCTAAACTAAGAAACTGTGTGTTTTACCTTTTATACCACATCAGTCCCTGCAAAAACTAGCAACTGCTGGGTAAAGACATGGAGAGAAGAGAGAGAAACCCCCTCCCAAGACAAGCTGAGGTAGCTGGGCTGCCTGAGGAGGGCTTCTAATGAAGGCAGCTAATGAGAGCTCACTAGAACCAGGACGCTAACGACGGATTGGCTGATTTTTCTGCGATATACTTAAGCAAAAAATTGGGTTTACAAGCTATATTTTTTCACCCTGAGTTATGTGGAAAAGAGATGCTTGATCTGGGAGCTGGCAGACTCGTGTGAGCGGAGGAAAAGACAGAGAGGAAAAAACTTGTGTTCCAGACAGGAGAAAGAGAGGAGGAAACAGCTGGCCAGAGACTGGGAGCCTGTGTGCTTTGCTGTGGATACACTTCTGAAGCTAGGAGCCTGTGGAGAAAACTCCCTCCTGAGAAACAGATCAAATAAATGTGATCAGTTTGTGAGAAAGGAGAGACTGCTCTTATAGTTTAATTCAACAGAGCCCAGAGAGAGAGAGAGGGGAAAAAAAAACCCCACAACTCTCTAAACTCCTGTTATTAGTCTGCTTACAGACCTATCTGGTTGTTGGTCTGATCCCTGAGGCCAGAATTTGATTAAGGGCTGTAGTAAAGAAGAGCTACATCAAAGCTTGACTGATGCAGGGTTATAAGACATTAGTACAAACAAATATTTATCCCACTTCCACCATGATTGAGAAGAGAGGAATGCTTGTTGGAAAGTTTCACTTACTCGGTTACTACCCTTAACCAATAAGCCTTGATACTTTTTTTGTTGTTGTAAATCATGTTTATTCAACAAGACATCACTACAATATACAAAGTGACAGAATATATTATACAAATCAGTACTTGAAAAAAAAGAAACAATTCCATTCAGATACAAATGCTATAGGCGGTCCACCATCATAGATTAATCAGTAAGAAAATCTCCCTACAACCATGAAGTTTGACATGTGTTATGTTGATTTTTATATAATGAAATTATAATCCTGGACGTCCCCTTCCACCTGAACAATACCACCCATCCTTTTCTGCTATGCCCTCCTGGCCTAAAAGCTCCTCTACCCCCTTGGCCACCCACGTTCTAGCACTCATATATACATAGATGATACTTTTGATGCAACTCCAACTTTGCTTCCTGCTTCAACGGCAGTGGAAAAGGGGAACTGGATTCAGACAGCAACCAATGAGGGCCTCAACTTTTATGGTCTGGGGACCTGCTAAGCATGGGGGTAACCTGCTCAGAGCAGTAGTTACTACCCTTAAGAGAAGGCATGGGATTACTACCCTTAACCAATAAGCTTTGATCCTTTTTTTTTTTAAATTTAATTTAAGTTTTATTATTCAACACAGAAATAATACAAAAGTTCGGCCTACAATAAGCTTTGATACTTTTGATGCAACTGCAACATTGCTCTTTGCTTCATTGGAGGGTGGAGGGAAAGAGAAATTTGGATTCAGAGACAACCCACACGAGCCATGACTTTTTTACAATCTGGGGTACTGGTGTGCAGATGTTAGGGAAAAACACAGGACTGCTTCTACGGCCAAGTCCATAAGCAAAGCACTGGGGTAATCTGCACGGTGTTGCAAATACTACCATGAGAAGCTTGCTGGGCAGGCTGGATGGATCATTGGTCCTTTTCTGCCATCATTTCTATGATTCTATGTTTTGTACCCCTGATGCAGGCACAGTTCATGCCAAAATGCTGCAGTGAAGGGACTGGTTTGGTAAACGTTGCTTGGACAATAACGGGATCTGCACAACGTTTGACCAGCTATAAGCAATGAAGAATGATACTTCATCTTGAGACTTTGTGATCAGAGAAAGGAGCTTAGTGTTTGGGAACCTTTCTTATACAATGATACGTTAATAGAAAAGAGAGAATTGTGATCGATGTCTTTGAAAAATGTTTTGATATCTGTACATGTTTAGAGGTTTCGAATACATAGAAATGACGGCAGAAAAAGACCAATTGGTCCATCCAGTCTGCCCAGAAAGCTCCTACACTTATTTTCCCAATCTTATATGTTTCATCCACCACCAAGTTCAGGGCCCTTGTTGGTAACTGTTTGATTCAAATTTCCTGCCATCCCCTGTCATTGATGCAGAGAGTAATGTTAGAGTTACATCAAAGGTGAACATAAGGCTTAATGGTTAAGGGTAGTAACCGCCGCATCAAGCAAGTTACCCCGATGCTTGGTTATTCAGACTGCATAGATTAATGCCTTGTTGGATGTTGTCTGAATGTAAAGCTACCCCCACGCTTATTTGTTTACCCAGATTGTGAAGTTCAGTCCTTGTTGGTTGTTGTCTGAATGCAAATCCTCTTTTCCACATTTGTTTGTTATATTTATTATTTATTGTGTTTTGCTGTGATTGAATAATTATGAGTCTGTTTTAAAGAAGGGAATCTCTATATATTTATATCTATGAAGAAAATGATTTGATTAAAATAGTTAAGTGGGAGAAATATTTGTTTGTACTGTTTTTTACGTTTTTAAGATTTAGAGTGCGACAGTACAGCGGCTTTGGTTTTTGGTTTTACAAGACATTAGACCTGACTGCAAGAAACCCTTGGATCCTGAACTTACTATACAGATTTACTTTCACCAAGGGCCATGCGATTAAATTGCACCAACAGTACTGAAAATCTTATAGGTGTTGACAATTATGGGTACTTAGTAATTTGAGGAGTTTGTCTATCCTTTAACCAGTACTGCCCCAAGACATATTATATTCAGTGCCACTAAAACAGAGCTACCTATATACACACACATACACACACATATAGATAGATAATTTTCACTGCCATAAACCTGTTATCTTTGGTGCCACAGGTGGCAACTGCTGGAAGACATAGGTGCACAGAATCAAAGAAGCAAAGTAGTAAGGCATGCAAGGGTCAGGACAGGCACAGTCCATCTGCAGAGAGTACCTAGCCAAGGTCAGAGCAGTTGGCAAACAGAGCAAGGTAAGAACTGTTTGGGAAGAGATTCTGGTGCAGGTGCAGGTACGTGGATCTGCCTGTAGTCCATTCAGGCCGAAAGACCTTAGAGGAGGATGCCTGTCATATGGTCGAGCTGGCTTGCTGTTGCTGGACTTGGAGAGCCACCCCTGAAATACCCTGAGCCAGGGTTGAGTCCACTGAGCTTGTGGCCTCAGCAATAAGTCACGGATATGAGCCCTTTGGCTGTGGTGTGGTTGATGCAGCCTAGCAGGCAAATCCACTAGGCCCATGCCAGCAGCAGATGGCCCTGCTCTTACACAGACTGGGACTAGGGCTTCACCTATACCAGCCCCATTTCTCGCAGGTTGAGCCCTTGGGTTCCAGGGCCAGCAGGGCTTAGGCGATAGAACTGTAAGGAGTGGTCGGGCAAGGTCAATAGCAAGCCATGGAGCATATTATTTGGATTAGAGTTTAGTTTCATTCCATTTATTTACGTTTGGAGTGCCCACTGTGTGGGACTCAGTTAAGCTTAAGTTACTTTTCACTTTCTTATTAACTGGGAGAGGTTCACATCCTGCAAAATGAACCTGAGATCAACAAGATCCAATGAAAGGATGACTTCCAGCCATCCTAAGGAGAGGAAGAAGGAAAGAGGAGGAAAAGGAGTTGGACTGGACCCCGATTATGCCCATGAAAATCTACTAAAGATAAGGCGTTCATGATACTGAACAGGAGAGAAGGAGGAAGACGTATGCTATTCAGGTGCATTGAGGAAATTAATGAGTTCTAAGGAGAAAACTGCAGGAAGGAGATAACAATGACTGTAGTATAAATTACACCGTTGATACTTCACCACATTGGGAGGGATGCCAATACTTGCCCAGTATCCAATGGGAGGGAAGATATAAATAAATTTAAGAAGTAAATTAAACTGCTGTAATGCCAAATACATGATAAAGACTAAGAAGTCAATAACTTAAAGAACTAAATCAATTGGCTTTACCATCTGAATTAACTGAGACTGAAAGAAGTGACAAACTTACTAGCAAGCACTTGTACCATCACAAAGTGAATTAACGCAGCTGTAAAGAACTTTATTTCCTCACTTTCCCCTTATCAGTAAAGAGAAATGTTGGAAACCAACAAAACTCTCAAATGTTTCATTGACTTGTGAATTAAATGAGTTTCAGTGCTGGGATTATCACTGCTGTATGCATTACATCAAACTGGGACTTGAACTAAGCAATGCAAAGGGCCTTGAAAGGTATCTTTCGCCCCTTGCAGGAAACCCATGAAAGTTCATCTTAACACATAATGACAGTGTCCACCTTTCCACAGAAATCTGAGATATGTACAACTTAACGCATAATGACAGTGTCCACCTCTCCATAGAAATCTGAGATATGTACAACTTAACGCATAATGACAGTGTCCACCTCTCCATAGAAATCTGAGATATGTACATCTGAACGCATAATGACAGTGTCCACCTCTCCATAGAAATCTGAGATATGTACATCTGAACGCATAATGACAGTGTCCACCTCTCCATAGAAATCTGAGATATGTACAGCTTAACGCATAATGACAGTTTCCACCTCTCCATAGAAATCTGAGATATGTACATCTGAACGCATAATGACAGTGTCCACCTTTCCATAGAAATCTGAGATATGTACAGCTTAACGCATAATGACAGTGTCCACCTTTCCATAGAAATATGAGATATGTACATCTGAACGCATAATGACAGTGTCCACCTCTCCATAGAAATATGAGATATGTACATCTGAACGCATAATGACAGTGTCCACCTCTCCATAGAAATCTGAGATATGTACAGCTTAACGCATAATGACAGTGTCCACCTCTCCATAGAAATATGAGATATGTACATCTGAACGCATAATGACAGTGTCCACCTCTCCACAGAAATCTGAGATATGTACATCTTAACGCATAATGACAGTGTCCACCTTTCCATAGAAATATGAGATATGTACATCTGAACGCATAATGACAGTGTCCACCTCTCCATAGAAATCTGAGATATGTACAGCTTAACGCATAATGACAGTGTCCACCTCTCCATAGAAATCTGAGATATGTACATCTTAACGCATAATGACAGTGTCCACCTTTCCATAGAAATCTGAGATATGTACAGCTTAACGCATAATGACAGTGTCCACCTCTCCATAGAAATCTGAGATATGTACAGCTTAACGCATAATGACAGTGTCCACCTCTCCATAGAAATCTGAGATATGTACAGCTTAACGCATAATGACAGTGTCCACCTCTCCATAGAAATCTGAGATATGTACATCTGAACGCATAATGACAGTGTCCACCTTTCCATAGAAATCTGAGATATGTACAGCTTAACGCATAATGACAGTGTCCACCTCTCCATAGAAATCTGAGATATGTACAGCTTAACGCATAATGACAGTGTCCACCTCTCCATAGAAATCTGAGATATGTACATCTGAACGCATAATGACAGTGTCCACCTTTCCATAGAAATCTGAGATATGTACAGCTTAACGCATAATGACAGTGTCCACCTCTCCATAGAAATCTGAGATATGTACATCTGAACGCATAATGACAGTGTCCACCTTTCCATAGAAATCTGAGATATGTACAGCTTAACGCATAATGACAGTGTCCACCTCTCCATAGAAATCTGAGATATGTACATCTTAACGCATAATGACAGTGTCCACCTTTCCATATAAATCTGAGATATGTACATCTAATGCATAATGACAGTGTCCACCTTTCCATAGAAATCTGAGATATGTACATCTGAACGCATAATGACAGTGTCCACTAGAGATGTGAATCGTGTCCTCGATCGTCTTAACGATCGATTTCGGCTGGGAGGGGGAGGGAATCGTATTGTCGCCGTTTGGGTGTTTAGAGTATCGTGAAAATCATTAAAATCGTGAACCGGCACACTAAAACCCCCTAAAACCCACCCCCGACCCTTTAAATTAAATCCCCCACCCTCCCGAACCCCCCCAAATGCCTTAAATTACCTGGGGGTCCAGCGGCACACTAAAACCCCCTAAAACCCACCCCGACCCTTTAAATTAAATCCCCCACCCTCCCAAACCCCCCCCCCAAATGCTTTAAATTACCTGGGGGTCCGTAGCGGCGGTCCGTAGCTTAAATTACCTCCGTAGCCTTAAATTACCTCCGTAGCCTTAAATTACCTGGGGGTCCGTAGCGGCGGTCCGTAGCTAAATCGGGGGAAGGGGGAGAGCAGGAAAACCGGCACACTAAATCGTGTAGTCTTCAGCCGGCGCCATTTTGCAAAATGGCCGCCGCAAAATGGCGGCGGCCATAGACCAACACGATTCGATGCAGGAGGTCGTTCTGGACCCCCGCTGGACTTTTGGCAAGTCTTGTGGGGGTCAGGAGGCCCCCCCAAGCTGGCCAAAAGTTCCTGGGGGTCCAGCGGGGGTACCTCCTGCAGTCGATCTCCTGCCGGCGCCATTTTCCGTACGGAAAACGATTCGCGGCAGGAGATCGCTCCCGGACCCCCGCTGGACCCCCAGGAACTTTTGGCCAGCTTGGGGGGGCCTCCTGACCCCCACAAGACTTGCCAAAAGTCCAGCGGGGGTCCGGAACGACCTCCTGCGTCGAATCGTGTTGGTCTATGGCCGCCGCCATTTTGCGGCGGCCATTTTGCAAAATGGCGCCGGCTGAAGACTATACGATTTAGTGTGCCGGTTTTCCTGCTCTCCCCCTTCCCCTGATTTAGCTACGGACCGCCGCTACGGACCCCCAGGTAATTTAAGGCTACGGAGGTAATTTAAGGCTACGGAGGTAATTTAAGCTACGGACCGCTGCTACGGACCCCCAGGTAATTTAAGGCATTTGGGGGGGGGGGTTCGGGAGGGTGGGGGATTTAATTTAAAGGGTCGGGGTGGGTTTTAGGGGGTTTTAGTGTGCCGTGTTTTAGTGTGCCGCTGGACCCCCAGGTAATTTAAGGCATTTGGGGGGGTTCGGGAGGGTGGGGGATTTAATTTAAAGGGTCGGGGGTGGGTTTTAGTGTGTTTTAGTGTGCCGGTTTTCCTGCCCTCCCCCTTCCCCCGATTTACGATTTTTTGACGATAAATCGGGGGAATTGGTATTGTATCGTGGCCCTAACGATTTTTGACGATTTAAAATATATCGGACGATATTTTAAATCGTCAAAAAACGATTCACATCCCTAGTGTCCACCTTTCCATAGAAATCTGAGATATGTACATCTTAACGCATAATGATAGTGTCCACCTTTCCATAGAAATCTGAGATATGTACAACTTAACGCATAATGACAGTGTCCAGTCCACCTTTCCATAGAAATCTGAGATATGTACAACTTAACACATAATGACAGTGTCCAGGGGCGGATTGTGGGAAAATAGTGGCCCGGGGGATTTTTCTCCATACTGGCCCATGGGTACCCAATTACACATACAATTTGGTGAGTCACCAAATACAGAATAAAGGGACCCTAAAATATACACAGAAATGCACAGACAAACTGAACTGGAAATCACAACAAGTTAGACTGTATGTAATGCAGCAATGGAAAAACAGAAAATACCATCATTCCTCAAAAAACATCAAACAATAAAATCAAGAACTATAAAATATCACAATAGGAAAATCATACTAAAAATATTTCAGAACTGCTGATGAATAGAACCTCCAGTAATTTAACTCAGGGACATTTTCAAAAATTTGTATATAACACCAATAAAATATTTCAAAAAGAGCATACATCAAATAATATTCAATAATTAAAACTAATAAGGATTTTAAAATGCCCCTGCTGTCCCCTACTGTGGGAGCTCTTGATTTCCAGTCACCCTGATATTGTCGAGGATTAGGAGGTTATCCTCTCTCTCTCACACATATTCACATGTCCATTCTCTCTCACACATACATACACATTCATGCTCTTATATCCACCATAACCTCTCGCTCTCACTGACACTGACACACTCTCAGGCTCTAAGACACTCTCTCCCCCTCCACACACAAACTGTTACTCCCTTGGATTTTCTCATACACACTCATGCTCTCACACTCACTGGCTCCCTCACATACACACAAACACACTCACACACACCCAGGCAAGCTCCCAGTCATTCTCACACACACACACACACTGACCCCCAGGCAGGCTCCCATTCATTTTCACACCATTCCCTCCCCATCCCCCAGACATGCACACATTCATTCTCACACACACAGACCCTCAGGCAGGCACCCATGCATTCACACGCATACACCCCCAGGCAGACTCCCATTCATACACATGCACACACTAAAGGCAGACCCCCCTCTCTTTCTTTTGCCAGCAACCTCGGAACCTCTCTCATTCCACTGATGCCGCATGGCTATTGGGGAGGTGCCTGCCGATTGCTGTTACTGTCACTGAAGCCAATTCTGCTGCCTCCTCTATGCAGGCCCCTTGGGCTTCCACTTCCTCCATGCTGATCTCATACATTGTGAGATCCGCATAGAGAAAGTGCTATTCTTGCACATTCCCAAAGATTACATGTGCCAATCACTAAAAAGTAATTTATTTTTTTTACCTTTGCTGTCTGATCTTAGTTTTCTAATTGGTTGGTCACAGGCTTTTTTTTTTCCACCTTCCCTTTCTTATTTTTTTTTTGCCAATTCCTTTTATATTGTCTTTTTTTCTATTTCTTTTCTCTCCATCTTCTTCCCTCAAACACACAGTCAGGCTCTCACTCTCACATACTGTCTCTCATACAATCATTCATTCACACAGTCTCTCACTGGCACATGCTGTCTGGCTCTCACACACCCAAGCTCTCTCTCACTCCCACATGCTGTCTTGCTCAAGCACAGGTTCTCACTGTCACATGCTGTCTCTCTCACACACACAGGCTCTCACATGCTGTCTCTGCAAACATTCAGGTCCTCACTCTCACAGACAATCTCTCAACTCATCTCATACATGCACAGACACACACACACTACAGACCCGCAGCCTCTCTCTCACCTCTAGGCCTCCTCTTCTCGGGCTGCAGCGGCCCTGCTACCAGGCCTCTTCCTCTTCTCGGGCCGTGCTGCTCCTCTTCTGCATGCGCTGATGCTCCTCCTCCTTCCTGCCCGCACGGCTCCGTGCAATGTTTACTTCCAGGGCCGCGCAGGCAGGAAGGAGGAGGAGCATCAGCGCGTTTAAACACAATCTTTTTCTTTGGGCCATGGTGACGTGAGCCTCACCACGGCCCTGCCCATCTGCCTGTCGCTGCGCCGCATGAGCCTCCCTGCGCCCGGGGGATTGTCTCCCCTCGGGATACCAATGCTTGCGGCGCCCCAGGCTCAGGCCTAGTGCTTCCACCAGCCCTAGCCGCAGGTTTCTCTTCGCGCCGCAGCGCCAGAAGACCCTCTTCTTGTCTTTGTCCGGGGAATTTAAAAAAAAAAAATCACGTGATGGGAGCGACCGGCCCACCGGGGGATGCCCGATCCCCCGATAGGCCAATCCACCCCTGACAGTGTCCATCTTTCCATAGAAATCTGAGATATGGTCTCTGGAACTATTTTCTGGGTTCTGCCAGATCTGCAAAATCTCTCAGAGATCTGGAATTATGGCTAGTTTAGGGGGAGTGTTCCCATAATGACATATCAGGGCTGTCCAGACCTAAATAATGATGCAATTGTGCCGGTGTGGCTGTTAGACAGACTTTTGGTCAGCAGGACCCTGGAGCAGCTGCCCCTAAACAGACCTGGATTCATCATTAGGCACACTAGGCCTATGTCTAGGGTGGCAAAAGTCGGGTGGTGGCATGCAAGTTGAAGATTTGCTGCCTCCCAGTTGATCTGAATCTCTCAGTAGGCAGCATGCAGGGGGTGAGTTTGGAGCAGACATAGCAGAGCAAAAAAAAGAGCCAATCTGCTCCCTAACCAAGCCCCTCTTTTCCTGTCATTCAGGAAATAAAGCAGACAGAGCAAGGAGGAATTATTTTGGGGACCCTACGGAGGGCTGAGATAGGAATCAGTGGGGGTTAGAGGATGAGAGGAAGTTGGCTGAATGGTGTGTGAGAGAGAGGGGAATTGGGGATGGGGGGAAGTGTTTATGTGTTTGAGAGAGAGAGGTCTGGGGGTGTGTGTGTGTGTGTATGCCAGATTGAGTAGGAGATTAGAGGGGTGGGATTCTCCTTCCTTTGATGTCTGATTAGAGAACCTTCCTTCCTTCCATCATACCCATATCCTAGAAGCCTCTTACTAACCCTTAATTAGTAATTACAGAGCTTCCTTCCTCTTACCCCATCCCAGATTCCTCATCTTCTCCATCTCCCGCCCTTCTCATCCCATTCCCCGTCCTCCTCTCTCTCTCTCTCCTATTCCCATTCTTCAGTTATCCCTTCCTTTCCATATCCCTGATCCTCTCACTCACTCACTCTCCTCCTCCTCCCACAGTACCTGAATGTAATGCGCACTGCAGTGCCTGACAAGCAGAATACAAATCCAATAAAGAAAGAATCTCCTCCCTTTATTGGTACTTAACATCCAATTTCCTCACCCAGTAAAAACACAAACGGGCCGATACAGTACAGTGTGCGCTGACGGAGCGCACTGTTAACCCGCCATTGGACGCACGTTTTCGACACGCTAGCGTTACCCCTTATTCAGTAAGGGGCCGAAAACGCATGTCCAATCCCCCGAACCTAATAGCGCCCGCAACATGCAAATGCATGTTCATGGCCCTATTAGGTATTCCTGTGCAATTCAGAAAACAAAATGTGCAGCCAAGCTGCACATTTTGCTTTCAGAAATTAGCGCCTACCCAAAGGTAGGCGCTAATTTCTTCGGGCACCGGGAAAGTGCACAGAAAAGCAGTAAAAACTGCTTTTCTGTGCACCCTCCGACTTAACATCATGGCGATATTAAGTCGGAGGTCCCGAAGGGTAAAAAAAGTAAAAAAAAAAAATTTGAAGTCGGCCGGCGGCTGTCAGGTCGAAAACTGGATGCTCAATTTTGCAGGCGCCCGCTTTCCGAGCCCGTGGCTGTCAGCGGGCTCGAGAACCGATGCCAGCAAAATTGAGCGTTGGCTGTTAAACCCGCTGATAGCCGCTGCTCCAGTCCAAAAGGAGGCGCTAGGGACGCGCTAGTGTCTCTAGCGCCTCCTTTTGCCTGTTTTTACCGCCGGGCCTCATTTAAATACAGAATCGCGTGCACAGGAGAGCGGGCGTACGTCTGCTCTCCCGCGGACTTTACTGTATCGGCCCAAAATTAAGCTAGAGAGACACAAGCAACGTTGGAAAAGCAACCTTTATTTTTATGTCATAGAAAAAGGACATTTTGCCTGTATGCTTCAGAAATTTCTAATTCTTGCCGCAGAGTCTCCCCCATCAGCTGCCGCAGGAAACCTTCTACTCCCTGTTGTCAGCCTTACTGGGGGGAGGAGGGTGAGACACAGCACCTAGGGGTAGCAAAAACTGTATGTTTCTTGCCCCTCTATGCCAGACACGAGACTCAGAGAAAATTTAGTAATTTAGCCACATGTTTATTATGGTAAATAAAGGACTGGCCAATCATAATATAAGTGTCTGGGAAGCAGAATACGGGGTCAGTAAGGAACACTGAAGACCTTGTGATTCCTCCTTCCCTATGTCACAATTTTACAAGGCTTATATACATTTTTCCTAGTTACCTTTGCCAAGGATTGATCATTTTTAAACGCGTCACTCTGGCCTGGCTTCCTTTCCCTAGAATCCCTGCACCCCAACATCTGCTCTCCTTTTTCCTTTCCTTCGTTGGGGTCCAACTCTCCATGCTATTTTCATCTCCCCACAATACTTTGTAGGAAGGCATAGATCATCTCTTATCAGTCTCTGCATTCTCCTTTGTAGTTGGTTCTCATATGGCCCACACGAGATGTCCTTCACTTCTCTCTGACTTAGGACCACATTCTGTTTTTGCAATCAGCAAACGGCACAGCACGCATTTGACATGTGCTGGCACAGGCTTAGTAAGGCCGAATACAGCAGCCCAGCAGGCAGAATTATACAAAACCTAAATCTGTCACTGACCGTAAACAGTGTCCTAGTCTGCCTATTCCACACATTAAGAAAGGTGGAAAGAAGGCAAAACGATTACCAGCATGGTTAAAAGGGGAGATGAAAGAAGCTATTTTAGCCAAAAGATCTTCATTCAAAAATTGGAAGAAGGATCCAACAGAAGAAAATAGGATAAAGCATAAACATTGGCAAGTTAAATGTAAGACATTGATAAGACAGGCTAAGAGAGAATTTGAAAAGAAGTTGGCTGTAGAGGCAAAAACTCACAGTAAAAACTTTTTTAAATATATCCGAAGCAGAAAGCCTGTGAGGGAGTCAGTTGGACCGTTAGATGATCGAGGGGTTAAAGGGGCACTTAGAGAAGATAAGGCCATCGAGGAAAGATTAAATGATTTCTTTGCTTCGGTGTTTACTGAAGAGGATGTTGGGGAGGTACCCGTAATGGAGAAGGTTTTCATGGGTAATGATTCAGATGGACTGAATCAAATCACGGTGAACCTAGAAGATGTGGTAGGCCTGATTGACAAACTGAAGAGTAGTAAATCACCTGGACCGGATGGTATACACCCCAGAGTTCTGAAGGAACTAAAAAATGAAATTTCAGACCTATTAGTAAACATTTGTAACTTATCATTAAAATCATCCATTGTACCTGAAGACTGGAGGATAGCAAATGTAACCCCAATATTTAAAAAGGGCTCCAGGGGCAATCCGGGAAACTACAGACCGGTTAGCCTGACTTCAGTGCCAGGAAAAATAGTGGAAAGTGTTCTAAACATCAAAATCACAGAACATATAGAAAGACATGGTTTAATGGAACAAAGTCAGCATGGCTTTACCCAGGGCAAGTCTTGCCTCACAAATCTGCTTCACTTTTTTGAAGGAGTTAATAAACATGTGGATAAAGGTGAACCGGTAGATATAGTATACTTGGATTTTCAGAAGGCATTTGACAAAGTTCCTCATGAGAGGCTTCTAGGAAAAGTAAAAAGTCATGGGATAGGTGGCGATGTCCTTTCGTGGATTGCAAACTGGCTAAAAGACAGGAAACAGAGAGTAGGATTAAATGGGCAATTTTCTCAGTGGAAGGGAGTGGACAGTGGAGTGCCTCAGGGATCTGTATTGGGACCCTTACTGTTCAATATATTTATAAATGATCTGGAAAGAAATACGACGAGTGAGATAATCAAATTTGCAGATGACACAAAATTGTTCAGAGTAGTTAAATCACAAGCAGATTGTGATAAATTGCAGGAAGACCTTGTGAGACTTGGAAAATTGGGCATCCAAATGGCAGATGAAATTTAATGTGGATAAGTGCAAGGTGATGCATATAGGGAAAAATAACCCATGCTATAATTACACAATGTTGGGTTCCATATTAGGTGCTACAACCCAAGAAAGAGATCTAGGTGTCATAGTGGATAACACATTGAAATCATCGGTGCAGTGTGCTGCGGCAGTCAAAAAAGCAAACAGAATGTTGGGAATTATTAGAAAAGGAATGATGAATAAAACGGAAAATGTCATAATGCCTCTGTATCGCTCCATGGTGAGACCGCACCTTGAATACTGTGTACAATTCTGGTCGCCGCATCTCAAAAAAAGGTATAATTGCGATGGAGAAGGTACAGAGAAGGGCTACCAAAATGATAAGGGGAATGGAACAACTCCCCTATGAGGAAAGACTAAAGAGGTTAGGACTTTTCAGCTTGGAGAAGAGACGACTAAGGGGGGATATGATAGAGGTGTTTAAAATCATGAGAGGTCTAGAACGGGTAGATGTGAATCAGTTATTTACTCTTTCGGATAGTAGAAAGACTAGGGGGCACTCCATGAAGTTAGCATGGGGCACATTTAAAACTAATCGGAGAAAGTTCTTTTTTACTCAACGCACAATTAAACTCTGGAATTTGTTGCCAGAGAATGTGGTTCGTGCAGTTAGTATAGCTGTGTTTAAAAAAGGATTGGATAAGTTCTTGGAGGAGAAGTCTACCTGCTATTAAGTTCACTTAGAGAATAGCCACTGCCATTAGCAATGGTTACATGGAATAGACTTAGTTTTTGGGTACTTGCCAGGTTCTTATGGCCTGGATTGGCCTCTGTTGGAAACAGGATGCTGGGCTTGATGGACCCTTGGTCTGACCCAGTATGGCATTTTCTTATGTTCTTATGTTCTTATTGGGAAGTCCACCCCTGCTAAAGGAGAATCTTCTGAAAATATAAAATGTGATGTCTTACATCATACTCGAAGTTCTGTTGGGCCTATTAAGAAAGACAGAGACCCACTGTGAATGTTATATTGTTTCCTGTGAAGCTCTCTGCAAATCACTTCTGACAGGTTTATATCCCTAATCGTCCGCCGTGCGAGCCTGCCACCACCCCAGCAGTGTTAATAGCGGAAAGTTAAGTAGACTGGATGTCTTGCATGCTAAGCCAGGAAGGCAGGGCTCGGCTGGCTGTGCAGATATACAGGTGTGACTCTCACCTTCTACCACTTACTGATCTGCATTCCCTGTTACAGTAACATGCAGCTGCAGACAGGGAATTGCTGGCATTTTGGCAGCTGGAATTTTCAAAACTGTGTGAGCAGGTGAAAAGCCCAAGGATACATTTTACCTGTGGATTTTGCATCAGTCTTAAAAGAGAAATACACACATGCTTTCCCTTTGAAAATTGCCCAAGGAAAAAGATACCTGCAAAGATTTGTACCTGCTTTATCTGCAGATACTTTTTCTGGTGAAAACAACGCGCGTAGTTTTGAAAATACAAAACCATAAGCATTGCTGTCTCCTCTGACCTAACCCCATTCCTGCCTCGGGAACACCTCCATAAAAATACAGGTAAAAATACACAGGGTAGGCATATTTTTAGAGAGTCTGTACACTCGGGTACATTCACATGGATAAATGCCCTGATCAACTCTTAAGTTCGAAGTGCGATTCTAAAGACCTTGGAGCCATTTGACTTCTGACCCTTCATTCTGTACAGCGAGGATCTTAGAACCACGCGATCTCTTATCACTAAGTGTGACCTCTCCTTCAGCCGCTGGTGGGATGAGTTCTGCCAGTGACCCTGGTTATCTTATTTCCTGATCTGGGCTCCGCTCAGAGACCCAGCTCTCTCTTTATTCAGCTGCAGCTGCAGTGGCATATTCATTGCAGGAGGACTTTGTGTAGCTTCTCGAGTTATAAGATGTTGGATCTTTAATTAAGGGGCAGATTTTCAAAGGGTTATTACGCGTGTAAGATACACGAGTAACCCCCGAAAAGCTGCCCCTGCCTGCCCCGGGACGCGCGTATGTCCCAGGGCTTGCAAAAAGGGGCGGGGTGGGGGCGGGGCATGGCCTGTGCCCGGGATCGCGGGCCGGCTGTCGGGCCGGCCCGGTTTGCCAAGTTCCTTCATCGGTTCTTTCCCTCGGCATCGCCTCCACCACTCGCCGCACACATATGGCCTCTCGCCAGCTGGGAGATAATCATACGTGTGCGCGTAACTTCTTCAGCAAATATAAGGGGGGTGTTCTAGGTAGGGCTGGGGGGCGGGTTAGGTAGGGGAAGGGAGGGGAAGGTGCGGGGGCGGCTGCACGCGCATGTTATAAAATCGGGCGTAGATTTGTTCGTGCTGGGTTTTAAAATCTGCCCCTAAATGTTTAACAATCTCAAATAGAAGTTTAGAATTAAACATATCCCAGGGAATTTATTTGGCATAATAATCTTTTTTTGCTTTATCGGTTAGTGTACAGTATTTTGTAAGGAAAGATTTGTATTTTCCTAGGGATTCAGCAGATGCGCATTTCCGACATTGTTTCCCTAATTTTCTAAGGTTCTGTTTAGTTCTTCTTAATTCATCATTGCACAAGGGCTTCTTATGTTTGGAGTTATTCTTTTCTTGGTGAATAGTTTTCGTCTGAATAGGGCAAAGGTTTTCAGCTATCTGTTTGACAATTTTATCTCACGAATCAAATGCCGTTGTGGAATTTGTTAGGTTTAGTTCATGGATCTTAATTTCTATTGCTTCCGCAAGTACTTTCATCTCTCTCACCATCCCAGGGGGAGGGAGCACCCCAGCACGTCCCAGGCACTGGCGCCTGGCTCTGAAGTGGCCCGGTTGGCCGTGCTCCTTCATCGGTTCTTTCCCGCGGCACCGCTTCCACCACTCGCCACACACATATGGCCTCTCGCCAGCTGGGAGATAATCATACGTGTGGCACTCAGTGCAAAAGACTGGAAAGCCTTCCCTCTCACAGCTGGACTACTTCCTGCATCATCATTTTGTTGATTTGTTATCGATTAAAAATGTCTAAGGGAGCAGGGATGTAAAACTAACGGAGTGGTACGGGGCCTCTGGAAACTGGGGCTGTGGCGTTCGAAGCCTGAATTGCTCGCTGTGACCTCTGGAGCCCTCTCCCAGGGTCTGCTGGGTAGAATATGCAGATGAGCCCTCTCCCGGGGTCTGCTGGGTAGAATATGTCAGGCCGATACAGTACAGTGCGATCCGTTGGAGCGCACTGTACTGTATCGGCCTGACAGTTTGGGAGCAATTTTCAAACTTTCCACATTGGGACAAAGTTGGTGGGCACTATTATGAACTTTGCACCAATTTTCAAGGAGAAAGTATGCAAGTGCTTTCACTTTGAAACTTGCTGTGGGTATGAAGTGCCATAGACATTTGCACCTGTTCGTTATGCGGCTTTGCTTTACATAGAAAATAATGCCTGAGGAGTTGAAATTGCAATCCACGTGCACCATTTCACTCCTCTGATCCATGTATGCCCCCAGGAATGCTTCCTCTCAGTGTGGCTAAAAGTCTACACATTGTGAAACAACGTTGAGAAAGGGCAGTTTTCAGTTGGTCAGTTTATGTGAGTAAATCACTTTGAAAATTCTTCTCCAGGCTTAAAGAAAATGATGCATATCTAAATTCTTCCATAACGCAGTAAAATGCTACTTGTAGATGAAGAAGTAACATCTGTTAGATGCCAGATGTTAATTGTATTCCTTATGTAGCATATTATTCCAGGTGCGTGGTTTCATTAAATTGCGGTTATCAGACCTAATTTAAATAAATGGTGCCCCAGTGAAAGACGTCTCATGTTGGTGATGTATTCTTCCCTGCTCAAGATGCCAGTACAAGCTGATTTTGGAAAATATCTTTAGCTTTTGCTTTTTCTTATATATCCATGTAAATCCAGAGATAATTAATACCTTGTAGCAGGTGGTTGGGTTTTGTTTTTTTTTTTAAATCACTGTCTTAAAGATGTGGGGACTATAATAGAAAATCTAAAATAACTCTTTTTAAGCAAGAGATTTAATCCTTCTGCTTTGGCAAAGGTTGTAATGAAAATATGTCCCTCATAGCATTAAGTAGAAGGGTGTTAGCCCCCCCCCCCCCCCCCATATTTTAAAGCTTCTCTGTCTCAGCCAAAGGGACCATCTTCAGCTCAGAGCTCAGACCCTGTACTTGGATCTTGGCTAAAAAGACACTACCTCATACATAAGATATGCCATACTGGGTCAGACCAAGGGTCCATCAAGCCCAGCATCCTATGTCCAACAGTGGCCAGCCAAGTCACAAGTACCTGGCAAGTACCCAAACATTAAATGAAAAGATCCCAAGCTACCTATCCTTATTGATTAATAGCAATTTATGGACTTCTGCTCTAGGACCTTATCCAAACCTTTTTTAAACCCAGCTACACTAACTGCCCTAACCACATTCTCTGGCAATGAATTCCAGTACTTAATTATGCATTGAGTGAAAAATAATTTTCTCTTATTTGTTTTAAATGAGCTACATGCTAACTTCATGGACTGTCCCCTAGTCCTTGTAGTATCCAAAAGAGTAAATAACTGATTCACATTTACCCTTTCATGATTTTGTAGACCTCTATCGTATCCCCCCCCCCCCGCTCCCCCAGCCATCTCTTCTCCAAGCTGAACAGCCCTAACCTCTTCAGCCTTTCCTCACAGGGGAGCCATTCCATCCCTTTTATCATTTTGGTCACCCTTCTCTGCACTTTCTCCAATACAACCATATCTTTTTTAGATGCGGCAACCAGAACTGCACACAGCATTCAAGGTGTGGTCTCACCTTGGAGTGATACAGAGGCATTATGACATCCTCCGTTTTATTTGCCATTCCCTTCCTAATAATTTCTAACATTCTGTTTGCTTTTTTTGACCACCAATAGCTTTTGAAAGAATATGTGGAGGGATACCGTGAAGTGCATTTTAGCAGAAAAATGAAAAGTTGGAGGTTTTCTTAGCACTTAACATTATGGTAGCAGCATGCATTACTTGGAAAGCTGTCCTGAGATCACATCAAATAAAATTAGTAGATTTATTAATGTGTAATAGGGTTATAGAATTAATGTTTTTGCTTCCCTAACTGGAACCTTTATCAGGGGGGTCACAATTTTTGGTACCACGTTACACTGAAATGTAAATTTACGACCGTCATGCGGTTGGTGGCATAATTTTCTAGTAAACTTCACCAATCTACCATCCATTTTATCCCTAGTAATTTTATCTAAATCCCATAACTATGGCACTCCCTGAACAGTGAAATGATTTGTGGCTTTGGAAGTACTTTGTAGTTTTAGGGCTCAATATTTTTTATGATTAATGGGACAAGAGAGACGGAGCTGTAAGTCTGCATGGTTTCTGGGGCGTGCTCACATCTCATCCAAGACAGGGAGATGTATTCAGTGAAAAATAAATATTTTCCATTGCAGTTTTCCCTATTCAGATTACAAAAGAGGAGATTCAGAATTATTGGAGGAAGCTTGTTGAGGCCATCGTTACAGTTGTTTCTCTTTTACTCTATTCCTTTTATTCAAGGCCTATACTGTTTTTGTTTGTAATTTGTCTTTCCTTCTTAAACTTATGACTTAATTCTTCTTCATTTAGGATTTATTCTAAGCCAGTACTATATAGAAGTGATTGTTTTATCTGCTAATATCCTGGTGTTTTGTGTATAGACAACCCTAATTTCTCATCTATGCAATTTTATGGCTGGTAATATCAATGTTAAAATATTTATAAAAATAAAGTGCATAAAGATGAATAAGAGAGTTTCTAACAGCTTAAATGGTGTTTGAGCATTTTGTTAATATACTGACTTAGGACAATAATAGAAATGTTAGCCCATAAAAACTGCATATTTCTTAAATACAGTGAAATGGTTCTTCTTAGTATGACCTCTGATTAGGATGAATTAATTCATCCATGTTCATTAATTATGAATCCCTCCCATAATGAATTGGTGCCTCTCCTTGCATCATAGGGATGGATTTATAGACACGATGCAGATTGTAATCATGATTTTAATAGTAATTTTATATTTAAAAAATATACAGATCTTAACAAGCCTTGATAAAAACTAGTCATAGTTTTACAGTTGAAATTAAAGTTCTAGTTAAAAGGATTATTTTTCAAATGTGCCATTAAAATGATCTTTTGATCATCCCTTTAACCTACCATAGCTACTTTATCCTATATCAGTATATGTTTATATCACCCTCACATGTGAGAGGCGTTTTCATGACACGCTATATTGATTTATTGTTTTTTCCTATGGCAGATACTAACCTAAATTCACACAAACAGCCACGTGTGGATAGCCCCCATGTGACCTATTCAGTTCACCAGAGAAGGGACTCCGACAGACACTGCCAACTCTGCACTGCCTGGTTTAACAATCCAATGATGGCGCAACAACATTACGATGGCAAGAAGCACAAAAAGAACGCAGCCAGAGCTGATCTACTAGAAGAGCTAGGAAAGACATTGGACACAGGGGAGCTGAGAGGTAAAGAATGTTTTTTTGTGAAATGTCAACCATTTGCCAGAAACAGTCTTAAACTTTCAAAGGTCCAAGATTTCTTTCCAGAAGCTGGGTCACATGGGAGCTCTTTCACTTTTAAATGGTTTATACTATGAGCAATGAGAAGCCTCAGATACAAGCTGAAGTACAGGTACCGTAGGTATGTTCCTGCCCCAGAGGGCTTATACTCTAAGGGGTAGATTTTAAAAGAAGCGCGATCAGCCTACTTTTGCTTGCGCATCAGACTCAAGCAAAAGTACGCTGGATTTTAGTAGATACGCGCGGAGCCGCGCGTATCCACTAAAATCCTGGATCGGCGCGCGCAAGGCTATCGATTTTGTATAGCCTGCGCGCGCCGAGCCGCGCTGCCTCCCCCCGTTCCCTCCAAGGCCGCTCCGAAATCAGAGCGGCCTCGGAGGGAACTTTCCTTTGCCCTCCCCTCACCTTACCCTCCCTTCCCCTACCTAACCCACCCACCCGGCCCTGTCTACACCCCCCCCTTACCTTTGTCGGGGGATTTACGCCTCCCGGAGGGAGACGTAAATCCCCGCGCGCCAGCGGGCCTGCTGCGCGCCGGGCCGTGACCTGGGGGCGGGTACGGAGGGCGCGGCCACGCCCCCGGGCCGTAGCCACGCCCCCGTACCCGCCCCCAAAACGCTGCCGACACGCCCCCGGAACGCCGCGACGACCGGGCCCGCCCCCCGACACGCCCCCCTCCGAGAACCCCGGGACTTACGCGAGTCCCGGGGCTCTGCGCGCGCCGGGAGGCCTATGTAAAATAGGCTTCCCGGCGCGCAGGGCCCTGCTCGCGTAAATCCGCCCGGTTTTGGGCGGATTTACGCGAGCAGGGCTCTGAAAATCCGCCCCTAAGGGGTAGATTTGAAAGGTGCGCGCGGGCGTACGTGTGTGCGCGCGCACTACCTGGCGCGCACACACGTACGCCCAATTTTATAACTTTCGCGCGCAGGAGTGCACAAGTTATAAAATCGGTGGTTGGCGCGGGCAAGGGGGGTGCACAATTGTGCAACTTGCGTGCGCCGAGCCGCGCAGTGTTCCCCCATTCCCTACCCCCCCCCACCCTACCTTCCCTTCCCCTACCTCCCCTGCTCTTTCCCCCCTGCCTTTTTTTTTTTTCTTGTTTCAAAACTTACTTCAGCCCTGGGACTGATCCCTGGCACAGCGGAAAATGGCCGCTGTGCCTGGAGCCTCTGACCCCGCCCCCACCCCTTTAGTAAAGTCCCGGGACTTACACGCGCGTCGCCGGGCCTTTTGAAAATAGGCCTGGCGCACGTAATCCTTTGAAAATCCGGCCCTAAGGGCCTGATTTACTAAGGCTATTTCCTCATTCCGTGTCTGTGGAGAAAAGCCTTAATGATCTCCTAGGTTTGTACCGCTGCTCTAATCAGTGAGCTGCTCCTCCAAAATGCATTCTGCACACTTTAATCGCACTTACTGTTCCTGTAGGGTTCTAGGGATGTGCAGTCATTTGAAATGACATGGAAAACACACACGGCATTTGTTTCATTTTCTGCTGTTTCCCGTCTAAACTGACACACACAAAAAAATTTTGTTCTTAGCACATGCTGAAAACAAAAAAAACAGCAAACGACAGAAAATGAACATTTTCCCCATGCATGCCCCTATTACCAACTGTTTGTTTGTGCTGGTGAAGCTGATCCAGTCCCAGTTTTAACTCACTGCATGCATGGCTTTGCAGTTTTGGTTTTTTCCCCAAAGAAAACCAACACTACACATCCATGCATGCAGTGGGCAGAGCTGGTGCTTTCTCTTGGCAAAATAGGTGGTTGCCTAAAATGCCAATCCCTTTGGTTGCTGGAAGAGCCTATCCTGCCAGTGGCAGAGAAACAGAGAGTGACCTGTGGTTGCTGGCTTAGCCCATCCTACCAGCAACCAAAGAAGGAGACAGACCCAGGAGACTGCTGCCAGAGTCCATCCTGCCGGTAACCGAAGAAAATGGAGAACCACAAGGCTGCCAGCAGATCCCATCCCACCAGCAGCAGAAAAAGAGAGAGAGGTCTGGGACCGCCGGTGGAGCCATCCCAATGGTGGCCAAGAAGGAGGAGAGAACAGGGGCCCCAGCAGCTGAAGCAAGAGGAGGTTTGGTGTTAGAAGGGGAGAGAGGGGGCAAGGCAAATGAATTTTGAGAAAGAGTAGAGAGAGAGAGAGGGAAGTATACTGGGGGTTGGGGGTTGAGAGAAAGAGGGGATACTAGTTAGGAGGGGTAGACAGAGGGGGATATTGGATGGGTAGCGGATAGAGAGAAAGAGTGTGTTGGGGTAGGTTGGTGAGAGTGTATGATGAGCTTATGGAGGGTGGTGAGAGAGCATATATAAAGAGCAGGTAGGGATTGTTTATGGTTATTAAACATTTATTGGTTACCAATACCGAAGTCCGATGCAACATACAAGTAAAACATTCATAAAATATCCATACGTTTAGACAATAAAAACAAATAAAATAAACAGTGACAACTTCATAAAACATAGCATCTTCATAAAATAAATAAAAACAACACATAAGTCTGCAATACCTAACAATGAAAACTTGCTGAAAAAAGCATGTCTTCAACAGGGCCTTAAAAGTCTTGGTACATGCAGTAAGACGAATGGCTTCTGGCAGGGAGTTTCAGGCTATTGATGCTGCTATTGAAAAGGGGAGTTCTCTAGTCTCTAGAAGGCGAGTTTGCTGAACTGATGGGACATCTAACAGGCCATACTGGAATGATGGAAACAAACGTGATGGGTTTTATATCCACAGCATCACATTCACTCAGGGGAGAAAGTCTTGTAAGAGCTTGTGAACTAGCAAAGCAATCTTACAGGCAAATTTTAAAATGAACGTGTGGGCACCCAGATACGTACGTATTGGCATGCAAGCGACGATAAGCTGGAATTTTAAATTGTGCATGCACTTGCGCATGTGTGTTTTAAAATTCACCAACCATGTGTAACTATGCTCCTAATTTTCAGAGGTTACTCGATCACAGCTAGCACGTGTGACTTCCATATGTCTTTGCTGACTTTTACTCGCATATATAGGTGGATTTTAAAACATGCTTGCACGAGGGACAGCCCAAATTTTTCCATTTAGTCCACCAGTTTGCCCAGTTAATATTGAGGACTTCTAGACCCCTCTGGTTCTTCATCCTGCATGCACCCCAGTTGATCCAGACCCCTCACCTATCCTATAAGTCCTAAAATTCGAGATCTAAAGACTTGCTTCTCATCGGGGAGCAGCAATAAAGTTACACGGATAACAAGCTGACGTGTGCCTCAGTCTCCGGTTTCAAAGTATGGAGTTACATGCGTAATTGTTGGCCCCCGTCCCGGAACGCCCATTCTCAGCCCACGCCCCATTCCTATTCTGCCTTTTGTTTTTGACGCATGCACCGGTACACCCACCTGTACTTCATGGCTTTTTAAAATCCGTGTTGCTCGTAAAATCTACCTCTTAAATTTCACATGTGGAGAGAGAGTGTGTAGGTCGGGTGGTGTGTACAGAAAGCAAAAAGGTTCTGAGCGGTTGGCAGGGTGGAAAGAAAGTGTAACATGTTGGCCAGCTGCAGGACACAGCCCCAGCTCCTCACACTGCCGATGAGGCTGAAATGCCATCCTGCCATGTCCCCAGGGCCTTTTTAAGTGTGCATGCGCACAGCACGGTGCCTCTTAAAGGCCCCCGTGGCGGGAAACCTGTCAGCCAGCGCCGACTGATGATGTCATCAAGTCTGTCATTTAAACCCTGGTGCTACAAGAAGCAGAGGTCTCAGGAGCAGCTTCTCTTGCCTTGCAGGGTGTGCTGCTTACTGTCTCTGTGCGATATTTTGCCTTGTCTTGCCTTTCTTGTGTCCTGGTCCCCAGTGCCTTTGTCATTTCACATCCGTGACAGACAGAGAGAGTGCTTCGCAGATGAGGGTGGAGTGGAGAGATAAAGAGGATCCTGGCACTGTAGAGAGAAGGCAAAAAGATTGGGGTGATGATGCTGGCATGCTAGGCATGGATGGTGGAGAGAGCAGAATATTGGGGGGGGGGGGGGAAGAGATATTGGGCAGGGAGAGAGAGAGAGTAGATGCTGAGTCCTGTCTGCACGGGACAAAGGGTGAAGGAAGAGATTGGTGAGGGGGTTGCTATGCCAGAGCCAATAATGGCAAACAAGGGAGCACAATGTTGTAGCTGCCACCAATCAGTAAGTCTCAGGGGCTGGGGGGCACAAGACCGGGGATTCATCTCGGGCGCCTAATACCCTTGCACAAATCCTGGCATGCGGAAGGATCATCCTTTAACCATTAACGAGAGGAAACAGCGCCAGTTGGGAACCCTGTGTTGTACATGATGTGACAGAATAACCTGAAGGAAATTAAAAAGATGCCTCCAGTGCTCAAAACGTTGACAACTTCCAAGCAGGGCAACTTCTTGTTTTTCCCTCAACTTGAATGTGTTCTGTGTTAGATGGGCCGACATCACTGCATCCCATTGTTCTTCATCTGCTCCTTCCTGGTCTCCGTGGGCAGGTGGCTTTATCACCCAAAACTCCCAAATCCTTTGCAACTGTAACCGATTGGTACCAGGGCACAGAGCCAGAATTGGGCAGCCTCCCCTAGAACCACTTACTCTAGGGCAGGACTGCCGCACGTTGGCATAAGAGTGCAGGCGGAGATCCGAGGTATCAAAGTCCAGGTCGTGTCTGCTCTTTGGGAAAAATGGAGCACTTCCCATTCCAGTACTTTATACAAATTCTAACATTATTTATTAATAAAAAAAATGATCTCCTACAGCCAGGTGTGGGAAGAGTTTGGGTGGTTTCTTGCAGGTGGCAGGGAGAGGACCTGAGGATCATTTACATAATAAACGTTTCTTTTAAAAATGATCGGTTTTTCACAATACAGCCAGTGTATTTAGAAATACCTATCCCACAGGCCGATACAGTACAGTGCGCTCCGATGGAGCGCACTGTTAGCCGGCATTTGGACACGGGTTTTCGACGCGCTAGCTTTACCTCTTATTCAGTAAGGGGTAATAGCGCGTCCAACCCCCCTGAACCTAATAGCGCCCGCAATATGCAAATGCATGTTGATGGCCCTATTAGGTATTCCCGCGCGATTCAGTTAAGTAAAATGTGCAGCCAAGCCGCACATTTTACTTTCAGAAATTAACGCCTACCCAAAGGTAGGCGTTAATTTCTGCCGGCACCGGGAAACTGCACAGAAAAGCAGTAAAAACTGCTTTTCTGTGCACCCTCCGTCTTAATATCATGGCGATATTAAGTCGGAGGTCCCGAAAGTTTAAAAAAGTTAAAAAAAAAAATTTGAAATAGGCCTGCGGCTTGAAAACCGGACGCTCAATTTTGCCAGCGTCTGGTTTCCGAACCCGTGGCTGTCAGCGGGCTTGAGAACTGACGCCAGCAAAATTGAGCATCAGCTGTCAAACCCACTGACAGCCGCTGCTCCTGTCCGAAAAGAGGTGCTAGGGACGCGCTAGTGTCCCTAGTGCCTCTTTTTACCGCCGGGCCTAATTTAAATAAATTTATTTACTGTATCACGCACACAGGAGAGTGGCCTGTGCGCTCACCTGCTCTCCCGCGATTTTTTACTGTATCGGCCCGCCAGTAGGATAACATTCTAAAAGAAAAAAAAGAAAACATAATAAATGTTTTTGAGCGGATGTACGCATCATTACCTGTATGGAAATGGAATTTCTCCCTTCCCCAAATGACAGCGCTGGTGATGAAAGTGGGTGGTGCTGGGGGGGTGGGGACAGCAAAGGATGCTGGGGATTTCATTTTGAAATCCCTGCGGAAACTTCTGAGGGCCTGTTTTGCATCTGCTTCAGTGCGGGGAGTTACCGCTGGAAAATCAGATTGCAGGTCCTCGGCGCTTTGCATCCACGGGGCCTGCAAGCTCCCCATGGGGTTTCATGGAACTGCCTGCCCGGGTGGAAAATCTTTTACCCGCAGACCTTACACTCACTTTCATAGAGAAATTATTACACATGTACTTTCATTTAGAAAATGACCTAGCAACATTCACACAAAATTTCAAAAGCCCTCCCCAGCTTCGCTGTCAGGAACACCTCCCCTGCTGCGAGTACAGTTGTGCATGTAAAGTATCACTGCGCGCATCAGTTTACCCGCACATAAGATAGGCCCACGTCCATGGTTAAAGCTCTATTTTACCTGGGGTGACCAACTGCCCGGTTTTCCAGCCTGCTGTACAGTGTTTGGTTACAAGGGTAACACCCGGTCAGGCAAGGCCAGGGCGCTCCCATCACCTGCCTGTTTTCAGGGCTCGATTTGACACTCCTCCTCCTCCTCCTCTCCCACAGCTGTGCCGCACTTCTTGCTACTTCCCGCTGTCCCCCTGGGACTCACAGAGGAAGAGGAGTGTCGAACCCTAGCCCCCAAAGACAGGCAGGCAGAACCGGCCTAGGAAAAAAATCAACGCTCAATTTGAGAGAGAAAAAAGGGGGGAGGCAGCTGTGGCCAGCGAGCCCCCGCCCCCCCAAGTGTCTGGTCCTACTCCATGAAAACGTGGGCAGCCCTGATTTTACTCGTGGAAAGGACTCTTACAGTTACCCTCCCTATATCCGTAGATGTGAAGAGAAGATTTAGTTACTTAGGGATACGTCTGCAGGGCTCTAAGAAAGGCCAGAGCCCTAATTATAAAATGCCAGCCAGCGCTCCCTGCTGCATTGCACGAGTCACACGGGGAGCCAGTTTCTCTTCTCCTCCTGATGTTTGCTCTTGTGCAGCAAGCGTTCCTGCAACACACCCTGCTTCTTCCTCTCTCGAATGATCTCTGCAGCACAGTTTTGCTCCAATGCATTCCAATGACTCTCCTTTTTGACAGGTCGATACAGCAAAGCCGCGTTAGAAAGAGTGCGGCAGTGCCAGGCGCACCCTCGTTCCCCGCACGCACAGTCCTGCTCACCTACCGCTCGATACTCTATTTAAATTGCTTGCAAATGCAAGCCGCGTCTGCGAAGCGTTAGGCGAAGGGTTAGGTCCGCGCAACCCATTTTACTGTATAGGCGCTTAATACAGTGCCTATACGGTATCCTGGGTGCGCTGGTACCTGTCATTTCAAATGTCATTTCAACTGACATTTGAAATGACAGGTACCAAGAAGTGGATGGTTCCCCCCCTCCCGAAGCAAGGCGCAGGCGAAAATTAAAACAAAAGTGTAAAAAACAAAAGTATAAAAAAAGTTAACTTACTGGTGGGAGCCAGCAGGCGCGCGTTCGAGGCGGGAGCGAGTTCATCGAGGCGGTAGCCGGTGGGCTGTCATCGAGGCGGGAGCCGGCGGGCGGGTGATTGTCAGCCCTCTCCCCTCCTCCCAGAGCAAGGCGCGAAAGCAGCCTTGCTCCAGGAGGAGGGGAGACAGGACTGGCAGTGTAAAGCGAAAAAAAAAGTAGCAAGAGCGAGGGGAGAGAGGACAGGCAATCCTACGCTCGGGATGGCCAGTCCCTCTCCCCTCCTCCCGAGGCAAGGCGCGAAAAGCAGCCTTGCTCCGGGAGGAGGCGAGAGAGGACTGGCAGTGTGAAGCGACCAAGCGACTTACTTTTTTTTGCAGCCCTCCGGAGGAGACGGCCATCAGCAGAAACGGATCGCGGCTCCCGGCGAAGATGGACGCCTGCACGGGGGAAAGCGGCCCCTGTGCGTGCAATTGGCCGCTCAAGACGTGACGTCACGACGTTTGGCGTCACGGCATGTGACATCACGTCTTGAGCGGCCAATTGCACGCACAGGGGCCGCTTTCCCCCGGGCAGGCGTCCATCTTTGCCGGGAGGCAGGGGAGGGGAGGCGCGATCCGTTTCTGCTGATGGCCGTCTCCTCCGGAGGGCTGCAAAAAAAAGTAAGTCGCTTGGTCGCTTCACACTGCCAGTCCTCTCTCGCCTCCTCCCGGAGCAAGGCTGCTTTTCGCGCCTTGCCTCGGGAGGAGGGGTGAGGGACTGGCCATCCCAAGCGTAGGATTGCCCGTCTTCTCTCCCCTCTCTCTCTTGCAACTTTTTTTTTCGGTTTTTTTTTGCTTTTGTTGCTTCGGGAGGAGGGGAGAGGACTGGGGCTGCCCCGGAGACCAGCACCCATGGACGCGGCCAGGGCAGGAGAGCGGGGGCTGGGGGAAAGTTTGCCGCCTACCCTTACCCCTGCCTCTAACTCAGGGGTAGGGGTAGGCGGTAAGTTAGCAGGTTAAACGCGCGGCAAAACGGCAGGGTAAAAAAGGGATAGTCGGGGCGCACATTACTGGATGGTAGGGAATAGCTAATTCGATCGTTTGCATGCAATATACATGCCGCGTGCGGAAGGGGTTACCCGGGGATTTAAGGATGCGGTAAAAGTAGGTTAAAGGGGATAGTGTATCGCAGGAAGGGCTAACGCGGCCAGAAAGTGAGTAGAATGCGAGTTAGGAGCGGGGTAAACGCGGCCGCACTTTACTGGATCGATCTGTGAATTCGTTAACATTTACGGAGCTTCCCATGATTTAACTGGGAGACAAAATGGGGTTGTGGGTTGATAAAAGGATATGCCATGATTCATCCCATGCAGCGCTATTGGGAGCCCGAACAAGCCAATCTCGATTACAACCTTCCTTCCACAGCAGCACGTGTGACTCTTAAATGCCATCACTTTTTTATTTCTTCAGGAAGCCTTGAGGGCAATGTCTGCAAAAAAAAAAAAAAATCAATTGGTGTCAGTGACTTGAAGTTCTAGGTGTCAGATTTCAAGGAATAGACAGAACCAAATCAGAGCCCAAATCTGAAACATTCCATCTGGTTTGACTAAAGCAGCATGGGTGCCGTGTTAGTCCACTTGGATTCGTAGAAATAAAAAACAGCTGTAAGCGAGACCTTTTTATTGGATGGTGAGTACATCTTGTTTTGGAGGGGGCGAAGGGGCAGTTCAACAAGTAGCCTTTTAAAATCATAATCATAAACAAAATGGCTATAAATGATTTGAATACTTCAGTACAGATTCTTGCCTTCCAAAAACAGCGTTTCACATCTGTTTGAAAAGCTGAAATTGTCAGCCCAGGGGAATCTCATCTTAATCTGCTGTGTTCAGACCTGCTCCAGTGGAGAAGGAAGGGTTCATTTCGGGATTCTCATCTTAATCTGCTGTGTTCAGACCTGCTCCAGTGGAGATGGAAGGGTTCATTTCGGGATTCTCATCTTAATCTGCTGTGTTCAGACCTGCTCCAGTGGAGAAGGAAGGGTTCATTTTGGGATTCTCATCTTAATTTGCTGTATTGAGACCTGCTCCAGTGCAGATGGAAGGATTAATTTCCGGGATTCTCATCTTAATCTGCTGTGTGTTCAGACCTGCTCCAGTGAAGGAAGGGTTCATTTCGGGATTCTCATCTTAATCTGCTGTGTTCAGACCTGCTCCAGTGCAGATGGAAGGATTAATTTCTGGGATTCTCATCTTAATCTTCTGTGTGTTCAGACCTGCTCCAGTGGAGAAGGAAGGGTTCATTTCGGGATTCGCATCTTAATCTGCTGTGTTCAGACCTGCTCCAGTAGAGAAGGAAGGGTTCATTTCGGGATTCTCATCTTAATCTGCTGTGTTCAGACCTGCTCCAGTGCAGATGGAAGGATTAATTTCCGGGATTCTCATCTTAATCTGCTGTGTGTTCAGAACTGTTCCAGTGCAGATGGAAGGATTAATTTCCGGGATACTCATCTTAATCTGCTGTGTGTTCAGACCTGCTCCAGTGGAGATGGAAGGATTAATTTCCGGGATTCTCATCTTAATCTGCTGTGTGTTCAGACCTGCTCCAGTGCAGATGGAAGGATTAATTTCCGGGATTCTCATCTTAATCTGCTGTGTGTTCAGACCTGCTCCAGTGGAGATGGAAGGATTAATTTCCGGGATTCTCGTCTTAATCTGCTGTGTTCAGACCTGCTCCAGTGGAGATGGAAGGATTAATTTCCGGGATTCTCATCTTAATCTGCTGTGTGTTCAGACCTGCTCCAGTGGAGAAGGAAGGGTTCATTTCGGGATTCTCATCTTAATCTGCTATGTTCAGACCTGCTCCAGTAGAGATGGAAGGATTAATTTCAGGAATTCTCATCTTAATCTGCTGTGTTCAGACCTGCTCCAGTGGAGTCGGAAGGGTTCTTTTCGGGGATTCTCATCTTAATCTGCCTTGTTTTCAGACCTGCTCCAGTGGCGACGGAAGGATTAATTTCAGGGATTCTCATCTTAATCTGCTGTGCTCAGACCTGCTCCAGTGGAGACGGAAGGATTAATTTCAGGGATTCTCATCTTAATCTGCTGTGTTCAGACCTGCTCCAGTGGAGATGGAAGGATTAATTTCAGGAATTCTCATCTTAATCTTCTGTGTGTTCAGACCTGCTCCAGTGCAGATGGAAGGGTTCATTTCTTGGATTCTCCTTTTAATCTGCTGTGTGTTCAGACCTGCTCCAGGGCAGATGGAAGGGTTCATTTCGGGAATTCTCATCTTAATCTGCTGTGTTCAGACCTGCTCCATTGGAGATGGAAGGATTAATTTCCGGGATTCTCATCTTAATCTGCTGTGTTCAGACCTGCTCCAGTAGAGAAGGAAGGGTTCATTTCGGGATTCTCATCTTAATCTGCTGTGTTCAGACCTGCTCCAGTGGAGATGGAAGTATTAATTTCAGGAATTCTCATCTTAATCTTCTGTGTGTTCAGACCTGCTCCAGTGCAGATGGAAGGGTTCATTTCTTGGATTCTCATTTTAATCTGCTGTGTGTTCAGACCTGCTCCAGGGCAGATGGAAGGGTTCATTTCGGGAATTTTCATCTTAATCTGCTGTGTTCAGACCTGCTCCAGTGGAGATGGAAGGATTAATTTCCGGGATTCTCATCTTAATCTGCTGTGTTCAGACCTGCTCCAGTGAGACGGAAGGGTTCTTTTCGGGGATTCTCATCTTAATCTGCTGTGTTCAGACCTGCTCCAGTGCAGATGGAAGGATTAATTTCCGGGATTCTCATCTTAATCTGCTGTGTGTTCAGAACTGTTCCAGTGCAGATGGAAGGATTAATTTCCGGGATTCTCATCTTAATCTGCTGTGTGTTCAGACCTGCTCCAGTGGAGATGGAAGGATTAATTTCCGGGATTCTCATCTTAATCTGCTGTGTGTTCAGACCTGCTCCAGTAGAGATGGAAGGATTAATTTCCGGGATTCTCATCTTAATCTGCTGTGTGTTCAGACCTGCTCCAGTGGAGAAGGAAGGGTTCATTTCGGGATTCTCATCTTAATCTGCTGTGTGTTCAGACCTGCTCCAGTGGAGAAGGAAGGGTTCATTTCGGGATTCTCATTTTAATCTGCTGTGTTCAGACCTGCTCCACTGAAGATGGAAGGATTAATTTCCGGGATTCTCATCTTAATCTGCTGTGTACAGACCTGCTCCAGTGCAGATGGAAGGATTAATTTCCGGGATTCTCATCTTAATCTGCTGTGTGTTCAGACCTGCTCCAGTGGAGATGGAAGGATTAATTTCCGGGATTCTCGTCTTAATCTGCTGTGTTCAGACCTGCTCCAGTGGAGATGGAAGGATTAATTTCCGGGATTCTCATCTTAATCTGCTGTGTGTTCAGACCTGCTCCAGTGGAGAAGGAACGGTTCATTTCGGGATTCTCATCTTAATCTGCTATGTTCAGACCTGCTCCAGTAGAGATGGAAGGATTAATTTCAGGAATTCTCATCTTAATCTGCTGTGTTCAGACCTGCTCCAGTGGAGTCGGAAGGGTTCTTTTCGGGGATTCTCATCTTAATCTGCCTTGTTTTCAGACCTGCTCCAGTGGCGACGGAAGGATTAATTTCAGGGATTCTCATCTTAATCTGCTGTGCTCAGACCTGCTCCAGTGGAGACGGAAGGATTAATTTCAGGGATTCTCATCTTAATCTGCTGTGTTCAGACCTGCTCCAGTGGAGATGGAAGGATTAATTTCAGGAATTCTCATCTTAATCTTCTGTGTGTTCAGACCTGCTCCAGTGCAGATGGAAGGGTTCATTTCTTGGATTCTCATTTTAATCTGCTGTGTGTTCAGACCTGCTCCAGGGCAGATGGAAGGGTTCATTTCGGGAATTCTCATCTTAATCTGCTGTGTTCAGACCTGCTCCATTGGAGATGGAAGGATTAATTTCGGGGATTCTCATCTTAATCTGCTGTGTTCAGACCTGCTCCAGTAGAGAAGGAAGGGTTCATTTCGGGATTCTCATCTTAATCTGCTGTGTTCAGACCTGCTCCAGTGGAGATGGAAGTATTAATTTCAGGAATTCTCATCTTAATCTTCTGTGTGTTCAGACCTGCTCCAGTGCAGATGGAAGGGTTCATTTCTTGGATTCTCATTTTAATCTGCTGTGTGTTCAGACCTGCTCCAGGGCAGATGGAAGGGTTCATTTCGGGAATTTTCATCTTAATCTGCTGTGTTCAGACCTGCTCCAGTGGAGATGGAAGGATTAATTTCCGGGATTCTCATCTTAATCTGCTGTGTTCAGACCTGCTCCAGTGAGACGGAAGGGTTCTTTTCGGGGATTCTCATCTTAATCTGCTGTGTTCAGACCTGCTCCAGTGGAGATGGAAAGATTAATTTCCGGGATTCTCATCTTAATCTGCTGTGTTCAGACCTGCTCCAGTGGAGATGGAAGGGTTCATTTCGGGATTCTCATCTTAATCTTCTGTGTGTTCAGACCTGGTCCAATGGAGACGGAAGGGTTCATTTCAGAGCATATCCTTCAGAACTCACTTCAGTCAAGCTTTTTCCCTGCAGTCAGGGGAAGGAAACAAATATTTACTAAATTGCAGGCTCAGGTTATATGTGCTTCCTTGCTAGGGTTCATTGCAGTGAAACTCAGAGAATTGTCAAACAACTTGCATATTCCCACTCGCCAAGGCACTGTCTCTGCAGCATATGAGAACTTCTGATAGGTTGTATATTGCTGGCTGTTGGGGTATTTATCCATCTGAGGAATCTTGCATGATTGAGGCCTCACTTTTATCAAAGAAAGCAGGAAGCATAATATTTTTCCCAACATTTTATTTTATTATTTAGTGGTGAATTTCTTTTATAGGACTGCCCTTGAGGTTGGGCAAAAGCATTTAATATTTTTGTGGGAAGGGGCAAGTTCCCAAGAAGAAGTTGATCTTATAATAGGACTGTTCTTATAACCAATTTTTATTCTTAGGAACGAATCACATTGGGGCTTGCCAAGGTGGTTGGACTGGTGAGCTTACGAGCACACAGCTCAGGAAATAAAGCAGAAATATTATCAAAAACAGCTTTTTCATACAGGCAATGGCTAGAAAAAATACATTTAGTGTGACAGTTCCCTTTCTGTTCTTCCATTTCTCAGATGATTTTTTTAAATTTAATTTAGAAGACGGCCAGGGAAGTCCCACCACATCTAGAGCTAAGGAATTAAGGTGGCTGCTGGATTGATCCGTGCTGGTATCACACTGACACGTAAAAATAACAGAAAATGCTCACGAGAAACCTCCCAGAAATACTAAGAATGGGAGCCAAAGTATGGGTGCACAAAATAAGAGAAAACATTTCAGAATTAGACCCCAGCTTGAGAAACAGAGCTTCAAACCTGAAACGTAGATATTTTGAAGAGAGTATATAGTACAAATACTTAATAATAACATTTTCACATTAGTATAATATGATTAAGACCTTGTGCACTGTTTTGTGATTTTATTGTTCTAATAAAATTAGAGTTTAGTGCTCATTAGTGCAGGGTTGACAGCACTGGAAACAAAAGTCCTCCATTTACCCGTTGCACCTGTATCTCTTCCTTACATTCATTCTCATGCGTCATCCCTGGTCTGGAGGCAAGAGGGTAATTCAGACTCCATGGCGTCACGCTGAGTCTGCCCTGTAAAGGTACCAGTTAGTGCCACATTTTTGTGCTGTGGACACCAGCCCCATTGAACTGACCCCGTTGATGTATTGCACACAAATAGTTTTCAGCTGAGTTATAGTCACTATCGACCTGAGCTGAATTTAAACTGGAGATCATTAGGTGAATAATTCTGTAAATCTGTGCCAGACCACAGAGTAATTCTGTCTTTCATACTTCGTGCGGTTTTGAAATACAGCACAATGCATCTTTGTTCTTTCAAATGAGCTTCTGCTTTGGTTTCTGGAGTATTGTAATTGTATATTGTCTGTTTTATGATATTTGATTATGACTGTGGCACTGTTATCTGCTTAGATTTGTAGATAGGTGAACTGTGAATCTTATAAATAAATAAACACTGCCTTTGACGCCTAGATACTGCATGCTGTTTGACCTTCATAGCATGTTTTCTGAAGCTGTTTAGTTATACCACGCAAGTGAAATTCAATGTCTGAACTCCACTCTTTCCCATGGGGGAAATAGTCCACCCTCACAAAACTGCAGAAGTAATTGAGTCTGATTTTGCACCACTGCCAGTTTTTTGTTTTTTTTTTACTCTGAAGAGGCTAGAATTAAGCTAGCATGAAGACTGGATTGCAGCTCATGTTAACAGAAAGGGGGGTGTCTGAAGATCAGGGTCATTGGCAGGGCTTTAAGCAATTCATCAGCATGTTGACATCCCATTCACAGCTGCTTGGATTAGAGTGGGTAAAATAACTTTGAATAGTTCTTCTCTCAGCATTCAAGGATTTTACAGAGGAATCACTGATCCTGTCCATTTATGAATACTTGGTAGTGATGAAAAAAAAAAAAAAGCCTTAGCCTATGCGAGACTGAATACAACTAAAAATTTAATTAGTTGTCCTAAATGGAGTGGGTTCTTTGAAGTACTCTGCCCCCTCAATAAATGGGGATGACATGCTTGAGAGAATAATTTGTAGTTACGAGGATAAATGTTGGTAAAATGCCTCATCGGTCTAGAAAACCTACAGTATATATTAGACTAATGCTATGCTTATACAAACACCCTATGTGGCTAAGTAGTAGCGCTTACAAAATGTTTAAGCACTAATAGCCATCAGGAATGAGCTGTCCGTCAGTACCAAAAACAGAAACCGTACTGATTTTGTCAACTGCCAAATTCATGATCTAACTCACTTAGGGGGTCATTTTCAAGAGCGATCGCATGCGAAAAGTCCCTTTTCGCGTGCGATCACTAAATGGGGGCGGAGTCGGGGCAGCATCGGCCCCAGAAGGGGAGGAGTCGGGACGGCACCGAGGCGGACGCCACGAAGACGTCGCTGATGGCGAAAAGGTAAGGGCCCTTTTCGCCGTTAGTTTCGCACCCAATAGCACCACCTTTTACGATGGCACTATTGGGTGTGAAAGCAGGCCCGCCCCCCCCCCCCCCGCTTCGCCACCCCGCCCCCCATTATCGCCGGATTTTCTAAGGTCTGTGACCTTAGAAAATCCAGGCCTTATTTTGCTAGTAATTAGACTATGACCAGTTGGTAAGGTTTCAACTGATAGCAATACATTACCAGAACTTTGTGCCTTAAGGTCAGCAATATTTGGAGTGTTTTGCTCAGGAGGCATTAGGCCTGTCTGTGAATCGAAGATCTGGATTTTATTCACCCCCGAAAGAATCCTCACCATTGTGCAACAGTGGCAGCTAGCGGTCAGACACCAATTAACACGGTATCAGATTTTGGATGGAGCTATAATAAGTGTTCCCTGGCCAGAAGATTGTCACCGCAGTGGCTGGGCTGGATGGATGGAGGGAAACCCCCCTAAGTAATTGAGAATGGAGGCATTGGCTATCCTAGCCCTGAGTAGGAGCCAATTCCAACTGAGCTGGAATCCCAAAGCAGCAGAGGAAATAAAAGTACATAAGCAGAGTTGAAATTATTGAGCCTGATGTAATAAAGTGTGAGTTAAAACCCACACTAATTAATTTTTAACACTGATTTTTCATTTATTCAAATAGTAAAAACAACTTGTTACCACAGGATACCCTAGACCAGGGGTCAGGAACCTATGGCTCGGGAGCCAGATATGGCTCTTTTGATGGTTGCATCTGGCTCGCAGACAAATCTTTAATAAAGTAAAAATCTAACAAAATCCCCCACCCTCCTGACGCCCCTCAAGACCTCCAAAATTAATTTACTACAACCCCCACCCTCCTGACCCCCCCCCCCCAAGACCTGCCAAAAGACCCTGGGGGTCCAGGAGCGATCTCCTGGACTTGGGCTGTCGGCTGCCAGTAGTCAAAATGGCGCAGACGGCCCTTTGCCCTTACTATGTCACTGGGGTCGACCAATGGCGGCAGTAGCCCCTGTGACATAGTAAAGGCAAAGGGCCGTCGGCTGCCAGTAATCAAAATGGCGTCGACGGCCCTTTGCCCTTACTATGTCACAGGGGCTACCGCCGCCATTGGTCGACCCCAGTGACATAGTGAGGGCAAAGGGCCGTCGGTGCCATTTTGACTACTGGCAGCCGACAGCCCAAGTCCAGGAGATCGCTCCCGGACCCCCGCTGGACCACCAGGGACTTTTGGTAGGTCTTGGGGGGGGGGCAGGAGGGTGGGGGTTGTAGTAAATTAATTTTGGAGGTCTTGTGGGGCGTCGGGAGGGTGGGGGTTTTTGTTAGATTTTTACTTTTTTATTAAAGATTTGTCTGTGAGCCCTGGACCCCGGCTGGATCACCAGGGACTTTTGGCAGGTCTTGGGGGGGGGGGGGGGAGGAGGATGGGGGGTTGTAGTAAATTAATTCGGCAGGTCTTGGGGGCGTCAGGAGAGTAGGGGGTTGTAGTAAATTAATTTGGTAGGTCTTGAGGGAGTCAGGAGGGTGGGGGGTTGTAGTTAGTATGGCTCTCACGGAATTACATTTTAAAATATGTGGCATTCATGGCTCTCTCAGCCAAAAAGGTTCCCGACCCCTGCCCTAGACAAATAGAATGCAAATGAAACCTGCATTAAAACAAAACACCTAGACCATAGACCACTCCAGAAACAAGAGTTAAGAAAAGTGTGGTAAAAAAGGAGTAAAGTAAGGCAGGTGGTGGAAAGGGTGGCCAGCAATAAGTGACCGACCCAAAGGGGTCGTGCTTCAGTCTTACTTGCTATACCTTGCCAGAATGGTCTTGCATGCGAGACTGTGTCCAAGATGAATGCACAGCAGCACCATAGTGCATACTCTTCAGCTGTAGCTACCTGCACCAGAGAGCTTACACTTCCAGGTCACTTGCCATGCCTTGCCAAAAATGGTCTTGCTTGCAGGATTGTGCCCAAAGGCAGGATGCACGGTGGCAGTCCTGCAGGCATGGCAAGTGAAATGAGAACGTAAGTTCTTTGGGATGGACTCCTGCAACTGGTCACACTTTCTTACTAATTATGGGACAACGAGGCCGTTTCCAGCACCTGCCGAGGCAGAAATGGCACTCTGAATATGGTATCTAGAACCGATACAGTTGGTTAGCCTAACGTAATGGGTGCAGTTGTCTCCCTCTCCCTCCTTCCCAGACATACTGTTTGCAGGAAGCATTTAAGTTAAATGAAAGCATAAGCTGTCTTGGGGAGGCGGCACCCCCAGTCCCCAGTTTTCTTGCTTTACCTGAAGCCGAGGACTATCAATGTGACAAGCTTTGAGACGGCAGTGAAATCTCTGGACTACACCGGCCTGTCTATTGATGTCTGTGCTGCGAGGTCAGTTCAAATGCTGCTGTTAGGAGTAAAAGTACCATCAGCGGTGGCCTTAGGATTGTTGGAGCTCAGGGCAAGGATCAAAGTGTAAGCTCTCTGGGGGCAGATACTTTCAGCGCTTTGGCACCGTGTCTCCTGATTTACAATCTTGCATGCCAAAGCCATTTGGGCAAGGCACGGCGAGTGAAAGCAAAATGTAATATCTCTCCCCTTTGGTGCTGTGCATGCATCCTGGCTTTGGCATACAGTTCAGCTGTAGGTGCCAGCCTAGGATGTACGCATGGATTTATTAACATTAATGCTTCCTGTCTGGGGAGAGGGGTGAGAGCAACAAGGAGGAAACCAGATTCCCCCATGCCAGGGCACTGCAACCCTACTCCACCAGGCAGAATTTCAGGCTAGCAGCTTTCATCTCCTGCCTCTGGTACAACACTTGAAAAGATTAACTTCCGAGTCTGAGGTAAAGTCAAATTTAATTCACATTTCTGGTGCCATGTTATGCTGACCCAGTGTGGCAGAAGCAGCTAGACCAGGAGTCCCCAAACTTTTCAAGGGAAGGGCCACCTAAATAATTTCAAATCACCAAGGGGGAGGGGGAGGGGGGGGAGAAGTGGTCCCTCTCTGAGTTTGATGAGCCAGGGGTTGGGGAGGAGGAGTGGAGGGTGAAATTCCCCTCTCAGAGTTTTCCGAGTCTGGAGCTTTTAAGGATTTGAAACACTGGCGTAGCCAGAACTGATTTTTATATTTTGGGGGGGGGGGGGGGGGGGGGGGGAGAACAAGGTGTACATGGGTGGGTAGTAGGCATACAGGTCTAAGCCCTACTAGTTGTACTCACATTTATAAACATTGCTTTAGGGTGCATTTCTAAGTAGTCTAAAACAGCCTTCATGTAACATGAGTGACACTATTAGCTCAATTATTTCAAATACTTATCAACATTATAAATGCCTTATTAATCTATATTAAATATGCATTACAGTTTATAAATGCACAAGAAGAATATCATGTAAAAAAAATCAAAGAACACAGAGATATATCTAAGCAGAAGATAAAACAAATAGCAATGTATTGTTTTATGAATCCTCTTTCCAGAAAGGCAGAGAACTTCATGACTACAATAAAATAGCATAATCATAATAATAATTCAATTATAATATAATTATAATAAGATTTGCAACAGGTGTAGAGCAGAATTAGGACAATTCACATTGTAACCCAGCATACAAAAAAATCTGTTCAAAACCCTCAGTAACGAGAAAACAAACTCCCTCCACTGTCAAAGTAACACAGATACCTAGAACCTTGCCATACCATACCATACCATACCATAACAGCACTAACTCTCAGAACTCAAACAGCACCAACCTTATCTATGAAAAAACTGCAATACAAATACTACACCAGGCCCTAGAAAACCAATACATCACTTATGGGAGAAACACAACAAATCTATACAGAGAAAATACTCCTCCTCAGTCACACAAAAAACCAGACTGAACTTTACCAATTACAGAATCAAGGCTACAAAGTAGAAAGACAAATCTGAAACGGGAAGCCTGAGAAACCAGACTCTGTGAACATTGGAATACTGAAGAAAAAGCAAATTTCAAAAATATAAGAAATGCATTTTCCCAAAGGTGGCATATTTCAATTGCTAAAATCTCAACATAATTTTTTTTTACCTTTGTTTTTCTGATCTTTTAATTTTTCTAATTAATTGGTCCCAGTTTCTTTTTTTTTCACTGTCTGTCTTTTCCTAATTCATGTTTCAGGTTCTCTAGTCTCTTTCTGTTTCTTCTCTCTCCTCCTGTCTTCCCTTCCTCCCTCACACACACACACAGGCTCTCACTCGCACATGCTCCTTCACACATAGGCTGTAACTTATACTCACAAACATGCGGATGGACTCTATCACAAACACACAGGCACTGCCAATATGAGAAGATGTGATAGGCCCAGCTATTGCTGAAGAAAGCCGCTGGTGGGGAGCCAGGCGCCTCCAGTGTGAGAAGAGGCAATGGGACTGGGCTGACAAAAGCCGATGGCTTTGTGTGGAAATGAGTGGGAGTTTGTGTGTGTGAGTGAGAGAGAGCCTGTGTGTATGTGTAAGAGCACAGCTATCGACTGGATGAAATCCTGCGAGTTCCCAGGTATGTTCATAGAAGTGCTCTCTTTTATAGATCTACAGGGAGCATTTATATGAACTCTGGTTTTCATTTGGGCCACTGTTGGAGATAGGATGCTTGCAGAAAAGGTGCATCTAGTCACCCCAATTTATTTCTTGGTACAGTACCATAGACCTCACTTCCTCTCTGGCTTTCCCTTCACTTATTCACAACTAAGGATCATTTGTGCTTATCCCAGACCTTCTTAGAAACAAACCCTGTATGACAGTAGATAAGGACAATGAGGCCCATCTAACCTACTCAATTTCATTCTTTTACACGCCCTGCCCGTGGTCGTCCTGCCCGCGGGACCGCTCACCTTCAGGATCACCCAGCTGGTCCCAGTCCTGTCTCCCTCGCTGTGCCTCACAAGTCCCGCGGCAGCAGTTGCCAGGCCTTCACTCTCACGCCAGGCCCCACACCGGGCCTCGGCGTCTCAACAGCTAGCCACAACCTCTACGCATGCGCACGCAGACCAGCCGCCCTGATATGGGTTCGAGGGCGGGTCCTAGTTCCATGGCGCACCCTGATTGAAGGGATGTTAAAAGGAAGTTCCTGGCCTCACTTCCTTGCCTTGGCAATCGGGTCTTGCTCGTGTATCTGCTTGCCTGTTCCTAGTCTCGTTCCAGGATCCTTCTGTTCCAGTTCCATTCCAGCTTGTACCTGATTCCTTGCCCTGCTTGTTCCTGTCTTCATTGTTCGTCTTCCCGGTCTTACCTCGGACTGCCTTTCTGGTAAAGACCACAGCTTGTTCCTGACTCGTCTGTCTGCCTGCTACCTTCCTACGACCTCAGCCTGTTCTTGACCTTGCCTGACCTCTGGATCTTGACCCTTGCTTCGTTGAGCACTCCTCGGACTGATTCCTGGACTTTGACCTTGCCATTCTGACCTTGCTTGATTCTGGCTCTGACCCTAGCCTTGTCATCACCAACGCTCTTCTGGTTCGTCTATTTCCAACCTGTTTCTAGCTTTGAACCCAATAGCGCTCTTCCTGCCTCTGTGGGCACGCCGGACTCTGACTCTCCCAGGAGACCCTGCGAGGCCCACCTAAGTCCCAGTAGCCCGGGTCCCTACGGGCTCCTCCCGGGGGGGACCGCGGGCTTCCAGTGGTGAAAATCAACACTGCCTCTGTCTCCTCTCATGTTCTGCCCCCTGTGGTTGGTTCCCACACTGCCACAGGCCAGGGGTCCACCCAAGCGCAACACATTCCTGGTACGAGCCATAGATCACAGTTTATCTTTTCCTTCTCCTTCACTTCTTGATGTTTTCATATGGTTGTTTTTTGTTTTTTTAAATCTAACATAGTTGTTGTTATATTATCATAACATTATCATAACATCTAACCCTGATGTAATGATAATAAAACAACTCATAAAATAAAATATACATAAGCACATAAGAAATGCCAAACTAGATCAAATTTTATTTTATTTTATTTATTTAATTTTATATACCGGCAACCGTTTGCACATCGTGCCGGTTTACAAGTAACTTACAACAAAAGATATATAGGCGTAGCCTTTACAGCGAACGGTGTATAACATAAACGCAGTAACAGAATAAATAACTAAATAACTAATAAATAACTAAATAACTAAAGGGAGGGATGGAGGGGGGTAGTCGAGACAAATGGGGGGGCAGGGGGAGGGTGCAAACAGACACAGGGGGATAAGATATGAATTGGGATTCGAGGGAGAAATATGTACATTTGTTATATACAGAATTGTATGAATCATTAGAAGGGGAGGGTATTGGGTGTAGGACCTGAACGGGGGATGTTGGAGAGAGATGAGGGTTGGGCTAGCATGTTAGTTGGTGGAGCTGATGAGGAAAGGGGGTAAGCTTGGAGGAAAAGCCAGGTTTTGAGTTTCTTTTTGAAAGTAGGTGTGGAGGTTTCGGTACGTAGGTCAAGAGGCATAGAGTTCCAGAGGGAGGGGCCTGCAAGGGAAAGGGCTCTATTGGTGGTGGAGATGAGTCTAGTGGATTTTATGGAGGGAGGGATAAGGGTTCCACGGAGGGAAGCACGGGTGGGTCTTGTGGAGGTACGAGGGAGGAAGGGTGGGTTTAGCCAGTTGTAGTGTTCGTTAGTAATACTTTTGTGGATGAGGGTGAGGGTCTTGTAAATAATTTGTGAGTGAATGGGAAGCCAGTGGAGATCAATGAGGGTGGGAGTGATGTGGTCTCTCTTATTGACATTGGTGAGGATGCGAGCAGTAGCGTTTTGGAGGAGTTGTAGAGGTTTGATGTGGGTAGAAGGGAGTCCAAGTAGGAGAGCATTACAGTAGTCAATCTTTGAAAAAATTATGGATTGGAGTACTGTACGGAAATCGGAAAAGTAGAGAAGGGGTTTGAGTTTTTTGAGGGTTTGTAGTTTGAAATAGCAGCTGCTAAGGATAGATTTGATATATGGTTTGAAGGTTAGTTGGTTATCAAGTATAACACCCAGGTTTCTTGTATCAGAGAGAAGGTTGGGGGAATGTAGGGTGGAGAGAGTGGGTGTGGCTGCATGTCTAGAGGAGACGAGGAGGAGCTCAGTTTTTTGCGGATTGAGGGCTAGGTGCATGTCAGTGAGGAGCTGGTTTATTGAGGCGAGAATGGTGTTCCAGTTTTGGATAGCAGTGAGAACAGAGTTTTTGAAAGGGATGAGGATTTGCACATCATCCGCATAGATGAAATGTGTGATACCAAGGTTGGAGAGGAGGTTTGTAAGGGGGAGCATGTAAATATTGAATAAGGTGGAAGAGAGGGAGGATCCTTGGGGAACGCCACAGTCGAGATTAACAGGAGGGGATGTAAAATTGTCTGTGAGGACTGTGTAGGTACGGTTTTGGAGGAAGGACTTTATCCAAGAAAGAGCAGTACCTGAAATTCCTATACTGATGAGGGTGTTGATGAGAATGTTGTGATTTACGGTGTCGAAAGCGGCGGAAATATCTAGCATGGCAATGAGGTAGGAGTTACCGGCATCCATTCCTTTGATGATTGTATCTGTAAGGGAGAGGAGTAGGGATTCCGTACTAAGGTGTTTTCGGAAACCGTATTGTGTTGGTAGGAGTATATTGGATTGTTCTAGGTATTCAGAGAGACGGGAGTTTACTAGTTTCTCAATGACTTTGGAGAGGAAAGGGAGATTGGAGATAGGACGGAGGTTAGATAGATTGGAGGGATCAAGGGAGGGTTTTTTTAGAATGGGTTTGACCACAGCTTGTTTCAGTGAGTTAGGGACCAGGCCGTGTTCTAGGGAGCAGTTCACGATTTTGGAGAGTGTGGTGGCTATTGTTTTAGGAATAGCGAGGAGAAGTTTAGTTGGGATGGTTTCCGAGGGATGGGAGGAAGGTCTCATCTTTTTTAAGATGTTCTCTATTTCTAGAGTTGAGGAGGGTTCAAACGAAGGGAGGATGGTGGCTGTGTGTGGGGTGGGGGGGGTTATGCTGTTGGTGTTAGGGGAGTTTTTGGTATTAGGGGTGAACTTGGCGGTGATGTTGGATATTTTGTTCTTAAAGAAGAGGGCAATTTCATTGCATCGGGTCTGTGTGGAGGGGACTTGGGGTGTAGACATGTTGGGTTTGGTGAGGTTTGAGACTAGGGTGAATAGTGCCTTTGGGTTGAATTGGAGGTGGTGAATTTTTTTGGCATAATATTCTTTTTTGGATGTTTGAATGGCGTTTCTATATGTGTGCATGAGTTGGTAATAGGTGGTTTTTGTGGCAGGAGAGGGGTGTTTGCGCCAGTGTCTTTCAGCTGCTCTAAGCTGGATTTTTTGGGTTTTGAGCGTATGGGTGTACCAGGGTTTTTTGGATGCTTTGGTTTGTGTGATTGTTTTTCGAATGATTGGGCATAGGTTGTTGGCGATTTTTTGGGTAGTTTCTGTCCAGGAGGATATGGCACTATCTGCTGACTCCAGGTCAATGTGATTTGGGATGTTGGAGCAAGCCGTTGCTAGGGTGTCTAGGGGGCAGGTTTTACGAAGTTGGAAGGATTTAGGCTGAGGGGGAGAGGAGATGGATGGGGTTTGTAGAGAGAGGGTTGTATTGATAATGGAGTGGTCAGACCAGGGGACAGGGAGGCATGTAGGGGGGTGGATGACGTTGATGAGTGAGTTGGTGAAAATAAGGTCGAGGGTATGACCGGCTTTGTGGGTTGGGGAGTGGATAAGTTGGGTGAGACCCATTGCGTCTAAGGATGAGATGAAGGCTTCGCATGGTGGGGATTGTGGAGTGGAATCGACATGGAGGTTAAAATCGCCAAGGATTATCGTGGGGATGTCGGGGGAGAGAGAGACGTGAGGAATTCGATGAGGGGGGAGGGGTCTTTTTCTAGTAGACCAGGAGGGGTATAGATTAGGCAGATTTGTAGAGATTGCGATTTGAAAAAGCCTACTTCGTATTGCTTGGGTATATTGCAGGTTTGTGGGGTGAGCTTGAATTCTCTTTTAGCTATGAGGAGTAGGCCCCCTCCTCTTTTCTTTTTGCGGGGAATAGAGAAAATGTCATAGGTTTCAGTCGGGAGTTGGTTAATGAGGGGGGTGTCACAGGGTTTAAACCAGGTTTCAGTTACTGCACAAATTTCTGGTTTGGAGTCAGTTAAAGTATCGTGGAGGAGGTGAGTTTTTTGCTTCAGGGATTGGGCGTTAATGAGAAGGAGAGAAATGAGGGAGAGGGTGAGGGCTTGAGAGTTAGGAGATATGGGGATGGGGGTTAGACGCCTTTTTTGAGTGTTGTGTTGGCTGTAGGGGGGGAGGGATAGCTTTGAGGGGTATCTGAATAGGTAATTGGGGGGACAGAGGTAGTCGTGTGGAGGCATTATTGGATGGGGGGCAAGTAAATGTGTGTTGGGGAGAGAGACAGGTTGTGCGATGAGGGCACAGTAATGCTATTGAGTAGATTAGTGCAATTGAGAACAGATGATTGCAAGTAGTTAAAGAGATGCAGTTTGGCAGATTAATGCAGTTGACAGCAGCTGGGTGCAAGTGAACAGATGAATGCAATGGAACAGATGAATGCAATGGAACAGATGAATGCAATAGAACAGATGAATGCAATAGAACAGTTGAATGCAATTGAACAGATGAGTGCACTGGAAACAGATGAATGCAATTGAACAGATGAATGCAATGGAACAGATGAATGCAATAGAACAGATGAATGCAATAGAACAGTTGAATGCAATAGAACAGTTGAATACAATTGAACAGATGAGTGCACTGGAAACAGATGAATGCAATTGAACAGATGAATGCAATGGAACAGATGAATGCAATGGAACAGATGAATGCAATAGAACAGTTGAATGCAATAGAACAGTTGAATGCAATTGAACAGATGAGTGCACTGGAAACAGATGAATGCAATTGAACAGATGAATGCAATGGAACAGATGAATGCAATAGAACAGATGAATGCAATAGAACAGTTGAATGCAATAGAACAGTTGAATGCAATAGAACAGTTGAATACAATTGAACAGATGAGTGCACTGGAAACAGATGAATGCAATTGAACAGATGGGTGCACTGGAAATAGATGAATGCAGGTAAGCTGATGAATGCAAGTGAACAGAGAAGTGCAATAGTACAGGGAGGGTAGGCAATTAGGTAGAGTAGGTTATGAGATGCGGATACTGTAAAGTCATTTCCCCGAGACATCATGCCCAGCATCTTGTTTCCAACAGTGACCAATCCAGGTCACAAGTACCCAGTAGGATTCCAAATAGGTGTGATCCTTCTTGCTCACAACCAGGGATAAACAGTGGGTTTCCCAAGTCTGCATGGCAAATAATGGTTTATGGACTTTTCTTTTAGGAACTTTCCTAAACCTTTTTTAAACCCAGCTATGCTAAATGTTTTCACCACATCCTCTGGCAACAAATCTCTCAGTCTAATTGTGACCCGTTACAAAAAAATATTTTCTTCAGTTTGTTTTCAATGTGCTATCTATTAGCTTCATTTAGTGTCCCCTAGTCTTACTACTGTTTGAAAGAGTAAATGACTGTTTCTTAGTTACCTATTCCACCCACTCATGATTTTAAAGGCTTCTATCATACCTGCTCACAGCCATCTCTTCTCCAGCCTGAAGAGCCCTAACCTGTTTAACCTTTCATCATAGGGGAGCTGTTCCAATCCCTTTCTAATTTTTACTCTTTTCTGTATCTTTTCTAGTTCCGCTATATCTTTTTTTTATTAGATGAAGAAGGCCAAAACTGAATAAAATACTCAAGGTGTGATCGCACCATGGATCAATACATAGGCATTATGATATCTTTAATTTTATTTTCTGTTCCTTTCCTTATAATACCTAACAATCTACTTGCTTTTTTTTGACCGTCGCCAGATACTGAGCTAAGGATTTCAAAGTATTGTCCATAGTGACTCCAAGATCCTTTTTGTAGGTGGTGATAACTAGGGATGTGAATCGTTTTCCATATCGTCTTAACGATAGAAATCGTGTGGCAGGGCAAGAAAATCGTCTTAGGCACGATTTTTTAGTTAAAAAATCGTTAAAAATCGTTTTTTCCCGATTAGTGCGCACTAACTGGGAGTTAGTGCGCACTAACTGAAAATGATACAATTTGACACTTTTCAGGTCAGTTAAGGTCAGTTTAGGAATGAATATGTATTCCTATTGGCTGCCCTCTTATTTATTCATGTTACCAAGCTTCCTACTGACAGTATATGGGGGATGGGAAATGGAAACAGTTGGTAGCTTGACAAAACAAGTAATGTGATCAGTCAATGTGACTAGAACTTGTGCCCTAACCCTGATACCAGGGGTATTGTGATCTTCCTGCACACAGTGCCCTATCCCTATTAATACCAGGAGTGTTGTGATCTTCCTGCACACAGTGCCCTATCCCTAATACCAGGGGTGTTGTGATCTTCCTGCACACAGTGCCCTATTCCTGATACTGGGGGTGTTGTGATCTTCCTGCACACAGTGCCCTATTCCTGATACCGGGGGTGTTGTGATCTTCTTGCACACATCCTGGTATCAGGGATAGGGCACTGCATGCAGGAAGATCACAACACTCCTGGTATTAATAGGGATAGGGCACTGCATGCAGGAAGATCACAACACTCCTGGTATTAATAGGGATAGGGCACTGCATGCAGGAAGATCACAACACCCCTGGTATCAGGGATAGGGCACTGTGTGCAGGAAGATCACAATACCCCGGAGGAGTGAGGGTCAGGCAGCTCCCCCCTGTCTGTGAAGCCAGCCTCTCACTAGTAATGCAGGGAGGGAGCTGTCTCAGACTTCACCATTCTCCCCCCCCCCCCTCACCCACACACCATTCACTAGCTGGGACATGGGGGAAGTCAGGAGTGAGGGTCAGGCAGCTCCCCCCTGTCTGTGAAGCCAGCCTCTCACTAGTAATGCAGGGAGGGAGCTGTCTCAGACTTCACCATCCTCCCCCCCCCCCCCCTCACCCACACACCATTCACTAGCTGGGACATGGGGGAAGTCAGGAGTGAGGGTCAGGCAGCTCCCCCCTGTCTGTGAAGCCAGCCTCTCACTAGTAATGCAGGGAGGGAGCTGTCTCAGACTTCACCATCCTCCCCCCCCCCCCTCACCCACACACCATTCACTAGCTGGGACATGGGGGAAGTCAGGAGTGAGGGTCAGGCAGCTCCCCCCTGTCTGTGAAGCCAGCCTCTCACTAGTAATGCAGGGAGGGAGCTGTCTCAGACTTCACCATCCTCCCCCCCCCCCCTCACCCACACACCATTCACTAGCTGGGACATGGGGGAAGTCAGGAGTGAGGGTCAGGCAGCTCCCCCCTGTCTGTGAAGCCAGCCTCTCACTAGTAATGCAGGGAGGGAGCTGTCTCAGACTTCACCATCCTCCCCCCCCCCCTCACCCACACACCATTCACTAGCTGGGACATGGGGGAAGTCAGGAGTGAGGGTCAGGCAGCTCCCCCCTGTCTGTGAAGCCAGCCTCTCACTAGTAATGCAGGGAGGGAGCTGTCTCAGACTGGTATCAGGGTTAGGGCACTGTGTGCAGGAAGATCACAACACTCCTGGTATTAATAGGGATAGGGCACTGTAAGAGATGACTGTAGTAGATTGAATAAAGATCTGATGTTTCTGCTCTCCTCACACCAAACAAAAACAACACACAAGCAGAGAAGCCCTTCTTACAAAGCTGAGCTAGTGAGTTAAGTAGGAGGAAAAGTAAACATACTTGTGCCAGTGTGGCTACTTAAAAAATACACTTACCAACAATCAATTACATATATTTGAACTGTGTACAGTTCCAGCCAGGACCACCTTTCTAAAATGCACAGTGATTGGCAAATTCAACATGCACTAGCATTTCAGGTGCCTGCTAACAAAAATAATAAACAAACAAGTTCTAGTCACGTGAGTGCTGATCATTACATTACTTTTTTTGTCAAGCTTCCAACTGTTTCCATTTCACATCCCCCCAACCATTACCTCAGTATTAGCCTTGGTAACATCAATAGATAAGAGCACAGCCAGCCAATAGGAATACATACATACATATTCATTCCTAAGTGACCTTTACTGACCTGGGAAGTGTGAACACTTTGTTTCATTTTCTGTTGGTGTTCGTTAGTTTCCAGTTCCATTTCCCATCCCCCCAACCATCACCTCAGTGGTAACCTTGGTAACATCAATAGATAAGAGGGCAGCCAGCCAATAGGAACACATATTCATTCCTAACTGACCTTCAGTGACCTGGAAAGTGTTTATTTGTATCATTTTCAGTTAGTGCGCACTAAATCGAGTTAGTGCGCACTAACGGGGAGTTAGTGCGCACTAACACGATTTAACGATTTTTAACGATAAATTGTTAGAATTTCTATTGTATCGTGTTCTATAACGATTTAAGACGATATAAACATTATCGGACGATAATTTTAATCGTTGAAAAACGATTCACATCCCTAATAACTAATATGGAACCCTGGATCCTGTAACTATAGTTTGAAATATTCTTCCTTATATGCATCACTTTGTACTTATCCACATTAAATTGCATCTACCATTTAGATGCCTAATGTCCCAGTCTTGTAAGATTCTCTTAAATTTTCTCACAATTGGCTTATGATTTAACTATTTTGAACATTTTCTTTATCCACTGAAAATCTGATCACCTCATTCATTTCTCCCTTTTCTAGATCATTTATAAATATTTTAAAAATCACCAGACCCAGTACAGATCCCTGTGGTACTCCGCTTTTTACCTTTCTCAATTGAGACAAATGACTCTTCAGTCATACTCTCTGTTTCTTATCTTTTAGCCAGCTCCCAATCCACAACAGGACATTGTCTCCTATCCAATAGCTCCTTTAATTTTCTGATGAGCCTCTCATGGAAAAACTTTGTTATACACCTTTTGAAAAACAAGACACACTATATCAACTGACTCGCCCATGTCCAAGTGTTTATTAACCCCTTAAAAAAAAATCTAACAGATTTATAAGACAAGACTTCTCTTTGCTAAATCCATGTTGGCTGTGCGCCATTAATGTATGTCTATCCAGATGACCAGTATTTTGTTCTTCAGAATAACTTCTACCTGGTACCATCATGAAGCTCACCAATCTGTAATTTCTCAGATAAAATGGGCATTATGTTGGCCATCTTCTAATCCTCAAGTATCTATGCTGATTTGAAAGAACTTAGAGATTACTAATAATTAGTCTGCAATTTCATTTTTTAGTTTTTTTTTCAGATCTCTGGAGTGTAAACAGTTTGGACCTGGTAATTTGTTATCTTTTAGTTTTTCAATGTGTTCTATTACATCTTCCCAGTTTACCATGATTTGTTTCAATTTCTCTTAATCATTACCTACAAAGAATGTTTCTAATATAGGTATCTCTCCATGCCTTCCTCCAATAAAGACCAAAGCATAGTTTTTCTGCTATGGCTTTGCCTTCCCTGCACCTTTTATCTCTCAGTCATCTAGATATCAACCTACTCCCTCTTTTTCAACATTCTCGAAAAAGATTTTATTTTGGGTTTTTGCCCCTCTGGCAAGCTCTTTTCTTATTATATTTTGGCTTGATTTATATCTATCTGGCCAGTGCTTATGTTCCTTCTAGTTTTCTTCATTTGGATCCACGTTCCAGTTTTTTTAAATAAATAGTGTCCTTTTGGCTTTCATAGCCTCTTTCACTTCACTATTTAACTATTCTGGCAGTTCGGTTTTCTTTCTATCTTTTCTAATGTATGGCATACATTTTGTCTGGGCTTCCAAGGTGGTGTTTTTATATAGCATCCATGCCTCATGCAAGCTTTTAACCTTTTCGACTGCTTCTTTTAGCTTTTTTCTAATTTCCACATTTTATCATTGTCTATTTAAAGTTAAATTATACCACAGAAGTTTTGCTTAATGTCCGCCCTTCAGTGATTATGTTCAATTTGGTTGTGTTATGATTGCTATTTCCAAGTGGCCCCATTACTATTATCTCTTGCACCAGATCCTGCATCAAAGCAAGGATTAGATTTAAAGGATTCCCCCATCAGTTCCAGGAACAGCTGCTCCATGAAGCAGTCATCTAGTAACTTTAACTTCCTAGCATTTCCTGACAAGACACTTACCCAATAAATACTGGGGTAATTGAAATCTCGTATTATTGTATTGCCTAATTTGTTAGCTTTTTAAAATAATTAAATTCCACATTTTGGCTCTTTCTATTTACCTGTGTAAAAGACTGCAAATTGTCCTGTTGGTGTGTTGGTTAGCATGCAGAGCCTAGCAAAATGATGTGCCACCTGTAGAGACCTGGAGTTCTAGCTTGCCTATTTAGAAAGAACCCTCATAAAGCCCATTTCAAGATCCCTGAAGTTATTGGGCTATATCATTTTTCCAGGAAAAACTGCCAGCAATATTTTTTCCAGTTACTAATAATTAATTTCCCAAATATAGTATATTTTATGGTACAACAGACTGGGTAATATTTCTGGAATTTGATGCTTGTGCTGCAGTGTATTTCTTTAGGTTGTAAGAATGTCCATGACATTTCATTTATTTGATCTTTAAATAGCTTTGTGTTAACCAAGCCACATCTGTTTCAGTCTGGCTGTCTGCTCATGTGCAAATTCAGCAAAAGAATGTATGTGACTTTATGGAAATGTAACCCTTTATAAAAGCTCATTTGGTCTATTAAACATGCCACCCCTCTCAAGAGTGGGAAATCCTCTGGAGAGTATCTGAGTTTTGCTGGTTTTTTAAAATATTACTGGAATAAGCTATCCATTCTTTTTGTTCTATGTTCTGAAGAACATGTGGTTCAAACTAGTCAATCTCATCCTCTGACTGACAGCAGACCAGTGACTGATGCAAATTTGACAACTATTACTTCTTATGGTATATTTATCAAGAACGTAGGGGGTTATTTTTCAAAGCGATCGCAGGTGAAAAGGGACTTTTTGCACGCAAAAATTCCCTTTTCGCGTGCGATCACTAAAAAGGGGCGATGTCAAGACCGAAACAGAAGGAGACGGGGCGGCAGCGGGGCAGATGCTGTGAAGACAGCGTGGACGGCGAAAAGGTAAGGAGCCTTTTCGCTGCCTATTTCACTCCCAATAGCACCACCTTTTATGATGGCACTATTGGGTGCGAAAGCCGGCAGCGATCGCACCGCAGAGGTACGATCTCTGCCAGCTTTCACAGGTCAGTCCCCCGCTTTGCCCCCCCACCCCCTGTACTGCACGATTCACAACACCGCGATAGGTTAGAAAATCTAGGCCTTAGTCACTCAATGTTCAATCAGGTCCCACATTTTTAAGGTTTATTTTTATATCTGTTGCATTTGGTTATGGTTAAGTTAACTTAACTTATATACTGCCCCTTTTAGGGGCAGCTCACAACTGAATATATTTATTTATTTATTTATTTATAGATTTTTGTATACCGACCTTCCTCAAAAGATATCAAGTCAGTTAACAATACACAATTTCATAACAGTTCACTAAACAACAATTCACTAAAAAACATAAATACAATTCAATTAACTCATCATAAAATCTAATTATAAAACATTTTATACTATAAAATAGTAAAATAAAATACTTAAATAATTAAATAAAACAACTAATATTAAATCCTTATCACCATTTAACCTAGTTTTTCAAATGGGTCCTATCAATATTCATTCTTACCATCCCCACCTTCCTCACTATCATTTGTCCTGGTCCCGGTATAATTACTCCTCGATATATAACTAGAAACTAAAATCTAAACTCATGAATGTGGGCCTTTGCAAATTATTCGATAATCAATTTGAGGCTCCACTTATATTATTAAACGACTGTCCAAACAACCAGGTCTTTATTAATTTTTTAAACTTCTGGATGCTCACTTCTGTTCTGATGTCTAAAGGAAGGGCATTCCAGATTTTCGGGCCGGCTAGGGACAGTGTCCTCTCTCTGGCGGAGCTTAAATGTGCGGTTTTAGGGAACGGAAATGTCAACAATGCCTTCCCCAAAGATCTTAAGTTGCGAACTGGGGTATGAATGCGAAGAGATGCGTTTAGCCATTCGATATTATCTCCGTATACTATTTTGTGTATTAATAAAAGGCATTTGTATTGTATTCTTGCTTGAATTGGTAACCAATGTAGCTCTCTCAATACTGGTGAAATATGATCATATTTCCTTTTGTTGGTTAATAAACGCGCTGCTGCGTTTTGTAATACAACATACTAAAAACACTTGAACAAATACAGCAATATAAAAGGCATAACAAGCCTCCCAATAATAAAAACAATATGATAAAATCGCATCAAATCAAAAGCAGTTCAGTGAAAGTACAACCACCAAAATACAGAGGGGAATAAATTTAAAAAAATACAACAATTAAGTTCAAAAGGAAGATATCTTTAATGAAACACCCGTTCAAAGAGAGAGGTTTTTAAAAGTTTCTTAAAAGCTTTCAGGCAGGTTACTGATCTCTCCCCATCCGGTAGGATATTCCAGAAATCTGGGCCTGCAACTGAAAATGCTGATTTTCAAATTTCAAACAGATGAACCTGCTTAATGGAAAGCACCTCTAGCAAAGCTGTCTGTGAAGAGCATAAGGATCTTCATAGGCAATGAGGCTTCAGCATCATCAAAATCCATGGTGTTGCTGCGCGAGCTCTTAGCTTGAAGACCAAGCAGGCTGTCTTAAATTTAATTCTGGAAGTAATAGGTAACCAATGCAAGCTAACCAAGACCGGAGTTATATGATCTCTAATTGGGCAGGTAGGTAGGTAGGTAGCAGTATTCTGTAAAAGCTGCAGAGATTTGATAGCACAGTCAGGGAGACCTAAAAACAAACTGTTACAATAATCAATCCGCGGTATCAGTAAAGCCTAGACTACTGAGCAAAAGTCAGAAGGTTGGACAAGGACTTTCAATGGTCGCAGCAATCGTAGCTTATAAACTATAGATTTAACTACCGCTCTAATTTGAGGAATAAATGACAATTTTGAGTCAATAATGACTCCTAGGCTCCTTGCTTGGTCAACAGTTTTTATCTTGTTGCCATCGATTGACATTGATAATGGAGTGAGAACAGATGAACGATGCTGTAAAAGCATGATCTCAGTCTTTGATAAATTCAAAGCTAGTTTATTTGAAATTAGCCAAGAATTAATTGTGATCACAATAGCAGAAATCCTGCTTTGCATTTCCAACCAAGTCTCATTCAGTGGTATGTAAAACTGGATATCATCTGCGTAGATTCGAAATCCCTCACAGAGGTCAGCCAAAATCAAACCAATAGGGGCTAAACAGATGTTAAACAATAAAGCTGATAAGGCTGAACTTTGAGGGACTCCTGAAAGCATTGGAAACCATTTAGACTGAATCTCATTAACATAGGCCTGTTGTTTTCTCTCGCTAATATAAGATCTGAACCAGTCTAAAACACAGCCAGTAATACTGAGATCTTGCAGGCAACCCAAAAGAATCTGGTGGTTGACAGTATCAAAAGCGTCCGATAGATCCAACATTATAAGAATGTAGTTCTATCTCTGATCAAAACCATGTTTGATCGAATCAGTCAAAGAAACCAGCAGGATCTCTGTGCTTAGATTTTCTGAAGCCATATTGAAACTGATTCAGTACCATGTCTTCTTCCACAAACTCCTCTAGTTGGGTCTAAAGTACAGCCTCAAGAATCTTTGTCAAAAACAGCAACAAAAAAATAGATCTATAATTTGAGAGGTCAGTCTGGTCTAGGCCAGGCTTGGTAAGAAGAGATCGGACATCAGCTGATTTAAGAGAGTTGGGGCATGACCTACATAAGAACATGCCATACTGGGTCAGACCAAGGGTCCATCAAGCCCAGCATCCTGTTTCCAACAGTGGCCAATCCAGGCCATAAGAACCTGGCAAGTACCCAAAAGCTAAGTCTATTCCATGTTACCGTTGCTAGTAATAGCAGTGGCTATTTTCTAAGTCAACTTAATTAATAGCAGGTAATGGACTTCTCCTCCAAGAACTTATCCAATCCTTTTTTAAACACAGCTATACTAACTGCACTAACCACATCCTCTGGCAACAAATTCCAGAGTTTAATTATGCGTTGAGTAAAAAAGAACTTTCTCCGATTAGTTTAAAATGTGCCATATGCAAATTTCATGGAGTGCCCCCTAGTCTTTCTATTATCCGAAAGAGTAAATAACCGATTCACATCTACCCGTTCTAGACCTCTCATGATTTTAAACACCTCTATCATATCCCCCCTCAGCCGTCTCTTCTCCAAGCTGAAAAGTCCTAACCTCTTTAGTCTTTCCTCATAGGGTAGCTGTTCCATTCCCCTTATCAGACATCAACCAAGAAGGACTGAATTACATAGTCTGGGTAAACAAATAAGCATGGGTGTAGCTTGCTTATTGCGGTGGTTACTACCCCTAACTAATTAAGAGCTAGATATTTCACTTAGATGCAGTTCCAACACTGCTCTCTACATTAATGGTAGGGGTGGAAGGGAAATAGAAACAAAAGGTTACTAAGAGTCAAGAGAAACAGGTAAGTATGAGAAAAAAAAGTGCAAAACTTGCTGGCAGACTGGATGGGCCGTTTGGTCTTCTTCTGCCATCATTTCTATGTTTCTATGGTAGCCCTTCTCTGTACCTTCTCCATCGCAATTATATCTTTTTGAGATGCGGCAACCAGAATTGTGCACAAGCAGTGGTAAGTTAATCAGGTGGCTAATTGAGGGGTCAATGATCTCTCCAGCCTCTTTTAGGGCACTCACTTTGCAGCTATTCAGAGGGCAATTAGCTGCATTCATAGCCACCTCCATGTTAGAAGATGGCTCAAATGAGTCCCATTTAGCTACAATAAAAAAGGGCCTCCGGCAGGACCAGGTCTTAGCACCAGGCCCATCGCCGAAGCCTAGGCCTAGGCCAGACCTGGTTCCAAGGCCTGGTCTTGGCCCCCAAAGCCTGGGGCGGGGCCTGCATTGAATCTCCAGAGCCAAGGCCTAGGCAGAGCATGGGGGGCCAGCCCTGAAGTGTCAGTAGTTTGTCAAAACTCCTAAACCCTCATGGCTCAGGATTCTTTGGATCTCTGGCAAACAGAAAGAGGTACAGGAGAGCAGTTTATTGAAGGGATGAGGATTGCCTGACCTGGGAGATGGCTTGGTCAGGGGACCAAAATGAAGATGCCCAGGTCTCCAGGATTAGGGAGATCTTGTTCTGGAGTTACAAGGAAAGATTCAGAAGTTCTCTTGAATATCCATTGCAGAGGGATGCCCATTCTCCGCCCCTGACATATCTGGCTAAATATTTAGGCGGGTGACTTATCTGGCTAAATTGCGCCCAGTGACCCTAGGCGAATGTTCAGCGGCTTATCTGGCTCAGTACCGTTTTGAATATCAGGCTCAAGGTGTCCCCATAAATACAAAATGCTATTTGTTTTCCCTGCTTTCTGCTATAAAAGCATTCATTTGTTGTTCTTTTATTTCGGAGGGTGGCTTTTACTGTCTGAAAATGCATTTTTAGATTTCTTTTGGAAGTTGAGGGCTTTCATTTAATATTTGATGTATTTTCCACCTTTCAGCCATTTCAAAGCAGATTACATTCAGGTACTGTAGCCCAATATCCTGCAGCGCTGTCACAGCTGTTTTGCCTCCCTGTGATGTCTTTATCAGCAGTGCTAGGTTTGCCTGAACAGCTGACTTTTCCAGTGCTGCCTTATAGTGAAACAGGTTACAAAAGGATTCACCCAAGAAAATGCTTTGCAGGTTAAAGATTTCCCAACTTTCAGAAGCACATTAAAAAAAAAACTCATGAAAGGCAAAGCTACAGAGAACTGGTAGCATAAAGCATACGGTTTAAACTGTCTTCATTGAAAAATATATTATTTCTACTACTTACCATTTCTATAGTGCTGAACGGATACATAAGAGGCAGTCCCTGCTCCTTGGAGCATACAGTTTACATGAGACACAGACAAGACAAAAAAAGAGGTGGAGGAAATGTATTTGTTGTAAAAAAAAATTATATATATATGGTTCAAATCAACAAGGCTCTGATCAGGGAGAGCCAGTGAACAAGACACCACTACAGATTTATTGCAGATGAGTTCTTTGTAGGCCAAATGGCTGCTGTATCTTTGAATCCTCCAGAGTGTGGGGCGGTTCGAGTTTTTTCATGATTATTTCTGCTTGGTAAGTGAGTTAGGTGACATTCAATTTTTAGGTGTGAAAACACTTAAGTGCTGAAAAGACAAATGCAATGAGCTATGGGGAATAGTGGGTATGCAATCTAAATTGCCACAGAGTGGATTCAGCTGCTCCGTGCATGCATGGCCATCAACAAAATGAGAAAGAGGGTTTCGATACTTGATCTGCTTTTGACAAGTTTGCTGATCAACTTAGGTCTATAGTGCATCCGTCTTTGATTAGTGGTGGTCTCTGAATACTGAAGAACAGTGAAGGCTGTTAGGGAAGACATGAAAGCCAGGGAAGGGAGGAGAATTTGGTATTAACCTTATTAACTAACTTTCTGTTCTTTGTTTTTAACCCTTGTCTTGCTTTATGAAATACCCCAAATCTCTTGTTCTGTATGTTTGTCTTATTAGATTGTAAGCTCTCTTGAGCAGGGACTGTCTTTTTTGTGTACAGTGCTGTGTATGTCAGTGTAGTACTATAGAAATGTTAGGTAGTAATAGTAAGAAAAGGAGGAGGGAGATAGTAGACTGACTGGTAGGATGCCAGGGGAGAGAGCCTCAGATATTCAACATGATAGTTTGTTTTCAAATTCCTTCACCCTAAGGGTAATCAATCCAGATGCTGTAATTCTGAGAGACTAGAAGTGGAGCTGGCACATCAGTCTTTAGAGTAACAGATGGAGTTTGCCAGATGCTGTACAGAGTGTCGTGACCAATAGAAATATCCATCAAAGCAGACAATGCTGCCGAGGAATGACGCTAGAAAAGAGAGCAAATGTTTCTATTGATGCATTGGTGTGCTGCCTTCTGGTATGAGTGGTGTCTCTTACATCTTGGAATAAATAATGTTTGATTCAATTCTGAGAGAAATCTGTCTTCTGCTGTTTCTGACGGCGTGCCTACATTCAGTGGGGATTGAGCTCAGTTTATTTAAATTCCAGCCTATGTTTGCACATTTGTGAATCCCTTCCTTCAGCAGTTGGATGCCTAGTTTGGCAACATAACAGTATTAATTCTACCCCCTGGTGAATGGGCCATGTGAAGAAACAGGCGATTCTCTAAGGTGCTCCTATAATCCTGTTTGAAAGCTATGCATACATTTTGGGGGGGCAATGTTCAGAATATCCACGCTGGAAAAAAAAGTACGTGAGCACTTCTTAACCCATGGACTTTGCATCAAGTTTCAAAGAGAAAGTTCACCCGCATTTTCCCTTTGAAACGTGTTACAGGGAAAACGGACCTACAGACTTTTGTACCTGCTTTTTCTGCAGGTAGGTTTTATAAGGACAATCATGTATGTAGACTTGAAATTTCAGTCTACATGTGTTATTTTCCAATCTCGCCCAAAACCCGCCCCCCTGGAACACCTCTGCTAAGTGCAGCTAGATGTACGCATTTTGAAACACCACAGGCACTTTTAGCCATACTGAGGGATGACATTTCTCAGATGGCCGATTTACATGGGTAAATTGCTATTTGCTTGTGTAACTGGCTTTGAAAGTTGTCCCTATGACATGCTTGATCAGGAACATACAGAATTTGAAAGACAAAGATCCAGTGATTTCCACTGCCAGCGCACATCTGATATGGCTGATGGTGCTGTGCTCAAGCTGTGACGCTCAACTGAAAGCACTTCTGTGAAACTTCAGATCTTGAAAATAATGTCAAGAAATTCATTACAAATTATGCCCATGATAGTTTTAGGAGGTAACTCATTTTTTTTTGTTATTACTATAGAAAATAGATTGCTGCTTGTACAATTTTTATAATATTCTGATGATGCTAAGGTCATATAAATTAAAGTAATTTCTGTTTTTCCAATGTTATTCCTTGTCACACCAGTTTTCTCACGTTTTGCTGGTTTAGGTCATGGATTTCGCCAAACAACGATACCCAAGCAGGCATTGGTTAAGTCCTTGTGATAGCACAACATTTACTTAGCATACAGGGAGCACGGGGTAACCCAAGCAAGTGTGAGATCTGTGAATTCTTTTGTACCCATGTACAGGGTAGCCGACTTTTGAAGGAAAACTACATGGGGTGGTTTCCCTTTGAAAATGATCAACCAGATTTGTGGGTATAAAAATGCCCACATGCCTTGCATCTACAATATCTGTGGATCAGCTGCCCACTTGAAAATCTATGTGTATTTTCCCTCCTCCAATCCATCTTCATTCCTGAGAAAAGCCATTTTTGCCACAGATAAATCTCAATTCCTAGTGAAACTAGATGGCTAGATTTAGTTGCTCTGAGGGATTTATTTTATATTCCACCTCTTGACACTTCAAAGTAGATTATATTCAGGTACTGCATTTCTCTGTCTCCAGTAGGCTCACAATCCAAGTTTGTATGTGAGGTAATGGAGGGTGAAGTGACTTGCCCAAGGTCACAAGGAGCAGCAGGGGGATTTGAACCTTGGTTTCTCTGCTCTGTAGGCTGCTACTCTAACCACTAGGCTGGCCTTTTCATTCAAGGGTGCTCGCCAAGTAATGCCTTAAGTTACTCAGCTAGATCCTTTTCCAAACTGTTTTCAGGGTGCCCATAGCCAGTGATTCCACTTCAGGGAACCATGCTAGGGAGAAGTAAGAGGACAGCTTAAGTAACAGAGGAGTCCATTTTCAAATGGTTTTAACCATCTAACTTAGACCTTGGTTCATCATTTTGCTATAACTTTTGCAAGAATAGTACCTGTGATTAAAAAAAAAAAGGGAGAGAGCCTCTTTATAAAGCTCTCATTTCAGTAAACTATTTATACCACTGTAAGAAGGGCAACTGGTAATGGGGTGAGGTTTTGCTGGCAGCCTTTGTTTTCGGGGGCAGTTTTACTTGCACAGTCAGAGGTACGAACAGCCCAGTAGACATCAGTGAAGATTTTTATGTGATTTGGAGTGATGACAGATGCACAAAGATGAGATTTGTACAGTGTACTCTCGAGCTAGCTTGATAGCAGCTAGGTGGAGAGTGCATAAAGCTAGGTCAAGAGTACACTGTACAAATCTCATCTTTGTGTACCTTTCATCACTCCAAATCACAACAAATCTTCACTGATGTCTACTGGACTGTTCGTACCTCACCCCAAGTTACTAGTAGTTGCCTCCCTTACAGTGGTATAAAAAGTTGACTAATATGTGTACCTCCCCATCTGTTTTAGGCATAACGCCCTGAAAAAAGGAGTAGCTATTTCCAGCGTTATAGCATGCGTTACGCTATCTCACGCAACATTAGACACCCCTCATTTTCATAAACTCTGCCCAAACTCCTCCCTTTTGACTATATTTTTAGAATTTGCATACGCATCTCGCGATGCATTATTTATCGCATGCATTATGGCATGTTTGCGGGCATGAGGGCCCTAACACCCGTGATAAGGCCCTAACGCGATTTGATAAATGTCCCTGTTAGGGCCTTATTTAGTAAGCTTTTTTCCTATAGAGACAGAATGGGAGAAGAGCCTTAGCAAATTTGGCCCTAAAATATTTATCAGGTTAAACCTATGGATTTGAAAATTCCCCCTGCTGTGTAGCTAAATTTAGCCACAGAAATTCACACTGTAACTAAATTTAGCTGATCAAAATTGGGGGAACTCAGGAGGCATTCTGAGGGCTTGTAAACAGTTTAGCTGCAGCATTTTTCACTACCAATGCATCATCTTACCATCCACCACTAGTGTGGATAAAGAAAATAGATGTAACTTATCACCCGGCAGCTGAAGAAACCTCTTACCTTCTCCTACACCTCCCTTACCAATTAGCTTTGATTTTTCTCACGAACGTTTCAGACACCCACATGAAACCCAGAGGTGCAAATATCATTGGAATTAGCTAACATCATTTGTCCTTGTAATTTTTCCCTGTCTCTCTGGCATAGATGTATCTGGTTCTTTGCCTAACACAGCACTGAAGTAGAAAATGGATACTAATAGCTCTTGCAAGAGCGTTCTCAATCAATATAAACCATTGTTGTCTTTCCAGTTACAAAAGGTGCTATCTTTTAGCAGCTGGCACATTTCTGTACATGCTGGATATTCTGCACGGTGGTGATCTTTATTATAATGAATATAAGATGGCCAGTACTTCCGCCTTGCATGAAACAATGAATCTGATGGCAGATAAGGACTAAAAAAACCCCATCTAGTCTCTGCTCACTTTTCTTCTTCTTCTTCTTGCAATGCCCAGATTATCCATGGTGTTCTCTGCCTTCCCCTTTACATTTTGAGGGATTCTCTGGACTTTTCCAAGGCCTTTCTTAAATTCTCTTACTGCTTTTTGTTCCCCCCAACTCCACCTATTCGCCCCTGCAATAAGTATGGGTACTTGTCATACGCTCCCTTGAAACTGTGCACAGTAAGATGAAGGCAAAATTCTCCTGCAAGTAAAACAAACAAACAAACCAAAAAAAAAAAAAATAGTGCAGCTTTCTTGCTAATGTGGTTCATCTTGTAGAAACAATAAAACATTATTGATCCTTGCTATTATCTGCTGTTTTGATGTGCAGTGCTCTGAAGATGTTGGCTGTATCATTTTCAGTTACTGAAGCACTTGTAGCTTGTTGGCTGTCATGTCTTACAAGAGATAATAAAACCAAGTTATTGAAAGATAAAAAGCATTACAATGGTTTACTGACTTTACATTTGTCAAGCTTAGACCACATTGACAGCTGTAGTGTCATAGTATTAAAGCTGACGTTTTTTCCTATCATACCGGAATAAAATTACGCAGCTGGCTATGTCAGTTAATTTTTATCTGCAATGTATTTTTCTGGGGGTAGGGAGAAGGGGGCGGGGGAAACCTAACAGCTTCCTATTCTTTTTGGAGTTTCTAATGCAACTAGAACTGGTCCCAACTGGGACTCTGGTACCATGAGCCTTTCTGTGCAAGTCCTGAGGGGTTTCCCTCCCACGCTTGACGCCATCCCATTTATTTATCTAGTTACTGGATGTATGACCCACACCTTTTTGAATAAAAAGTTCACCCAAAGTATGGTACAACATATTAGAGTGGTAATCTACAGTCAGAGATCCAAAGGTATAGACATTTAAGAATTCTAATCTGAAGTATTTAGACAGTAGGGACTAAATATGAAGTAAATCAATTGTAATTCTTATTTAACCCAGCCATCACAATGGTGATAGTCTTGTTGAAAGGCACATACCCCAGTCCCCTCTGGATCTTAGCATAAGTGCCCTCCCAGGGGCTGTGAAGGCATCATCTGCAGCATCCCAGCCCCAGCCCAGCTAAGATGCAGACGTCAGGAATCTAGGTCTCCTGTGTGGCCACTGAGCCAGAGGGCTGGTCCAAATCTTTAAAACATGTTCACCTAATATGGGTTGGCTAAATGACACAATTCAAAAGCTGGTCGAGATTAAACTGGTCTGATTCCAATTTTTGTTCTGGTTTCCAGGCCAGAACCAACTACGGATGTGCATATGTTTCAGAACAAGATGAAAAGCGCAACAAAATACCCTTGGTTTATTTTCAAATAAAATGAAAAAAATCCCACGGCGATTCAGATTTTCTTTTTGTTTTTCTTCATTTCGGCAAATAGTGCACACCATTTACAAATAATGTGCGCTATTATTGAACAGTGTGCACTATTTGCAGAAATGAAGAAAAACAAAAACATCCCCGTAACAAAACAAAAGTCAGATGAAAACCTCCCCAGCCCAATGAATTTTTGGTCAATACACCCTCGAACCAATTGGGCTCACATCTGATTCTGAATTATCAATTCACTGGCAACAATGTAGAGCCTCCATTAAAACAATTTCTCTTAATTGATAGGCAAATGTATTCTCAACATCTTTTTGCAATACAGTAGCAGTGAATTGCAGGAAAACTTACAGGAAAAGCAGACTGCATTTATCAGTAGCTTCTCGATGACCCTTTGTGAAGCTATGTAAGGAAACGGAACAATATACAAAATAACCCAGCCGCGACGGATTCAATAGCATTGCAGGAAGAAAGCTCTGCTGAGGATAAAGCTGCTTTATATGAGATTCCATTCATTACTCTGACAGACTTGCTACAAGAATATTTGTGTATTGTGATTTTTTTATGTTTATTATGAATGTAGCTTTATTGTAAACTGCTTTGATTTACGCAAGTAAGGCAGTACTAAACTAAAAAGGTATTGCACTGCTGGTAAATCACCTTTGCCATTCAGTGAGACACGGTTTCAGTAAATGCGCTAAAAAAATAAAACAACATTCTTTTGGTATCTAGTCTTCACTGACCCTGTACTCATTAGTTTTATTTTATTGCATGCTGTTCTGTAGAAAAACAAATGAGCCTCGCATTGTGTGTCAGTCTGAGTCATTTCTCCATCTATTTGAGCTTAATTAGCCACTCTTGGCCTTCCTTTGTTCAGCAGTGCATCCTAGCTAAGGATTTCTTCTCTGTTAGGGTATGGCTAGTTCAGCTGGTTGGCATGACCTGGGGCAGATGAAGCTAGTACACAGTGGGTCCTGAAACTTTTCCTGAGTATTTTATAGTATAGAAGAATGAACTGTCCTGGAAGGCCATCCCAGCACCAAGCTGAGTAATTTTGCATTGCAGATGGGAATGATCCCTGCACACAGACACAGAGGGGTAATTTTAAAACGCGTTACACATATAAATGTAACATACTATCGAAGCAATTTTTTTTAAAGCTGTTTACGCACATAAAGTGCACTTACATGTGAATATCCTATGGACAATTCAATGGCATTTACTGTAGCACGTTTCAAAAGCCCACTTACATGGATATAAAGTACATTTTCATGTGTAAAACCCAATTTTAAGCATGTATATGCTTTTTAAAATCAGGCCCATGGAGGATACTTTTCAAGAAGGGGCGGATTTTAAAAGGAGCGCGAATAGCCTACTTTTGTTTGCGCTCCAGGCGCAAACAAAAGTACGCTGGATTTTAGTAGATACGCGCGGAGCCGCGCGTATCTGCTAAAAACCTGGATCGGCGCGCGCAAGGCTATGGATTTTGTATAGCCGGCGCGCGCCGAGCCGAGCAGCCTACCCCCGTTCCCTCCAAGGCCGCTCCGAAATCGGAGTGGCCTCGGAGGGAACTTTCCTTTGCCCTCCCCTCACCTTCCCCTCCCTTCCCCTACCTAACCCACCTGCCCGGCCCTGTCTAAATCCCCCCCTTACCTTTGTCGGGGGATTTACGCCTCCCAGAGGGAGGCGTAAATCCCCGCGCGTCAGTGGGCCTCCTGCGTGCCGGGACGCGACCTGGGGGCGGGTCCGGAGGGCGCAGCCACGCCCCCGGGCCGCCCCGGGCCATAGCCACGCCCCCGGGCCCGCCCCCGGAACGCTCCCGACACGCCCCGAAAACGCCGCGCGGTTCGGGCCTGCCCCCCGACACGCCCCCTCCGAAAACCCCGGGACTTATGCGAGTCCCGGGGCTCTGCGCGCGCCGGTAGGCCTATGTAAAATAGGCTTACCAGCGCGCAGGGCCCTGCTCGCGTAAATCCGCCCGGTTTTGGGCGGATTTACGCGAGCAGGGCTCTGAAAATCCGCCCCGAACTGCGTGCAAGCCCATATAAGGGATTGCACCTGCCCCATGTGGACCCCAGAACTGAGTAATATGAGGGGAAGGGCAGGGAGGAATCGTAGTTGAGCAGTTTGTAAAAGTTTGCAGCATGGGTTTCATTGGTGGGGGATTGGTCCATGCAGGCTGTCAGCTTTTAGTGCCTGCTGCTAAACTGCGTACTGAAAAAAAAAATGAAACACCAAACAAAATGAAACAAATTACTCTGCCAATGAAACAAAACCAAAAAGGAAAGGACAATAATCCCTGCACACCCCTACTACCTTAGCTCTATCTTTTTGCAGGTACAGCCTCCAGAACTGGGCACAGTACTGCAAATTAAGCCTCACCAGTGACTTGTGTGGAGGCATTAACACCTCCTTTTTCCTCCAGGGGAAGGGGCACTACTCCTTGCTCTCACTGCTGCCTTGTTGCACTATTTTGCTACCTTCAGATCATCTGATGTCATCATTCTGAGATCTCTTTTCTCATTGTGTACATCAGCACCTTACCGTTAACACATGACCAATCCCCAAACTTTCTTAGACTCCATCTAACAAACAGGCTGATACAGAGCGGTGCACTCGGCCAAGCGCACCGTTTAGCCCCCATTTGGCCAGGCTTTTTAGACGCGATGTTATTACCCCTTATACTGTAAGGGGGTAGTAGCTCGTGGAAAACGCATGGACAACCCCCCCCCCCCCCCAAAAACTAATAGTGCTCATCACATGCAAATGCATGTTGATGAGCCTATTAGATATTCCCCCAGAATACTGAAAGTAAAATGTGCGACTAAGCTGCACATTTTACTCTTGGAAATTAATGCCTGGCCAAGGGCAGGAGTTAACTTGAAAGCACCAGGAAAAGTGTATAGAAAAGCAGAAAAAAACTGCTTTTCTGTACACCTCCGACTTAATATCATAGCGATATTAATTCGGAGGCTCCAAAAGTACAAAAAAAAAAAAAAGCTGTCCGCCGGCCCACGGGTTGGAAAACGGACGCTCAGTTTTGCTGGTGTCCGTTTTCCGAACCCGTGGCTGTCAGTGGGTTCGAAAACCAAGGCTAGTAAAATTAAGCGTCGGTTGTCGGAACCACTGACAGCCGCTACTTCCACTAATAAGGAGGCCCTAGGGACGCGCTAGTGTCCCTAGCGCCGCCTCATTAGTGCGCAGCCTAATTTGAATACAGGATCGCGCACCCAGGAGAGGTGCCTGGGCGCGCATCGGGAGAGCGGGTGCTCAACTCGGAGTGCTGGATTTCCCGCACATTTTATTGGATCAGCCCGACAGAGACATAGAAACATAGAAATGACGGCAGAAAAGGACCAAAATGGTCCATCCAGCCTGCCCAGCAAGCCTCCCATGTTAGTATCTGTGGTCCCGTGCAGGGTGCCCCCGTGTTTCTCTTAAGGGTAGCAATTGCTGCTCGGTGCAGTTAGCACCAAGTGTTATGATAACCCATAAACATTTACTGCTAGCAACATTTTTACTGGGTGATGAGCCTTCCTGAAATTTCAGACAGGACTGTTTCACGTGCTTTGCTTACTGACTTGGCCATAGAAGCAGCCCCTGTGTATTTTTCCCCCTTGCCTGCATATCAGTTCCCCAGACCGCAAAAGTCGAGGTCCTCATTAGTTGCGCTCTGAATCCAATTCCCCTTTTCCCCCTGCCTTTGAAACAGAGAGCAATAATGGAGTTGTATCAACAGAATCAAGGCTTATTGGTTAAGGACAGTTACCCTCACACCAGCAAGTTACCCCCATGCACTTTTTTCTTCATTTCCATCCTCTAGCCTTTAGGGATCCACAGTGTTTATCCCATGCCCCTTTGAAATCTTTCACTGTTTTAGGCTTCATCGCCACCTCTGTAAGGACATTCCAGGCATCCACTACTCTCTCTGTGAAGAAATATTTTCTTATGTTAGTTCTGAGACATCCTCCCTGGAGTTTCATTTCGTGCCCTTCCCCCCCAATTCTACAGATTTCTGTCCAATGGAAAAAGTTTGACATTTCTGCATCATTAAAACCTTTCAGGTATCTGAAGATCTGCGTCATATCAACCCTGTGCCTCCTCTTTCAGGGTGTACCTATTCAGACCCTTCAGCCTCTCCTCATAAGGCTTCCGATGCTGACCCCTCACCATTTTGGTTGCTCTTCTTTTGTCCATATCCATCCTGTCTCTATTCTTTTTGAGATAAGGGCTCCAGTACTGAATGCAGTACTCAGGTAAACATAAGAAATTGCCATGCTGGGTCAGACCAAGGATCCATCAAGCCCAGCATCCTGTTGTCAACAGAGGCCAAACCAGGCCACAAGAACCTGGCAATTGCCCAAACACTAAGAAGATCCCATGCTACTGATGCAATTAATAGCAGTGGCTATTCCCTAAGTAAACTTGATTAATAGCCGTTAATGGACTTCTCCTCCAAGAACTTATCCAAACCTTTTTTGAACCCAGCTACACTAACTGCACTAACCACATCCTCTGACAACAAATTCCAGAGCTTAATTGTGCATTGAGTGAAAAAGAATTTTCTCCGATTAGTCTTAAATGTGCTACTTGCTAACTTCATGGAATGCCCCCTAGTCCTTCTATTATTCGAAAGTGTAAATAACCGATTCACATCTACTCGTTCAAGACTTCTCATGATCTTAAAGACCTCTATCATAACCCCCCTCAGCCGTCTCTTCTCCAAGCTGAACAGCCCTAACCTTTTCAGCCTTTCCTCATAGGGGAGCTGTTCCATCCCCTTTATTATTTTGGTTGCCCTTCTCTGTACCTTCTCCATCGCAACTATATCTTTTTTGAGATGTGGCGACCAGAATTGTAGACAGTATTCAAAGTACGGTCTCACCATGGAGCGATATAGAGGCATTATGACATTTTCCGTTTTATTAACCATTCCCTTCCTAATAATTCCTATCATTTTGTTTGCTTTTTTGACTGCTGCAGCACACTGAGCTGATTTAGTATTATCCATTATGATGCCTAGATCTTTTTCCTGGGTGGTAGCTCCTAATATGGAACCTAACATCATGTAACTACAGCAAGGGTTATTTTTCCCTATATGCAACACCTTGCACTTGTCCACATTAAATTTCATCTGCCATTTGGATTCCCAATCTTCCAGTCTTGCAAGGTCCTCCTGTAATGTATCACAATCCGCTTGTGATTTAACTACTCTGAATAATTTTGTATCACCCGCAAATTTGATAACCTCACTCTTCGTATTCCTTTCCAGATCATTTATATATTGAAAAGCAATGGTCCAAGTACAGATCCCTGAGGCACTCCACTGTTTGCCCTTTTCCACTGAGAAAATTGACCATTTAATCCTACTCTCTGTTTCCTGTCTTTTAAACAGTTTGTAATCCACAAAAGGACATTGCCTCCTATCTCATGATGTTTTAGTTTTCTTAGAAGCCTCTCATGAGGGACTTTGTCAAACGCCTTCTGAAAATCCAAATACACTACATCTACCGGTTCACCTTTATCCACATGTTTATTAACCCCTTCAAAAAAATGAAGCAGATTTGTTAGGCAAGACTTCCTATGAGTAAATCCATGTTGACTGTGTTCCATTAAATCTTGTCTTTCTATATGCTCTACGATTTTGATCTTGAGAATAGTTTCCACTATTTTTCCTGGCACTGAAGTCAGGCTCACTGTTCTATAGTTACCCAGATCGCCCCTGGAGCCTTTTTTAAATATTGGGGTTACATTGGCCACCCTCCAGTCTTCAGGTACAATGGATGATTTCAATGATAGGTTACACATTTTAACTAATAGATCAGAAATTTCATTTTTTTTGTTCCTTTAGCACCCTAGGATGCATACCATACCAAAAATATTCAAACATATGTAAATATCAACACTTATGTCAGCAAAAGGTCCAATGGTCTTAGGCAACTCTTCACAACTGAAACTGCATATATATACTAATTTAAATATCCTAAATTGATATTGTCAGTTCTCTGGCCAAGATATCATCATAAGAAGAGACAATTCACAATGCTAGCATTTTGACAAGGAACTATTGGCTGCTTTAGGAGACCTCTAAGCATTCATTTGGTCATATATTTAAGCATTGCCGATACTGGGAACACAGAAAACAAACACAACATCTTAACAGGACTTTCTCTTTCGGGAAATCAACTGCTCATTTAATTAGTGCAAAACAGCAACCAATGAATACTTAATATGTAGCAACATGAGAATAAAAACTAATATTCATCTTAACAATCAGCAATTTCACAATTAAAATATTGTAAAATCCAATTAATTGATAAGACCAGCAGAGGTAATAGTGTGAAATTGATAAATCCAATGCTGTTTTCATTAGAAAAGCCAATAATCATTTCCTCCATGCACTGATTATGGCAGCATATCATGAACAGTAAAAATCCACAAAATCATGACCTTGTGCTTCTATGCATTGTGTAAAAAGATAGCTGCAATACGTAATCATATGAACTGTAGAGCCTGCATTGTTTTACCGATATATAGCAGGTCACATGGATATTTGATCACTTATACCACCCCTGCCAACGCACAACTGCTGGAAAAACCACAGGGCAAGTGTCTGTTAGGTTGACTATGAATTCTCCCCCAGCTGCTGTCCCGAATGGCTGGGCCCTTCAGATACCTTATGCCCCTCTCTTGGCATGAACCTCCCAAAAGGGGATGGTAATCATAAGGCGATGATACCACTCTGCTGCAAAATAACAAATGCCCGAGGCTGCATCACCATTCAAACGGAAGAACCAGATTGCACAGGTGGGATCTGTTCCTGCATCATCTTTTTCACAGTCTGCTAGCGTACATCCTCCTTGGCTTCTTAACTCTTCCCTGCAACCTCTACATCTCAAGCTGTACCTGACAGAGAACTGCATCCACTTTTTCCCTCCAAATTTTCCTTCCCTTCAAACATTGTTTCCTGCCTTTTTCTTTTAGGCTGCTGGTTTTGTCTTATTTCTCTCTTTCACACAGCTTCCCTTACCTGCCTATGCTTTCTTCTACCTATTGCTTCTAGCATCCTTTAGTAAGGGGATCAGCTCCACTTGTCTCCTACACTGAGACCTTAAACTCTGCTCCCAAGTTATACTCCTTACTGGAGTGGCTGTTATGTTACTCCCTCTATTCTTCAAACTGATATACACATTGATCGGACAGTATTTAGCATTTTTTATATTGCAGTGGTGTTCTTAAGTTTTTAAATTTTAAATAGGCAGCAACATAATATATGGGGAAAATTCAAAATGCTCACATTAATGCAAAGCCTATGTGTATTTTTCACTCATGGTCTTTGTACCAATTTTCAAAGCAAAAGTATGTCATTAGAAGTTTATACCTTTTAATGCAGTCTGTTGTAAACTTTTATTTTTGGCATTTTCTTTTGTTTTAATTTTTTTAAGTGTTATTACTGGCATTTCTCTCTGTTTTAATTGTAACTTATGGATGTTTTATTGTAAACATCCAAGGCGTTGGTATGGGCAGTATATAAACAATTGATAAATAAAATAAATAAGTAAATGTGAGGACTTTCACTTTCAAAACTGCCAGAGGTACAATGTTTGTGTGGACATTTGCAACTGCTTCTGTGCGGATAGAATTTTGTTGGAAAAGTAAACATATAGATTTGAAAATGAAATGTATATGTACACTTTTCCTCCCCTGACTTAAACCCCCAGGAATGATGTGCAAATTTAGCCATATTGAGGGAGGGCAATTTTCATCTAGCCAGTTAATGTGGAACTCTGCAGTCATGTGGGCCCTTAATCTGGCCACTACATGCTACGCTTGAGAAACAGCTATGCCTTTCTCCTCACCCAAGAGCTGTGAGCTCTGCCTTTGCAGCATCCCCAATCAACCTCAGAGACTCAGGGATTCAGTCAGGGATCTTTTGCATGGCAGTTCTCAGCACTACCACTGAATCATTGTGTTGTCCCCTGACATGTAACACTGCTGTGTTCCCTGTCCCCTCATCCAATAACCTTTGGGATGAGGTTGAGTTATTTCTTGATGCCCCAGGAATGGATTCTCATAGCCTGGACTTACTTGGGAGAATGTTTTTTTCAAGGGGCTATGCTCAATACCTGCATAGTGTCCCATCAACTCTTCACATACATGAGCCAGTTTATGTGGGACATACTGAAGAACATAAAGGAGATGGCAGAGCAGCTCCTTCCAAAGCAGCATAACACCTTGGAGTCAATTGTGGACAAGGTATGGAGTGTTGAAAACACACTTCCCCATTGACCTTTGATGTTTTCAAGATGGCACAGATAAAGGACCACTATGTGACACATATGACCCTCTCCACTGTTACTTCTGACCCACCTTCATAACCAGGTGGTATCCAAGTAAGACACCGAGAAGATATTCTATCAACTGAGGAGATTATTTTTTTCACCCCTGTGGTCTTCACGATACACTTCCTCACAAGCAGCATGATGCCTTGGAGTCACTGGTGGACAAAGATATGGTGTGCAGAAAACACATGGACCGACTGACCTTTGATGTTTTCAAGATGGTATTGACCACCACTGATTGTTTGCGCGCCCCGGGCAAGTCCGTACTGCGGCTGGCCCTGCTCACCTCGCTATTCCTTCCAGCAGTTCCGGGCACTCCTCCTCCACTGCCACAGCCAGTATGTGGCATCCCCAGTTCCCCCACTCGCAGTCTTCCATGCAGGCCTCACAGCGGAGCTCCCGTCGGGGCTCTGTGTCGTCAGCATCCTGGAACCAACCTCTGCCTGTCTACTGACCACATCTGATTGCTGCCTGGAACTTGACCTTTGCCTGATCTGACTATGCCCGGACTGACCACTGGTACTGACCCCTGCTTTGGCTGACCATTCTGGACTGATACTCTGGCCTTGATCCTCGCTATCCACTCGGACACTCTATTCTGACCTCCTGTGACCTCTGGACCTTCTTGTTTGGACATTGACCATGCACCCTTGTTTGTGGTGGGTACTCCCCTGCACTTCCTCTCTAGGAAACCCAGCAAGGCCCACCTAAGACAAGGCAGCCAGGTACCCAAGGGCTCAACCTGCAGAAACCCAGGGTTGCTATTGGCGAAGCTCCAGCTAGCCTCTGTCTCCTCCTGTACTCCGCCTCCTGGTGGCAGGCGCTCTCTGGGTCCGACCAGAGTGCCGTACCAATCCTGCACCAGGCCAAGGGTCCACCTCCAGTGCAGCAGATTGGTGAGATAGCTGCTGCTTCTCAAACATAGGAGCCTTCTAGACATGATATATCAAGTCCATGTTCTTGTTAACCAGAGCTAAAGAGATGGGACTCTCCCACATTTTCATCTGTGCCTCCTGAAGGATCTCTTGGATTGGCAAAATCACAATGCTGTTTGGGGATTCCACAAACTGGAGGATGTCAAGCACCTATACCCTGGACTTTTTTTCCTTTTGCAATGTAAATGGATTGTCTTCTTCCATTCTCTTAACAAAATCAATGACTGAGAGGTCCTCTAGGGAAGATATTCTCCTTTCCTGTGGGGGAAAGGGTCTGAAGGGAGACCTATTGATCTCTCCTGATCAAAGAAGTCCTCAGATCCATACCCACACCACCAGGAGTTTTCTGAGTGAGCCTGATTGGCATGTTGTGGGTATAGACCTAGACCTCATCTGGCTAGCAGACAAGCCCTCAGAGGGGGCAGCACTTGTCTGTTGGTGCCTAGACCCCAATGAACTCCTGTGCTTCAGTGAAGCTTCCTCCCCCAAAGGGAAGGAGATTAACATCAGTGCAGAGGTTCTCATTATTGATTCCCCTCCGGAATCAGGAACCTTCTGAATGAAATGTTCAAGTATGGGCTGGATATCGGTCTGCAGATAGACTGATGCATTCAATGCCGGTGCATTGATGCTCTAGATCTTATGATCCAGGACCTCCTTGATCTTCCTAACCAGCAAATCCTCAAAAATTGATGATTCCAATATCACCTGAGAGACATGAAGAGAGGCTACGTGTTCCTGGGACACCAAGGTGTATTGGTGGCTAACGCCAGAATCCTTGGTGACTGACATGATTCTGGGAATGCGTGGAGATTGAGTTCTCCTTCCTAAAAGAATGCTTTGAGAGATTCAAGGCTGCCACCCAGAAAGTTCCCACTCTCAACATTGTGCATTGATACACACTAATACTGATGCTTTTTTACTTTCATCTGATGCATATCAGAGCTCTGTGATGTTGGTACCCCTTGGGATCTTGCTAGGTACTTGTGACCTGGATTGGCCACTGTTGGAAACAGTATACTGGGCTTGATGAACTTTGGTCTGAGTCGGTATAGCAAGCCACATGTTTTGGTATGTTCTAAAAGGCAGAACTCTTTACTTTCATCTGGTGGAAGGGGCCAGACAATGTCTGGTCTTCCTGGCTGTTGCTCAATGTCTAAGGGGATTGATGCCCCTGATGTTGATGCCATCCTGTTTGTCTTCAGAGAACAAGGATTCTCCTTGAAACATTTCCAGACTCCAAATAAAATCACTGATAATAGTCACTTAAAAGATGTCCCTCCTAATTTTAATTAAATCTATCTCACATGGCCTTGCTGTTCTACTGAAGGCCTCCTATTTGTTTCTCATTGTGTTTCCTGTCTGTCTTGACTAGACTGTAAGCTGCAAGGAGAAGGGGCTCTCCATTATAGGATCAATATTTTGCCCCCAAACACAGCTATGCCACTGAACATATGCAGTTATCATAAAGTTAGCAAGATAAACTTTTCTGGCTAACTCTAGACCTGCTCAATGGCATGACCAGAGTTAATTGGCCAATTTACCCAGTTGTCTGCCCAGAAATGTCTCCAGAATGCCTCTAAGTTATCCAGTTAAGTTTTATCTGACTAACTACATAGTTGGAAACTCAGAGGTGGTCAGCCAGTCGGAATTTTCAAATCCTACCAGTTGCCTGGCTAAGTCCAAATTTACCAATAATCTACTCTACCTCAAAACAGTGATCTATATTTATAATAAATCAAAAAAGGGGAACAAAATGTCCAATCACTGTAATTATCTTACAAACAAGAATAACTTTTATTTGAGTGATATGATCAAAATTTGCTTCTTAAATACCACTTAATGATTAAAAACCAGATAGAGGTGTCGGGACACCAACAGAAATATATGAAACTTTCAACCAACCCCCCAAAACTTTTTTTCTTTTTTTAATATGGTGAAAAAATTATTTTAAAAAATGTAAAAAAATATGATCACTGATAGTGGTATTTAGAAGCAAATTTTGATCATATCACTCAAAAGTTATTCTTGTTTGTACGATAATTACAGTGATTGGACATTTTGTTCCCCTTTTTTGATTTATTATGTCCAAATTTAGCCAGACAAATGGTGCTGAATATTGACCTCATTGTGTCTCTTACAGTGCTGTATACATCTGGTATATGCAATACAAATCATGATAATAATTTAAAGATAAAGCTGTAATCCTATTAAAGATGCCATAATAGCATCATGGCTATATGATAGACTGGGAGATGTAAAGCCTTATCTGAATCTCCAGTATTGATGCATGGTACAGCACAGAGAAAGAGGAGCTTGGAATAATTTAATTCAGATAAATGTTCTGACATTTCTGTGTGCATGGTTCTTTCAGCTCTGTGTTCTTGTATATCTGTTACTTTTTTAATTCACAGATGAAACCGTGTAGAGGTCCAACCATAATTTGTACTCCTAAGGGAATCCATGGATGTGAAAATGGGATCCCTTTTAGCACAACAAGTTGAGAAAGCATGAAGGACCTGCTTTTTCCAAATCTCATTCCCATTTTGTACCAAATAGAAGCAAATCATTTTCAAAATTACAGCATAAACTCCAAGCAGCACCATATACATGCATATATGGCCATGAGGAGATCCAGTACAGCATTTTATAACTTGCGTAAATGAGGTGCATGCAGATTATAAAATAAACATGTGTCTACCCCCTGCCCCCACACACATACATGTGATTACCTGCAGTACATTGAAAGCATATATTTCGATTCACTGAAAGTGCATACTTTTCCTAACTATTTTATAAAACTACGCAAGTATATTTTGCATGCAAAAAAATAAAACTTGCTCACATAAAACCTTAATTTATCTACATAAGTTAGTGTATTTTAAAACGAGTGCATAATTGAAATCACCAGTTTTCTGATTCCTCCACAGTTCACCCACTGTCAGGGTTTCTGGAATCAGGGAAACCCACTTGAGGAGGGGCACGGGACTGCAAGGCAGGACTCTGGGTTGAACAAGGGCCGGTCTTCCGCCTAGCCAGCCCCCTCCCCTGCAGGTAGAGTCCTTGGGTTCTGGAGACCAGTAGCTCTTTGCGGCAGCAGTACATGGAAGTGAGCCCGTACAGGCTATAACCAGACTAGACAAGGCAAGGCTGAGCAGGCAAGGCTTGAATGAGGCAAGGCTGAAGGCAAGACTTGGATGAGGCAGGCAGGTCTGAGTAGGGTGGGCAAGGCAGGCAGGGCTGAGCAGTCAAGGCAAGACTGGGTACTGGGCAGGACCTGGAACTAGACAAAACACAGGCTGAGGCAAGGCAAGGACAGGACTCTGGTACAGGCAGGATTGAAAATACATGACAAGATTAACCAAGGACAAGGCCAAATAGGGCAGACTAGGGCAGGAATTACACAGAACAGAGAACATACAAGACCAAAGGCAACAAAGCACAGGAAGGCCTGGATAGGCCACAAGGCAGGGTAGTAGACAGAGTAGGCCCAAAGGACTCAAGGCAAGATACAAGACAGAGTAGGCCCAAAGGCCGCATGAAAAGGCAAGGCACAGAGCAAGAAAGCCTGAAGGCCACAAAGCAAAGCAAGGAGCAAGAAGGCCAAAAGGCCACAAGGCAAGGCAAGGAATGTGGGTCAAATCACAGAGCCAAGAGTGATACCATGAGAAGACAAAAGGTACACTGGCAAGGCTGGGTTACATAGGGCTGAGACTTAGGCGTGGCAAGAGCAGTGAGGAGAAGCTTAGCAAGGCTAGTGATGAGGCTTACTGAGGACGTCTACTGGTGGGGAGGTATCATTGCAGAAGTCAAGAAGGTAGGATAAGGCTGTGTAGCAGGCAAAATCTTAACATTATCCCCCTTTTAAGACTCCCTCCTTCTGGGTCCCATTTTTCCATGTAGGCTATGGTTATGTAGATAAGGCAAGGCTCAGCTGGAGTGACAAGGCGAGGCTTATTTGGAAGGTAAAAGGACTGCTGACTCGAGGTCTCTGAAAAGGGTGACTTGAGTATAAGGCACTGGCTCAGGATCTTTCGAAATCTGGACCACTGGCACAGGATGAGTGGAGAGCTGAAACATTGGCATGGGATGAGTGGAGCATAAGGCCTCTGGTTCAGGATCCATTGATAACTGGACATTCGGCACGGGGTGAGTAGAGAGTTGAACCACTGGATTGATGGACTGGGACTGGGACTGGGACTGGGACTGGGACTGGGACTCCCCCCCCCCCCCCAGAATGGCATGGCTGAATTGGACTCTTCCTGGAGTGGCACAGTTGACTTGGGCTCCTCCCAGAGGAGCATGAGTGGACTAGGCTCCTCTTAGAGTGGCACGGCTGAGTTGGACTCTTGTTGGAGTGGCACAGCTGGCTAGGGCTCCTCCCAGAGTAAGATGGCTGGCACAGATTTTCTTTGAGGCTGAGCATCAAGAACAACAGTGCCTCCCTTCTGTTGGTGCTGGGCTTGAGGACTGAAATCGCTTGAAGTTGGTAGAGGGCTGGACAAGGCAGGCACCCACTCTAGACTGTGGCTGCAGGTTCTTCCTGGAAAGGCTCAGCTGGAAGAGAAGGTACTTGCTGAGATAGATCCATTACACTGGATTGTTCCTACTGGAGTGGATCATCTGAACTGGAGTCCACCAGAGGCTGAGCTAGAGGTACGGCTGCTGAATCACGCTTCTCTTGAAGCAGTGGCTTGAATGGTGTTCTCCCTTTCTCATTACCTGATAAGAAGTGCTGAAGGTACCTGGAGACAGAACAGCAACCTAGCATGGACTCTGTGGAATAGCAAGAGGTTTGATCCCTGAGCTGGATTCTAAAATGACAGGCAGAAAAAATGTGCATGCTTTCTTCTTAGCTGTCAGTGCTCATCTAGTTAACCGGTTACTGCAATCAGGTGTGGTTCTCTGGGTTCTAGAGGCAGAATTAATTAGCTTTGCTTACTTCATGGTTTCTACTGATGGGGGCAGAACTGGATTAAGCAATGCTTTCACTTGCCTTGGGTTTTCTAAGCTGAAATCAAAAGATTTTACTTTTTCAGGCAAGGATTTTAAACCACGTGAACATGCTGTGATAGACTTAACTGTGCAGTTTAAATTAGCTGTGCAGTTAGCATTACCTTGACAAACTGTGCTTTTTTAAGAGATCCATGCTTTTTAGAAGACTTGTGCTGGGAGTTTCCTCAGTTGCTTACAAGAAAAGCTTGTCTGTGAGGGCTTAGACATCCACTTTTTACATCTCCAGCTTACAGTATTACAAGCAGGATATTGAAAGCAATGAAAGATCTTGAAAGAATCCTGAATTAAATAAACAAGGCAAAAGAATTTCTAAGGGGTCTGGTAGAAAGAAATCAGGAACATAATTATTCTTAATTGTATCAGAAAAAACTAGTTTGGACTGACTGGCAGGACTAAGGGTCCCATTCCACTTGTGCAGGCAGGTGTTGGTCTTCTCATTCTGTCAGGGTTTCTGGAATCAGGAAAATTCACCTGAGGTGCAGCATGGGACTGCAAGGCAGGACTCTGGGCCGAATAAGGGCCAGTCTTCTGTCTAGTCAGCTTTCTCCACTGCAGGTAGAGCCCTTGGGTTCTGGGGGCCAGCAGCAGCAGTACATGGGAGTGGAATCCTTATAGGGTAGAACCAGACTAGACAAGGCAAGGCTTGGACAAGGCAAAGCTGAAGGCAAAGTTTGGATGAGGCAGGAAGGGCTTGGCAGGCTTGGCAAGGCAGGTAGGGCTGAGGAAGAAAGTCAAAACTGGGTACTGGGAAGGATCTGGAACTAGACAAGAAAAGCATGTCTGTGAGGGCTTAGACATCCACTTTTTATATCTCCAGCTTACAGTATTACAAGACACAGGCTGAAGAAAAGCAAGGACAGGACTCTGGTACAGGCAGGACTAGACAGGATACTGGAACAGACAAGACTGGTTGGGCACATCAAGATTAACAAGGACAAGACCAAACAAGGAAGACTAGGGCAGGAATTAGACAAGGCAGCCAGGGATAACACAGAACAGAGAATATACAAGCCCAAATCACAGGAAGGCCTGGATAGGTCACAAGGCAGGGGAGTTGACAGAGTAGGCCCAAAGGCCTCAAAGCAAGATACAAAACAGAGTAGACCCAAAGGCCTCAAGAAAACACAAGGCACAGAGCAAGAAGGCCTGAAGGCCACAAGACAAGGAGCAAGAAGGCCGAAATGCCACAAGGCAAGGAACGGGGGTCAGGTCACATATCCAAGAGTGACACCATGAGAAAATAAAGGTACACTGGCAAGGCTGGATACATAAGGCTGAGTATTAGGTGTGGCAAGAGCAGAAAGGAGGACCTTAGTAAGGCTAGTGATGAGGCTTACTGAGGGCCTCTGCTGGTGGTGAGGCATCATTGCAGGAGTCAAGAAGGTAGGATAAGGCTGTGTAGCAAGCAAAATCCTAACACCCAGTTCTTCTCCAGGTCATCCCCTCCCAGATTTTCAGTCTGACCTATCCCCAGTTCACCCAGACTTCTCACCCAATCAGTTCTTGACAAGAGACCAGTCTGATATCAATTGTGCAAGATAAAGAGCAGGTGTAAAATCACATTAATAAGTTACCACATGCACCCGTGTACGTCTCTTATAAAATAGCAACTTAATAGATATACCTATCAGCCCTGCTCTGGTATGCCCCTGGACTGCCTCTTTTTTATGCAGGTCAATATACATGCAAAAGCAAAACTAATCGCATATTTTTGATGTTTATAAAATAGCATGTATATAAGCTACTTATGCACAGTGGGGTAGATTTTCAAACCGCGCGATTTGGCGTACTTTTGCTGGCGCATCAGGCGCAAGCAAAAGTACGCGGGATTTTAATAGATACGCGTGTAGCCGCTAAAATCCTGGATCGGCGCGCGCAAGGCTATCAATTCCATATAGCCGGCGCGCGCCGAGCCGCGCACCCTACCCCCGTTCCCTCCAAGGCCGCTCCGAAATCGGAGCGGCCTCGGAGGGAACTTTCTTTTGCCCTCCCCTCACCTTCCCCTCCCTTCCCCTACCTAACCCACCCGCCCGGCCCTGGCTAAACCCCCCCCCTTACCTTTGTCGGGGGATTTACGCCTCCCGGAGGGAGACGTAAATCCCCGCGCGCCAGCGGGCCGCTAGCGCGCCGGGACGCAACCTGGGGGCGGGTCCGGAGGGCGCGGCCACGCCCCCGGACCACCCCGGGCCGTAGCCACGCCCCCGGGCCTGCCCCCAGAACGCTCCCGACACGCCCCGAAAACGCCGCACGGTTCGGGCCCGCCCCCGACACGCCCCCCTCAGAAAACCCTGGGACTTACGCGAGTCCCGGGGCTCTGCGCGCGCCGGTAGGCCTATGTAAAATAGGCTCACCGGCGTGCAGGGCCCTGCTCGCCTAAATCCGCCCGGGTTTGGGCGGATTTAGGCGAGCAGGGCTCTTAAAATCTGCCCCATACTGTATATGCTAATTTTATGCACGTAAATGCTTTAAAAATTCACCCCTTAAAGTATATTGTTATCTATCACAGATGGCCAGCATTATAAGCTTTTTAAGAAGCAGCTCACAAACTTTTTTAGTACTGGGGACCTATGGCCCTAGCACTTCTAAACATTCTTCTAATTTGCATTTGGAAAGGGATCTTGCTGTTAAATCTGGAGACCCTTGGCAAGTAAGTGTATGGTAAGACCTTCTAGGGATTGTACATTTTTTCACTGTGACCAGTTTTACAGGAGAAAGCCGAAAAATCAGCACCTGTTTTGCTGTGCCCCTGGTCTTTCCAGCTCCTAAATTCAGGTCTACTATCAAAAGCCCCTAGGAGGATCATCTGAGAGGTTCTTCCCTGGTCTTCTAGGAGGCTTCACCAGACATACTACATAAAGGACTGAGCGAGTTGAAAACTCATGTGATACTTAATGTGGAATACTGAGGGGAAGAAACTGAGGAGAGAAGAGACTTCTCCTTTTGCCCAGCTTGGCAGGGACTTCTTTCTTTGGGTTGAGGAAGTATTCCTACTCTGCTGAGAGCTGGTCTCCTCAGTGATTTATTCTTCTCTAGTGAATAGATTGGAGTTTACCAACTTTACTGAGAATTATCTGTGGAAATGAATGTAAGCCCCTCCTCAGTTCACGAGAAAGGGGTTTAGTTAGTAAAATGTAGAACTTTCCAGTGGTATGAGGTGTGTAGAAGAAGGTGATTGGCTGTAGGTTCCTTCTCCCTCAAAAGAGGATTGGTTGGGTAGGAGTATAAATTGCATTATTTATTGGAAAGTTTTTATTAACTGCTTACATTAGTAACACCATTCTAAGTGGAGAACACGAGGCATGAGGAGCTGCCTAAGCAGGAGTTCCTGGGAGAGTTTGTGAAGGGAATCTTGGAGTATAGTTAGGATTTTTCTGGAGTGAACCAAGGGACTTTGCTCTGGTACAATCTGTGGACCACTAGGAGGATAAGGACCCTCACTCCTCAGGGACACCTACTATTCCTGGGGAAGCCCTGGTTTGAGAGGCAAATAACGAGAAAAAGTCTGGTGTCTCTTTACAATTTTCCTCCTTGGGAGACTGAAGAGTGTTAAGAGCTTTAGCGGGAGATTGGGAGAGAGACATGAGAGATGAAGTGAGTTGAAGGGATCTGAGAATAACTGTGTGTAAAAATTACGGGAATATTGAGACTTTCACGGAAGAATGGTGAAAGTGTTGGAGAATTATGAATTGTGTTGCGGAACGTTTTCATGTTATTCTTGAACTCTGCTTTGGACTATCTTTTATATTTGAAAATAAACTGTTTTTCTTATTTGGAACACAATCCTCAGGTGTAGGTTTTTTTTATATTCCTTTTGGACCTCATGGCAGTAGCAGTTCCCCAATGGACTGAACCATGGTCAAGGCCTGTAGCCTGTTTTTCCTGATACTGCAGTATCTAAAAGTGACCCCTGCAATAGGGGGAAGGGGAGAAATAGAGTTACATGAACTTTTTAATAAATTTTGCTTCTGTGAATAAAATAAACATGGTTGGAATCCACCAATACTGTTCTTAGCTTGAAATGTTTTCTAGGGTTCGGATCCTGCAGTCCATAACTTCCAGTGGTTTCCCCTGCATGAAAAGCTAGGTCTGTGCTATCCATGGTGTCAGAAAAGTCTGGTCAGCCTAACAGAGTGAAGCTCTGATCCTGGCTGGTCCACTACACCATCTGCTAGATCACAATTAACTAAGTATCCAGTAGATAGGGTAGGGATTGGAACTCTCCCAACAATAGCCAGTTACACTAGTTCAAACCCAAAAGCAGTCTGCAGGTTCCTCAAATTAGTTATCAAACTTAAAATAAACTCCTGAAATTGATGAATCCTACAGACAATTTGTCATGTCCACAGCAGATAAATTTAATGCTGATTTGAAAAAAATTTGCAAACAATTCTGTTAAATTTGAACCCGACTGAAATTCTCATCAAAGTTAACTTTAGATGTCAATAAGTAAGGCAATTTGATCCACCTAATCTGCACATTTGATGTTGTCTATATATCTCTACACTTCCTTGCCCTTAAAACCATTTTTTGTCCTCTGGAGATCTCCCATATCTTAGGGATGTGAATCGTTTTTCAACGATTAAAATTATCGTCCGATAATGTTTATATCGTCTTAAATCGTTATAGAACACGATACAATAGAAATTCTAACGATTTATCGTTAAAAATCGTTAAATCGTGTTAGTGCGCACTAACTCCCCGTTAGTGCGCACTAACTCGATTTAGTGCGCACTAACTGAAAATGATACAAATAAACACTTTCCAGGTCACTGAAGGTCAGTTAGGAATGAATATGTGTTCCTATTGGCTGGCTGCCCTCTTATCTATTGATGTTACCAAGGTTACCACTGAGGTGATGGTTGGGGGGATGGGAAATGGAACTGGAAACTAACGAACACCAACAGAAAATGAAACAAAGTGTTCACACTTCCCAGGTCAGTAAAGGTCACTTAGGAATGAATATGTATGTATGTATTCCTATTGGCTGGCTGTGCTCTTATCTATTGATGTTACCAAGGCTAATACTGAGGTAATGGTTGGGGGGATGTGAAATGGAAACAGTTGGAAGCTTGACAAAAAAAGTAATGTAATGATCAGCACTCATGTGACTAGAACTTGTTTGTTTATTATTTTTGTTAGCAGGCACCTGAAATGCTAGTGCATGTTGAATTTGCCAATCACTGTGCATTTTAGAAAGGTGGTCCTGGCTGGAACTGTACACAGTTCAAATATATGTAATTGATTGTTGGTAAGTGTATTTTTTAAGTAGCCACACTGGCACAAGTATGTATACTTTTCCTCCTACTTAACTCACTAGCTCAGCTTTGTAAGAAGGGCTTCTCTGCTTGTGTGTTGTTTTTGTTTGGTGTGAGGAGAGCAGAAACATCAGATCTTTATTCAATCTACTACAGTCATCTCTTACAGTGCCCTATCCCTATTAATACCAGGAGTGTTGTGATCTTCCTGCACACAGTGCCCTAACCCTGATACCAGTCTGAGACAGCTCCCTCCCTGCATTACTAGTGAGAGGCTGGCTTCACAGACAGGGGGGAGCTGCCTGACCCTCACTCCTGACTTCCCCCATGTCCCAGCTAGTGAATGGTGTGTGGGTGAGGGGGGGGGGGGGAGGATGGTGAAGTCTGAGACAGCTCCCTCCCTGCATTACTAGTGAGAGGCTGGCTTCACAGACATGGGGGAGCTGCCTGACCCTCACTCCTGACTTCCCCCATGTCCCAGCTAGTGAATGGTGTGTGGGTGAGGGGGGGGGGGGGGAGGGTGGTGAAGTCTGAGACAGCTCCCTCCCTGCATTACTAGTGAGAGGCTGGCTTCACAGACAGGGGGGAGCTGCCTGACCCTCACTCCTGACTTCCCCCATGTCCCAGCTAGTGAATGGTGTGTGGGTGAGGGGGGGGGGGGGGAGGATGGTGAAGTCTGAGACAGCTCCCTCCCTGCATTTCTAGTGAGAGGCTGGCTTCACAGACAGGGGGGAGCTGCCTGACCCTCACTCCTGACTTCCCCCATGTCCCAGCTAGTGAATGGTGTGTGGGTGAGGGGGGGGGAGGATGGTGAAGTCTGAGACAGCTCCCTCCCTGCATTACTAGTGAGAGGCTGGCTTCACAGACAGGGGGGAGCTGCCTGACCCTCACTCCTCCGGGGGATTGTGATCTTCCTGCACACAGTGCCCTATCCCTGATACCAGGGGTGTTGTGATCTTCCTGCATGCAGTGCCCTATCCCTATTAATACCAGGAGTGTTGTGATCTTCCTGCATGCAGTGCCCTATCCCTATTAATACCAGGAGTGTTGTGATCTTCCTGCATGCAGTGCCCTATCCCTGATACCGGGATGTGTGCAAGAAGATCACAACACCCCCGGTATCAGGAATAGGGCACTGTGTGCAGGAAGATCACAACACCCCCAGTATCAGGAATAGGGCACTATGTGCAGGAAGATCACAACACCCCTGGTATTAGGGATAGGGCACTGTGTGCAGGAAGATCACAACACTCCTGGTATTAATAGGGATAGGGCACTGTGTGCAGGAAGATCACAATACCCCTGGTATCAGGGTTAGGGCACAAGTTCTAGTCACATTGACTGATCACATTACTTGTTTTGTCAAGCTACCAACTGTTTCCTTTTCCCATCCCCCATATACTGTCAGTAGGAAACTTGGTAACATGAATAAATAAGAGGGCAGCCAATAGGAATACATATTCATTCCTAAACTGACCTTAACTGACCTGAAAAGTGTCAATTGTATCATTTTCAGTTAGTGCGCACTAACTCCCAGTTAGTGCGCACTAACTCCCGTTAGTGCGCACTAACTCGAGTTAGTGCGCACTAATCGGAAAAAACGATTTTTAACGATTTTTTAACTAAAAAATTGTGCCTAAGACGATTTTCTTGCCCTGCCACACGATTTCTATCGTTAAGACGATATGGAAAACGATTCACATCCCTAATCTTCATTATACAAGCCTGATTATCTGCAGAAGATTGCTACTCTTTCTATTTTCTGTTAGATGGGAAGTGCACCCACACCATCTTGCCGCCTGTGCTATGTAACTTGACCCCTCCTCACCACCACCACCACTAACTTCTTATTGTCTTTCAGAGTATACAAAGCTTTACTATCACTCCGTGCGGATCTATCTTGCCACCTCTCCCTAGGAGTTTAATAAATCCATATTGCCACTCTGTTCAAGTAGGCTTTGTCATGTCTTGCTACTAGCCCTCTACCATTCCAGGCAGATTGACATCTACATTTTCATACCTAATCCCAGACCCAGGCTCCTATTTTTTTACCCCACTTCCCCCAACTCCTGCCCTTTTTACCACCTTTTGTATCTTTTGAAAACATGCTTGAATTCTGTCACAATTTTGGTGGAATCTAAAATGTTTTGCACATCTTTAGTCAATATTCACAAAAAATATACAGGTCTATATATATAAAAACTGAATACTTTTAATTTCATTTTTTTTTTGGGGGGGGAGGGAGTCAATTAGTTTGCTTATGCAGCTTTTTATCCAAATATTCTTATTCCTTTCAGTGACACTTTCATAGGTCAGTAAGAATGAGAATAATTCTAGGTAGTTAGATCTACTGGTGTTTTGTATTGCATAGTTAAAAGTCTTTGCTTCTAGGTGATGGGAATACTAATTAGGACACATGAACAGATGATTCATGATGACAACATAATGGGGTAGATTTTAAAAGCGGCCTCGGAGGGAACGGAGGCAGGCTGCGCGGCTCGGCGCGTGCAGGCTGCCAATTTTGCGCAGCCTTGCGCGTGCCGACCCCGGATTTTAAAAGATACGCATATCTTTTAAAATCCGGCATACTTTTGTTTGCGCCGGTTGTGCGAACAAAAGTACGTGCGCGGATTTTTTTAAAATCTGCCCCAATATTTTCAGAAATGGGAATGGTAGTCTCGTATATAAACATCAAACATCCTTTCATATTCTAGACTCCCAATGACTTAAAGATAGTTTACATGAAGACAGATTCTCTAGCATCATGAACTTGTGAGTTGTGCTAGTGACATCTTGAAATTAACTATACATTTTTTTTTCTTTTTTAGCTCTGAAGCGTGGCTATACTTGTACCATCTGCAATGTAACCCTAAACTCAGTAGAACAATATCATGCTCACCTGCAAGGGTCAAAACATCAGGCAAAGTGAGTATGTATAGTTAGTATCACACATATACATATGCATTCAAGGAGAGAAAGAATATCAAAAGGTGTGCTAAAAAGCTGTATTTTATTTTTTGCTACTCTACTTCCTCATTTTACAGGGAAAGAATATTCTATTGAAGACAACTGAACATAGATAATGAGCTGCTTTGCATAATTATGCAGATCATTACCTAGTCTGCTCAGAAACAAAATTCACAAATGCTAAATTTCTTGCACTAAAATCTCTAATATCATTCAATAACATGTACTATCAGCAATTTTAGCATGCAAAATTGCATTTGTGAATTTGGCTATACTTTATTACATCGGTCTCTAGATTCTCCTTGTCTTTTATTTCTCTTTTAATAAGTTTATTTGCATTCACTCTGATGGTTATATCCTAGGAGTTCATTTTTAAAGAGGGCAAGAATGTCTTTTGTGTGGGTAAGCCTTTTGTTTGCTAGGATATCCCAAACCACTCTACTAATGGCCGTAGCTGATATGCACTATAGTAAATGTTCAGTATTTGATATTGTTTGATACTCTTTGGATAAGTAAAGTCCACTTTTGGCTATTCTAGGTGTCCTATAGTTTCAAATGTGCTCAAATTGACTTCATAGTATACACTTATTTCCTTCAGTGTCCCAATTGGCAACCAGTAAAATACATAACACAGTCTGAGAAAGAAATATATCTTAGAATTGCAGTTCTGCCCATCCAGAATAGCATAGATCTTTGTGTAAATTTGCAGATCTTTATATAGAAATGTAAGAAATTCTGAATAGCTTGTAGAATGTAACATTTCCTATTAGTCAGGTTGATTCAGAGATATTTTATCATAGCTCAGTCCATTTAAATGGGAATTTTTCCTATATTTTTTAAATTATTTCCCCTCCGGGATATATTTAAAGCTTTTGGTTTCCTGAGGTCGACTTTATATCCACTCTTCCATCATCCACTAAATTCTTCATAACAGAAGCTATGGAGGTATGGGGCTTTGAAATCAACAGTTTCAAATTATCTGAAAATATGGACAGCTCATGTTCGATTTCCTCATTGTTATTCCCGCTACATGTTTTTGTTTTTTTTTTACTTAATGTTTATTGTATTTTTAAATAACACTAGAGGGTAATCACAAAATTATTTAATACATTGTTTTCTTGTTGGAATTGTGGACCCTTGGACTGGGACAAGTGTTGGTACTACCACTAAGGGGCATCCCCCAATGGCCCTCATCGCTGGCTGGTGGTGCAGGTGAGGAAGACCTGGCTGGAGCTTCATCTATACCAGCCCTCGTTCCCCTCAAGTTGAGCCCTTGGGTACCGGGGCCGGCAGGTCTTAGGTGCAGGTCGCCTCGACGGAGACTGGAGCAGCGGCAGGCAGAGGTGGTCAGGAGTCCAGGTCGAGGCTGGCAGCAAAGGTACAAAATGAGAGAGTCCATTCCGAAGATCCGGGACAGGCAGCAGACAAGCAAGATGAGGAACCAGGCCAAGGGTCAAGACAGGCAGCAAATGAGCAGAGATGAGGAAGCAAGCCGAAGTCAGAACCAGGAGATCAAGCTGAGGATGGGAGCACAGGAATTGGAGGATGAGGAGAGGTACGGAGACAGGAACACTGGAACGGATAGGAATGCAGGAACTGGAACCACCGGAACAGGACTCAGGAACCAAGGACAGGATCAGGATCAGAATCAGGAACAGGAGACAGGAACTTGGAGACATCAGGAACTTGGAACAGCAAGTAGCACTACGAGGAGGTGGATCTTTTGCAAAGGCGAAGAACTGGGGACTGAGGCAGGGTTTAAATACCCCTCAGTCCTGATGTCATCAATCGGGGCTGGGCTGAAGTTTCCCGCTGTGGTCCCTTTAAAAGGCGGGGACTTACGCACGTGTGCGCCTAGGGAGAGGCCTGCAGGAAGGAGGACGGCGGCATCCAGAGCCGCATGGGAGGCCCGCCGGCAGCTGACTCTGGCGTGGAGCGCGCCGCGTCTGCCAGGAGAGGACTCACTGATGTCGGTGTCGTCAGATGTCTCTGTGTTCCAGAGGTCCCTCGTCCAGGCTTCCCGATGTCTTGTTTCCTGATGTTCCAGCTCTTCCTGATGTTTTGCTCCTGTGTCTTCAAGTACTCCTGACTTGCCAGCTCCGTGGTTCTCCGGATGACTCTTCTCCATCTTTGGAATTGCCAGCAGCTGGATTCGTTTCCTGCGCTCTTGAGCCTTCTTGTCCTGCCAGCCCTTGTGGTTCTCTGGATGACACTGGCTCCGTCATTGGAGTCTCACCTCGGCTGGATTCCTTTCCTGCGCTTGTCCCGCTCCCCACGTGATCCGTGACCAGCCTCCTCAGGCTGTGTAGGGCACGCAGTGGGACAGGGTGGTCCGCGACCAGCCCATTGGGTCTGCCCGTGAAGGTGGGCTGTGTAGGGCGCCCTGAGAGACAGCGCCAATGTCCACCTTCCCTGCTTCTCGCCTCATCTGTGTTGTCTTTGCATCAGCCCTCGTCTGTGATGTCTTCGCATCAGCCCTCGTCTGTGATGTCTTCTGTGTTCCAAGGACTCTGTCTGCCCTCGTCCTCTGTCCAGCCTTCCACCCATTGCCGTACCCAGCGGCAGGTCCGAAAGGGCTTGGAATGGTCGGAGGACTGTTCATCAATCAACATTGCGTTGTTGGTTGTTCGGGGCATGCAGGTCCGGTTGAGGGTCAGACCTTGTTCCCTAGTCCTTGCTTCAGCCATGTCCTGCTCTCGTTACCCATTATCGCACCAGCTCACCTCCCGCGGTGTGGCTTGGGGCTCCTCCCTGGGTCATGCTGTGGCCCAAGGGCTCACTTCACCTGCTATAGAGACGACCGCACCCCTGTGCCTATAACCATAGCCGAAGGCCTCCCAGCCCTCGGTCCTTAACAACTGCCGGAGGGCGCGCTCATAACAGAATCCAAAGGCCTCCAAGCCCTCGGCTCATAACAGTTCTGAAGAAGATTTGACAGGGATTCCTTTTGACCCCCTCTTGGTGCCTCTAGAACACTCGTTTCCACCAAAGGACCTTTCCTATTCCAAATTTCTGGACAAGTTGAGAAAAGCACTATGGGGCGGATTTTAAAAGCCCTGCTCGCGTAAATCCGCCCGGAGTTATGCGAGCAGGGCCTTGCGCGCCGGCACGCCTATTTTCCATAGGCCTGCCGGCGCACGCAGAGCCCCGGGACTCGCGTAAGTCCCGGGGTTTTTTGTCGAGGGCGTGTCAGGGGCGGGGCTGATCGACGCGGCGTTTTGGGGGCGGGACGCGGTGTTTCAGGGGCGGGCCCGGGGGCATGGTTTCGGCCTGGGGCGGTCCGGGGGCATGGCCGTGCCCTCCAGAACCGCCTCTGGGTTGCGTCTTGGCGCGCCAGCAGCCCGCTGGCGCGCGGGGATTTACTTCTCCCTCCGGGAGGCGTAAATCCCCGGACAAAGGTAGGGGGGGGGTTTAGATAGGGCCGGGGGGGTGGGTTAGGTAGAGGAAGGGAGGGAACGGAGGCAGGCTGCGCGGCTCGGCGCGCGCCAGCTGCCCAAAATCGGCAGCCTTGCGCGCGCCTATCCTGGATTTTAGCAGATACGCGCGGCTATGCGCATATCTACTAAAATCCAGCATACTTTTGTTTGCGCCTGGAGCGCGAACAAAAGTACGCGAACGCGCCATTTTTAAAAATCTACCCCTATGAGTAAATGTGCATAGGGATAAAGATGCTCATGCAAAGGTCATTGGCCTTTTCCAGATTCTGAAAAGATTGGCGGGACCAGCAGCCATCCCGATTGACAAGATTCTGAAACTTAGATGTGTTGAATTATATTAACTAAACAGGTGCCATCAAATACTGTAACATAGTTTCATATTAAATATTACTTAGTGGTTGTGATAAGTCATGTCTACTTTAAGTATATCGGCTATAAGATAAATTAACACTTAAGTCTGGTCCTCTGTTGTTGCAATCGAATAGAGGTAAAGTAAAATAAAATATACACAATACCATTTACAGTAAGCAAACATGCTTTATCTATTTTATTAACTTTTTAATTAAACAAATGCATAGACTGAGTATAGTCTATTTTATGTGTTAAGAGTCATTTGCAACTTTCCTCTCTAGGTAGTTTAGGTTCGCAAGACCTTCTTAAATCTATTAACTTTATGCAGTTTATCTTGTTCACTTATTTGCATCCTGACATCTTTAATTATTACTTCTTGGAATTTTTTCTATCTAATAGCCCTCTCGATCAGCTTGCCCTTAATTACTCCTTTGAAAGCAGCCCACACATATGCCTATCCTACTTCTCGGTTGTCATTAATCCAAAAGTATTTTCCGATTGTCATTTTAGTTTCCTCTAGTATTCATTTCTCTCCCTTAGCTTGCTTTCACATTAAATTCCCCTCAATTTTCCTGTGTGGCTCTATTTTTAGCTTTCCTAAGTCCTCCCACATAAAAGTGTGATCAGACCAAGTGATGCTTTCTATACCAGCACTCACCAGGCTGTTTCTAAATTTACAGTCTATGAATGTATAGAATACGTGAGACCTCATTTGGAATACTGTGTACAGTTCTGGGGACTGCACCTTGAAAAGGAAATAAATTGGTTGGAGTTAGTCTAGAAGGTGGCTATTAAAATGGTCAGTGGTCTTTGTTCTAAAGCATATGGGGATAGACGCAAAGATCTAAACATGTTCACCCTAGAAGAAAGGTGAGATATGATAGAGACTTTAATTTAAAAGGCTTTTATGCACAGGAGGCAGGCCTGTGCATAGAAGCCTTTTACAATAGAAAGGAGGCTTCAGAATGAGGGGTTCATGGGATGAGGGTGAAAAGGGGGTAAACTCAGGAGTAATCATAGCATTGAGTGTCACATGTATGATTTTTTACCCGCCGGTGAGAGATTGTATGTGTGCACTAGGTGCAAAGAGCTCCTGGCTTTCAGGGAGCAAGTCCGATCTCTGGAGGCTAGAGTAGCAGACTTGGAGGAGCTGAGGCAGACAGAGAGGTGCATTGATGAGAACTTCAGGGACATAGTAGCCAAGTCCCAACTCTACTCTGGCAGCTCTGGTGCTGCCTTGGATCAGAAAGGTCTCCCAATAGGAGAACATCACCCTGGTGTAGCAGGAAGTGATCCTGTAGCAAGGACCTGCTCTCCAGGTGATGTATTGTCCTCTCGCACTGAGGACAAATCTCCCAGGGCTACTGCCCAGGAGGGAAGGGTTAGGCCGGCCATCATAGTTGGTGATTCAATTATTAGAAATGTAGATAGCAGGGTGGCTGGTGGACGTGAGGACCGCCTGGTAACTTGCCTGCCTGGTGCGAAGGTGGCAGACCTCACGCTTCACCTAGATAGGATTATAGACAGTGCTGGGGAGGAGCTGGTTGTCGTGGTACATGTGGGCACCAATGACATAGGAAAATGTGGGAGAGAGGTTCTGGAAGCCAAATTTAGGATTTTATGTAGGAAGCTGAAATCCAGAACCTCCAGGGTGGCATTCTCTGAAATGCTTCCTGTTCCACGTGCAGGTCCCCAGAGGCAGGCAGAGCTCCAGAGTTTCAATGCGTGGCTGAGACGATGGTGCAGGGAAGAGGGATTCAGTTTTGTAAGGAACTGTGGAAACTTTTGGGGAAAGGGGAGACTTTTCTGAAAGGATGGGCTCCACCTTAACCAGAGTGGAATCAAGCTGCTGGCACTAACTTTCAAAAAGGAGATAGAGCAGCTTTTAAACTAGAACAAGGGGGAAAGCCGACAGTCACTCAGCAGTGCATGGTTCGGAGAAATGTATCCTTGAAGGATACTAACGAAACAGGAGAGTTAGGGCATCCCAACAGAGAGGTTCCATTAAATGCAAACATAGTTCATATACCTATATGTAAAAAATCACCAAAGCTAATGATTTCCGAATTATCCCAAACAATTGAAAAGCAGGTTGTTAAAACAAGCAAAAAACACACTTTGAAATGTCTGTATGCCAATGCCAGAAGTCTAAGAAGTAAGATGGGAGAGTTAGTGTTTAGCAGCAAATGATGAGATTGACATAATTGGCATCACAGAGACTTGGTGGAAGGAGGATAACCAATGGGACAGTGCTATATCAGGGTACAAATTATATCGCAATGATAGGGAGGATCAACTTGGTGGGGGTATGGCACTTTATGTCCGGGAGGGTATAGAGTCCAACAGGATAAAGATCATACAAGAGACTAAATGCTCAGTAGAATCTATATGGGTAGAAATCCCATGTGTGTTGGGTAAGAGTATAGTGATAGGAGTATACTACCGTCCACCTGGACAAAATGGTCAGACAGATGATGAAATGCTAAGAGAAATCAGGGAAGCAAACAAATTTGGCAGTGCAATAATAATGGGAGATTTCAATTACCCCAATATTGACTGGGTAAATGTAACATCAGGACTTGCTAGAGACATAAAGTTCCTGGATGTAATAAATGATTGCTTCATGGAGCAATTGGTTCAGGAACCAACAAGAGAGGGAGCTATTTTAGATTTAATTCTTAGTGGAACGCAAGATTTGGTGAGAGAAGTAACGGTGGTGGGGCCACTTGGTAACAGTGATCATAACATGATCAAATTTAAACTAATAACTGGAAGGGGGACAATAAGTAAATCTGCAGCTCTAACACTAAATTTTAACAAGGGAAACTTTGATAAAATGAGAAAAATAGTTAGAAAAAACTGAAAGGTGCAGCTGCAAAGGTTAAAAGTGTTCAACAGGCATGGACATTGTTTAAAAATACAATCCTAGAGGCGCAGTCCATATGTATTCCGCGCATTAAGAAAGGTGGAAGGAAAAACGATTACCATCATGGTTAAAAAGTGAGGTGAAAGAGGCTATTTTAGCCAAAAAAACATCCTTCAAAAACTGGAAGAAGGATCCATCTGAAGAAAATAGGATAAAACATAAGCATTGTCAAGCTAAGTGTAAAACATTGATAAGACAGGCAAAGAGAGAATTTGAAATGAAATTGGCCATAGAGGCAAAAACTCATAATAAAAACTTTTTAAAATATATCCAAAGCAAGAAACCTGTGAGGGAGTCGGTTGGACCATTAGATGACAGAGGGGTTAAAGGGGCTCTTAGGGAAGATAAGGCCATTGCAGAAAGACTAAATGAATTCTTTGCCTCTGTGTTTACAAATGAGGATGTTGGGGAGATACCAGTTCCGGAGATGGTTTTCAGGGGTGATGAGTCAGACGAACTGAACGAATTCACTGTGAACCTGGAAGATGTAGTAGGCCAGATTGACAAACTAAAGAGTAGCAAATCACCTGGACCGGATGGTATGCATCCTAGGGTTCTGAAGGAACTCAAAAATGAAATTTCTGATCTATTAGTTAAAATTTGTAACCTATCAATAAAATCATCCATTGTACCTGAAGACTGGAGGGTAGCCAATGTAACCCCAATATTTAAAAAAGTCTCCAGGGGCGATCCAGGTAACTATAGACCAGTGAGCCTGACTTCAGTGCCGGGAAAAATAGTGGAAACTATTCTCAAGAACAAAATTGTAAAGCATATAGAAAGACATGATTAAATGGAACATAGTCAACATGGATTTACCCAAGGGAAGTCTTGCCTAACAAATCTGCTTCATTTTTTTGAAGGGGTTAATAAATATGTGGATAAAGGTGAACTGGTAGATGTAGTGTATTTGGATTTTCAGAAGGCATTTGACAAAGTCCCTCATGAGAGGCTTCTACGAAAACTAAAAAGTCATGGGATAGGAGGCGATGTCCTTTCGTGGATTAGAAGCTGGTTAAAAGACAGGAAACAGAGAGTAGGATTAAATGGTCAATTTTCTCAGTGGAAAAGGGTAAACAGTGGAGTGCCTCAGGGATCTGTACTTGGACAGGTGCTTTTCAATATATATATAAATGATCTGGAAAGGAATACAACGAGTGAGGTTATCAAATTTGCAGATGATACAAAATTATTCAGAGTAGTTAAATCACAAGCAGACTGTGATACATTACAGGAGGACCTTGCAAGACTGGAAGATTGGGCATCCAAATGGCAGATGAAATTTAATGCGGACAAGTGCAAGGTGTTGCATATAGGGAAAAATAACCGTTGCTGTAGTTACACGATGTTAGGTTCCATATTAGGAGCTACCACCCAGGAAAAAGATCTAGGCATCATAGTGGATTAGGGATGTGAATCGTGTCCTCGATCGTCTTAACGATCGATTTCGGCTGGGAGGGGGAGGGAATCGTATTGTTGCCGTTTGGGGGGGTAAAATATCGTGAAAAATCGTGAAAAATCGTGAAAAATCGAAAAATCAAAAAATCGAAAAATCGAAAAACCGGCACATTAAAACCCCCTAAAACCCACCCCCGACCCTTTAAATTAAATCCCCCACCCTCCCGAACCCCCCCCCCAAATAACTTAAATAACCTGCGGGTCCAGCGGCGGTCCGGAACGGCAGCGGTCCGGAACGGGCTCCTGCTCTGAATCTTGTCGTCTTCAGCCGGCGCCATTTTCCAAAATGGCGCCGAAAAATGGCGGTGGCCATAGACGAAAAAGATTGGACGGCAGGAGGTCCTTCCGGACCCCCGCTGGACTTTTGGCAAGTCTCGTGGGGGTCAGGAGGCCCCCCACAAGCTGGCCAAAAGTTCCTGGAGGTCCAGCGGGGGTCAGGGAGCGATTTCCCGCCGCGAATCGTTTTCGTACGGAAAATGGCGCCGGCAGGAGATCGACTGCAGGAGGTCGTTCAGCGAGGCGCCGGAACCCTCGCTGAACGACCTCCTGCAGTCGATCTCCTGCCGGCGCCATTTTCCGTACGAAAACGATTCGCGGCGGGAAATCGCTCCCTGACCCCCGCTGGACCTCCAGGAACTTTTGGCCAGCTTGTGGGGGGCCTCCTGACCCCCACGAGACTTGCCAAAAGTCCAGCGGGGGTCCGGAAGGACCTCCTGCCGTCCAATCTTTTTCGTCTATGGCCGCCGCCATTTTTCGGCGCCATTTTGGAAAATGGAGCCGGCTGAAGACGACAAGATTCAGAGCAGGAGCCCGTTCCGGACCGCTGCCGTTCCGGACCGCCGCTGGACCCGCAGGTTATTTAAGTTATTTGGGGGGGGGTTCGGGAGGGTGGGGGATTTAATTTAAAGGGTCGGGGGTGGGTTTTAGGGGGTTTTAGTGTGCCGGCTCACGATTCTAACGATTTATAACGATAAATCGTTAGAATCTGTATTGTATTGTGTTCCATAACGGTTTAAGACGATATTAAAATTATCGGACGATAATTTTAATCGTCCTAAAACGATTCACATCCCTATAGTGGATAAAATCGTCAGCTCAGTGTGCTGCAGCAGTCAAAAAAGCAAATAGAATGTTATGAATTATTAGGAAGGGAATGGTTAATAGAACTGAAAATGTCATAATGCCTCTATATCGCTCCATGGTAAGACCGCACCTTGAATACTGTGTACAATTCTGGTCGCCGCATCTAAAAAAAGATATAGTTGCGATGGAGAAGGTACAGAGAGGTACAGAGAAGGACAACCAAAATAATAAAGGGGATGGAACAGCTTCCCTATGAGGAAAGGCTGAAGAGATTAGGGCTGTTCAGCTTGGAGAAGAGATGGCTGAGGGAGGAATATGATAGAGGTCTTTAAGATCATGAGAGGTCTTGAACGAAGTTCGCCTAATGGACGCGCCGGCTCTGTTGCTATCCCATGTTTCTATGTTTCTGTTCAGGAATATGAATTTTGTGGATGGGAATAAAAACTACTGTCCCTCTATTTAGGATAGAATTGTGTTCAAGAATCCATTAGTAGTCCCAAATTTTAGTAGGGATATCCAGCCCCAAAATTTTCAGTTTGGTTCAGTTTTTTGTTTCAGGAATGTTTCTTCATTTGCATTCAATTCGTAATTTTTTTTTTTTTTTTGGTTTGGATCATTTACCAAACTGAAAAAAAATATTGAAAAATACCCCCAATACAAAAAAAAAAAAATCGACTGCTAAAAAAAAACCAAACCAGGCCTCTGGTAGCCCTGAATGGTCTTCCAGGCTAAAATCCTACCCCTGCATGCAGTGCAAGTTCCTGTTTCTCACCTGCAGATGCCTTCACTCTTCAGCATCTCACTACCTCTCCTCCCTTATTTCTCTCTGTACCCCTCCTCAGGCATTCTCAGACAACCACTCCTCCCCCTCTAATGTCAATACCTGACTTACAGGTACTTTTTTTACCACGGGCCCTAATTAAAATATTTTGTTTTACTGTATCGCGCGCACAGGACACTGGCCTTTGCGAGCGCCGGGAGAGCGGGCACTCGCCCGCTCTCCCGCGAACTTTACTGTATCAGCCTGTTTGTGTTTTCCACCAGGCTGAGCCGTATGCTTGGAATAGTCTCCCTCTCTTGCCTCACAAAGACCATTCTTTGTGAGGCTGCTTGCCAGGGGTGGAGTTGGAGCGGGGAGGGGAGGGGAGGGGAGTAGTTGGGGCAGCGAGGAGGCAGACGCGGCGTTATCTTTGCTGGCGGCAATAAGGTAAGGACTGTTATCGTCGCCAGTAGCACGCCCAATAGCACCACCTTTCACGGTGGCGCTATTGGGTGTGAAAGCCGGCAGTGATCACACCACGGTGGTGTGATCACTGCTGGCTTTCACAGGCCTGCCCCCCCTGCCCCCATTCCCGCTGGATTCAACATTCTTTGTGAGAATGGAAAATCCAGGTCTTTATTTGGTGCATATAGGAAGGCATGCAATTGTTAGCTTAATGTTATATTCCAGTACTGTAAGTAATAGTATACCACCCTCTATCATCTGACCTTTAAGTTTGTAATTACCCATAAGTACATAAGTGCCATGCTGGATCAAAACAAGGTCCATCAAGCCCACATCACAAGTTCCCAGCAGATCTCAAATAGTTGATCTATTTTACTCCCAAGGATAAGAGCTGCCATTTCCAAGTCCTCCTAGCTAATTGTTCATGGACTTTTCCTTCAGGAATTTGTCTAACCCTCTTTTGAACCCCACAAAAGAGGGTTAGTTGCCTTGACCACATCCTCTAGCACCAGATTCCACGTCTTGACTGAGCGCTGAGTGAAAAAATACTTCCTGTGATTTGTTTGACATCTGCCGGCTGCTAGATTCAAGGAGTGCCCCCTAGTCCTAGTGTTGTTTGATGGGGTAAATAACCATTCCCTATTTACCCATACCACCCCACTCATGATTTTATAAATTTTATCATATCCCCTCTCAATAGTGCCTTCTGCAATCTAAAGAGCCCTAATCTGTTTAGCCACTCTCCATAAAGGAGCCTTTCCGTCCCCTTTATCATTTTGGTTGCTCTTTTCTGTATCTTTTTGATGTCTGCTCTGTGCTTTTTGAGAAGGGGCGACCAGAACTGCACACAATATTCAAGGTTCGGTCGCACCATGGATCTTTACAAAAGCATCGTGCTATTCTCTATTCCTTTCCAAATCATTTCTTACATTCTGTTTGCCTCTTTGAACGCTGCCGCACACTGAGCCAAAGGTTTCAAAGTATTGTCCACAAAGACGCCGAGGTCCTTTTCCTGGGTGGTGACTCCTAACACAGAACCCAGCATCGTGTACCTGCAGTTTAGAAAATGCGCACGCCCACCCCCCTCATTATTGGAAACCAGGTAAATAAATGGATCGTTTTGACCTTTAATTATACAAAATCTTATTTAAAACTCTGTTTGCATGATGTTCACATTTTCTGAGATTATGCTTCCTCCGGCTTGATAGTCATTCATAGCCATTCATAAACTGGATTTTTCCTCTGTCAGGTCAGCGTACCTTAGTTAATCTGTCTCTCCGGTATTTCAGCCTGAAAGGTTTTACTAAATTAAGTTCAGAGATGGACTTTGCAGTCGTTTGCCACACTGATAAATTTGCCACCAACTTTTCACTGATGGCCATTCAAGAGTAATGGGAGTGAGCTGTAGTCCATGGGCTATACATCAAAGCAACACGGGTCTTACAGATGCCAACGCTATTTGTTGACATGTGAAACAATTTTCCATTAGCAGCCTTTTCCATACAACAGGGAGGATATGGTCTTTCAAGTAGGAAGCCTTATTAAAATGAGTAGATTAATGAACTAATCTCTCCTCATACGCTTACAACTTCTGCCTTGGGAGCTGTTCTAGGTCACAGTACTGCAAATCATTCAGAGTTGAAGGATATTAATGCTGTCATTTTTTATGTACCCCGAATAGTTTCACATGAGTCGCAAGTATCCATGAGAATCAATCATAATAACACTAACCCATAAATAATTTGTACAATTTGCATCTTAATCTAAATGCGGAAAGATAAATTGAGTCAAACATCAGGCTGAGAGTTTTCCAGGCGAACTTGTCCCAAGTGAAAGACGCACACTAAGGATGGGTTTTTGTTTGAAAAGTTATGTCCTGTTTTGATTGGAAAACAAAATGAAAGACCTACCGTTTTTTTGTTTTGTGTCATTTTTCTTTTTTTTTTTTTTAAAGTCAGCAGCAGCCCCAGAGCCTCCCTCTCCCACCACAAAAATCATGATTCTAGAAAATTAAAACAAAGTCCCACCGGGCCTTTTCGCCATTCCCCCCCGTCTTCCCTATCCACCTAAACCCCCCACCCCCAGGTTACCCGCAATCATAAGCCTCTTCACATGCCAGGAACAATCCCCAGCTGCTCCTGCCCCAATGGTGTTTCATTTGGAATAGTGCACCGATGGAGCAGGAGCATCTGGGGATCGCTCCAACCCAATGAGAGGCTTATGATTGCAGTTAAGGGGGGGGGGGAGGGGTCAGTGTTTGAGTGGTCAGGGAAGATGGGGTAAAGATGCTTTTAATATTGCAACTTTAGTGGTGGGGGAAGGGAGACCTGTGGATGGCTGCTCCTGCCTTTTTTTGATCTAAACACAAAACAATTTTTTTTTTATTAAAGAAAGACATAGAACAAGCCCTTCCACCAATGTAACAACATCAAAATAAACAAAAAAAACAAGCGTGCACACTCCTAATGCCTACTATATAATAATTCAATAGAGCAGCCCTGTGATGTGAATATAATGCACAGCCTTGGTAGGTTGTGAAATCCTAGATATGGATTATTACAATATAGATAGCAAACCTTTGCTTCTTGGGGAATTCTGCGCAATTGCACAGTGAAGGCTTCCCCTCCTGCACATAATTTCAATATTTAACGCAGAATTTGGCAAGAAGCCCAGCAGGCCGAGGATGGAACAGGTCCACTGGACGATGAGCAGAGCCCATCCTGCTCGTGGTCAAAGATTATGCCCGAAGGAAGAGAGAAGCGAGAGGCTCAAAATTGCTGCAGGCCAAACCCAATGCATCTGCAGCAGAATGAGAGAGCTGAGCCTATGTAAAACAGACAGGAAGTGTGCATGTGAGAGTGATTATGTGTTTTTGTGTGTGTGTGTGTGTGTGTGTGTGTGTATGTAAAAGATTGGCAGCCTCTGTGCATGAGCAAGGGTATGTATGAGAGAGAATTGGTGTGTGTGTGTGTGTGTGTGTGTAAATGAGGATATGTGTTTATGTGTGAGAGCGAGAGGGAGCCCATGTGTGTGTGTGTGTGTGTGTGTGTGTGTATGAGTGAGTGTGTGAGAGAGAGAGGGAGCTTGTGTGCAGGGGTGTGTGAGTGTGTATGAGAGAGATGGAGCATTTATGAGGGGGTGTATGTGTGTGCGAGAGAGAAGGAGCCTGTATGAGGATTTGTGTGTGTATGTGTGAGAGGGAGCCTGTATGTGGGTGAGTGGCCCAGAGCGAGAAGGAGCCTGTGTGAGGGTGAGTAAGTTAGGGAGAGGGAGCCTGTTTGAGGGTGTGTGTGCATGATAGAGAGGGAGCCTGTGTGTGTGTGGGGGGGGGGGGGGGAGGTGCACGAGAGAGAGGGAGCCTGTGAAAGAGTGTGTATGTGTGAGGAAGAGAGGGAACCTGTTTGAGGAGGTGTGTGTGTGTGTGTGTGTGTGTGTGTGTGAGAGAGCAAGTGTGAGGGTGTCTGTGTTTGATAGAAGAACAGAGAGAGAGGCTGAATGAGGGGGGTAAGAGAGGGACAGAGGGAAATTATGTGAGGGGCTGTAAGAGAGGGATCAAACTCTGGGAATGGAGGACTGGGTGAGTGCAAAAAGAGTGGAAGAGGGTTGAGCCTGAAGGGAGAAGGGAGAAATAGTGGGGAGTGGAGTGGTTGGGGCCTGAGAGGGCAGAATAAAAGGAGTCTGGCCAAGGGAGTAGGGAGAGAGATGGAAAGGACACTTACAATGTGCTTCTAGGGAATTCTGGTCAAATTATTTAAAACTCTGCATGTTTGAGTAATAACTTTTCTCTATTACATTTTATATTAATTAGACTGATGTATGTTTTATTTTGACTAATAAAAGTATGCACAATTTTGCAGAATCTAAAATTTTTGTGCATAGAATTTAACATTTTTGTGTGCAAAACTCCCCTAGCAGTAACGTTGTTGTGCCATTTATATTTATACAATGCAGACATAGATACAAATGGCAATGAAAATGTCCTTATATTCATTTTTTTCTTTTTTCATGGTCTGTGAAGCACCCAGTTGCAAAGTGAGTGCTGGTAAAGAGATTCAGGGGAGTCCATATTCAGTAAGCCGGTTAGCCTAAAGTTTTCTGGCTACATATAGCCGGACGACAAAAACCTAACCGCCTATGTTTGAATACAGCCAGCTACATTTTTGTTATCTAGCCTTGTGTGGTCAGATAGATATCTTTAAACGATATCCGGCTAAGTAGCACTGTCATTACCCCACCAAAATAGTACAAACTAGAGGGGCAGCCAATCCCCTCCCTTCCCCCCCCCCCCCCCACGTGATACTAAAGCCATAGTCTCCTACTCCACCCCTCCTCTCCCCAAGCCTGAGGACAATGCCAGACCTCAGTCCCACTTGTAAAACACAGTGATCGGCTGCCTCCCTGCCTCTTCCCCCTACAATGAAGAATGCTGGCTCCTGCTCCCCCTCTCCATCCCAGCCAACACCTATTTTATCTATGCCGGGAGCAAGGGACTTCCTGCCTCACCCCCGGTGCTTCCAGTGCTGGTCCGACAGCAGCACTGCTGGAAGCGTAAGCACACAAGGCCGGATAACTTTAGGCCCGCTCAGATGCAGTTCCAAGGTTACCCGGGTAACCTAGCCAGATACACCCGATATTTGGCTACGTTAGTCCCGGAAACGCCAAGCAAGCCTTTTAGATGGATAACTATTACGTTACATTTTGAATATGGACCTCGGTTAGAGATATTATTTGCACACCAAGATGAGCTCAATTATTTTGTGCTAGATTACCTCACAACTGGAGCTTGCCACCGAAAGGTGTTTGTTGAGTTTGGCAAATAAAAATAACGATCTCATAAGTCGTGTAAACAACTTTTACACCCCCTCTTGAGACGTGCCCTGGCTCAGAATAGAACAACAATTTTATCGGCTTCACTGCAGTATGCATCCTGCCTCCCTTGGCCCGATCCGCAATCTCATGGTGCCGTTTACATCAGGAATCGGGCGGAAGAAGCATGCTCACGCTGTGATGCTCCACAAAACATGGGCAAGAAGGCAAAAATGCTTGCTCCACTGCAAAATCAGTGCCACACTGCCTCGGTAAATAACGCAGGCCTACTTCATAGGAATCCATGGGGGGAGGATAAACAAAAGAAATATAGAAATATAGAAATCTTTAAATTTTGCATTTCGAAGGAAGTAACGCACAGTACTGGCCACTGGCCAGAAGCTGGGGAAGCATCACATGTATGTGGACTTTTGATGAAAGAATATAAAAAGGATCTCGCGCTCAGTGTAACCTTTGCCTTGCCTGCCCCTTCCCTCTGTCCCTCAGTATCTGTACCGCACCTCAAAAAGAACCATTCCCATTAAAAGGGAGGGCCGCTCGAGGCCATTCATTCACTTTCTTCTTGCTGCTCTTACTTTGTGCTTAGGATCATTGTCCTGCTGCACGGTGAAGCTTCTCCCCAGTCCCAGGTCTACAGCAGACGGGAACAGGCTTTCCTCCACAATCTGCCTAGACTTTGCACCCTCTTTCTTTCCCTCAGTGTTCGCAGTCCATCCTGTCCCTGTTGCTGTACAGCATTGCCACAACATAAAGCTTTCATGCAGGGATGGTGCAAGCAGGGGGATGGGCTCTTTTGTCTTACGCCACTCATATTGCTTACTACTTTCTACCCACGGACTTCAGCCCTATGCAGGCTTTGGCCTCGATATGTATAGGCAATATTGCAAAGATGCGCTGGGAAGTTCATTTTAATCAGACCAGTGGCACACAATAGAGTTGTGAACTATTTGTGTACCTTTCTGGCACATTTTCTTGGCCTCTGATTTCATCTTTTGATACCCGAGGACCTTCCCTCTCTCCATATGTTCCACAGAATAGTCACTTGGTACTGACACTTCTATCAGCAATGCTGTTCTTGTGTTTTTCTCCTTCGTCACAATGTCTGGTTTTTTGGCAACGTCTCAGCAGTAGTGTACCGAGGGGGATGGGGGTGGGGGACCGATGCCCCTGGGCGCAGGGCCATAGGGGGCGCTGATGGCAGACATAGGGAGGCTCCTGTGGCTGCCAATGGACCTCATCCCACCGGTGGCCACACACAGCAGGAAGGTCGGCGGGGCTGTGGTGGACCTCGTCCCACCATGGCCCAAAGAAAAAGTCACCTCCAAACCTCCAGGTACTCATTCTCCTTCCTGCCTGCGCGGCTCCATAAGACAAAATGTTGCTGGAGCCACACGGGCAGGAAGGAGGAGCAGCATCGGCCATGTGCAGAAAAAAAGCAGCGTTTGTGACAGGGCCGCTGCAGATCCCATATCACAGAGGCCCGAGACGATCTGGGCTGCTGCAGAGACCATCCTGCAGCAACCTGCTTAGAGGTGAGAGAGAAGCTGAGGCCCTGTAGAGTATGTGTGTATATGAGAATGAGTTGAGAGGTTGTGTGTGTGTGAGAGAGAGTGAGTTGAGAGAATGTGTGTGGGAGTGAGAGCCTGTATGTTCGGAGAGACAGCATGTGAGAGTCTCTGTGTGCATGTTTGAGATACAGCATGTGAGAAGACAGCCTGTGTGTTTGTGTGAGACAGCATGTGGATTGAGAGAGCGTGTGTGTGTGTGTGTGTTTGTGTGAGAGTGAGACAGCATGTGAAAGAGACAGTGTATATGTAGGTATGAGAGAGAGAGAGCATGTGAGAGTGAGAGCCTATGTGTGTGTGTATGTGTGAGAGACAGAGAAGGACAGCATGTGAGAAGGAGAACCTGAGTGTTTATGTATGAAAGAGACACAACGTGTGAGAATGAGAACCTGAGAATGTGTTTGCGGGAGGAAGGAAAGAAGACGGGTGGAGAGAGGAGAACAGATAAAAAAGAGACCCTATAAAAGGAATTGGCAAAAGACCAAGAAAGGGAATGAGGAAAATAAAGCCTGTGACCAACTGATTAGAAAACTAAGATCAGACAGCTAAGGTAAAAAAACAAAGTTTTGAATTTTTAGTAATTGGCATATGTTATCTTTGGGAATGTGCAAATATGCTGATGTTGCAATGTACAAGATCAGTACTGAGGAACTGGAAGCCTCGTAAATTTTTTTAACTGCGGGGCCTGCACAGAGGAGGCAGCAGACCGGGTTTCAGTGCCAGTAGCAGTGATTGGCACCTCCCCAATAGCCACACAGCAGCAGTAGAGAAACGAGAGAGGCTCCAAGGTTGCTGGCAAAAAAAGAGAGGAGGGTCTGGCTTTAGTGTGTGCATGTGTATGAATGGGAGCCTGCCGGGGGGGGGGGGGGGGGGGGGGGGGGGGGGGGTGTGAATGAATGGGTGCCTGACTGAGGGTGTGTCTGTATGAGAATGAATAGGTGCCTTCCTGGGGGTCTGTATGTGTGAGAATGGGTTCCTGCCTTTGTGTGTGTATGTGAGAATGAATTGGTGCCTGCCTCGGTGTCTGTGTATGAGAATGATTGGGAGCCTGTCTGGGGGATGGTGTGTGTGTGTGTATGTGAGGGAGCCAGTGAGAGTGTGTGTGTATATGAGAGAATCCAGGGCAGTAAGAGCTTGTGTGTGTGGGGGGGGGGGGGAGAGAAAGGGTCTTAGAGCCTGAGAGTGTGTCAGTGTCTGTGAGAGAGAGATTGTGGGTGTGTATAAAAGCATGTATGTGGGTGTCTTTATGTGACAGTGTATGTGTGAGAGAGAGGATAAAGTTTGTGCGCTCCCCTAACCCATCCTCGACAATCTCAGGGTGACTGGAAATCAAGAGTTCCCAGGTATGGACAGCAGGGGCTTTTTTTTTTTTTTTTAATCCTTATTAGTTTTAATTATTGAGTGTTATTTGATGCAGTTTTGAAATATTTTATTGGTGCTTGGGAAATTTTAAAAAATGTATTTAATTTTAATTAATAGAAATTATTCTATTTGTCAGTAGTTTTAAAATATTCTTTTATTAGTGTGGTTTTACTATTATAACTGATGCTTTATGTTTCTTGATTTTATTTGTTTTATGAGGAATGGTGGTTCTGTTTTTCCATTGTTAATACACAGGGGGGTAGATTTTAAAAGCCCTGCGCACGTAATTCCTGCCGGATTTACGAGTGCAGGGCACTCGCACGCCGGCGCCTATTTTGCATAGGCCACCAGCGTGTAAGTCCCGGGGCTTCGTAAAAGGGGCGGGAGGGAGCACGTCTGGGGTCAGGGGGCAGTCCGGGTCGGGTCCGGAGGCATGGCAACGGTTCAGGGGTGGGCCAGGAGGGCGGCCCTGAGTCCCCTGGCACTGCGGCCTGTGTCGGGGGATGCCGAGGCGGCGTGCGCAAGTTACGCCTGCCTCAAGCAGGCGTAACTTGCACAACAAAGGTGGTGGGGGGATTTAGGTAGGGTTGCGGGTGGGTTAGGGGAAGGGAGAGGAAGGTGGGGGGACGCGGAAGGAAAGTTCCCTCTGAGATCACTCCGATTTCGGAGCGGCCTCGGAGGGAACGGAGGCAGGTTGCGCGGTTCGGCGCGCACAGGCTGCCGATTTTGCGCAGCCTTGCGCGCGCCAATCCCGGATTTTATAAGAGACACTCGACTACGCGCGTATCTTATAAAATCTGGCATACTTTTCTGGGCGCCGGTTGCGCGAACAAAAGTACGCACGCGCGTACTTTTTAAAGATCTACCTCAGCATCTGGCTTCTTGGAGTTTCCATTTCAGTTTTTGTCTAATTTGTGCTCCTTTATTTTGTATTCTGTATTTGGTGAGGGTCTCTGCTCTGTGTGTGTGACCATGATGAGAGATTCTGCTGGCATAGGGATCTATAGCAATCGGGTTTGTTTTGTTTCCTCAGTAGGTGGTGTATTGGTATTCTAGGACCCAGTGTAATATTTACCTGTGCTTTTTCACAGGTAGGGTTCTTGTGGTTTGAGTCCTTGGTGTTACTGTATAGACTGAGTGTTGCTGAGTGTTACTGTATAGACTGAGTGTCTTTTTTGTGGAGTTTTGTTTTAGTTCACGGTGGAAGGTGTTTGTGCTGCTCTTACTGTGAGGTGACACCAGAATTTGAAAATATTTTTTTGAATGATGAGCTGCAATGGAAACATCCAAGCTCCATTGTTGGGGGAATTTTTGTGGATGCACTCAAGCCGATGCAATACTGATGCCGTAAAGATGTGTGTCCAAACTGGATGCATTTTTTTTTCAACGCTCCTAGGCACTCGATCTAATAGGCAAATGAGTCACTGCATTCAAAAGGATGCGCTAGGGATAAATGGTGCATCCCTCTCGCAACCATGTCATCGGGCGCCCAGAAGTGGCTGTGTGCGGGATAGGAAAACGGACACTCAGTTTTAAGAACGCCTCTTTTCCTAACCTGACTGCGAACAAGACATTTTTATTTTAATTTTTTTTTTTTTAGATTACTCCTTTTTTCGGTTCCTCTGACAATATCGCCATGATATTAAATCGGAGGAACTACAGAAAAGCGGTATTTTCTGCTTTTCTGTTAACTTTAGGGCTCCTCAAGACTTAATGCCAGCTCTACGGCTTGCATACATTTTTAAGGGTAAAAACATGAGCGTTGGGCGCTAGGGATGTGAATCGTTTTTTGACGATTTAAAATATCGTCCGATATATTTTAAATCGTCAAAAATCGTTAGAAGCGCGATACAATAGGAATTCCCCCGATTTATCGTCAAAAATCGGGGGGAGGGGAAGGGGGAGGGCGGGAAAACCGGCACACTAAAACAACCCTAAAACCCACCCCGACCCTTTAAAATAAATCCCCCACCCTCCCGAACCACCCCAAAATGCCTTAAATTACCTGGGGTCCAGAGCGGGGGTCCCGGTGTGATCTTTTACTCTCGGGCCTGCGGTGCGTTGTAGAAATGGCGCCGGCGCTACCTTTGCCCTGACAGGTCAAAGGTAGCGCCGGCGCCATTTTGTTTTTTGTCCCCCGACGTCAGGAGCGTAGGAGATCGCTCCCGGACCCACGCTGGACCCCAGGGACTTTTGGCCAGCTTGGGGGGGCCTCCTGACCCCCACAAGACTTGCCAAAAGTCCAGCGGGGGTCCGGGAGCGACCTCCTGCACTCGAATCGTTTTGCCGTACGTACGGCAAAACGATTCGAGTGCAGGAGGTCGCTTGCCCGTACGTACGGCAAAACGATTCGAGTGCAGGAGGTCGCTCCCGGACCCCCGCTGGACTTTTGGCAAGTCTTGTGGGGGTCAGGAGGCCCCCCCAAGCTGGCCAAAAGTCCCTGGGGGTCCAGCGAGGGTCCGGGAGCGATCTCCTACGCTCCTGACGTCGGGGGACAAAAAACAAAATGGCGCCGGCGCTACCTTTGACCTGTCATATGACAGGGCAAAGGTAGCGCCGGCGCCATTTCTACAACGCACCGCAGGCCCGAGAGTAAAAGATCACACCGGGACCCCCGCTCTGGACCCCAGGTAATTTAAGGCATTTTGGGGGGGTTCGGGAGGGTGGGGGATTTATTTTAAAGGGTCGGGGTGGGTTTTAGGGTTGTTTTAGTGTGCCGGTTTTCCCGCCCTCCCCCGATTTACGATTTACACGATATTTACAAAAACAAAACCGCGACGATCCGATTCCCTCCCCCCCCCCCCAGCCGAAATCGATCGTTAAGACGATCGATCACACGATTCACATCTCTATTGGGCGCACAGTTATTTTTTACATAAGGGGTACTAACTAATAGCCTCATCAACATAGTATTTACATGCGTTGAGCACTATTAGCTACGTGCTGGTTTGGACATGCGTTTTGGACGCATTAATCCCCTTATTGCATAAGGGGTTATGGATATGCGTCCAAAACGCCCATAAAACAATGGGTTAACCTGTGCGCTAGCCTGAGCACATGGCATTACATCGGCCTGGTAGTGTTTTACAGGACTGGAGGTGCAGGATTCATTTTTCACATTCTGTCCCTTCCTGTATACATTCCAGACTTCACTCTCATAGCCATATAGAATTAGTTGAATGAGGCTATCAAATAATTTTATAGTGTGAAACTGGCCAGCTTTTTAAAATTACACAGAAGACCCTTTGGTCATTCTTATTAAGACTTTTTTTTATAGCCAATTTTAAAGCAGGGGGTCATGCTATGGAGGTGGGTGTGATGAGGAAATGTCATTTTGACTCCCTCCCCCCTCCCCAAATTTTTCTGATTTTCTGTGACCTTAAGCATTAGTACAAGAAGGATTGGGAGGGGGAGGGGTGCTGGAGATGCACACACATGCAGCCGGAGACCCTTGGTACGCCACTGAGCCCCAGGGCTGTATGGGCGTGTCAGTTTCATGGCCCAGCCTTTCAGCAGCATCAGGCAGGAGTAAATGTCTGCGAGAACAACCGCGGGTGTGTGATATTTGTGGGCATGCCCCTGGATAGAGTGGAGGGCATTAAGGACATGCCCATGACAACTCCTCCTCCTGCCCTCTCGCAATCTTTTGATGGTGGGCAGTGAATACATTTTCTTCTTCCTTTCCTTCTTTGTGCTGGTTGTCTCCCAAACCTAATCTTATCTGAGGTTTACAGATTGTCTTTTTGGTCTTCTTCTTATTGCCTTGTCCCTGCGCTTCCCTCCTCCTCCCTGTGAAAGCGTGTGCACTCCTAGCTCCCCGAGGAGTTTCTCCGCAGTACGAGGAACCCATGAGTCTGCACACTCCACGGGGGGTTATAAAATTACCCTCATAACTCCTAACTTGCTAGGGGGTCCTGGTGGGAGATGGGATGTCTGCCTGAAATAGAAACAGCAGTTAGCACAGTATATAAATACATAAAAAAAATATATTTATGGGCTGTAGGATTTTTCTGATTGCAACAAGAATAAAAAGCCATAAATATTTATAGGAATTCATAGTTTATCTAAAGGAGTATTTTCAAAATTGAAGACTCTACCTGTGGGTTTAATGAGCAAGGCAGCAAAACTGGAGAGGAAAAATAATAAATATATATATACATATAATTATACAACTATGAGAAAGATAGCCCTCCATCAGCAATGCACAAAATATATATAAAAAAAAAGATAAAAGAAAAGCTGTCTGCATGACTGAAGAAAATGCAAATTACATAACTTACTATTGAAGACTCCCTTTAGAAAAAATGAGCCTTTATCTCCTGCATAGAAATGGATGCGTGATGGAAAAGGGAGAATTAGACACCATGAATTAGGAGGTCGATAGTCAAAAGATTTGGGCAGGTAAAAAGTGACTTTTACCCATGTACCCCTGCTTAGTGGATGCCTTAGAAGACAGGGGCACACGAGCCCCCCCCTCACCCAGTTCCCTAACCCCGGGACAGGGTTCTTTTCCAGTGGGAGGTGGGGGAAGAAAGAAATCCTCCAAGGCCCAAGGTGGCAGGGGTGACTCTCAATCCGTTGCCCTGGGGAGGGGCAGTTCACGTTCCCCCACTAATAGAGGTGAGTGCCAGTAAATACATCGGAGGCTCAGATAGTGTCCAAATGAAATCTTTATTGCAGAAGATCTTAGATGACAAATTAGTGCAGTTCACATTAGTTCTTGGCACAACAGATGTAAGTCACGGATCTCTAATCTTTTCACTTAACCGTGCAAGGGTCTCTCAGTATCTGGGCCAGGGCATACCTGGGAACTTTTGATTTCCTGTCACCTTCAGATCGTCCTGGGGAAGGGCAGGTAGATGGGGGCCTGGTAGCAGCATGTGCACAAGCTTTCTGTCTCACACACTAGCACATTCACATGTTAACTCACACTCACACACACATATATGCTCATTCTCACACATACACACTCACTCTTCTCCCCTTTCCACACACACACACACACACACACACACATTCATTTCTCTCTCTCCTCCATACACATTCTGTTGCGTCTGTCGGTCTCAGACGGCATCGTCCTCTGTGCCTCACCTTTCTTCCTGCTCTCTCCTCTAGCCTTGGGAAGATGGCTGCTGTAGCGTCTTCATGCCGCACTCTCCGGCGTCCCCGGAACGGCAGTGGCGAGGCTATATGCCATGTTTCTCCTGAGGGCCTCCTAGGGTGCGCGCGCGCACGCCACCCACGTCTTTATCCACGTCATGGCGGGAACCTCGGGGGCGTCCCCCTTGAGTGACATCACGCCATCCGGGTATTTAGCCTGCCCTTCATTTGCTAACAACTCGAGTTAGAAGGATTGGAATCCTCCGGTCTAAGCTACTCTGCCACTTCCGTGCTGCCGCTGGAAGCTCTCTCTGCCCTTAGGGGTATTTCATCTAACCTGGGTACCTGCTCCTCAGGGGCCCTTTGCTTTCTTTCAGGTGCCTATCTGGGATACCAGGTACTCGCTCCTCGAGGGCCTGCTCTCCCTGCCTTGGTGCCTGTAATCCAACTACTTCTACCTGCTGGGATCTCCATCTATACAGCTACCAACTTAGTGAGTAATCTAACCTCTGTCAATCTGTCTCATCTACAGCTCAGCACTGGGAATCTGCATCTGGAACTCCCTATACTACCGTGTGCTGCTAACATCTACCTTTGTGGGAAGGGTCTCCTCTGCCGAGGGTCCCTGGACTGCTACTACTGGATCACCTCACTTCTGCTACCTCTGGTGGTATCATTCAGCTGTATAATAAAGACAAATCTTCTGTGTTTGCGTTCTCGAGTCTAGCCTAGTACTGCGGTTCCTCACGGGGCTCCTCCCCGTGGGAGTAGCCATCACTGTAATACCCAAGAATCCACTCCAACACCTCAAAACCATAACACATTCATGCACACTCGCACACAGATGCACACTCACTCTTCTCCCTTTTCCACATACACTCAGTCATTTCTTTTTTTTCTTTTTATTAATTTTAAACATAATTAAAAAGGATACACACTTTGTACAGAAACAAAAGAAATTATTTTTTCTAAAGGATTCCAATCTTAGAAACAATCATACATTTCAGACCCCGAATATAGTAGGGGGGGAGGGACATACCTCAAATAGGAGCTATCAAGCATAGAAACATTTTTTTAAATTAGATAAGCTTAGCGTGTTTTTATGCTATCCTATCCTTCATTTTGCTCTGTAATGGGACTTTCTTGCACAGAGGGAATAGGCATCAATCTCTTTCTATTATCTAGTAACATTTTTAACTGCTCTGGTATAAAACAAAATATGGCACTTTAATTTTAGAATACATCTACAAGGGTAACCTGAGCAGAAAAGTAGCACCTAGAGAGCGGGCTTCCTGCCGTATCGCTAGGAACCTCCTCCTCCTCTCTTGGGTAACTTTGGCCAAATCTGGGAAAATCTGCACCACTTTCCCCAAGAATTCAACTCTCATATATTGGAAATAACTTCTCATAATCAGACTTAAGTCTTGTTCATATATAAATGATACTAAGAGAGAGGCTCTCTCAATTATCTCAGGCATCAAGGTTTCTAAAAAGTCTGCTAAGTTTCCCATATCAATCGAATGAGATACAGCATTCTCTCTCGCTCGTGTAAATGGCAAGAAATATACCTTATTAAAAGCCGGGATATTCTCTGGGGAAATATGAAGTATTTCAATCAAATGCTTGTGAAGTGTTATTCTTGGCTGTTCTCCTAAAACCTTAGGGAAATTTAGAAACCTTAGGTTCAGATGTCTCAGCTTATTCTCGATTAGTTCCATTTTCCTGTTTAGTATCATCCGCTCCTGAATTAAAGCTGTTTGTGTCTCTTGTATCTTCTTTCCTTGATCTTACAATGTCTGGATTCTTTGCTGGTGTTCCATATATTGAGAATTAAAGTCTCGGGTCATATCATCCACTTTTAAAGAAATTGACGCTTGTTGCTGGGAATATCCTTCTAATGCAACTCCCAGTTTGGCTATTAGTTCCCACAGTGAGTCCAGCATCACCGCAGGTGGCTTGGGAAAAATGGCACTCACGGCTCCCAGCTCTGGCAGAGCCCCTCCAGGGGGAACATTCACTGAAGTATCGATATCAGAAATTTCTTCTGTGGCAACAGTTCCCCTCTGAGGCTCCCAGGCTGTTTGCCTTCCTGCCATTTTTTCCCCTTCCAGCCCTTCCTCGTTTCTCCCGGTTCCCACGGCGAGTCCCGCGTTTGCTTGTCCAGAACACATCGGATCTGTTTCTGCACTCACTGGGCTCGAGAACGTCTGGGGAATTGGCGCTCTAGGTGTAAGAGAGCCTGGAGGGCTAAGAGTGATTTCCCCCGAGTAGGCTGCTGCTCCTCCTCCGGTCTGCTCTGCGAGGCATTGCTCCTCCACCTTCGGATAGCCGGTAGCAAGCTCGGGAATAGTCCACTGTCCAGGAGGTAGGGGGGTACCACGGGAAATACCCAAACCCTGCCTTTTCGATTTGGAGGCATTTGAATTCAAAACAAAGAAAATAATCAAGAGGAAAGTTGGACTGTGTTCCGAGCCCTACTCCAACACCGCCGCCATGTTGGCTTCTCCCCACACACTCATTCATTTCTATCCTTCTTTCACACACACATGCTCTCTCCTACACATACTTGCATATTCATTCTCTCCTCTCACCTTGATCTCCATTTAGCCACAGGAGCCTCCTCTTTCCTCAGGCTCATGATACAAATGTGCCAATTCCTCCTCTTCTGCAGCTTGAGGCCCGCGCTGTCCTTGTTTCATTTCCTGTGCGTGGCCCAACGCTGCTGCTCTTCCTGCGTCCGCAGTTTCTTTTTCCTCATGGGGGGGAGGAAGCAGGCGCTATGCTTCTGCTCGATTTGCTCCTCTTGCGCAGCCTCACACTTCTCTTCATCCTCCTGCAGCATGGGTGCTGACGCTGCTCCTCCTTCAGGCCCGTGCTGCTCCAGTCGGTTTTTCTTCCAGCCTTATGCAGCAGGGGTCCCGGAGCTTTCGGTTGTTGGCCCGAAGACCCAGCAATTTATTCAGAATTTGGAGTCTCCCGGTCAAATCGAGAAAATTCCTATGCGTGGGCCAGGGAAAAACTCTTACCCTCCAGGATATGGAAAAGCAAGGCTTCCCATATGGACAGGGGTATCCTAGATAGGTGGAAAAAGCCCCTTCCAAAATTACCGGCTAAAAGAATATAAGGTATCAATATTTGCACAGACTCCCAAATTTGTACTTCTTTTCCTAGGGTAAAGACTCCAATTGGGTGTCCTCAAATGTGTCTCAAAACAGTTTTCCCTCTTCTGATGACAAATGTTTCTGATGACAAATGTCAATGTTTCTGTTTAGAATGTAAACCGAATTGATCAGTAACTCTGTTATTGGAAAGTCGGTATATAAAAGTGCTAAATAATAAATAAATAAATAAATAGGGTCTTTCTTAGGAAAGGTCCAGTCAGCAGAAACACAGCAGCTCTAGTAGGTGTCTTCTCTTCAAGCAGGAAGGATGGCCACAAACGTCCTACCTGGTAACTCAAGGAAAAAATCTTCACAAAATCACAAACACTAGAACTCTTCAGCAGCGAGTCAGCTCTTTTCCAGCCCAGGCATTGTGGAATCTTCCCTACCTCTTGATCTAACCTAGCACTAGAAGTCCTTGAATTCCCATGCACCAGGGGTACCACAGAAAAATCCCAAAACTCAAGTCCACCCGCACCACCCTTTCATACACACACACACACACACACACACACACACACACACACCCCCTCTCATATACACACACACCCTCTCACCCCACCACCCTTTCATACACACACACACACCCTCCCACCCTCTCATATACACACACACCCTCTCACCCCACCACCTTTTCATACACACACACACCCTCCCACCCTCTCATATACACACACACACTCTCACCCCACCACCCTCTCATACACACACCCTTTCACACCGCTATCCTCTCATATACACACAGCACCATCTCATACACACCCTCTCATATACATACACCCCACACACATACACACACCCTCACCCACCCTCTCATATATACAGACACACACCCTCTCATACAGAGACCCATTTGCACCCACCCTCCCTTTCATACACACACCCCTCTCATACATACACAAACCCATTCATACACACACTCTTCCCCACACACACTCAGACACTCCCACCCTCCCTGTCATACACACACACACACACACACACACCCTTTCATATATACACACACCCTCTCATACACACTCACAAGCTACATCCCCGCCCCCAAAGCTAGCTGCCACACGCACACAAACACACACAAATTATACCTTTTCTTGTTCTTCAGCCAACGCTGGCTTGGGATCCAGCAGCGGCCCAAAGGCTCTTTTTTTATTTCTTCGTCACCTCCAGCCTGTGCTGCAGCCTCCTCTCTCTTTCTTTGGCAGCCACTGGCTTGGGTTCCGGCGGCAGCCTGCAATCTCATTTTTCCTTTCTCCGCCACCACCAGCCTGGGCTCTGGCTACGGCGGCACTCAGCCTCTTTCTTGTTTGTTGGCTGTCACTGGCTCCAGCAGCAGCCTTTTTTTCTTCCTTGGCTGTACCCGCGTTCTTTTAATTTCTTGGCCGCCGGTGACCTCAGCACTGGAGACTGCCTGCTGCCTCCTCCCCCCCCCTCCCCCGCTGCCGCCGGTCTGGGATCTTTCTCTTTCTTTGGCTGCCCCGGTCTGGGCTCTGAAGGTGGCCTGCGGTCTCTCTTCCAATTTTGTTTGGGCTGCTGGAGGCCGGCAGTCTCTCTTCTCTTTGCCTCCACGCCACCAGCACTGCAGGTTTTTCTTGCCTGAATGAAGGGTGAGGCGGCTGTGGCAGGAAAGTGTCGGGGGGGGGGGGCAATTTTGCTGCCTCAAAATCTTGCTGCCTGAAGCGGCCGCCTCACTTTGCCTCATTATAGAACTGCCCCTGGCCCGGAAGCGTCAGGCAGCAGGAGCACGAAGGAAGGAAGTCCATGCTCTGCATTCATACATCCACTGCTGCCGCCTCCTCCCTTCTCCAATGCTTCTTGCCCTCATCTGTGCCAATAAGGAGGGATTGAGACCCTGGGCCAGACTGAAGGCTTGTCTGCTGGCTGGGAGCCAGGAGGAGGGGGAAATGTGGATGCTGCCAGGCAGGGAGGGATAGGGCAAGGGTGTAAGTGCTGCTAGACATGGAGGTGTGGGCGAGAAAAGGGGGTCAGGGAAGAGAGAAGCAGGGTGTGGGTGCTGCTAGGCAGGGGGACATGGGGAGACGGGAGTCTGCTGGCTTGAAGCTGCGGGGTGATAAGGAATCGAGGCAGGAAGGGGTGTGGGAAAAGGAGATCGGGGTTGCTGGGCAGGGAGAGGTGGTGGAGGGAGGGAGGGAGGGAGGTGTGGGGGCTGCTGGGCAGGAAGGGATGGGAAATAAGCAGTTGGGGGGACACTGGGCAGGGAGGAGGAGAGAGAAGGGGGCGGGGAAAGGTGAGCAGGGGAGAAAGGGAGCCCAGGGAAGAGGATGGGGGGGGGGGGGGTCGGGAATGTTGGGCAGGGATGTAGTGACTGAAAGTGAGTAGTTGGGAGCCGTGAGGGATGATGGAGGCATGGAAGGGAAGTGATGGGTGCAAGGGCCATAGTATGTCAGCTTTGGGAATGCGCATTTCATTTGTAAACTTTTGCTAAGTATGTCTGTCTGTTTATAGCTCTCCGGTTTTGCACTGCATGCAGAGGGGCTTCCATTCCTGTTTCTGTCTCCACACTTGTAATTTTGTGGTCTTTTATTCTGTATTCGGTGAAAGTCAGTTGGTCGCTCTGTCTGCGTGACCGAGGTGAGGTATTTTCCTAGCATGCAGGCATTTATATCAATCATATTTGTTGTGTTTTCGCAACAGGATATTCATTTGTCTCACACTGCTGCCTTTTCATAGGTTAGGGCTGTTGCTGTTTGAGTCACTGGAGTTAGTGCTGCTATAGTAGGGCAGGTCTGCTACATATGTAGAGAGGGTTGGGGTTTAATTTTTTAGGGCTTCTTTTATTTTACAATGCATCTGCGTTGCTGTTCCTGAGATGGTGCCAGAAACCTTTTGTCTGGCTGGTTGTATGGGGGAAACATCCTCGTTCTGATCTGTGCCCTTGGCTGGGGGAGGGGACGCGCCTGTGGATGCATTCGGGCCCCCACGACGGGCAGGGGTTCAGTGCCTCATGCACGCGAACGACACCCGTCAGGTGTGTCCCAACGGGAAAAAAAGATTGAGAGCCACTGTAGTAAAGGGTAATTTCCGAAGCCATTTACCCAGGTGAATCAGTTATCTGAAAACGGCCCTCACTCCAGCCTGCTGGGCTGTGCTATGGGCACAGGGCCCAGCACGCAGACTTGTAGCCACCCTGAAAGACGTTCTTTCCAGGATGGGAAAATAATGCAATGCAGGTTGTGTTTTCAGTAGAAATGTTTCCCACAGAAAAAGCAAGGAAGAGGTGGAGGAAAGGGAGATCCTTGGTGGGTGGTAAAAAAGAAGCCTGAGAAGAGTTTTCTACGGTTCTGAAATTTGTAAAAGCAAGCTTCTCCTGTGAGTTACAGTCCCTTGGGCTTTTATTGAGATTTTTAATTACTTACCTTGCCTTTACCCACTCCTTCAGAAGCTTAAAAGCTCTCGTTTCTAAAATATTTTGTGTCTGTGCCATTTGCATGTACTTAACCTACATCATTTGCTGTTTGTAATGAAATTTGCATATTTCTTTTCTCTTTGCTTCTTGCATGAAATATGGTTTTATAAATAAACCCTGCTGAGTTTTATAGTTAAAAATATCCCACTGACTAAATTTGTTCTTCTAATGACTATGGTAATGTTGCAGGCCACATTCAGAATAAATATCATTATGCTATGGTCTTGAGAGACTTAATACTCTTTATTTCTTCAGGAAAATAAAATGCTTCTTCTATGAACCAAAAGTCCAAAGTCACTCCAGCCTGGAGGATTATTTGGCCATTGGCACAAAACGGAAGAAACTCCATGCAATATTTAGGACTCCATGCAACATTTTCTCATTCAGTGTTTAGGGGGAAACTGATTATTAGGTAGAAGCCTGGTTGGAGTAGGTTTTACTATATTAAAGGATAAACACAAAAATGTCTGTAACCCGATTTGGTGGCACATAAAATTATAGGGGCAGATTTTCAAAGCCTACCCGCGCCGAGCCTATTTTGCATAGGCCCGGTGACGCGCGTGTAAGTCCCAGGGCTTGAAAAAACGGGCAGGGCGGGGGCATGGCCAGAGGCCTCTCCACTGCCGCTGGGCCTGGGGATCGCGCACCGGCACTTGGCGAACGCGCGCAACCTGGGCAGGCGTAAATAACAAAACAAAGGTGGGGGGGGGGGGGATTTAGGGAGGGGAAGGTGGGGGGGTGGAAGGAAAGTTCCCATGGAAGGAATGGGGAAAGCCATCGGGGCTCCCCTAGGGCTCGGCGCGTGCAAGATGCACAAGTGTGCACCCCCTTGCGCGCGCCGACCCCGGATTTTATAACATCGGGCGTAGATTTGTGCGCACCGGGTTGCGCGCGCGTAGCTACTAAAATCTGGCCCATAGTGGGTCTGATGCCTCTTTGGGAGCTAAGCCCCAGTCCCTGTGAGTTCAAAATACAAAAATGGGCACTGGCACTGAGGCAAGGGCTGTGTTTGTCACACTGGATAGGGAATATTCCATAAAACATTAGTTTCTCCTCTGTGACTCCTCTGACTGCCCTCCAATCAATTCAGCATCGTCAGCCTCGCTCTTCTGTTATTGATAAATGCTGAATCCACACCTTGGGATAAAGGAGGGTCTCTCTGAAAGGTATCTTCACAAAAGAAAAACAGGTTTCTAGTTTGGGATTTCCAGCAATTAGAAATAAACACATCTTAAAAATCACTGATTTCTCAGGGTTCCCAGTACTGAGCTAGCAGCAGTAGTAACAACAACAACAGCAAAACACTATTCCTCAAAGTCATTAGTGGTATCACAACTGCTTCCTATTACTCTTTCAAGGGACAATATTTTTAGTACTCACATCCCTTCATAGAATTCTTCTCAGTCAGTCCTGACAGTACAGTTCATCAACCTTCCAAAAACTTTGCCACTGAGCTGTGGTGGAAACCCCTTAGTCTGCCACTGAGCGCATCCCAGAAGCCCACTAATGGATCACTGGCCTCCTGTGGCTTAGCTTGGCTGGACTAAGTAAACCACCTACTTTCCAAAGAGCTGTGAGGGCTCCCCACGTCAACAGAAAGCAAAAAAAACCTATTCCTCTGTTGAGCACTACCTTATCTTAACCCCCAAGGATGCTCCACCTTGCAGTTCTCCCTCAAACAATACCCTTCAAGGAATATGCAAAATCCCATGCCACAACAACACATCACCAGAACCCAAAAGTAGAGGTTAAGTGACATTCCTTAACATTTATCCTATGACACATTCTAGTGAACAGGACCTGATTTAGAGTCCTCATCACCTATCAAGTAGATGATATACCTTATTCTCCACAAGTTATCAACAAATATATCTGATTTCATCCTAGAATGCGGAAAAAGAAAGTTTTGATTTAAAGACTTTTCTTTCTCACATTATTTTCTGGATCAAATCATTTTCTTTATTTGGACATATTTTTATAAGTATCATCATTTGAGGTCACTGGACTGGCAAATAACACAAGTGGCAAAGAACAGTTGCATAGTCTGAATAGCGTCGGCTTTGCATTGTCATGTTCGCATTTCGTGCAGGTCTCTTATAGAGTTACAGATTGCTGTTTTTCCATTCCCTACTATTAATATAATCTTATCAAGGACTTTTCTGTACAGTTTAGAGATTCTGATCTTTCCACTAAATCATTATTTCTGTATAATTTCACATCTTGCTTCTGAGGTGCACTTAAGTTAAAATGGGAAGGAAGTCCATCATATTGCTCATTGAATGAAATACTGACTGCTTTGGTGTCAACCTTTACAAGGATGTCTTACAGGTTAATTTGTATGCCACTGATCACTTGATTTCAAAACGCATCTATCACACTGCTTATCTCATGAGTCAAAAGCCTTTTCTAGGTCTATACATGATGAGCATAAAGGCTTTGCAATTTATGTAGCTCGAGGTCAACCAGCAAGATTCCTCGATAGAATTCAGCTCTTCTGAATGTTCATTTGTTGTACTAGTAATAATGATAATATTGGATATACATGAGACCATTCATCCAAAAAGGATCCTTGGGGGAGAGGGGAAGAAAGGTGTGTTGAAGGAGACTTTTAAAAATGGTAGGCATGGCCATAATAAAGGTACATGCCTTTTTATAGCAAAAAAAGGCATGAAATATAAGAAGTATAATATAGTCAAATCAAAAAAGGAGATGGGATTAGCATTAAAAAACAAAGCAAGAGAGCCAAATTGATATGTTGAAGAAATTAACTAGCACTGCTTCTTTCAGCCTGGCTCTGGACATGAGCATTGAGCTATTACAGTAGATAAGTAAGCTACAACCCGGCATATGACAAGGCAGCAATGCGAATATTGCAACATGCCCTAGAATAGCAATACTACTCCTCTTATGAGGAGCAAATTGGAAGACTGAGCAAGCTGAACTGCTATAGATCCCTACATGGAAGATACACACTGGAAGAATACCTCCCTTTAGTCACAAATGGAAAAAACAGGCAGACCCTCACCAAATAGAGGATAAATGATCACAGACTAGAAATAGAAAGATGCAGACAAAAAACTGAACAGGAAACCCTAAGAAGACAAACTCTGTATGCAGTGCAACATTGGAGAAATAGAAAGAAATGTATTTACTCCTGTGTTGTACAAAATACCAAGTGGCCAATATTCAAAAGCCATTTAGACCAATAACTGAAAAGTTATCCGCCTAATGGCTAAGCTGTGATATTAAAAGTCTTATCCGGCTATATTCTAGAATAAGAGAGTCATTCCAGTGATGGGTAAGAGCAAGGCCAGTGGCAAGGGTGATAGGCGCCCTAGGAGAAACTTCTGCCTTGCGCACGCCTTCCCTCCCACTCTGTCCCCGGCCCCTATCTCATTCACTGAGATGCCGCTCATGGCCCGCTGACTGCCTTTCTCAACTGCGAACAGGATGGGCATTTGGTAGTGCTTGAGGCCAGCCAATTCTGTGCGTCTCTGGGCCATGAGCAGGATGGGTGCCACTCGCGGCCTGCCGAGTCTCTGCTCCTGTCAGTCGCCAGCAGGATAGGCTCCTCTCATGGCCCCACATTGGCTGCTCTTCACCGCCTCCTAATGGCTGGCACCTAATGGGACACACCAGCTCTGGGTAAGAAGCATTCCAGGGAGGAGCGGAGTTAGCTGAATAAGTTAACCAGCTAACTCCGACAGCCGGGTATATGCAGAAGAGCTGTCACACCGCTGAATATCCCATTTATATTAGCTGGATAAGTGTATCTGGCTAACTTACCTAGCCACTCAGCTGCTGAATATTGACCCAGAAGATATGAGAGATGCACATTTCCCAAAGCTGAAAGAGAACATTTAAGTCTTCCCACAAAAGAATGAGCAGGAAAAACTCTCTGTAATGCTAGGAGAAGGAGGGAAACAGCAGCTATAGCAGCACAATATGTAGTGTCCTGCCACCAGGCCAGAAATGAAACCTGACCAAGGACAACACGGACCTGAGACATGTTCCTCATGCTGCATTTTCTGAAATCTGTATCTTATTCACAGTTTCTAATTATTGCCCTTTGTTTCCTACTTTATTTTAATTATTCTGTTTATTACTTTGGCAGCACATGGTACATTTTCATGCCAGTAAAGGAATCTGAATCTGGTGAGGGAGAGAGCAGTAAAGCAGGGACCCAGCACGTTGCTGATAGCCTCCAACCACCCTCTGCGCACTGGAGGACCAAGTTACATTAATGAGAGCCTGCCACCCCAAGCAACTTAGCTCTAGATTCACAAAATTGGGATATTTTATCACGGAAGGAGCCCAATATTGGAAAGGAGGGGAGAGGGGGCCTAGCGATATTTTGTCCTTCCCCCAACAAAAAATCATGGCAGTATCCCCGCATTCTTTTGTCTCACGGATAAAGTCCATGAGAGGAAAGAGCACGGTGGGAGTCTTGAAAATGCGCGATGGTGGCCCGTATCACCCTGGTCCACCGTCCCTTTAAAGGGCCATTCGGCCCAGCAGGACCTCCCACCCATAGTTGATCAAAGGTCACCAGGGGTGTAACCAGATTCCCCACTCACCCCGGGGGCCACCATTTGAGGCAGCCCCACAAAACAAAAAATGTGAAGAAATAAAGCAAGTGTCATGCGATGACCCCCCCCCCCCCACTGTACAAACCCCTCTCCATTCAAACACAAGTCCCCTGGTCTAGTGACTACCCCCCCCCCCCTTTTTTTAGCCATACTGCCCACCCCTAAGAGCTATCCACACCTCCTGACCCCCCCCCCTATCCATTTAAGGTAAAGGCTGGTAGGGGCCTCCCAACCCAAACCCTCCAAAAATAGTCCGGTGAGCTAGTGGCCCCCATACTGGCCCTCCACTGGCCCTCCACATCCCTTTTCCTTTTAAATTATCATTGGTGGCAAGTAGGAGGGCCCTGGCCTTTGCCCCTACCATGTGGTTTTCCACTTGGGTTTTCCATGTAGTAGGGGCAAAGATGGGTTGGCGATGTTTTGGAAAATGGAGCCGACTGGGCCCAAGGCTAGGGGGTGCCCCAGGCCCTCCCACTGGCCACCAGTGGGAAAGGGGGGTGGGGGGTGGACCTTACCAGCCTTTATTTTAAGTTGAAAAGAGGGCTCAGAGGTTGAGAGCAGCTCTTGGGAGTGGGGGAGTATGCCTGAAGGAGAGGGCTAGCTGCTGGACCTGGGGCGGGGTCATAATGTCATATGATTCTTTATTTCTTCATACTGGTTTGTTTTTTTTTTAGCAGTGGCATCATTTGAGGCGGCCCTGGAATGGGAGGGGGGAGTCTAATTAGACCCCCAGTGATTTTTTTTTTTAAACGTTTTGGGGGCCGGGTTGGGTTGAATGGCCCTTTTAGTTCTAGCAAGTGAGTATCGACCCATGTTAGGGTCTCAATGCTCCTGCAGTAGAATACCATTTCCAGCAAAGCTGTAGATAAAAGAACGTGGCTGAAAAATGTCTAAGTCAACCGCATTATTTTATTTATATAGATTTAACTATATAAACAGCTAACTATATAAACAGCTAATTGTAATAGGGGGCTGCTGTCATGCAAATACAATGTGTGATATCGCCACGATAGGGCTATGTCGCTCGATATACAGCATTTATTGCATGATATATGCTGTTTAACACATGTTTTAGCCCTCCCCCAGCTTGATAAATCTCCCTATTATAAAGCTTCTTTTGCAGCAGAGAAAATGTAATTAATTAGCAATTGGTTAGTCCATTCTGATTTGATAATCGATCAGGGATAGATGTTAGGGGGCTAAAGCTTTACATTCTTGAAATATGAAATTATGACTTTTCTTTTTTAAAAGATGCCTCTCTTTTATCCCTACTGTAACCATTTCATCGGTTCTGTTTCCTAACAGAGTATTATCAAAATGCTTTGTAAGCTGGTTATATATCTCAGAAAGATTTTGTGCATATTCGTCAGGAAAAGCAAAGAGCTTTAAAAATAAAAAAAAAAAACTAAATCATGATTTAAATGTAATAAATTACTAGATTAGACATTTTCATCAGACCAATTTCGATGGGAAGTCGCTTTGATCTGTGCCCTGTTCATCCTTAGCTGATTTGTTTTGTAGTGAAATGACTTAGTAGACTAAAAGGAGAATTTTTCAGCTTATGTAGAAAGTTCAAATATAGGTTGAAGAGCATAATTATTGGCAGCTTACATTCTCATGAACTAAAATCCTACTGCATGCTTTCCTGATGAATGCCAAAGGCTTGAACTGCCAAGTGCATTTCTCTTTATAAATGGTTGTACTGCAGTCAGTTTAACCAATGCCTTTTTTTTCTTCTTGCGTAACATTTGATTTAACAGCCATTCTGCACTAATAAACCACAAAGAACCTCAGGTTGCTTTTTAAGCACACTTGAGAGCTCTCTGTTATTTCATTTGTTTTAGCAATCCCGAGCTTATGGCTTCAGATTTTTCCAATAATGCATGAAGAATGTTCCTTTGGACACTTTTTGGGAGCAGCTGTTGGGTTTCTTGAACTATCTTCAGCAAAGTAATGTGGTTGTTGTATTGATCCTCTTGAATATGTAGATTTAATGGTCAACAGACAAGCACTTATCTGAGCAAAGTTTTATTTGATTTTATGAGTACAATTTTGTTTGCTTTTTTTGTATTGGTTTGTCATATTTGTAGTGTGTTTTGTACTTGAAAGATGTTTATGCATCCTGATCCTCGCTTAGAATTGGCTTTATCGTGCTAAGTGAGTTAAAATATGTTCAAATAAATAAATATTATAAGTTGTAGGTGAGACCTGTCTATTGGACCAACTTAATACACATGCCAGTAGCTTTGGAGAGCTCTGCTCCCTTCCAGGTCACTGAGGAACCAGCACAGTTACAATGAGTTTAAGTAGTACAGTGTAAGCTAGGCCTTAGTTGTCTGTATATACCAATATAGGAAAAGGGGGTGGGAAGGTTGACAGAGCTGAAAGGGTTTATATCTGATAATGGGTGAGAAAACCAAATATTCTGACTGGGGTAATTTCAATGCCTTTTACACATATTTATGAGCCTAAATAGCTCTTTATAAAATTGTGCAGGGGCTGTGTGCATAAACCTGTTGGGTAAACTGATTTTGTGAACAGGTAGAAACAGGGGTTCCGGGGAGCAGAGCTGGGATTTGTACACATACTTTGGATTTTAAAAAGTGTGTGTGTGTAAATTAACCTGCCCAAGTTATGCCCTGTAACTTTAAGTGGGTTAGTATGTGCACATTCTTAACAATAATTTTCAAAGCTAATTTGTGTGCATAAGTCTGCTTTGAGAAATGGCATAACTTATGTGCTTTAGCAAAGTATAAGTTGTTATAAAATTACAGTCATTGAATCGTTTGTGTTTCTTTCAAAGTGTTTGATATTTGTTTCAAATATTTTGCATTCTTGTTTACGCCTCAAATTCATTTGATGTTTCCTGATTGTCGATGTGTTTCTTTTCTTCTCTGTCATAGGTTACTTTTCCTGTGACAATTTAGTCTCATCCTTAATTTTCGGCTTGTTTCACTGATGAAGTATCTTTCTCCTTAGTTTTTGCATTGATAGTGTATATTACATTCATAGAAAAGAATGGATGTGACCCTCTTATTTTGAATGTTTTTGTATGTGGGTAGCTGGAGGATCTTGTGATATGTGCTGGCATAGCTTATATCTTGCTGACTTATAGGATACTGTGCAATTTTCTTCTATTTGGGTTTCTATTTGAAGCTTTTTTCTTGTAAGTTTTTTTTTTTCCAGGTTAGGTGGGATTTTACATTTTTAGAAAAGTCCATGCCAGGACAGCTAGAAACATAATGGATATGAATTACTCCAGATCTACAGTCTAACTGAGATTACCGCCTAAAAGTTCACTTGAATATATAGAAATAAGGATCAAAAACCAAGTTGTAGGTGATGTATTGTTATTGGACTAACTCCATATATCTGTGGTTAGCTCTTGATAGCTATTTCTACCTTAAAGAGCACATGCTTGAAAAAGTACTACATATTGTTTGTGGTGTTAGACCATTTTCGTGCAGATGTTGATGGTGCTTGAGCTCAATAAGCAAATAGGAACAAGCCCATAAAATCTTGAATTTCACCAATTAAGCCCTTTCAATTGGCAACTGAGATTTACACTGTCACAGCTACTGAGATTCTGATCTCTGTTATTAGTGTTGAGAAAATACTGGGATGGGCATGGGAGTCAAGAGCTGAAAATATTACAGTTCAACACTTTTTTGAGTTTAACAGGAGGAAAAACTGCTGCATAAGGGTAGTGATTCTGTAATTATCATTTTGAGGATGGTTTTTTCTGCCGAGAATAATGCGGGAATGGCACTGCTATCCTGATGCATTCTTTTTAGATCACAAATAAGGGTAGATTTTATAACATGCGCGCAGGCAGACGCATCAATTTTATAACATGCGCACGCCATTATAAAATCCGTTGGTCGCAAACCGGATTTTAAAAACCGCGCACCCATGTGTGGGTGACACGTGCGGGAGGGGGATTTTATTAGATTATGGGTGGCAGCGAAATTGGGCCTTACCCCGTTCCCTCCCAGTCTGCTCCAATTAAGGAGCGGACTGAGAGGGAACCTCCCGCTCCCCCCCCCTACCTAAACCCCCTCCCGCTCTCCTCCCCGCCCTCTTAACCCATCCCAAAAATTTACAATCTTTTTGTTTCAATAACTGCTTCCCTGGAGCAGAAGTAGTTTGCACACACCAGCAGCGGCTAATGGTCGTTGTTCCAGCCGGCCTCCATCCCTCCCTCTCCCTGCCCAGACCAAGCCCCGCCCCCCCCTCACATAAGTGACGATATTTGTGTGCGTGGCCGATTTAAAATTCGGCAAATAGTGTATAGCTGGTTGCAGAAAATGAAATGCAGATCAGCCCTAAAGCTTACAGGTACAGTGTCAGAATTGAAGAAGGCCTAGGACAGGCACAGAGGATCTCTGGGGAAGAGGAAGAGATTGTAAAGCTAAGCAGGAGATGTGGATGAGCAGACTGGATGGGCCATATAGTCTATATCTGTCATTTTGTTCTGTATTTCTGTGTTTAGTACAGTCTTCATCATGAGACTTGTGGGCCGATACAGTACAGTGCGCTCCGATGGAGCGCACTGTTAACCTGCCATTGGACACACGTTTTCCCTTATTCAGTAAGGGGTGGAAATCGCGCTTCCAACCCGCCGAACCTAATAGCGCCCTCAACATGCAAATGCATGTTGATGGCCCTATTAGGTATTCGCGCGCGATTCAGAAAGTAAAATGTGCAGCCAAGCCGCACATTTTACTTTCAGAAATTAGCGCCTACCCAAAGGTAGGCGCTAATTTCTTCGGGCACTGGGAAAGTGCACAGAAAAGCAGTTTTTACTGCTTTTCTGTGCACTCTCTGACTTAATATCAGGCGATATTAAGTCGGAGGTCCCGAAGGGTAAAAAAAAAAAAGAAAAACATTTTTGAAGTCGGCCGGCAGCTGTCGGGTCGAAAACCGGACGCTCAATTTTGCCAGCGTCCGGTTTCCGAGCCCGTGGCTGTCAGCGGGCTCGAGATCCGCTGGCAAAATTGAGCATCGGCTGTCAAACCCGCTGACAGCCGCCGCTCCGGGCCAAAAGGAGGTGCTAGGGACGCGCTAGTGTCCCCAGCGCCTCCTTTTGCTCGTTTCTACTGCCGGACCTAATTTAAATACTGAATCGCGCGCACAGGTGAGTGGCCTGTGCGCGCGCCGGGAGAGCCGCAGACTTTACTGAATCGGCCCATTGGTTTGTGTTACTTTGAAAGGCGAAATGTTTTCTTGCAACATAGAGGTCTGGCTTATAGCTTTTCCCAGACCACATCTGGAAAAATCCATGGACACTAGAAATCTTTGAATTACACACTTTGCTTTGAATTATTTTTGGCACATGGGATGTATGTCATCTAGAAAAAGGTTGGACCTGACCTCGGGATGCTTACAGGTATTCTTCCCAAGACAATACGGCACCTGGCTCTTCAAGCATTCCATGAAAAGATAATTGACAGATCATTTTCCAGTTTAGGTTCATTGAGTAAATGGATTTCAATAGAGACTGCACTGTTACAGAGAGGATAACTTTCATAGAAATGCATGCCATGGCATTTAAGCCCGTATATAGTCATGAGCAAATATACCCAAGTACTTTATAACCTACGCGTATGGTATATGCATGTTTTATAAAATGCGTATCTCTACCCCGCAACATACATAGGCTTACACGTAAATACATATTGTGCATTTAAACCATATGTATCAATGCATTCAATGTGTGCACTTTTCCTACCTAGTTTTTAAATATATATGCATATATTTTACATGCAAAAGTAAAGTAGGATAACTCGTATTGAGTCGGCCAATTTTGAAACATGGATGCGTAAATGCAATTAACCAGTTTACCAACTGGTCCACCAGTTCACCGAGACCTTCTTGGTTCTTCAACCTGCACTCTCCCCAGTTCACCCAGACCACCACCCAGCCAGTACTACACAATGAATATGTGAAATATCACTTACAACCCAGATAATTAGCAGGTATAAAAATATGTGAGTAAGTTGGAAAATGTAAGTGCTTGTCTTTTAAAATAGCAACTTATGCACATAAATGTTGGCTCCACCCCATAAGGCCCCTAGACCACTCCTTTTTATGCAGGAATATGTGCAAGCAAAAGTCAGAATACAAGCACATTTTTTATTTCTATAAAATGTGGCACATGCAAGTAGAGGCTACTTAACGCACATAGCTGCCAATTTTTACATGCATGCATTTTTGAAAATTCACCTCAAAATGTATAATTGTAATACATTTGCATATGCTGTGTATTAATGAGCCTAATTTATATTTCTAATATGCCATGTAGGGTATTTTCTTGCTTCCTTATGAGCAATGCTCAGGATAAGTTATATCTTTTGTCATAACATGGGCCACTCCATGTGGCCTCAGTGCAAGCACACAAAGGATTTCCTAGCAGTCTGATGATCCAGACCATTCTGTGCTTACCATTTTATATTTATCTCTAAGTTTCAACGAGGTCATTCTCTCTCCAGTCAGTCTCGCAAAATGGGTTTGCTTTGTGCACACCATGGCAGAAGTAACTCTTACTCTTAAGCCAGGGGATGCTGGGTCCAATTTCAGGGCCTAATTTACGCAGGCTTTTCTCGCATTCATTGTCTATGGGAAAAATGCTTTGTAAATTATTTGCTATTATTTTCTTAATAGTTGCACTGTGAAAATGAGAACGACCTTCTGGAGCTCATAATGTGTTATATACACACAAGTAACACTGAGGTGACCTTGAAAGTTCTTTTTGAGCAGGCCGGTGCAACCAAGACAAATGAGATTATTTCTGTATCTTTCTGCCACATTTTCCTGGTCTCCGATTGCATCTCTTGCTATTTGATGAACTTCTGTCTCTCGGTACATAGTACAGAATAGTCACTTGATATACTGACACTTCTATTAGCAAATGCCACTCTTGTGCTTTTCTCTTTTACCACTGTGTCTGCTCTTCTAGCTTTGTGCTTTTTATCTCTTGGTCTGAGGGACTGTCCCATTTTCTACCATTCTGTCAGGGTAGTGATCCCAGTGTTTCTCTGGTGCTCTGAAATTAGTGTTTCCAATGGATGTACTTTTCGCATTCGTTCTCTTTTCCTGCTATAGTATTTCAGTGTGCATTTGTTCTGCCTGCTTTTCCAAATAAATCCACAGTTGCCCTCTAAATTAATTTTTAATGGTCAATGACTACTGTAACGCACTTTAAATGGTCACCAGGCTTTGTATAGAATAGTTCTTCCAAATTCGCCGCCTCCTAGCATTCTAATTTTAGATGAAAAGCTTATCTTTTCTATTTTACCCATTTCTTTCAGAGCTGTAGACATAGGGAGAGTAATTTTATAACAGCTCACATAGCAGTAGAGTCTGTGTGCACGTTACAAACGCAAACTTGACCAAGTGTTTTCAAAACAAAGTAACATGCATACGTTTGCCATGAAAATCCTTTGGTAACAGGCTGAATATACACAGATTACCTCGCACAAAGTTATACCTGATGCAAGCAAGGTGTAACGTGTGCAAGATAACGTACACACATACTTTTTAAACTCAGAAAGCATATACAAATGTTGCAATTCTGTCCCATTGCTGCCCTCCTGGAACGCCTCGCCTCAGTCCGTGTAAAAGTAAGCTTGAAACCTGATTACACTCATACTTTTACGTGCACTGATCTACGATTTTCAAAATTCCACTTACACGCATAAAACAGGGTTTTATTGGCCTGATTTTATAAAGCATTTACATGGTTAAAATTGGGTTTTACCCATATAAATGGTTATAATATATGAAACTGAATTGTCCCCAGGATATTCATGTATAAACGTACTTTATGCAGGTACTTTTGGAGCTACGCACATAACATAACATACTGTTGTAGAAATTTTCAAGCGCCATTTACACATGAAAAGTGCACTTACACAGGTGAAACCTATGGACAATTCAATGGCATATAGTGTATCAATTTTCAAAAGCCCACTTACATGGGTAAAGTGCATTTACACACGTTAAACCCAGTTTTATGCATGTAAACGCTTTGGAAAATCAGGCCCTTAAGGGCAGATTTTAAAAGCCCTAAGCGCGCCAAGCCTATTTTGCATAGGCCAGGCGACGCACACAAGCTCCGGGACATGCGTATGTCCCGGGGGCTTGAAAAAAGGGGCGGGACGTGGGCGGGGTGGGGGCAGGGCCAGATGCCTCCGTAGGCCAGAGGCTGGTGCGCACAACCTATGCCTGCCCAGGGGGAGGTGCAACTTACAAAACAAAGGTATGGGGAGGGGGGGTTAGGTAGGGCTGGGAGGCGGAAGGAAAGTTCCCTCCGAGGCCGATCCGAAATTGGATCGGCCTCGGAGGGAACAGGGAAAGCCATCGGAGCTCCCCTAGGGCTCGGTGCGCGCAAGGTGCACAAGTGTGCACCCCCTTGCGCACACCTTGCGCGCATGTCATAAAATCAGGCATAGATTTGTGCGCGCTGGGTTGCACGCACAAATCTACGCCCGCGTGTACCTCTTAAAATCCGGCCCTTAGTGTATAAGCTGCTCTGAAAATCAAGCCCTTAGAGAGTAATTTTCAAAGAGACTTCTGCGGGTCAAACAGTGTTTTGTCCACAGGAATAGCCTTTCCCAAAATTGCCCACCCACTGTGTGGGTAAGCTGATGCATATACATCATGCTCACACTGACGCTACCCCAACCCCAACGGAGGAGAGCCATTCCTGGCGGTGGAACTGGGAAGGAGTTTGGACTTATGCACATACTTTTGGATTTTAAAAAGAATGCATGCAAAATACAGGAACATGTTTATGGATGGTTAAGCAGATGTATCTTAAGCAGTTGGATTTGTGGGATTGTTTTCAAAACTTTAAAAAATGGTGACATTTATTTGCATTTTGCCACTTTCTTATATGGTCTGTTAGAACATTACCCCCTTCAAGTACTTTAAATCAGGCTGAGATGCCAACTGCAATCTGGGTCACAATCACAGATTTACTTTTTTTCAAAATGATTACTGCCCATTGTTTTCCTCTTTGAATCTTCTCCCTAGATGGACAGGATCCTGCAATGGACCAGACAGGAGAGCTGGAGGGAAATCTCCTTAGAGAATATCACTCCACTTTATTCCTTTAGTCAGTCTCCAAGATTGAGGGCATCACCTCTGTGGCACTGCCGGTCCCTTGTTGGCCCTATCAGACAGGAAACTCAAATCAGATTCTCTTGTTCTACAGCTCCATGGGGCCATCTCCAAGCACACTGTTCAAATGTTATGTGGGAGTGAAAAACCTTATTGAAGAGTCCAGGGAAGGCTGCACGTTCTTCATGGCTTGTTTGAACTTCCTGTTTGGATGATGAGTCATTTTTCTTTATTCAGTCTATAAAATATGTATGGGCTAAGCTTAGGAAAAGTGATAAATCAGCAGCAGAAGAAGGAATCTTCTGTATTAGATTTTCACTACAGTGCAATCAAATCTGATAAGAAGTCACTAAGGTTTATTTGCACTCTAGTTTTACTTATGTCCAAATGTATTGGGAGCCTGTAACCAGGATGCCTTTCAAGACATTGAACTCTACATACAAAACAGACAGCTGTTTTGTATGTAGAGCAATATATGTATAAAGCAATAGGACTGGTGGCTGTAATACTAAATAATAAATTAACCAAAAGCTAGCTTGGAAAAAAAATGGTCTTTAACATAGATTTAAATGTAATCAAGGTTGGGGAAGTAGGGGGAGGGGGAACTGTCAGGAGGGACCTTGTTCCGCAGATAAGGAATAAGGACAGAAATGGCGCAAACTGAGGCAAAGCCCGTTTAACATGAGGCACACCAACAGGAGCTTGATGAGAGGAACGTAGACAGTGAAGAGAGAGAGAGAGAAGACTGGAAAAAGACAAAGGAACAGAACTCTACTAAAGATACACTTCCTTATCTTTTCAGGTAACATAATTCAGAATCTGTTTGATTAGCCGATCATCTGATCCCCACCAAATCAATGATGTGTCTCCTGTGATATTGTTCCATGTTTGCGTTCATCTCCCCTTCATACCCCTGAGGCCATGGGTTTGGTGACAGCGTGTTACAAAGGAGGATTCATGCAGGAAGGGCCCAGCACACTTTATTTTGTATAAACACTTTAACAGTAGTCGTGTGGCAAGCAGAATCTGCTTATTCATGGTTTCAAGGCTCACTGTTCCCCATACAAGATGTGTTTTAGTTCTCTGTGCTGCACTTCTGCAGTTCTGGGGATGCTGACTCAATCTAGCTGTTCATGGCTGCTCCACACCACACTGGCTAACTCATAGTGGTGCTGAGGTATGGCACTAGCACGCATAGTTGGATACCACCAGCCTACCTAGGTACAGATGCTCCTCCTGGTCCTGTTACAAACTGGGCCTTCCAGCCTCTTCACTAGGATGTTCCCATACGCTCAGCATGGATTTCCTTCTCTAGGTGCAAGGGTCTCTCTTCTAGAAAGACCCAGTCACCTTCCTATAGAGCTTCAAGCTCTCCTGCCTCTAACACTGACAGTTTCTTAGCGTCTAGACAGATCAATCCAGAACCAGTGGGTTATGCACCTCTACCAGCAGATGGAGATGGAGCAAAGCCGATATCACAGTACATATACCCCTGCAGCGACATCAGCCTGCCAGTATTCTCCATCTCCAGCAGATGGACGTGCATCTCCCCACTGGAAATTGCTTTAAAATTTAGGAGAAAAGAGGAAGGAAATGAATTTGTCCCGCTATTCCGTGGTGATACCTTAAGGTCTCTCCCTCAGTTGAGAATTTCTGAGGTGATTTCTATGGTCCCTCAGATGAGTGCCTTGGTCTGGTAGCTGGTTTTCTCATCCGGCATGGACTTAGCTTTAAAAAAAAAAAAATAGCTGAAAAGCAAGTGGGTGCAGGAAGCCGAGGGCAGTGGAAAAGGTATATACCCTCTCCCCCTACAGCCGGAGTCCGTGCTTGTACTCAGCTGGGATGGACTGAGCTCAGGTTAAATTTAAAAATATTTTTTTGAGAAGAGAAGGGGAGTTGAGTAGGGATTAAGAACATAACATAAAATATGCCATATTGGGTCAAACCAAGGGTCCATCAAGCCCAATATCCTGTCTCCAACAGTGGTCAATCCAGTGCTCCTACCATGTGACAGGGGCCGGCCAATGGCACGGATTCCCTGTCACATGGTAAGGGCAAAGGGCCATCGGCGCCATTTTTATTAATGCAGCCGATTGCCCGAGAGCGGGAGATCGCTCCCCATGCCTCCACTGGACCACCAGGTAATTTTAAAACGGTTTTTGGGGGTTCGGGAGGGTGGGGGAGGGTTTTTTTTGTTATCAGATCGGGCGCAGCCGATAACAAAAAAAAAAATCAAGCCGGACGATAAAAATTTTAAGATTTTGAATCGGAACCGGAACCGATCAGATTCTGGTTCCGATTTGCATCTCTAATAGTTGACGCCTAGCCGCAACTACCGAAGCTACCCCTCTGGCCAAAGTGTGGATCAAATTTCATCCCGCATTATCAGTTTTGAGTGCTTCCTTTTGGTTTGGCCACCATGCCCAGAACTTTTTCCAAGGTCATGGTAGTGATGGCAGTGGAGTTGAGAAAGGATGACATCCTGGTATATCCATTCTTGGACAACTGGCTGATTTGGGCCAAGAGTTTGGAAGAGAACCTTTGGGTCTTATGCAAGGTGATCTACTTGTTGCAGGAATTAGGTTGGGTCATGAACCTGGTTAAGAGCAACCTCCAGCCATTTCAGTCACTAGAGTATCTCAATGGTTGGTTCAACTCAGAACAGGACAGGGTGTTCCTGCTAGAGGTTCGTATTCAGAAGCTGATGCCACAGGTGCATCTATTGACGAACACAATATGCCTGACAGTGTGGACCTATCTGCAGGTGCTTAGATTGATGACGGCAACCCTGAAGGTGGTGCTGTGAGAGATTGTATATGCATCCTCTTCGGAGCACTTGACTGTCTCAGAGCCCACAGTCTCAAGACTATTTGATTCATCTTCTACCTGCCAATGGAAATTTGCACTCAACTGCAATGGTGATTAAAAGTGGATCATCTAATGGAAGGGGATTTCCATAAGTTCACCAGACTGGCTAGTACTCACAACAGATGCGAGCCTCCAAGACTGGAGAGCTCACTGTCAGAAGCTGACAGCGCAGGAGTGCAGAAGACTCTCTCTGGATCATCAATTGGCTGGAAGCCCGGGCAGTCCTGTTGGTATGCATGTAGTTCAGTAACAGGTTGCGGGGTCAACCGTTCCAGATAATGTAATGACAGTGGCCTACATCAGTCAGCAGGGAGGAACCAAGAGCCAGCAAGTGTCGCAGAAGATAGACCAACTTACGGAATGGGTGGAAGTGCATCTTCAGGAGATCTCAGCTTCGCACATTGCAGGAAAACACAATATAAGAGCAGATTTTCTCAGCAGGCAGTCTGGACCCAGGAGAATGGGAATTGTCAAACAAGGCATTTCAGCTAATAGTGGGTTTGCCGTTTCTGGACCTGTTGGCAACTTTTCACAATGTGAAGATTCCTCAATTCTTCAGTCGCAGGAGAGTTCCAAAGTCATTGGGCATTGATTCTCTTGTGCAGGAATGGCCAGAGACAAGTTGCTGTATGCCTTTCCCCCATGGCCTGCATTGGGCAGAATGGTTCAGGGGGTCGAGATGGTGCTTCTTGTGGCACCAGACTGGCCCAGGAGACCAAGGTATGCGGATCTGCGAAGGCTCCTGGTAAACTCCCCCCTCCGATTTCCAGCACACAGGGATCTGTTGCAGCAGGGGCCTGTTCTTCATGAAGAAACAATTTGATTTTTTTCTTTCGGTATGGCCCTTGAGAGAGCTCACTTGCTGAAGTGTGGATATTCTACTGTGGAGATTTCCATCTTGCTACGAGCTAGAAAATTCTCCATTTCCTTAACCTATGTGAGGTTTTGGCAAATATTTGAGGCTTGATGTGAAGATCGAGAGGTTCTTCCTCATTCGATTCAGATCCCGTTCATTTTGCAATTTTTACAGGATGGTTTGAATAAAGGATTGGCCCTTAATTCATTAAAGGTACAAATAAGCAGTTCTTGCCTGTTTCAGGGGTCATGTGAATGGTGGTCCCTTGTCGGCTCATCCAGATGTGGCCCGTTTCTTGAAAGAAGTGAAACATCTTCCTCCTCCCTAGTGGTTACTGGTGTCCTTGTGGAGTCTCAATCTGGTTTTGGATTTCTTAGTGGGCCCTATGATTCCACTGATGCATAACATTTCTTTGCAGTTACTGACCTTGAAATGTGTTTCTTGTGGCGATTTGTTCTGTGCGTAGAATATCCAAGTTGCAGGCCTTGTCTTGCCGGGAGCCATTCCTTCCATTGACTCCAGGGGCAATACAGCTGTGTACTGTTCCTTCCTTTTTGCCAAAAGTAGTCTTGGATTTTCACTTGAATCAGTCCATTTCCCTGCCGTCTCTGAATAGAGAGATGCAAAGGAATATTGTTTGTTGCTATCCTTGAATGTTAAGAGACATATTGTGAGGTATCTGGTGGTTTCTAAACCTCTCAGGAAGATGGATTGCCTGTGTGTCCTCTATGGTGGAGGTAAACAGGGCGAGCCATCTTCATGGGCTATAATAGCTTGCTGGATTAAGGAGGTAGTCACGACCTCGTATGTGGATGCTGAGCAACCACTGCCTAGTCAAGTTAGGGTTCATTCCACTAGAGCTCAAGCAGTGTCATGGGCGGAGGTTAGATTGTTATCTCCCGTCGACATTTGCCGAGCTGCGATGGAGTCCACCTTACACACCTTTTCCAGGTATTATCATCTGGATGTGCAGGCCCAGGAGGATGCGGCCTTTGCACATGCGGTTTTGACTGGACCGCGGGCAGCCATCCGCTGTATTCGGGGTTGGCTTGGGTACATCTCAGTGGTTCTGGATTCATCTGTCTAGATGCTAAGAAATGAGAAATTACTACTTACCTGATAATTTCCATGTCTTTAAGATAGATGAATCCAGTTTCCCACCTTTGACTGCCGAATACGGGGTCAATTTTCAAAACCGCGCACCAATTTTATAACATGTGCGCGTTGGCAGGCGCATGTTATAAAATCCAATGTCAGCACGCAAATGTGTGCCAGATTTTAACATCCGAGGGCACATGTGTGGGCGGACCACAACTTGCGTGCGCAGAGGGGAATTTTCAAATTATGCTCAACAACGCGGTCGCCTTTTTTCCAGTTCTTTCCCCCCTGCCTAATCTTCCTTCCCTTTCACCTCTCCTCCCTGATCCCTAACCCCTACCTATCTACCCCAAATTTTATTTATTTATTTATTTAAGGTTTTTTTATACCGGCATTCATGAACTCGTTCACATCATGTCGGTTTACAGAAAACAGGGGTGAGGATAATACAACCAAAAAACATAAATAACGTGATGAAGAGAAGCAGTTACAATTAACAGGGGCTAATGAACTGGGAATGTAAGAAATAGAAAGAGATAGAGGAGAATAATTATGTACAAAAGTTCAATATAAATATGGTGTCTCATATGTACAGTCTCTGAGTAGAGAGTTTGTTTATGGTGCATATTAGGTAGAGTTCGAGAAGGCTTGCCTGAAAAGCCATGTCTTGAGTCTTTTCCTAAAGGTTAGGAGACATGGTTCGTTTCTGAGTTCTGGAGGGATGGAGTTCCATAACTGTGGGCCTGCGGTGGAAAGGGCTCGGTCTCTTAAGGTGCTGTGATTAGTGGTTTTCGTGGGTGGAACAATGAGGCATCCTCTGTAGGCTTCCCTGGTCGGTCTTGTGGATTTGTGGAAGCGGGGAGGAATTTGTAGATCGATTGTGGTATGTTGGTGAATGATTTTGTATATCAAGGTGATGGATTTATAAATGACTCTGAAATGAATTGGTAACCAGTGGAGGTCTTGTAGCACTGGGGAGATATGGTCTCTTTTCTTAGTGTTTGTCAGTAGACGGGCTGCTGCGTTTTGGACCATTTGGAGCGGTTTTGTGTATGAGGAGGGGAGGCCAAGTAAAGTGGAGCAGCAGTAGTCCAATTTTGAGAAAATGAGGGCTTGGAGGATGGTTCTGAAGTCTTTGGCATGGAAGAGTGGTCTTATCCTTTTTAAAACTTGCAGTTTATAGAAACAGTCTTTGGTGGTTTTATTGATGTGGGCTTTGAAGTTTAGTTTATTGTCGATTAGCACACCTAGATCTCTTACATGAGTGGTTTGTAGGTTGTTTGGCAGAGAGGTTGTGAGATTGTTATCAGGAGTTATGAGTAATACTTCAGTTTTGGCGGAGTTTAGTACCAGATTGAGGCTGTTGAGGAGGTTTTTGATTTCTAGGTGACAGGATTCCCAGTATTCAAGGGTTTTTGAGTATGATTCTTTGATGGGGATCAGGATCTGGATGTCATCTGCATAGAGAAAGTGTATTAACTTGAGGTTGATGAGGAGTTGACATAGTGGTAGGAGGTAAATATTAAAGAGTGTAGGGGATAAAGAGGAACCTTGTGGGACTCCGATGGTCGAGTCGTGGCGTGATGATTCTTTATTCTGGATTTTTACCTTGTAGCCTCTGTTGGTTAGGAACGATTTGAACCAGGAGAGCGCTAAACCAGAGATTCCTATCGCAGCTAGCAGTTTGATGAGGATATCGTGATTTACGGTATCGAAAGCTGCTGAGAGGTCCAAAAGGATCAATAGAAAGGATTGACCTTTGTCTGTACCTAAGATGAGTAGGTCTGTTAGGGAGGTAAGTAGGGATTCTGTGCCCCTATTTTTGCGGAATCCATGCTGTGAGGCGGATAGAATTTTGTTGTCTTCGATGAAGTCCGATAGTTGGGCGTTCACAAGCCTTTCCATAATCTTAGCTATGATAGGGAGATTAGCTATTGGACGGTAGTTGTTGGGGTCTTTTAGGTCCAGGTTGGGTTTTTTTAAAAGAGGTTTGAGTGAGGCTTGTTTGAGGTCTTCTGGGAAGGAACCTTGGGATAGCGAGCAGTTGATGATGTCTGCTAATGTTTTGGATATGGTGTCTGGTATTGAGAGAAGAAGTTTTGAGGGAATATGGTCCACTGGGTGCGAAGATGGTTTCATTCTTTTAAGGATGGTTTGGATTTCGGAAGACGAAGTGGGTTCAAACATTTCAAGATGAATGTTTTTGATGTGAGGCATTAGGGCTGGAGTTAGAGGGATGATATTGGAGGGAAGTTGAGTAAGAAGATTTGTGATTTTGTTTTGAAAGAAGATGGCGAGTTCATCTGCTTTAGCTTGAGCTTGGTTACTAGGGCATTCTAAGTAATAAAATAAAATTCTTTTATTTTATTACTTACTACTCCTCTGGAGCAGAAGTATTTTCCGCCGCCGCTGCATTCTTCCCCGGGACAGCGGCTAATGGCTGCTGTCCTGGCTGGCCTCCATCCTGCCCTGCCCCTTCCCAACCAGACCATGCCCCCAGCACGCCCCTTTCTCAGGGCCTGGCACTTCTCACATAACAGGGGTTATGCGTGTGGCCGGTCCCATTGTAAAATGCATGCAGTGTGCACAAGGCCTGGCCAAACGCATAACCTGTTTTTTACACATGGTGGGTTTTTAAAATGTACTTGTTATTGTGTATGGTCCTCCTGCGTGGCTATGTGGTTCAGGGGTTACTGGTAAGCAGGGGCGGCTCAAGGCAATCTGCTGCCTGAGGCAAGGGATGAGATGGCACCCCCTCTGCTCCCCCTCACACATGTTCTCTCAACCCCCAGGCTCGCAATCTCTCTCTCTCTCTCTCTCTCTCTCTCACACACACACACACACACACACTCACACTCACTCTCACCGGGGCCTTCATTTTTGCCACGAGTGGGATGAGCTCTGCTCGCAGCATGCCGGGGTCTTCTTCTTCGCCACGAGCAGGACCTGCTCCACGAGTGACACGCAGAATAATTTCTGCGCAGAAAATGGCAAAATAAAGGAGACCCAGCTGTGCAGGGGGGGGGGGGGGGATTATGTGTAAATTCTGTGCTTCACAGTAGCACAGAATTCCCCCAGGTTTATCCACTGAGGCCCAAGGGTCCTTTGTTGTTTTGGCGGCAGGGTGAGGCAGCCGCTAGAGGAGTGGGGGGTGGGGGGCAGTTTTTGCTGCTTCCATTGTTTGCCACCTGAAGCAGCCGCCTCACCCTGCCTCATTATAGAACCGTTCCTGCTGGTAAATGTTAATCCAGAACCTAGACCAGCGGTTCTCAACCTATGGGTTGCGACCCCGGCGGGGGTCGAACGCCCAAAACGCAGGGGTCGCGCGCTCCCGGTCTCTCCCGCTGCCGTTGCCGCTGGGCTGTCAGCACGTTCAAGCCCAGCGGGAACGGCAGCGGCGCTAGAAGAAGCTCTGCACCCGCGGCTGGGCCTTTTCTTCTTCCTGCGCCTGCCCCCCCCCCCCCCTCCCGAGACCCGGAACAGGAAGTGAATCGTGGTGCGCGGGAAGGAGAGAGAGCCGCGCCGCGCGAAAAAGTAGCAGCGGCGGCTGCAGCATCGGCCCCCGAGCAGTTGAAGCAGCCGGTAATGGAGAAAGGAGAGAGCAGCACGAGCCTCCCGCGGCCGATGGGATTCTTCTTTCTTGGCCAGCGAGGCTGCTGCAGCTCCCATTTGTGCTCGGGGGAGAAGAGGAAGTGAGTGAGAGAAAGAGAGAGAAGCAGCCAGCCAGCCTGTGTGTGATTGACTGGTCAGAGAGCTGATGTGTGTGTGTGTATGTGAGAGACAATGAAAGTGATTGCTCAGGGAGATGACTGATGTGTATGTGAGAGTGTGAGACATTAGTCAGGGAGGTGACTGATGTGTGTGTGAGAGTGTGAGACATTAGTCAGGGAGGTGACTGATGTGTGTGTGTGAGAGAGAGAAAAAGCATGGAAGGGAGAAGTCTGGGTATGTGAGAAAGCATGGGCGTAAGAAGCCTGGTGTTGTGGGGGTGAAAGAAAGCATGGGAGTGAGAAACCAGGGTGAGTGTGCATGCATGAGAGAGAGAGACTGCTTGGTAAGGTGATGGTGTGTGTGAGAGAAAAAGACTGGTATGTGTGTGTGAATGTGAGAGAATGTGATTCAGGGAATGAGAAGCCTGTGCACGTGGAGAGTGAGCATGGAAATGAGAGAGACTGGTGTGTGTGTAACAGAGAGAAAGTGATTATGGGAATGAGAAGCCTGTGCATGTGGAGAGAACAAGCATGGGAGTGAGAGACTGGTGAGTGAGTGAGTGTGTGTGTGTGAGAGAGAGAGAGAGACAGAGAAAGTGATTATGAGAGTGAGAAGCCCATATATGTAAGTAGAACACGGGAGTGGGAAGCCTGTGTGTGTGTGTGTGTATGGCATGAGAGAAACTGTTCAGGAAGGTGACTGGTGTGTGTGTGTGTGAGAAAGTGATTATGAGAGTGAGAAGCCCGTATATGTAAGTAGAACACGGGAGTGGGAAGCCTGTGTGTGTGTGTGTGTGTGTGTGTGTATGGCATGAGAGAAACTGTTCAGGAAGGTGACTGGTGTGTGTGTGCCAAAGACTGTTTGGGAGATGATTGGTGTGTGAGAGACAGAAACTGGTCATGGGGGCATGACTGGTATGGTGTGTGTGTGTGAGAGACATGGGCACTAAGGAAGAGGACCATAAGTATAGAGCTTAGCTTCTACTGCTGCTTCTGGTGAGTGCCACGGCCTGCAGGGAAGGGGAGTAGGAGAGCTGCTGGAGGGGGTAAGTAAAGGTGGCTTTTTAAGTTTATTTTTCTTGACTGCCATTTTAATTGTGTGATGTCTGCTTTTTTGAAATATTTTATTGGTGTTTGGAGAATGTTTAATAGTTTTTATGCGTTTTTAATTGTTGGATGTTCATAGCTGTTTTGAAACATTTATTCTGCTTATTAGTATAGTATAGTTTTACAATTATTTCTGTGTGGGGATCTATAGCTGCTTGCTAGTTCTGTTTTCCTAATAAGAGGTGTATTGGTTTTTAGGACCTGATTTAATATTTGTAGTGTTGCCTTTTCATAGATAGGGTTGCTCCTGTTTGAGTGTATTCCATAATACAGGTGTAACTGTGTGCAGATTAGTTTATGTGCATTACTACAGATCCTGGGAGTATGTTAGGTCGGTTCTGTGTCTGTTACCGAGATGAGATATTTTGCTAGCATGTAAGCGTTTGTATCGGTCTTATTTGTTGTGTTTTCTCAGAGGACATGCATTGGTGGTAAACTGCTGTCTTTTCATAAGTAGGGCTATTGAGCCTGGAAATAGAAGGAGTTTGAGTTGCTGTTACTGAGATGTCACTAGAACCAGAATATCTTTTTTGTAGGGTGAGTTGTATGGGGAATGTCATAATTCTGCTTTACATCCATTATTGTGGGTTCCTGTGGATACAAACTGTACTTTTACATCTAGCCCCGTGACGATCATGGGTCAGTGTGCCATGCATGTGAGAACCTATGGTGAGTTGAGTTACATTCACATTATAAATGTCATAATTAAATGATAAGTGTGCACTAAAATCCAACCCCATCCATAACTCCGCCCCCATATGACCAAAGCCCCGCCCTCACCCCACCCTCACGGGGCGAGGGCGGGGCGAGGGGTCACCGCAACATGAGGAACTGTATTGCGGGGTCACGGCATTAGAAAGGTTGAGAACCACTGACCTAGACTAATGTCAATACATTCTTTGTCTGAGCTCAGTGTTTCCTGTTGACTGAGTACTGGAATGGTTGTTAATAATCAAGTTTTGCTAGTCTGTCCACAGTTGGCTTTTGCAGAGAATACTGGCAGGCTGATGTCACTGCAGGAGTATATATGCTGTGATGTCAGAGGGTAGACTATAGGAGCTAGGGACCTTGGTTCTGTGCCTACAGCACTGGAAGCAACAGGAAGCAGGAGAGGGTGCGAAACAGCACAGCAGCAGCAGTGGCTGCAAAGTAGCAAGGTCTCACCTTCTCCTGCCCAGGTATACAATATGACCAGCACTTTCACAGACATTATATAGCGCTCTTATTTGTATTTTCTTTCCCTCGTGAACAAGTCCAATGTGTATTTTGCCAGTTGCTTCTTAGTTGGATATTTCAACATCCTTAACAGGGGAAGATGTTCTAAGAATTGTGATTAGGAACCTGTTATAGTACATTGAGACATTTTTTATAGATGTCCATATTGCCAGCTGGGGTTTATGAATAGGCCCTCCCTTTGTTTTTGTTTGAAAGATATGATGCAGGTACCAAGTCACACTCTGACTGGAAGGCTACATTATGATACTTGGAATATACTAAAGAGAAGGGAAAGCAGAGTTTATTTTTGGATTGCATTGTTAACTCAAAATTGTTATCTGGTATAGAAAAGCAGCAGCTGAAAAACAGGATTTGCGAACTCAAAATGCCATCCCTGTCCACTGACCTGCAGTCATGTCTTCCTTAGCTCTTCTTTTTTTTTTTTTTTTTTTAAATGTATATTTCAGTGCATTTTTGTCTAAATGCCTGCAGTACCCAGAACAGCATACTTATATATGTTTAATTCATGGAGCACTTGTCAAGATGCTACAGTCAGCCCTGGATATGTCAATAGGCAGCCATTATGCATGTGCCTAGGGCGGCAAAGATTTAGGGGCAGCAGGCTGGCTAAGATTTGCTGAATCTCATTCATCAGAGAACAGTCTTCTGCAACCTTGTACCAGACCCTTACAGGAGGTTGTGGGAGGAGAGGGGGTGTTGAAAGCACCAGAAGTGCCCAGGGGCAGCAAAATCCTAAATCCGTCCCTGGCTACATAATAGACACCACATTTCAGAGGTTATGGCGACTGTCTCAGAGATTCCTGTTAGGATCTGTTTCTGAGTTAGAACTAAGTTGTTATTCTCTAAAAAAAAAAAATAATAATAAAAAATATGACTTCAGATCTATATATAGACAGTGTTAATCCCAGCGCTAGTAGTATAAGGAGGTGAAGGATCAGATGGATTAATTAAGGAGTTTCCTTTAGGTTGTTTTTATGGCAACTATTTTGTTTTAACTTCTTGGCAAACTCTCAACTTCCATTTTATTCTTGGAACAGAACCCCAATAGAAATCCTACTACTCCTCTTCTGCAAACAATCCTCGTCCACAGAAACACGCCTAATAATGGAAGCAGAACAAAATTAGGATGCTACTCACTCTATAGAAAAGAAGATTTAAATTCTGGTGTCCTCTCAATAACAGTGACACAAACTCCTTCCACAACTAGGCCCTCTGTGAAGTAACACAAAACCCTGCAAAAAAAAAACAAAACACTTAACACATATGTAGCAAACCTGTTGTACCAAACCAGCACTGACACCCAGAACTCAAAGCAGCTACAACCTGGTTAATGCAAACACAGCAACGTGCCCTAAAACACTAATATACCTCCTATTGGAGTCAATGTAATAAGGTAAGCACAATGTTTAACCTGTTGTGCACAAATATTACTGCCATTTTAGCAAAGTATTTTGCGCACCAAAATTAGGTGCATAAAACTGTGTGTATTCCTTAGTGCCCTCACAAGGAGTTCCACGCTAATGAAGGCATTGGCTGTTATACTCCATCCCTCCCCTCCCCCAGTGCAGACAGGCGTGCTGACTTAACTCATGTTTTCTTAGAGCTGGTCAGAGGTGGAATAAAATCCGTTCTGACGCAAGAGTTACATTTCTAAACTGTAAGAAAGTAAGTTTTGAAAATATAAAAGATTATTTGTAAACATAAAAAGGCTTTTATGTGCACAAAGCATGATTTGTGAGTGGCAAGGGAGATTGGCTTCGCTCTGCTCAGCAGCTCACAAGGCAACTGCTGGGGAACAGCGCACACCCTTCAGGAAAGCTCTCGCTTCATATCCGAACTGCAAAGCTGTCCTGGCCTGGGAACAGACTTCGCACTACAGGGCATTTTCCTGCCAACCTACAACTACTACGAAACATTTCTATAGTGCCACACGACATACGCAGCTCTGAACAAACATACTAAAAGACAGTCCCTGCTCTATAGAGCTTACAGTCTATAAGACAAATATACCTCCCCTATTTCCAAAGGTAGTGGCAAAGCACTTGCCTCAGCTGCTCAGACACTTCCACGTCCCTGAACAAGTAGCCCCATGCTCCCCCCCCTTCCTCCAAGCACGGCAAAGCCCAACTGGACTGCAGCCTAATGGCAGGCTCTTCATTTTAGCCTTGCTCACATTGACAGACTCTCCTTTTCCGAGTTAAAATGTGCCCACAGCCAAAGTAAAAGGCTGAGTGCACATTTTAACTTGGGTTTGTGTGCACATTTTTGTTTGTGTGCATGTTTTTTACTCCAGATGCATTAGCATACCACTAGCTTACAGAATTGAAACTTTTTTAGTGAGTGCATTAAGAAACTATGGGGTAAATTTTAAAAGAAGCGCGCGCGCACACATGGACACGCCGATTTTATAACATGCGCGCACCGGCGTGCACATGTTATAAAATCCAGGGGCTGCGCGCACATGTGCATGCAGCAGGCACAAGGGGGGGGGGGGGGACACATGCAGTTTCCAAGCGGTGATGGATCCCGGCCTTCCTCTGTTCCCTCCCAGTCCGCTCCAATTAAGGATCGGACTGGGAGAGAACTTGCCTATCCCCCTATCTAACCTCCCTTCCCCTCTCCTCTCCACCCCTAAACCCTACTTATTCCTTTTTTTGTTTTTTTGGTTTCAGGGCCTGACCTGAAGTAAAGTTGCACTGTACCGGCCTTCCCCTCCCCGCCCAGAACATGCCCCCGGGCCCTCCCCTTGCAGGAAGGCCGGCACCTGTGTGCATATCGGCCTTTACACGCATGGCTGGGCCTTGTTGAAAATTGGCCCGGCTCGCGCAAGGTCCAGCCATGCATATAAAAGCCTGAATGTATGCGCATGGCCGAATACAAATTCAGCACACAATTTTCATGCTTCCCTTGTTACATTGGGCCCATTGGAAGTTGTAGATTAGAAAAGAGAAGAAGCTGGACTGCTTCAGGTGCCTGCTTGAGAATTGTCTAAACAGTATCTGCTGCCCCTCTTTTAGTAAAATTGCATTGGCTACCTGTGAGGTTACGACGTGCCTTCAGACTATTGGTGCTCACATTTAGGATCTTGTGTGGCACGTGTCCTCCACATATATTTCAAAGGCTGTGTTGGAAATCATCAGCAATGTGCATCCACAATAATGCCATCGGCTTCACCTTCCACCAATAAGAGCTTTTCAGCATGTTAAGTTGCAAACGAGATCATTTTCTAAGACTACATCCAAACCTATGGAATGATCTTCCTTTGCCCATCAGTGAAGAGAATAATTTAATGTGGTTTGCCGTAAATTGAAGATCTGGCTGATGATTTCCAAGTTATAAGTTATGATTGTTCTAATCTGGAACCAGTAGTAGAAATGTATGCTTTGTCTATGGAGTGTTTTTCTGTTATGGTAGTCTTTATGCATTGTTATTTTGGTTTTATTTTGTGTTTTGTTGTAAATCAATTTGGAAGATTTTATTGTAAAATCTAGAAAGTGATTTATAAATTTTATAAATAAATAGATACATATAAAAAATGACATGCTAGCAGAATATTTTACCTTGATCCCACAGTCAAAACACAACCAGACCATCACTAATATAGAACAAATGATCACAGACAAAAACAGAACTAGAAATTACTCTGTATACAATGCATGACAGAGAAACAGAAACGTATTTCCTCCTGTACTATGCAAAACACAAAGATATCAGAGATGCACATTTCCCAAAGCAGACAGAAAAACAGCCTTCCCACGAAAGAATTAGCAATCCTGGGGGAAATAGGAAAAACAGCAGGGGGCTATGACTATCAAAGGGGGCCACCACTGCTTCGCACTTACTGTCAACTTTATATTTTTATTAGGGGAGTCGGGGCCACCTCGACCGGCAGCCCTGGGTTGAAACGGGAGTCAGCAATGACCCCCACTCAACCGCCCTGTTTGGCCATGTTTGGCCATGTTGCGATAGTGGGACCACTCCTGCAAGAACACATTGCGTTTTGATGAATCTAGGCCTAAGTTAGTTAAGGGGCCACCTTGACCGGTAGTCTAAGTTAGTGGATGCACTGAGGCCTTAACACAAGCCTCAGGGCATCCACTTGTAGAGAAGCCACGGGCAAATCCATCAGAGGTAGCTAATTATAGACCTAAATCATTTTTATCAATGGTCCCCAACTCTGTCCTGGGGGCCCACCAGCCAGTCGGGTTTTCAGGATATCCACAATGAATATGCATGAGAGAAAATTTGCATGCACCGCCTTCATAACATTGTGGATATCCTGAAAACCCAATTGGCTGGTGGGCCCCCAGGACAGGGTTGGGGACCACTGATCTATATCATTTGTAGCCAAGGTTGTGGAAGCAGCTGCTCTTAAGCAGTTGTAAACATTCCTGGACGAGAGTAGAATATTAGACAACTTTCAGTTTGGATTCAGATCTAAATTTAGTACAGACGTTTTGCTAAGATCCAATCTAGATGTTTATCATGGGATTGATTGTGGGTCTAACTTTATCATGGTATCTGTAGACCTGTCTGCAGCAGTTGACTCTCTTGACCACAAAATACTTATTACCCACAGCCCAAATTAGCCATGAACTGGTTTTCCTTTTATTTGTTGATAGATCTCAGCAAATTAAATTTGGACAGCAATATTCTTCATGGTTCTCTAAATACCAGTGTTCTTCAGGGGTCAGCACTCTTGGACATTTTGTTTAACATTACTTAAGACCCCTATACAAACTTCAAATGGATTTAGGTCTGCGTTACTACTTATATTCTGATTAGAGATGTGAATCGGAACCGGAATCGGTTTGAATTCTGGTTCCGATTCACATCGTGGTTTTTTTTCGTCCGGCCCGATCGTGGTTTTGTTTATCGGCTGCACCCGAGCTGATAAACAAAAAACCCACTCTGACCCTTTAAAACTAATCCCTTAGCTTCCCCCACCCTCCTGACCCCCCCAAAAACATTTTACAGGTACCTGGTGGTCCAGTAGGGGTCCCGGGAGTGGGAGATCACTCCCGGGACCCCTACTGGACCACCAGGTACCTGTAAAAAGGTTTTGGGTGGGTCGGGAGGGTGGGGGAAGCTAAGGGGTTAGTTTTAAAGGGTCGGGGTGGGTTTAGGGGTTATTTTTGTGTGCCGTTTTTCCTGCCCTCCCCCAAAACGATGAGAACCCCCACAAACAATACCGTGGGGTTTTCCTATCGTTTTGGGGGAGCCCCTGATTTCTGACGATTTTGAAAATATCGACGAAGCCCGATTCACATCCCTAATTCTGATGCTATCCAGTTTTTTCCATGTTCATCAGATAATACCACCACCTTAGGTTAGTTATTTATCAGCTATAAAAAGTAGGCTATCTTGCAATAAACTATCATTAAATCTTGAAAAAAATGAGATTCTTTAAAAATACTGGAAAAAACATTTCCATCCAAATTTCTTTTTCAGGGTCATGTCATTCTGATTGTCCAGCAAGTAAGATACCAAGGAGTCATTCTTCAGTCTGATCTAGCATTTAAAGTTCACATACAATTATTAGTATGAAACTCATATGGAAGCTCAGGATGCTTCATAGATTAACACCTTATTTGGAATTTTCAACTTTTGAACAGTGTAACAAGCATTAATAATGCCAATGTTAGATTACTGTAATGCAGTAAATTTAGGTCTTCCAAAATACACATTAAAAGCCTTGCAACTAGCTCAGAATTCCGCTGCCAGAATATTTAACAGGTTCTTCTAAATATGATCATATCACCCCTGTGCTTAAATCATTACATTGCTTACCACTGGATTATAAGATATAATATAAAGTTTTAGTTATGATACATAATGCATTGAGTGAAGCTTCACCATTTTGTATTAACTCTGTGCTCAAAATTCATCGTCCGTCTAGAGGTCTGTGATTGGAAGATCAATGCCTACTTGACATGCCAAGCTTTAAGTTGGCTAGGCTTGTAGAATCCAGAGAGAGAGAGAGAATGTTTTCAATTGCAGGTGCAGTATTATGGAATCAGCTCCCAAACATGCAGGCAGACATTTAAAAAGCAACTAAAAATGTATCTCTAAACAGGCTTTTGATTTGAACTAGCACAAATTGGTCTACTTATGGAGTTTTCTGAGTTCATCACTGGTTTTATATGTTTATGATTATTGTTTACATGTATTATTTTTTTAAACGTTATAGTCCATGCTGTTGATATTTGTTTTTATTTTATGTATGTTTTAAATTGAAAACCACTCAAAACATGGGATTATGAGATATCCAAATTTTTTAAATAAACTCTGCCCAGACTAGATGGAGCTCACCTGCCATTATTTTCTATGTTTACTGCCATTCATACCGCCTCTAGAAAAGATTATTGTTATTTGAAGATAACACTAAAGTTGCAAACATGAAAATAATGTAGAAACAAATGTATCCTGGTCTCATTTAAAGCAAAATGTATTGAGATCAATGCTTAGTGGAACCTAGCCAGGTAAGTATTCTGCTGAATACACTTGGCTGAAGGGACCTGGATAAAGTTATCTAGCTGACTCTGGTCGGAAATATTGCTGTCCTAAAGTTAGCCAGATAAGAAAAATAAATGCCTAGCAGCTGAGCAGTGGCTGCTTACCCCCGGCCCCAATATTTTTAAAATTTAAGATTGGGCTGAGCAGTTCTACTGTTTTGCCCCCAATATCTTAAAAAACAAAACCTGGGGGGCTGATCCCTCCCATTCCCCATCTTTACAAAAATTGAGTTCATAAAATCCACTACCCCCCCCCCCCCCCAGTACTTCCATCCCCGTACCCCCAAAGGCGTTCTCAAAGCAGAGCGGGCCAAGACGTTTTTACCTCCTCCCGCTCCGCAGAGTACTAAGTGCTGGCACAGCTGACAGGTACCAGTATGTAGCATTAATGTGTTCACTTCACTCCTGGAAGTCACAGTGCTCTGCTGAACAGGGATTGGCTGCTTCCTTCTCAGTCAGTGCTGAATGGGGATAATGTTCTTGGCTACTCACTTCCAGGTGAGTAGCCAATCCCCATTCAGAATTCAAAGAAACGTGACAACAGAAAAAGACCATACAGCCTCTCTAATCTGTCCATCCACACCAACTATTCAGTTGTACAATCCCTGCTACTCCCTCAGAAATCCCCTGTACTTGTCCCATGCTTTCCTGAATTCAGATACTGTTTTTGTCTCCACCACCTCCACTTGAAGGCCATTCCATGCATCCACCACCCTCTCTGTAAAGAAATATTTCCTTACATTTCTCCTGACTCTACCCCCTTTCACCCTCATCCCATGACCCCTTGTTCTAGAGCCTCACTTCCATTGAAAGAGGCTCGCCTCCTGTGCATTAATACCTTGGAGGTATTTACGTTTCTCTATCATATATCCGCCATCCTGCCTTTCCTCTAGGGCAGATCTGTAAGTCTGTCACTTATGCTTTAGAACAAGGACCACTGACCTTTCTAGTAGCCGCCCTCTGGACCAAACCCATCTGCTTTACATCCTTTTGAAGGTGGGGTCTCCAGAATTGTACAGAGTATTCCAAATGAGGTCTCAGCAGGGACCTATACAGGGGCAATATCTCCTCCCTTTTTCTGCTGACCATTCCTCTCCCTTATGTACCCAATCATTTCTCTTGCTTTTGAAATCGCCTTATCCACCTGTTCGGCCACCTTCAGAACTGAATGGCAATTGCCTGCATTCCTGTCAGCGAGTTTTTAATGGGGGGGGGGGAGGGGGATCGCCTGTTTCACCTGGGAGTTAGGTGAATAAATCAGTACTAAGTGCGATACCTGTCAGAGCGTTTAGCGCATAGCATTCTGTGGAGATGAGGTGAACCTCTCCTCTCCCTGTTCTTCTCTGAGGAAACGTTTTGGGGTGTTCAGGCAGAGGGGGTGGGGATTTTTGGACACAGTCTTTGAAAGGTAGGGGATGTAGGAGGCAAAGAATCAGTGCTTCTCAGCCTAACGGGGTGTTTTTTTTCTAAGCATCAGGGAGCAAGAGGGAGTAGCTCTGCCTACGCTTACATTTATAAATATATTGGGTGGTGGGGAGGTAGCTTGGTTGCTGTTTGGCCTCAGTTTTTATTTTTAGTTATTCAGTAACTTTAGGACAGCAATTCTGCTCAGAGTTACCTGGAAAACTCGTTCCATGCTGCATCTTTTTATTCAGCTAAACGGTAACTAGGAAATGACTTATCCATCTAAACTTTTAGTCAGTGAATCAGGGACATTTTTAAATGCCACATTGTTGTTCAGCAGACTTCAGAATTTGGCTGGATAAATGCTTTGAATATTGACTTCATTCAGTTTATTAATTTAAGGACAAGATACCAAATGAGTAAATATTGAAAGTTTAGCTTTTTAATTCAGCGCTTGGGAAAAAAAAGCAGTGGAACTAATTTAAAAAAGGAACAATGTAGGAGTGTGTAATCTACTGTTCTAATATTAGGCTCAAATAATGCAGGCAGCCAAGAGCCATTATTAACCCCTCACCCACCTCTTCCAGGAAAGCTTTCTTTCATTACCAACACATACACCAAGTGTCCCTATATCTTTAAACTCTTATAGCGCCTACAGCTCTGCGAACACTGTCTCTTACAGGCCAAGTTCCCTGGTTAAAATAACATGAGAAAGCTCATCTTCTGCACAGTGAAACTGGAATGCAAAGCTCAGGGTGGGTTCTTTTCTGCAGCCGATTCTATCAAACAAACATTAAACCAGGATTCTTCTAGTTTCTGATAACATCGGTCTAGGGGAAGAAGGCATCCAGGACATCCTGCTCCACCCCCTGCAGTAACCCAGCATGAAGAAAAGCGCTTTCACAGGGCAATTTTCAAAAGCCATTTAGCTGGGTAAATTGGTTTTCTGAAAATTGCCCACCCTTTCCAACCATACGGGTACTTTTATCTGTGGAAAAAGGAGAAGGGCTTAGAGTTAGGCGTTAGGGCAGGAGAGGCAACAACACACATAATTTTGCATTTTCATAATACCAGAGCAAATGATGGCAGAAATGGCCCATCCAGTCTGCCAAGTAAAATTTGTAACTGTTGCTCCATGAATGTTACCCCAGTGCTTTATTACCATCCTAGGGATCGTTTGTGTTTATCCCATGCCTTTTTTTTTTTTGCCCTCCATCACTTCCACTGGGAAGGCATTCCAGCTATCACCCTTTCCATGACAAAATATTTGCTGACGTTGGTCCTGAATGTGCTCTCTATAAGCCTGGGGCCACGGCCTATCCTTTTCAGGCCTATTTAAGGACAGAGTCCAAAAAAAAAAAAAAATCCAGAGGGCAAGCTGTGGCTTGTACCCATTTCTGATGCCCCCCATAAAACCTCTGGTCCAACTCGACCGCCTGAGGTTCCATATCTCCCCAATTGCGCAGCAAGTCACAAAGGAAAAAATAGATGGTCAGGTAGTAACCGGGGAAGTTGGGGCAAGCCTTGGTTCCCCCTCCCCCCTCCTCGTCTCTATGGAAAAAAAAAAGGGCAGCCGGGTTTCTACACACCTATGAGCAGCTCCAAAAGAAAGTTTAGTAACAACTGCCCCTCCTTTAGCTGGGAGGCTTCCTAGGCTTTTCCCCCAGAGTCCGAACACAAAAAAAAAAAACCAGGGTAAACATGGCAGCCCCAACTGGCAGATGCCAGTAAGTGCCACAGCATTCAGTCTTAAAAAAGAAAACCCTGCAGGTAACCAGTTCCTTGCTCATTTGCCCTAATCAACAAACCCAGGTGATTACTGTCCTTTTCAGTCTCTGAATGTAACACAAACAGAAACCAAACAAACAAAAAAAAAAGAGAACTGACGAAGGCTTTCTGGTTGTGAGATTGCCAGCAGTTGTTTTTTCCCTTTCTTAAACATCCAAGGACAACACTACAGCAAACATCTCCTTAACAGAGACATTTATTAACAAGTCTCTTTTGTACACGTGTTCTCTCCCACACAGTATAATACTGTTGAGGATTTCAACCTCCCTCTTCACCCACTGAAATCCACCTTGTGTGCAGTCCTGAGCTTTTTCCTTTTTTTTTTTTTTAGATACAAAAGATTATCCTAGTCCCCCAGCTGGGGCCTACCTCCTTTGGATTTATTCTGATGTCTCCATCAGCTCAAGATTGTCTTGGGACTCCACAATCTTTTTCAATGTCCATGGGTTCTGGGGCCTGGAGCTCAGCTACTTCTCCTGCTGAAAAGGGTTCTCCACTGGGTGTTTGAAAAGAAGGCCCACTCCTTCATTCAGCACGTCCTCCCACTCTAGATCCTGTCTTTGCCTCATGAGTGGTTCCTTCAAGGGCCTGCCTCCCTGGGTTTCCCCTCCCCCAGCTTGCCACCAGCTTGCCCTTGCCTGAGGAATCCTGGGACCTGTAGTTTTCAGATGTTTTTCTTTTAATCTGGGCATTCTGCACCTTGGCCTGGCTCTAGGAGCATTCCTAGATGCTTGCGGGCTCTGTGTAGGAATATAGGGAACCTCCTCTTTTCTACAACAAGATATAATTACTCCTAGAGGCAGCTTAATTATTATTTGGGTCCTTAAAGAAGACAAACATTTAATTTTGAAGTAGTATTTCCAACTTAAGAACTAGGTGTTTCGTGGTCAGAGAATACAATCATTCCCTGATGCCACGACTAGGGAGACCCAGTTGAGAAGGAAAGCTATATTACAATGTAAGCAACCTGATCCTCTTCTTAAAGTTTTCCTGCAAGGATACCATGGTGTATCAGGGTAATAAGTTTATCTTTATGGACCCAACTAATCTAGAACCATTTTGTAATGATAAAGCTGTGTGAATGCTTTTTGAGATATCGGGGTTCACAAATTATCTAGTTCTTTTCAATATTATTTAATTGTCTTCTGTCTTTCCCCCACTTTTTGAAGGGGACTTGAGATGCATTATAAATTTAATTTGCTTTGTAACCCATCTAATTTGGATTTATTCATGTTCTTCTCTTCATGTAGCTAGTGATTGTATTGTAGATCCTATGGAGAAAGCAAAGATCTTAAGTACCACTGGTCTGATTATGAAGAATTGTCAAGCGCATCCTGATATGTTGCCTGTTAAGATTATACCTTATGAACTCTTTGGTACAATGCAAGTACTAAGAAGAGCATTGGCAGTAAATCTGAGAGATTAAGATCATGTTGTGACTCATTTCTGTCCAAATAATCCCATTTGGAGAAACTGCCCCAAGAAACCTTTTAAATATTTTGAATGTGGTAAAGGTTTCATTAGGAAGAGAAAACTAAAGCAACATCAGAAAATCAATAAAGGAAAGAGACTGGGGTAGATTTTAAAAGGTGCACGCGGGCCAGGACAGCGAACAATAGCGTAGTCCTGGCCTACCCCTGCCCCTCCCTGCCCAGAACACGCCCCCCCTGGCCTGCCCCTTATGCACGTACTGGGGTTTACGTGCGTGGCTGAGCCCCTTCTAAAATGTGCGCAGTGCGTACATGGCCCAGCCACCTGCGTAACCCCTGGATTTTACACCCATGGGAGATTTAAAATTTGCCTGACTATGTTCAGCTACAGAAAGTGGGAAAAGCTTTCTTAATAAAGCTAACCTCACAAATTACCAGGAAAGCCACCTGATAAGAGAAAGTTTACATGTTCTGATTGTGACAACATTTCAATTAAAAAGCAAATTTGACAAGAAACCCAAAATTCCACCCAGAAGCAAGATACATTTTAAGTAAGAAATGTAATAAAAGTTTTTCACCAAAATTGATACCAATAAAAGATAATTTTCTTGTACTAAATCTGACAAGCACGAGTGTTTCAATAAGAAAATATCTCTTGTGTGAGTCTGCCTTGCCTCCATGCCCAGACTTTATACCTTGTGGTTCTTTCCGCCACTGCTTTGCTACCCTCCCCCAGACTCTACACCTTGGGGGTGTTCTTGCCACTATGAGGAGCTGCTTTGTGCCTCTCATGGTACCTTGGTGTGCTGATGCTGCTCTTTGTTCTGTTTTGTCCCTTTATCAGTGCCTTAGAGTTTTTTCTGCCACCTTTTCTGCTTCATTCCCCCTTCATGGTGCCTTAGGACATAGATGCCAGTCTTGGTGCCACTTTGCCTCTTGTGCTGCCTTCGAGGGTTCATTCCCTCTTTTGGAGCCTTAAGATATTCTTCCCTCTCTTACTGCTGCTTTGTTCCTTTGATGGTACCTTGGAGAATTTCTGCCACAGCTGGTACCCCTTTGCCCCTTTACAGTGCCAAAGACTCTTCGTGGCACTTTTGGTGTACACTGACATAGCCTTGAAGCATTGGGATGCCTATACCTTTCTGATAATGTTTAACCACCAGTTTTCTTAGAATGGAGAAAACCACAATTTTTGAACCTACAACAGGCTACAGTGCTTCCTCCATAGACTTTTAATGATAAACAAATGAGCAAATAAAACAAATAAATACATTTTTTTCAGTATAAGCTAATAAATGAATGAATGACCAAAATGAAACTTTTTCCTCTGTACACCCCTAATACACAGATGCCTAACTGTGGGCTTCTGTTCATTAGGACAAATTGCTCAGTCATTTGAAGACCTGAACTAATCAAAATATTACAAAGAACACATCTTACAATTTGTCAGTGATTGCTTTTCTATAATTTTTTTAAGCCTTGTGCAACAAAGGTATAAAAGAAACAAAAAACCTGTATAAAAGAGGGTAAACATTTAACAGTTAGAGATAGTTCAGGAGAGATGATGATTGTAGATCTATAAGCTGTGGTTACAAGGACTAAGGATAGTAAGATTTCCCTGTACCCACCCCCGCCCTTTCCATGTTTGTGTCTTCTATGTTCTTACCCTAGTGTCATCCTTTCTATGCGTATTTTCTTAATGGGGTGGCAGTAAGAATCTAATTGCCTTCCTGGGCTTTACATTTCTGAAAAAAATGAGCCTGGAACTTTTTGGAATGACCCAAAATACAGTGATCATGGATTGAGATCTGAAGCGCTGCCTCCAGGCCATGGGCTGATTTGTTTTTCTAGGAAGCAGGATTTATCACAGCTGGAGTAAGTGGGTTGATTTTCTGACCAAAGAGTGGCTGGAGAAGAGAGATAGAGAGAAAAAGAGGGAAAATGCGAGAAAAATGATTTATGTAAAAATATACACTAGGCCATTGGGATGGAGTGACCCAGTTTTCTCCCTTTAACTTCTGCGGGACCAAGCATTTAGCCTGATCCACCTTAAATCCTACAGAGGGACCCTGCTGGGAGGGGAATAAGAATGTGAGCTCAGCTGGGATCAGGAGGCCCCCATGTCTCCAGGAGCAAGGAGCTCCTGACCCTCTCTACAGAAGTGTGTTTTAAGATTACTGCAAAGGTAGGCAGCTATTGTTGAAGTTGATTTTTTGTTTATGGTAATAAAAGAAAAGTTTGAATTAGAAAAGGCTGGAGTCAGTGTGGTTTTCTGCTTCAACCCAGATGATTTATTCAGTCATTCTCACAGCCATAAAAAAAAAAAATGCTGAAAGGACAAACAGCCTTCCCATCTTATCCTGAGTCAGTAAGGAAGTGTGCAGCAGAATTCACAGCAACCTGACAAGAGCTGTCATGTGACTGATATTGCAATGGCCCCAGGAACTGGACTGAGACCATCATCTCATTTCACAAGGGCCACCCAAGCTGGGATCTGAGCTGATGGCCTAGATGTGAAAGAGTCTGTAAGGCTGTGACCATTCTCCTCAGCTATCTAGCTGATGATTATGACTAGGGGTGAGCCACATCAATGTCTCAGAAAACTCCACACAGATAAATACAGTCAGAGACACACACACACACAAGAAAATACAGACACATATACAGAAAAATCTGAGAAAAGCATTGAAAATAACTACTCCAGGGTTCCAAGAAAGCTATGAATACCACAGAGATTCATCTCAAAATATAAACCTGAAAAACTACATTGAGGTTGTCTGCTGCTACTGTCCAAAAATCTTCACTTTTCTTATTCTTTTAACAAAGTAGTTTGCCTTTTGTTATGTAGTCTGACTGTTTAGAACTAGCTTGAGCACAGAAAGCAGAGCAGACTGTGCCTTTTTGTGCCTAGGTATTTGAAGGGAAAAGTGTCTTATTTTACATGGAGAATCCAAACTCCTGAAGGCTCTTTATAGCACTCTCACTTTCCTGGCTTCCTTCAGTGGGTAGTATAAAATACCTTTCTTTTGTTGAAAGCAAAGATGAAAATTACATCTCCAAAGAAAGTGCAATTAATCCAACATTGGCTTCTGTGTGTGCTTTGGGTTGCTTTAATTTTTGTGTACCAAACAGGGGGTGAAATTTTGTTGAACTTTTCCTCAATTAAAAAAAAAATGTTATAGGATAATTAACTGCAAACCTATCTCAGTTTATTTTATAATACAACTGCTGCATTCTGTGTGTGTGTGTATATATATATATATATATATATATATATATTAGGGATGTGAATCATTTTTGAACGATTTTAAAATCGTCCAAAATCGTTAGAGTGCACGATACAATACAAATGCCCCCGATTTATCGTCAGGGGCATTTGTATTGTATCGTTAAATAGGGCACGGGAATTATTTGGGGGAGGGCGGGAAAACCGGCACACCAATACAACCCTAAAACCCACCCCGACCCTTTAAAACAAATCCCCCACCCTCCCGAACCCCCCCCAAAATGTTTTAAATTACCTGGGGTCCAGTGGGGGGGGGGGTGTCCCGGCGCGATCTCCCGCTCTCTGGCCACGGCTGCGTTGAGAAATGGCGCCGGTGGCCCTTTGCTCTTATCATGTGACAGGGCAAAGGTAATGCCGGCGCCATTTTGGTTCCTGGCTCCCGACGTCACGCTACCTTTGCCCTCACTATGTCATACGGGCGATGGTCGCCCGTATGACATAGTGAGGGCAAAGGTAGCGCCGGCGCCATTTTGAATATTTGAAATACGGCCCGCGTGCAGGAGGTCGCTCCCGGACCCCCGCTAGACATTTGGCAAGTCTTGTGGGGGTCAGGAGACCCTCCAA